>NC_089840.1:57432083-58659583 GCF_035609145.1 Eleutherodactylus coqui | reverse complement strand
CTTAATGTATACGAGGCACTAGCGCCATATTTAGGTTATTATTCCTGTGCTTTCACACACAAGTGATGATCGCTCATTGAAGTGAGCCGCAGCATGCTGGAGATCTCTCTTCCAGTCACCTGCTGGAAAACATGAACAATTGCCTGTCCACAATGGCTGACACTCGCTTGTTTTTTGTAGTTGAGCTGAAAACCAAGCAACTCCAACGAGTGATTCTTGCTCAGTTGCCCCTGTCGGGTTCTGTGTTTACATAGTATGATGGTCACTCATAATCGCTCTTTTAAGCAATTACTCAGGCGACTATCGGCTCATGTAAAAATACCCTTACATGCGAAGAACCTGTAGGCACAGATTGACTCAAGAAGTAGGCCTCCCCTTAAAGGGATTATCCAACCAAAAACATTTATTACCTATTCACAGTATAGGTGATTAATCTATGATTAGGAGTCCGATAGCTGGAACCCCCAGGGCATGAAAACAGTGCACCTTGAGTCTAACTAGCGAATGGAGCAGCTATGCACATGCACGAGTATTTCTCTTTATACCGTCTATAGATATAGCCAAGCATAGATATCTCTGTCAATTCTATAAAACAAGAATGGATCTGTGATCACACATGCATGTCGCTGCTCTATTCACTAAGTGGACTCAGGGTAGGTCATCCTTGAGATCTCTGGTGGTCCCAGCAGCCAGACCCTCAGTGATCATACATTTATAATGTGTTCTGTGTGTGGTTAGATAAATATTTTTGGTGGGATAACCTGATGAGGGCAAAGCACTGTAAAAATAACACAGCTCTTGGTCCTGGGCTTTAGTCCAGGCCAATAGTAAATATATGGCGGGGGATTAAATCTCCTTTAGACTGCCTGTCCACAGACATTGCGGTATCCAGCGGCGGATCTCCGTTGTGGAGACGCTGCCCAGGAGCAGGAGCCTGCAGGCGGATCTCCACGGTTGGCCCTATCTGACAGATAGGCTGACCTTAGAGAATCGTGGCAAATTGCAGCATGCTGCTTGTGATTCTCTGCTTGTGGACAGGAGGTAAGCACTCTCCATAGCAACGCTATGGAGAGCTTTCACTGCGTTCTCTGCAGACGGATTATCGCCATTGGGAAAGCAATTCAAACTCGTTTGTGGACAGGCAGCCTTAATCTTGCAGAAGCAGGTCAGGTCCTTGGATGTCATTGACAGCTGAGGACTCGGAGGACAGTTTTTAGCCACTTCTGCTTTCTCTTTTGTGGGCTACATAGTGCTCAATGAGGGCTATGTAGCTAATAGAGAAGGCGGAAGTGCCACTTCCGCTATTCAACCCAGCAATCATGTGATTGCTAGGTGCCCCCTGGCATGTCAGAGTTGCAGAATCTTCACAGACCCAGATCAGCTCTGTCAGTGACTAATGTCACTACAAGGTGATATTTGCCCCTGTAATTGGGAATCCTGTGGATGTCCCGCTTCCAGTGGAAAAGTGTCAAATAGAAATAAAATATAACATTGTGAATGTCCTTTAGAGGTCTTATATGAGATCACGGGGGACAAAGATGTTAAAAAAAATGGTTACAAAAAGAAGTTTAAAAAATTACAGAATAAGATAAAAAAATGTATGATAAAAAGAAAACGACTCAATGCCAACCAAAACTGTTGCCATATCCTCCTTGTAATCCGAGAATATGCAAATCGTATCTCGATACATAGAAATCAAAATGGGGAAGCCATTCCTGTACTATACTTTAGCGTAAGTATACTAATTTTAAAAGGAAAGAACCATAGATTAAAAGAAACGTTTTTATTATAGCTTTTTACCCCCAATAAAACAAAGCAAAAAAATTCAGTGAAAAAATAGCTTTTACAAATAGCCTATATGTCACAGAAGAAAAAACAGCAAAAATAATTTTAGGAGCTGAAGAAAAAAATAGGGCCTTAAAGCAATCATATAAAAGCCATAAAAAAGTGTCTGTTACTTTGGGGACAAAACAAGGGTCTGGTCCTTAAGGGGGTTAAAATGTTTGTCTTCTTCCTCATCTTTCTAATAGTATTATGAAATGCTAAATTACCATATAAAAACATGTAATTTACATCCTATTGTATACTCTTCATTGTATTCATATTCACCTTTAGGGGGTGGTCCATAGGCACAAGACTACTGTACCTATAGGTAAAGTTGCTCCTGCTTGGCACCCACAGACCTATGTGTAGTACCAGTGAGCAATACATCTTTCGCAGGAGTAAAGGCCCATTTAGACACAACGATTATCGCGTAAAAGATGTCGCTCAAGCGATTTTTGGGCAATCATCGTTGTGTCATTTACAGTGTAAGATGATCGCTCAAGATGAGTGATCACCTTGCGCTGTGAGCGGAGGATGCAGAAGACAAGCAGGGTGTCTCCGCTTGTCTTCTGCATCCAGATGTCTTCTGCACGGAGCGCTCGGCTGTATATCGGCTGGACCGCTCAGTTCTTCATACCACCCTGTCATCAGGGATCGGGATACAGCTGAAACAATATTATCAGCTGTATCCCGCTGTGAATTCCTGATAAGGCTCATCATTGTCTTTCAGCATGCTGAAAGACAACGATGAGTGATGGTATAACGAAAGCTGCACGATGTCAGTACAGTTAGACACAACGATTATCGCTCAAAAGACTGCTTTTGAGCGAATATTGAGCAATAATCGTTGTGTCTAAATAGGCCTTAAGGCAGCAAATTTAAAGAGAACAGATTCTGTATTTTGACGCATTCATTAAAGGAATAAAAAAAAAAAAGAAAATCAGGTTCTTATCCCTTATGATCAGTTTTTAAGAGATCCAACTTTTTTCTTCTGTAGATCTAGTTTTATAATTGCGCATGCGCAGTATGATTACATCTGTTAAACATAAGCCCAAATGGATACAAAGAGAATAGTTTCTGTTTGTGCCCCTACCCCCCATTGAGTAAATTGTTAAAAAAACAAAAAACGGAAAGTTTCATCTGGTTTCTGTTTTTTTTCCATAAGGAAAGGAAGCAAGCTGGAACAAAATAGGTCCAGCTGAAATCAGTCAGGATTTATTGGAACGCTTTTGCTCCATTTTTATACTCTCAGAGCAGCGCTGAAAAACTAAAAATGAAGCGTTGATGTCAATCGGTTTTAGACACGTGTATTTAAATACGTCCATAATACAGATCCTTATGACGGACGTGTTACAGACGACCTTACAGCCGTATTTTAACAGTATTTGGTTCTGTATTTTTATCTTCTACTAGGCAAATGCTGATCTGTATTTGCACAATAGAAAAATTATAGCAATATGGAGGCAGAAATGCAAAAAATAGGTTATTCTGCATTAAAAAAAAACACATGAAAATACGGCCATGTTAATAACCACATAGATTAATATTAGCTCCATATTACAGTCCCTAAAACAGGAACTAAGTACGGAGCTAAAATCTGCTTATCTGAAACGGGCCTAAAGGGGATATTTCTGATAATGGTGTTTTATATAAGAATTTTTTCTATTTATGCTGTTAATAAAAAAATTCTGCAGCCCTAATTTGAAGCTTCACTTGAAATCTTTGCTTCTTAACAATGTAGTCTATTATCTATAATTAATAGTCGTATGCCGTTCTCTCCACTGCCAGCATGGCGGTAATTTGATTTACACGGGATAAGATACATTTGAGGGTCTGCCGGGCAGTGTGTGTTTTCTTTATAAATGTCAGCAGATAATGTGTGTCCAGCATTGACTGCCAACTGTAGGACATAATAATAGAAACCACGGGAGGCCCAATAATGTTTGGCCCAGAATACAAGGGCTGTTTTATGTGCCTCCCATTTAAAACAACAGTGATGTAATTCATTGAACAGAGGCTGCAGTGTTCACACACAACTAAGGAATGAGAAAACTGCTGGGAACTTGGGGAAAGTCACCCTGCATCCAGTTCAACGTGGTCAGGCCAGAGCTGGAGAATCTGAGTCGGCTCACCTTGGACTTGGACCTACTGTGAATCCTGAGATGGGCAGTCCCTTTTGCTAGATAGTTAAGCAGTTTTAAAGAGATTTTGCTTTCCTTCATGTGGGGTAGTGGTGTGACCTTTGCAAAAGTTCGGTTCAGCTGGTTCGCCGAATTTGGGCTTAAAGTTTGGTTCGATAAAAATTTGTTTAAGCCGAGCCCAAACTTCTCAAATCCCCCTAAAAATGGTGTGTAACACAGTCTAAGAGCCATAAAAGCCCTGTATAACACTCCTAAGTTAAGAAGAAGAGGGACTTGGGAGCGCTTGGGCTCTGTCGGCCATTTTTGTCGCCTTCCAGTAAATGAAGATAGCTTTATATAAACACTATATGTAGTCTTCTTCAGCTGTTGGAAGGAGTCAAAAATGGTTAAGGGAGCACGAGCGCTCCGAAGTGAAAGTGCAAGTACTCTTCAAGATGAAGAAGGTGATTAAGAAGTAGATGAAAAAAAAGATTAAGAAAATCGTCCATCCAGACTCCAGTCTCATAAACATGCTGTTGAAAATTGTTTTTCCATGTCCACAAGCGGAAATCATTTGCAATTTTCCGCTTGCAGGGGGAAGATCGCAGTATGTTCTATTTCAGCGCGGATTCCGCAGTCAGTGGAAGTCGTCCCATCCACGGCCTGTCCGCAGCTGTCACTGTGGACAGGCTGTGGAATCTGCATCATTGCTTAGCGGCGGTGCGGCATCATCTGTACTGCGCATGTGTGCCGGCTGGCACATCCGCAGCACTAAGGAGAAGAATCCAGACATACGCAGGGGTCATCGGCCGGGCACTGGGTCAGATTCCGCTGTGGGATCCTGCATGCAGAATCCGACCCGGGCGTGTGCATTCGACCTTAGTCTTCAAGCTAATTATCTCTAGGGTCGTTAGTTATTTATTAGAGATGAGCGGGTACGCTCGGTAAAGGCAGTTAATCGATCGAGCATTGCTCTTCTCGAGTATCTGCATACCAGTCGAAGCAAATGCGCGGGGGGGGGGGGGAGAGAGATCTCTCCCACTCTCCCTCCCACTCACCTCGGCTCCCCCACCACCGCCCCCCTGCATTTGCTCTTCTCGAGAATGTAATTACTCGAGAAGAGCGATGCCCGCTCTAGTAACTGCCTTTACCGAGCATGCTCGCTCATCTCTATTATTTATATAAACATCTCAAACTTGCAATTGGCAGTGTTTAGCAATCATTAGTCAGTCAAGGCCTACATAAGCTGAGGATCCCTGGACAATCCACATTTAGAATTTTAACTACCCCACTGAATTGAGTGGTGAAAATCTGCAGCAGATCTGCAACCAATCTGCAGCAAGCATTGGCATCCACACCACAGTTCAATTTATGCTGCAGATTAGTTTTTTCGCAGCATGTTGATATTTCTTGAAATCTCATCCACTTGGCTTGCACTGTGCAAACCACATGATTGTTCCCAATAAATGACTTTTCTGTCCTTTCTCTTTTTTGGTAATGTATTTATTAGGGAGGAGATAGATATGTGACGTATTTGGAGGATTTCCTGGAGTGAGAAATGGACTTCTAAACGTGTCCAGCCAATGTGAAAATTCTGTATTTGCTTTTGTGGGGCTATTAGTAGAGATGAGCGAGCACGCTCGCATAAGTCAGCTACTCGAGCGAGGCTCGCTCTTCTTGAGTATCTGCATTCTTGTCCGAGGGGGGGGGGTTGTGGTAGCGGGGGGGGGGGGGGGAGAGAGATCTTTCTTACTCTCTCCCCCGATACTCTCTGCTATCCCCCGCCGTCCCCCGAGCACGCTTGGACAAGAATGCAGTTACTCAAGAAGAGCGAGGCTCGCTCGAGTAGCTGACTTAGCTGAGCGTGCTCTCTCATCTCTAGCTATTAGTATCTTTTTTAGTTGGTATTTAGCTGTTAGACATTTTTGTTCACAAGAAGTACCGTATTTTTCGCTCTATAAGACGCACTTTTTTTCCTCCAAAGTGGGGAGAAAAAGTCAGTGCGTCCTATAGAGCGAATGTGCAGCCTGCGTACAAAGCCAATGCAGCAAGAGAGCAGAGCGGCCTGCCCAACAGCTGATTGGTGGAGGTGGGGGAGTAGCAGGGAGCTCAGCTGTTTTACGGGTGGCCGGCAGCTTCTGTTATGAAGCTCACATAATGATCGTTCCATAGCAGAGCCCTGCGCTCATAAAACAGCTGACTGGTGGGGGCGGGGGAGCAGCAAGGAGCTCGACAGTTGGTCAGGTAGCCAGCGGCTCCTGCTATGAAGCCCACAGACAGCGTGATAATAGCAGAGCCCAGCGCCCATAAAACAGCTGATTATTAAGAGGAACTGCTGCCCCCCCCCCTCTGACTTATCAATCAGCTGTTGTTAAAGAAAGCTCTCACATCTGCCGGCTACATAGCAGGGGGAAGGTGAGAGAGCTGCCTGTATGTTGTATACATTTCTGCCTAGTTATGCACAGATATATACTCCATACATAACCATAATGAGTCATGCCATGCAGAGCTCCTGGAAAGGTGGGTGAAAACTAATAGAATTCTCATTACATTGTCACCCAGCTCTTCCAGGATCCTGAATGCCAACTGCAGAGTTATGCAAGCATGTATACAACATGCATTGCTATAACTAGTCAAACATGGCATTCAGGGCTCCTGGAAAGCTGGGTCACAAGTAGAAAGATAACCATTACATTTACACTCAGCTTTCCTGGATCCTTAATAGCATGTTGATCTGATGGTATACACTTCATTCTGAGGCCGTACTACTGCTCTTTATTCCTAAAGTAATACCTCCCTCACTGCCTGGTCTGGGGGAGTTCAAAATAATTTTTTCCCCATTTTCCTTCTCTAAAACCTAGGTGCATCTAATCATCAGGTGCGTCTTAGAGAGCGCAAAATATGGTAGTTGTGTCGTTTTTGTCCATGGGGAGAGGAGTTTTTATGCCAATGCAATGGTGTTTTTAGTCCAGAAATAAATCTTCTGGATACCTTCGATGTTGTGCTATGATTCGGCTCTGTATAGCCTCACTCTACTGCTTACATCTTGGATTTATTTCTCCTAATTGGGCAATAAAACACATCAATGTTTTATACATAAGAATGTAAATGTTGACTTCTCGCTCCTGACATTCCGAAAACCATGGAAAACTCTGTTTAGACTTTTCAGCGCATTTCTTTCATTCCTCCTGTCTGCTTTATCTGTATTCTTCAGCTGTAACATGTAATTGTCTGAATGTATTGACATCAGTATTTTAAGCAATAAAAATTAACTTTATTTATACCTACAGACAAACTAAAAGGACAAAGAGAAGATCTAACTCCAGATCGGTTACCTCGTAAAAGTCCTTCCCTGGAATCACTTAATACTCACTCGCCATTAGGGTTTGGATCAAGAAACTCTTCCCCCTTTGCACTGGATTCTCTGTCTCCTCAGAGTAAACTCAGGTAGGTTCACATATATTGTTGTATGTACAACACCAAATCTTAGAAGTATGTGTCACCTGCCTATCTCAGCCTTGCAACGTAGTGTATGGTAATTATCTATATAACCGTGGGTTTCCAAGTCCAGTATATCCAGGGATCTGTCCAGGATTGCTTGTATGTGCATAATTGAGTTGCCTTATGTGAACAGATTTGAAATTCAACCCAATTAAAATGATATATTCTAAGATCTACTCATACCGTTTACACGTAAACATTCACAGATGTGATTCCTGAGAAGCGAAGAGCGAACTTTTCAAAGGTTTTGTCCGAATTTTGGACAAAAAGTTTGGCTTGGTCTGAAGTAGTTCAAACCAAACCCAAACTAAACCAGTGTACCTAAAACTGGTCTACAATATGGTCTAAGGGCCATAAAAGCCCTGTACTGTGGAAGAAAGGAGAGGAAGGAGGGGTCATTTTAGTGGGTTCAACCAAGACAAACCGCCCAAGGTTCAGGTTGGTGCCAAGCTGGACTTTCAAGAAAGTTCAACCCAAAACAGGGTTTGACTGTTGTGCTTCGCTCAACATAATTCAGGAGACACCACTCAGTTACATGGATAACCAGCAAGAGCAAGTCACTTTACCACCTTGTGAAGCAGTACCTATGGCTGGTACAGTACCAGTTTGACATTGGACCAGACTCTCTACATGGACTTTGTATCAGTGGAGGGATAAGTTTCAGCACAACAATGGGGCTTTCTTGGGACTTGGGGCCATTGAGGGGATAAATATTGATTTGATGATGAGCAGGACTTTCTGAGGATTCAGTACCAGGATGGCTCTAACTCCTTGGCTCGTGTACATCCAGATGCTTCGTCCTCAGCTTCACATCTGCGTTCCTTGCATGGAACCACTGATTGCTGGGGTGCTGCGGGATCATAAATAATGCCAGTATTGCATATTTCTGACACCAGAAACAAACTTTAGTTGAATAAGAACACCGTTTCTTGCAGATATCTGCAGCACAGCAACTCTCTCCTCTTCGGTCCACTAGGGCGGACACTTCCTCACAGCACTCCTGGTTTTCTTCTCTTCTCATTCTTACAACTAGGTCGTTTCTCTGTTTTTGCAGCTGACTACACACAGACCCTCATAAGAATACCAGCCAATGAATGTTTCTCTCCTCTCACTACTTTTTCTAATTCCCTGAGCACTTTCCTTCTCTCCTCTTTTCATTCGGCCATCTCTTGGTCACTGAGCTTTTTCTCGGTGTTCCTTCTTTTACAGGCCTCACTTTATCACAGTCACACACAGAAGTGCTCTTCTTTTTACTCTCCGTATCTCCCTTCCTTCTCTCCCAGCTACACACTACATCATCACACCTCGCCCTCTCCGAGCAAGGATCTCTGGCCCCTTTCCATACCTTGATGCCCACCTTTACCTGAAGGTGCACATTGATTATTTTCTTAAAGAAACTGAAAAACTGCTATTAAACACTCCATGTTCCAGGTTTTAAATAGTTGAGAAGTCGTCTTCAGTCCAGATAGCTCTCTGATACACCTGAAATGTTGATCTGTAGATGTTTGATTGACCAATTTGGTTAAAACATATAAAAACCTATCAAAACTTATTCCTCTGGATAAACATTGGGGATGGGGGGGGTAATAGGCTGAACTGGATGGTCATATGGTTTTTTATCAGCCTTACATACTATGTTATAAATATTTCTTTATGACCAGTGTTTTATCATTGAGCACACCAATATCTTAACATTTGGAACAAAATGCTAAAAATGTATCAATTACTTAAAAATGTTATTACAAACAAAGGATGAAATGAATGCCATTGGCTTGCTGCACATTAATTTTTACAACAACCATTAAGAGCGATAGCATTGATATAGTACAAGAGGCTCCTGGGATCTTGCACATTTGTGTTCTGGGTCTGATAAAATAGCTTGTCATTCACTGATTTGTTTCAATTAACTTCAAGTGTTTTACATCATCTTCAATACTGAAAGTGGAAAACGGAACATATATTGACCCCTTTCCCTTAATGAATCCCTATATGTTGCTCTGACGTTTGCTTCCCACTCTGCATTTTATTATTTATTGTTTACTTCTTGTAGGGATTCCATTGGTTTCTGATGCATTCATCTATATAATGGTTACACAACCTGCAGTCCGGGAGCCACTTGCAGCCCATAATCCCATTCTGTTAAATGTTAGGCTGGCTCTGGAAGCACTGGTATAGGGAGGAACTATGGGTATGAGTTCTAAATAAAGCAAATTAAAGGAACCTAGTGCAGACCGTGATTGGTATATGGAAATTTATTTTTAAAGGGTTTGTCTCAGGACAGGTTTTATTTGTCTTGTAGACACCCTAGCTGCGGCTTGTCCTGAAGGGAATGGTAGTTGGTGGCCGTGCATGCACACCATTTCTTTATTCACTTCAATTGGATTGAAAGATTTACACCCAACTTATAGTAATGGCCATTTTCTGCATCAGGGAGTCGGGAAGGAATTTTTTCCCCAAAAGGGCTAATTGGCTTCTGCTCTTGGGGTTTTTTGCCTTCCTCTGGATCAACAACACAGGAGGATAGACAGGCTGGACTAGATGGACATTGTCTTCATTCGGCCTTCCGAACTATGTTACTATGTTATAGGAAATAAATGTGATAATGGTGATAACTCGTATTGTCATATTCTTCTGTCCTACGATTCACTCTGTGTTGAGGACAAGGTTCAAAATAAATTGCACTCTATGCTAAAATGAAGAGGACTACACTCAAGAAATGCAAATTCAGTTTTATTTGGAGTTTTCACATATTTTCTTAGAATAGGGGATAAATGTTTGATCACCGGGACTCTACTGATTGCTTGAACAGGGATTCTTAGTGGTCATGTAATGAGAAGGAGTTTTAATGGATCAGAGGTTGAAGTGTTGTCTGTGGGACTGACAGAAAGAGTTGAGCACAGCTTTGTCCGTCAGCCCCATAGACATTGAGTATAGCAGTATTATGTATGCTCAACCATCACTCCTCACTATTCGTGCAATGAGGAGGACATGGGGCTGTTGTGGTGATTTGTACGGCCCCAAGCCATTAGACACTTAGCCATCCTGTGGTTGCAGTGTTGGGCAATAATAAAAAAACAGGAAACAGTAGTGTTATCTCTCAGAACACCCCTTCCAAAGAAGTCCAGATCTGTGAGGTTTAGGTCTCAAGCAAACTAGCGTACCTTTGGGCTGTGTGGTGATCTTTTAATTCCATGGACAGCACATGGCCCCATAATAGGCCTATGGGGTTATACGTATGGATGCTTTTTCTTACCGTCTGACGTTCTGTGTGAAGAAAGTAGGACATGACAATGCATATCACTGTGCAATGTAAATCTGTGTAAATCGGACAGTACATGGACTGGTGTTTGATGCAAGTTGCCCCCGAGTCTCTTGGGTGCAATTTGCACTTACCATTAGTGTGCGCTTGGCACTAGAAAACAAATTTTACAAATGGGATTTCCTACCGTAATTAGTACAAAATTAGCTAACATGGCAATGCTGAAATTGTCAATCAAAATGAGAATTTAAAATGTACCTATATATTAAATAAATCCAAAATTATCTGCTGATTTACCGTATATACTTGGGTAGAGTCCGACCCGAGTATAAGCCGAGGCACCTAATTTTACCACAAAAAACTGGGAAAACTAGGTGCCTCGAGTACAAGCCTAGCTAGACTAAGTAAAAAAAAATGAACTACAATAGTTACCTCCTAGCCAGCGTCTGTGTCCCCGTCACAATGGTCTCCCCGGCGGTGCTCAAGCTGCTCTGTAATTCTCCCCGCTGTCATCTCTCTGCTCAGTTTTGAATTCTACCGCTGTTAGCAAGTAAGCGCTGTGATTGGATCGAGCGCCAGCCAATCACAGACGGCGCTCGATGAACCAATCACAGCAATTCAGTGATGTCATGCGCAGATGCCGGCTGGTAGGTGAGTATTGCGTTTTTTGTTTTTTTTACCTAGTCCCTCACTCCAGAATAAGCCGAGGGCGGCTTTTTCAGCATTAAAAAATGTGCTGAAAAAGTCGGCTTATACTCAAGTATATACGGTACTTCATAAGGATGGGAACTCCATTTTTGTTTCAGACTCCAAATCCTTTGTTTCCCTTCACTCCAGCATAATGTTAAAAAGAACCTGTCACATCCTCTGAGATGGTGATCATGGTGCGTACTTTCGTTCCTGCTGATTCCATTGCTGTTATTTTTGTTTTAGCCCTCTCCTCTGTTCAGCCACAACACCTCCCGTTATTTTGGGAGCCGAACTCCAGTACGCTGTCAAGTGGGCAGTCTCTACTTCGCAGTATCAACGGTTGACCTGACGTTTGTTTGACACTAGATGTTGGAGACAGGGGCGTAACTATAGAGGATGCAGGGGATTGGGGAGCCTTGGGGGGCCCATAAGGCCTCTCTTCTCCATATAGGGAACCCAGTACTATGAGTAAAGCATTATAGTTGGGGGCCCTGTTACAGGTTTTGCATTGGGCCCCAGGAGCTTCAAGTTACGCCCCTGGTTGGAGACCACAACTTGACAATGGAGGTAGTGTCAGGCTCCCAAAGTAATGGGAACCATTGTGGACAAACACAAGGGAGAGCTAAAGGAAAAATGAAAATGGCAATGGAATCAAAGGGAATTGGAAGCATTACATAATGTCCATTCACATCAATGGGTTGTCTATGTAATATGGGACAGAACAGGTTGCCCAGAGCAAGAGACGTTCTTTGTAATCGCTCTCCACTTTTGGCCAAGCAATGGGGGTCCTGGACATTTTATTCTCTATTAATTCAGAATTTCTTAAAAAAAGAATATGAAATTGGGTGCTTTAAACTGGAAAACCCCTTGAAGTAAAAGCATGCAAGTAGTATTTAACAAGTTTTACAAAATATTTTTTCAGTTTTCTTCTCGGGTAAAAACCACGGCTAGCCGTCTATAATTATAGATCATGCAGAAGGCAAAAGTAAACGTTACATGTTTCTAATAACACCTTTTATGTATTTCCCGGCCTACACAAGCGCTTCATTACTCAGTGCTTGGTTTTTATTATACACATGTTCAGTAGAACTAAAAAGTGTGCAATTTTAATCTTAACCATGTCTAGTCTAAGCAAAAAACATTCCAGGAATACATACCAGGCACATCTGCGTGTAGGCAATGTTTTTTGTTTATAACGTGCCATCCAATCCTGTACTTTGCCTGGTAAATTACATAAATCGGAGATCGGTGGGGTCCCCTCTGATCAAACATGATGGGCTATACTTAGGATAAATCAGCCATGTTTTGGTCTCTGAAAATCCCTTTAATCCCTATCAAGCTTCGAACGGCTTATTGTGGTATTAGGTATACTGCTCAAGTAAGTTCATGAACCATCTGATCCTTTGTTTTTACTCTGTCAAGATTTACAGTAAATGGTTTTCTCCACAAACTTGCCAAAACTTTTACACTTCTTATGTGTAAAGTCATAAAGTGCTTCAAGAATGTACTTTTTTATGACCCTTTTACATGGGCAGATAATCAGCTGAATGAGCATTCAAAAATTTGATCGCATCTTGTGTGCACCTGTAAAAACCCTCATTGTTGGTAGGGAATCTCTCTGTGGGATGTGCTGCCGACAATATTGAGAGAGTGCGTGCGGAAGAACGATTGCATTAACAATTGTTCATCCCACATACAGTTCACATTGGGCTGTATGACGTATCTTTAAGGCCGGTTTCACATGGCCGAGAAAATCGGGCAAGACGCCAAAATTTGGCATGAATATGAGCCCCATTCTTTTGAATGGGGTCATATACATGAGTGTTTTTTTATGCATTGTGGTGCGGGAAAAAAAATCACAGCTTGTCCTATCTTTGGATGTTCCCTCAGATCGCCTCGCCCATTGTTTTCAATGGGGCAGGTAAAACATTGCACATCATGCGAGGTTTCCCATTTATCGCTACTCCCCTGAAGTGCTGCGAGACATTTTTGACACAAAAACGACTTGCATCTCCGGGAAAATTGCACGTTCTTGATCGTGATATCAGGCCGAGTTTCACGGCCCAGTATCGTGCTTGCCCACTTAAGGTTAGCCTAAGTCAGCACCAATAAACTTTCTAAATCAACAATTGGTACATATCATTGGCCCATGTAAAAGAGTCTTGGCATTGGAAATTCTGATTTTGTAACAAGTCTAAAGGCCTGTTTTCATGATCGGCTTAACAGATGTTTATATGAACATTTGTTTCTTCTTGGGAATTACACTTGCAATCAAAATTATTCAACCTCCCATTGCAAATTAGATTTATTTGCCAAATTCATAAACTTTCAATTGTCTGGAAAAAAAACAATCAAGAACAATTCACATAGCTCAACACAGCTATAAGCTTGGGTTTATTCAACACAAAATGCCATTTTTTTAAATGACTATTGCAGTCCCAGAATTATTCAACTCCTTCATGACAAGGGTCCTTACTACCTAGTAGAACCTTTTGCTGTTATGATCTGCTACCACTGTGATTCATAGCCAGACAGCAGTTTCTGACAGTGTTCCTGAGGAATCTTAGCCCATTCCTCAAGGGCAATGGCCTCCAGTTCACTAATATTCTTGGGTCTGCATGTTCGGAACACATTCTTCAAATCCTACTAAAGATTTTCTTTGGGGATCAAGTCGAGCGACTGTAACGGCCCATTTGGGATCTTCCTGCACAAATTCTAAAATCAAGTCTTGGTAGACTTTGAGTTATGCTTGAGATGATTGTCCTGTTGGAAGGTCCAATCACTCCCAAGCTTCAGCTTCCTCACAGAAGGCATGGCGTTTTATCCTAATACTTGGTTAAATCTACCTTGCCCTCCACATACTGCAGGTTTCCAGTGCCAGAGGAAGCAAAGCAGCCCCAGAGCATCACTGAGCCACCTCTTTGCTTCTCTGTAGGCATGATCTTCTTTTCAGTGTATTCTTAATTCTTTCTCTTTCACACATACCACTGATCCATAGGCTGGGAAATTTCCGGCTTTGTTTCATTGCTCCACAGAACTGAATCCCAAAACGTCTGTGGCTTATTTATATGGTTTTGAGAATATTGGAGCTAACTTTTCTTGTGCTTTTAAGTTGGTAGTTTGGGGCGTGAAGACCTTCAGAGTTTACTATGCACTTCACTGTGCAGATGGAAACTTCAGTGCCTCCTGCCGCCAATTCTTGCCGCAGGTGTTTTGCAGTCACTCGAGGGTTTTTAGCCATTTACCTCCTCAGGAAACAGGTAACAGCCTGCGGCAGCTTCATCTTTTGCCACATCCAGATAGTGTAGCCAGTGTACCTATAACTTTAAACTTGCAAACTGTGCTTCCACCTTATGATCTCTTTTAACTTTTTGGACCACATGCAATTAAACTCTACAAAGCTCTAGCTAGTCCAGATATTTTATGTATTTTATCTCAAGCACACCTGATGTAACTAATGAAGTCCTTGACTGAGATTCTTTACAGAGGATTGATAATTAATAAGTCATGATTCTGAGACTGCAGTAGTCACTAAAAGTGAATTGTTGAATTTGGCGAAACCATTTGCTTTACAGTATTAGTTGTGTTGAGCTATTTAAATTATTCTTCCATTTTTCCAAAGAAGCTGAAAGTTTGTAAATTTGGCAAATCTGGGCTGGTGGGAAGAGTCGGCTGTGTTTGTTGATTCAAACGACAAATGGACATCAGCTATACTTATGTCGTTATGCTACATAGATAATATTTTCATCTTGTGCCGGCTCAAGATAATTGTTCTCGAAATTTATCATGGTGCTGAATCAAAGCAAGGTAGAACTATCCTTCATGTCTGAAATCAATGAATCAGCGCTTGCATTTCTGGATTTAAGGATCAGTAAGGCTTCAGAAGGCAATTTGTCGACGATGGTCTATCACAAACCAACAGCCACAATTATCTGTTGAGATGGGAAAGTCATCATGCCAGTGCTCTAAGGAAGGGCATCCCGGTGGTTATGAGTTAGGCCTCGAGTTGTTACTATCTGACACCCAGACTACCATCAAGGCTCGGTGTGTTTATTATTTTATCTATGCTCTTTTCTTCTTATGTTAGATACATGTCCCTGAGGAGGTAGCTAGGGACGGGGCTGCTGAAATATGTAGGGCAAGTTTTCCAGGAAGATTTTTTCCGACAAGGTTAACTCAATAGCTTCTAGTATAATGTCTAGAGTAGTCAACTTTTTTGCACATGCTATGGGAAAATAGGCCATGTATCTGCCCAGTACAATATGAGATGAGGATGAGGTTGTTTTAGGACTAGCAGGGAGGTTATTAGATATGGATTACTATTACCGCTGAAGGATAAAGGTTGATACCTAGGTGTTCCTATATCTCATTGATCTGCTTTCATGCGGTGACTTCATGTGATATTACGACTATAATATATCCTCATATCAGTAAAGTTTTAGAATATCTTGTGTCCAGTATGTTTAGCACTCTTTATTTTAGCTTTATCTTAATAAAAGTTACATTTTAGCTTACCATTTCTTTTAGTGAATATATAGGCTACTTCAGGAGAAGTGTGGGGATCTTTCTTTTCCTGTGGTTCTAATTCACCATAGGGGTTGAAAACGTTTGATTGCAACTGTATATATAGCAAATTCTAATGTGTAACTTCAGTATGACATTAGAATACTTGGTAAATATTCTGTTTTGTGGGGATTGGAAGACCATCCTTATTACGAGACCTTTTGTAATCTGTTCCCTGGGTGTTTGAATGAATTATTCGGTAGGCAGCAGTGCACTCTGCTCCTTGACATTGACATTACCTTTACACTGGACTACATCCTTCCTAGAGGGAAATACAGGAACACTTCATCCATATGGACAGCTGTCAATGGCACACCAGGGGGTTAAAGGAATTTTAGAATGCCTGCATCCATTTCCTTCAATTCTGATGGTGTCTTCAGCACTGTGGATAAGGGATGGATGTGGAACTTTATATTTTCTTCTTCACAAACTCCTGACCTTGTCAGATAAATAATAGCATTTGTTTGGTATGGGACCGTTTCCTTCCCGGGGGAGCATTGGACTTGAGGCACTTTTTAACTCAATAGTTTGTGCTTCAACTTCCCTCTATCCTAACAAGAGCCTGCTTCCCCAGAGTTGTGACATCAGGGAAACATTATTCAAGATGCTTCCTTCTGTCCCCTGTCTTCTTGTGTATTACGGTACCTTGTGAGGTTACTTATTACTTTTACTCATTGTTATTCTGTATGCAGGGGAATTCTGTGGAAATGGTTTGATTTACAATCATTTCTACAATACTGGCTTAACTTTAATACTGAAATATTAAAACCAGCTGCAGTATGCTTCATGCTCAACAAAGTTAAATGACATCCTCGTTTTGGTGGAGAACTTCATAAAATGGTCAATGTAGGTTATGTTCTACGAAGTGTGTATTAACCAAGTTGAAAATGAACATTAATGAAGTATCAATTAAGATGTTCAGAATGGCTTAATTTATTAGAAACCTATCACTTCCTTTTTATAGTCCGACTGAACAAGAAGAAGACAGTTGGTTTTCAAGTCATGGAGTCATATCTCTTTTCTAAACTAAGTTTGTAGTGTCAAAGGATAACTAGAAGCAAAGGCTGTTATCAATCCTACATAGTGATCTGACATTACACTCTAATGCCAAGACTCTACGGCGACATACCCAACCCTGATATCATCTCTAACATAAGCCTCTTCGTGTGCCTGAGATTCTGCGGTTACAAAAAAAAAGTAATGGTTAAATTACTTCTCCTTACGTAATTCAATTTTGGGTAATACAGGGTTATTCAAAAAGAGCAGATTTGGGGATTTGATTACAAACAAACTACAAAGGACAGGTACACAATCTGTATATCAATGAAAAGAGGAAAGTTCAAAGTTTTTTTTCTATGACATACGGATAAGTTCAATTTTTTGCTACATCGCAGCTAGAGATGAGCGAGTATACTCGCTAAGGCACATTACTCGAGCGAGTAGTGCCTTAGCCGAGTATCTCCCCGCTCGTCTCTAAAGATTCGGGGGGCGGGGAGCGGCGGGGGAGAGCGGGGAGGAAGGGAGGGGAGATCTCTCTCTTCCTCTCTCCCCCCCGCCGCAACTCACCTGTCACCCGCGCCGGCCCCCGAATCTTTAGAGACGAGCGGGGAGATACTCGGCTAAGGCACTACTCGCTCGAGTAATGTGCCTTAGCGAGTATACTCACTCATCTCTAATCGCAGCACTGGGTGTCTTGTTTACAGTTGTATGGTCCCTGGGGGTGGTACGCATTCGACATGGGTACTCATAAATTTGCTTGTGACAAGGTGGTTGTTTTTGGAATTGATGGCGGAATTCTTGTTGCACTTGAACAATGGATTCACACTTGGCAAACTGAAGCACACAAAGTAATTTCTTCTGTGGTGTCACCGTTGTCCTATAAACTGTAAACAAACAAGAAACAGCGGTGTAGCAGAAAATGGAAATTACTGGTATGTCAAAAAATAACTTTGGACCTTCCTCTTTTCAGTGATGTGCAAATTGTTTATCTGTTTTTTGTAGATTGTTTGTAATTCAATTTCCAAATGTGCTCCTTCTTTCTCGTTAACAAAGGTTTTTATTGATTTTGAGAATGTTATATTGTTAAAATAATTTCAACATTGCAATCATATTTTAAGGGTGGATTCAGACGAGCGTGTTTATGTGCGTACGATTGTGCACACAAATACGCACGCCTATTTTAACCATTGGTTCCCTATGCTGTGTTCACAGGTGTGCAAACTCACGTACCTGCAAAGCATAGGACATGCGTGCACCATAGGTCCGTGGTGCGTGTCAGTATTCCCCAGCAGGGAGTCCCCTTGTCACTGACATGACAGCACTGTCACTGTGTTAAGTGTCAAGGGGACCCCCCGAGGGGAGTAAAGAATCCCCTGTCACAGCTGTGGCAGAGGATTTCTTCATCTCCACAGGGAGTAAAGAGTTCTCTGCCACAGCTGTCCTGATGTTCTCCCATTGCTTTCAATGAAAGCAATAGGCTGCCAGCAAGCCCTGCAGGGATTTTCAGGGAAGGGGTTTAAATATAAGCCCTTCCCTGAAAATCATTCATAGAATGTGTTAAAAATAAAAAATATATATACTCACCTCTCCTCAGCTGCTCAGGCTCATCCAGCATGTCTTCTTCCTGCACTGCTCTGCATCTGTTTTAGCAGGTGGGGATTTAAAATCCCCGTCTGCTGAAAGGGCTGTATCTGATTGGCCGAGCACTCAGCCAATCACAGGCAGCACTCAGCCATTCATTGAATGAAAACTGAGTGCTGCCTGTGATTGGTCACAACACTCAGCCAATCACAGGCAGCGCTTGGCCATTCATTTGTCCAGGATATGATATATATTGGGAAAAGAGGTGAGTGGGTAGTAAATAAATATTAAGACACCACATCTGCATAAAGGGCACATTTGTGCTCCTGCCCTCCGATGCGGAAACCCTTCACATTCTCATTTTCTCTAAGAATAGAAGCTAATGGTTCAATTGCTAATGCAAATAGGAGAGGCGCTAAGGGGTAGCCCTGCCTCGTTCCACTCTCAATTGCTATTGTGACGGATTCAAAGCCACAGATCCGGACTGAGGCTGAGGGGAAGAAATAAAGAGCTTGAATGAGGGTTCTGAATTGCGTCCCGAATCCGTGCTCCTTTTTTTTTTTTTTAATAACCCTGTATATTTCGATATGGCACCGTTTTGATTATTAGCATTTATGTTGTTTTTTAGCAATATTAATTTTCAGGTATGTACAGTACCAGTCAAAAGTTTGGACACACATTTTCATTCCCTGGATTTTTTTGTTTTTTCTATTTTTTTTGCTTTCAACGTTGTAGATTCATATTGAAGACATGAAAACTCTGAAGGAACACTTATGAAATTAAGTAGTAAACAGAAAAGTGTTAAACCAGAATATATTTTATATTTTGGATTTTTCAAAATGGCGTCCTTTTCCTTTAATGACAGCTTTGCACGCTCTTGGCATTCCAGAGTCTGCTTCATAAGGTTGTCCTCTGGAATGGTTTTGAATTAACAGGTATGCCTTGTCATAACTTTGTGAAATTTCTCGCCTTCTCAAAGTGTTTCCCTTGTGTTGTGCAGAGGTAGGGTTGGCTCATAGTATTTAGCCCTATTCAACTACTGTTCTAATCCACATTATGGCAAGAACCACTCAACTAAGTAAAGAGAAATGACGGTTCATTGTCTTAAATTACTTTAAGGCATAAAGATCAGTCAGCCCAGAAAATTTCAAGAACTTTGAGGGCATCTTCAACTGCAGTCATAAAAACCACCAAACCCTACGATAAAACTGACTCTCATGAGGGCTCCAGAAAAACAAGACCAAGAGTTACCTTTGCAGCATAGGCTAAATTCATTAGCCCTACTAGCCTCTGAAACTGTAAATTACTAGCACTTCAGATTAGAGCCCACATTAATGCTTCACAGAGATCAAGTACCAGACACATTTCAACATCAACTGTTCAGAGGAGACTGCGAGAATCAGGCCTTTGTGGTCGAATTGCTGCAAGAAAGCCACTACTGAGGAGCATGATCAAGAAGAGGAGAATTCCTTGGGCCAAGAAATACGAGGAATTGACATCAGACCAATAGAAATATGTGTTTTTGGTCTGATGAGTCAAAATTTGACATTTGTGGTTCCAACCACCATGTCTTTGTGAGAGACAGAAAAGGTAAGCGAATGGTTTCTACATGTGTGGTTCCCACTGTGAAGCATGGAGGAGGATGTATGGTGTGGAAGTACTTCTGCTGATGACAGTGTGGGTTACTTATTCAAAGTTCAAGGCACACTTAACCCGCATGCCTACCACAGCATTCTGCAGCGACATGCCATCCCATATGGTTGGCACTTAGTGGAACCATCATTTGTTTTTCAACAGGACAATGGCCTCAAATATACATCCAGACTAACAACTTTTTGACCAAGAAGGAGAGTAATAGCGTGCTGCATCAGATGATGATCTCCACAATCATCTAACCTAAACCCAACTGAAATGATTTAGGATGCTTTGGACCTTAGAACTGAAGGTAAATCGGCCAACAAGTGCTCCGCACCTCTGGGAACTCCTCCAAGACTTAAAAAATGATTCCACGTGACTACCTCATGAAACTGATTGAGAGAATGCCAAGAGTGTGCAAAGTTGTCATCAAATTAAAAGAGGCTACTTTGAAGAATCTAAAATATAAAACATATTTTGGTTTAACACATTTTTGTTTACTACTTAATTCTGTTTGTCTTTCTTCATAGTTTTCAGATCTTTTATATGAATCTACAATGCAGAAAAAAAACATGGAATAAAAAGGCCCAAACTTTTGATGCACTGTATATACTGGATAGGATCACATAGCAAAAAAAGCAGAATGGATCTAATTACTTAATGTTTGTTCACCTCCACAGTAGGGACTAGTGCTTTACTAAATGCTACTCTTCCACATCTCTGTAAGCAAGAAGGGCCATGCCTCTTGGACTGGTTTCTTGATAATACTACTATTCTTGAGAGGTACAGTGCCCCCTGGAGGGTCAGACTTCCCTGTAGATCGGATGATAGGGGTGATTCCAAAAACATACTAAAAGGTGGATATAAATTGTGAGCCACCATGAGGACAAGGACAAATGTAAGTGATGACAGTCGGTTTACAGGGCTGTAGAACAGGGGCGTAACTTGATTGTTCTGGGCCCCAATACAAAATCTGTAACAGGACCCCCAAATATAATGTTTTATTCATAGTACTGGGGATTAGAGATGAGCCAGTATACTCGCTAAGGCACATTACTCGAGCGAGTAGTGCCTTAGCCGAGTATCTCCTCGCTCGTCTCTAAAGATTCGGGGCCGGCGCAGGTGACAGGTGAGTTGCGGCGGGGAGAGAGATCTCCCCTCCGTTCCTCCCCGCTCTCCCCCGCCGGCCCCCGAATCTTCAGAGACAAGCGGGGAGATACTCGGCTAAGGCACTACTCGCTCGAGTAATGTGCCTTAGCGAGTATACTCGCTCATCTCTACTGGGGATCCTATATGGAGAAGAGAAGGCCTTATGGCCCCCTAAGGCTCCTGGGTCCGTGTGCAACCACATCCTTTGCATCCCCTATAGTTACGCCCCTACTGTAGAATATGTATGCGCTATATAAATAAGTGAAATAAAAGTGTGTATTCCCATTGTGCATTGGCCCCACACTAGCAGGGGCATAATTTGCACCTTGTATATTGAGATATCGAGCCATATTCCCATTATTACAATGTGGTTAGAATAGGAATGCTCACTGATTATTTTATTTTATTTTTAGGGGTCAACCAAATAATGAACATAATTAATATTCTTTGATTTTCACATTTGTTAAAAGTAGTCGTTAATGTTCTTTGAGGCATACATTTCATTCTAAATTATTTTTCCTTCCCCTTGACTAACACCTGCTGAAGACAAGATAATGCTTTGTGAAAAGATCATTTTATCTATGTTGCCTTCTAATTAGATCAGTCAGTGTCTTGTCTAGGCTAATATCTAATCAAATCTTTATTAATGTCTGCCCAGGGAAAATGCTACTTTTTGTACAAGCGGAGGAAATGAATATTTATTAGAAGGATGAAGATGACTTTGCAATAAATTTTTAACGCTCTGGGTAAAATTGAGCATAGAAAGCAATAGCTGGGGCACAGGTAGACTTTTGTATTAATGTAAGTCACCTAAAGTTTATTATATATATTAATATATGTAGTATGCTGATCTCCGTTCCTTTCCATTTTCATGGAAAGACTAGCATAACGGTGTACAGGCTTTATAAATATGCTATTTGGCCCAATTGCTATATTTTCAATGTATTTATGCTGTAAAACTAACTAAATACATTAGTTGAATGTGTCATCAATAGCTTGAAGGGTTCTTCCCATCACAGGTGGCATATCCATAAGATATGCCATAAGTGTCTGATAGATGCAGGACTCCTAAACATCTTCTCACCTGGTCAAGTGGCTCCCAGTCAACTTTATCCAGGCATAGAATAAATGGGGAGGCAGCCACAAATGTGTGCAGCTGTTTACATCCACTTCTATGTATATTAAGGAAACAGCTGAGCACCCATATTCATTCTCCATCTAGATGCAGAGGCCTGTAGCTATCTCATCAGGCAGACCAAGGGTCAATACAAACCCCCATTCTTGACATAAGTGCAGGTCCCAGAGGTGGGACCCCAATCTGTGAGACATTAATTACATTTCCTGTATCAATTTTTTTTTTTTTTGGGGGGGGGGGGCTATTCTATCATCTCCTCACCATAGATATCTATGGGCAGCATGTAATCTGATCCATCAGAGAGCTGTTAGTTTGACTTGTCTACCAAGATAGATTTTAGTAGTTTTTCAGAGCGACTTAACTGTTTAGAAGAAGTTATGGGGAAGGAACCTGATAAGTGGTGAAATAAGTTTTTCTTTCCGATAACATATATTGCAAGGTTTCTTATATTAGTTAGTAGTATTACGTATACAAATTCTAACAGGCACACGTCAAGAAGGAATATGATAATATACGGTTACCTTTATTGGAGTATTATATAATTATATTTTCTTTGTTCAGTGTGGAAAGAAAAGACCCGTTAGCTGCCTTAGCCAGAGAATATGGAGGCTCCAAGAGAAATGCTTTACTGAAATGGTGCCAAAAGAAAACTGAAGGTTATTCGGTGAGTTCTTTAAAATCCTATAACATATAATCCCAAGTAATTTAGTTACATTTATATAGTTTTTAGTCACGATATTAGAAAATCCTTTGGTGGGCCCAATCTGACACAAAATGGGCCTCAAAGGACCATCGGAAGACATTTGGAGCTGACTTTGGAGCCACTTACCACCAGGGTCTGTTTCTTATGGGTTGGTTCACTAAAAGTATCTGAGGCCTTATTGATGATATGTTCTGTGTGTTCAGGGATAACAACAAAGATTTACAATGCAATTAAAAGTCTGTGTGGATGGGTGGTTGGCCTTCAGAAACAGTGGACCGCAGGCACTTATCATGAGCAAAATCTAAATAACCATATAAAGTTCTGTTTTTCTGATATGGACATTTGTGGAGAACGTTTGTTAGATTTATTTTCATTTTTATTGATGTAAACAAGCCATTAATTATATTCTACTGCTTAGAATGGGATGCTGCTTGTGCTCCAATGTTCTGTTCTGCATGAAATACTTCTTACAGATTACAGTTAGAACACCCACATTGGACTTGTCATATACATATGCACATACTTTCCTTAAGGTCTGCACAATTTATTTTTGTCATACTGTACATTCTGTGCATTGGCCACCCACTAGTAATACTGCTAGATGTATGCAGACTTTCATTTTGGTATGTACAAGCAATCCTGGAGATCTTTAAGATAGTGAATATTTGAGAGCTGCGTAAATCTAAAAACTGAAGCTCGCAAATGTTTCATGAGATACTGTAGTTGCAATAGCAGCATGGTTTAGGCAGATCATTATTGATGGTTTGGGCAGATCATTATTGATGGTTTGGGCAGATCATTATTGATGGTTTGGGCAGATCATTATTGATGGTTTGGGCAGATCATTATTGATGGTTTGGGCAGATCATTATTGATGGTTTGGGCAGATCATTATTGATGGTTTGGGCAGATCATTATTGATGGTTTGGGCAGATCATTATTGATGGTTTGGGCAGATCATTATTGATGGTTTGGGCATCATTATTGATGGTTTGGGCAGGTCATTATTGACGGTTTGGGCAGGTCATTATTGACGGTTTGGGCAGGTCATTATTGACGGTTTGGGCAGGTCATTATTGACGGTTTGGGCAGGTCATTATTGACGGTTTGCGCAGATCAATATTGACGGTTTGGGCAGATCAATATTGACGGTTTGGGCAGATCATTATTGACGGTTTGGGCAGATCATTATTGACGGTTTGGGCAGATCATTATTGACGGTTTGGGCAGATCATTATTGATGGTTTGGGCAGATCATTATTGAATTGGGGAAATATCAAGAATGAGACGATTACTCTCTCTAAACTATTGTTCAAGGGGTCTTATAAGGCCATTCATGCTCCTCTGGGTAATATGCAAATAAGGGAGATGGAGCAATACCTCCGCAGTGCCACCTATTGGAAGGCAGCATTCATTAAAATCAATGTTAGACTCTTTATACAAGCCTTGTAACAATGACTAGGAATTGAAAGTCAAGCCAGATTCCATGTACAGACAGCTGTTTCGGGGTGTCTGCCACTCATCATATTAAAACACATCTGTGTGGCGAGCTGCATACCCAATAGCAGTCCACTTAGGTAATATTACCAGAAGACCAAGTATACTACATAAAACTTAGCTATGTCTATAAGTACCAGCGTTCTGTGTTGATTGGTAAATCCAGCCCTGGCACCATATTGTATTTCAGATCCAGTTTTGGCGCCTCTGGTCCATTAATGGACCACACTTGCATGGAAATAGCTAGGAAATACAGCAGTTGATTCTCAGCTATTTCTTTTTGTTCATGTAGAACTGTAAGAAGCACGTTGTGTTCTCAGATAAGAAATGGAATTCTGAGTAATTGGTGAATGTTGTCATCTGCTTGTAATATGTTTTTCCCCCAAAAGGATTCCGATAAGTAAATAAAAAGTATTCTAACTTGGATGGAAATTTAGAGAAAACAATTTTCTTTTCCATCCAAATCTGTATTTAGAAAAATTTGTTCTGTTGGTTACTTCATCTTGCACTGTAATGCATATTTCTCGGCTCCTGGTGTTCCTTAAAGGGAAAGTATTGTCAGAAAATGAAGAATTTTTGGTGATTATTTTTACATTTTCAGTCACAATCTACTTTAAAAAATCCTAAAATGCTTAATTTTTCACACTAACCACAGAGTCTAGTACTAGGCTGATATTTCTTGATCTTTAGGAAAATCTTTGCAGCAGTCATCTCACTAACATCACAGGCAGGATTACACTGAGAGGTAACACTTATATGTAGGTAACACAGGATCCATCATTAACAAGAGTTATAAGCTCACCATCTACTCCCCCTCCCTGCAAAATGACCTCTGTACAGGTGACAGAGCATGTCTACAACAGTCTTCCATACAAGTCACAAGTGGCTGAGTGATCACATACATAATACACATATACCTCATTTGCAGTATACATTTTCATTAAAGAGAGCCCATTTGTTAAAAAAATATATATGTTGGTGTAGTTTTGCATACTATTCCACATTAATGAAGAAGAAGAGAGGAAAATCTAGGAAAATTCCGTTTTTTAAAAATGTATGTTTTCTAGGCGGAGAATCGTTTTATGCAGCATAGTGTAGCGCACAATACGTCGGGCAGGAAACCATTGTAAGAAAAAGTGTAAAGAAACGTATACTTTTTGTTGTGGGGCACAATAGCGTAACCAACTACATTATAGTGTAGTGCAAGAAAAGAGTTGAAACACAAACCTGTGAAACGTAGACAAACACAGACAATAAGTTTCACATTTGTGTACGTTTTAACTGCCATGTAAGCGTTAAAGAATACGTATCTATACTGTTAGCATAAAATTATAAATCTTTATTGTATACAAAAAAATGTGTGAATGTTCCCAAGGCCTCATGCCCACAGCCGTGTCGGATTCCACCAGTGGAATATCGCAGGGGAATCCGACACGGCACCCCCCAGACACCCCATACTCGCCTCTCCGAATCCGCGCGAGAGTCCTGTCCGGTGAGCCGGCGCGCATACGTAGTGCAGCATATGACGGGCCAGCGCTGGGTGGTGATGAGTATTCCTGCGATACTTCCATTGTGCTCACAGCGGAAGTATTGCGGGACGGACGGCTTCCATTGACTACAATGGAAGTCGCCCGCACATTCTTCCGCGCAAAATAGAACATGCTGCGATTCTCCCCCACGAGCGGAAAATCGCAGCTGATTTCTGCTCGTGGACACCGGAGAATCATTTACTACTGCATGTCCATGGGCGGCTATTGCAGCGGAATCCGCGGCGGGTTTCTGTCCGCGGATTCCGCTGCGATAATCCGTCCGTGGGCATTGGCTCTAAGTTGTACAGGACATGAGTATCAGGACATGAGTAAGTGAAAAACATAAGTATCCAAGAGTATTACCGGCATCCTCTGTTCAGAAGAGTACCCCAAACCAGTTACTGACAGGCTGTCTGGGACCATAAACAGTCCAGCTAGCCAATCAGTCCAAAGACAGAAGGGAAATGTTCCACCCCAGCATCCAGCACCGAATGCCCACATGCACTGACAGATGCATTACATTGTCCGATGCCGATGTGCTATTGCCCTGAACCCGGAAGCTGTTGGTGTCAGCAGTGCTATAACACCATGGACAAGAGTGTCACCCTTTGGGAAACAAGGGAGATGAAACAATACCTCCACAGTGCCATCTATTGGAAGGCAGCATTCTTTCAAGTCAATGCTAGACTCCTTATACAAGTCTTGTAACAATGACTGGGAATTGAAAGCAAACCCAGATTCCATGCACAGACAGCTGTTTCGGGGTGTTTGCCCCTCATCAGTGTGCAGCAGTATTCAGGCTTTGCTAAAATAAAGCAGACACTGTTTGTAACCCTGGACCACCCCTGTAAGGTGCATACGGAAGCCTGGACAAATAAAATGATATCACTACTTGGCTTTTTACTGTATACAATGTAGAAGAAGAAAGTGTTTTTCCACTGTGATGCAGCAAATTATTTGCGGTTAAGATATAAATATTTATATTTAGTCTTGTGGTCATATTTAGCCAAACAAGTCCAAAAAATATAGAAACATCATGAAAAGCATGCGCTTCAGTGTAAGCATCTAATACATGAATGTGGATCGCACGGAAGATGATGATGTGGAGCCAGAGGCTGTAGTTTAGAGATATTTTCTGCCGGGACTGATGGACAGAGCCCACGTACAGAAGTTTCTTTAAAAAAAGAATAAGACGCTTAGGATGTTCTGTGTGAAAGTCATTACATCAGCGGCTGTGCGGAGAGTGGAAAACAGCAGCACTGATTTCCTGATGGCAGCCTTATGTCACATCCCAAGGGAAAGCTGCCTGATACAGACGTGTATCTCATCAGGTGCCGCCTCTGCTGATATACAGCAGTTGTTTTTCTATGGGCATTAAAGGGCCACACATTCAATAGATGACTATATTAAATATGTTAACAAGCAGCCACTACACAAAACTCCTGGGTGCTATCCGAGCCCTGTTGGGGTCATGCAGGAGGAGAGAGGCTCTAAAAAAAACCTAACCTTAAATCACTCATGAAGCCAACAAAGTTTGCTCTTCAGTTTACATTTGTCATAGAGGTCTAGTTACAAGACCTCATACCTACCCAATCCTATACCGTTCCAACCCCTTTTAATCCATACCCCTTTTTTAATTTTTTCTCCTTTTTTTCCCTTTCTAGTTTTTGTTCTCCTCCACCCCACCCCCCACCCCCTCCAACTCCAACTCTTCCCCAAAACTTTTCCTTTATTAAGATGCAACAAGATATATTATAAACGTTTGTTATAAAGTTAAATTGAATCCTCAGAACCGGACATATGTACCATCATACTTGAAGATCATTACTAAGGATCTTGTATCCTATTGTACCTCTATCACTGTATACCATGCATCTTTGCCTTACCCTATTTATGAAAAAAGTTAAAGGAGATGTCTCGAGGAAGCAGTTACATTTTTTTTTTGCCCAGTCCCCCCCATTAAGTACACATTACTAAGCCCCCCTGTAAATGACATTTCTAGCTGGTTCGTACTTACCGTTCCAGCGTTTCAGCAACTTATAAAAGTTTCCTCAAGATGGCCGCCGGCTCTTTCCCCGTCGCTCGCTGCAGCCCGACGTGCGCGCTCCCGAGACGCCGCCAGCTGTGTCTCCATGGCAACCGGACGCATCGCAGCCGCCGACCAGACGCCCCGCAGCCGCCGACCAGACGCCCACCGCCAGGCAGCAGGTAAGGCGCTAGCCCCCGGCTCCCCAGCGCTAGACCCTCAGCCCAGGTGAAGGCCCCGGAGCCCAGCGCTAGGTTCCGGAGCCCAGCGCTAGTTCCCCCGGCCTAGCGGCAGCCCCCCCCCGGCCTAGCGACAGCCCCCCCATCGCAGCGACAGCCCCCCCCGGCCTAGCGACAGCCCCCCCATCGCAGCGACAGCCCCCCCCCCGGCCTAGCGACAGCCCCCCCGGCGCAGCGGCAGCCCCCCCCCGGCGCAGCCCGGCGCGGCGGCAGCCCCCCCCCACAAATCACTTACCTGGGAGGCTTCTCGGGGCTGCTGGGCTGGGCTGGGCTGGGCTCCTCCGCTGGGCAGCTCGAGTTTCTGCACCTTCCTCTAACAGAGGAAGGTACAGAATGGCCGCTGCAGCGCGCTCCCGAGCAGTGACAGCTCGTCTGCGCATGCGCAGAAGAGCTGTAGCGGGGAGCACACTGAAGCGGCTCGTGCTGAATGGAGAAGACCGGACTGCGCAAGCGCGTCTAAAAAAGCAAGCTGCCGGCGAATTTAGACGGAACCATGGAGACGAGGACGCTAGCAACGGAGCAGGTAAGTGGAATAACTTCTGTATGGCTCATATTTAATGCACAATGTACATTACAAAGTGCATTAATATGGCCATACGGAAGTGTATAACCCCACTTGGTTTCGCGAGACCACCCCTTTAATAAAAACTTTTTGAAGTAAATATGTTAACAATAGATACATTTAAATTACAGATAAAATAATGATCAGCTTGTGCCCCATAATGCACCTTGAATTGTGATGCCAAGGGGTATCCACTATGGATAATTTCCTTTTGTTAGCAGGGTTCCACAATAATATATGTGTAAGCCAGAGAATCATGGGATGGGTCATGGGGCTCTACAGAAACTCTTGGCTTGGCACTCAGACAAGCTGGATGTGGCAAGGGGGCCACGAACTTCAGAAAATCATGCTTTTTCATAATATAGGGGTTCTCCTAGCTATTTATATTGATGATCTGTCCTGAGGTTATTAATAAAAAGAGCCTTATCACTGAGGTCCGTTATACAGGACCCCGACCAATCAGCTGTTTCGGTGCCTCCTATCACCGGCAAAACGCAGGGTACGGAGAGGAAACTTTGACCCCTGGGTAGTGGCTAGTGCTGATAATTGCAGGCACAGTTTCCATTAAAATCAATGAGAGCTGTGCCTGCAATTACCAGCACCACCCACTACACAGGGGTCAAAGTTATTTACTTCCAGTCTGTACCCTGTGGTTTTTACCCAAGCGGTGGACCCCAGCTAATCAGCTATTGATGACCTTTCTTAAAAATAGGTCATCAATTAAAAAATTGCCCCAAACCCCCATTTAAGTGTCCTTTGGGGTAAGCTATGGCAGCTCTCTTATGTGAGCAACTCGCCCAACTGCCCTACCAGAACGTTGCTTCCAGCCATTACAGATTTGTATTCTCATTTTCTTAAAGGGAAACACACTTTATACAAAAAGCACCAATTCTTGCAAAAGTAGGGGATTATGACCCAGTATGCTCATACATGTCCTCAACAAGTATGGACACTCCATATTTGGCTGACCTGCGTGTGCTGACCCTTAGAAATGGATCACAGGTTATGCTATTGCTGGGACCCCCAATGAGTAATCTGTCTGAGAACCTGGGAAGAAGTGCTCAATTCTCCTGCAGGAGAAATAAAGCATTGCATAGCTTCCAACATGCTGCATTGGGTTCTACATAGGTGACCTCCTTTATTTAGTAATAATATTGTTATATTTACATTATCCCATTATTATACTAACAAAACCCTCAACAGGCCGCAATTCACATCACAACCACTAGGTGGCCACATATAGACAAATATAGCATATACATTCCCTGACAGAGTAGCATGAAATTATAGTTTTTTTTCAAACCTGATGCTATTCATCTCGGGATATGTTGAGCCAATAGGAAAGGTAAGGATAGACACATCTATAGGTTTAATAACTGATTTCTACTCTCCCAGTAGATAGCAGCAATGTATGGATTTAATTTATTTTCCTTTAATAGAGGTCTTTCTCCTTATATGTGCACTATTCATTATGTTATATTTAATGCTCTTTATATATTGGATGTCTTGTATTGAATCGTTCTTTATTTCTGTAATCTTATAACAGAGAAGTCTGAAATGAAAAGGTATTAACCCTTTCCAATCCAATTTGTATCCTGGTTTTTCTAGGGGGCTTACTCTTTTTCTGTCGTTATACAACGGCGCTATCTGCTGGCTAAAGCCAGTACTGCATGAGGTGACACATTGGATAGGCTCCGACAGCAGAGAGGCTGGCAATATACAGTAAGAGAACCCCGACGGACGTCTTCCAACATCAGAGCTGTACAGCCTTAATTCATAATGTCTTCAGAGGTCAGACAGTGGATTGGAAAGGGTTAAGAGAAATTGGTGTCAGAGTTATCTAGCAGTAGTATATTTCCTTCTACCCAATGAAAATCCATGCACTCTCGGGCAACCATGCATGTGTATGGGGCAGTTGGGATCGATAGCAGTCATCCTAATGAGTGTTTACCCAACAGGTATCTGAAGTGTATAGACAGCAGCTTCCATCGGACTCACCAATAGGGAGTGTGAGCACTAAAAGTTTCTAGGGCAGCATAAACTGTAAATACGGCCTTGTTTGTAGATGTTAGCCAGCCAACTATCACAGCCCAAAAGCTCACTTTCTATATTCCATTTTTATCTGCACAGGAGTTACTGTAAAAGCTTGTTTATTTTATGTTTTGTACATTCTCTACAAGAGGAATTCCCGTTGTAGCAGGTATCATGGCTATAATGCCTACCAACATCTGTTCAACACCACATTGTAATGTCTAAATTCAAAGTGTAATAATGTAACAAATGATGTTACATTATTTGGATCATGACACTTTTGCCGTTGTGGCCACCAGATGGCGCTGCATTAATGTAAATATTACCATCTGGCAGCACATCCCAAGAATTACTGTTAGGCCGATTGGTACCGCTTACCAGGGCAGCAGACCAGTTTATAGCATTGGTAATGGGACTTCCATCATTCATAGACCTCCACTATTCCATCCCAGGCACTTACAACCTGCTTTAAACCTCCTCTTTAAATGTGTCAACTGTATGCCAAAAAGAAGTAGCTTGTGACTGTGCCTATAAAATAAAATTCAAACATATTAAAGTTTTTCTAATAGCAACAATGCCACTTTGCTCATAGGAAGTAATGGAATTCATATTGTGACTACAACTTTTATCTGACTCTCATGCAATGTTATCTATTAGTATGGTAGTTAATTGTACAATTCAAGTGTGACTTGCACTAGGAGTAGGGGTTGAAAAAAGTTGTTTACAAACTGCATATAAGGCAAATATCCATATACTACCCTGAACCAATTTTAATGAAAGAGTTGAAAACGCCAGTTATTAGATTTGTTTTGCATCTCCTATAGATATGCCAAAAATAGTTATGAAAATGTTTTGTGCATGAAAAATCAATACACACATATAGTATCTTACTAAGTCCCTGAAAAAAACAAATGCACATATCTTTTTTTTGTGCATTGAGTTTTCCTTCTCGTGCATTTAGAAAGCCTCTTACTTGGTTTGCAGCCTATTCTACACTTAAAGGGGTTTTCCAGAAAAAATGCTATTGATGACCTATCCTCAGGATAGGTCATCAATAGTTGATCGGCCGGGATTTATCAGTCGGGACCTTGCAGTGTTGAGCGGGCGCAAGCTGTCAACGCTGCATTAACATAGAGGTTGGAGTGGAAGCCTCCGCGCCGACCTCTGTGTAGTGGCCGGCGCTTGTAACTGCAGGCACGGCTCTCATTGAAATCAATGGGAGCCGTGCCTGCAGTTACAAACACCGGCCACTACGTGGGAGGTCAGCGTGGAGACTTCCACTCCAAATACACAGAGATCGGAGTGGAAGCCTCTGCTCTGACCTTTTAGTGTAGCCGTGCTGGTAACTGCAGGCAAGGCTCCCATTGATTCCAATTACAGTTACAAATGCAGTTACAAGTGCTGGCCACTACACAGAGGTCGCGCGGAGGCTTCCGCACTGACCTCAGTATTATTGCGGCGCTGTCATCATGCGCCTGCTCAGTTGATCAGTTGGGGTCCAGAGCAACGGACCCTAATCGATCAACTATTGATGACCTTTCCTGAGGATAGGAAATAAATCGTATTTCCCTGGAAAACCTTTTTGTTTCTGGCTGGGGGTTTTCCCAGCATTGATCAACTGGTCTCTCTCATGAATGTACACAAACTCCGCTCCCCCTCCCCTCTCTTCTTTCAGAGGATGTATAGCATAACCACGCTCACTTAATACTACACAGTTATCTGCTCTTCTATCTCATCCTCTCTCTGAGTAGCCTCTGGTCCCATTCCCCCTCACAGCAGAAAATTCACCTGGAGTAAATTAGAACCCTCTGTAATAGTAGCTTTCTCTGCTCACTGTGCTGATCTCCTCCACCATCTCCCACACTGTCATACAGGCCTCTGTAAGCTCAGTGGAAAGGCAGTGAATGCACCTTCACAACAGGGGTGCAGGCTAGAGAAGGAGATGTCAGATTTCAGTTCTCCAGTCTGCAACACCTTGTAAAACAATGCAAGCTTAAAAATCAAACAATTAGAAATTTGTAATAAAAATGGTTATGGTGCTGTTAGGGAATGTGACAGGGAGCCAGGTGATGTATTATTTATACTCGCCCACTTCAGTGATCCAGCAGTGTACCCTTCTGAAGTCGGCACAGCACGAAAATCTGACTCTTTTCAGAGTCCTGTGCGCACTCTCTCCCATAAACTTGTATAGGAGAGTATGGGACTCTCAGCCAGATTTCTGTGCCACATGGTGGCTTCAGTCGGGTACACTGCTGGATTACGGGAATGGGTGAGTATAAATAATACATCACCCGACTCCGTCACGTCCCCTAACAGAACCATAATTTTAGTTTATGGTCCTATGGGAATGTGACAGGTTCCCTTTAAGCATTGTGAAACATAATTGCATACTTCCGTGCATTACTTAATGTAGCGCTGTTATCTTTTTATAGCAGCTGCAATCCATCTGGTACTACTGTACATTCCAAAAACCCATTCATTGCACAGGGAAGACTTGACCTGCCAACAAACTTACTAATAGTCTAGCATCATAGATGGAAACCAAGAGCATTTCTGCAATAAGGGTTCTCTTAGATCTGTCCAGTGTTACAGGACGGCAGCAGTCCAAGTTGACAATTTCAGCACACCGACTTGACTGTCTAATGTGTATGGGGTGTCCTGACTTTCTCTCTAGATGGCAGATGCTGGAAAAAGAAGGATCGGGCATATTGGCTTTCAGCATGTCTGATCCTTCATTCCTGTATGTGGGAGGCTGCTGCCATAGAAGTCGGGCAGCAGCTTATTTCCCTCTTCCCATTGGAAACGCATGTACAAGCGTTTAAACCAAGCATACGTGTACTATATAGAAAGGCAAGTCTTGAGGAACAGCTGTCAACTGAAGGAGTGTGCAAGAGGAATAGCTGTTGGCTGAATGAGCATTTTGTCAACAGCTATCTGAAATATATGGGTAGCATTGGGGATGTCTACTGTTCCTAAAATCAACCAGCAGAATTGTGTATGCAGCGCTGGGCAGAAGTAATGCCATGTATCTACTGTACTGTAAAGTGGTCTTCAGGTGTGAACATACACTTTGGGTTATTTGACTGTGGTGGGTGTTTTATGTCACACCTAATACACTCTTTTGTGTTTTTTAATAATGGGATCTGTTTCAATATAAGAATTTGCCTGAGGAATGAAATCGTAAAGTCCTTTAAATGAGAATCCCTGCACTGGAGAATATGTCAAACTAATGTAAGACATATTGGCAAAGCCAAAGTTGGCAGGGGTCAGCAGCCAAGGAATGTACGGACTGTGCCTGTCCCTTCACAGATAAATAGCCCAGCAGAGGATGAGTTTCCCGCTCTGTATTATCTGAAGGGAGAAAGAATGTGGATTAAAGTTGTACAATCCAGAGCGGAAATTATTCTCATGTTATCCAGTTTTGGGCTTTTCTGTTTTTGTAGTCACAACATCCTGCCTGAAAAAGCTGCGCCTCTTCCATTTTATTGCTGTACCAAATATATTCAATATCACATGTTTCGTCTTTTAGCATGTCTATATAATTACAAATGAAATAAAATTGTAGTGGATCGTGCTCATAAGAGTGCAGTCTTATCTATTGGTTGTGACCCACTGACATTGCTGAGGCACAGGATATCTCATGCCTTATTGGGGTTACTAGCTCATGGTGGAAAGTACAGTTTTCTACAAAATAACCCTATGCACTATATGTGAAGCACGTAAGGATTGAGGAACTGAATCAGGAGGTCCCATGTAGTGACCCATGACCTGCCATACTGCATATTATTCTACACCCTCAATTGTTTTTGCAACTATTTTAGCACGATTACTTAAGAATAGACATTCAAGAGGAAACCCAGTGCGATTAGGAAAGCTGAGGATGGAAGAGAAAAGTTTAATAGGGCAGAAAAACAGTCTGTGGGCCAGATTGTCAAGTTACATTATCCTACCAAAAGAATTTGGACACCCCTATCAGTAGAATAGATTATGTCATGGTACATAAGGCGCAGACCCTTGGAGGTGCCAGCTATAGTTTGTAATGGAAGCTGCACGCTATTGGATATATCGGTTATACTGCTGCACACAAGCCATCCATCATAAAGCGCAATACCAAGACCAAGAGATAGCTCTAAAAGGCTAGTGATTCTTAGTGGGCGTCATCTTGGGTTCAATGCATAATTTATCATTCATATGAATCTATAAGTAGTCATGACAGATTGTTTTTTGCATCATAATGAAACAGAAGGGATGGTTTGGTCCTAGAGGGCCTCCTGATCATGTCCCCTAGTGCATTTTCCTACTAGTGATCATGGGTCTGCATCTGTTGAAAGCAGCCTTGCAAGCCATATGTGATCATCTATAAATAAAAAATGCAAGCTTAGCAGGATATGCAACACTGACTGCAGTAACTTTGATGCATACTGTTCAAAGTCAACAGCTACCAGACTTTTTTCTGAATAGTTGGCACATTATAGTTAATCCACGTTTCAGATTTTTGCAAAAATTCCTAACCTAAAAGCTGTCCCATATATTTGGATGGGGTTGTTTCAGTTGATTGTCTTTTCATTAGTCAAGCCTTAATGATCAGGGTAACTAGTAATAAAGGTTGCCACCAAATCTTGGTTAAAAATGGTCCGACTGCCATGTACAATGGTTCTGAATTTGCAGGCAATTAGAGGTTCTGGAATCCAGCTGCGGGTTAGAGTTTGGTTCATCACACTTGTATTGTTATTCTACCCAGGACTGTGACTATAACAAGAGGGTATCATCTACATCTAGAGGAAAGAAAGTTTCTAAACCAACATTGAGGGGGGTTCTTTACTGTAAGAGCAGTGAGACTGTGGAACTCTGCCTGACGTGATGATGGCAAAATTCGATAAAAGAGTACAAGAGGTGCCTGGATGTCTTTCTTGAGTGTTACAATATTACATGTTATAGTCACTGATTACTTCAGAAGGGTTGATGATCCAGGGATTTATTCTGATTGCCAGATTTGGAGCCAGGAAGGATTTTTTCCCCCTAAAATGATGGAAATTGGCTTCTACCTCATGCTGGTTTTTGCCTTCCTCTGGATCAACATTGCAGGATAATAGGCTGAGCTAGATGGACCTATGTCTTTTTTTTTTTAGCCTTACCCACTATGCTGCTGTGTTATTATACTGTTGGAAAGGCTTAGCAGGTTGCATGAAAGCTAATTTGTCTTAATCCTTGGGAACAGTTAATTAAATCATCACTTCCTTTCTGGCAAATCGACAATTATCATGGATCTTGCTACCATTAAGATTGCTAACAAGCATCAACTGTAACTAGTAAATCCACTCTAACCTGTAAATCCGTCATGAAGCCATAGGAAGTGGATGTTAATGTCACACGCTACTGTATACTGTGGAGTATATGACTTAGAGCTTAAAGGGGTTGTCTCGAGGAAGCAGTGAATTTTTTTTTTGCCCAGTCCCCCTAATTAAGCATACATTACTAAGCCCCCCTGTAAATGACTTTTCTAGCTGGTTTGTACTTACAGTTCCAGCGTTTCAGCAACTTATAAAAATTTTCCCAAGATGGCCGCCAGCTCTTTTCCCATCGCTTGCTGTAGCCCGACGTGCGCGCTCCCGAGACGCTACCAGCTGTGTCTCCCTGACAACCAGACGCCCCGCAGCCGCCGACCGGACCCCTGGATTGAACACGGCCGACCAGTCACCCACCGCCAGGCAGCAGGTAACCGGCGCAGCCCCCCCCCCATCGCAGCGACAGCCCCCCCGGCGCAGCGACAGCCCCCCCATCGCAGCGGCAGCCCCCCCCCGGCATAGCGGCAGCCCCCCCATCCCAGCGGCAGCCCCCCCATCCCAGCGACAGCCCCCCCATCGCAGCGACAGCCCCCCCCGGCACAGCGACAGCCCCCCCATCGCAGCGACAGCCCCCCCATCGCAGCGGCAGCCCCCCCATCGCAGCGGCAGCCCCCCCCGGCGCAGCGACAGCCCCCCCATCGCAGCGACAGCCCCCCCATCGCAGCGACAGCCCCCCCGGCGCAGCGACAGCCCCCCCAGCGCAGCGACAGCCCCCCCATCGCAGCGGCAGCCCCCCCATCACAGCGGCAGCCCCCCCCCCCCCCCCCGGCGCAGCGGCAGCCCCCCCGGCCCATCACTTACCTGGGCGGCAGGACGGCGGGACAGCTGGGCGGCTTCTTGGGACAGCTGGGCGGCTCTGCACCTTCCTCTAACAGAGGATGGTACAGAATGGCCGCTCCAGCGCGCTCCCGAGCAGTGACAGCTCGTCTGCGCATGCGCAGAAGAGCTGTAGCGGGGAGCACACTGAAGCGGCTCGTGCTGAAAGGAGAAGAACGGACTGCGCAAGCGCGTCTAAAAAAGCAAACTGCCAGCGAATTTAGACGGAACCATGGAGACGACGCTAGCAACGGAGCAGGTAAGTGAATAACTTCTGTATGGCTCATATTTAATGCACAATGTACATTACAAAGTGCATTAATATGGCCATACAGAAGTGTATAACCCCACTTGATTTCGCGAGACAACCCCTTTAATGTCTTATTTAAATGTGTCATCATGTTACTGAGGGTATAATATGTGTGAACGTTTCCATTTCATAGAGGTTGGTCTCCAATTCAACACCCCCCTCCATGAATCAGAATGAAGGTGCTGGACAGCCTTTCATTTGAATGGCGCCTTACAACACTATGTGTCCCCATCATTGCAGGGGAAATTAGTGGCCAAACATGTCTTTCACCAGTGATAACGACTGATTGCCGAGGGTTAGAGAAGCCGACTTGTCAAACTTTAGTCTCCTTTTGACATGGTTTCCTTTTCTTTACTTTTGTAGGATTAAAAAGCATAGTTGACTGTTCTATGCTCTCCTTCAAAAATAACAGAAACTAACATAAACCATGAGTTTGACAAGTTGCCTTCTCTAACCCCTAGTAATCATTAGTTATCACCAGGGGAAAGCCACTTTTGGCCACAAATTTACCCTGAGTAATTCACAAAGTCAGTGCTTCCATTCATGATTCTGTCTGAATACCATTTTTAGCAATTCAGATGTGCCCCCATAACAGCAACCATTGACTCTGTTCCGAATACAATGTGAACCTAACCTTGGTAACATAATATGTTAAGCCGAAAAAAGACATGTCCATTTAGTTTAGCCTATCCACCCCCCAATGTTGATCTAGAAGAAGGCAAAAAATCCAATGAGGAAGAAGCCAATTTTGCTCAATTAAGGGAAAAAATTCCTTCCTGGCTCCAAGTCTGGCAATCAAAATAATCCCTCCATCAACAACCCTTCTGAAGTAACTAGTGACTATAACCTTTGGACCCATTTACATGGCGGCATTTTGGTCAGTATTTTGCATTAGTATTTGAAAGGCAAAATCAGGAGTGAATCCATAATATGGAAATAGGGCAAACTTTCTATTATACAGTCTCTCTGTTGGTTCCATTCCTAGTTTCGGCCTTCAAATAATGATGCAAAATACTGAACAGAATACTGCTGTCTGATTGGGATCTTACACAGTTAACATGACTAGAGATGAGCGAGCACCCAAATGCTCGGGTCCGTGTTATTCAAGTCGAGCTTTTCGTAAAATTCGAGAGCTCTATTTGAGTAACGAACACCATTGACTACAATGGGAGACTCGAGCATTTTTGTATGTGGGACGCCGGGTGCCGAGCTTTTTTTTTTTTTCCCTGGTTCGTGTTTTCTGTCTCTCTCTCATAACGAGCACCATCGAGTACGCTAATACTTGAACGAGCATCAAGCTCGACAGAGTATGTTCGCTCAACTCTAATCATGACCCATTTGAAAATTTGGGAAAAAAACTTCTACAATATCATAACTTAATTATTTCTCCTTTTTTCTCTTCTTCATTCTATTCTACCTCTTCTTCATCCCATCCCCCTTCTTCTTCATCCTATTCCCCTTCTCCTTCATCCTATTCCCCCTCTTCTTCATCCTATTCCCCCTCTTCTTCATCCTATTCCCCCTCTTCTTCATCCTATTCCCCCTCTTCTTCATCCTATTCCCCCTCTTCTTCATCCTATTCCCCTTCTTTTTCATCCTATTCCCCTTCTTTTTCATCCTATTCTCCTTCTCCTTCGTCCTATTCCCCCTCTTCTTCGTCCTATTCCCCCTCTTCTTCGTCCTATTCCCCCTCTTCTTCGTCCTATTCCCCCTCTTCTTCGTCCTAAAGAACAATGTTTGCCCATTGAATTCAATGGAGCCGGCAATACAGCCGGCTGTATTGAAAGCAATGGGCTGCCGGCGATCGCGGGATGAATTGTCGGGAAGGGCTTAAGTATGTAAGCCCTTCCCTGCAATTCATCCAGAAATGTGTAAAAATAAAAAAAATATATACTCACCTTGTCCCGGAAGACGGAGTTCAGCGCGGCCGGCCTGCAGTGGGTGTGAGTGAGAGCTGCCCCTGATTGGCTCAAAAGTTCGTTCATATCTGCCCGTTACAAATACTTTAGGCAATAAACATTTACATTGTCGTGGCTGAAAATCCCATAGCTTTGTTTTCAACCACAACAAGTGACACACTGGATATTTCCATTTCGCCACAAAACAAACCCATAAAATACTTTGTTTCAATGTTGATATTCCCACCAGATTGTATAAAGCCATTTGTTGTGTACTACGAGCATCATGAGCACTGTTCTTAATTTAGCTAATGGTAATTGAGCAATTGTGAGTGTTCTTGGCAGTTGTTCTTAGAAGCAGTTCTAAATGCTGGCTCATACTGGAAAATCCAGCTTGACAACGCATAACCCCGGGCCTGTTCTTTTAGTTCTACAATATCTCCTATAACCTTACACAGAGTTTATGCTGGAGTTACAGCTACTGTGCAATACTTAAGCCGCTTTCACACGGCTGAGAAAATCGTGCGATTTGTGCGTTGAGACACAAAATCTCGGACGAATATGAGCCCCATTCTTTTGTTCAGGGCAGGCAACGCAACTTAAGAAATGGTGTCCAGGCGATAGGTTAGAGCAGGCAGCAAGCATATAGCAAAGTGCAGAAACATAGCTGGGGTCATGAATTACAGAAGTCAGATAGGTCAGGAAGCAAGCAGAGGTCAGAACACAACAAATAGGTGCTTGGCCACAATGGATGGAACCAATTGTTTAGGCATTCTCCATAGGGGGAGGATGCCTTGTATAGCCAGGGGTGAATGGTGATTGAAGCAGGACTGGTTTAGAGAACGTGAACTGGCCCTTTTAAGAGGGGGTGGGAGCACATGCAAGCCCTACGGGCATAGAACAGGGGACTAGCTGTGGAGTGAGTTGCAGCATGCACCACATGGATGACAACGGTGCCCAACCACGGCCCCAACAGCAGATGAACAGGAAGGGTAGTGGAATACCGTGGCAAAAATCAAACATGTGCATATTTAGACGTGTTCAATCCACAGGATGTGATGGCATATGATGCTGTTAGGAATGAATTTAAGATTGGTGATGACACTAGGCAAACAATTTGGTAGAGGCTCCCATCACACCTCTGAGAACCCAATCCCCTATTCCATCCACATAAAAGCATGCCTCACAACAGTTCTGGATCTAGTGGTACAGTCCTGGATTTCAGGCACTGTCTCAGGAGGCATATCACATGACCTGATTTTAACTGTATCTGTATCCTTAGAATGCAGATGCAGTGGTATAGAATGGTGGAGCCGGAACCCATCAGCTCTCGACTCCACAGTTCATCTTGTAACTCATGTTGTCTGCAGTGTGTATATGCTCACGATGACATGAGTGTGCAAATACACTGAGAGTCTCATAGCTTCTGGAATAGGATGGAGAGGTAGCCACAGCCCAGCACACCCTCACATTGGCCTGAGAAGACTGCCACTCAACTGCCTAGACCAGCAGAGCAGATAGATCTAGGTGGTCATCGTGACTCAACTGTGTCCTTTCCTGTTCAGCTTGGCTAGGGCAGTGGGTGAGGGGTCCAAGGAGGGGGAGGAGAAGGTGCTTCTAAAGTTATTCTCTATCCTCTGCATAAGGAATAACTCTAGAGTTTGAGATAACTACTTTAACCAAGCCTAGCTTGGCCATTTCAAACAGAAATATTTCGCTATTATCTAGTCTCATACAGAAAATCTGTGGTCTACTCCTATCTCATGTGTCGTAATGCAGCCATACCTAGATCAAGAGGTCACACAAGGTCTGATGTGTTTAGATCATCAGATAACCTATTAGGTCATTTATGTCCTAGTCTCCCAACAGAACAAATTGCACTTTGGAGTAATTTTGCTCCTAAATACATATCGTTAGGTGGTCTACTTACAGATGTGTAGTAATAAAGGTAATACAGAAAATGCAAATGTCTCATCAAAAAAAAATATCTATGAAACTTTTGGTAATTTTAGTTGTTTAATAATTTTACACAGAAAATAAAGATAAGTGATCTGTGCTCCTCTCGTAGATTCTGAATGAACGGTAGCTGGGTTTAGACAGCAATGTTCCACTGAATAAATATCCAGGATCGGGTTATTTCAGTGAGCGTCCTGGCAACGACACAGGCATCCTGGGAATTCATTTCATTTAAGTTGGATCAGATGGAAATGAAGAGGCAAAATCCTCAGCTAGGAATAAATTGGCAGCAGCCTATGACTGTTGGTATCCAGCTTTCATGTCTTGTTTGCTCATAGTGATTCGATGTACCAGCGATGAAAACCCTTTACTGTGAAGGTAACGGCTGGATGTACTCTTGGAGAAGTTCTTCCAAGTCATGAAGAATTTCTCAACGTTCTACATAGGTTTAGGTACAATATTCATCAAGTAGAAATATAGGTTGTAGTTAAAGGAGAAGTCCACCTCGATGTACTCAACTATAGATGGTGCAGGCCCTATAGGAGCAGTGCCTGCATTACATGAAGGATCAGTATTGTGCATTCCTCACATGCCATTTCACTCACCGATATTCTCCACATCCTACTTGATTGGAATATTGGTGGAAAGAATGTGAGCAGTGAAGTGGATGCCAATGTGTGTGCCCAACGGAATCTAAAGTACTCAACTATACGACATAAATCACTGGAGATACTTTGCAAAGTCTGTTGTTGACGAACCACAGCTGGAGGAAGGACTCATTAGTATCAGCATTTTGATTTCCTCTTTGAACAGATAGCAAAACAGAACAGCCCCAGTAGACCGATCCATTAAAGATGGGCATTTTCTATCCATTTGTTTCCATTTGCTTCCTTTTATATCTGTTTTGAACAGATCTACTTTTATTGTTTTGACTCTCTTACCTGCACATGCTCATTTCAGTTCTGTCACCCACTGACTATAAAGATTTCTCTTTTTTTTAATGGAAATGGTGCAAACTGCAGTACTACTATTTCCACAAAGCGCACAGAGTTGAACTGAGCATAACTAAAGCTCAGAAAATCCCATTGAAATCAATAGGACCTAAAACAAATCAAAAACAGTGATGTGAACGAGCCCTAAAGTATTTAATTCCGAGTTCACGAGTCCAAGGGGGTTAATATTTCTCTTTATGGGGAGCACCATGTAAGGAGTCTTATAGACCATGCAATGCTTCTTGGGGGAAAAAAAACTATGCATGCAGTGCTGAAATAATCCTTCACAACGCCAGCTGTTGGAAGGTAGCTACCTATGAATCAAAATCTAACCTACCTTCCTTATAGGGGGTTCTGTGGAAGATTATTCCATAGCTTATTTGCATAAATCTAACTCCATGCAATTTATGTAACACAGATAACTTGCCATGTAGCATAATTGCAGTTATTTTCCAGTGTGATGCCTCCAAATGAGATACAACCCCTAGTGACCAGGAGATGTAGTCTCATAATAGACCTGTTGTGGTCACAGACAATAATACGCATACCGGTAGCAACCTGCGGGAGAACAGGGCAGGAAAGCTTCACCCATAAATCTAGGATTAGTCAAAGAGGTTTACTCCCAGGCATGGTCTGAGTTGGGATAAGATGTGCTTGAGCTAAGGGATGGCATACGAACAAATAGAGCATTTGGTGTGAATGTTCATCGATTGAAATTGGTAAGTGGTAGATTTTTGGGTGGAGGTAGACTGTAAAGGGGTTGTTCCAGCAGAAAAACGTATCATCTATCCCACTGGATGGGGATAAGTGCTTGATCCATATTCAAGTCTAGTAGATGCTTAAATGGTCTAGTACCATTTACTTTTGTACCCTGTTATTCCCACTTTACACCTAGAGAAGTCTAGGAAGTGCAGTTAGACTACAGTCATGTAGTCTCCCTTTTCAGAGCGGGTTCTCCACCTTCCGACAAGTTTAGTTATCGCAAGAACTAAGGTCCCGAACCCTCTTCGTATTTTCTGCTCCCATTATCGCTGTTTTGACACGTTTTAGTCTGTCTACTTTAGCTCTACTTTTTAGTTTGCTGAAGTTGACGGGTCTGAACAGACATAATAGATGGCCTATGAGAAGCATATTTTTGTAATAGGATAAAATATGGGATGATCTAAAAACAAACCTAGTATATTGAACTCATATGACTTCATATGTGCCTCTCTCCATTGGCACAACCATTTGTTGTAGAACACATTTAGCTACTGAGCCGGTATCAGTGGACTAATGTTGTATGTTGGCAGTCGCTCATAATGCATAAAAGGAAACACGGCTTGATTCCAATAACGGCAGATACAGGAAGCAGTTTAAGGCTTCACTCAGCCAACTTCAGTAATTAATTGTTCATTAGACTTGAGCTTTGACATTTCAACAAAAGAGTCATTAAATTGGACCAGAGTCTAACCAGAGAAAGATGTTTTTGTAGCCCCTTGTGTTTTGTGGACACGGTGTTGACGTGATGCTTTTGTGTTTTTACAGAATATCGATATAACCAACTTCAGTAGCAGTTGGAGCGACGGCCTGGCTTTCTGCGCTCTGCTTCACACTTATCTGCCGGCTCATATACCATATCATGAGCTCAACAGCCAAGACAAGGTACTTTATTTTTTCCATTTTTGTGCAATTATTATTTTTGTGTCATTTTATGTGAAGAAATTTAATAAATATGATAGACTATTCAACTTAGTTCTCTCGATCTCATAGGCGGCTAACTTGTATAGGTACAATCAGTAATAGCTACTAGTACAGTACACATATGGATTGCTATCTGCCTGTACGACTTAATCCTTTCCAATCCACTGTCTGACATCTGAAGACATTATGATTTAAGGCTGTAGAGCTCTGATGTTGGAAGACGTCCGTCAGGGTTCTCTTACTGTATATTGCCAGCCTCTCTGTCACCTCATGCAGTACTTGCTTTAGCCAGCAGATAGCGCCGTTGTATAACTGCAGAAAAAGAGTAAGCCCCCTAGGAAAACCAGGATACAAATTGGATTTGAAAGGGTTAAAGGGGTCGTCCGGTTAATAATGAACTTTTAAAAATTAGATCCAAATTATTTAAAACAATAAAGTAAACGTTAATTACCCTCCTCAGCCTTGGCGATCCAGCGCTGTAGACCCATAGTTCTCCTGCTCTGTGTTGATAGTGGAAGTCAGATGACCATTGCCTGCCAATCAGAGGCTGCAGCATCACTGTTACGAACTCCTGACAGCATGGTGCCCAGAATGTGAGTGTTGATGCCAGGAGAGCAGATGGTAACTGCAGACTCTGATTGGCTGGCAGTTGGCACCTGACTTCCACTGTCAACACAGATTGTTGGGACTGAGCAGGGTATGTAGTGTTTGTTTTATTGTTTTAACTTATTTAGTTCTGATTTTAAAAAGTTAATTTTTAAACTAACAACCCCTTTTTACATCCACCTAGATGGTTTTAAAAAGTATTAAAAGCAAGGGTTAAAGGGCGATTGCCCATTTTTTGGGCAATCACTGACACCTTCACACAGGCAAATAATCTAGTGAACGAACATTCGGATATTCATTCCTGATCGTGTGCCTGTGTAAATGACCTTTAAGAGCAGTGTGCCATATTCATTACATAAATGCACTAATGGTGTACATGAGGTAGCGTAATACATTATACCTTATCTGTCCTTTTGATACATTTTTCAGAATTTGACTCCATTTTTCCAAATGCACAAATTTATCATCCTGAAACACTATAAATAAATTCCTCCAATTGTCTCTCTGTATCCTCTTCTAGACTGCAATTTAAATAAAACATGCACCTACCTAACATCTACTGCTCCAGCTATTGGAAATAGAGAGTCTTGAAAGTCTTATGCTGCCAAAGGCAAGAGGAAATTGTGGAGAGGGTATTAAGATGTTAATGCGGTGGTACATCAGCAATGCATGGCAGTTGTGTATGTACTGCGTATATATACAGCGAACGATCAGTGCATTAGAAACTCCTATTCAATAACCGGTTGATCCACCTTTTGGGGTAATCATGGCTTTCTGATGTCAGGGAACAGATTCTACAAGGTGGCAAACATCCTCCATACGCAACTCGACCCAATTTCCAGCATATCCGAAACATGTTGAATGGTGTTACAGTCTGGTGTGTTTGGGGACTCATACAGTGTAGAGAATTTATTTTTTTGTTCCTCCAACTGATCCGAGCTCAATGACATGGAGCGGTGTCCTGTTAGAAAGATGACGCTGTGATCGGGGTAGATTCCTGATGATATAGATGTAAATGATCAGCTAATCGCACCCTATAGTGTTCTGCATTCAAGGACTGTGGTAGGAAGACCAATGGTCGTCCTAGGCCATGCCAGGAAAAGGCTCCACAGACCATCACATTGCCACCACTGGCCTGTTGAACCCCAATAGTGCACCCATGGGATACAGCTTAATGCTATTTACGCCAGATGCAAACCTAGCCGTCCATATGGTTCAGCACAAAATTGGACTTGTCACTCCAGACAGCCTTCTGCTATATGTCCAAGATCCACTTTCCTGGGCCCATTCAAGACGTTGTTGGCGATGACATGGGTTATCAGAGGCATCCTTATTCGTCTTCGGCTATGGAACCAGGGCATGCCGCATGGTCATTGTGAAAATTTGTCTAACTTCCTTGCTGTTGTACTACTGGGTCAGTTGGTCCACTATGGAACGCCGTTGCTGAGATTGTAAATGCACCACCCAGTACTTACATCTAGGATCAACCACATGGGACCTGCCGCTATGTGATCTTCTGTCGAATGTCTGTCCATGGTTCAAACAGTCTTGGTACAGTCTGGTGAGGTTGGTGCAACTGTTCCGGAAATACTGGCACCACACCTCCAGGCACCAACATTCTGCCCACGGGCAAAGTCACTCAAGTCACCACGATTACCTATGACTGCCAAATGTTGCCTTCTGCTGCACAGAGGAGAGGTCAGTGCGTTATCTGAGAGCAGTTCTTGACGTGACCAACATGTGGTACCGCGTTACTGATCACAAGATGTCATGTGCCAGCTGTTCCTAATGCAGCGATTAGTGTGTACATACATATGTTCTTATATATGTATATATATATGCAATATATAAACCATGTCTACATATTATTTGTGCACTCACATATGATTTTGACTCTGTTTCTAATTTCATATCTTCCATTGGCCCTATAAAAAACATACCAATTTATTTGTGTAATATCCATTTTTTTTGCACACACAGAAAAAGGTTGAAAATGAAGACACAGAATGATTAAAATGTAAAGGAACAGATTTGATATTTGCTAAGAAAAAAAACCCAGGAGGGCTTTTTATATGCTCTCTGCCCAAATGGCGAGACACCTTTTTGTTTTTTAATAAAAGGCTGCCCGCAGGCTGGTACCGGTGTGATTAAATGCTTAATGGAAATGAAACACAATATTTGCCTGAGAGGATGTGTGCTTTGCAAGTCATATTTTCCATTTTCTGGCCATGCGCTGTGTACATTGCAGGCTTCTATTTAATATTATTTATAGTGGTTTTGTATTGAACAGCTACTAAATAAAACATTCGGGGGGGATTTGTGAACTGGAGGAATGTGGGCAGCAGCAGGGTTGCTGTAAGTAAATGAAGAGTCATAGATAGATATAGAAAATGTGTCTCTGAGGATAGATCCACATGGACAGGCAAAAGACAATTCATCTGTAGAGTTGTGTGCAGGATATGGCTTGTGAAGTGTATATGTAGTTGACTTTGTTATCAAATCCAACTAATAAAGCATGTTTTAGAGCAGCTTCATGCCCGCTGCGTTATAATCTGTGCTCATGCCTGTCACAACCACAGCCATGACATAATTTGTATGTGATCTTTCCCAGCACGAGAAACTAAGTAATCTTGTAGATATGATACCTTTTAATGGCTAACAAAAATACATGAAGATATAGCGAGCTTGCGAACTCCTCAGGGTTCTTCCTCAGGCATTATAATATAAATCTGCAGAGGCATGCATATATGATTGTATATCTATATCTCAAACTACTAACGACCACTCGTCTTAATGTATGTGTGTGAGTGCTTCTGATGCTCCGCCCCTGTTGTTATTGCTCCGCCCCCTGGTGACGCCATCAAAGTTCCTACAGCATATATAAAACACAGAGTCTGACCGACAGAAGAACAACACAGTTAGGGCTCTTGGAAGTGGAGGACAAAAATAACACACTGAGAATGCCACTAAGCCATTATTATCTCAGAAGACACAACTCAGCGGTCCTGACAGAAGACAACAACCTACCACCACCACAGAGATTCAGTGGACCTGTGGTGATGTCACTGCTGTGGGAGGAGCCAAGCTGTGTGTGTGACTTGTGGGATGTAGTAGAGCTATGTGTGTGCATGTACTATGTAGGAGAGCTGTGTACTGGTACTATAATTTCCTACACAACTCAGCAGTCCTGACAGAACACATTGACCTACCACCACCACAGAGATCCAGTGGGCTGCAGGACGTGTGGTGATATCACTGCTGTGGGAGGAGCCAAGCTGTGTTTGTCTTTTGTGGTAATCAAGCTACTGTGAATGGGATGTGCCACCAGAAACACTGCTACTATAATGTCCTAATAATTACTAGTGTGTGTGTGTGTATATATGTGTATATATATACACACACACACTTATGACAAGGCACAGACGTGGATGTGATCAATTTACACTTAAAAGAATACCACAACAGGATGAGTAGAGTAATGAATACTTAAATAGTCCACTAAAAAATATATGACAGTTTTATGGCCTCTAGATTAGTGTTAAGGGGTCACCAGGCCAGCATGTTATCTGGGCTATAGATTTCTCATACTTTCCAGTCAAGCATGAATTCTCTTGAAGAATTAAGCCCTCTGTTGAAAGTGCCAAAAGTTGTTATAAATTTGTACTCCCAAATTTTTCTATGGCTTTGTGATTTGAAATTGCCTTTAAGTATAATAACTTTCATGTGTCGCACACAAAAAGGAATTTATAGCCCCACTCTGCCCCATTAGTAATTTATGGCCCTGCTGTGTTCCCTTATTATTTTATAGGTCCTGTTGTTTCCCCCTTAGGAATAAATAGGCACTACTTTTCTGCCTTAGTAATTTATAGCTCCATTCTACCTGCCCCATAATCTATGGCCCGGCTGTGTTCCCTTGGTATGTTAAAGGCTCTGCTATATAGATCTCCCTATGTCTCCTTGGTCATTTATTGTCCCTGTGGTGCCCTCTTAGTTTTAGGACCCACTCTACCCTCTTAATAATTTATAGGCCCCGATGTGCTTTCTTAGTAATTTATAGGCCCCATTGTGTGCCTTTAGTAATTTATAGGCCCCACTGTGCCCCCTAAGCAATTAGACCCTACTGAGCCTTGACAATAAAATAGAATAAATAAGGCCTCCTTCCCACGAACGGATTTCCGCCGCGTAATTCGCGGCGAAAATCCGCTGCGTTGCCCGCAGCTATTAGGTTCTATTGAACCTAATAGCACAATGCTCACGATGCGTAATTCCACCGCGGAATTACGCACCGCGATTTCTCCCGTCCTCACCCGCAGCATGCTCTATTTTCTGCGGGTGAGGACGGGCTGTACGCACTGACGGCTTCCATTGCAGTCAATGGAAGCCGTCCATTCACGCTATCTCCCGCTGTAACCAGCGGGAGATAGCGTGAAAAAACGCTTTCCCGCCCACCGCCGAGCGTCATATGACGCCAAATGACGCGGTCCGGCCGTGTCACGTGACACGGCCGGCCGTGCACGTGACACGGCTGGTGACGCGAGGGCGGTGGGCGGTGACGGGCGGTGACGCGCGGCGGTGGGCGGGGAAGCGATTTCACGCTATCTCCCGCAGGTAAGTATAGGGGCTCTGGGGGGCGCCGTGACGGGCTTCACAGCGGAATATTACGCTGCGGAGCCCGTCACGCTCGTGGGAAGGAGGCCTAATAAACTCACTGACTTCTATCACGCTGCCATGGCATCCTCAATCCTCTGCCTTGGCCTCTTCTGGCTAGAGTCATGCAGAATGACACAGATAGCACATTGAAATCTCGCACCACCTTCTTGATAGAGAAGGCGCTGTGCAGAGGAACATTTAGCATTTAGTTTCCTGCAGTGTTTAAAGATGCAGATACAATTGATGTCTCAGAATGAGGACTGGATCAATCCTTTCATTGAGTGGGACCCCTTAGAGTCACTGGGTTTGCTAGGTGCCAATGCTGGCCCAGCAGAAGAGGCATAATTTACTCCAAGCAATACAAGAAGAACCACTCTAGTTGGTTCCTGAGCAAACTTTACTGACAAAAATACATGCCATGAACACTAGTCAGTAAAGTCTCTCAGAAGAGACGGCAACACCAACGATAAAAACGCAACTGCAGAGAGCAAATCACTACCATCACGGAACGTTAGTTGACCGGTCTAGGAACACGGGTTATGGATTTATATCAATGACGCAAGGTAATTGGATTCTCGAAGGTCTCACATTTTAGATTATGTTAAAACTTCTGGGCAGGTGATGCATCAGTCAAGTTTGGAGGGTGTTTCAATCAGTTGGAGTACAACCAATTCTCCTATATGCTTCATGTCCCACACATTAACTGTGGGATTATATTGTTAAAGGGAATGTATCATCAGAAAAACACATTTTTTAAATGGTGTTTTTTTCTAATTTTCCCAGGTCACTTTCTATATGGCAAAAAAACCAAACCCTGAAATCTTGCAGTTTTCACACTGACCACCAGGATTCACAATAGAACAGCACTTTCTATTTTGAACCTCTGACCGTGGCAGGGGCTCTCAAATGAAAGTTTTTTTGCTTGTGATGAGACAACCCCGTTACTACTCCCATCTCTAATGTCTGTAGCCGTGACTTCTTTGCTAAGGTGACTGTGCAAGGCTAAGAACAGATTCTATCAGGATAAATCAGGTCTTTATTTTTATAAAGTGCTGACAATGGGAACACAGATTTCATGGCTAACCTGTCACCGATTGCTGTGTTAGTTCTTAAAGTTTTAATATTTAATCTACAATAAAATATAGAAAGGCTTGAAAGCGCGTTCATAATAAAATGATGAAGATCTATATTCAGGCTATTGCATTGACAGCCAGCTTTGGAACAAAAGTTTTGCTGTCCTTAAAGGACAGATTATAAATTTAAATTGGTATTAGTGGAATTGAAAAAAAAAAAAGCTTTTGCTCATAAGGAACACGTAAAATTAGCATATTAAGGACAACAAGCTTAAACAAAAGTGTAGTAGTTATCCATTGCAACTAGAGATGAGTGAGTATACTCGCTAAGGCACATTACTCGAGCGAGTAGTGCCTTAGCCGAGTATCTCCCCGCTCGTCTCTAAAGATTCGGGGAGCGGCGGGGGAGAGCGGGGAGGAACGGAGGGGAGATCTCCCTCTCCCCACCCCCCACCCCCGCTCCCCACCGCAACTCACCTGTCACCCCCACCGGCCCCCGAATCTTTAGAGACGAGTGGGGATATACTCGGCTAAGGCACTACTCGCTCGAGTAGAACAATAAGTCAGGAAAGCTATAGGTGATTGCCGTGGCCTACATCTACACCCTTTTGTTTGGTTTTCCAGTTGTTAAAGATCTCTAGACTTACATGACTTAATGTATATGAACATGAAACATTTCAGTGTATTTAACAATACGTGTTCAACTACATGAATTGCAGTTGCTCCGTGTAAAGGTACCTTTAATTATTCTGCACTTAAACTCCACATAACATTTTATGGAACGAACTTTGTGGTTTAACACCCCTTCCCTAAAGAGCCTCATAACCATTAGACAAAAGTTGTCCCAACCCATTGATTTTGGCAGCACTGGCTGACTATTGGATGTGTATGGGATGGGGGTCTTTCAAGTTTTCCCTTAGGATTGGGTATGTTGAATTTCAATATACAATCCTTTTGTTCTTCCTGGAGATGATCCACCACCAAAGTTGACCAGCAGCAATTTTCTCCACTGTTCCCATGGAAAATGGCGGAGTCGGGAGTACTAGAAATAGAAGTAGTATTACTAATACTAGTAATAGAAATAGCTTTCAGCTGAATGACTGTTCATCCAAGAGCTGTGAAAGGTGCATGAGTATCTTAAATCTCCTCTATACAGCCACAAGCTCTTTCTATCTCCTACATTAGCCTTTACAATGGGAATTATGCATGTTCTGGCATCCACCAAAACTATTTTTGTCTTTTGCACCATCAGATAGTAAACTATGATTAACCTTTTCCAATCCACTGTCTGACGTCTAAAGACATTATGATTTAAAGCTGTACAGCTCTGCTGTTGAAAGACGTCCGTTGGGGTTCTCTTACTGTATATTGCCAGCCTCTCTGCTGTCGGAGCCTATCCAATGTGTCACCTCATGCAGTACTGGCTTTAGCCAGCATATAGCGCTGTTGTATAACTGCAAAAGAAGAGTACGACCCCTAGGAAAATCAGGATACAAATTGGATTGGAAAGGGTTAATCTCTGCAGAAGGCACATTATTCCCGCTCCACAATACTACAGTATGTCACGAAGTCCATACAGTTGATGTTTTCATGGTGAAGTAGCTGAACCAAATATAGTTTTGGAGATATGGTCTGTATATGTCCAGTAGCGTAAATATAGCACCATTCTTAACCCAGGCTTTCTGTTCCTCTTAAGGATTTTTTACAAAATGCTTGTCAGATATGTCATAAAATTCAGAATTTTGGGGCTCCTTAACAATCCTGCAAATGCGTTGGTTGTTGGCTTGACCTTCAATAGAAAGGTGGCATCCAAGAGCTCTTCTTTGTAATAAAGGACCCCTGATGAAGCCACATGATGTTAAGATATGCTTGAGGCATTCTTACTCTGTCTCTCTCAAACCACTTTCTTATCCTTTGGTGACATCTGTGTTCTATACTTCCTTATCTGGAAGAGGACTCACTTGTTCTTTTGTTTAGATTTGTTATTTAATTTGTATGTAGACTTTTTAGAGATTTTGTCAACCTTGGACTTGTAGTACCTACCACCTTACCTTTTATTCTTTGTTGGATATAATATATTATTGATGAGGAAATGTATTGGCACATTTTGTTATTCGGGATAGTTGTATGGGGTTGTTGCAGATATTTTTTACCTGTACCCTCTGTTTCTTCTTAGGGTCATTTTACAAGGAGCGATTAATCATTGGAACCAGCAAACAATGACCAAGTTGTTTTCCTTCAAACGATGTTTGATTACATGCGCGTTTAAATTTTTTTTGTCCTTTTACTCAGTCGAACATTGGTGTAGTTTTGGTGAGAGTGGAATAGTCTGTTGGGTCAGCAAATGACTGACCAATCACTTTTTATAAAAAATGACTGGTAAAAAAACTCCAATATATAGATTTTGGTCACACGTAACTTGTAAAACTATCCACATCAATACTGCAAAATACTGTTCTCCACCTGAAAACAAAGATGACTTCTAGTTCGCACCATAAGGTTTTTACTAGAGATGAGCGAGCACCCAAATGCTCAAGTCCGCGTTATTCGAGTCGAGCTTTTCGTAAAATTCGAGAGCTCTACTCAAGTAACGAACCCCATTGGCTACAATGCAAGACTCGAGCATTTTTGTATGTGGGTTGCCGGGTCCAGAGCTTTTTTTTCCCTTGGTTCGGTCTCTCTCTCCCTCTCCATCTGCCTGCCTGCCAGACCAAATAATTTCCAATGACGCACGCTGCGTCGTGGTGGGGAGGGGCCAAAACAGGCACGTCACAGCGGGCTGGAGCCAAAAACTGGGGCGGGGTTAAGCACGGCTTGATGCTCGTTCGAGTAATGAGCACCATCGAGTACGCTAATACTCGAATGAGCATCAAGCTTGGCAGAATATGTTCGCTCAACTCTAGTTTTTACCCGGTACGCCATTTCCGTAATGAATCCCTACTAAGCTTGGTCTGCAGAGTTAGATTCAGTAGCGTATGTAAAGTCATATGTAGTGTTAAGCAACATTTCAAAAGTTCGATTCGGCTGGTTTGTCGAATATGGGCAAAAAGTTTGGTTCGGTCTGAATTTATTTGAACCAAACCTGAACTTTACCTATACCCCTAAAACTGGTGTATAACGCTGTCTAAAAGCCATAAAAACTCTGTATAACAGAAGAAGAATTTTAGCAGGTTCGATGAGATCAACCGCCCGACATTCGTATTCGCACAAGGTTCAACTCAAAATAGGGTTGGACAGTTTTAAATCATTCAACACTAGCAACATGACTGGCATTATTGGGTATAACCATGTGTTTGTGAACAAAGAAAGTTGATCGAATAGCATTTTTCTCCCCAGGTTTTTTTTTATGTCATTGACGATTGTTAACAAAGAAATGTAAATTTTAACCAGATCTTTTACAAGCAATCTTTAGAAATCCTTACAAACTGCCCGGGTCTACCAGTCATTTGTCAAATATTTGCTTGTGATAGATGTAGTTTGGATATACAGTGTCTTCTGTATTCATGTAGCACCCAAACAATTACAGTATTTGTATAGCAGTAATGTAAGTAGATAATAAATCTGTGTAAATATGAGCACTTGAAATGTATGACGACCTCTATTGTAACCTTGGGCTTGCCTATATGCTCTTTCCACATTAGTTTATCTTGCTGGATAGCTTTCTGAAAGTGACTTGGGGGATGCATTGCTGCTGCTGTAATAATTCTGGAGGTTTGCAGTGTTCCTTGACCTGTTTTATCATATAGATAAGCTCAATGACACTTTGGATGTGACTAGTTTGTAATGTAGAGGATTTACCAGTCGCTGCTTTCAGTCACTTCTGTATTTTTTAGTCTGGCACGCATGCTTCTGCTGCATTGTTCCTATCCTGCTTGGAAGGAACATAAGGTGGCTTTTTGTTGTGTAGATACACTTTATGGGTTTTCATTTGTGCAGATCTGCTATGTAACACTACTATCCACGAAGTAGCATTTCTGTTTACTATAGTGGTCCATTTCTGATGCAGCCCTATAAATTGTAATTAGGGCCCGGCATGCACCTCTCATTCTCCTCCTTATCACTCACTATATCTGCTATCAATAGGATGCAAATTAAAGCAACCCTCTGGCTACAGGACAAAAATTCTGTCCTGAGACCAAATGAGGAGAGTATATTACCTGCTGACAATCCTCTCTGTTTATGTCCTACTAATCCACAGATTCGGAATCCTGCTTTCAACCCTTCCAAGATGGCCACTGCAATATTCTAGCTACCTAATGCACACTGCTTAATGCTCTCTGATTAGCAGCATTGATCACATGAGCAGTACTGGCCAATCAGAGAGCAGGTATAGTGAGTACATTGGTAGTCTAACATTAACTAATCCTCATAGTGCATTGGCAGACACTGTTGGCCATCTTCAATAGCTGAAAATGGGATGCAGAACCAGAGGGTCAGAGGGCATCAGCACAGAAGATCAGTAGCAAGTAATATAACTATCCCTCCGGTCCGAGGACAAAATATTGTCCTCAGACTAGAAGGTCGCTTTAAACATGTAGTTCTAAGTAATGAGCACCTTATAAATTATATATCTCTTCATCTTCCCTTATGGTTACTCTCCAAAGTATCTCTTTACTCCACTAAAAGCTGGTCATGCATATATTCGTTGTTGAATCATCATTCACAAAGCAAGATCCAACAGCAATCTAATGCGTATGTGGCCGTACCTGCTAGTCAGTCAGTCAAAGGAAACAAGGATTTGGATAGGTTGGATTTTCACCTGTACAGTTATTTTAATTTTCCAGATATCTGTCAGCAATTTATCTTCCTTCCCCATAAAATAGGTACAATGAGCGAAACTGAGGCTGAATGTATATACACTGCATTCGAATTCAGATTGGTGGAGTGTTGCAGTGATGGTTTAGCTTTCCGAAGTTTCTCCATTCTGCACACAAGATCTTTGGAGCTCAGCCAGAGTGACCATTGGGTTCTTGTTCTCTTACCAAGGGCCTTCTCCCCCAATTACTTAGTTTTGTGAATTGGCCAGCTCTAGGAAGAGTCCTGGTTGTTTGAAGCCTCTTCCATTTAAGAATTATGGAGGCCACTGTGGTCTTGGATCTTTTAGTGCAGCAGAATTTGTTTTCTAGCCTTCTCTACACAATCCTGTCTCTGAACTCTACAGGTAGTTATTTCCTCCTCATGGCTTGGTTTTGGCTCTGATATGCATTGTGAGCTGTGATCCACCTTATATAGACTGAATTTACCATAGGTGGAGTCTAGTCAAGATGCAGAAACATCTCAAAGATGATCCAAAAAAATGGGAGGCCCCCAGAGCTAAATTTCAAGTGTCATACCAAAGGGTCTGACTACTTATGCCGATGCAAAATGTTAGTTTTTGATTTTTTTTTTTGATTTACAAAGATTTGTATAACAAATTAAACAAAAGGGCAATCCATAGTTCAGAGGGAAGCAATTAATAAACAGAGAATACAATATAAGAAAATCGGTAGATCCAAAAGTTGTGCAGCTCCCAACATGAAAGCACTAAAAAAACGCCCCAGCAGCTGCTGGCATCCACAGAGGAAGACGCAGAATCAGAAAGAAATTCTGGTACGCAGTATGGAGGACCAGGCGTGTAGTGAGCAATAAATTTTATCACCATAGGACAAAGGGCAACGCGTTTCTGTGCTGGACCGGCACTGTACTACATTATCATTAATTATCTCATTATTGTTCTCATATGCTATTAATTAATTACGTCTGAATTATAGATGGGCCTTAATCGGTATTACTACTTGGTTCTTAGATACTTTCAGCCATTCTATTCTTTCATTTAGTCATAATATCCCTCTTTTCCAGGATTATTACATGTATCTTTTATTTTAATAGTTGGTATTGCATTTGTAGTGTCTCTTCATGTGACCTTTTGACGTCACCCGCTGCCTGGAACCGTGGGCTTTTCAAAATCTGCCCATATCTTGCATTGCCCTGTAAAACGGTCCGACAATGGTGCCGGTCCGGCACAGAAATGCATTGCTCTTTGACCTATTGTAATAAAATGTATTGTTCACTACAATCCTGGTCCTCCATACAATTCTTTCCTAAAGCTGCATCTACAGAGATTTCTAACATTTTGTTTTCACCTTCTCATTATGGGGTACTAAGTGCAGAATGAGGGGGAAAACTTTTTTTTTTTTTATTGCAACAACATAAAATGTAAAAAACATACTTGTCAATAGATATTTGTAGATCGAGGCAGCTTGATTCCTTGATAATTTATTTTCATGCTTGTCTTTAAGATTTCTCTTGTGCTGTACCCATTCTTTGTAAGCCTTTATAATTTCCAAACCTACAATCATATAAAAGTCTCATTTCCTGCTGCAGAGTTTTCTTCTTCACATTTTCTACATAGCTGTACATAATTCTTGACTTTCCCTGTATTACTTGATATCAACTTACTGCTGGAATCCAGAGAAGTTCTGAGATGTTCCCCTGTGTAATGCTTTGTGTTTGCATGTACGTTAAGTGTCAACAGAAGGGATAATTGTCCTTTAGGCCTCATGTCCACAGGGAAAAATCAGGCCCGCTACAGATTCTCCATGGAGAATCCGCAGCGGGTCCCTCCTGCCCTGCGGACATGAGGGCTGAAATTAGAATAAACTCACCTGCTGTGGGCCGTGCGTGTCTTCCCTTCTTCGCGGCCGGATCTTCTTTCTTCGGCCCGACGGATGTGCTCAGCACGGCGGCGGCGTGCCGCGCGCATGCACCGGGCACATACGCCGGGCCGAAGCAAGAAGATTCGGCCGGGAAGAAGGGAAGACACGCACGGCCTGCAGCAGGTGAGTATATTCTGATTTTAGGTCTCCCGCGGATCCGGACGGCTTCCATAGGCTACAATAGAAGCCTGCGGGAGCCGTCCGCGCGGGAGACCCGTACCTAAATGGAGCATGGTCCGGATTTTTTCCTGCACACGGATCCGTGTCTGCAGGGAAAAATGACATCCGCAGGTATTTAACTACCTGCGGGTGTCTAATGCATTCCTATGGGGCGCGGATCCGCGTGCAGGAAAAACCTCCTCCAGCAGTTTAGGAGGAGCTCTGTGCCTTCTGCAGGACAAGGACATTACAGATTAGGACGAACAGAACACAATCTACTTTAAAAGTCTGCAGTGCTGGTTCTATCAGCGCTGCCTATATGCTTTGTGTGTGATTTTAAAGCTAAGATTCCCTTTAAGAAGCTAGAAATACTTACTAGTTCGAGTTTAGTGTTAAGCCCCATTTACACGCAACGATTATCGCTCAAAATTCGTTCAAACAATGGCATATGAGCGATAGCGTTGCGTGTAAATGATATCAGCATTTACTGTTCGGCTGAACGATGATTTTAAGGTGAGCTTAAGATCCATTGTTCAGTCAGAGAGTAGATAACACAAACCGTAGGCTGATTACATTGTATTCAGCTGACAGCCAGTGCGAGAGCAAAGGAAGCTGAATGCAGAGCTCGGACCACCTGCTGTGTTCTGCAAACAGCACTTGAAAGCTCATTTACATGCAAATGAAGCTAATAAAGTGCTAATAGACATTAGTGTCCATTAGCACTTTATGCAAAATGATCACTAGAACTGTCAATCTTTCAATCGTTTGAAAGATAGTCTTTATGTGTAAATGAGCCTTTAAGAGTTGTGAACATCAAATGTAAATGAAGGGGGTTGGTCACTTTTTAAATAATTTTAAACAATGGGTTGGCAATATACTTATTTTGCACTTTCTAAAATAGTCTTTATTGTTGAAGTGTCCCTTTCTTTTGCTTAAAGGGAATCTGTCACTCACTTTTAGCCCTATAAACTAAGCTTATGGGTTGAAAAGTAGGTGACTCATGGAGTCTGGGGATGTAAGTTTTGTACTTAACTTCCCTGGTATCAGTGCTGGAAGCCGCAGCGCACTAAGTAGCCCACCCGTTCTAGTTTTAGAATGTGTGGATTAGTTAGCAGCACCTCTCAATATGTTGAGCGATGGCTTCCATTACTGACACTAGTAGGGGAACGATGGGGAAGGTAAGTATAAAACTTATCTCCCCAGACTCAATGGGTCTATTTTTCACCCTCTAAGCTTAGTATATAGAGTTAAAAGTAGGTGACAGAGTCTCTTTCAGCAGTAGTTCACAATTATTTAACACAAAGGCTATAATAAAGCAACATGGCCTGTTAATCTTACATGATGAAAACAACAGATTCTGATCTTTCTGTGACTTCCACCGCTTCGGCGCCAAGTTGGTTTATGAATCTTATGTCACTTCTCAATTGAAAGTATAAATATGACTAAGCCATATACATACATGTGAACTAAGAAAAGGCCTGAGGTCACTGCGGGCAATTAGTCAGCACCAGAGTTCAGTAAACACCCTGCTCTGGGACCCGTCTTTCTTAGCTGGCATATTGATGGTTTCCTGTGTGGATGCTGAGTTGTCAAAGCATATTCAATCAAAACTGAAATGACTAATTAGTACCACATAGTAATTACCATCTCCCCTACAACTGACAATATCTATACCATGATATAGATTGGACTGACATTTGGAAAACACCAATCTTATATATTATATTTTTCTGTTTTATCCCATGTTCCAACAATAAGTATCAGTATCCAGAATTTATCTTGTGTCTTTAGCAAAGCCATTTATTCATTAACCCCTTCTTGTCAGCCATATGACTACATATGTTCTAACTGCATATACGCCATATAGTTAAGAGACACATAAACATGCGTGGTATATGCTGTGTATGGAGTGGGCTCGGATACACGGCGGGTGTCAGTTGTGTTGGACAGCTGACAGCTGCAGAAAACAGCCGCAGTCTGATAACTCCGATTGAGGCTATCAGCCTTTTAAATGCCACTGTCAATTCTGACAGCATTTAAATTCTGCAATTAATCAAAATTTAAATGTCCCCGAATGCCGCCTTGCAATGAGATCGCAAGCTGCAGTCTAGGTCTTCTGAAGGCCCAAGGGCTACTATGATTGTTTGCCTATTAAGGTGTGCCTGTGGTACATCTTAATAGGATGCCTTTGAAATACAGTATAATGCAATACAATAGTCCCCAGTTGTCGCACCAAAAAAGTAAAAAGTAGTATTTATTTATGCATCCATGAAGGTCCAATTTAATAAAATATCACATTAGTAATCTCGCATGGTGAACGCCATCAGAAACGATACGCAATGCCAGAATTGTGCTTTTTGCTCAGCCTGCCTCTATGAAAGATTGAATACAAAGCAAATTAAAAAGTTATATAGTTGCCGATATAAACTAGAGGTCACCTAAAAAAACAAGCCCTCACAGAATCACATCAACTGAAAAATAAGAAAAGTTATGGGGGGGAGGGGGGGGGGATCAAAAAATGTAACAGAAAGCAAATTTTTAGTTTTAAAAAGTATTTTCCTTCATAGTATTACATGAACTATGGAAATTTGGGATCGCCATAATCATACTGACTCAAAGAGCAAAGAAAACTGGTTATTTTTACTGCACCATGAATACCATAAAAACAAAACACCCCCTAAAGAAGGTGCAATTTCGTTTTTTCCCATCTTGCCGTGGTTAGAAATAAAGTCTTCCAATATATTATATGGTACGTTTAAGTGGTACCAGTGAAAAATACAGCTCACTGCACAATAAATAAGACCCCATGTGGCTATGCTGCCGGAAAAATTTTAAAAAAGTTGTGATTTGTTTTTGAGAGAGGGGATACCAGGACTGCAGAATGTGACCCGAACACCAGTGGATCAATGACCCTTGGTCATGAGAGGTTAACATTTCAGACATTAACCATAAAGGATCAGATATATGAGTATAAAGGTCTTCTTGTTCTTCCCTCCATGTACACAAACAGTTTATTGCCTAATGTGGATGACCTTCATTAAAGGGGTATTCCCCTTGCAGCTTTTAATGCCTGAAATGGGAAGAGCCGACCCTCTGTTTCCGATCACCTGTTGGAAACAGCTAAGCTCTTCAGTCCAGCGCTGATTGTGTAGCTCTTATTGAAGTTAATGAGACCTGCGGATACAGTGTAGCACAGAGCGCTATGCTGTCTCCATAACTCCCCGAGTTACAGAGACAGCATAGCGCTCTTTGCTAAGCCGGTTCTATAGGTCTCATTCATGTCAATAGCTGCTTTCGTAGTTACCGGCCAGTTGGCAGATATTAGAACAGAGGTTTTTCATAGCCAAGAATATCTCTTTAACATGATTGTTTGACCCCATACATCGATCCCCGATTGACTGCACATCTCTCCATTTACACAGGAAGATGTGCATCCAAGTAGTGAGCAAATGAGTTGATCTGCTGTTAAACATTCGTTGGCTGATCATTGGTCCTTTTTACAGCCCGATTGTCGGACAGACAAACGTTCGGAGCAATGCTTTCCTTGGGCTATAATAATTGACCCATGTAAAAGGACCATTATCCTTGCAGCAGAATTTCATGTTTTTGAAACCATGAATCAGAGGTGAAGGGTCTGCTGTGAAGATGAATATTGGTCCAATGATTGGGCAATAACCTTCCTAGGAACATTTGTTTGCCCAACTATTGGACCATGTGCATGTGCTGCCAATCACCTGACGAATGACCAAGCCTTCGTCAAGTGATCGCATCTTTTATGCAACACAGAAAATCAACATTGTTGGCAACAATCCCCATGAAACAAGAATTCCGGAGCTTTTTTTTTAGAACTCTATTGTCCTGCTGCTCTGTTATTCCTCCTGAAAATGTATGGATAAATTGACAATTCGGTGTTGCTGTTCTTCATGTCCCTACACCCACCGACACACATGCTGTTAGATATCAGTTAATAAAGACTTTCATTGTGTTTTACTATTCCATACCATAGTTGTAGATAGTATGAGGACGGAGCGGACTGAATAGTCAGACAGTGCTCAAGCAGACTGGCAGCTAGGGGCCTATAAGTACCCTCCGTTACAGTGGATATCTGTCTAAAGAGGAGCAGATAAAGAAATTGATTTTATCAAGTTAATTGGCTGAGTATCCTACATAAAGCAATGGCTCTTTGTTGGTCAGGATGGTGTCTTTAGTCGTCCCACCTAGGGGCACAAGGTCTGTCAGTTACACAAAAGATGTGTAGGAACATTCAATATTGAAAAAAAAGACTAGTTGACACAATAGAAATACTATTGTTAACAATAGCAACCAATCATATGTCAACTAATTCTACAAGGTCTGATTGGTTTCCAATGATGCTATTTTCCTGTCTGAAGAGTTAACATAGGGTCAAATGATTTCCTTCTATTCACATGTGCTTTGTCTGTCTTTTGCATGTGATCCAAGGCAGTCTTTGAAAGGAAAGCGATCAAATAAAAAGACAGTCTTTAAATGTATATTTATATATGTACACCTTTAAAAATTTCTGATCGTTTGATTTCTATGCTTACATTGTTTTCCAACGCAACTGCAGACTGGAGGACTGAAATCTTAGCAAATTCTGTCACAGTAAATGAACAGCATTCACTGCCCTTCCACTAAGCTATTACATAGAGCTGTATAACAGTGCAAGGGGATGATGGAGGAGGGCAGAGAAAGCAACTATTCCAGAGGGCCATAATTCACTCGCCTTGACATTTCTCCTCTTATCAGTAGTGGGGGGAAATGGACCAGCAACTACTCAGAGGATGAGATACAAAGAAATAACTGTATAGTATTGAGTGGGTCTGGTTATCCTACACAGCCTCTAAAAGAGGAGTGTGGAGGGGGAGCTGAGCTTGTTGAGAAAGACTAACTGATCAGTTCTCAGTGCTAGGAACAACCCAAAATCAGAAACTTGAATGTAAGATAGTTTGCAAACCAAGTATGAGGCTTTCCAAATACATGAAAAGGAAAACTCAATGCAAAAAAGAAAACACATAATTGTATCATTTTCTTTCTACAGGCATCTAGTAAGAGATGTGTGAATTGATTTTTCATGAACAAAAGTTTGCATAACCTTTAAATATTGTCATGAAACGAATAATAAACCCATGTTGTCTCCATGTAGTTCATTTCTCAGTATCGGTGCCCATTTTTATAATAGCATTTAGAATGTTTGCTCATCTATAGAGTTCAAGTTCTAGTTTCATATTTTTGCACAAATAAAACCTGGATCCCATCAGAAGAAAGTAAAGGAAACATTGTGAAAGCTCTCTTACTGCACTGGAATCCATTCCTTTAATGGGAAGAAAGTTGTAGTTTGAAGAGATTTTCCAGAATTAAAAAAACTTAATTATGATGCTCATTACTTAAATCAGATAGTGTTACTAAAACAAATTGCTGCTGATCCCTTGCAGCCAAAACCACATTGCTTTGTGTAAACAATAGGCCTCATTTATCAAGTCTGTCCAGAAAAGAACTGGTCTTGTTCCTTCCTGCAAGCATTTACAGTACAGCTTTAATTTTTCCATGGAAATTGACGGAGTACAAGCTACTGTATAGGCAACAAGGTCACATTTTATGTTAGAGGCAAGTCATCACGTTACCGGGTGACCCAACCGCAGTGTCTGTAGCGTTAACGTATGTGACAGCTGGGTAGGACCTTGTATTGATGGCCCATAACCTGCAGCTATATTGGTTATATGCAATGTCCTTTACCCCCTCTACACACTTATTATTAGGAGTACTTTTTTTCATGAGAATATTTTTATTTTACGAGTAGTTCGGGCTACAGCTTAAATCTGACGTCGTGCATCTCATGCGTATAGTATGATGAAGGCCATCTCATTTATTTCACCATTATGTGAAGAGCTCTAAGTTGACGTAGGGAGTCTTTTATAGGCCATGTAATCCTCCTGGGGCAAAAAAAATGCAAATAGGGGATTGAAATAAAGTACCTTCTGAAGAAGACTTGGTTTATATACTTAGCCATGCTGTCAAGGCCTGTAAAAAGGTTGAGCATTGACTCATAGGGAAGTCACCTTCCAATAGGTGGCACTGTGGAGGCACTCCTTCAACCCCTATTTGCATACCTTTCCCCATGGCCTATATAATATTCCCTACATCAACGTAGCACTTTCCTCATAGAGAAACTTTATCCCCTCTTGACCCACATTTGGGTCCTGACCCTTCTCTGTACTGACAAGGGAAAAACAACATGAATGCAGATAGCCGGAGGATCCCAAGTGGCAGACCCCTGATGGTCCACTATTCTTGATGAGCTATCCTGAGGTCATCCATAGTAAAAGCCCGGAATACCTCTTTAATAATGCAAAAGTGTATTCCTTCTAGGGGTTAATATCTTTGTAGTACGAGGCACCGTAAGGCGTTGCGGAGAGTCTGTGTGCCTCCATACAAAGCCCCGTGCCCATGGCTCTGCTGTGTGCAGGACTCATAATGTATGTAGTAAGTAAAAATCTGGTCCCCATTATAAATAATTTCCATAGACAGAATAAGTTATAAATGATAGATGAATAACTCCGGAGTGTCTTCCCTTATTAATATCTCGCATTTCTTGTATTTTACAGAAGAGAAATCTAATGTTAGCCTTTCAAGCGGCTGAAAGCATAGGAATTAAAGCCAGTTTGGTGAGTACAATAGGTTTTACTGTCTATGTGAATATTGCAACCACTTTCCACAGACAGACAAATACAATCTTAGTAATGACCTGCAGCCAGACTCCACTAATACAGAATCGGGTTCTGAGCAACAGCTACACAGTAATATACCATGTTTGCTCAAAAATAAGACATACCCCCAAAATAAGCCCTATGCTGATTTTTGGCTATTTTCGGGGAGGCCTGAAATATAAGCCCTACTGCAAAAATAAGCCCTGGCTAGACTATGTAAAAAAAATACATTATCTAGCAGGCGCGGTCCAGGTCCCTCCTGCTTCTCTGCGAATTTCCGCAGCTCGGCCGCATTTCCTGCAATCCTTGGCCGCCAACAGAACATCACTTCCTGGTTGCGGCATTCATAAATCCCGCCTCCTTGTAGCGATCACTCTGATTGGCCAGCGAGCGCTGCTCTCAGCCAATAACAGCTGTCTCGTTGGTTTTTGCGAGTGCTGCATTGATTGACTGAGAGCAGCACTCACTGGCCAATCAGAGCCATTGCTTCCTGGAGGCGAGATTTATGAACGCTGCAACCACGAAGTGATCTGTCGACGGAGTGCAGGTCGCCGGGCGGCGCTACGGAACATCGCAGACCAGTGGGAGGGAGCCGGACCCGAAAAAAATAATATAATACAGGGTCTTATTTTTGGGGAAACGCGGTAGTATGAAATGTCTCTTTTGCTGTCAGGTTCATTTTAAAAAAGCATACAATCATATCTACATAGCTTGTAGCTCCTGTGCCTCCATATAATATCTGTACCAAAATGTATGTAATTACTCATTTATATAGTACATATATATTTCACAACATTGTACACAGATTGACCTCATTTACATGAGGGCTCATGACAGAGGCATAACTTGAAGCTCCTGGGCCCCGATGCAAAACTTGTAACAGGGGATGCAAAACTTGTAACAGGGCCCCCAACTATAATACTTTATTCATAGTACTGGGCTCCTTATATGGAGAAGAGAGGCCTTATGGGCCCCCTAAGGCTCCTGGGCGCCGGTGCAACCGCATCCCCTGCATCCTCTATAGTTACGCCTCTGGCTCATGATATACATTCGCCTATAAGTGTGGTAGGAAATCCATAAAAACTCCATACAGATGTTGTCCTTGGTCAGGTTTGAACTCAGTACCACAGTGCTAAACCCTAAGCCACCATGTTGCCTATCTCCCCAGCTGTCATGTCTGGGTGCCAGTAAAATCTCCTCACCCCCTTTAGCTATACCAACGAGCCTTAAATGGGTTGCTCCATGAACATGTTATTCCCATGGGAAAGGAGGAGGGGGAATAAAATATATGTCTATGTTATCAATGTTTCTTCTGTCTGCAGGAGCTCAATGAGTTGATGTTCACAGACCGCCCGGACTGGCAGAGCGTGATGCAGTACGTGTCTCAGATCTACAAGTATTTCGAGACATAAAAGGAAGGTCGGAAATAAGACGAGCGCTAGAGAGGAAGCACACATTCACTTTATTAATCAGGTCTATCTCAAGAGGAGCAAAGCTTCACTCTGTAACATCAATGGGTGGAGGAGACTCTTCTAGACGTTAAGTTCTTGGATCCTGGTGCTGACTGTATGACGTAGAACATCTCAGTCCTTACATTATCATGTGCGGGGATTGGAATGCTGCCCTCAATATACCCGAGCACCTCAATCATCAGCCTCTGGCATGGATACACCAACATAGAAGTCCTACAACACTGCAACCATGGTCCTTGTGAAGATCAATACGATGTAGTTCTGACGCTCCTGACCCACCAGGCTCGGGCTTTGGGGAAGCTTCAATAACAGCAATGACGAACATTATTTTCTGCAGGTCACAGAAAAATATATGTGCATTACCTGACAAGGAGCGGTGAATATTTGCCATTTAAACACTACTAGACGGATTGCTAATGTCTATTTCATGGCATATAGAGGTTTTGGATACTTCTGGAGGAATTACTGTATGTAGGTGAATGGACGTGTTACATCCAGGAGGGCACACCTATTTGGTGATGGTCACAAAATCTATTTTGCATGAGATACACATGTTCATCATAACCAAGATCTCTGATCCAGTCTAAAGTGCCAAGCTTTAGTAACGAAAACCTGTCTTAATGTATTAACCTGTTCACTACCAGCAGTCGCAACAAGAGGCATCATCAAAGCCGATGCAATGGAGGTGACTTTCTAGAATAACATATGCAATACTCATAAAGTAAAGGGATCAGTCATAATCCCGGTTCCTTATGTAACCCATGTGTCAGTGTTACCGCAGGCATCAGCCTGTGCTGACATGTCCCATTTTGGCACCTTGGATTGTTTTTGTAGAGCATAGCAAACTATTGTAACGGACAGGATGGTTATTTGAAATAAAGTGCCACTAATATTAAATATTCACCAGGTTTTTCTTGTATTTTTTTATTTTATTTACAGAGTTAAAAATAATTACCTCTGGATTAAATATCAACGGCTAATGTTTATGGTTTAAGGTTAATGCCCATGTACTGGTACTATCCTACCAAAAGGAATCAGACACCTGAGCAGGCATCACAGGTAGTATTTATTTCTATATGTTTAGTGCGGCTTCTTTGGCCCTAATGACGTGTGATAATTTCTACTAATGTCTGATGCACTTCAGCTGGTATTCCCTCTATTCATCCTGCAAATGTCTGGCAAGTTCTTTTGAACAAGATGGACGTTCATATTTCTCGACCTGACGTTCCAGTTCATCCCAAAGATGCTCAGTAGGGTACAGATCTGGCATCTGTGCAAATCCATAAACCAATGTTACACAGTGTTGGATTTGTGACGAGGCACGTTGTCTTGTTGGAAGTATTGTTGACCATTTCCAGAGTATTACCACATTGTCATCAGCACATTATAGTCTAGAATATCAGTGTAGACCGCTGTGTTCATGGTTCTTATCACTACAACCAACGGACCAAGACCATGCCATGTAAAAGATCCCCAGATCATAATAGAACCTCCACTGTAGTTAACCGTTGACACAACACACTCAGGTAAAAGGCGTTCCCCAGGATCCTCCACACCCAGGTACATCCATCTGATTTGAAGATTGAGTAGCGTGATTCATCATTCCATAGAATGTTCTTTCATTGCTCAACTTTCCAATGACTAGTCTGCTTGCACCATTGGAGAAGGGCCAATGTATCTTCTTTGAGAGAACGCTCCAAATGTTTGCAGGATGAGGTGAGAGAATACCAGCTAAATTCTATCAGACGTTAGTAGAAAGTATACCACAGAGAGTATCCGATGTCATTAGTGCCAAAGGAGCCCAACTAAGTATTAATATATCGAAATAAAAACTACTTTTGATTGTCCATTACTTTTGGTAGGATAGTGTACTGTAAGTACACATGCATTAACCCTTAACCATAGAAGTATGTTTTCCTGTTGGGATCCATATAAATCTGACAGAAGAACATCATCACATATGAAACATTTTTTTATGGTAGAATAACCCCAAAATACAGCTTTACAGAAAGCACCATATGGCAGCACCCACAATGCCTACTGCTCTGTAGAAAGAGAGACGGGAACTCCATGTGCACCCTGATGCAAATGTCTGTGGTCTGTGCACAATGCCTTGGAATCAGTCCGTACAAATCCAACAGAACATAAGTTAGAAGGTCCCACATGTGGGATTCCATACATGTGGAGATATTTTCTCCTATAAGCATTGCCTCTGGGAAAGAATATCTCCATCTACATGGAGTCTCAGGCTATGTTCACATGCAGAGTTTTGCAGCAGAATTTAACGTGGAATCCACACCAGTTCTGCTGCAAATCCACATCCCATTAGTTTAAGAAGTAAACCGCGCCATAGTTTATTTTAAAAAAGCATAACATCTTAATGCAGATTCCTGATGTTTTCACTATGAGAACCCTTTGAGTAGTGCTAAATCCACTTGTGGATCAATAGCCAATTGCTCAGCTGCAGATTTCTGCCATGGCGTTTAGAGAGAATCCACATGGAAAAATTAGAGTCAAGTTCTGCCATGTGACCATAGCTTAGGGCGCCTTCACATGGGACATAATTGCTGCGAAATTTCCACAGTGGATTTTTCTGCAGCGTTTAAACTACAAGCCATATGGACAAGATGTAAAAAAATCTCATCCACACGGATGTGAAATCCACTGCTGATTCCAAATCTGCATTACGTCAATTTATGCTATGGATTTTGACTGCTGATTTTAATCTTTGAAGTGTAGAGGCTTAAAACCTGCGGCAAATCCGTACCAGTCAGGTGTGCATTTGGCCCTGGCGGATTTGTTGTGCATTTGCTGCCGATTTTTCTGCTGTGGAAAGTGAGCAGCGGATATCCTCCGTGTTAAAGTCACTCTTACACATGCGCTTTTTACCGCGATTACCACGGCATTTTGAACGCCGCGGTAGAATGCTCCCATTGATTTCAGTGGGGCCTCGCAGAATTTCTAACAAGACAATTTTCGAGCGCGGTCAGCTCCATTTTTCCCATCACAATGACGGGGTGCATTAAAAAGCGCTGTCAAACGTCTATAATATTGCGGTGTTTTGCCAACACGGTGTCAGAGCAGCCTTAGGGTATGTTCAGATGGTGGAATCCAATGTGTACTGTTCCATGTGGATTCCACTTATGAAAATCACAGCAAAAATTTGCAGCAGAACTGCAGATTTATGCCACAGAAAGTGGCTCAGTGGCCAGTAAAAAATAATTGTTAGCTGAAAGTACCTCTGCACGGGAAGCAACCCCACACTATCAAATTTTTCATTAACTCCGCCATTCAGGCGACGCTGCTGTAGTCAGAGCAGAGGCCGGAGGTTCAGGATGTGGAGGGGCACTATTACTTTTAGGGCCGTTACTAAGGGCCACCACTGGAAACACTGTTACTATTGGGGCTTCTACAGGGGGTACTATTACTATTGGGGGCACAGTTGCTGTTGGGGATTTCTACAGGGGGGAGCACTAACTATAAGGGTCTGTAGTAGTGTTACTATTGGGGACAATACAGGGAAAATATTATTGGGGCCACTATTACTATTGAGGCTACTGCTGGGGCCACAATTGGGGGCACATTTATTAAGGCCCATTTTACACGCAAAGACAACCCTTCAAAGGATTGAAAGAATGACAGCTCTAGAGATTATTTTGCATAAAGTTGTAATGGGCTTTAATGTCCATTAGCACTTTATTTGCATGTAAACGAGCCTCCAGCAGCTGTTTGCAAATCCCAGCATGTGGTCTGGACTTTGCGCTCAGCTGCATTGTCTTCGTACATGCTGTCCTCTGAATATAATGTAATCAGCTGCTGCCCTGGAGAACACAGCGTGCGGTCCATGCTATCTCACTCAGGCTGAAAAATGGATTTTATGCTCACCTTAAAATCATCGTTTAGCCGAAGAGTGAAAGACGAAAGAGTTTAAACGCAATTTTGAGCGATAACCGTTGAGTGCAAATGGGTCTTTAGTTGCGGTCACTAGACTAACGAAGGTAAATCATAGGTCATGGTAAGCCATGCCCCTAACCGCACCCACTTTTGCCTTGACCAGTATTTCTTTGTGACAAAAGTGCCAACCCTAGTGGCATTGTAGCTCAATTCCATTGAAGTGAATGGGGGTTGAGCTGTAGTATTACAGACTCTGTACTATTGGGACATTATTCTTGGATAAAATATTCATGTTTACCTACTGTAGTCCTGGAAAACTGCTTAAGGCCTTAGTCAGACGGGCGTTTTTAGCCGCGATTTGCGCATGCGCATGCGTCCGGCGATTTTTTAAAACCATTGCTTTGCAATGGTATCGGACACATGAGCGCTTTTTATGCGCTCGTCCGATAAATTATAGAACAAAAAATCGCAGATCGCACCTATCTGCGATCTGCGATTCCTGTTCTCTTCTCTATATGCGCTCAATGGGGCCGGCGGCAGCAGCGCCGACCCCATTGAGAACATATAGAAGACAAATCATTCTTCTCTGCCACAGCTGTAACAGCTGTGGCAGAGAAGAACGATGTTTGCCCATTGAATTCAATGGAGCGGCAATGGGCTGCCGGCGTGCGCGGGGTGAATTGTCGGGAAGGGGTTAAATATATAAGCCCTTCCCTGCAATTCATCCTAAAATGTGTTAAAATAAAAAAAAATTGTATACTCACCTTTCCGCTGCAGCCGGAGTCCAGCCGCGGCCGCTGTCAGTTCTCCTGAACTACTTCTTGGCACTATTCAGCCGGCGGGGCTTTAAAATCCCCGCCTGCTGAATGATCTGCCTCTGATTGGTCACAGCCCTGACCAATCAGAGGCTGAAAACACTCACACACCCATTCATGAATGGGTGAGTGACTGCTGCCTCTCAGCGCTGAGCCAATCAGGGGCAGGTCTGACTCACATCCATTCATGAATTCATGAATGGGTGTGAGTGAGGCATGCCTCTGATTGGCTCAGCGCTGAGCCAATCAGGGGGCAGGTCTGACTCACACCCCCTTCACACCCACTGCAGGACGGCCGCACGGAGCTCCGGCTGCCGGCAGAAGGTGAGTATACAATTTTTTTTTATTTTTACACATTTTAGGATGAATTGCAGGTAAGGGCTTATATATTTAAGCCTTTACCGACAATTCATCCCGGGCTCGCCCGCAGCGCATTGCTTTCAATGGAGACGGCTGTATTGCCGTCTCCATTGAATGCAATGCGCTGGACAGCTCCAGCCCGTTTCTAATGAAACACGGCTAGGAGCAGATTTTCGGGCGATTTGCGGGCGACTTGCGCTCACCGGTCACGCGATTTGCGGATGCGCATCTGTCATGCGATCCGCAAATCGCGCGAAAAAACGCCCGTCTGACTAAGGCCTAAGGCTGCGTCCACATGGAGCTGATTTCCAGCGGAATGTCCGCAGCGGATATTCTGCAGATCAGCCACGGAATGCCTGCCTGCAAACCTGCACTATTTCGTGTGGGTTTTGAAACAGGTTTCATCGTGAATTCCTTTGCGGAATTCACCCCCTCCTTGAGACGGGGTGAATTACGCAACAGAACACTACGTATGCATGCAGAGAAATACAGCATTTATTTCTCTTGCGTACCGATACGGATCATGCGGCCGTGCAACGCACCCGTGATACGTGATAAAAACACAGCTGTGGACATGAGCCCTGAGACGTATGTTACTGTATGATACACAGTGGCAAATGCTGACTATTTGTGCAGAGCTCTGTGTGTGGTCTGATAGTGATAACCAAACAATTGGCTTATTACCTGTCAGGAGCTGCTCTGTTCTGGTTTTATGTAACCATCTCTAGTTTATAAACGATGCTTTGAATAAATCTGTTGCAACATCTCCAACGAGATACCTGGGGCATGGAACCCGCGGTGCACACCAGTACGATTTCTAAACAGTTCCTGGATAAATAAAAGCTGAAACAATATTTACGTTTTTTTTTTTTTTTTAATCAACCGGTTTCTTTGTAGCGCTCACTAAGTCAATATTTTTTCAGCTTGCCATCACGCCAGGTTTTTCTCCTATTATGTTTTTTAATCACTCTTTTGAACTGGTGGGTATGCTGTATTGCATGCTTCAGGTGCACAGATACTCATTGCTAAATCTATTGTATGTTAATGCTTCTCCATTGAGTCCTCAATTACCTCCAAGCAGGTGTGATTCCAGGGACATAGCTAGAAAATGTTGAGCAACATACCACACAGGCTGCATTATCCTGCTGTAATATCCCATCATTGCAAGGGAACATGAAGGGCTGAAAAAAGGTCACCAAGAAGTGAAACGTAGAATGCATCGGTCAATGGCATGTTTAGGCGAACCAGAGACCCAACCCAAGCCATAACACACCCCACACCAGTATGGAACCATCATCAGCCTGGACAGTGCCTTGTTGACAACTGGGGTCCACACCTGAAACCTACCATCAGCCCGAAACAATTGATACCATGACTTCGAAACACGCCACATGTTGCCAGTTCTCCATGGCCCAGATAACAACCTCATGAGCCCAGATGAGGTGCTGTGTCCAGTGTTGTGGTGTTAACATAAGTATACTTGTGGGTCTTCTGCTCCCATATCCCATGGGAGCTAAGGAATGCTGCACTTACCTATGGGATATGTATGTAGGGCCTTTTGAAAAAAATTTGGATGTGATTTCTGCAGGAATGGATTGTTTATTTGCGCAGACTATTCTAGCCAGACACTGGTTGAGATCGTTAAGCATTTGTGCGTGGCCACTGTGTGGGGTAATACCTTCTCTGATGTATTTCCAGTACACATGTGACACAGCCTTGAAAATGGTATACAAATTGGCAACAATGACAAAGTTAGAGGTAGATGAAAGGTCCCTAAAACAGTTTCAGGGAACTAGGATTTAACCTTAGGACACGAACTCCAAAGTAGTATTTTCTGAAATACTACCTGTACCACATGCTACACCAGAAAGGCAGTGACAGGTTGTATCATAGGGATGGGCTGCATCTCAATGGGGAGGGTGCAGCTGTGTTGGGGGGAGACGATCACTAGAAGGTTGGAGAAGTGTTTAAACTAGGGGCTTGGGGGGCAACCAGAGAGCTAGTCCTAGGTCATGGTCTACACTGTCTTCTCCTTTAAGAAATAGAAATGGTGGTGGAGTGGTGGGAGGGGTTTAAACACTTAGAACTGGCACAACAGTTAGTAGGGATACACATAATAATAAAAAAAAAATTACCAAAAGCTTCTAAACTGTATGGGGACTAATACTATAAGTTTGACCAATAACAGTAGAAAAACTAGAAGTAATAATGTCTGAGGAAAACTACAACATAGTGGGAATAACAGAGACCTGGTTGGAGAAAAGCTGTGACTAGGCGGTGAACTTGCAGGGTTACAGGCTGTTCAGAAGGGATCATAAAAAACAGAAAGGGATAGGGGTTTGTCTTTATGCAACATCCTGTTTAAAGCCTACATTATGGGAAGATATATGGGAGGGGATGAACATGTGGAGTCTCTATGGGTGGAAAATACATGGAGGGAAAAACAACAATAAAATCCTCACAGGGGTTTGCTATAGACCGCCAAATATAACATAAGCCACTGAAAAATCTATTATTAAAGCAAATAGATGAAGCAGGAAATCACAATTAGGTAATTATTATGGGGGACTTTAACTATCCGGATATAAACTGGGAAGCTAAAATCTGCAGAACTCATAAAGGTAACAACTTCCTGTCAATTACAAAAGATATTTACCTTACACAACGTGTACAGGACCCGACTAGAGAGACGGCCATTTTGGACTTAATATTAACCAACAGACCTGACAGAATAACAGGGGTGAAGATTGGGGGGCGCCTGGGAAACATTGACCATAATATAATACATTTCAACTTGTCATTCAAGGGAGTTTTATAGGGAAGCTATGAACATACTAAGCTTTAGGAAGGTCAAGCTTAATTAGCTTAGTGATGCCCTTAACCTTATGGACTAGAATAATATCCTCCAAAATAAACGTACAGACAGTAAATGAGAAACGTTTAAAACATCCTAATTACTTACAGCGAGAGGTTCATACCTTACAGGCATAAAAGACCTAGTAATTGGTTTTCACCTATGTGGCTCAATAATGATGTAAAGTGGACAATCAACAACAAAAATAAAAGCATTTAAACTACTAAAACAAGAAGACAACAAAGAAGCACTAAAAGCTATAGGGAAAAAAATAAATTATGTAAAAATCTGATAAAAACAGCAAAGATAGAGCCAGAGAGACTCATTACCAAAGGGAGTAAAACTAACCCTAAACCCTAAAAAAATGAAAACAGACAAATTGCCTGGTCCCAATGGCATACACCCCCAGGTTTCAAGGGAATTAAGTAATGTGATAGTCAGACCATTGTTTCTTATATTTAAAGACTCTATAGTAACGGGTTCTGTTCCACTGGATTGGCACATAGCCAATGTGGTGTGGATTTTCAAAAGGGGTAAAAAGTGAAACTGAAAATCACAGGCCGGTAACAGGCCTTTTACATACAGCGAGTATTGCTCAAAATTCGTTCAAATGAGCAAACGCGAGTGATAATCGTTACATGTGAAAGTGACACTATTGCTCATTTGTCATTAGTGGATGTTTAAGCTGAATTCTTTGTCAGCTTGAATGACCTCGTTAGCACTCGCTGGTTTCCCGTTCTGCGTGACAGCTCCCCTGCACAGCGCTTCCTATGGGAAGCAAGTAAGAAGTCAGTGAGTGTCCGGCAGGAATTTCAGTTTGAAAGTACTGCATGAGCGCTAACAACCTTAGCGGTGATGTCAGCACTCGTGTAGTCGCTGTAAGAACTGTCGGCCTGTGCAAAAAGGTCTGAAGTCTTACTTATATTGTGGGTGAAGTGTTTGAAGGATTTCTAAGAGATACTATGCTGTAGGACCTCAAGGAGAATTATTGTATAATTCCGTATCAGCAGGGAATTATGTGAGATCGCTCCTGTCAAACCAATCTGATCAGCTTCTACGAGGAGGTAAGTTCTAGACTGGACCGGGGAGAGTCATTGGATCTTGTGTATCTGGACTTTTCCAAAGAGTTCGATACTATACCACTTAAAAGGCTGGTATATAAAATGAGAATGCTTGGTCTGGGTGAAAATGTGTGTAAGTGGGTAAGTAACTGGCTCAGTGATAGAAAGCAGAGGGGGATTACTCTGATTGGGTCACCATTACTAGTGTGGTTAGTTTTGGGCCCTATTCTTTTTAATTAAACTACTAACAACCGCTTGTGAGTTAGTATGTGAGTACTTCTCATGCGCCGCCCCTGGTGATGTCATCACTCCGTCCCCCGGTGATGTCATCAAAGGTCCTACAACATATATAAAACACAGAGCCTGACTGACAGAAGAACAACACAGTTAGCACTCTTGAAAGGGGGAGGACAAAAATAACAAAATGAGAATACAACTAAGCCATTATCATCTCAGACACAACTCAGCAGTCCTGAAGACACTGACCTACCGCTGCCACAGAGATCTAGTGGGCTGCAGGACGTGTGGTGACATCACTGCTGTGGAAGGAGTCATTGTGTAGTTTGGTAAAAGAGATCCAGCGGGCTGAAGGGCCTGTGATGATGTCACTGCTTTGGGAGGAGCCATTGTGCAGTTTGGTAGAAAATACTGGATAAACCAACAGCAGCTACTACCAGGATCTGTGATTATGTCACCATCATGTGTGGAATAGCAGACCTGTGTGTGTCATGTGTGGGGTCAGGATTAGAGATGAGCGAACGTACTCGTCCGAGCTTGATATTCGTGCGAATATTAGGGTGTTCGGGATGCTCGTTACTCGTAACGAGTACCACGCGGTGTTCCGGTTACTTTTAGTTTCCTCTCTGAGACGTTAGCGCGCTTTTCTGGCCAATTGAAAGACAGGGAAGGCATTACAACTTCCCCCTGTGACGTTCAAGCCCTATACCACCCCCCTGCTGTGAGTGGCTGGAAAGATCAGATGTCACCCGAGTATAAAAATCGGCCCCTCCCGCGGCTCGCCACACATGCCTTGTGACTTAGCTGAGGGAAAGTACTATCGTGCTGGAGCTGCTGTAGGGAGAGCGTTAGGAGTTAGTGTAGGCTTCAAGAACCCCAACGGCCCTTCTTAGGGCCACATCTACTAGTGTGCAGTACTGTGTTAGCACAGTATTTTTTTTTTTTTTTCCAAAATTGGATCTGCAGAGCATTGCGCCCTGCAATAGGGACAGAAGTGGGGGTTAGGCAGGGAGAGTGTTAGGAGTTAGTGTAGGCTTCAAGAACCCCAACGGTCCTTTCTAGGGCCACATCTATCCGTGTGCAGTACTGTCCAGGCTGCTGTTAGCAGTGTTGCATATTTTTTTTTTTTTCTCAAAACCGTCTGTGCAGAGCATTGCACCCGGCATTAATACTACAGGGATAGAATTGTGTAAGCAGGGCCAGAAGACATACATTATTCATTGAATACACGCAGTGTGGGTGTTCCTTGTAAAAAGCAGGGAAAAAATTCTATTTGGCCTGCCTCTGACAGTACTCAGGGCTCTGTGTACGTGTGTGCTGTGCGCTGAACGTTCAGAAAAAATCAGACGCAGTCAGCTACGTTTTACCGCAGGCGTGCGGCAATTTTTTTCCTGCATGGGAAATCCCTGATCTGCTGTAGGTAGCGAATTACTTTGCATCACTGCAGTTCTGGGACAAATTGGCAGGGCCACAACACAGTTATTAAACTTAGTATTCATTGAATACACGCAGTGTGGGTGTTCCTTGTAAAAAGCAGGGAAAAAATTCTATTTGGCCTGCCTCTTACAGTACTCAGGGCTCTGTGTACGTGTGTGCTGTGCGCTGAACGTTCAGAAAAAATCAGACGCAGTCAGCAACGTTTTACCGCAGGCGTGCGGCAATTTTTTTCCTGCATGGGAAATCCCTGATCTGCTGTAGGTAGCGAATTACTTTGCATCACTGCAGTTCTGGGACAAATTGGCAGGGCCACAACACAGTTATTAAACCTAGTATTCATTGAATACACGCAGTGTGGGTGTTCCTTGTAAAAAGCAGGGAAAAAATTCTATTTGGCCTGCAGGCTTGCGCCAATTTATTTCCTGGCTGTGAAATCACTGGTAATACAGCATGCTGAGGGGTAGGGCTAGAGGACGTGGACGCGGCCGAGGACGCGTAGGCCCAAGTGAGGGTGTGGGCACAGGCCGAGCTCCTGATCCAGGTGTGTCGCAGCCGACTGCTGTGCGATTAGGAGAGAGGCACGTTTCTGGCGTCCCCACATTCATCGCACAATTAATGGGTCCACGCGGGAGACCTTTATTAGAAAGTGAGCAGGTCCTGTCCTGGATGGCAGAAAGTGCTTCCAGCAAGCTATCATCCACCCAGAGTTCTGCGCCGTCCAGTGCTGCAAATCCGAATCCTCTGTCTGCTGCTCCTCCTTCCTCCCAGCCTCCGCACTCCACTACAATGACACATGCTCAGGAGCGGGAAGACTCTCAGGAACTGTTCTCGGGCCCCTGCTCAGATTGGGCAGCAGTGGTTCCTCTCCCACCAGAGGAGTTTATCGTCACTGATGCCCAACCATTGGAAAGTTCCCGGGGTCCGGGGGATGAGGCTGGGGACTTCTGCCAACTGTCTCAAGACCTTTCAGTGGGTGAGGAGGACGATGACGATGAGACACAGTTGTCTTGCAGTGAGGTAGTAGTAAGGGCAGTAAGTGCGAGGGAGGAGCGCACAGAGGATTCGGAGGAAGAGCAGCAGGACGATGAGGTGACTGACCCCACCTGGTGTGCAACGCCTACTCAGGACAGGTCTTCAGAGGGGGAGGCAAGGGCAGCAGCAGGGCAGGTTGCAAGAGGCAGTGCGGTGTCCAGGGGTAGAGGCAGGGCCAGACTGAATAATCCACCAACTGTTTCCCAAAGCGCCCCCTCGCGCCATTCCACCCTGCAGAGGCCGAGGTGCTCAAAGGTCTGGCAGTTTTTCACAGAGACGCCTGAGGACCGACGAACAGTGGTGTGCAACCTTTGTCACGCCAAGATCAGCCGGGGAGCCACCACCAACAGCCTCACCACCACCAGCATGCGCAGACATATGATGGCCAAGCACCCCACAAGGTGGGACAAAGGCCGTTCACTGCCTCCGGTTTGCACCGCTGCCTCTCCCCCTGTGCCCCAACCTGCCACTGAGATCCAACCCCCCTCTCAGGACACAGGCACTACCGTCTCCTGGCCTGCACCCACACCCTCACCTCCGCTGTCCTCGGCCCCATCCACCAATGTCTCGCACCGCACAGTCCAGCCGTCGCTAGCGCAAGTGTTGGAGCGCAAGCGCAAGTACGCCGCCACGCACCCGCACGCTCAATCGTTAACCGTCCACATAGCCAAATTTATCAGCCTTGAGATGCTGCCGTATAGGGTTGTGGAAACGGAGGCTTTCAAAGCTATGATGGCGGCGGCGGCCCCACGCTACTCAGTTCCCAGTCGCCACTACTTTTCCCGATGTGCCGTCCCAGCCCTGCACGACCACGTCTCCCGCAACATTGTACGCGCCCTCACCAATGCGGTTAGTGGCAAGGTCCACTTAACTACGGACACGTGGACAAGCACAGGCGGGCAGGGCCACTACATCTCCCTGACGGCACATTGGGTGAATTTAGTGGAGGCTGGGACAGAGTCAGAGCCTGGGACCGCTCACGTCCTACCCACCCCCAGAATTGCGGGCCCCAGCTCGGTGGTGGTATGTTCGGCGGTGTATGCTTCGTCCACTAAAGCACCCTCCTCCTCCTCCTCCTCCTCAACCTCTGTCTCGCAATCTAGATGTGTCAGCAGCAGCAGCACGTCGCCAGCAGTCGGTGTCGCGCGGCGTGGCAGCACAGCGGTGGGCAAGCGTCAGCAGGCCGTGCTGAAACTACTCAGCTTAGGAGATAGGAGGCACACGGCCCACGAACTGCTGCAGGGTCTGACAGAGCAGACCGACCGTTGGCTTGCGCCGCTGAGCCTCCAACCGGGCATGGTCGTGTGTGACAACGGCCGTAACCTGGTGGCGGCTCTGCAGCTCGGCAGCCTCACGCACGTGCCATGCCTGGCCCACGTCTTTAATTTGGTGGTTCAGCGCTTTCTGAAAAGCTACCCACGCTTGTCAGACCTGCTCGTAAAGGTGCGCCGGCTCTGCGCACATTTCCGCAAGTCCCACACGGACGCTGCCACCCTGCGCACCCTGCAACATCGCTTTAATCTGCCAGTGCACCGACTGCTGTGCGACGTGCCCACACGGTGGAACTCTACGCTCCACATGTTGGCTAGGCTCTATGAGCAGCGTAGAGCTATAGTGGAATACCAACTCCAACATGGGCGGCGCAGTGGGAGTCAGCCTCCTCAATTCTTTTCAGAAGAGTGGGCCTGGTTGGCAGACATCTGCCAGGTCCTTCGAAACTTTGAGCAGTCTACCCAGGTGGTGAGCGGCGATGCTGCAATCATTAGCGTCACCATTCCTCTGCTATGCATCTTGAGAAGTTCCCTGCAAACCATAAAGGCAGCCGCTTTGCGCTCGGAAACAGAGCCGGGGGAAGACAGTATGTCGCTGGATAGTCAGAGCACCCTCCTGTCTATATCTCAGCGCGTTCAGGAGGAGGAGGAGCATGAGGAGGATGAGGAGGAGGGGGAAGAGACAGCTTGGGCCACTGCTGACGGTACCCATGCTGCTTGCCTGTCATCATTTCAGCGTGTATGGCCTGAGGAGGAGGAGGAGGAGGATCCTGAAAGTGATCTTCCTAGTGCGGACAGCCATGTGTTGCGTACAGGTACCCTGGCACACATGGCTGACTTCATGTTAGGATGCCTTTCTCGTGACCCTCGCGTTACACGCATTCTGGCCACTACGGATTACTGGGTGTACACACTGCTCGACCCACGCTATAAGGAGAACCTTCCCACTCTCATTCCCGAAGAGGAAAGGGGTTCGAGAGTGTTGCTATACCACAGGACCCTGGCGGACAAGCTGATGGTAAAATTCCCATCCGACAGCGCTAGTGGCAGAAGGCGGAGTTCCGAGGGCCAGGTAGCAGGGGAGGTGCGGAGATCGAGCAGCATGTACAGCCCAGACAGTGCAACAGTCTTTAAGGGCCTGGACAGCTTTATGGCTCCCCACCAAGACTGTGTCACCGCTCCCCAGTCAAGGCTGAGTCGGCGGGAGCACTGTAAAAGGATGGTGAGGGAGTACGTAGCCGATCGCACGACCGTCCTCCGTGACGCCTCTGCCACCTACAACTACTGGGTGTCGAAGCTGGACACGTGGCCTGAACTAGCGCTGTATGCCCTGGAGGTGCTTGCTTGTCCTGCGGCTAGCGTCTTGTCGGAGAGGGTGTTTAGTGCGGCTGGGGGAATCATCACAGATAAGCGTACCCGCCTGTCAACCGACAGTGCCGACAGGCTAACACTCATCAAGATGAACAAAGCCTGGATTTCCCCAGACTTCTCTTCTCCACCAGCGGACAGCAGCGATACCTAAGCAATACGTAGGCTGCACCCGCGGATGGAAGCATCGTTCTCTCTCACCATCCAAAACGGGGACATTTCTGCTTCATCAATCTGTGTCTAATATTCCTCCTCCTCCTCCTGCTCCTCCTCCTGAAACCTCACGTAATCACGCTGAACGGGCAATTTTTCTTAGGGCCACAAGGCTCACTCATCTAATTTTTCTAAACAATTTTTATATGTTTCAATGCTATTAAAAGTGTTGAAACTTTAACTTGAACCAATTTTTCGTTAAACTGGGCTGCCTCCAGGCCTAGTTACCACTTAAGCCACATTAACCAAAGCGATTAATGGGTTTCACCTGCCCTCTTGGTTGGCCAGGGCCAATTTTTCTGATGTACATTAGTACAGTTGATACAGCAATTTTTGTGGGCCCTCGCCTACAGTGTAATCAAATGAATTTTTAGCCCACCTGCATTACAGCTGACGTTACATCCGCTGTGTTGGGCAATGCAATGGGATATATTTATGTACCGCCGGTGGCTTCCTGGCACCCACCCATGCTGTGGGTCCACAGAGAATTATAAATGCATCTGTTTCCACATCTAAAGAACCCCAGTCAGACTGGGGCATGCAGTGTGGGCCGAAGCCCACCTGCATTAAGCACGACATTACTACCTCAGCTGTGTTGGGCACTGCAATGGGATATTTCTATGTACCGCCGGTGGCTTCCTGGCACCCACCCATGCTGTGGGTCTACAGGGAATTATAAATGCATCTGTTTCCACTTGTAAAGAACCCCAGTCTGACTGGGGCATGCAGTGTGGGCCGAAGCCCACCTGCATTAAGCACGACATTACTACCTCAGCTGTGTTGGGCAATGCAATGGGATATTTCTATGTACCGCCGGTGGCTTCCTGGCACCCACCCATGCTGTCGGTCCACAGGGAATTATAAATGCATCTGTGTCCACTTGTAAAGAAGCCCAGTCTGACTGGGGCATGCAGTGTGGGCCGAAGCCCACCTGCATTAAGCACGACATTACTACCTCAGCTGTGTTGGGCAATGCAATGGGATATTTCTATGTACCGCCGGTGGCTTCCTGGCACCCACCCATGCTGTGGGTCTACAGGGAATTATAAATGCATCTGTTTCCACTTGTAAAGAACCCCAGTCTGACTGGGGCATGCAGTGTGGGCCGAAGCCCACCTGCATTAAGCACGACATTACTACCTCAGCTGTGTTGGGCAATGCAATGGGATATTTTTGTGTATCGCCGGTGGGTTCCAGGGAGCCACCCATGCTGTCGGTCGACAGGGACTTCACAATAGGGAGTTGTACCTGCCTGTGTCTATGAATTAAAAAGCCCAGTCTGACTGGGGCATGCAGACACCTTGACAGAATGAATAGTGTGTGGCACATAGGTTCCCCATTGCTATGCCCACGTGTGCAGCTCCTGATGGCGGTGGCACAGGATTCTATTTCTCATTGCTTCTGTACAGCATTGTGGGCTATCGCTCCGCCCCTTTTAAAGAGGGTCGCTGCCTAGCTGTGCCAACCCTCTGCAGTGTGTGCCTGCGGTCCCTCGTCATGGCAGACGCACTTATAAATAGACATGAGGGTGGTGTGGCATGAGGGCAGCTGAAGGCTGCCCAGGGACACTTTGATGTGCGCTGTGGGGGGGAGGGGGGGGCGGTTGGGCAGCATGTAACCCAGGAGAAGTGGCAGTGGAGTGTCATGCAGGCAGTGATTGTGCTTTGTTGTAGGTAGTGTGGTGCTTAGCTAAGGTATGCCATGCTAATGAGGGCTTTTCAGAAGTAAAAGTTTTTGGGAGGGGGGGGGCCCCACTCTTGCCGCTATTGTGGCTTAATAGTGGGACCTGTGAACTTGAGATGCAGCCCAACATGTAGCCCCTCGCCTGCCCTATCCGTTGCTGTGTCGTTCCCATCACTTTCTTGAATTGCCCAGATTTTCACACAAGGAAACCTTAGCGAGCATCGGCGAAATACAAAAATGCTCGGGTCGCCCATTGACTTCAATGGGGTTCGTTACTCGAAACGAACCCTCGAGCATCGCGAAAAGTTCGTCCCGAGTAACGAGCACCCGAGCATTTTGGTGCTCGCTCATCTCTAGTCAGGATGGATGTAAATAGATATACAATGTAGCAGAGCTGTGTGTGTAATGTGTTGGGACAGCATGCATGTAGTAAAGCTGTGTGTGAGATGTGCTGGTAGGAATCAGGATGGATGTAGTAGAGCTGTGGGTGATGTGTGGGAATCATAATAAATGTACAATGTAGCAGAGCTGTGTGTAATGTGTGGGAATCAAGATGATTGTACTACTACTGTGTGTGGCATGTAGTAGAGCTGTGTGTGTAATGTGTGGGGTCAGGATGGACGTAATAGAGCTGTGTGTGTGATGTGTGTGTATCATAATGCATGTACCATGTAGCACAGCTGTGTGGTGAAAACACTGGTACGATAATTTCCTAAATATTACTAGTATAATTATTAATGACCTTATAGAAGGATTGTGCAATAAAATATCAATATTCTGCCTGAGGATGTGGTGATGGCAAACTCGATAAAAGAGTACAAGAGGGTCCTGGGCATCTTTCTTGAGTGATACAATATTATATGTTATAATCATTAATAACTTCAGAAGGCTTGGTGATCCGGGGATTATTCTGATTGCCAGAGTGAAGTCAGGAATGAATTTTTTCCTTTAAAATGGGGAAAATTGGCTTCTACCTCATTGGGGTCTTTAGGCCTTCCTCTGGATCTATATTGGGGAGGTAAGAAGCTGAATTGGATAGACATATGTCTTTTTTCGACCTTACATACTATGTTACTAATGGAATATCTGATCCGTCTAATATCCACAATCATGCCTCTTTCAAACTCTATTCATGTCACCTTGCCATGACCACACTCACTTACAATGTTCAACCACACTTACAAGATAACACCTCACAACTTATACAGGTGTGGGCATACCCAAGTCATTATCAGAGGTAACGCCGCTCAATAATCAAATTACATACTGCTATCCCATGACTTTTGACATGTCAGTGTAATTCAGACCCCAGACCAGAACTCTAAATTAACCCCTTAGTGACCAAGCCTGTTTGCGCCTTAATGACCAGGCCAAATTTTGGAAATCTGACATGTGTACTTTAACATAGAATAGCTCCGTAAAGGTTTTGCATATCCAAGTGATTCTGACATTGTTTTTTTCGTCACATGTTGTACTTTATTTAGGTGGTGAAAATAGTCCGATATAATTTGTGTATATTTATTAAAAGTGTCAATATTGGGAAAATTTTGAAAAAATTATCGTTTTTTCACATTTTCAATTGTAATATATCAAATATGTGCAAACATACTGTACAAACTTTTGCTAAGATATATATTTCCATCTATTTACTTTATTCTGAATGCACATTTGAAAAACGTTAATGTTTTTTTAACCATTTAGGAGACGTACAAATTTAACATTACTTTTCAGCATTTTGAGGAACACTTTGTTTTCCTACACCAAGCCAAGATAGCAAAGGCTCATAGGTGTCAGAATAATAGATACCCCCACAAATGACCCTATTTTAAAAACTACACCCCTAATGTATTCACTGAGGGGTGTCATGAGTATTTTGACCCCACAGTTTTTTTTCAGGAATTAATTCAATTTAGAGGAGAAAAAGTAAAATTTCATATTTTTGCAGATGTCATTTTTTCCTATAGTTTACATGAAAATGAGGATTTACACCCTAAAATGGATCCCCCTGTTTGTCCTGTATTCAAAAATATACCCAATGTGGTCCTAATCTTATATCTGAGTGCACAACGGGGCCCAAAATGAAAGGAGTAGTCAATGTCTTTCAGAACAGAAATTTTGCTTGAAGGCGTTTTAGGCCCCATAGCACACATGTAGAGTTCTTGAGCGCCCAAAACAATAGAGAACCTCAACAAATGACCCCATTTTGAAAACTAGACCCCTTAACGAATTTATCTAGGGGTGTACTGCCCATTTTGACCCCACGGTTTTTGAATGAATTCAAGCAAAGCAAAAGGAAAAAATTGTGATTTTCGTTTTTTTTGGCAATTCTGTCATTTTAAAAACAGCTTTTTTTTGTACAGCACACATGTAAATGAAGACTTGCACCCCAAAATGGATACCCCTGTTTGTGCTGTTTTCAGAAATATACCCATTGTGGCCCTAATCTTATGTCTGGATGCACTACAGGGCCCAAAATGAAAGGAGCAGTCGGTGGCTTTTAGAACATAAATTTTGCTTGAAGGCCTTTTATGCCCTATACCACACTTGTAGAGTTCTTGAGCGCCCAAAACAATAGAGAACCCCCACAAATGACTTCATCTCCTGGTTCCCGACTACCTTCAGGAGCCGGGAGCCAGGAGATTTTGAATTTGCCGGGGGCTCCCGGGCTTCTGCGCATGCGCGTGACGTCATCATCTGGCGCACATGCGCAGAAGAGCGGCGGCGGGTCCGGGAGGACTCCGTCACCGCAGAAGACCCTGGAGAAGGCGGGTGAGTAATTTCAGCTGCCCTGATGGATCAGATCCATCAGGGCAGCTGAATCTTTAACTTTTTTAAAACTTTTTTTCACTTTATTGCGATCGGCGCTATCCTTGGATAGCGCCGATCGCAATGCCGGGGGGAGGGGATCCCCGCAGCCCGGGATGACAGCTCCATGCTGTCGGCTACCTGCGGGCACTGACAGCATGGAGCTGTCATGTCCAGTGCCCACAGGGCTTTATTCTCCGCAGGACACGTTTTTACGTCCTCAGAGAATAAAGCCCACTTGGGCAGGACGTAAAAACACTATGGGCTGGTCGTTAAGGAGTTAAACAGCCTCCAGACGACCCCAAAATTAATCAGACTCAAAGTCATACAAAAAAAAATCAGTTATGCCCTTACCTTTTATTGCTTTCTGGCTTCTCTTGCCTCAAAAGCCCTGCACACAGGTCCTGACACCAGCCAGCCCCAGGATGCTGGACTTTGGGGCTCAGTAGCAACTATGATAATTATAATCTTTATGTACAGTTAGGGCCAGAAATATTTGGACAGTGACACAAGTTTTGTTATTTTAGCTGTTTACAAAAACATGTTCAGAAATACAATTATATATATAATATGGGCTGAAAGTGCACACTCCCAGCTGCAATATGAGAGTTTCCACATCCAAATCGGAGAAAGGGTTTAGGAATCATAGCTCTGTAATGCATAGCCTCCTCTTTTTCAAGGGACCAAAAGTAATTGAACAATGGACTCTAAGGGCTGCAATTAACTCAGAAGGCGTCTCCCTCGTTAACCTGTAATCAATTAAGTAGTTAAAAGGTCTGGGGTTGATTCCAGGTGTGTGGTTTTGGATTTGGAAGCTGTTGCTGTGACCAGACAACATGCGGTCAAAGGAACTCTCAATTGAGGTGAAGCAGAACATCCTGAGGCTGAAAAAAAAGAAAAAATCCACCAGAGAGATAGCAGACATGCTTGGAGTAGCAAAATCAACAGTCGGGTACATTCTGAGAAAAAAGGAATTCACTGGTGAGCTTGGGAACTCAAAAAGGCCTGGGCGTCCACGGAAGACAACGGTGGTAGATGATCGCCGCATACTTTCTTTGGTGAAGAAGAACCCGTTCACAACATCAACTGAAGTCCAGAACACTCTCAGGGAAGTAGGTGTATCTGTCTCTAAGTCAACAGTAAAGAGAAGACTCCATGAAAGTAAATACAAAGGGTTCACATCTAGATGCAAACCATTCATCAATTCCAAAAATAGACAGGCCAGAGTTAAATTTGCCGAAAAACACCTCAAGAAGCCAGCCCAGTTCTGGAAAAGTATTCTATGGACAGATGAGACAAAGATCAACCTGTACCAGAATGATGGGAAGAAAAAAGTTTGGAGAAGAAAGGGAACGGCACATGATCCAAGGCACACCACATCCTCTGTAAAACATGGTGGAGGCAACGTGATGGCATGGGCATGCATGGCTTTCAATGGCACTGGGTCACTTGTGTTTATTGATGACATAACAGCAGACAAGAGTAGCCGGATGAATTCTGAAGTGTACCGGGATATACTTTCAGCCCAGATTCAGCCAAATGCTGCAAAGTTGATCGGACGGCGCTTCACAGTACAGATGGACAATGACCCCAAACATACAGCCAAAGCTACCCAGGAGTTCATGAGTGCAAAAAAGTGGAACATTCTGCAATGGCCAAGTCAATCACCAGATCTTAACCCAATTGAGCATGCATTTCACTTGCTCAAATCCAGACTTCAGACGGAAAGACCCACAAACAAGCAAGACCTGAAGGCTGCGGCTGTAAAGGCCTGGCAAAGCATTAAGAAGGAGGAAACCCAGCGTTTGGTGATGTCCATGGGTTCCAGACTTAAGGCAGTGATTGCCTCCAAAGGATTCGCAACAAAATATTGAAAAATAAATATTTTGTTTGGGTTATGTTTATTTGTCCAATTACTTTTGAGCTCTTAAAATGTGGAGTGTTTGTAAAGAAATGTGTACAATTCCTACATTTTCTATCAGATATTTTTGTTCAACCCTTTAAATTAAACGTTACAATCTGCACTTGAATTCTGTTGTAGAGGCTTCATTTCAAATCCAATGCGGTGGCATGCAGAGCCCAACTCGCGAAAATTGTGTTACTGTCCAAATATTTCTGGCCCTAACTGTATATAGCACCAACATGTTCCAATGCAATCCATAAAAAATGTGAATATTCTCAGTAAGAGAAGCAAGATGATCTTATAGATATGATACCCTTTAATGGCTAACAAAAATACATGATGTTGTAGCGAGCTTTCAAATGTACTTGGGGTTCTTCCTCAGGCTAAATAGAATAGATCCGAAGAAGCATATATATTAATCACATCATGTCTGTGATATATATAATATAATATTTACTCTTCTTCGGATCTATTTCATTAAACCTGAGGAAGACCCCTAAGAAGGTTTGAAAGCTCGCTATAACAACATGTCTTTTTGTTAGCCATTAAAAGGTATCATATCTACAAGATTACTTGGCTTCTCTTGCTGGGAACAATCACATTTTGATCTACTGGCTAACACGATACCAAACCTTTTTTCTTTTTACACAATTGATATAGTTACGCCACTGTTAGCTTCTAAGCATTGGTCACTTTCATATGGTTGTGATATACGGTACATCTATTACTGCTGTGATGCCTGGTTCTCCAGATGTTCAGCTGAATCAAGCTTACATCAGCACAGAACCTGTGTGAAAGGACACAGTTCCGAATTATAAAACAACTGATTTGATTAGGGTCATTTGCGTTAAATGAACTCTTCAGGAAAAATTGATAGACTGAGTCAAACCTAATGCATAGCCAAGGGGGCAGTGGTTAAGAAAGAAAAAACAGTTCACCACGCTGCTTACCTCCCTGCTCGAATCCAGACAGGATGTACATCCCCTTTATATATAGTTATATGGAACATGCTGATGTAACCTGGGTGTCTCCAGTATATAGTTATATATATGTACAGCAGCTATAAAGTTATACAATATAACATACACCAGCTATACATTTATGATTTTACACATTACATAACTGGTTACACCGCATGGTTGCTGCTCTCCTCCTCCGCTATCAGCCACCACTAGTCCATCCAATCACAGCGCTTACCTATACAGCGCTGACGGCGGGGGAACTTAAAGCTGAGCAGGGAGATGACAGGGGGGAGAATTCTCAAGCAGCTTGCCGGACCGCCGGGGAGACAATCGCGCTGGGGACACAGACACAGGCTGGGAGGTGAGTATTGTGGGTTTTTTGCTGTTGTTTTTATACCTCACTCGAGTATAAGCCGAGGGGGTCTTTTTAAGCATAAAAAAAATTATCTAAACTTACCTATCCCTTCCCTGTCAGTCTCCTTATCACATCTTCTCCTGGTTGAGCTTCTCCAGGGCTCCAGATCAGCTCACTGCAGGCTGGGCCCAGCTTGTTATGAAGGCTGCTCATCACAAACTCCTTCCTGCTGGGTCAGTGAAGGTCATATCCCTGTGCTGTAGCTTCACTGCCTGGCAAGGAATCGTAATCTATTTCAGAGATAGCTCGCATGAGCAATCTCTGAAGAAGATAGGCAGTCCTCCTGCTGACCTGTGAGCTGTGACATAACGTACATTGGCAGACTCCCAACTTAATGTATGTAACCTCACAGGAAGGAGAAGAATCAGGCAGCTGGAGCTGAAGTGAGCCCCCAGACTGCAGGAGACAGGAGAAGATAGGGGAGGTGAAGATCTGGTAAGTAGACTGATGGGGGAGGAATAGATAAGTAGAGCATTTTTCTTTTTTAGTGACAGAATCCCTTTAAGCCTGTGAAAGAATCCTGATAGATCCACAAGCTTGCAACATTGTCATGTATTCTTGTTAGTCATTAAAAGGTGGTATATCTTCAGAATTACTTGTTTTTTCTTGCTGGGAACAATCACATTTTGCTCTACTGGCTAACACCATACCAAACTTTTTTTTGAATACAGAATGAACTTACCCTTATGTGTTTTACACCCCTACAATATTGTAATGTCTTATCTGACCAAAATGATGTTAGATAATCTCTTGTTCGCTGTTCTTGAATATTATCATGTCTGTTGGTACAATGAAAATTCTACATAAGCTTCTCTATAAAAAGCTCCGTTCAGTGCTGTGTGCTTAAGCTAATTGATTTATAGCATGACGAAAATAACTTTCTATTGAAGGAGTCAAATTACTAATCCTTCAAGCTACTGACAATGTTCGTTAATATGGGGAAAGTCAAATATTTATTGTAGATAGTTCTGACGTCCCAAACAACACAGTGATGAGGAGAGAAGAACAGGGTGTGCTTTTCTTAAAGGAATTTGTCACCAGGTTCATGAAATTTGACTCTGACCTTACTGCTGAGTCATGGAGGCGGAGTGTGCCGGCTTCTCCCTGCCCACAACATGCAGACTGACAGCTCTCTCCCTATCAGGGGTGTCAGTCTGCGGCAGGGAGAAGGCAGCACGGTCCGATTCCATGACTTGGAGCTCAGCTCAGAGTTAAACTTCATGAACCTGGTGACAGAGTCCCTTTAAAGGCTATGGCACCTTGGGAGGAGAGAGGGGAGGAGGAAGCATTTTCTAAAACTTAAATACCTATAATTTGGGCTGGCGATTGTTTTTTCAAGTGGGGCTAATTTAAAAGTTTGCACTATTTGTCCTCTGCAGCTTCTACATATCACTGTATCAGTTTAAGGGTCTTTCTACATGGAGAAAGAAATTGTTGGATCAAGCGAACAAGGATAGAATAGTTTGCTTTACATCTTTTCATCTTTCACTCAATCTTTGGTATTTCAGAGGACTGTGCCAATGAATGGGTACAACTGGACAAATGTTCAATTGTTGACAGTGTTTACATTGAACAATTATTGCTCAGTTTCACACAATCCAACCATTTTTTGAATGATAATCATTCCGTGTAAAGGCTCACTTACACTCAACGATTATAGCTCAAAATTCATTCAAACGACTGATAATGAGCGATAATCGTTAAATGTGAATGCTGCCATTATGCACTTTTCACCTGAACAATGATTTTAGGGTCAACTTAAAATCCATTATTCAGCCGCAGATAAAGTATCTCTCAACAGGCCACATTCTGTGTTCTCCGCGGGAGATTACATTGTTTTCTGCCAGCTGCCCCAATGAGAACAATCCAGATTTGTACACAGCTGGGTGTGTGACTAATCACAGGTTAGGCTCTGCAAACAGCTCATGGAGGCCCTTTTACATTCAAATGAAGATGATAAAGTGTTAATGGACATTAGTGTCCATTAACACTTTATGCAAAAAGATTGCTAAAACTTTAAATCTTTCAATGGATTGAAAGATTATCTTTGCGTGTAAATGGGCCTTAAAGGGGTTGTCCCGCGCCGAAACGGTTTTTTTTTTTTTTTAACCCCCCCCCCCGTTCGGCGCGAGACAACCCCGATGCAGGGGTTAAAAAAACAACCCGCACAGCGCTTACCTGAATCCCGGCGGTCCGGCGTCTTCATACTCACCTGCTGAAGATGGCCGCCGGGATCCTCTGTCTCCGTGGACCGCAGGGCTTCTGTGCGGTCCATTGCCGATTCCAGCCTCCTGATTGGCTGGAATCGGAACGTGATGGGGCGGAGCTACACGGAGCCGGCATTCTGCACGAGCGGCCCCATAGAAGACTGCAGAAGACCCGGACTGCGCAAGCGCGGCTAATTTGGCCATCGGAGGCCGAAAATTAGTCGGCTCCATGGGAACGAGGACGCTAGCAACGGAGCAGGTGAGTATAAAACTTTTTATAACTTCTGTATGGCTCATAATTAATGCACAATGTACATTACAAAGTGCATTAATATGGCCATACAGAAGTGTATAGACCCACTTGCTGCCGCGGGACAACCCCTTTAAGTCTCTATAGGAGATCTGTCAGTGAGGCTGGACCTATGGCTTAGTTTTTCTTGGTTATCTCTTCTCCTACACATTCTTATCAGCTGATTTTATGAGCTCAGCAAAGTTCATGTAAAACGTGTATAAAAGCACTATACTATTACAGTATTTTAGTGTATACATGCATAGCATAATAAGATAGCATTGCAAAGAAAACAAGAGATAAGGGATTGACAATTAGGTTCATCTTTTATATAACATCAAGCTACTACCATTTTTTCCCAAAAGTAAGTCCTACCCTGGTTTTTGCGAGAGGCTTCAAATATAAGTCCTACCCTGAAAATAAGCCCTAGCTTAAGTACATGAAAAAAAAAACCTTACAATACTCACCTGGTCCGCGGCGTCTGAGTCCCTCACGATGGTCCCCGGCGCTGCGGCAAGCTGCCATGTCCTCTGCTCTGAGATATCCTTTTCTTTCTGCTGACATGGCTTTGAATACCCCACCTCCAGCAAAGCGAGCGAGTATAAGCCCCCACCCCTTTGAATACCCCACCTCCAGAAAAGCGAGCGAGTATAAGCCCCCCCCCCCTCCCAAAAAAATAAAAAAATAAAAATAAGACACTGTACCTCTTTTGGGGGAAACATTAATATAAGAAAGTGTCTTATTTTCGGGAAAACACGGTATACAGTTTAGTCTTCATGTACAAGACTGTATTATGAATCTCAGTGGTGTAGATCCCAATATGGCACCCACACATTGTTATTGCCCCACAATGTGTCATCACTTTGTCTATTTAGTGTTACTGCACTTGGCCAAGCCTGGAAAAGCTGTGGCTTGTCCATGAAGTACTGGTCCTGTATCATTTATATATGATTAGATGGCACCCTGTGCAGAATTCTGCATCACACCAATAGGCAGTTTGCCTATATTTTACTTGTGCAGAAAGCAGCAATATAGCAGAATACCCACCCCAGAACAACTCAATGAATATTGTACCAGAACCAAGCTTACAGCATAAATATAGCACTAAGACCAAGCTCAGTACATACTGTATATGCAGCCCCTAAACCAAGCTTATAGCATAAATACAGCACCCAAACCAAACTCATAACAAATTCAGCATGAACCAATCGCAGTACATAGACAGAATACCAAAACAAAGCTCATAACAAACACAGCCCCAGAATCAAGCTCATAACATATAGTAGCAAAACTAAGCAATTGTGTTGCAGGGCACCAATAGACTCATAGTAGTACCTTGGAACCAGAGAGACAAGGAGACAGAGCCAGGAGGAAGATAATTGATGTAGCTCCACAAGAAGCTGCTAAACAGGGGAAGATCATCTGGCCAGGCAGACCTAAGGGATGCCTACCTACATCTGCCTGGTGCCACCTACAAGCTGGTGGCCAGCAATATTCCATTACTACCTATAAGTTAGCAAGTACAGGGGCAGATGGAAGGGGGCAACCCAACTGCAGGTACAGGGGGGCAGATGGAAGGGGGCAACCCAACTGCAGGTACAGGGGGGCAGATGGAAGGGGGCAACACAACTGCAGAATAAGTCTATAAACAGGTTTTGATTGTGGTCTACAAACCATAAGGGCTTGTAGGTTTGCATAGATGCTGTAGACACAAAGCAATTATTTTTTAATGAAAATGTACTATTATTTTTTATGTTTTAGAGCAATATAAAAATTGGGTGCAAAAGTATGTACACCCTTTAAGTTTCTCCAGCCTGTGTTGACTTTCCCTATATGCATCTATACTGTACGTACACTTACTTTTTATTTGGTTGCTTACTAAAGACCTGAAACTACATTACGTGATTTCTCTATGACCTCAGCAGAATTCATTTGTCTAGCTTCGGCCTAATAGAGGCGCGTTCTTTGGAGCATCAGCTGCATAAAGCAAGCAGAATATTTTGCACGCAAACTAATGAAGTCATAGTAATGAATATGTACTGATTCTTCAGGCGGCCTCCTTACCTATAAGCTGCACTAATCGCTTTTAAGGAGCTATGTCAACTCCCTTGTTTATCTTGAAGCTCCTGCATTTCTAGGATCGTACATTATTTTAATGAGGATAGGTCACTGGTTAATTAAATACAACCTACACTGAGCTGAAGATATAGAAAGAAATATAGAGCACGCTAGTAGGAGGTTAATTAGGGATTTCACTAACAATTATTTACCGTGCAGTTGTGCAATACGGAATTAAGTGGACGCTATACTAAATCACGCAACTTCAAATTCTCAAGCCAAAATTTATTTAAAAAAAAAAAAGGGATTTCTAGTTTAGAAAGGTAAGGTAAAGTTCCCTGGTACAAGCACTGAGTCATGGCTGACTCCTAGGGTGACGTCACATTGTGACATTTTCTTGGCAGACTTTTCTTGTGGGGTGTTTGCCATTGCCTTCCCCAGTCATCTTTTACCTGCCAGCAAGCTGGGTACTCATTTTACCGACCTCGGAAGGATGGAAGGCTGAGTCAACCATGAGCCGGCTGAGTCAACCATGAGCCGGCTACCTGAACCATGAGGAGATTGAACCTGCAACCTTCAGGTCGTGAGCGAGAGCTTTAGAAAACCGATGCTCAAATACTGGGTTAATAGAGGTGAGTCCCCACTTGTGACCCGCATGCATAAGAGCGTCTATAGCTTTGTAGGACTTGGCACATCCATGCATTACACGAAGAACACACTGATTTTAGTTAATCAGTGATTTATAAGTTGTAAAGGACAGTTCTAACAAAATCGCTGCGACTACCAGTATCCATGAAGCAAACAGAGGCCTCTCATAGCCTCACAAGAATAAAATTATGATAAACATAAATCACAGACAATTCCTTAAAGTTGCTTTCATCTTCATAGTATCAAGATTCGCCATACATGTGTCAAACAAATAGATCGTATATTATATCTAAATGTACTTCATGAAAATTGTTTAACATTAAAGCAAAAAGTCAGTGCATGGAAGCTCTAGATGTGAATTGCCCAAGCATGTGCACTGTATCTAGCATTGAGAGTAAACAGGGACATTCGCATGATAACCATAATTTAAAGGATGAAAACACATAGAAACAGTACAAGTATATACTTCTAAATAGATACTTGGATACAACATGAGATGCCCTCCCAAGCACTATGGACAAAAAAGAGAAAAAGAGAAATTGAGGGGGGGGGGGGGGGGAGGGGATTCATCTATAGCCCTCTTCACTCTACTTGGAAGGATATCTATAAAGCTCTCCCATACCTCAAAAGAACTTTTTCACCTGTGTATGTTTTTGAAGGGAGGCCTCAAACCAATCCATCCGCATAAGAAAGGATAACTTCTCCAGGAACACCTTAAACAGAAGGGAGGTGGCTGCATCAATCCAGGTCTGTAGGACCGTTTTGACCCCGGCCAATGCCACCATGTATAGGAGTTCCAGCTTCCCAGTGAGCATCTGCATTTGTCCAGGTCTATATAGCCAAAAATTGCCTTGGAAGGGCTGCTGAAGTTTGTTTTCTGCCTTCTAGAAACTGGGCAGCTGAGCGGAAACTGAACAGACCCCATTATCAATGGGGTCTGTTCGGTGGTGTTGGGTTCCGTCCTGAAAAGGAACCATTCGGACACGGGGATTCCCCTTTCCCGCTTATCCTCAATGTTGTATAACATATCACTAAATTCTACTTGCTGTTCTTTGTCTCCAACATAAAGAGCCTTGACTTGAACAACGAGTGGATTTACATGGAAATCTCTTCTCACATATTCCACTGAGTTGCATGGTCACCCTATGCTCTTCCCCTTATATAAACAGCTTGCTTCTTCAAATTGTCAGCGTGCAGGAATGCTTTTTGGGATCATTGCGCCACGATAACGGATAAAGTCTTGGTGAACTGTAGACCGTAAAAATGCCTCGTGTTTTGGGGTCACCACCTTGAATGACTGACGCTTGGGGCAGTTTGTGCACTAGGAGAGGCATGTAGCGGTAATCACCTGAAACTCTTAAAACTCTATGCCCGACCATTTCAAGTGGTAAGAGATTTATTCATGGGCGAGTTGTGGTTGCAAAGATATAGCAATTGCAATTTGGGTCCATGTGTTTTAAACACCCTGTACTTGTTATATCGGACAAATTCCTAACTTCATCAACATCTTTTACTTCTTCTAATATCATCTACTTCAATTCATAGATCATATCAAATGTCGTACAACAGTAGTCTCACCAAACTTTGCTGGTTACTAGAGATGAGCGAACACCCAAATGCTCGGGTCCGCATTATTCGAGTCAAGCTTTTCGTAAAATTCGAGAGCTCTACTCGAGTAACGAACCCCATTGACTACAATGGGAGACTCGAGCATTTTTGTATGTGGAACGGAGGGTCACAAGCTTTTTTTTTCTTGGTTCGTCTCTCTCCCTCTCTCTCTCTCTCTGTCCCCCTTCCCTGCCAGACCAAAAGCTGGGGCGCAGTCGAACGCAATTTGATGCTCGTTCAAGTACTGAGCACCATCGAGTACGCTAATACTCGAACGAGCATCAAGCTCGCCAGAGTATGTTCCCTCAACTCTATTGCTTACTTGTCTGTTCCTGCTGTCCTTTCTGCACTTTTTCTGTTTTTTAACCCCAACATTTTCTGCTCATACAACCTAATAGCCAAAAGATGTTCTTCAGGTGCATTGTGACCGCACATGATATATGGCCAACATATACTTCACCAGAGGAGCATTTCAACACATAGATTACATTTTTCCAGTTACAAGTGAATTATTCCCTCTAGTTGGATGACAAACTGATTCAAACTGATTCACCGAGCTGCACAATCGCATTTTTAAAAAAATGAACTATGCCCACCTTTTTTCAGCATTTTTTAAGAAAAACTAACAGCACACAGACTGCACACTGTACCATTGACTTGAATGGGCGAGTCTTGTCTGCAAATCACATCAAAATAGTGCATGCCATGAGTTTTTCCTTGCAATCTGTGTAAATTAATTGGTGTATGACTTGCCACATTGAATATGGGGCCGTATGCCATTTCAGTGTAGTCCATTTTTTAATTAGCACATGCACTAAAAAGCTGCTAATGAGCTGCAGCTCGTCTATCTGGATATTTTCTTTTGACCAATTGATCAGCCTGTACCAATTGATCGGGTCCACTGAAATATCACACCGGTGTGCACATGCTCACTGCCATCTAGTAGCGTCTCTGCACAGACTTTTTGCTCTATCCTTGATATGTCTTGGTATACTGCATCAATGTTTTGGACTTGCTTGTTTGACACGTGGGGTGAATCTTCATGATATAAAGATAACCCCTTCACATCCACTACCCGTATATATATAAAGTCCTAACTGATCATGCACAGCGCAGCTAGGACATATATATAGATATATCTACATATATCTATATATATCTATATGTATATAGAAAGAGATATATATATATATAAATATATATATATATCCTTTACTGGCAGAGTTTTGTCATTAAAGTGAAGATATTGTGTTAGCACTTTGATCCAGTTTGATCCTAAGGGTACATTCACATGAGCGTGTGCGTGAGCCATACATAGATGTGCACAAGACAGTGCACCCAAGTACGTGCACAAACATGCGTGAATGCAGGTCCACGCAGCATTGCTTATTTTGGGGCCGTGACTGCTGCCAGCGGCCCCATTGAACGCAATAGGATACTGGCAACCCCTGCAGTGATTTTCAGGGAAGGGATTAAAATATAAGCCCTTCCCTAAAAATCACCTGTGGTTTGTGTAAAAAAAAAAGATATATATTTATATATACTAGCCTTCCGCCGCTGCCATGTAAATATTCCCCGTGGGGAGTCCCCTTGTTACTGAACACTGTGACAGCACTGTCACAGTGTTCCGTGACAAGGGGAGTCCCCGCGGGGGGTAAAGAATCCCCTGTCCTAGCTGTGACAGCTGTTGCAGAGGATCGCGATGTTCTTCCATTGCTTTCAATAGGACCGGCACTTCTGCAGCCCTACCCTGAAAATCATCCCTAGAATGTGTTAAAAAAAAAATATATATATAAATATACTCACCTCTCCACAGCTGCTGGGGCTCAGGCGTGTCCAGCCTATCTTCTCCTTGCACTGCTCTGACTCTGGGAGAATATTGACGCGTACCACTATGGTGCACGCATGTCCTATGTTTTGCAGGTACGCGCGTTTGCACGCCTGTAAAACATGGACATGTGAACACATTATAGGGAACCAATATTTCTAATAGGAGCGTGTTTTTATGCGAACAATTGTATGCACATAGACACACCCGTGTGAATCCACCCTAAATGAAGTGACAGGGAATTGAAATGACCCGCTCTCGGCCATGAGAAGCGATAAAGTAAGCCGAACTACCAGCTAATAATCTGTGTTCCAAGATATTATAGTGATGAAATAGGTTAATTCAAAGTTCACATGTTTGATATCATCAAGGAGTCTAACAAGATTGATTTCTTGTATAAGGTTGGTTTTTCAAATTTATCACACGAAATTAAAAATAGAGCAAACAAAGAAAATTTGAATTTCATACTATTTCTGCCCATTTTTCTCTATAAAAACATAACATTACAAAATATACTGGCCCTGTCCTGGTACCATATGAAAAAGACATTCAAAAATAAGTATAATTATTTCTGACCTGACTTCGTGTAAAAACACTTTTTGCTCCCCCTCTGCCATCCCAACATCATTATCAACTGTTCTATTGTTTTGTGCCTTTACATTCCCTATTAGCCGTGAGATAATATAACATTCTTTTCACCTGGAACCGGGAACTATTCTAACTCTAGTCTATTCCATGAGCACATTGGTGGCATCTCATGCATAGATGATAGCAAATACTAATTATACAGATGTGGATCTTAGCTCATAAATATATTTCCCAGAATTATGTACTGATCTTAATGAAATATCCAGAATATATGCAAGTTGATACGTCCAAGACGGCTTCTATTACTGATTAGGTTTCTGAATTCAGTTCTCTTTAATTCTTCTGAAAGCACAAATGGTAGATGACAGAACTACTCTGTAAACGGAGGAAATACAGCGATGATTAAAAAGCTGATTTAAAAAAATCAGAAAAAAGACGAAAAAAAAAAAAGTATAACATTTAAAACTATTAAATAAAGAATGTAATTTTTTTGTAAATATGAAATGCTGATGAGGACATTTAGGCATCAAAGGCCTTGGGCATGAAGGGGTTAAGGAATTGTGCTTGTCTGTGATTTCCGTTTATTTCTTTTAGGGCTATGTAACGCTTTATTTCCTCTGTGGTGGCGCAGAAGGGAAACTGAACACTTTGCTGGCAGGTTTTTCACAGATTACAGCTAATCGCTGAGTCCCCCATCAGCAGATCTCCCGCTATCAGATGATGGGCAGGGGACCTTTCTAACAAAAATAAAACTATTCAAAATCACAGAATTCCTTTAATTTTTAATGAAGAAAGTATGTTTTCTGGTATAAGATCAGTTTTACCTGCTCTGGAATAACTCTTTTGCAAAATCCATGGAAATCCATATGTATTAACATGTAATTTACTTGTAGATTTTGCCATACATTTCACCCAATAATTATATTGCCTTAAATGTAATCGCGGAGGGCAGATGGGTTGCCATGGCAACAGTATGCCAGATACAGATGTCTCTGCTTGCCATTGCCTATGATCGCTATTGTAAGAGATGATGCATTGCAGTACATGGCAATGTATTATCATAGCTGTTATGGTTCTAGTTCCCTACATAGGCATTAAAAAATGTAAAAAAAAACAAACAAACCTTTTTTATGCACTTTCCCCATTTGTATAGAAATAGTTTACGTAATTTACGTAAAAAAAAACAATAGCAAAATTTGCATTTTCTCTCCCTAACCTCCAAAAAAGATTAGGCTGGGTTCACACAGGGCGGATTTGCCGTGGAAATTAGCCACGGCAAATCTGCCCGCGGCCGCTAATCTCAGGATTAGCCAGCCATGTGGACGAGATTTCTCAGAAATCTCATCCACACGGGGCGGCCAATCCACTGCGGTAAGTTCGGCTGGAACCGCGGCTGCGGCGGCTGCAGCTCGGTTTCAGAATATGCAGCATGTCCATTCTTTTTTTCATTCCGCTGCGGCCGCGCTCTCCTCTATGGGAGCGCCGGCCGCAGTGGAAGAGCAAGCGCCGGGCCGCTTCAAAGCCGCGGCGGCTTTTTCCGCGGCGGTCCTCCCGGAGGAAATCTCGCGGTTTTTGCTGCGGCCCGTGTGAACCCAGGCTAAGTATTTTACATTACATGGACCGAAAAATAAAAAAAGGTATGGCTTTTGAAAAGTCGAAATCCCAAAAGATCATTGCATCTATATGGGCAAAATAGGCCGCGTCCCTGAGGGGTTAAGCATATTTTATACAAGCATTCCTTAGTGTTTACCCAAAAGGAAATAAAACTTGGTGGTACAGGAGTTCTTATTGTTGTGACGCCAAGGCATTTTCTCTTCTGTGTTATCATGTCTTCATTCTTCGAAGTGCCCAACCAGAATTGTAATTAGCAGAATTATTTGTTTCAGAAATCCAGCGTTAATACGATAAATCCCCAAAACAGCAAACTTTTCAAACTTCACTACGGCTGGTGGTCTCATACACTAAACACAAATAGCTGGATGCTTCAGCAGCAACAGCCCGGCGCTGGGCACACACTCAATAGTTTGTTTTTCTTTAGACTTAAGTGACTGAAAAGCTAAAAACACTAAAGACTCCAAAAATAAACCCCGATCATCAAACACAACTAAGAGATCAAATTCCATCAACCATCCTGAAGAACAAGGATTAGTGTCATTCATCCTCCAACCTTTATAAGCCGCAACTAAATACTCAGAAGGAACAGAAAACCAAAAGCACTTAAGATTATGTTTGTTAATAAAATTTAGGACGTGGAAACAACCTTTAGCCTCCTGACTGCTGAGACTCTACTATGATGGGAAGGCTTTCTATTAGAGATGAGCGAGCACCCAAATGCTCGGGTCCGCGTTATTCGAATCGAGCGTTTCGTAAAATTCAAGAGCTCTACTCGAGTAACGAACCCCATTGACTACAATGGGAGACTGGAGCATTTTTGTATGTGGGACGTCGGGTGCTGAGCTTTTTTTTTTCTTCTTGGTTCGTGTGTTCTCTCTCTCCCTCTTTCTCTCTCTCCCTCTCCCTGCCTGCCAAAAAATTTGCCATTGACGCACGCGCTGCCTCGCAGTGGGGAGGGGCCAAAACAGGCACGTCACAGTGGGAAGGAGCCAAAAACTGGGGCGGGGTCGAACACGGCGTGATGCTCATTCGAGTAGCGAGCACCATCGAGTACGCTAATACTGGAACGAGCATCAAGCTCGGCAGAGTATATTCGCTCAACTCTACTTTCTATGCACCAACACCCAACCAAGAGGCAAAATGCTGCATTTCCATCTGTGCTCCGAAAGTGAATGAAATACTTTCACATGAATTATCTATTGTGTTTTATTTCTACGCTCCTTTTATAGGTAGAACATCGGAAGCGTTTTATTAAAAGAGGTGCAAAGAAAAAATTCAGTTGCCCATAACAACCAAAGTATCGTAGAAAAATAAAGAGTTGGTGAACTTTTCTACTCTTCTTTGAAAAAACCCACTTGAGAGACTCTTGGACAATTCAGTGCTGGTGGGAAGGACTGAACAATGATTGCAAATGTTCGGGAATGCTGAAAATTCAGATCCACTTATGCTGGTTACGAATTCCTGCCAACTTTTCAGAAGCCATAACTTATTTTTTCATCAACATGGTCATATGAAGGCTTGTTTTTTTATGTGGCAAATAGAGATGAGTGAGTAGTGCCTTATGCGAGTACCTGCCCACTCGTCTCTAAAGATTCGGGTGCCGGCGGGGAAGAGCAGTGAGTTGCGGGAGTGAGCAGGGGAGAGAGGGGGGGGGGAGAGAGTGAGAAAGAGATCTCCCCCCCGTTCCTCCCTGCTCTCCCCCGCCGCTCCCCGCCGGCACCCGAATCTTTTGAGACGAGCAGGCAGGTACTCACATAAGGCACTACTCGCTAGAGTAGTTTGCCTTAGCGAGTACACTCGCTCATCTCTAGTGGCAAACTTTTTGAGAATTTTCGCAGCGGGATCCGACCCGGCCATGTGCAGGCGGCCTAATTCTGCCATTGTTTTTTTGTTTGGTTCTACTGATAAAACACAAGTTTTTCCAAAACTACTGCACAGATACTAACAGCAGACATATCACTGTGATCAGTGTTGCAGGCGCTACTGGATGGTACTCGCAGTGAGGGCTGCAAAAACATGGCAACAGTCTCTCTTTAACGAGGTTTGTTCAATATCAACTCTGTATTCTATGCATTTTTACCATTCCCATTGTTTTCTCATAATCTCTCTCGCCTACTAGAGCTGTCTTATCAACATAAATTCGGAATGACCCTTACAATACAATGTGGTATGAACTTGATGATACTTTAAAAAGTGGTGTGATCTACTGTAGAACATACATAATTACTACAAAAGCCTCCATATGAAGCCCGTAGACAAGTAAAGAACTTACTATTTTTATCAATGATATTTGTATGGCTTGTGCCAGTTTACAACGTTACATAAAACAGGTCAAAACATGCAACAGGAAACTATAGTAACTTTACTGCATTTGTGTTTCTTAGTGTTGGCTTCAGGCTACCAGAGTAATTTAATGCAAGGGATTTAGAGCTCGTTAGCAAAAACAGAGCTCCAAACCTTTTAATGATGTACGCTAAATGGCCATTGTATTAGAGGCAACTGCTCTTTCACAATTTGAGCTTCCCTGTATGAAAAGAAAACCCATGACCTGAGAGTGTAGCATTAAATCAAGTGAGAGTACACCAAGAACAGTGTGATCAAGGAAAAACATCCAGCAACGTAAAGAACTTGCCGATGAAAGGGGTCAGAGGAAGTTGTCAAGAATCCTTCTGCCAAACAGGTGGTACACGATCAAGCAAATAGCAGCCAAAAATACAATGCTGGTCATCCAACTAGTGTGTCCAATAGCACAACACGTTATTCCCTAGCATGGATGGGTTATAGCAGCAGAGGACTAGTTGGAGTGCCATTGTCGTCTAAGACAGTGTTTCTCAACTTCAGTCTTCAGGGACCCCCAACAGGTCATGTTTTCAGGATTTTGTCAGTATTGCACAGGTCTTCTTACTATAGGATATCCTGAAAACATGACCTGTTGGGGGTCCTTGAGGACTGGAGTTGAGAAACACTGGACTAAGGGGAACAAAGGTAAGACTCCACTTGATAAAAAAAGGCAAAAAGTTGTACCAGCACCACGCTGCCCACACCGGCCAGACACCTGCGCCCCTGGCAGCCGGACAACAAGCCGGGGGGGATGCGCCCTGACCACGGGACCCAGCACACAGCTTCCCCGGGAGGACAAGCAACCACCACACAGTACGGCTCCTTCTTTTTCCATGAGTAAACAATCATGGGGATTTCGCACCCGGACGCTACCAAATAGATGGATTGGCCATGCAGGTCGTGGCGATAGGAAACATCTTCCTTGGCTTCCATGTTTTGCGGACCTTACCCTTTTTTTTTTTGGAGAGTGTTAAAGTTAGAGTCAGCCTTACCACTCACCATGGGTGATCTACGAGTCCACATCACAAAGGCCACTGCATCAGTCAATCGTGATACCCCACAACGTGTATGGCAGGAACTTGACTGCAGGCTCACTGTGTGTCGAGTGACTAAACGGGGCCGCACTAAAAAACCTCTGATGGGGTAAACATTTTTTGATGTTGTGCCACCAAACTTTTTGAGTTTCTGTTTCCATTGATATCAATGTTTATGTATCCGAGTGTCATTAAATGTAAGTTATGAGGGTTTTAAAAATGGGAAACTCATTTGCAATATGTTAGAGAATACATTTATTATCCAGTGACCCATAAGTGAAAATTCCCTTTAATTAGAACATAGAAGTTTTGTAGAATAAAAAGAAAATTGCATAATTATTTCCTGGATTTTATCACTTTGCTCACAACTATTCACTTCTGATTTGCGACATCCTATAAAACAAAGAAAAGACTTGTGCAAGAATTTATTTCATTAGTGAGATTGGAAACATATGATGATTTCATGAGAAAATCCCTTGTGTTGTCATCATTTCAGGCAACATGTAAATTGATTTCTTTCCCAACAGCCATGTGTACTGCAGATTGTGGGCCGCTGGAATTTTGCATTGAGTGAGATGTATGTTTATGCTGTCTGCCCTTACAAGATAACAAATACGATGTGTTCTATCAATGACTCTTAGACTAATTTCTAAGGAAATTAAATTGAGCTTCGTAGACCACAGAATGCCTTAACAACAGACCGGATGTGTAACACAACCACATATTATTAGTAATATTTATTTTTAATGCATCTGGAATCCAGTGAACTGTTTATATGAAAAGGCTTGCAGTAGTACATAAGGAAAAGACAAGAGCAGGAAACTTGACTAAATTTTCAAGTTCTCTACTTGTCAATGACATTATTCACAGAAAAAGCCAAATGGTGTCCGTAGCCCAGATGGTAGGCTAGGGAAACTAGCCTACCATCTGGGCTATGGACACCATTTTTTATTTTATGCTCTGCTGAAGCTATCTAGCAATTAAGGGGGAATATTTGGGTTTATTTCTATAGACTAAGCTGCTATTAGATATGCCTTGGGATACTTAATATAGTCCCTTGCAGAATAGGCAGGCGAGATATAGGAGAATTGGCTCTATCTTTGCCTGACACAACCTTGGCTTGGCTCCTAATATCTCGGACCTGATTCATCTCTTTGAGCTTGGCCTCTACGATTTCTGGCTCAATCGCCATACTTGATAGCGAAGCCACAAACCACCTAACCAGCTTAGTAACCGGCAAAACTTTGATCTAGCTGGTATCCAGATAGGCTAACTAAGCTGCCATTAGATATGCTTGGAGACATTTGACAGAGTCCCTGGCAAAATAGACAGGCGAAATATAGGAGGATCGGCTCCAACTCTGTCTGTCACAACCTTTTGAAGCTTGGCCTCCACTAATTGGGCTTAACCATCATACCCTATAGGGAAGCCACAAACTATCTAATCAGCTTAGTAACCGGCATACCTCTGTTCTAGTTACCAACTAGACAGAATTGTGAGGTTAAAAAACCAACCCGGGATGAACCTGATTCCCTAGGTTAAGCCGGCAAATAGAAATAACTCTAGGAACAAATGAGTTCCAACATACCCCCGGCATATGCATGTAGCATCTGATTTATTTCTATCACATTTCTTTTGCTGTTGGAAGCGTAGCTGTTTCATACTTTTAGGACTAATTCCTTCTTGGCATAACTGGCCAAAATTGAAATACACTCCTGAAGAGTCAGACCCAAGTACTGCAATACTCCTGAGGATCCATTCAATGAAGTGGTGAAACGCGTTGAGTTTGGAATAAATCTAGTACTAATGACAATAATTGAAGAGTTTCTTTGAACTACGCATTATAAAGAGTGCAAATAATAAGCACCACATAATCAATCGGCTGTATAGCTCAATATCTCTGATGGTGCAGAAAACATAACACCATAGACTAACCAGTAGCTTACCAACAGCAAATGACTAACCAAGGTCCGTCCTAAAATAAAATTAGTTGTGCCGCGGCAGCTGCGACACACGGTACTATTTCTGTTGTTCGTGTTAACTGTTGTACCCTAGTATGAAATCTTTTAAAATAAATTATTTAATAAAGTTTATTTTTTAATTCTAAGTCCCCTCTGTGATAGGATACTAATACACATTGAGCATGAGGTAGTCAAAGAAGCTGCTACAGACATATTTTTTTCTCCAGGCCCAGAGAGTCGCTTTAAGGCCTATTTCACACAGGCATTGTGATTTCCGGTCGCCAGCATCGCAGCAAGAAAAAAAAAAAAAGAAAAAAAAAAAAATCGCATGAACGGTAGAAAGCAGCAACCAAGCCGCGGCTAAATCTCCCGTTTTTCACCCGTTCACATGTCCAGGCTGTATTGTATATATGCCGTAGCCTTGGAATTCCATGGGAATTCTCCCTCCCTTTGCCGGCTGATAGCGGCAATAGAAACTCCCATAGAAGCCTATGGGAGCTGTTGGCAAGGGGAGGGGGAGGGACTTTAGCAATGCGAGCCACTGCTCAACTCCTTCCCACCTCCCTTTTCCGGCAGCTCCCATAGGAGTCTATGGGAATGGCCAGCATATTCTGGCAAAAGATAGGACAAGTCCTATCTTTTCCGGCTGTGTGTAAAAGCGGCTGACCCGAATGCGCTATCTTTTCCGGCCCGGCCAATTTTACACACTGGAAAATTGCCCATCTGAACAAGTGCATTGGAATCCAATATTTTATTGTTTTATCAAAATCGCCACAATAAAACTCTGGGGTGAAAGAGGCCTAACTTTGGTCATTTTTGAATGACAGTCATAAGAGTTTCCCCATAGCTCCAGCACTTACTTGTATGGAGTGGCTCAGGGTGTAGTTGACTCCCTTACTTTTATACCATCTCGTCATGCCAATTTTCTAAAGATATGATAGTACACCTTATGATAATCAGAAGCTTATAAGTGGAAAAAAAATTACCGTGTCCTTGTTTCACTGAAGCTTAGAAAGTAATGTTATTATCTAATTTAATCATTTCAGATATAATTTACAGTACATGTCCTGCGCCACATTAGTTGGGAAGGAATGAAAAAAGGGTTTCATAAAATTGCTGGCTATTGTAAACTCTCTCTCTCTCTCCTACAAAAAAATCATTGGATTTAATAAATATACAGATAGTTATGAGAGAGGTAGATAGAATCAGAGTAGGGAGGGTAGTTGGTGGAGGCTCCCCTATGACCTCAAAGTGGTGGAGGCCCCGGGGCACTTTCCCTTTGTGCCCTCTCTATAATATAGCCCTGATAATTGAACCTCCCTCCAGGTTTTTTTAAATTCATTTTATTTAACGCAGTTGTTAAACAAGGACAGTATACAATGATGTATCATTAAAATGGCTTACAAAACAGAGTATTGTGCTTTTCCAATTACTTTAACTGACAATAGTATGATGTCAAGAATAGACTGTTTCTGTTATAAAATATTGAAAGTTCAGTAGACTAGTAAACATTCAAATCTGAACTCAAATTTAAAGTTACTGGCATATAAAAGACGAGAAAAAGAGTCTCCCAATGGGGAAGGTTAACCGTTAATTGGTGTGTAGTGTGGAATGTGCATACAACCAAGAGCTCCATATTTTTTTTTTGGAACTCGCTAGGACAGCCCTTATGTTGGTATATGACTTTTTCATAAGGGATAATTGTATTGACCAGCTGTTACGATCGTGTGGGCAAACTAGGCACGGGGCCCACACGATCGTGACCAAGAGAGGACTGGGTACGCACACGGGTTTCATGCAAACTGACCCTGTTCTACACAGGAGGATGGCAAGGCGCTACCTAAGTGGGGACATTGCCCCAATAAGGGCAGCCCAGCAGTCTCCGGATCTGGGCCCTAGCTGATCCTAGGAGCCACACACCAGAACAGGATTCATACACATGCCACATGACAGGGACTGAACAACAGGACACACAGAGCCAGAATACACAGCATACAGCAGCCACAATGCAACCACTAGTAACAGATAAGCTGAATATAAATACCAGGTATTAGTTGACATTTTGTACAAAACGTGAAAGCTAGCAGACCACTTCATGGCTCCTGGTTATACCGATAGTCCCTACACTAACTAGGAGTCCAGCAGAACCGGACACAGTTCACACAGCATGCTGCAACAGGACATTACACAGATTGCAGGTCACACAGCAAACTGACACAAAACTGACAGAATATAAACGAACAAACGGACATGAACCAGCAAGACACATCACACAGCAAACTTCAACAGACAAGGATTCATGACCGCTCACCCTGAACACCAGACAGAGACTGACCAGGAGCTGGGTTTATATGTGAGCACAGACCCAGGAGATTGGCTAACAGGAAGAACCACACCGAGCCAGCTCAATCATTAACCCTGAGAATGCTGTGCTGCTGGAAGCACAGTAATACAACATGTCTGAGCAGCACACGTAACACCAGCCTTTTCCAACATGACAAAGAGGGCGATTCCATCACCATCTATTTCATGGCAATGGTATTCCGAGCTAAAAATAATCTTGCACTAAGAAATATTTGCATATAATGTGGCCAGTGTTCCTCATCAAATAGGCCAAATAGCATAGTCTTTGGGTCTAAATTTATACTCAAAGGTGGAGGTAAGAGAGGGGATATAAAACTGATAAACTCAGATCAAAAACTCGTTATATAAGGGCAGTCCCATATCAAATGCCAGAAATCGGCATTGAGTTGATGGCATCTGTGACAGGCTGATGTTAGAGTTTTACCCATTTTGTGAAGATTGGGCGAATGTGATGATTACATTATTGTCATATACAACCCCCAATTCAGAGATACCTAATGAGATCCAATATTGACAATCTGATATTGTCTGTAATGAGGGCAGGGTGGGATTATTCCATAGGGAAAGATCTGCCATAGTAGCTCTAAAATTTGGAATATTTTTTGCAGTTCGCCATATAGATAGAGCTAATTTGTGCATGGGTAATATATTGGAGGACTCGGTGTATTCTGGGCATTCTAAATAGCTGAAAAGATCTTTTCCCACCACCATCTCTGCTAGACAGTAGTCTGCAATAGGGAGCTTCTGCTGTAGGAACCATGGTCGCAGGTTCTGCAGTTGGTATAAGTCCGACAGTGCCATTCCAGCCTGATTTTTGGGCCTATGCAGAGTGGTAAGTTTTAATTTAGGATTGGACGTGCCCCATATGAATGTAGTCAGAAGGGAGTTTAGGGAGTGGAAAAATTGCATTGCAACGTTTACTGGCATGTGCTGTAAGACATATAAACACTTAGGTTGTATTACCATTTTAATTAAGTTTATACGCACTGCCACTGAGAGAGGTAGCCTAGCCCATGTTTTAAGTCTAGCTCTAACAAATTCTAGCAATGGGACAATAGTTTCTGCCATTATGTTTTCATGGCCGCAAATCATGGTTATTCCTAGGTACCTGAATTTTGATACTACTGGTGGGCCACATTCAGAGATAGAAGGATTAATAATTGGGTTCTGGGCTGTAAATAGAATAGCGGATTTCTGCCAATTAATATATAGGGCAGAGAATTGGGAAAAAGAGGTTATATCATGTTTTAAAGCTTGTGGAAATGATTGCTCAGGGGTTTGCATGAGAAGGATCATGTTGTCAGCCTATAGCCCCACAACACTTTCTCTCCCCAGTGGATACCTGTGATAGCGAGAGTGCACCTCAATCTAATGGCCAGTGCCTCTATGGCTATAGCGAATAAGGCAGGGACAAAGGACAGCCCTGCCGAGTACCCCGTAATAATGTAAAGCAATTTGAGGGAATACCGTTAATAATAACATTTGCTTTTGGGGATTTATATATAATTTGATTCCACTTTAGAAAGAAAGGGCCAAACCCAAAACGAATAAGACAGGCTTCTAGGAAAGTCCACTCCAGTGAGGCAAAAGCTTTCATAATATCCAATGAGGCCAGTGCCCAGGGCATATTATGTGCTCTGCCCAACTGAATGATTGTTTGCACACTACAGATATTTATCGTGGATTTACTGGGCATGAAGCCGGTTTGGTCAGGGTGGATAATAGAGAGAATAACTTGGTTCAGTCTGGTAGTTAGTACTTTGTTTAAAATCTTGTAGTCAACATTGACCAATGAGATATGGTCGGTATGAGTCACAGCTAGTGGGGTCTTTACCAGGTTTTTATAAGACAATGATAGCATCATCATATAAGCAAGAGGGGAGAGAGCCTTCCTGGAGAGCCCGTTGCAATGGTCATGTAGCAAAGGGGAGAGCTGCTCCAGTATTTTTGATAGACGTCTATTGGAAGTCCGTCTGGCCCAGGGGACTTATTTAACACCATATCTGAGGTGGCCTGTTGAATCTCCTATAGTTGAATGGGGGCATCTAAGAAAGCTACTTCATCTATAGACAGGGTTGGAAATATAAGATCCTCTAGATAAGCGAGGGTATTAGAGAGTGTTTTTTTACTTGAGGCGCTATACAGATTGGCTTAATACTCCCTAAAATGGGTGGTAATAGCCTGTGCTTCTTTAATTTCTAAGCCATGTGAATCTTTAATTTTGAGGACAGAGTTAGAGTGACTATCTTGTTTAATTAAACTAGCTAGTAGGTGGCTAGATTGGTTACCCATCTCAAAGTAGTACTGCTTTGTAAAGAATAATCTATGTTTAATATTAGCATGTATTTGGTGTTTGTGGAGGCGACCAAGGCCCAACCAATTCATTTTGTTAGCCTCCGTGGGATTAGAAATATAGAGCTGCTCTGCCTCTGTCACCTTGGATTCCAATAGGAGATCTGCTTGAGAGGTAGACCTTTTAATAAAGGAAATAGTGGATCTGAGACATGCTCTAACGTAAGCCTTAAGAGGTCCCATTTCAGGGAGTAATGAGTGTTATCATCATGTATTTGAATAAAATGAGAAATCTTATCAGGTATACAATCATTGGTGCCCAATTAATTTAAGCCAGAAGGGATGAAACTTCTAGGTAGGAAGTATTGCCCTCACTGGGAATTGTATATGCAGGAGTATAGGAGCATGGTCGGAGATAACACGAGGTCAGTGGGTAATAGAGGACATATGGATAGCAAGTTTAGAGGTGCTGAATATATAATTGATATGTGATAGGGACCCTTGACCTGGAGAGTGACATGTGTATTCACGAATATCGGGATGGCGAGAACGGCATAAATCAATCCATCCTACTCCATCGATCAATTGTCGCAAAGGGGAGTCACCTGTCCCAATGAGATGTGGATTTATACGGAACCTATCCATGTTGGGGTCTATGACCTGGTGAAAGTCCCCCATGCATATGACCTCTGCCAGGGAATATTGGTGCGCTAAGGTAATAGCTGCTTGCAATATGTGAGCGTTCTGGTGTGGTGGAATGTATAGAATTACATAGGGCTTAGTATCAATCTCTGCATAAATCAATATATACCTGCCATCTGGGTCTCTGCAGACATTAAGTGGGTTCCAACGCATTGAGCTATGAATAATGAGTGAGACTTCCCTGGAAAAGGAGGTGTGGAAGGAATGGCATGACCATTGAATCAATGTTTTTTAAAGAAGGTCCTCTTTATCTATAATCAGGTGTGTCTCCTGTAAACCAATTATGTGGGGGCTGGTTCACCTAATATATGAAAAAACTGTTGTTCTATTTGCTGGGGTTCCTAGGCCTCGTACATTCCAAGTAAAGCATTTTAGTGACATTGATAGAGATAAGGAAATATGTCAGGAGACAGAAGGTATACACCGTAACAGTTTTTAGAGAGCATGATGGAGATGGTGGCGCAACGTTCCAGTACATATGCATGCCAGTAGGATTAAACTATTAACATGACATCATTCAAACCAAAACAGCTTATACAGCTAATTAATGGCACAGATAGATAGTTATAACGTGGATGTCAACTAGATAAGCAGGTTAATTCTCTTAACCTTTAAAAGTTACAAAAGTGTCAGGGATATTCTGATGGTATAGTCATAGTTCAGCGTCCACAATTAAAAAACAGTAACAGTAATATAGCGACTAGCAGTATATGAACTTTATAGGTGTACTATTTTAATGCTAGTGTAGAAGGTAGCAATATGTAAGGTTAAGCTATTATAATAACAGTGTGGATGCAACTACCTCTAAGTCAGAAGAGCATGAGTCAATGCGGTTTTACCGACCCGGGCAAAGATGTTCAAGTCCCCATAGATGTCAGGTGGCGATCAATGTATAATTAGGTGGGTTATGCCTGGAACCACTCCCGGGCTTCAGCAGGCAATTGCAGGAATGTTACTTTGCCATCTGTCACGATGCGTAAGCGCGTAGGATAGGCCATGAAGTATGGGATTTCAGCTCATAGGTGCCTGCTTATGATGGTGGTTGTAGGCCTCTCTCTAGGGCCCTTAGTGCTGCACTGAATAGTAGGGGGTTGGAGCTCGGCCTGATGTCTTCTATGGGTGCTTGCTAGTGGGCTCTCCCAGTGATCCACAGGCTAGGATTTCTAGGTCTTTGGGCCATCTAGGTGAGCACTTTATCTGTGTTGGCAGTATTAGAGACCCCTAACCCCTCAGGAGGCTGCTGTGGATGCTTGTCCGGCGGCTATTAAGCCACAATTTTAGGGGTTTTGGGATGATTTGGAGGGTTTCTCACCTTCTTCCCACATTTGGGGGCCTCTGTGGGAGCACCACCAGACTCTGCTCTAATGCTGGGACTCCGCCACAATCAGCCACGCAAATTTAGTCCTTGGCTTCCCTCTGTTAGGAAGGCTGCAGTATGCCCAAAATCTTTTTTGCATTAGAATGGGCCGTAGAGCCCCTCTTTTTGATCCTCTTAGTGCTGGGAGGATGGTGGAGGCATCCAGCATCCAGGGGTGCAAAATATGTAGCAAGCGAGAGGATGGCACAGGATTGTGAGCTATTGCTATGGAGCTCCCTGCTGTGCGTCTTCTCGCGATAGCGGCCAGGCCATGCCCCCCCCCACTTCCCTCCAGTTTTAGTACCTGTGAATCAATGACCTTTCACTTGGTCCTACTGCATTGCTATCAGCCTACTATTTTAATATACTATACTGTACATTTCTGGAGATTCTCTGGTACACAAAGGTGCATGGTAGGTCTGCTGGAATGGATGAGACATCTGCCCATCTATGGCCACCTTAGTTGTATGTATTTGGGGTGCTTTTACACGCGATGATCTGTTGGGCGCAGATGCCGGACAGGTCATCCCAGCACTTTTATACAGGAACGAGCATCGCTGCCTGAATGGAGGTAGAGTGGGCTTGGGATCGTTCCGCCCTATCTGCCTCAATTAACAGTAAGCAGGCAGTCGATCATAAGTGATATTTGTTGTTCAGTTTTCTGTATGCAGAAACTGAACAATGAACGAGAAGCAAGCGAGTTCTTGTTCGTCATTCAGTCGCTGCATGCCTTTACACTGAAGATGATCATTCAAATTCTCGCTGGAGAACTGTAGTTTTCCATGCAAAAGTCCAAGTCGCATAGTTGAAGCTGATAGAATTCAGCAACACACAAAGGACAAGATTAGGACAAATTGGAGCTATTCCTTATCAGGTGGAGATTTGGCTAAACTCAAATGACAAAACTTTGTAAGTTCACGAAAATGGCACATAATTATAATATACAGATGCAGAGGGGAGGGGAGAAGAACACAAACCTCTTGATCTAAATAAATGTTCACACACAGAAATTTGGGACTGTTTTTCACTCAAAAGTTAAAACAACAAACAAACAGAGCTGAGACATACATCGTAATTCAGTCCACGGAACTCAGGACAGTTTTAACATAGTATAACTCCGTAAAGGTTTTCTATATCCTAGTGATTCTGACATTGTTTTTTCGCCACATATTGTACTTCATTTAGGCGGTAAAAATAGATCAATAGAACTTGTGTATATTTATTAAAAGCGTCAAAATTGAGAAAATTTTGAAAAAATCGTCATTTTTTCACATTTCCAACTGCAATATCTCAAATATGTGCAGACATAATATATAATTTTTTGATAAGATATATATTTCTATTAGAAATGAGCGAGCACCAAAATGCTCGGGTGCTCGTTACTCGAGTCGAACTTCCCGCGATGCTCGAGGGTTTGTTTCAAGTAACGAACCCCATTAAAGTCAATGGGCGACTCGAGCATTTTTGTAGATTGCCGATGCTCGCTAAGGTTTTCATTTGTGAAAATCTGGGAAATTCACGAAAGTGATGAGAACGACACAGAAACGGATAGGGCAGGCGAGGGGCTACATGTTGGGCTGCATCTCAAGTTCCCAGGTCCCACTATTAAGCCACAATAGCAGCAAGAGTGCCCCCCCCCCCCTGCACTGTCAGCATAAAGATCGTTCTCCTCTGCCACAGCTGTAACAGCTGTGGCAGAGAAGAACGATGTTAGCCCATTGAATTCAATGGAGCCGGCAATACAGCCGGCTCCATTGAAAGCAATGGGCTGCCGGCGAGCGCGGGATGAATTTTCGGGAAGGGCTTAAAAATATAAGCCCTTCCATGCAATTCATCCAGAAATGTGTAAAAATAAAAAAAATGTATACTTACCTTTCCGCTGAAGCCGGAGTTCAGCCGCGTCTGGCCGGCAGTTCTCCTGAACTGCTCTCTGTAGTATTCAGCAGCCGGGGATTTAAAATCCCCGCCTGCTGAATGAGCTGCCTCTGATTGGTCACAACCTCACTAATCAGAGGCAGCTCTCACTCACACCCATTCATGAATTCATGAATGGGTGTGAGCGAGAGCTGCCCCTGATTGGTCCCTGCGCTGAGCCAATCAGAGGCAGCTCTCACTCACACCCATTCATGAGTTCATGAATGGGTGTGAGTGAGAGCTGCCCCTGATTGGTCCCTGCGCTGAGCCAATCAGAGGCAGCACTCACTCACCCATTCATGAATTCATGAAAGGGTGTGAGTGAGAGCTGCCTCTGATTGGTGAGGCTGTGACCAATCAGAGGCAGCTCATTCAGCAGCCAGGGATTTTAAATCCCCACCTGCTGAATACTACAGAAAGCAGTTCAGGAGAACTGCCAGCCAGACGCGGCTGAACTCCGGCTGCAGCGGAAGGTTAGTATACATTTTTTTTTTATTTTTACACATTTTAGGATGATTTTCAGGTAAGGGCTTATATTTTTAAGCCCTTCCCGAAAATTCATCCCGCGCTCACCGGCAGCCCATTGCTTTCAATGGAGCCGGCTGTATTGCCGGCTCCATTGAATTCAATCGGCTAACATCGTTCTTCTCTGCCACAGCTGTTACAGCTATGGCAGAGGAGAGCGATCTTTATGCTGACATATTTTTTAATTTTTTTTTTCACACATTTTAGGATGATTTTCAGGTAAGGGCTTATATTTTTAAGCCCTTCCCGAAAATTCATCCTGAGATCGCTGGCAGCCCATTGCTTTCAATGGAGCTAGCTGTATTGCCGGCTCCATTGAATTCAATGGTCAGTGTTCGTTTAATCGAGACGAGTACCGTGTGGTGCTCGTCTCGAGTAACGAGCATCTCGAGCACCCTAATACCCGAACGAGTATCAAGCTCGGACGAGTATGCTCGCTCATCTCTAATTTCTATCTGTTTACTTATTCTGGGAGCACATAAAAAAAATCGTGTTTTTAAACCATTTAGGAGACGTACAAATTTAACATTGATTAACATTTTGAGGAACACTTTGTTTTCCTGCACCAAGCCAAGATTGCAAAGGCTCATGGGTGTCAGAATGATAGCTACCACCACAAATGACCCCATTTTAAAAATTACACCCCTTAATGTATTCACTGAGGGGGGTCATGAGTATTTTGACCACACAGTTTCTTATCAGGAATTATTTAGAGGAGAAAAAATAAAATGTCATATTTTTGCAAATATGTCATTTAAAGACGGGATTTTTTTCTATAATGCACATAAAAATGAGAATTTGCACCCCAAAATAGATCCCCCCGTTTGTCCTGAGTTCGGAAAAATACCCATTGTAGCCTTAATCTTGTGTCCGTATGTACAACAGGGCCTAAACCGAAAGGAGCAGCCAGTGGCTTTCAGAACGGACATTTTGCTCGAAGGAGTTTTAGGCCCCAGTGCCGATTTTTAAAACTAGACCCCTTAACGAATACTTCTAGGGGTGTACGGTGTATTTTGACCCCATCGCTTTTGAATGAATCGAAGCAAAGCAGAAGGAAAAAAATAAGGATTTTTTTTCAGCAATTATGTCATTTTAAAAAGAGTTTTTATTTGTATAGCACACATAAGAATGAAGACTTTCACCCCAAAATGGATACCGCTGTTTGTCCCGTGTTCAGAAACATACCCATTGTGGCCCTATTATTATGTCCATATGCACAACGGGGCCCAAGCCGAAAGGAGCAGCGGGTGGTTTTCAGAACAGACATTTTGCTTGAAGGTGATTTAGGCCCCATAGCCCACTTATAGAGCCCTTGAGCAGCGAAAATGATGGGGAATCCCCAGAAATGACCCCATTTTGAAAACTAGACCCCTTAACAAATTCATCTAGGGGTGTACTGCGTATTTTGGCCCCACCCTTTTTGAATGAATTGAAGCAAGGCAGAAAGAAAAAATTAAGATTTTCATTTTTTTGGCATTTGTGTCATTTTAAAAATAGTTTTTTTTGTACAGTAGATACATGAATGAAGACTTTCACCCCAAAATGGATACCCCCGTTTGTCCCGTGCTCAGAGACATACCCATTGTGGCCCTAATCTTCTGTCTGGATGTACAACGAGGCCCAAACTGAACTGAGCATCAAACTTTAACTGTCTTTTAACTTTTACGTGATCGCCAATATCAATTGAATAACGGTGATCATGTGACCGGGGGACCACTCACTGCAGCCCTCCATTACTGCTCCAAGCTCTCAGCTACCTTTAGTAGCCAGGAGCAAGGAGATTTTAAATTTCCTGTGCCCTCCCCATCAGGGAACATCGCTGGTGGCCTTAGTTAAGTAATTTCACCTCCCTTCACGGATTGGATCCGTGACGGGAGGTGCAACTTTAGCTTTTTTTAACTTTTATGTGATTGCCATTATCCATTGGATAACAGCGATCACGTGACCAAGAACTGTGTACTGCGTCCCTCCCCCATGAAATCTCCAGGTTCTCGGCTACATTTAGTAGCCAGGTGTGGGGAGATTTTAAATCACCCAGGCAATCTGCGGTTTTTACACATGTGTCCGGGGACCTTGGGTACTTAATTTCATTTCCCCTCACGAATATGATCTATAAGGGGAGATGAAACAAACTTTGTTTTTTTTTTACACTTTTTAAAACTTTTAAAAAACTTTTACATGATTGCTGTTATCCATTGGATAACAGCGATCATATGACCGGGAACCGCATACAGCGGCTCCCGGTGAAAGCTCTTTGCTCGCAGCTACTCATACTAGCCGGGAGCAGGGAGTTTTTAAATTTCCTGGGCCTCCCGACCCTCTGCTCGAGACATGTTGCTGTCAGGCACACATGAGCAGGGAGTTTAGTAGAGCCTCTGCTAAACTTCCTCCCACCTCCTTGTTTTGGCAGCTACCATAGGTGTCTATGGGACCGGCCGGCATATTCCGTGGGAAAATGTAGGTCAAGACCTAACCTTTCCGGCCGGTGTAAAAATGGCCGGCCAGAATGCACACCATATGCGCTATTGTTTCCGGTCGCACTGGAAAATAGCCCATCTGAACTGATGCATTAGAATCCAATGCATCAGATGGTTGCGATTTTTGGCCAGCGTTTTGTCGCGGAAAAATTGCTGTGATAAAACGCTTGCGTGAAACCAGCCTCAGGCTGAAACAGTCATTGACTGAAGCAGAAACAGCTGAGTAAGAGGCTAAAAAATGGGATGAGGAACCGCCAAACTCTGCTACAAAGGTAAGGTTGTGGAAGACAGTTTCAGGATCCACAAGAATATGTTACAGCAGATTGTGTCCCATGCAATGTGTGTATTTCCTATCATGATTACATATAACTATCCAATTTCTCACAAATTTGGTACAAGTTAGTGCATTTATGGGAGAAATAAGATTCTTCAACTTTCTGGTTCCTGAATTTCCCCAGACTTTTTAGCAGTATGAGCACTACACGCACGATCTGCAGATATACATCTTTAATTTTTAGTTCTAGATTAGTAGGGAAGATCTGGATGCTAGTACCTGTAGTTTAAGTTTCGGGTCAACCATTAGTTTCACGATTATGTTATAATGGGTTAACTATGCACCTGTGAGCAGAGAATACTGATGATTGGTAATGCCCATGCCAGTTATGTAATTGAAGAATATAAATGTCCGCACGAGCTCTAATACTATTAAACTGTGCACAGAACCTTTAATATTTCTAATAAACCTATTTGGTTTGGTTTGTGCAGCATGTCTGCATCCGTTGTGTTCTGTCATTAGTAAGGACCTGGTAATGTAGAAAGTATCACAGATACAACTTAACCCCTCAGTGGTGAGATATGCAATTAATAAATGGGCCAAGTTCCATGTACCTCATTAAACTGAGGGTTCCCAAATAACTTACAGTATTAACTGGGCAAAGCATGACCAGAGGTGGAGCAATTATTTGGGTATTATGGCGTTTTCTTAAAAAAAGACCCAATAATCCTTCCATCTGATGCTTTTACATTTAAAAAGTGAAAACAAACAAACAAATGAGAAATATATGCTGAAAAAGGTGCTTAAATGCATTATGGTAACTCCACTTAGGCCTCATGTCCACGGGCAAAAGAGGATTTAAAATCCACAGTGGATCACCCGCACGCGGATCTGCATCCCATAGTGATGCATTGACCACCCGCGGGGTAGATAAATACCCGCGGATGGTCAATAAAAGGGAATTTTTAAAAAATGGAGCATGAAAAAATCCAGACCATGCTCCATTTTCGTGCGGGTCTCCCGCGGGGACGGCTCCCGCAGGCTTCTATTGAAGCCTATGGAAGCCGTCCGGATCCGCGGGAGACCTAAAATAAGAATTAACTTACCCACAGCGGACCAGGCAGTTGTTCTCTTCTTCATGGCCGGATCTTTTTTCTTCGGCCGGGCGGATGTGCCCGGTGCATGCGCGCGGCACGCAGCCGGCGTGCCGAGCACATCCACCGGCTGAAGAAAGAAGATCCGGCCGTGAAGAGGAGAAGACCTGCCCGGTCCGCTGCGGGTGAGTTAATTCTTATTTTAAGCGCTCATGTCCGCGGGGCAGGAGGGACCCGCTACGGATTCTCCATGGGCCTGATCTTCCCCGTGGACATGAAGCCTTAAGGGCTCCTGCCCAAGGCCAGATATTTGCTGTGGAATCCGCGTTGGTCGTCCGCACAGCGGATCCGCAGCGAATAGCTCCCACAGCATGCTATGGGAAATTGATTCTTCCTCCACACTTGCGGAAACCAATTGCGGTTTTCACAAGCGGAGGAAAAATCAAAGCATTGAAGTCAATAGAAGCTGTCTGATCCACGGCTCTTCCGCAATGTAACTGCGGAAAGGTTGCGGATTCTGCAGGAAAAGCAGGAATTAAAAAAAATAAATCTGTACAGCACATGTCCAATGGCTTGCCATACGGACCATACGCAGTACAGAGTGAAGTCTGAAAGAAGAGATACGAGCGGACGCCGCTGCAGGCAGGGCCCGATTCCTGCCGTATGCAGCCACCATTAAGGGAAACTATCTTTTCACACACTTCTGTAAGCCTGAATGACAATTAAGGAGAAAGGCGGGATAGGATCTGAGCGTTTAATAGTTAAGTGTCTTTTAGATATACACTCAGTAATGGGGGATTTAGGTATCTCACCTTGCGCTCGAGTTCATGTCAGGGTTATATGTGATCATCCATGGAAGATTCCTGAACATCTGCCCCAGTAACAGCTTGCTTGACAACAGGGTCGGATTGGTCAGTATGAAAAGGGCGGGAAGAAGAAGAGAGGAGCAGCTGAGCTAGCAACAAGGTCTGAATGAACGGTCGCAAAATGGCGGGAAGAAGTCGAGCTATAAGAAGTTTAGAGTTCAGTGATTCATCACTAGTTAAAAAAATCAAGTCAAAGTTTCCCCACCCTACCTCCCCTTTTCATTTATCCTGTCACGGTATTCGATTAAGTGGGACACCGGTCACGGATGTGGGTGGATTTGGTGTCTACATTTATTGGTTGCTTTGTGGACTCGATTCTGAAAGACTAAGTCCTCATTTAAGATATTACATAGTTACTTGAGTCTGGAGGACTAAGTCTTGGTTTGAGTTATTACATGGTGAATGGTGTTGGGAGAAAAACTCCCCTTTTGGAACCCTTTAATAAAATACCACGGCCTTCAAACCACCAAATTGGTGTATTTTTTCAATCAAAGTTAATTTGGTTATATGGCAATAACACACAAGATCCCATGCTCATCTAACAGCCTGTGTGTATTATCAATCTTGTAATACACTTGCATTATTATTTTTTTTCTTTTTACCACTGGAAATCAAGTTTTAAAGTGCCTAGAAGTCTCCCTTCCAGCACCTGTGCAACCCACTACCTGTTAGGCATTTGGCTTCTCTAGTAACAGGGACATGGGAACACTGCTAGTTACTACATGAAGCAGAGGGGTGGGCATTCAGATACTGCCTTACAGCTGATTGGAGCAGTACTATGCAAGGCAGCATGGAAGGCAAGGCAGTATGCCCCTGTCAGTACAGTACTGGCAGAATGGCTGGCTTAGGACATCCCTCTCCTGCACCCTACCTGGAAAGCTGAATTGATAAACTGTAGAGTGTCGGTGCAGGTAGTTGATGGAAAGGTCAAAACAGGCATTATTGTGGGGTGCTGCTCATACACTAAATGCACTGATTATTACCATAGATACCTTAAAGGGATCCTGTCACCAGGTTCATGCTGCCCAAACAACGGGATGAACATTGTAGACATGAATGTTTTCTTCTGAAATACTGCGATTATAGATGAGCGAACATACTCGTCCGAGCTTGATACTCGTTCGAGTATTAGCGTGTTCGAGATGCTCGTTACTAGAGGCGAGCACCACGCGATGTTCGAGTTACTTTCACTTTCGTCTCTGAGACGTTAGCGCGCTTTTCTGGCCAATAGAAAGACAGGGAAGGCATTGCAACTTCCCCCTGCGACGTTCAAGCCCTATACCACCCCCCTGCAGTGAGTGGCTGGCGAGATCAGGTGTCACCCGAGTATATAAATCGGCCCCTCCCGCGGCTCGCCACAGATGCATTCTGACAGAGATCAGGGAAAGTGCTGCTGATGCCGGAGCTGCTATAGGGAGAGCGTTAGGAGTGATTTTAGGCTTCAAGAACCCCAACGGTCCTTCTTAGGGCCACATCTGACCGTGTGCAGTACTGTTGAGGCTGCTTTTTGCAGTGTTGCACTTTTTTTTTTTTTTGTATATCGGCCGTGCAGAGCATTGCGTCCTGCAGTAATTTTACATAGTCCACGGCCAGTAGTGGTGGTTAGGCAGGGACAGTGAAAGACATATCCAGTCTATATAGGCAGTGGGCTTTTCCAAAAAAATTTGGGGAAAAAAATCTATTTGGGCTGCCTGTGACCGTCCTGACTGTACTGCGTCTCTTCTGGGGGTAGTTGTCCTAATTCATACGCAGCCAGCTAAGTGTTACAGCAGGCTTGCGCAAAATTCTTTCCTGCCTCTGCGTTGCCTCTTTCATCACCGCTGTCATCCTGTCCAGAGTGAAACAGTCTGCAGTAATTTTACATAGTCCACGGCCAGTAGTGGTGGTGAGGCAGGGACAGTGAAAGACATATCCAGTCTATATACGAAGTGGGCTTTTCCAAAAACATTTGGGAAAAAAACTCTATTTGGGCTGCCTGTGACCGTCCTGACTGTCCTGCGTCTCTGCTGGGGGTAGTTGTCCTAATTCATACGCAGCCAGCTAAGTGTTACAGCAGGCTTGCACAAAATTCTTTCCTGGCACTGCGTTGCCTCTTACATCACCGCTGTCATCCGGTCCAGAGTGAAACAGTCTGCAGTAATTTTACATAGTCCACGGCCAGTAGTGGTGGTGAGGCAGGGACAGTGAAAGACATATCCAGTCTATATACGCAGTGGGCTTTTCCAAAAAAATTTGGGAAAAAAAATCTATTTGGGCTGCTTGTGACCGTCCTGACTGTACTGCGTCTCTTCTGGGGGTAGTTGTCCTAATTCATACGCAGCCAGCTAAGTGTTACAGCAGGCTTGCGCAAAATTCTTTCCTGACTCTGCGTTGCCTCTTTCATCACCGCTGTCATCCTGTCCAGAGTGAAACAGTCTGCAGTAATTTTACATAGTCCACGGCCAGTAGTGGTGGTGAGGCAGGGACAGTGAAAGACATATCCAGTCTATATACGAAGTGGGCTTTTCCAAAAACATTTGGGAAAAAAACTCTATTTGGGCTGCCTGTGACCGTCCTGACTGTCCTGCGTCTCTGCTGGGGGTAGTTGTCCTAATTCATACGCAGCCAGCTAAGTGTTACAGCAGGCTTGCACAAAATTCTTTCCTGGCACTGCGTTGCCTCTTACATCACCGCTGTCATCCTGTCCAGAGTGAAACAGTCTGCAGTAATTTTACATAGTCCACGGCCAGTAGTGGTGGTGAGGCAGGGACAGTGAAAGACATATCCAGTCTATATACGAAGTGGGCTTTTCCAAAAACATTTGGGAAAAAAACTCTATTTGGGCTGCCTGTGACCGTCCTGACTGTCCTGCGTCTCTGCTGGGGGTAGTTGTCCTAATTCATACGCAGCCAGCTAAGTGTTACAGCAGGCTTGCACAAAATTCTTTCCTGGCACTGCGTTGCCTCTTACATCACCGCTGTCATCCGGTCCAGAGTGAAACAGTCTGCAATAATTTTACATAGTCCACGGCCAGTAGTGGTGGTGAGGCAGGGACAGTGAAAGACATATCCAGTCTATATACGCAGTGGGCTTTTCCAAAAAAATTTGGGAAAAAAAATCTATTTGGGCTGCCTGTGACCGTCCTGACTGTACTGCGTCTCTTCTGGGGGTAGTTGTCCTAATTCATACACAGCCAGCTAAGTGTTACAGCAGGCTTGCGCAAAATTCTTTCCTGTCTCTGCTGTGCGTTCCGTAAGCGAAGTCAGCCTCCAACCACAGGCCAATAAGCGGCACATTTAATTACAGCGTTCTGTTTCTGCACTACTGGTAATACAGCATGCTGAGGGGTAGGGGTAGGCCTAGAGGACGTGGACGCGGGCGAGGACGCGGAGGCCCAAGTCAGGGTGTGGGCACAGGCCGAGCTCCTGATCCAGGTGTATCGCAGCCGACTGCTGCGGGATTAGGAGAGAGGCACGTTTCTGGTGTCCCCACATTCATATCACAATTAATGGGTCCACGCGGTAGACCTTTATTAGAAAATGAGCAGTGTGAGCAGGTCCTGTCGTGGATGGCAGAAAGTGCATCCAGCAATCTATCGACCACCCAGAATTCTGCGCCGTCCACTGCTGCAACTCTGAATCCTCTGGCTGCTGCTCCTCCTTCCTCCCAGCCTCCTCACTCCATTACAATGACACATTCTGAGGAGCAGGCAGACTCCCAGGAACTGTTCCCGGGCCCCTGCCCAGAATGGCCAGCAATGGTTCCTCTCCCACCGGAGGAGTTTGTCGTGACCGATGCCCAACCTTTGGAAAGTTCCCGGGGTCCGGGGGATGAGGCTGGGGACTTCCGGCAACTGTCTCGAGAGCTTTCAGTGGGTGAGGAGGACGATGATGATGAGACACAGTTGTCTATCGCTCAGGTAGTAGTAATTGGAGTAAGTCCGAGGGAGGAGCGCACAGAGGATTCGGAGGAAGAGCAGCAGGACGATGAGGTGACTGACCCCACCTGGTTTGCTACGCCTACTGAGGACAGGTCTTCAGAGGGGGAGGCAAGTGCAGCAGCAGGGCAGGTTGGAAGAGGCAGTGCGGTGGCCAGGGGTAGAGGCAGGGCCAGACCGAATAATCCACCAACTGTTTCCCAAAGCGCCCCCTCGCGCCATGCCACCCTGCAGAGGCCGAGGTGCTCAAAGGTCTGGCAGTTTTTCACTGAGAGTGCAGACGACCGACGAACAGTGGTGTGCAACCTTTGTCACGCCAAGATCAGCCGGGGAGCCACCACCACCAGCCTCACCACCACCAGCATGCACAGACATATGATGGCCAAGCACCCCACAAGGTAGGACGAAGGCCGTTCTTAGCCCCTTCGGTTTGCACTGCTGCCTCTCCCCCTGTGCCCCAACCTGCCACTGAGATCCAACCCCCCACTCAGGACACAGGCACTACCGTCTCCTGGCCTGCACCCACACCCTCACCTCCGCTGTGCTCGGCCCCATCCACCAATGTCTCTCAGCGCACCATCCAGCCGTCGCTAGCGCAAGTGTTGGAGCACAAGCGCAAGTACGCCGCCACGCACCCGCACGCTCAAGCGTTAAACGTGCACATAGCCAAATTTATCAGCCTGGAGATGCTGCCGTATAGGGTTGTGGAAACGGAGGCTTTCAAAGGTATGATGGCAGCCGCGGCCCCGCGCTACTCAGTTCCCAGTCGCCACTACTTTTTCCGATGTGCCGTCCCAGCCCTGCACGACCACGTCTCCCGCAACATTGTACGCGCCCTCACCAATGCGGTTACTGCCAAGGTCCACTTAACAACGGACACGTGGACAAGCATAGGCGGGCAGGGCCACTATATCTCCCTGACGGCACATTGGGTGAATTTAGTGGAGGCTGGGACAGAGTCAGAGCCTGGGACAGCTCACGTCCTACCCACCCCCAGAATTGCGGGCCCCAGCTCGGTGTTGGTATCTGCGGCGGTGTATGCTTCCTCCACTAAACCACCCTCCTCCTCCTACGCAACCTCTGTCTCGCAATCAAGATGTGTCAGCAGCAGCCCGTCGCCAGCAGTCGGTGTTGCGCGGCACGGCAGCACAGCGGTGGGCAAGCGTCAGCAGGCCGTACTAAAACTACTCAGCTTAGGAGAGAAGAGGCACACGGCCCACGAACTGCTGCAGGGTCTGACAGAGCAGACCGACCGCTGGCTTGCGCCGCTGAGCCTCCAACCGGGCATGGTCGTGTGTGACAACGGCCGTAACCTGGTGGCGGTTCTGCAGCTCGGCAGCCTCACGCACGTGCCATGCCTTTAATTTGGTGGTTCAGCACTTTCTGAAAAGCTACCCACGCTTGTCAGACCTGCTCGGAAAGGTGGGCCGACTCTGCGCACTTTTCCGCAAGTCCCACACGGACGCTGCCACCCTGTGCACCCTGCAACATCGGTTTCATCTGCCAGTGCACCGACTGCTGTGCGACGTGCCCACACGCTCCACATGTTGGCCAGGCTCTATGAGCAGCGTAGAGCTATAGTGGAATACCAACTCCAACATGGGCGGCGCAGTGGGAGTCAGCCTCCTCAATTCTTTACAGAAGAGTGGGCCTGGTTGGCAGACATCTGCCATGTCCTTGGAAACTTTGAGGAGTCTACCCAGATGGTGAGCGGCAATGCTGCAATCATTAGCGTCACCATTCCTCTGCTATGCCTCTTGAGAAGTTCCCTGCAAAGCATAAAGGCAGACGCTTTGCGCTCGGAAACAGAGGCGGGGGAAGACAGTATGTCGCTGGATAGTCAGAGCACCCTCCTGTCTATATCTCAGCGCATTGAGGAGGAGGAGGAGGAGGAGGAGGGGGAGGAGGATGAGTAGGAGGGGGAAGAGACAGCTTGGCCCACTGCTGAGGGTACCCATGCTGCTTGCCTGTCATCCTTTCAGCGTGTATGGCCTGAGGAGGAGGAGGATCCTGAAAGCGATCTTCCTAGTGAGGACAGCCATGTGTTGCATACAGGTACCCTGGCACACATGGCTGACTTCATGTTAGGATGCCTTTCTCGTGACCCTCGCGTTACACGCATTCTGGCCACTACGGATTACTGGGTGTACACACTGCTCGATCCACGGTATAAGGAGAACCTTTCCACTCTTATACCCGAAGAGGAAAGGGGTTTGAGAGTGATGCTATACCACAGGACCCTGGCGGACAAACTGATGGTAAAATTCCCATACGACAGCGCTGGTGGCCGAAGGTGCAGTTCCGAGGGCCAGGTAGCAGGGGAAGAGTGGAGATCAGGCAGCATGTACAGCACAGGCAGGGGAACACTCTCTAAGGCCTTTGACAGCTTTCTGGCTCCCCAGCAAGACTGTGTCACCGCTCCCCAGTCAAGGCTGAGTCGGCGGGAGCACTGTAAAAGGATGGTGAGGGAGTATGTAGCCGATCGCACGACCGTCCTCCGTGACGCCTCTGCCCCCTACAACTACTGGGTGTCGAAGCTGGACACGTGGCCTGAACTCGCGCTGTATGCCCTGGAGGTGCTTGCTTGTCCTGCGGCTAGCGTCTTGTCGGAGAGGGTGTTTAGTGCGGCTGGGGGAATCATCACAGATAAGCCTACCCGCCTGTCAACCAACAGTGCCGACAGGCTTACACTCATCAAGATGAACAAAGCCTGGATTTCCCCAGACTTCTCTTCTCCACCAGCGGACAGCAGCGATACCTAAACAATACGTAGGCTGCACCCGCGGATGGAAGCATTGTTCTCTATCACCATCAAAAACGTGGACCTTTTAGCTTCATCAATCTGTGTATAATATTCATCCTCCTCCTCCTGCTCCTCCTCCTGAAACCTGACGTAATCATGCCGAACGGGCAATTTTTCTTAAGCCCACAAGGCTCAGTCATATAATTTTTGTAAACAATTTTTATACGTTTCAATGCTCATTAAAGCGTTGAAACTTGCACCTGAACCAATTTTTTATTTTAACTGGGCTGCCTACAGGCCTAGTTACAAATTAAGCCACATTAACCAAAGCGATTAATGGGTTTCACCTGCCCTCTTGGTTGGGCATGGGCAATTTTTCTGACGTACATTAGTACTGTTGGTACACCAATTTTTTGGGGCCCTCGCCTACAGTGTAATCCAATTAATTTTTTGCCCACCTGCATTAAAGCTGACATTACCTCAGCTGTGCTGGGCACTGCAATGGGATATATTTATGTACCGTCGGTGGGTTCCTGGCACCCACCCATGCTGTCGGTCCATACGGAGTTGTAACTGCATGTGTCCACTTCTAAAGAGCCCCAGTCTGACTGGGGCATGCAGTGTGGGCCGAAGCCCACCTGCATTTAACATGACATTACCTCAGCTGTGATGGGCACTGCAATGGGATATATTTATGTACCGCCGGTGGGTTCCTGGCACCCACCCATGCTGTCGGTCCACACGGAGTTGTAACTGCATGTGTCCACTTCTAAAGAACCCCAATCTGACTGGGGCATGCAGTGTGGGCCGAAGCCCACCTGCATTAAACATGACATTACCTCAGCTGTGATGGGCACTGCAATGGGATATATTTATGTACCGCCGGTGGGTTCCAGGGAGCCACCCATGCTGTGGGTCCACAGGGACTTCACAATAGGGAGTTGTACCTGCCTGTCTCTATGAATTAAAAACCCCGGTCAGGTTGGGGCATGCAGTGTGGGCCGAAGCCCACCTGCATTTAATCTGACGTTAGCTCTGCTGTCCAGGGCATTGCAATGGGATACATTTATGTACAGCCGGTGGGTTCCAGGGAGCCACCCATGCTGTGGGTGCACACGGAATTCCCATTGCGGAGTTGTACCTGCCTGTGACTATTTATAAAAAACCGCGTTCTGACTGGGGCATGCAGACACCTTGACAGAATGAATAGTGTGTGGCACATAGGTTCCCCATTGCTATGCCCACGTGTGCAGCTCCTGATGGCGGTGGCACTGGATTATATTTCTCATTGCTTCTGTACAGCATTGTGGGCTATCGCCCCTTTTAAAGAGGGTCGCTGCCTAGCCGTGCCAACCCTCTGCAGTGTGTGCCTGCGGTTCCTCCTCATGGCAGACGCACTTATAAATAGACATGAGGGTGGTGTGGCATGAGGGCAGCTGAAGGCTGGGCAGGGGGGGTTGGTCAGCATGTAACCCAGGAGAAGTGGCAGCGGAGTGTCATGCAGGCAGTGATTGTGCTTTGTTGGAGGTAGTGTGGTGCTTAGCTAAGGTATGCATTGCTAATGAGGGCTTTTCAGAAGTAAAAATTGTTGGGAGGGGGGAGGGGGGCACTCTTGCCGCTATTGTGGCTTAATAGTGGGACCTGGGAACTTGAGATGCAGCCCAACATGTAGCCCCTTGCCTGCCCTATCCGTTGCTGTGTCGTTCCCATCACTTTCTTGAATTGCCCAGATTTTCACAAATGGAAACCTTAGCGAGCATCGGCGATATACAAAAATGCTCGAGTCGCCCATTGACTTCAATGGGGTTCGTTACTCGAAACGAACCCTCGAGCATCGCAAAAATTTCGTCCCGAGTAACGAGCACCCGAGCATTTTGGTGCTCGCTCATCTCTAACTGCGATGTTTCAGAATAGACATACTTTGAAGGTCTTCGCTAAACGGAGCTTGGAGTCATGGGGATGGAGAAGAATATATATATATATATACATATTCAAATGGGAAGAGAGACATTATTCTAGGTGATCCATTTGGGGAGAGGCCAACGCAGCCCCAGTCCCTTGACTCCAATCTCCAATCAGTAGATCTTCAAAGTAGGTTTGTTCTGAAATGCTGCCTGCAATGTACATCTCTGTCCATGCTGCCCATGGTTTGGTCAGCATAAACCTGGTGACAGGGTCTCTTTAGGCCCCCGCACAATGCCATGTTTGGTGTCCATGTGCTGTCCGATGCAAGTTGTGCCTGAGCCTCTCGGGCGCAACTCACATACATGGATAGTGTGCACTTAGGCTTAATTGTACACTGTTATAGAAACTATTTTGGCTGACAACATGTGATTTCTGCTCCATGTGGTGGAAGCTTTCCGAATTCGGAACTCTTTTAATGTGTTTTGACTCTGGGATTTAATCATTTACATCTACAGAGGTTTGTCCCATAACATCACACATCTATTTTTGTGCATTCACAGTTCTGGATTTAATTATTTACTTCTGTAGGTGGATGTAATACTAGACATGACCTTGAGGACTTGTCTAAAAAGTCAGATAAATGATTTCCTCAATGGTCATTTATTTATGCAAATGCAAATATCCAGCGCCTGTTGTTCCCTGTAATGACTTAATTTTATTTTTGGGCACTCATTATTCAGGGTAGAGTATGTGCATAGATTAATGGAAATAGCTCTGCCTTCTCATTGCATACAGAACACCTACTGACACTGCACCTACCAGTGTTTCCAAATGTCCCTCTGCCTATACTGCTACTGCCATGTGGGACGTTTAAAGAGCCAGGCATACATGTAGGCTCAACAACACCTAGCAGCTTCTTTGTTACCGTTTATGTGTGAAGGTGTTCTTACGTTTTCTGTCTTCAGACTGAACCGGACTGTTTTTTTATTGCCATTTGTCCTGTTCCGTTTTTTTTTCTTTGACTATTTTAATTTTGCCAATCTTGACCGTAGACTTGTATGACAATGCTTGTAACCTTTTGTACAATTTTCTACGAATTTTTGGAACAACATCCTCAAGCTGACAGCTGTTTGCAAGTCTATATCCAGCTTTTATCTCTGTTGGAGTCTCCAATGCCAAGTCCATACCATGAGTGACGTTTCAAGGTGAAGATCAGATGGTCACGCCTTGCCCCGGAGGGTGGTGCCTGTACATGGTAACATAGTAACATAGTTCATAAGGCTGAATGAAGACAATGTCCATCTAGTCCAGCCTGTCTATCCTCCTGTGTTGTTGATCCAGAGGAAGGCAAAAAACCCCAAGAGCAGAAGCCAATTAGCCCTTTTGGGGAAAAAATTCCTTCCCAACTCCCTAATGGCAATCAGACTGTTCCCTGATTGCCCTAATAGTTCCTACCTGCCTGTGTACCCAGATTAACAATTAACCTAAGATTTATAACCTATAATATCCTACAAATGATGGGCTGTGGCATGCAAGCATGGTAATTTTTCTTGCTACTGTGGTCTATTGAGCTACTGTTGTAGAGTGCAGAAGAAAGTATGGAGAGGTCTGTGGAAGAGATTGGGTGCGGCTAATGATTATGAACTGTGGAATACCCTGAAGCCTTAAAAGGTTCGGTGTAGCCAAAAGCACTGAGCTGTGAAAAAATCCTAGAGCCTCCTGATCGTAGAGCTGAGTGAGCCCAGGTCAGTCACTTGCTGTATTGCTAAGAAGTTGAAAGTTCCACGACCATAGAGGCTGCAAGTGCATATCTCCATGTACTGGTTGAGACACTGGAGCTATGCTTGGCTTGCTCTGTGCTTAAAGAGACTGTAACTGGATCTTGCAAAGGTTGGAAGGCCAAAACTGTTACCAAGTTCCAAAGACTGCATTGCCAAGTTTTAAAAACAATGAGGACATTCATTAAAGATTTTACACCAGTTTTAGTGTAAAAATGCTGCAACATTTTGTGCAAGGCGTGCTGGCACAAAAAGTTTGAGACTCAGGCAGACTGAGCCGTCATCAACCAGTTTCCCAAAGGGGGAGCGCAGTTTTTGGGAGGGGTTGTGGCTACACAAAATCGACACACGTATGTAGAATTAATGCCAGCAATTGTTGTAAATTATATCATAAATATACGCCAGATCGGACCTTGCATACATGTCGATGGAGGCACACAGAGATGTGGAGATGCACCTGATATATATATATATTACACATATTATGCGCTGGGGCAAATCATTTCAAGACTGGCATTTGAAATACCAGTCTTAATAAATTCCCCCTCGGTGCTAATTCTGCTTCTAAGTAGAGATTATTACTGTGTACCACAATATGTGTTCTATCTTATAACCTCCTTGCCTGAGAGGTCCCATACAATAGCAGAACTCTGACTTTCTGCTCTTTAAATTTACCCTGGTATAACCCCATAAATGCTCAGATTATTCTTCGAAGTATGACAAGTAGTTAAGTACATTACTAATGTCTTCAGCAAATGATCACTCCGTCTGCTGTAGGGTATGTACGTTGCTCTGAATGTTTCATTACTCATTAGAAACGTAGACAGTAGTAATAGGTCATTTTACCCATTATCAGGCAGATAATCCAGAACATTAGGCAAGGCGGCCCATTGACATTGATATACAATGTAGACGTGAAGCAGTTTCCATAAATGTGTTACGCATGACATAGTCCTATTTTTATCCTCCGTGTTTACCATCTGTTTTAGATTTAACAATATTCCCAGTACTGTCCATGGTGTAATGATCCTGTGGTCAGCTTTGTCTTTGAGCACTATTAAGTTAATGCAAAGATATAGACATAAGTTTACTTTACAGGGCAGAGACTGCAAATATAACCAGTAGGTATTGTATGTCACTTTGTGTAATGACGCTCGTAGGACACTGAATCACAGAGCTTGACCTCACCTGTATCAGTTGTCTTTTCTGGCTGCTAACTATATCAGCCAGTACTCAGATACCCCCAAGACTTACAGTAGAGTCAAACAGTGTAACAACTGAACCGTTGCAAACATAATAGGCATGAAGCTCATATCAACACTATAGAAAACACCAATACAGGACTAGGGATTCGCCATTAGATGAGTAGAGCCTAAAGTGATGGTAACCGAACGAGGATGATAAAACTGACAGTGGAAACTGGAGCAGATGATATGGAACAGAAATAACCAGAGAAATCCTGTCCCTAACACTAGCTCTCTCTATGTCTTTCCCCAATCTTTTCCTAAGCCTGACTTAGTCACCACTGTCCCCAAGTAGCTTTCAGTTATCCCTGCTGGTGACCCCATCTGAAATACTACCCCTGAGATCAAGGAGGCCCCAAGACCAAGACAAATAAGCAAAGCAAGTAATGAACCAAGCATAGGAGATACAAAGAAGGGCTGAGTAGACAAACTAGAGGTTTAGAAAAAAGAATGGACTAGACATAACCATAGGAACAAGGCCTGACAAATAGAAACCTAGACTAGAAAAAGCTACTGAAACTAAAGAATATTGGATTTAAATGTACATTGTTACTGCCATCTCCAGCAACCTAAGTGCAGAAGCCAGAGATACTAAAAGGGAGGCTAGCCAACATTAAATTAGGTTGCCTGAGAAATGAAGTCAGGTCAACCACTGCTTTTTCCCCCGAATCAGATCTAATATTATATTTTTGAATACGATTACCCCTTTAACTTCATGACATTTACACATGCATAAGTACAATATACTTAGAACATACCATTATCCAACCCAAACAACAATTGTAATTATATTTAAGCAGACCAAAAAATACAAAAAAAAAAACAACTTAGCTCTTCTCTTCTCACCCCTTCCCTTCACCCTCTCAAAATCTCATCAGCTTTTCTATGATGCCTCAATGAAAACTATTTATTATATATCTGACCATCTCCCTCAAACTTAGTCAAACTGCCTCTATTTTGATATGTTTGCGACAGTCTCTTATTGCTGGGCAGGGGGCAGACTACATCCGACGGGCAGTAATCAACTTTCACGCCTGATACAATGCTCTCTGAATTCCCAAAAGAGGGTGCCCATCAAGCCCATCAGTACCAAGTATACAAGTTCTGGGATTAAGATCGATATTGACAAGATATATTTGTTTAATTATCTCTAGTACCCCATTTCAAATTTTATGCAATCCCAGACCATATGCATTAAATCTGCACCATCTATATAACATTTCGGACAGTCCAAGTTTAATCTGATACCTATGTTAAACAACTTTAATGGAGTACGATAAACTCAATGCACTAAATACAATTGTGTAACTTGTTAACGTTCACAAAGATATCATTGGAATCAAACACAACACTGCTGCATATTTATTTTCGCTAATATGGCCCACATCTTTTTCCCATGTTTCTTTTTGCTTTATTGAAAATTGCTGTAAATAGTAAGAAAGCATCTTCCTATATAAGTAAGAAATTACACCCCTGAGCAGGAAACACCTGTCGTACCTAAAGAAACTGAAAAAAAAACCAAAAAAAAAACTTTCATTATCAATCCAGGAGGCAGCATCCCTAGAATTATTAAACAAAAAAAGGGGCAGCATCCACACGAGCCCCAGTTACAGTAGAAAACATCCCCCTGTGGTGACAACGGTCACTGGCAGAGCTGATCTGTAGTGGAAGATCAATTTTTACTTTCCCTTGAGTACATAGCGCTCATTGAGTGCTGTCTAGTAGACAAAGGAGAAGGCAGAAAGGGTTAAAAACCATTCCTGCCTTCTCCCACGGGTTCTCAGCTGTCACTAACAGCTGATAACCCAACATGCTTCTGATTTATTGCAGAACAGAGTCTTTAAACCCCGTCGTATTTTTACTATCGGCTGGGTTTAAAGCCCAGGACCAAGTGCCGTAAATTTACTGTACTTGGTCCTAAATGGGTTAAAATGTGACTGGAATAAACTCACCGTCCTTTATGTTTGTTCTGGGTGGTCAGCCCTGTATAATATGCATCCACCTGTATAAAATGCAATTAAAATGTGTCACAATTTGTCTTTTTTAATAATTTCATAATTAATTTACAACCTCTCATAGTAATAAAAAAAGCAAACAAAACAACAAAGTAACAAAGCATCCAGTCACCAGAGGTGCCGGACCCAGAATAACTGATCAGAAACCATTTAAGTCAATATTTAACCCCGCCACGGGCTAATATTGCGGCTTGTAAACATGCATCTTATTTCCTGTTTAGTAAGATTTAGTACATGCAATGTTCCAGACTGAATAGGGAGCAAATAGATTTTATGTCTAACCATGATCCCAATCCTCCATCCCGCACTGCAGCTGAAGCTGGGAGATACAAGTCTCGGGGGAGCAAACAGTGACATTTTTGGTCATGGGAATGCTTCCCCGTTTCAAAGCCAAAAAAACTTGGCTTTAAAGCAAAACCAAAATTGTAGCAATGCAATCCTTGCCAGGAGATATGATATCCATGGCAAGGAAAAGGGGAAAAAAAATCACTTTTGCACCAGTTGGGGCCAATAGCTATAACATAAAATTCTAGCACACTGTTGTATATCTTAAGGAGGATGTGTCAGTTCTCCTCACATGGCTGTTTTAGTAAATGCTTGTATCCCACATCAAGTAACAATGCTGATGCATCTTCTCTTAGAGGTCTGCTTTGTGCCGCTCTTCTGTTATTCCTCCTAGAAATGTATGAATTAATTAAAAACTGGGTGTTAACAGTCTCTTTGACCAAGAGGCGAGTAACTGAATAGTCTGACACTGTGCATACTGATTGGACAATGTCAAACTCTATAGGAACACCCCCACACTGGGAACACCAAGTTATTCATAAATTTCCAGGAGGAATAACTGGAGGAAAAGTACAACACATGTGGCTACACTGCAAATCAAGGATTGACACTTTAAAACTCCTTGAAACACGACTGTAATTATCAACCAAACTGAAGATGCAACGGCCGAGTCAAAGTGCGCCAAAGTGAGAGAGACCACGAGGTTTTGTAAAAGGGTTGTCACGGGTGGCTCAATGGTGTCGCCCGACAGTTGCGCCAATAGTACTCTGGTCAGAAGTTGTGCAGCAACCCAGGTAACGTACCGGGGTACTTTTGACAGGAAGGCCTGTTTTGTTACGTGTGACGCCAGTACTCCAATTTGAACCTCGGGATGGAATGCTGATGAAATAGCTGTGGATAGCAATCTGGGAATATGCAGATTTACTGAAGCTGGTATTTAGCAAAACAGTTGAATATACAATTTCCAAAATGGTACTTGAAATGGTACAAGAAGGTGCAGCAGTATGCAGTAGATTAAACACAGTGTGGAACTCAGCAATATTGACTTGCTTAAGAACTTACTTCAACGCTCTCCCCATTACTCTCTTCAAACCGATTTGAGAGACAATTTCCCCACTAGTTGTTCTGACTGAAGGGTTGACTTAAGTTTAGCGAAGTGTAGATGAAGCAGAGTTTAAAGTGGCTGATAGACTAAACCTGGGTTTGAGTTCACCGGGTAGTTTTAGGCTCACTGTTTAGTAGAAGACTGACCTTGAAAAGATGCTCCTCCTCTCTCCTCTGGAACCTTAAGGGAGCAGAATGAAACCTCGCTCGACCCTGGGAAAACAACATGCTACAACTGTCTGCTCTGGCCTGTACACATGCCTCCTCCTCTCCGACACAACCTGACTGCAACCTCTGTTTCTAACCCCCAGCTGAGTCTGCCTAACTGTTCACTGACTCTTCCTTTCATTACCTCCCTTTCTTTCCAGCACTTTCTCGACTCCTCCCACTCTTGCATAGGGACTTGTATGGTTGCTTCCCGCCCTTGGACTCTGCACCAGTGAGATTGAAGCTGACTATCAGCCAATAGGACACCAGCTGATATCAGGGCTAAGCTCTAGGCTTAGTGGAGAGAAAGGGGAGAAACAGGGTCTATCCTATGGACGGCACCTTCTATTTCCAAGGACGGCACATAGACAGGTGAGACAGGACAAGTGTTGCTGTGAATGTTCTGTAGGACCCGCCGGGCCACTACAAAGACACCCATTTGTAGAAAGCACATTATCTTCGGAGTGTGTTGAAATTTGCATACGCAAAAAAAAAGCCCATGCGAACATAACCCAAATTGGACTATTGTTCTAAGAGAAAAATCGCTCATGTGAATTAATGCATTCAAATAAATAGGTTCTTTTCCTGGGGAAGTTCTGCCTGTCTCGGAATCGGACATAACTTGAACAGGGAAAAAATCATCATACAACTTTAGGGCTCCTTCACACAAGCGTATGCGTTTTTCTGTGATCAAGTTCTGAGTTAATTAGCGTTTTCCCATCTATTCACACGGCCGGGTGCGATGTATTAGCGAAAAAAATATGCCGCAGCCCGGAAATCCCTCTCTCGGCATAAATCCTCAAAATGACTTCCACTGCCTATATAGAGGCACCAGTAGGCTTTCCACAGAGTTGGACGCTGCTAAACTGCCTCCCCCTCCCTTTTTCTTCCAGCTCCCATAGGAGTCTATGGGAGCTGCCAACGTATATCGGTTGAAAGATATACCAGAACTATCTTTTTATCCAGCGTATAATTGCGGGGGCAGATTTTGGTCGCGTTTGTTCTATTTTTTATGGTGCAATGTTTTTTACAAATTCGCCCATGTGAACGACTGCATTGGAAACCAATGCCTCAGATGGTCGTGTATTTCGTCCGGCCGTGAAAATGTGGCTACATACATAGTAACATAGTATGTTATGCTGAATGAAGGCAATGTCCATCCAGTTCAGCCTGTTTCAACCCCCCTTCCTCGTTGATCCAGAGGAAGGCAAAAAACCTCCAATGAGGCAGAAGCCATTCGGGGGAAAAATTCCTTCCCATCACCATAATGGCAGTCAGAATAATCCCTGGATCAACCTTTGATAGCTCCTACCTGACTGTAAGACTCGGATCAACAACCCGCTGGTCACCTAATGTCTATATCCTGTAATATCATAGCGCTCTAGAAAGGCATCTAGTCCCCTCTTAAACTCCTCTATGGATTTTGCCATCACCACGTCCTCAGGCAGAGAGTTCCACAGTCTCACTGCTCTTACGGTGAAGAACCCCCTTCTGTGTTGGTGATGAAACCTTCTCTCCTCTAGACATAGAGGATGCCCTCCTTTTACCATTGTAGTTGTGGGTATAAACAGATCACGGGAGAGATCCTTGTTTTGTCCCCTAATGTATTTATATATAGTAATTTGATCACCCATTAGCCGGGCTACGTATATAGCTGCATATATACGCTTGTGTGAATAAAGCCTTAGACTAACGCAACGTGGCAACACAGGGTCAGTGGCAAAAAAGTAGTGGTACTACAATTAAAAAGAGGGGATGGAAAAAAAAGTCACGGACTACTTCCCACAACAGCAAAGATTCCGACTATAGCAGAATACTTACGTTTGTCATATGACTTTTAGGCCTCCTTCACACGGGCAACACAGTCATGCGATTTTCACGCATTGCGACAATGTTAAAACTCACATGTATGTGAAGCCCTTGATTTCCTATGGATTCCTTCACATTTGCGAGGTTTTGTAGCATGCGACATTGTGAGTCAAAAACCTCACGGGTTTTACGATATGCGCTCGACTTGTGATGTTTTATAGCCCAGGTTTGATGCGATGCAACTTTAACAGTAGGAAATCCTACTGTCAAAGCCCTAACCTAAGCCTTAGCTGCAGGACAAAAATTATTAATCACCTAAGAGGCGCTGTCTTCTCCAGGACAGGTCTCCCCTGAAGCTCCTCGACACTTGCTTGAAGTCTTCTGCCAACACTTCCTGGATTGGAGGATAAAAATCCCCGCCTCCAGGAAGAGCTAGCTGTGATTGGTTGACCAACTCTGTGGCTCAGCCAATCAGAGCCAGTGCTTGTTAAACCAATCACAGCAATTCAATGAATGAATGAATGGCTATGATTGGTTCATCGAGCCCTGAAAATCCTCGCAGGTGGTGCTAAAAAGCCGCGCAACTTTGTAGCACCACGTGCGGCTACTTTGTAGCGCTACAAAATGACGATATTGCCGCAAGAAAACACAGCAATATCGCACGGACCACCAAAGTGATATCACTGCGATTTTTCTCGCGGCGATATCATGTCGCCCGTGTGAAGGAGGCCTTAACCCCATAGGCAAACACTGTGGGGAATTGCAGGCCGTAATACTACTACAACTTTACTGGGGGGCCCAGTCACAATCTCACAAATTCGGAGAAGGCACAACATGTGTAAAGTGTGTACTGCCACAACGCACCTTGCTGTGATCAAAGATAACACAGCTGGAGGGGGAGTTTGCATCTGATATCTCGAACACACTTGCGAGAAAATCACAGGATTTTTGCGCAATGCAAGAGTGAATGAAAATGCAGAATTATGAAACCAATGATTTTCAATGGCTTCATTCCTATTTGTGAGGTTTTCACTCATGCGATGTTGCATGAAAAAAAAAAAATCAATCGTGACATGTCATAGGAAACCAATGGTTTCAATAAGTGTGCAAAAAAAAAATAGCTCGTCTGGCCGCGGCCTATGGTAGTTTTCTAATACAGTAATGAAAGTACTGTCAGCAACGTCTTACATAGGAGGAGGGGGTTAAGCTGATTGGTGGAGGCGGGGAGCAACAGCACTCACCGCCAATTAGCGATACGAATGGGCGGCAGCGCAGAGGAGAGAACCCTTCTCTCCTAACTAATCACCACTTTGATCATGCGAACAGCTGCCCGATCGGAACGTTTGCTTTTTAAGATGCACCGGCTTTTCCCCCTCGCTTTGGGAGGAAGAAAAGTGCGGCTTATAAAGCGAAAAATATGGTATCTTTGGAAAGACAAAAGTATTTTCTGCGCCATGTTCTGACAGCCATTATTTCTTTATTTCTTTGTCAACATAGTCGTATAAGGCATGTGTCACAGAAACGTATTTCCACAGCGTTTTGCTAATGCAAAATTTACGCATGCAACACACAGTGAATAGAACTTATTGATTTCAATGGGTTCATTCACATGTGCGTGTTTTGCGGAAGCATTTCGTCTGCGAAAAAAAAAAAAAAATACACAGCCTCCTCCATTTTCCTGTGCATTTGTGCATGAACATAGCACATATTGAACAAATTAGCTTAATTCCCCATTTCAATGAATGGGAGCAAAGTTGCGTGTCTTTCGGTTTTTTGCACATGCGCAAAAAGTACAGCAACGCCCATTACACAAATACGCAGCGCAAATGTGCTTGTAAATGTGCTTACGCCTGTGTGACACCACCCTAAGAGCTCGGTTTTTGTGAGACATCCTGTAATTTCTATTGGAGCGCATTTGGCTTTTTGATTAGAGATGAGCGAACGTACTCGTTTAGGGCAATTACTTGATCGAGCATCGCTTTTTTCGAGTAACTGCCTAATCGGGCAAAAAGATTTGGGGGGCGCCGAGGGTGAGCGGGGGTTGCAGAGGGGAGTGGGGGAGGGAGAGAGAGCTCCCCCCTGTTCCCCACTGCTACCCCCGCTCCACCACGCCGCCCCCCCCCCCCCCTGGCGCCCCCCGAATCTTTTCGCCTGAGTAGGCAGTTACTCGAAAAAGCGATGCTCGATCGAGTAATTGCCCTAAACGAGTACGTTCGCTCATCTCTATTTTTGATAGCTTTTTAATCCATTTTTGCATAATTTTGGTGTTGTGTATTTTTTTTTCCAGTCAACAATCACCATGTGGGATATAGAATGCATTACTTTGTTAGACTTTTATTGATGCAGCGATCTTAAATATGTTTCTTGCTTTTTGTTTTGATTTTTTAAAATTATAAATATAGGAAAAAAGGAGGGAGGGGGTTAAACTTGTGATCAAGTATTATATTATGAAACCAATCTGGAAAGAAGCACGGTCCACACATCCATGTGTTATATATTGATCTTTAAAATTGTATAAGCCCATTAGCCTACTGGGATCTCAGTCTAGTTCATGGGATCTCCTGGACTGGTAAGCTCTGGAGACCTGTTCACATGATGGGGTGTCCGTGGGGTGCGAGACCCAGAGCCATGTGGGCTTAGCCGGGCAGTAGTATTGCTGTTGGGCAGCTGGGTTGCCCCTTCTGCAGATGCTGTGTGGTGCTGCTCCCAGTAGCGTAGGGACCCACTAATAGAGGTGGGCGTGAGGTGGCTAGGGGGCTTATACCATTTGATTAAAATATTACTTTGAATATTATGTTTTTTTTAAATATGCTGAGAAGCAAAACAATAAAATAAAATAAAATAAATTGCGCCAACTTATTGCACCAACTTATTCCACAGCATTTTCAGGTAATTTATTACTCTCCCCCAAGCTGGGTACTCATTTTACCGACCTCGGAAGGATTGAAGGCTGAGTCAACTAACCTTGAGCTACCTGAGCCATTCAGGGATTAAACTCACAACCTTCAGGTCGTGAGCAAGAGATTAGTACTGCATCAACACTCTGTGCCACATGACATCAACATATAATACTTGGATGTGCGGACTGTGCTTTTCTCCATATTGGTTTCAAATATTACATTATACCATGGAATGATAGACATTCTATTAAGGCACACCACAGGTATGGCTTGATAGGCAATCAGCCATAGTAGTGCTGGGCGACTTCAGAAGGTCCTAGGATGCCATGGCAACTGAACAGCACCCCACATTCTCACCGTGGAGTGGCCATTCAGGACCCTGCAGAACCTATTGGGGGATTTAAATGCCGCTGTCAGAACTGACAATGGCATTTAAAGGGCTGACCGCCGCAATCAGCATTAAAGCTGTCGGCTGCGAGGTTCCCGATCCTCCTCCATACAAACTCTGAACGCGCAGAGCGTAACTATAGTGTTAAGGGGTTAACACCGGCAACTATAGGAATGTTTCTACCATAAGAGCTAAGGCTAATTTCACATGGGCGAATGCGATATCGGGTCGTGTAACTCGACCCGATATGACACTCACCAATGTGCGATTTCCCCACGGATGCGAGGTGTTTTTATGTTTAAAAATGTCTAGTGTCTTTTCACGAAAGTTTTCAATGGGTAAGCTTGCACCGCATCACACTCACGTGCACATCGCGTTGCTTTGCCGGCCCTATTGTAAACAATGGAGGATGCGAAGGAATGCCCAAAGATGGCACATGCCGCTATTGTTTTCCCGCACAACGATGCAATTCGGGGGGCAAAACATTGCTTATGTGTATGACCCTATTCAAATGTATGGGGTTCGTATTTGTGCGAGATTTGTGCGTTTTGCAATGCACAAATATAGTGCAAATTTCTCAGCCACGTGAAATTGGCCTAAGAGAAACAGTGCTCATGGAGCTGCATGTACACATGCACTGAATGACCACGTGATTAGAAGCAACTGCCCTTTCATAATTGAAGATTTCCTGTGTGGGAATTAGACCCGTGTCCCCAGAGTGCAGCATAAAATTAAGTAATTTTCTGTGGATCAGTTTCAGTGTGACTCCACATTAGATAGGAAAATCCACCAATCTGTGCAATTACCAATGATATTGGCATACCAACTAAACGCAGGATAGTGCAAACCACCATTTACCTAATGGACATGTATGGATGTGAAAGCCAGACTGCGAAAAAAGCTGATAAAAGGAGGATTGAGGCGTTGGAGCTGTGGTGCTGGTGAAAGCTGCTGCGTATGCCCTGGACGGCGAGAGTAACAAACAGAGAAGTCCTGAATCGTATAAGACCCGATATATCACTGGAAGGCAAGATGGCCCCGCTCAGACTCACGGATTTTGGCCATGTAATGCGAGCAGAGGCGCTAAAATATCTATAATGCTCGAACAGATCAGTCTTAAAAGAAGACCCAACCGGCAAAGAACACTATGGCCGATATGGTCTGAGCTGATAGTGGCATGGATATCACACAACTAAAAGAAGCAGTGCAAAACCGAACATGGAGGGAGCTCGCCTTTAGGGTCACCGAGGGTCGTGAACGACTAAACTGCTAACACCAACCAATGATGTATACCATGTTTCCACAAAAATAAGACACTATTATTTTTTGCCCCCAGAATGGCACAGTGTCTTATTTTCGGGCGGGGAGGGGGTGTCTTATACTCACCTGGCCCATGGCGTCCCGATGGTCCGCGGCGTCCAGATGGTCTTCGGTGATGCTGCGGCAAGTGTCCTCCCTGTCTGCCTGCTCAGCTTCTTTCTGGCGACAGGGCTTTGAATACTCTGCCTCCAGCAAAGCGAGCTCTGTGATTGGCTAATCACAGCGTCAGCAGCCAATCAGAGCCAGCGCTCGATGAGCCAATCACAGCCATTCAGTGATGTCATCCACTGATACCAATGTGATAATGGTGTGATTGAGGAAAAACATCTATGAAGGAGATCCCGTGGATGCAAACAACTTGTTGACAAAAAGGATCATAGTAGGATATCAAGAATCATTGTGACAAAAAGGGGTTGCACAGCCAAGCAATCTGCAGCAGAACATACTACGGGTTCTCCAGGTAATGTCGCCGAATGCACAACTTGTTGTCTCTGGGCTATAACAGCAGATGACTAGTTCCAGCTCCATTGCTGTCTAAAGCAAGACTCCAGTAGACAAATGAGTGCAAAATATTGCATCACTAAGCAGTGGCAAAAGATCACCTGGTCAGAAGAATTACATTTCTGTTGCATTGGGCTGACAGAAGGATTTGAATGTCACAAGCAGCATGAATTGATGAACCCTTCCTGTCAGCTGTTCACAGCATATCGGCACCTCCATCTAATTTTCAGCAATTGCAAGAAGCTTTCTGTCTACATGGGCTGTTATCACTGGGATAAGCAGCAAGAGGGAAATGAGCAGGGACGTAACTATAGAGGATGCAAGGGATGCAGTTGCACCCGGGTCCAGGAGCCTTGGGGGGCCCATAAGGTCTCTCTTCTCCATATAGGGAGCCCAGTACTATGAATAAAGAATTATAGTTGGGGGCCCCGTTCCAGGTTTTGCATTGAGGTCCAGGAGCTTCAAGTTACGCCCTGGAAATGAGGTATTGCTTGGTGCCCCCTGAAATTGATGGGCCATTCATAATGTAACACACATCAGGATCACAAGGGGCATATGGTAGCTTCAGGTAGTTGCTGGTTGAGCCCCTCTATTACATCCATACATGGGTAACTCATTAAATGTATTTGGAGTATTCTTTTCTATGTTCTGTAGCATCATACAGATTTCCTTGGAGTCTCCACTATATCTATAAGCAGTCATTCACAACCATGACAAGATGTCTTACGAGAGCTCTTATGATTTCCATGTTTCCTAAATGTTGATGGAATTAATCTGTTCTTTGTGCGCACTGTGATACTTTGACCTAAGGAATGACATATGGTTTTGGCACGTTAGTTTGACATTATTTAAGGGATGTGGTTTTTCTTATGAATGAAGAAATCATATTTTTTCCCAAAGGTTATCTTTTTCTGTGATACTCACAGGCTTCATGTAAAGTAACATTTTCCATTATTTCATGGAAGTATTTGTATATCTTTTGAAGAGTTTCCAATGTAATTCATCTGTTAATAGGTGTATACTGGGATGACAATTATAGCATTAAAATCAAAAACAATATTATCTTTCTTATACATGGTTAAGGTCCATTTACACGAAGCGATGATCGCTCAAAAATCGCTAAAAAGTGATCGTTTGGTTCATATCTTCCCCTCACACTACCATACCTAACCTAATGGTGGAACTATTCAGATTTGGGTCTATCTTTGGTTTAACAATTACCCATACAAAATCCAAAGCTTTTAACCTTACACTACCTCCTGAGTCGGTAGACTTGATTCAGACAAACTTTTCAATGGTCAACGGGCTACCTGGGTATCCGATTCACAAACTCCTATGCGTCCTTATATAGTCAAAACTACATTCCCCATCTCTGCAAGACAAGGGCACTCTTGGAGAGTTGGAGCCAATACCACATTTCCTGGATTGGGAGAGTCAATGCCTTAAAGATGACACTCCTTCCATACTATTTCAGAGCACTCCCGATACGGGTACCTGAATATATGCTCAAAACTCTTCAGCAGATGTCCCTTCGATTTGTTTGGAGTGACTCGATTCCAAGGGTCTCACGATCCACCTTGTATAGACACAGATGGAAGGGTGGTTTAGGTGTCCCTAATTATTTAAAATACTACCAGGCGGCCCAGGTGGCTCAATTAGCTCTTTCGCACTCCTCCTCAAACACCCCTCTCTGGGTATCCCTGGAAGCAACTGAAATACACCCCCTTACTGCTGACTCCATCTTATGGATACTGCCTAAACATAGGCCCCCAATCAGTAATCCCATTACTAGCCACTCCCTTCATATCTGGGATTCTATAAAGTATTCAGGGAAGCTAATTTCCCCTCACCTACCTCTTATTCCACTTCTGCAAAACCCTATGTTTCCGTCGGGAATGGAGTCACCCCAGTTATTTGGGAATCGGACGAGATCAGACCTCATCAAATTGCTCTCAATAAATGGACTCACTCCTTTTCCCTTCTTACAGGAAAAATATAACTTGCCGCCTCCGGAAGTGTTCTGATACCTACAGCTAAAACATTTTATATCCTCTTTCCTTAAGAACACGGGCTCCCCATTAACTTTAACTCCATTTGAAAGATACTGCTATAAATACCCACATGCAAGAGGCCTCATCTTGCGGATTTACTCAGGACTGGTATACTCCCTCTACCGTACGCAATTACGGTACATACCATGTTGGGAGAGAGACCTTTGGTGAAACACTTTCTGAAGAAAACTGGACTCAGATATGGGAGTCTAGTAACAGAAGTGCCAGAAATATACTAATGCTAGAAACTTAATTAAAATGTTATTTTGCTGGTACTTAACCCTAGATCGAGTAGCCCACGCAATACCTGGACGGAATTTGTCAGCCGCTGCATGGGCTCCAATGGGAGCCAATGACAGCGGCCAGAGACTGCTAAACTGCCTCCCACTTCTCTCCTCCCCTCTAGCTGATTGCAATGAGAGGAGGCGGAACGGGGGCAGAGCTAAGCACTGCCCCCTCTCGCCTCCCACCATTGCTGGCTGCAGACAAGGGGCAGGAGCTTAGCACCGACCCCGCCCCTCTCATTGGAAACAGCCAGAGAGAAGGAGAGAGGAAGTGAGCCGGCGAGGGGGAGGAAAGGGGTAACGGCATGGTGACCTTGGCGTATAGTGATAGGGCCCCTCATTGCAGCCCCAGTAGTAATACGTTCCCTCATTGCTGCTCTAGTAATATTAGAGTCCCCCATTGCTACATCCCTCATGGCTGGCCAAGTAAAAATAACATAAATAAATCTTGTTATTTGTATAGCGCGAACTTATTCCGCAGTGCTTTTACATAATTTATTTAGTCGCCCCCAGCATTTTACCAACCTCAGGAGGATGGAAGGGTGAGTCAACTTTGAGTTGACTACCTGAACAATGCAGGGATAGAACTCACAACCTTCAGGTCGTGAGGGAGAGCTTAGGACTGCATTTCTGCTTCCTTAACACGCTGCACCACACAAGATTCTCTAGTAGTATTAGGGAGGGGGAGGGGTTAAATTACTTACTACACACAGCCTTCCTTGTCTGTGCTGTGCTGCTAACTCCTTTCTCTCCCTGAAGCTGGAGGTTTAGCAGTGCGAATTACAATAGGGGTGATTGGGACGGCTAAGAGCCCCCTTGGAGGCTCGAGCCCAGGGTGGTCGCCCCAATTATAATCCATCATTGTCTACTTACCACTGTATCGGTGTCTGGACAGGCTGTATTGAGGAAATTAATGTCCAAGACCCGGCTCATGTGACCCGCTTTGCTCAATACAGCCTGTCTTGACATCGCTACAGCGGTGAGTGAAGCAGAGACTTAGACCCTCCGTCAGAGCTCATGATAATCGCAGAGCAAACTTTGGGCAGCCCAGCTATAAACTGTAAACAACAAGAAATAGTGCTGTGATGTGACAGAAAATGGAACGTCATAACCTTTCAACCACCGCTTTTTTAGGACCAATGCCCACGGCTGGATTTCCGCCGCGTAAAACAGAAATCCACTGCGTTTCACCGCAGTTATTAGCTCAATGTTCACGCTGTGGAATTCCACCGTAGAATTCCGCAGCGTGAAATAACCCGCAGCATGTCCTATTTGGGAATACAAGCGGAAGGCTTCCATTGTAGTCAATGGAAGCCGGTTGTCACACTATACTTCCGCTGTAGCCCAGCAGAAGTATAGCATGAATATGCTTCCCCATCCACTCCCGGCCGCATCATATGACACTGCTGGCACGTCATGCGCTGTACTGCGCATGTGCGCTGGCGTGTCATTGCGGGAGCTGCGCAGCGGATCCGGAGGTGAGTATGGGGTCTTGGGGGGGGGGGGGGCGGAGGGGCGCTGTGACGGACTCCACTGTGGTAATCCCCTTGTGGAGCCTGTCAGGGCCGTGGGCATGACCCCTTACACTTTCCCTACTAGTGATATATGGGGTAAACACTTGCAATATATTTGAAAATACAGCCTATTTTTTACTTTTGCGGACTTGCTTTGCTAATTAGTCTTCAGTGATCGGGTGTCCACCTGAATAAAGGATGCTATAAAAAGGTAAAGATACAAACTCATTATCCAAATACATACTGTTACAGATGTGTTCCAGATGCAGGTGCGGGTCCGGTGTGATGTCACATAATCAGCATTAGACTACATGGTACCAACGTCGGTACTGGACTCTGAGGGAGAAGCATCTCCCTTCTGTCTATGAGCTTACTGGCTGGCTTGGCTGTCTACAGTCCCAGCAAGTTTATTAGTAACTTGTTTAGGGTATTTATTCCAGCCCTTGTGAACACAGGAGGGGTACTGGTGTATCTTATCTCCACCACAAGTATGGGTAGAGACCTAGTACTGGGCTGTATCCGCCCAGTGTACGCCCAGAAGTTAGTGATTGGCTGCCTGGGGCAGAGGTTTGCCTTGTATGGAGGGTTAGGATTAGTTTAAGTGTTAGGCTTACATTATTAGCTGATTACACCTAATAATATATGCCTAACACTGAAACCAACCCTAACCCTCCATCCAAGACAACCTGTCCCTGGCAGCCTACCATCATGTCGGGCGACAGCTATTGTCCATGGCTGTGCAGTGGGGAGAGGAGCGTGGAGCATACTCACAGCGGTTCCCACCACAGAGGGACCAGTAGCGGAGATTAGAGTACAGCGGGGAGAGCAGCGGGGACCCCAGTGACAGCGCTCCCTGCTGCAGCCTGCAGTGGGGGAATGGGAGCCCTCATTGCCAGTGCAGCATGGAGAGCAGCCTGGAGAACATTTACAGTGGTCTTCGCTGGCAGCGGCCAACCGGGGGGGCGGGAGTGAAGGTGCCAGTCCGCCAAGGAGAGTACCGGGGAGCTCAGTGACAGAGGTCCCGACTTCAGCAGCGGCCACAGGCTGCACGGGAGCAGCGTCCCCCCTGCTGCATTACTACCCAATCGGAAGCTGGGGGGGTGGCAGGGGCGTTCCCTCCTGCTAAGTGCTGTCACACCCCTAGGTTCCGGTGTTGACAAAGTACAACAGTACCCAAAGGAGGCTGGTAATATTCTTGCATTTAGGGCTAAGTGTTGCCCTGATTCTACTCTGGTACACTGGTCATGCTTTGTGCTTTGTTGAGATTTCAGAACATGTCTTAGTGCCTTCCATTCTTTGAATTGGGACTTTGGACTACTTCTCTTAATTTGTTTTGGACTTTCTTTGTTGTTCTCATCCTCTGTCCTTGCTTTATGTATTTGTCGTTTCTATCTTCCCTTTCATCTATGTTACATCTAGGTATAAAAATCTAGTTAGGTTCCAGCTGTGGGGTCACCGCTTTCAGTAGAGTGGGTGCTCCACTCAGTAGGCAGGTCCAATTAGGGAAGATGTAGGGGAAGAACGAAGGTCTTGCTCCTGTTTTCTACCTCTTTCCATTATACGGTTTCACACCCTTTGCATCTTTGTTGTGCTTTGTGCGTAACACATCATTCAGCCTATGGGCTCAGTCATACGGGCACCGATCCGCCCGTGTTTCTGCAGGATAAGACGGCCGCACCGCGTGCGGATGACTCTCTGCATGACCGGCTCCGTCGTGCAGAAACACAGACGGATCGGTGCCCGTGTGACTGAGCCCTATCTCTTTACTCAGCTGACAGGACTGAATTAACATATCTACAAGATTACGTGGTTTCTCTTGCTGGGAACAATCACATTTGAATGAACATGTCACGCACAAGAAAAACGTATCACATATGTAAAGCAATCATTCAATTTAACCATTTCAGGCGTTTTATATTTTTGAAAACCTCAATATAATATGTATTGTGGTCTGATTGTTGTCTAAACTAGTAACAAACATTTGTATTGTTTATGTCTGGTTACATTTGGCGGAGGTGATTGCTGCCAAAGGGGACTCTACAGATCATTAAATTTAAGGGTTCACTTACTTTTTTATGCCTGCACTGTGGTTGTTTACTCAGTGTGCTCAATAAAGGCATGAACAGTACAAGTGTCTGTGTTTCATTAGTTTAGCTAGATTTGTTTTTGTCAATAATTGTGACTTAGATAACAATCTGACCACCTTTTATTAGTAATCAGCTAAGGCCCAATGTCCACGTGCGGACTTTAATTATAAAATCCGAGCGCATTTCCCGTGCTGGAGATTTGCAGCTCTAGAAGCCCATAGGGATGCATTACAATCAGGAGGGCAATTTAAAGCATGCAGATGTAATTTTTTTCCCAGTGTGCGAATTGCACACGCGGGAAGAAATCGCAGCATGCTCCATTTTTGTCTGCGGATCCTGCGGGACAGCTTCCATTGAAGATAATGGAAGCCGTCATATCCGCAGCACACCCGCAGCTGTCATCGTGGCATTGTCGCGGATCCGTAGGAAAGCAGGCTATTCCAGAGAAAAAAAATGTACTGCGCATGCGTTAGGCACGCTGCCGGCACATCCGGAAGCATCCGCCGTGCTGAAGAAAGAAGATCCGGCCGGCTCAGAGGAGATCCGCACTAGAGATGGAGAGGTAAGTAAACCTTTTTTTCTCCCAATATCTGTGGGCACAGCTGGATTCCGCTGTGGGATTCAGCAGGGGAATCGATGCGTGCAAGTGGACATTGGGCCTAATTCTCAAGGGCTGATTTATTTTATCTTGCAACTGTAAATGCAACTTTCTACTTGTCTCTCAGCAGAGGTAACAATCAATTTAAATAACTTTTTCCTATTCCATGGGTTTTCTAGCATGAACTACTTATCGGGACACTGTATGCACTATTTTTGGATGATGTATACAGTATGTATGGGGTCACTGTGTAATTATTTGTGTGCTCCCTTTATTCTTTTTAATGGATTTTTTTCTTAGTATGCACTTTATGCTGTTTATCTGGACACTATATATAGAATTTATATGGAAGCTGTTGTAAGGTCTGCTACTCATGTCTGCCGCCCTCTTGCGGTTTCAGGCATCCGCAAGCATCATTCTGCTGTTCCTGTACATTTGGAACCTATGTGTGTTTTCATCCAGCACTAAGAGGGTTAACCAGTCCTCTAGCTCCCAGCACAGCTGTGGGATTAATGGGCAACCACTTTCCTGTTTAAGCTAAGCTGGTTTACATCCTGGTTGCCTCGGTATTGGTGTTTACTCTGGGCACTCCGCTGCTAGGTCCTCTGTCTCTGAACTGTTTAAGTCTATTTTGACCTTTTGTCTGCTTGTCCCATTTGTACCTTTGCCTTGTGCTCTGTATCTGTATGTGTGTCCATTTTCTTTCTGTCTGTGCTTCATTCTCATCTCTCTAGTAAGCTAGTTCTGTGCAGTGTCTTCACTTCCAATTTCTGTCAGGGCTAGTCAGGCCCTAGGTTCTAGCGCCCTTATCAGGGCGATTACCCTGCTTGTAGGCAGGCCTCCTTCCATCTCCTTGCTTACCTTAGGGCCAGTTATCCTTCTGTAGCTGCCAGTCACCCGGTCTGGTATAAAAACCAACCTAGTTGCTTATCCCAGTGGGTCCACTTTCCAAAGTCCGTAACAGCTGTATTTGCTATCTGAATTCTTCATCCAGATAGAAGGGACCTATCCTGAGAAGAGGCCATCACATTCTACAACCAAAATAACACCTTTAGGGCTTCTTCACATGGATGTATTTGCGTGTGTAAAAATTTTGTGCGCAAAATGCAGAGAATACATTTCAACAGGTTCATTCACATTTCCTTCTTTTGCATGCAAGAAAAAAATAGAACATGTTCTATTATGTGCGAATTTGCACACCAGAGAGCTCCATGGAAGTCTATGGTGGGTCTGCAAATGTGTACACAATATGCAATGTGACCTTCAAAATACTGTGCATTACTGTGGGGGAAAAAAACACATCTGGACCCCATTAGGGTAAGTAGCCTTTTAAATCAAGGTCCAGGTGTGTCCCACACCCATATGAACAGGCTCGGTGTGCAAAAAGTACAGTAAAATGCGCAAACATGCACAAAAGCAACTCGTTCGTAGCGCAAATACCTTGCACTGAGTCATGTGCAATCTTGCAGACGCCCATGGGAACAAGCCCCTAATGGCCAAGTTAACGGAGGACACATCTGTATGTGGTTGTGAAAAAAGTATAGCATATACTGTAGCTGCAGCTACTTTTCCTTTCCAGTAGTAGTTTAATCAATCCTAAGTAATTTTTAGCCTGATTTATTTGGCTGTAAATTGAAGTATTTCAGAACTAAATGACCAAATCATAAAAACACTTTTAACCCTGAGGGTTACACTTAATTATCGAAACTGTAAAGGTCTACTGCCTTCCTTTTCTTGTATCTCCAATGCCTCCAGCATTGTTCATGCTCATTTATTTAAATAGAACTAACAATATTTGATTAAAAAGAGCAATTGCTCCTAATTCTTTCTAATTGGGCCGCCCCAAATCTTTAGCCTTCCCTCTTGGGTAATATTACGCGGACCCCTCACTACTGTTTCTCTTGGGGACCAATGTATTGAGAACTCTTCACTTGAGCCATTAAATTAATATCAGTTCTGTTGGAGTCGTACCTTTGATTAATAGGAAACTCGTTCCTCAGCTTATGTTTAGTTTCATGACAGATAGAAGCACCGATTTGTGTAAAAGTAAACAAATTATCAACCACTTTCTAGCTATTTCCCCATTTTCATCTTTAGAATGTTTGCTCGGGAGCATCGGTTTACCAAATACAGATTAGATTAGGATGACTTTATTTACACAATGACATTACATAAAAATCTGCTTACTCAGAGATCTGATGAGTAGCCTTGGGTATGTTTGCAGGATGCTGTGAAAGTATCACCATGTATGGTGTGTGCAGAGGAGAGGGAGATTACAAAAGCAACATTTCCATGTAGTAAAATGAAAACAAATCTAAGTCGTATTTTCAAAGTTAAGTTGTGAATCATTAAAGTAGTTTTCCAAAATGTGATGAAATATGTAACAGTTGTCTTGTTACATTCTGTTTATTATGTTAGATGTATGCTACTTTGTTTTGTGTTTTATTTTTAACTACCTGATATACCTGGCTTCGCCCGAGTTAATTTGGTACTGGTGTTTAGCTGGTGTTCACACGGAAAATCTTATGAAGTCGTGGTTACTTTAGAGATACAAAGGAAAAAAATATGTTCACCATTTTGCATTGTTCTTTGCGTTACCCAGGAAACACCACGTGGAGGCAACCATGCGACGTTTCCTTTATATAAAATGACTTCAGGAAGTGAGAGAATTAGATTACGTACGTAAAATTTGGACACTAATTATTTTGCGCTTGGAATTGAATAATCAAGTTGGGACCCATTAACTTTTCCTATTTATGACATAATCAATGCTTGTGCCAAACTTCAAGTTTCTATGACATCGGGAAGAGAGAGAATTAGATTCCGTACGTAAAATTTGGACGCTAATTCTTTTGTGCTTAGAATTGAATAATCGAGTTGGGACCCATTAACTTTTCCTATTTATGACATAATCAATGCTCGTGCCAAATTTCATGTTTCTATGACATCGGGAAGTGAGAGAATTAGATTACATACGTACAATTTGGATGCTAATTCTTTTGCGCTAGAATTTAATAATCATGTTGAGACCCATTAACTTTTCCTGTTTTGGACATAATCAATGCTCGTGCCAAATTTCATGTTTCTACGACATCGGGAAGTTAGAGAATTAGATTCCGTACATAAAATTTGGACGCTAGTTCTTTTGCGCTAGAATTGAATAATCAAGTTGGGACCTCTTTACTTTTCCTATTTTGGACATAATCTATACTTGTGCCAAATTTCATGTTTCTATGACATCAGAAAGTTGGAGAATTAGTGGAGAGTCAGTCAGTCAGTGAGGGCTTTCGTCTTTATATATATAGATTTGCTTATTTGGTGGGAGTGACCTAAGGTTACAAAATTCTGGTTTATGGTTTATTCTAAGTAAGAAGTTAGGGAAAAAATGTCTGTTTTTGAAGCTATGCATTCTTCACATATCACAAATATGTTACGTGATACGGACCTGTTCTGTGGTAATGTGAAGTGGCTGTCAAAGGTTAGTTAGACCGTGTCCTAAGTAATATGGTATTGGGGAGTAATGACCCCAGATGCCATGATTGATGGGGGAATTCAACAATGGCTGGTGCAAACTACATGAGAATGCAAGGGGGTGAATGCGCCATATAAATGTCTATGTTCATGGCTGGTCTATGTATTGGGGTGGTTTTCTGCTAAGAGTGTGGTTGCAAATAGTTTGTTGCATCAGAAACCAGGTGCAGCCGGAGAGAAAGGGACTGTATATTAAACTGTCACCCAGAGGACCACCTTACTGTACAACCTGTGTAGCAAGTTAAAGGGGTTCTTTTAGGCTGAAACAGAGCCTGCCTTTTTAAGACCATGGAACGATAAAGATTGAATTCTTTTTATGAAGTTTATGTATGCTGCCACTTTTTTCTACTACTTTTGGGACTATCTTCGGGATAGGTCATCAATAGTTGATCCGCTGCTTGGAACCCTGGCCAATCAGCTGATTAGGTGTCCGCTGTCAGCGCCACAAGACACAGGGGTACAGAGTGGAAGCAGATAGCTCCAACCTCTGTGTAGTGGCCGACACTGGTAAATGCAGGCATATTCCTTCACACATCTACCTGAAAGCATGCCTAGGAGAGAGCATGCAGTCATTGATACCAAAAGTGACCCAACACAGTATTGTAAAACGTGAAGACAATCGAATTATATCACCTTCTATGTGTGCCCCAATACTTTTGTCAACATAATATAAGCTTCAGGAATCGGCATTCAGCTTGATTGGCTATTTCATGACAACCATAATAGAGGAAGCTACTACTGCTGTACAAGAAAATAAAGATCTACTTATGATAAATAAATTATTCTTTTATTGTTTTTTTTATGTTATTTTAAACACTTGTTATATATTTTTTTCATCTCAATTTCTATATATCTCTTAATCCTTTCCAATCCACTGTCTGACGTCTTCCAACATTCTGATTGAAGCCTGTACAGCTCAGATGTCGAAAGACGTCCGGCAGGGTATTCTTACTGCATATTACTGTTTTCAGGGGGCCTCTCCGGCGTGTCACATACTGCAGTTTTGGCTCTAGCCAGTAGATGGCGCCATTGTATAATGGCAGAAAGAGGAAGCCCCCTAGGAAACCCTGAATTCAAAATTGGATTGCAAAGGGTTAACTTATGGTGAATTGAAATTTGCTGTCATCATAAATGAGCAGAAACATTTATTCATTTATGTAAAGCTTATGCATACGAGGAAGAAGAAAAAAGGAATAACATTTTCCTAAAACTGATACACTTGGCGACCTTTGGATCATTTATTCGACAAGTCTTGTGGAAAAAAACTACATACACCACTTAATATATTTCTTATTAAAATGAAGTAACGCTTAGCTGTGGTCAAAGTTACGCATCACGGGTTCTGGTAGATTCAGGGACCCATCTCCATATTTTGTAAGAACTGCAGTGTGGTGAATCGGTGATACATTGATGAAGTCTTTTTCATTTGAAAGAAAAAAGTAAAAAAAATAATCTTATTGCCAGATGACAATGTGTCTCCTATCAGAGCCGCCATCCCCCACAACAGTGAAAAGTTACATTGAATGTACACTTTTATGACATGGGAGCCTATGGTGATGGATGGTCGACAGATGACATTTGACGTTGGCATCTATCAGATGTATATAGTGCATTTTTTTCCATCTTGCTCCACACATCTCAAGAAATGCTGAGTTAAGGAAAAAGTTAGGGGAGGACACCTCTGTACTTTGTCATAGTCATGGGAACAGTCTGATTGCTATTAGGGAATCGGGAAGGAATTTTTTTCCCCAAAAGGGCTAATTGGCTCCTCCCTCTTGGGGTTTTTTGCCTTCCTCTGGATCAACAAAACAGGAGGCTAGACAGGCTGGACTAGATGGACATTGTCTTCATTCGGCCTTACGAACTATGTTACTATGGGAGATGGGAGCAGACGTGCCATAGCTGGCTTCACTCCTACTGTAATCAAAGGGAGCTGAAGCCAGCTATTACACTTTTAGCACTTCCATCTCCAACAATGGGGTTGGATGTGGAAGTAAAATAGTCACTTCCGCCCCCATTGATTTCAATAGGAGTGAAGCCAGCTATGGCACTTCCATCCCCCATGGCGACGTCCGGCCCCACTGCACTGACAGCCAGTTGGGCAATCAGCTCACTGTCGGGGACCCTGAGCAGCAGGTCTCTGGTGATTAACTATTATCCCGAGAATAGGTCATCGATAGTTTTTGCCTGAAAAAAACATTTAAGATTCCTTGTCTTTATTGTTTTCAAGAAGTCTTGAAGGTTGTGACCACCTTAGCCTGGGCTGGTGTCAGCACATAGTAAATCCGGGCAACTGCCAGTCCCCATTGGGAGTCCCATTCAGGAGTTGGATCAATCAGGTCCTCTTTTTTTTTAAATTAATTATATGCATGTCTTAAAGAGACAGATACAATTGACTATGACAGCAGCACTGCAGGAAGCCAAGTGCTCCCTGCTCCGCCACCCAGCACCTTCTCTGTCACATAGATGGCCGCAATGATGTTGCACCACCTGTGTTGTTCTGCTTTATCCTGACCAGTATAGGCCAAGGCCGAGGATAGAGGACGCCGTGGGAACGTGATGGAGGTGAGTTTATTTTTTATTTTTTGCTGGATCACATTGGGGCCTTACTATTGCAGAGGGGAACCTGGGGTGACCCTGACTTTCACTAGATGGTGACAGGGAAGAGAGACAAAAGTTAAATGGCAAACAATATGTTGTATATTAAACCACAAGTTTACAGGCAGTAAGATATTCAAACACCCAAGATTATTAGGAAGATGACCAGCAGGCTTATTTTATAACTCAGATGCAAAGCAGGACCAGGAGCCACCAATATAACCAGAAACACCTACAGACCGAAGGCTTAAACACATGGGTGCATGCACAAATATGCTCACCACTGCATAGCGTATTAGCGCATAAACCAGTGTTTCAAACTTTGCGCTATTGTGCACGAGTTTAAAAAAAAAAAGAAGCGGGAAGATAGGTCTTAACTAGAGATCTAGAGATGAGCGAGCACGCTCGGTAATGTGAGTTACTCGAGCGAGCCTCGCTCATCTCGAGTAACTGCCTTCTCCTCCGAGCGCACTCGGGGGGATGTGGCGGGGGTGAGCGGCTGGGAGTAGCGGGGGGGAGAGAGAAAGAGATCTCTCTCACTCTCCCCCCCCGCTCCCCTTCACTCCCCGCCGCCAATGCCCCCCGCTGCCCCCCCGAGCACGCTCAGAGGAGAAGGCAGTTACTCGAGATGAGCGAGGCCCGCTCGAGTAACTTACATTACCGAGCGTGCTCGCTCATCTCTAGTCTTAACCCTTTCTTCTCTCGCACTTAGAAAGGCTCCTATCTTTTCTTGCGTGTAGTAATATCGCATGAAAATCCTGCTAGTCAAGACGAAACCATTGAAATCAATGATTTTGTTTTGTCACTTTTTGTGGCCGCGAGGATGATGTCAGCCACGGCTGACACCATGATGTCACCCCAGTCTCATTCCTCCTTTGCAGTTGAAGAGCTGTAACACATATCAGCTGTAGACGCAAAACAGGGGGGATTTTCAGTCAAAACTATTTACAAAGTTGATAATTTTTTCTTTATTTTTGATGCAATAGAGCAGTAAGGTGTAGATTACTTTTAAGGCTATATTGTTCTTTAGACATAGTTTAATTGTAATTAGACATTCTCTTTTAATTATTGCTTAATATATCTGTGTATAACAAATGCATATAATAGATGCATTGAATTATTCCGGTGGATTGCCTTTATTTACAAGCTATCCAGCTAACCGGAAAGGGTGAATTAGTCGTGTTTCAGTTTTTCTCTCTCTAGGAAGGTCTTGTGATGCTTCATGATAATTGTAAGCAATTGTGAATCAATACTTGTCTACGCTTCATGTTGGCTATCTACGTGGGTTGCTGCTGACAACGAAGCTTCTAGTTAAGTGACGTCATTTACATCAAACACAACTAATGTTGCAGTCAAGACCATTGCTGAAAAACATAAGGCTGATGTGTGTCTGAAGTCGGGTAGAAAGACAAGAGCTGAGAAGAAATCCGCAATGTGATGTGCAAGTATACTATCCTTGCCGATCTTATCAGCCCTATGTAATTAGGAGCCGGACACGTGACTCACAGCTGCTCATTGTAAGTGGGATACAAGGAGAGAGGCAAATGTGGGGTTAGCAAATTAATGTTTGTAAAGGGAAAACACAATTTATTTATAGATGCAAAGCTTTTAGAAGCAATTTAGCCATGTTTTTACCTGAGAGCGATTTTCATTTTTCATGTTCTTAAGTGCATGCAAATTTTTTTTATGGTTCATACTGTAAATTTCATCTACTGTATGTTGTATGCAGCCTTCTGTTTTACATGTCGCCAGAGACTGGCAACCATCCACACATCATTTTTATATGGGTAGTGCTATGCAAATTATTATACATTATCCTACCAAAAGTAATTGCACTCCTGAGCAAAAATCAAAAGTAGTATTTATTTCCATATGTTAATACTCAGTGGGCCCTAACGACAGCAAATACTCTCCATGGTGTACTTTCTACTAACATCTGATATACTTCTGCTGGTATTTCCCTTCATTCATCCTGCAAACATCTGGCGAGTTCTCTCAGAGAAGATGGACGCTGTTCGTATTTCCTGAGCTGACCTTCTAGTTTGTCCTAAGTTGTTTAGTAGGGTTCAGGTCGGGACTCTGTGCAGCCGGTCCCACCGTGGAACATCCATATCCTCAACGTAATACAGCGTTGGATTTGTGACAAGGCACGTTGTCTTGTTGGAAGTATGGATGACTATTACCAGAGTATTACCACATCGTCAGCAGCACATTATTGTCTAGAATGTCAAGTTACACCTCTGTGTTCATGGTTCTTGCCACTACGACTAAAGGACCGATCATGTGATATAAAACATCCCCAGACCATAACGGAACCTCCGCCATACTTAACTGTTGGCACGACACACTCAGGTAAAAGGTGTTCCCCAGGCTCCTCCACACCTATATATGTCCATCTAATTTGAAGATGGAGTAGTGTAATCACTCCATAAAATGTTCTTCCATTGCTCAACTGTCCAATGACGACGCTCCTTGCCAAATTGTAAACAGGCTGAAGCTTTGCATTTCATGACGAACATCTTGTGTAGAGCAGCATATCCCATATGTTCAATAGCGTGCAGTTCCTGTCACAGGCTATGGTTGACACTAGAGATGAGCGAACGTGCTCGGCCACGCCCCTTTTTTGCCCGAATACCGTGATTTCCGAGTACTTCCGTACTCGGGCGAAAAAATTCGGGGGGCGCCGTGGCGGCACGGGGGGTAGCAGTGGGGAGTGGGGGGGAGAGGGAGAGAGAGAGGGCTCCCCCCTGTTCCCCGCTGCTACCCCCGCACCGCCACGCCTCTCCCCGCCCCCCGGCGCCCCCCGAATCTTTTCACCCGAGTACTGAAGTACTCGAAAATGGCAGTACTCGGGTGCGTAAGTACTCGAAACGAGTACGTTCGCTCATCTCTAGTTGACACCTTTAAGGGTCTTCATTTTGCGTGACATGCTAATTAGGCATGATCCACTCTATACATGTGTACAATACATGTATGGCCCATAGGAACCATGTGATGCCTCATTTCCTCTGCAGTTTTGCTGAAAGGGATTGAAAAGTTGTTGTGGCTTCTCTAACAAATTACAGCAGATCATTGGATTATCCAACAATAGGTTACCCTGTTATTAGCTTATTAACAGGGAAATGTAGACTTGTTCAATGAATGCTTTAACCATTTGCATACACTGTAGCTCAGTAATGAATATTAAACCCTTATGAAAGGGTAATCTCTGAGTCCAATATAGGGCTATACTCCACTAGATATTTAGTGTAATGTTTCTTATTATAGATGTGAATTCCCAAAATCACAACTGGTTTGGAGCTGATTAGACCAGGGTGTGGAATCTATGGTACCTTGCAATCAGGACGCAATAGGCCGCATGGCTCTCAGCAAGCCGTGGTAAATTCTGCAGCAAAATCCACAGGCTACCTGAAGATTTTGATGTGGAGTTGAAAGTGGCTTAAAACCTTCCTGCAATTCTACATCAAAATCCACAGTTAGATCTGTGGAATTTTTTGTGGCATTTTGCAGATGCAAATTTGTCTACGTCCTGCGGCGTAATTCTGTCCATGTTAAATAACAGGCACCAGTATTTGCACACAGAGGTCAGTTAGATTCTTCTCAGTATATACACAGAGTGGTGAGGTAGATTCTCCTCAATATATACACATAGAGGTGAGGTAGATTCTCCTCAGTATATACACATAGAGGTGAGGTAGATTCTCCTCAGTATATACTCCGAGAGGTGAGGTAAATTCTCCTCAGTATATACACATAAAGGTGAGGTAGATTCTCCTCAGTATATACACATAGAGGTGAGGTAGATTCTCCTCAGTATATAAACATAGAGGTGAGGTAGATTCTCCTCAGTATATACACATAGAGGTGAGGTAGATTCTCCTCAGTATATACACATAGAGGTTAGGTAGATTCTGCTCAGTATATACACATAAAGGTGAAGTAGATTCTCCTCAGTATATACACAGAGAGGTGAGGTAGAGTCTCGTGAGTATATACACATAAAGGTGAGGTAGATTCTCCTCAGTATATACACAGAGAGGTGAGGTAGATTCTCGTGAGTATATACACATAAAGGTGAGGTAGATTCTCCTCAGTATATACACAGAGAGGTGAGGTGGATTCTCCTCAGTATATACACACAGAGGTCAGTTAGATTCTCCTCAGTATATACACAGAGAGGTGAGGTAAATTCTCCTCAGTATATACACAGAGTGGTGAGGTAGAGTCTCCTCAGTATATACACAGAGAGGTGAGGTACAGTCTCCTCAGTATATACACACAGAGGTCAGTTAGATTCTCCTCAGTATATACACATAGAGGTGAGGTAGATTCTCCTCAGTATATACACAGAGTGGTGAGGTAGAGTCTCCTCAGTATATACACAGAGAGGTGAGGTACAGTCTCCTCAGTATATACACACAGAGGTCAGTTAGATTCTCCTCAGTATATACACATAGAGGTGACGTAGATTCTCCTCAGTATACAAATCATTTCCCTAGACTTTATGATTTCTGAGTAAAGAACTATCTCATATATCGCAGATTTCCCCACAGATTTTTCCCCTTAGAATTGAATATTGAAGTTGTGACCCCTTTACTTTTCCTATTTAGGACCTAAAGAATGGTCGTGGCAAATTTCACATTTGTGCAGTACAGATATGTGTTGTTAGTTACATTACACAGGGGGTCACGTACTTTGGTGCTTAGAATTGAATAATCAAGTTGCTACCCGTTTACATTTTCTATTTAGGACCCAAATAATGGTCGTGGCAAATTTCAAATTTGTATGACACCGGGAAGTTAGAGAATTAGTGGCGAGTAAGTTAGTTAGGGCTTTCGTATATATTATATATAGATAGATAGATAGATAGATATGAGATAGATAGATAGATAGATAGATATGAGATAGATAGATATGGGGTCAGAAAAATCTGCAATATTGAACTAACATACTAGGCCAATTTCGTTGTTCTTTTGCAAATTGGGACCTGGTAAGAAACAGCACTGGGCCACAGATTCAAATGGAATGGCTATGATTCTCTGCCCTAGGTGACAAAGTCCTAAAGAGGAATTAGGGTATGTGCACACAGCAGAATTCACAGTGGAATTGTGCCGAAAAAAACACTTGAAAATCCAAATTTTTTAACGCAGTTTTTGGCATGGATCTGCACGCGGAATCTGTCCCACTAATTGACACATTCCATATGCAGAATTCTGACGTGGAAATGACGCAGCAACTAAAAAGAAGTGACAGGTCACTTTTTTTAGCTTTTGTGTCATTTCCACGTCGAAATTCTGGAAGCTGATTTTGCCCATTGATAGGGCAAATTCCATGTGTGGGTCTGCCCCAAAAAGCGTAAAAAAGATGCAGATTTTGACACATTTTTTATTAGGCAGAATTCACATGGTGAGCATACTCTTAAAGGGGTTGTCCCGAGAAAGCAAGTGGGGGTAAGCACTTCTGTATGGCCATATTAATGCACTTTGTAATATACATCGTGCATTAAATATGAGCCATACAGAAGTTATTCCCTTACCTGCTCCGTTGCTGGCATCCCCGTCTCCATGGTGCCGTCTAATTTCAGCGTCTAATCTCCCGATTAGACGCGCTTGCGCAGAAGGGTCTTCTCCCTTCTCTTGGGTCTCGGCACGAGCGGCGTTCTGGCTCCGCCCCCTTCTACGCGTCATTGCGTAGCTCCGCCCCATCACGTGTGCCGATTCCAGCCAATCAGGAGGCTGGAATCGGCAATGGACCGCACAGAGCCCACGGTGCACCATGGGAGAAGACCCGCGGTGCATCGTGGGTGAAGATCCCGGCGGCCATCTTGGTAAGGTAAGTAAGAAGTCGCCGCAGAGCGGGGATTCGGGTAAGTACTAGACTTTTTTTTTTTTAACCCAACCCTTGTGTTTGTCTAGCGCCGAACGGGGGGCCTATTGAAAAAAAAAAAAAAAGCCGTTTCGCCGCGGGACAACCCCTTTAAGTTGGCCATAGACATAATCGAATTCTCATAGGGAAAGTGGCAAACACAAAAATATATTACCTACAATACTAATGTAAATTAATAAATTACTACATGTGTCCGTTGAAATGAGCAACAGGATTCATGTGTTTTCAATATCCATCAGGTCCTGGCTTTGGGATCCCCATTGATGTGACTCTAATGAGGTGTCTAATTTACACCAGATTAATGTCTATCATGGGAAAACTCATTAAAAGAGTTATCTAGAACATGAAAAATCTTAAACTCACTGTAGAAACGTGTTATATCCTTTGAGTGTTGGCGTGCTGGCACTGCAGAATGATGATTTCCTGGTTTTCTTACCATCTATAAAGTTGAAGTGAGATCAGGTACGTCTCTTCATGCTTGAAAAAGAGCGCAGGAGGATTTTTCTATTTGTATTTATTTTCTTCCCCATTTGTGTGGTGCAATACCCACTGGGGTTTTTTCCTACTGCTGCATCTCCTCTTTTTGAGGATTCTTGGGGATCTTGCACAGGAAGAACATCTATAGTTCTACAGGTGACCGGGGATCATCGGTGCAAGCGGGTCATTCTCCCTGATGTGGAGATCCCGCTTTGCACCAGGTGAGTAAAAAACCCCCTTATTCTCCATTTCGGATCCCTGTGTGGTGGCGCGGATCTACTCTTTGAGATCATGCTTGAAAAAGGGGATATGTACCCTGAAACGCGTTGTATGTCCACCATGTTTGTCTACCTGTATGTTGCCTGTCGCTATTAAAGTATTCCCTGATGAAAATCTACCCAGTACCCTGGTCCTTCTACCTCTGGCTTCCACATTGGGGGTTCTGTAGTTCCATCAGTCCCCTCCGTTTAGTAAGGGTCAGTTTCAATTCTTTGTTGATGGAATAGTATATTGCACACATAGCACGGACCTGAGTGCAGGAGTTTATTTATCCTAGTCAATATCTTGCTATCTGGAACCATTTGCTTTGGATTTCAGCCCCTCCCAGACTTTCTACCCAGTTTGTGGATACTTGAGGTCTCCCAAGTGCTTCCTCCATTTGCCATACATATTGTTTTTATATTGCTGCTGGTGAGAAAGCTTGTATACCGGGGTTATATTGGGGGGAACGGAGAAAGAAGCTGCATCCCGTCGATATGCCTATATCAAACATTATCTGTATATTGGGAGAGGGTATATTTCTGCTCCTGTCAACATATATATCAACAAAGAAGAAAGACAAAATACACTTCGACATGGTGAATATTGCAGTTGCCTCAGACATCATTCCAAGTAGCCAGTGTAGCCAATATGTACACTACCGTTCAAAAGTTTGGGGTCACATTGAAATGTCCTTATTTTTGAAGGAAAAGCACTGTACTTTTCAATGAAGATAACTTTAAACTAGTCCTAACTTTAAACAAATGCACTTTATACATTGCTAATGTGGTAAATGACTATTCTAGCTGCAAATGTCTGGTTTTTTGTGCAATATCTACAAAGGTGTATAGAGGCCCATTTCCAGCAACTATCACTCCAGTGTTCTAATGGTACAATGTGTTTGCTCATTGGCTCAGAAGGCTAATTGATGATTAGAAAACCCTTGTGCAATCATGTTCACACATCTGAAAACAGTCTAGCTCGTTACAGAAGCTACAAAACTGACCTTCCTGTGAGCAGATTGAGTTTCTGGAGCATCACATTTGTGGGGTCAATTAAACGCTCAAAATGGCCAGAAAAAGAGAACTTTCATCTGAAACTCGACAGTCTATTCTTGTTCTTAGAAATGAAGGCTATTCCATGCGAGAAATTGCTAAGAAATTGAAGATTTCCTACAACGGTGTGTACTACTCCCTTCAGAGGACAGCACAAACAGGCTCTAACCAGAGTAGAAAAAGAAGTGGGAGGCCGCGTTGCACAACTAAGCAAGAAGATAAGCACATTAGAGTCTCTAGTTTGAGAAACAGACGCCTCACAGGTACCCAACTGGCATCTTCATTAAATAGTACCCGCAAAACACCAGTGTCAACATCTACAGTGAAGAGGCGGCTGCGGGATTTTGGGCTTCAGGGCAGAGTGGCAAAGAAAAAGCCATATCTGAGACTGGCCAATAAAAGAAAAAGATTAAGATGGGCAAAAGAACACAGACATTGGACAGAGGAAGACTGGAAAAAAGTGTTGTGGACGGATGAATCCAAGTTTGAGGTGTTTGGATCACAAAGAAGAACGTTTGTGAGACGCAGAACACATGAAAAGATGCTGGAAGAATGCCTGACGCCATCTGTTAAGCATGGTGGAGGTAATGTGATGGTCTGGGGTTGCTTTGGTGCTGGTAAGGTGGGAGATTTGTACAGGGTAAAAGGGATTCTGAATAAGGAAGGCTATCACTCCATTTTGCAACGCCATGCCATACCCAGTGGACAGCGCTTGATTGGAACCAATTTCATCCTACAACAGGACAATGACCCTAAACACACCTCCAAATTGTGCAAGAACTATTTACAGCAGAAGCAGGCAGCTGGTATTCTATCGGTAATGGAGTGGCCAGCGCAGTCACCAGATCTGAACCCCATTGAGCTGTTGTGGGAGCAGCTTGACCGTATGGTACGCCAGAAGTGCCCATCCAACCAATCCAACTTGTGGGAGATGCTTCTAGAAGCGTGGGGTGCAATTTCTCAAGCTTACCTCAACAAATTAACAGCTAGAATGTCAAAGGTGTGCAATGCTGTAATTGCTGCAGAAGGAGGATTCTTTGACGAAAGCAAAGTTTGATGTAAAAACAATGTTATTTCAAATACAAATCATTATTTCTAACCATGTCAATGTCTTGACTCTATTTTCTATTCATTTCACAACGCATGGTGGTGAATAAGTGTGACTTTTCATGGAAAACACAAAATTGTTTGGGTGACCCCAAACTTTTGAACGGTAGTGTATTATTTGCAGGCTTTATGCAGTTAGCAGTGGGGTTTGGGGAATTCAATTGCACTATGCTAAACAGGGACGGCTCACAAAGGTAAAGGCTATACTCTTTTGCCTTCTGTTCTCACATATAGTGCCTCCTAGGGACTGTGGCTAATTTAGTTTACAGTGCTTTTTTTGTTAATATAAAACAAAAAGAAAACCAAAGAGGGAAACAGAAAATACACACAGTGCGTGTCAGAAGCCACAGACGTCATTCAAAGTCGCCAGTCCATATAGCTAGCAGTGATTTTCTGTAAACTGCAAAGTTACCTGATAAGTTACATAAAGCTACACTAAAAAGTGAACCCCAAAAATTAAACAAAAAAAAGGAAAGATCAAGAAAGAAAGGTGATGGTGGTGGAGGTGGTTGAGGACAGCCAAGTTAACACTTCAAGCAGCTCCCACTGAAGCAAACAAGCCCACTGTCATTCCTTAGAAGTGATTTTGCCCATGAGTTATATCCACAGCATGCAGAACAGGTTGTAGGGTGGATGGCACAGCATGCCTCAAATACCATCACCTCCTCTTCCTACCAGTCATAGGCGCACAGCAGTCTGCACTAGTACATCCACTCTCTACTTCACGGTGTGCCAAATCTCCTGCACTCTCTGAAGCAGTCCACAAGGATCAGTCTCAGGAGCTGTTTGATCATTCAATGTCATAGATGTCAACCGGGCAGTCCAAACAACCAGAGGTAGAAGAACAAGACATTGATGCCTAACCATTTTTACCACCTCAGCATCTAAGAGCCTGAACAAAAGCATTGAACAGCTGCTTGCAATAGTAATGCTACCCTTCAGGCTAGTGGACACTAATGCCTTCCACAACATGATGCTCCATGATAACTCACAGTACCAGATGCCCAGCCGCCATTATTTTTGGCCAAAAAATGCCCAGTCCTGTACCATCATGTGAGTGATAATGTAACCCTGGCACTGTAGAAAACTGTCAGTGGCAGCGTGCACCTGACCACGGACATGCGGTTCACCAAGCATGATCAGGGGGATTACATATCCTAAACAGTACACTGGGTCAATTTCTGGCAGGTGGGGCATGGGGGTACTCTTGTGTACATTCATCCTTGTCTGTCCCCTTCTCCTTCTCTTTCTCTACCTCTTCATACCACCTTTCTACATTGGCACAAATATCTGTATGTGACACTTTGAGACATCTGAGTCTCATGGTGGATGAACAGGCAGCAGCCAGAGCAATACCACCACTGGTCACATCTTGCAGCGAAATATCAGGGTAGGACTGACAGTTATAGGCAGCACTTATCCATGATGGCCCAAGAGTATGTCAGCTCTGCGTGGATGTACTCAGACATAGCATTGGCCGCTTTGACTTCTGGGTGTCTAAGCTGGACAAGTTGACAGAGATTCCACAACATGCTTTAGAGATACTTGCCTGCCTTCTTGCCAGTGTGCTATTAAAAAGGGTAATTCAGCACAGCTGGAGGTGTGATAACTGACAGACGCATTCGCCCTGCCACAGACAATGTGCATATTTAAAAAATTAAACCAAGCATGGATTCCACCTGACTTCTACACCCCCATAATCAGATTCTACTGATTAGTTAGCAGGCTAGCAATTTTGACTCACATATGACTGAGCATAGATTTATATCAAGGACCACACTGAGCCTTCAAGGTGCTGTTGCTGCTGATGGTGGAACTGCTGGTACTCTCTTTCTCCTGCTTCTGCCATGCTTCCTTCTCCTTTTCGCAAAAGGAAAATTTTCTAAAGCTGTAGCTCTAAAGCTTTTCCTTGGAGAAGGCCCGTGCTTGGCTATTCTGTCCTCCTGGTAGAATTTGTCTTTTGGAAACTTTACGAAATTGCTTTTAAAATTAGCACCCCACCTGTATTCTTGCATAGCAAAACGTTTTTAGTAGCTCTACAGCTGATCCTTGGAGCAGGCCCGTGCTTCGGTGTTGTGTTCAGCTGGGAGAGTTTCTCCTTGTAAAACTTATGACATTACTTTTAAAAGAAGCAGCACACCTGCGGTCTTCCTTGGTACAATTTTTGATCTTTGAGACCCTATGTGGGACTTCTTTTGTGTTCAGTGACACTCCTGTGCTGCGATTGACCCCCTATACTACTATATACCATTTTTACCAATTTTTGGGAGGAGCATAGTGTTCCCCAGATGTTTGACTATATTACTATGCAATTTGGGGTTTTTTGGCTGCATTGGTGACCTTCTGGAGGGCAAATTAGTGAACCTGATTTTTACTGCCACTGACTTTAATAGGAGTCTGAATTGACCATCCTGATTCACAATGATTTTCGTGAAATCAGCCCAATATTAACACAAACCAATTATTCCATGAATCGCTCGTCACTATTCCTTATGTATTAGATGCATCGTGCGCTGGGAGAAATTATACTAATGCCAGGCTTAGTAAATTTTCCCCGATGTTGCAATGTAGAGCTATCCAAACAATGCAAAACAGAGCCATGTAATCATGTACGGCCACTTGTGCTCCTAAGGCATATTTATTTCTCATGATGTGTAATTTCTTAAGATTTTTCACACTCTTTATTTATTGCAGAAATAAATTGATTCCTTAGTCTTTGGCATTGCAGTACTAGACTATATTCATCTTTGTGGATACATTAATCTGCATCTTTCAGACAGTGATCTACTCATCTGATTTCCAGTTCATGTTTTTATGGGATGTCTTTTTTTAGTGGTGCAATGTTGTTTTACTGCTATGTCCAAGTGTGACAGCATATCCTACTGTAAATTTATGAATGGTAGACAGAGGCCATACAGTCTGGTTTAAATACCATGAACTGTTCACATCTCTTACATAAAATTAACATTTATTCCAAAAATAACAACTATATGAAAATATATATTTGTTGTGCCAGGATTAAAAGCTATCTGCTATCCACAGTGAATAGGGGTTAACTTTCAGATTAGTAGGGGTTGAGACCACTGGGACATCCACTGATCCCAGGAACTGTGTTCTCAAAGGCTCTCGCATAAATGGAGCAGTGCTTGAGCATGAACACCAGCACTACACTCATTTCAATGGGACTGTATAGTGCTTGAACCCAGCTGTATTTGGTATTCCCATTGAAATGAATGCCAGTCAAATCTAATTTCCTTCTATGACAGAATCACTGACTGGGTTGATCAGGGAAATGCGGTGGATATAGTATATCTTGACTTTAGTAAAGCATTTGACAAAGTATCTCATACCATACTTATTGAAAAAATGACCAAATATGGGATTCGCAAGACAACTGTTAGGTGGATTCACAGCTGGCTGAGTGATCGTACTCAAAGAGTGGTCATAAATGGCTGCACATCCAAGGGGAAGAATGTATCAAGTGGGGTACCACAAGGCTCTGTCCTAGGACCAGTGTTCAACATTTTATAAATGATCTGGGGGAGGGAATTGAGGGGAAACTGATCAAATTTTCTGACGACACAAAGCTAGGAGGGATAGCTAACACTAGGGAAGGGAGAGAGAGGAGTCAAAAAGATCTGGACAAGCTTGAACAGTGGGCAGTGACTAACAGAATGGTATTTAACAAGGAGAAATCCATAGTACTACATCTGGGCAAGAAAAATGAAAAAAGCACATATGGAATGGGAGCTAAGCAGGAGCACATGTGAAAAAGACTTGGATATATTAATAGATCACAGACTGAACATGAGTCAACAGTGTGACGCAGTAGCAAAAAAGGCAAATACAATTCTGGGATGTATTAGGAGAAGCATAGAGTCTAGATCACGTGAGGTAATTATCCCCCTCTACTCTACTCTCACCTGGATTTCTGTGTCTATTTCTGGGGACCCCAATTTAAAAAAGACATAGACAAACTGGAGTAAATTCAGAGAAGAGTTACCAAAATGGTGAGCGATCTGCAAATTATGTCCTATGAGGAATGGTTAAACATCAGTTCAGCCACTACATTTTTATCCCGGTATGCCGGCGTTTTCAGCCCCGCCCCCATCCTAAACATGTGACCACTACGTCACCCATCTCCATCACGGGGCTCTACGTTCAAACAAACATGCCCCAGTCCAACACGTGTTACTAACACGTCACCCGGCTCCGTAAGCCGCGCTCCCCTGTTCATAACATGTGACCCCCACGTCAGTCCCATTCCGGTTAGCGGCGTTACCGCCATCACATACGGGCTCATTACTAACATAGAGCTCACCCAACCCATCCATATTACTGGTATATTCATTTTTAACATCTGTAAGGCAAGTTTTGGGCTGCCAATAAGCAATGTTATACTACAACGCCGCCCCCTCCCTGATGACGCCTCCTGTCGTCATCACGTCGCTACCACGTGACCTGTCACGCTATCAGGTGACCTGCAATCCCCACCCCCATCATGGCCGCCGCCACGTAGCAACATGAGCAAGTACTTTCATTTTCTTTTTCCATTGCTCTTCATAGATCCATATGTATATAAGGTGATGTCTCTGTGTACAGTTTATACTATGCTTTTTGTGTGCTTGACAAAGTCTGTTTAGACGAAACGCGTTGCACTGAAGGACGTGTGCGTCCTAATAAAGAATCCTTTTTTTTGTTATTACTACTCGGTGGATTCTTTGTGCGATTACAGACCCCTGTAAGCAGCGCTGATGCATTTTTTTGCACTCACGTGCAACCTCTCTGGAACATTTTATAAATGATCTGGGGGAGGGAATTGAGGGGAAACTGATCAAATTTTCTGACGACACAAAGCTAGGAGGGATAGCTAACACTAGGGAAGGGAGAGAGAGGAGTCAAAAAGATCTGGACAAGCTTGAACAGTGGGCAGTGACTAACAGAATGGTATTTAACAAGGAGAAATCCATAGTACTACATCTGGGCAAGAAAAATGAAAAAAGCACATATGGAATGGGAGCTAAGCAGGAGCACATGTGAAAAAGACTTGGATATATTAATAGATCACAGACTGAACATGAGTCAACAGTGTGACGCAGTAGCAAAAAAGGCAAATACAATTCTGGGATGTATTAGGAGAAGCATAGAGTCTAGATCACGTGAGGTAATTATCCCCCTCTACTGTACTCTCACCTGGATTTCTATGTCTATTTCTGGGGACCCCAATTTAAAAAAGACATAGACAAACTGGAGTAAATTCAGAGAAGAGTTACCAAGATGGTGAGCGATCTGCAAATTATGTCCTATGAGGAACGGTTAAAGAATCTGGGAATGTTTAGCTTGCAAAAAAAGAAGTTTGAGAAGAGACTTAATAGCTGTCTACAAATATCTGAAGGGCTGTCACAGTGCAGAGGGATCAGCCCTATTCTCATTTGCACATGGAAAGACTAGAAGAAATGGGATGAAACTAAAGGGAGAAGACAGAAAAGATATTAGAAAATACTTTCTGACAGTGAGGGTGATCAATGAGTGGAACAGGTTACCACGGGAGGTGGTGAGTTCTCTATCAATGGAGGTCTTCAAACAAAGACTGGACAGACATCTATCTGGGATTATTTAGTGCATCCTCCATTGAGCCAGGGGTTTGACCAGATGACCCTGGAAGTCCATTCCAATTCTACCATTCTATGAAATAAAACCCTGATTTTTACCGATATGTTTGAAACAACATTTGCAACAAGTCACCATTTTTGGGGTGGGTGCTCAGCTCGACAGACCACTCCAGGCAGTTCTGGCTATTTTGCCCATGATATTCTTCATACCTTGCTATATTCAGTCCCATTATCTTTTGTAATTCCGAAAAAACCCATAATACTATTCACCACTTGTACTCTGTCTTTATTTCCGAAACTTGTTGCCTCCCGTTCTGCAAACTAGTCGATCGAGACATGACACAGTGGTTTCATTACATTGTTGGAATCCATGCCACATATTTGGTGATAAACTAGGTAAGACGCAGAAGACTTAATTGGGGCTTGTGCCGTTCCAGTTGCATGAAATACTTTGGGTCCATTTTGCATACAGGGGTTTATCAAAACAAATGGAAACACCCAGTGGTTTATTATCAATCCTGTGTTTTAATTATTTGGAAGATTTTTGCTGTTCGTTTAATATAAGGTTAATTGTGCAGAGATGACTTCTTGACTTACCTGACAGCAAATAAGAGCTGACATGTTAGGGTGGGCATCTTTTTCAATTGGGCCCCTAGCAGTACCACCTGTAATGCCCTGATATTGGCCATAGAGCCCTTTCACACAGGTGTAATATTTCTGCCAGAACGCAGCGGAGTTCTGCACCAAAATTTGCATGGTTAACTTTGGATTTCGATGTGGAATTGCAGGCTAATTTAAGCCATTTTCTTTCCGCATCAAAATCCACAGAGAGACGTACAGATTTTGGTGCAGGATTTACCACAACTTGCGGTGAGGAATTCAGAAAATTCCGTCTGTGTGAAAAGTTCTTTCGAGGTAAATATACAAGGTGTAGAGATTATAGTCTAACCTGGAAACCCGGTGCTTTATGTGTTCCTCTGCCACGTAAGAGGATACAAGTACCATAAATTGCACATAGAGTTGGGAAGCCCAGTTACAGAATTGGCATGAGGCAGAGAAAACGTAAGGTACATCATCTATGTGTATAATTTGCCATTTATATTCCTAGAACCTATGTTTACTCCCCAAACACTATGTTCAGCCGCTATTGGCAGGTAACCAGTGCATTGTTAATACCCAAGCTTTCTGTTTATTTTGGAGAATCGATAGTATTAATATGAAAGATGCAATAAAGACGTCTTATCTGGAAACAAATATTTTGAATAGGAAAACCCTGGATAGAAGAACTTCCATTCTAGGCTTCCTGTCTTTACATTGGCTACTGTTCAGAAAGCTGCACTGAATATTGCCCGGCAGAGAACAATTTGTCATGAGTAGCCTCATTATACTTAGGAAATTTTTGCTCACCTATATATTAAACTAGTAATTATTAGGAAATTATAGTACCAGTGTTTCTGGTAGTGCAATGCGCCACACAGCTCTGCTATATGCACGTCACACACACACAGTACTGCTACATGTACTTCACATACGGCTCTGCGGTATTAGTGTATCTTGACTCCCACCGGAAGCTAGGGGTTTTGACAGGAGGAACGCCACCCTCACACCCTTAGCTATGAATTGGCTCAAGACCTGAAGGTGCTACTACTGTTGATTTTTGCCTGAAGCGGCCGGCGCTGAACTGTAGTGTCGAGAGTGCAGGTAGCTACCAGTCCCCCCACGGACTCGCCGCTCTGCCGTCCTGCAGTGCTCAGAGAGTGTGAGGTTCCAGCAGGAAATACTGATGGCAGGGCTAGGTCATAGGGGCGGCATTGTGCTTCCCGCTCCCTGTGCTGCACTAATTGCATTGCTTAATGTCCCCCCCGTCTCTGCTCCGTGGTCGCCCGCTTGCAGTGCCCAGCTCTAGCGGTGGACTGAAATGCTCATGTCCACCCATCTGTGATCCCTGCTCAGCCGCTTGTGGTGCTCATCCCCACCCACCCCCCGGCTGCGCTGCTGGCTCCGGCGGTGGACTTAAAAGCGAGCCTCAACCTGCTCTCCCAGCTGCGCGGCAGAAAGGTCAGCACTGACTGCAGCGTCTGTGCTCAGTAATGGCCGGCATTTATCCCCTTGCTTGCCACCCATCCGGCAGGCGCTTCATCGCTCTGTCGCTGCCGCCCCCTCAGGGCTCTGTCCCGAACGCAGGCAGACAGCTTTGTGCCGCCGGCTGTCCAAATGTCTGCTCCGTTACCAGCACTCCCCTGCTGACAGTTGGCAATGGCAAGGTTTGCCCTCCCTGCTGGCCAGTGTGGGGCGCCGGTGGGGAACTGACTTTCTGGAATGGATGTGTGGCTGCACCGCCGGGGGATGCGATATGCCTTTTGCAACAGCAGTCTTCAGTTCCCTTGCAGGACCTGGTGCCGCACAAGCACTGCAGCCAATCAGGGACAGGTGGCGTCACCCCCGCCTCCCTCGCCAATCTTGACTCCACCAGGAATCCCTGGTGGCGTCAAGATATACTAATACCCAGCTCTGCTACATACATTCTTCATACAACAGGGATTAAAAGCAGCACAGCAGAGTCTTGCACACACTGATCACCCCTGGTCAGGTGGCCCTGGACTCCTCCCAAACAGGTGACTGATCACATGACTGTGATATCATGACAGGTCCAGTAAGCACACGGCTACTGTAGGTTTTCATTTGTATTCCATCCCCTACAAACCCCAGTGGCCTCAGTTGCTGTGGACTACTAACGAACACCTAGGCAGACAGCAGCCGTGTACTTACAGGACCTTTGATGTCAACATCATGTGATCAGGGACGGAGCATGTAACTCGCTCACTTGGGATGAAGGAACTTTGATGACATTACCGTCATGTGATAAGGGGCGGAGCATGTAACTCACTCACTCTTGCTCCACCCCATATCCTTCAGAGTGAGTTACATGCTCCGCCCCTAATCACATGATGGTCATGTCATCACAGGTCCTTGATCCGGAGTCCATCCCGACTGAGTTATGCATCCCCTACAAACCCCCGCGACCTCAATTGCTATGGAATAGGACCTGTGATGACGTCACCACCATGTAATCAGGGGCAGAGCATGTAACTTACTGGCTGAGGATGAAGGACCTTTGATTACATCACTGTCATGTGATCAGGGACGTAGCATGTAACTCACTCATGCACAGACGGACAAATGGTCGTTAGTAGTTTCATAGGACCTGTCAGTGCTGCTGATAAAGTCGATATAGTAAAATCTTTAAGAACGCTGCAAAGTGAAAATTCATCTCTTATTTTGGAAATGTAGGAATACACCCGCGGCCAGCCAACTATTGCTAGCAAATTGCCCATACACATGCACGGACTCAAACTCATCCACAGGAGAACAGGTGAATCCCTAGGTGGGCCCCCAACCCCAACTGAAATACATATTGATAGGCAGAGTACAGCATGTTAGGGTCCCTTCACACCAAAAGATTATTGTTTGAACGAGCAAATGACATCAGAGTTCGCTCGTTTGCTCTCGGGCAGCCTGTTTATACAGGCAGATACATTGTTGGCTCGTTGAAACAAGAAACTGTTCAGTCGCTCACATTGAAAATAACGGGCATTGCGAGAGCATACAGCAAGATAGAACATGCCACGATTTGTTTCCCACACAGCATCGCATCGCGGTGCCATGCAGGAAAACATTGCTCATGTGCATGGCCCCATTCAAAAGAATGAAGTTCATATTTGTGCGAGATTTGAGCATCTCGCAACTCACAAATCTCATGCAATTTTGATGCCCTTGTAAAGGCAGCTTAACAAAAATGGTAACGCTCATTTGTCAATGCATTCATACATTTACAATATCATAAGAACAGCACAAGATGATTTCTTAGAGAATATATACTAGAATGCAATTATTTATACATATGTCGAGGAAGTGGACGGGTCCTCATTACTCACCGGATTAGGTATAACTTATATATGTTTTATATGCTTCTATTTGCTTTCTGGGAATTTTTTTCATCTAAATACACTAAGGAATCGAGAAAAGTGAACAAGGAAAACTTATTCAAAAGAAAATTTTGTGAATGTCTTCCTTAAGCTGCCCATACACATTCAACAACAGATAATCCTTCAGCAGTAGCATGCTGGGTCAGACCTTCAGTCGGGAAGATAAAGGGGAATGAACGGCTGTTATGTCATGGGTGGCTCTACCGTCTCTACCCGATGCATACAAAGTGACAGCCTGTCCACCCGCGTACAGGACCCAAGTTTTGTAACCTTGTTAAATGAGTTCTTTACTTGTATGTCATGTGACACCAGTGTCTCTTACTAAGCAAACAACCACTTGCGCAGAATAAAAGAGTCCAAAGTCAAAGGTTAGGTTTCAAAACTGGAGGCACACAGTTTACTTTTACTCACATTTTCAACTTTGACTTTTCAAGAACAAAAATGGTAACAATCTTAGGCATACTACTTCTTGCAAATTTCCCTCTTATGCACTTCTCCAAACCACACATTTCCAGGAGTTACTCTTCTCTCCCGACACTTCAGGCATCTTCAGTCTCAGTTATCTGAGGTATAGTCCCTAGGGATACACTCCTGGCACGGAGGGGAAAACACACTACTCGTTCTTCTTGCTTACTTGTTATTGTCCTTTCTTTTGATAACTCCAACCACACTCTGGGAAGTCCTTGGTTACGCTCAACCTTGTCTCTTGACGCAGTAGTTAAGTAGAAGAACGTGCGATCATAACCACCAACTCCTCCAAGAAGCTCGGCACTCCGAGCTTCAGTCCCCCGAGGGGACATATCTCATGGCAAAAGTTATAGCCGAGGCTCTGCTCAGGCAGAATCACCAGAGCTTTGGCCTCCTGCTCACACATCCCCCTTCACCAAATACATCTTCCTTCTCTCTCTTTGACTCTGCCCCTAACTTCTCTAGACCTCCAATCACACCACACACAACAAGTTAAAGGAGATAGACTTGCCACCACAAAGATTGGTAACACCAACACAAAGCACATACCAACACAGATACACACACGGATATACACAAAACACAGACTACAAAGGTACCCCCAGCTCCGGGCCACTACAGTTCCCCCTTACTTAAAAAAAGCCGACCCCAGCGTCCTCCAAAAACAGAGGGAAATCAATCCGGAGAAGGGATTCTTCAGTGTACTAACCCATTATTCTGCCTTCTAATCTCCTAGTAAAGAGAGCATTTCCTAACCCCAATAAAGAGAAGGCTGGAGATTATAAATATCACTAAAACAGACTGGCGAGGGCATGGCTGAACCAAAACGATCACCCCGTTTGATTATAAATAAGCCTGTAATCCACCCCACCAAAACCTCCCGAATCTCACTTCCAGTGTTCGTTTTTACTTACCACAATGCATACTAAAATGAAGACTGGCCAGTACCTTTTTTTTTTTTTTTTGCTGAGCTGGGTGAAACCCGGGATGCATCAGCATAGGCTATGGGGCTCATACATAATTCTTCTCCCCAAAGCCTGAAACATTTTAGCACACTGATTCTGACACTAAGATAGAAAAGCTTGTCTGGTTAGGCAGCAAGAATATGGGTGGAAGTGGAATGACCGTCAACCCCGGTTACTTGTACTGGGCAGCAGGACTATTACTAATGCCCCCAGTTGAGACTGAAACTACCACACTTGTGGACTTGAAATGGGGATGTGCTCCTGAGACACTAATCTCTTGAGGAGACACAAGCAGACACTGAGACTTGAACTGATAACCTTGCTTGACAAAGATCCAGTGTCTGTAAGGATCGAAATGTTGCAGCTATGTTTTACCATTGAGGAATAAACCGTTTTTTACTTTCTGAAAAAACCCTTGGAGTGTTGATTCAACACAACCTATATAGATGTCCTGCTATTTCTGGTCTCTGGGTCCGGAATTTTGCTTTGGATTGTGCACCTTTAAAAGCCTGTAAGTGCATTTTTGGACTTATATCGGAAGTGCTGTTCCCTATCTATATTCTTTCTTCGAACTGATAACCTTTGATGTTGGATTTTCCCTTGTTAGAAGAACACATCTTCCCCTATCTAGACATTTAATCACATTAACATATTATCTCTGGTTGATACTGTAACATAACCCACATCTCAACTCCTGTATGATTATGCAAACATTTCATGTGGAGTTATATTCAAAGTCCCACATAACCAAACATATTGTAGTTCAACTGTGGAATTTGTTTAGCAAAAGCAATAAGAAATTAAAGCAACCATTTCCTATTATCCTAACACTTCAATTGTACCTTATATTTAGAAGTCTAACAACAATGTCCAAATATTTTTTTTTTAAGTCATTCTACTCCCCTAACCCCTCCCCCCCCCCACCTTCCCTACACTCCACTTTCTTAGTCCCTCCCTCCCATACTTCTTTTACTTAGTCAGGCACTTTGCTAATTTTATCTTTTTGTTTTGTTTTTTTGTGTTATCTTATCTTGTTTTTTCTCTTTCTACTAGTTTTTACTATGATGAAGAAAATTTCTCATTTGCCAGTTACAAATAATGCGAGATGTATGAACAGTCAAATACGGTTGGCAGACTGGTTTTCGGCTTGTTGTACTGCATTGAATTTGTTTATTTGAAAAGGTTTAATAAAATTGATTGAATCTAAAATCCATGGAGGACAAGATGAAAGCACCGCTCCCATGGAATCAACATAAGGGGGACGTCTTAAAGTTCGTGGGTCGAACGAGTCCTTCGTCACCAAACATTATAACACTCTGATTCTGACACTAAGATAGAAAAGGGTGTCTGGTTAGGCAGCAAGAATATGGGAGGAAGTGGAATGACCGTCAACCCCCCCCCCCACACACACACACTCGTACTGGGTGGCAGGACTATTATTAACACCCCCAGTCGAGACTGAAATTACCACACTTGCTGACTTGAAATGGGGATGTGCTCCTGAGACACTAATCTCCCGAGGAGACACAAGCAGACACTGAGACTTGAACTGATAACCTCTGAAGTGGGATCTTCCCTTGTTAGAAGAACACACCTTCCCCTATCTAGACATTTAATCACATTAACATATTATCTCCTAATACCATAACACACCCCATATCTCCACTCCTGTATGATTACTTTGAACGTTACTAAAGCTTCCCTCAACATTTAGTATCATAAATATTATTCACCACACTACAGTATGCAAAATATGTTAGGTAATATTATGCAAAATATTTAACAATGCACAAAACAAAAACAAACATATCAGTGATAGTGCAAACATTTCACGTGGAGTTATATTCAAAGTCCCACATAATAAAAAATATTGTAGTCCAACTGTGGAATTTGTTTAGCAAATACAATAGGGCATTAATGCAACCATATCCCATTATCCTAACACTTCAATTGTACCTTATAATTAGAAGTCCAATAACAATGTCCAAATATTTTTTTTTTCAAAGTTCAAACCATGCGGTCCCAACGGGCGCATGGGATCTTCTTTCTCCGATTCAGTGGAGAAACCCATTGGGCATTGGATTACTTTCCCATGACCAAATCCCAACTGCAGAACAGACAGAGGGACCAGGACTCATCCAGACAGGAACCTCTTGGTCCTTCTCAGCACTCCTCTCTTATTCTGCAGCTGTGGTCACCAATTTTGGGTAGATCTGTCGGGTGCCCAGGTGTAGAAAATGAAGCGAAGTAACATTCGGTCCTTTCATCCTTGGTGGGACAGTACAATATGGGGGACCCATTTTTTCCTTAATCCTATCATCTTGAAAAACAAAGGAAAAGTTCTGGTCCCCATACTCCTTAATAAAGGGCCATAGATGGGCCGAGTTAGCCTGAAGGGCTTCTATGTTGTCCCTCTGCAATAAAATCCATGGAGGACAAGATGAAAGCACTGCTCCCATGGAATAAACATAAGGGGGACGTCTTAAAGCCCATGGGTCGAACGAGTTCTTTGTCACTAAACAACCACTTGCACAAAATAAGAGTCCATACTCATAGGTTAGGTTAGGTTTCTAGGAGTTACTCTTCTCTCCTGACACTTTAGGTGTCCTCAGTCTCAGTTATCTGAGGTACAGTCCCTAGGGATACACTCCTGGCATGAAGGGGAAAACACAACATTGTTGTCCTTGCTTACTTGTTATCGTCCTTTCTTTTGATAACTCCAACCACACTCTGTGAAGTCCCTGGTTACGCGCAACCTTGTCCTTTGACGCAGTAGTTAAGTAGAGGAACGTGCGATCATAACCACCAACTCTTCCAAAAGGCCCTGCACTCTGAGCTCCAGTCCCCTGAGGAGACGCATCCCATATCAAAAGGGATAGCCAAGGCTCTGCCCGGTGAATTAGCACAACTTCGACCTCCTGCTCACATGTTCTCCTCCACCAACTGCATCTTCTTTTTCTCTCTTTAACGCTGCCCCTAACTTCTCTAGACCTCCAATCATGCCACACACAACAAGTTAAAGAAGACAGACTTGCCACCATAAAGATCGGTTTCACCAACACAGATGCACACACAGATATACACAAAACAAGTACACAGACTACAAAGGTACCGCCAACTTCTGGCCACTATAGATCCATTAGCTGTACGATTCATCCGTGAATGTTCAGCTCCCTAAAAGTGTGTTTAGCGAGTGACGCTGCAGCCAGACACCTCTGGTGACAGCTTACCTCCCAGGAAACACAAGGATCAGGCTTTGAAAAGCAATGTGCCCAATTCTTCTTTGCCTTCAATATCATCTCTCAGTGGAAAGTTGAGCTGCTCCCATACGCAGTAGAGAGCCATCCTGATCTATCATTATTGGCGGGTTTGGACAACTAAAGTCTTGTGTATGGACACTTTTACTTCCCAGGGATATGTTAGGGAAAAAAGGACACATTTGTACAGACGGGCCATAACAAGTAGTTCAGTTACAGAATTTAAGTCTTCTACTGCGAATGTGAAACTCTTTGTAAACTGCTTGAACTTGTATAATGTATTTATTTGCACCCTACAAGTCATTAGCTTGGGAATGAGAATAAATGGACATTGGATACAGCCGTGTTTCATTAGCATATCTTAGTTTATGTCTTAAACAAACAAGCTTGTAGAAAGTCTCATGATAGTTGATCCAACAGAACTATGGATCAAATGAAAGCATGCCATCAATCTGCATAACGAGCGCCCATGTGTTCAGACTACACTGTGGCAGGTTACAAATGAACCCATCGCTCTCCCCATATGCTGCTGGAATGAAACACAAACATGAATCCTTGAAGCCAAATGAAGACAAATCTATTATCCTATGTGATTTTCTTTCTTCCGGTCACGTATTATCCCTGGAACAAGCATCATTTATTTGCTACAAAACCATTTGAGCGCGGTTATTTCTTAGTAAAAAAAGGAAACTTCTGTATTTATCTAGAGTTATGCTATTTTACATGAGCCAATCCTCATTTGAACGAATCACCGCTAGCTCATTCGCACTGACGCACTCTGTTTAGACAGGCAGAGGCATCGTTGGCTCGTTCAAGCGAGAATCATTCAGGATTATTTCATCCCCGTATAAATAATGAGAATTACCAAACGATTGCTGTTTAAACCAAACAATAAGTCAACAAGCCAACAATGGTTTTTATTAGTGATGAACGAGCATACTCGCTAAGGGCAATTGCTCGAGCGAGCATTGCCCTTAGTGAGTACCTGCCCGCTCGAGCGAAAAGGTTCGGCAGCCGGCGGCGGGCAGGGCGCTGCGGGGGAGAGCGGGGAGGAACGGAGGGGAGATCTCTCTCTCCCTCTCTACTCCCCCCGCTCCCCCTGCTCACTGCCGCAACTCACCTGTCACCCACGCCGGAACCCAAACCTTTTCTCTCGAGCGGGCAGGTACTCGCTAAGGGCAATGCTCGCTTGAGCAATTGCTCTTAGCGAGTATGCTCGCTCATCACTAGTTTTTATGCCTTCATAAAATGAATGACGAGCTGGAAGTGAACGATTCTCGTTCATCATTCAGTTGTTGGCGTGCATTTAGACAGAAGGATAATTATTATTCACTTTCCCTAGAAATTAGTTGCACCAGATATCCACTTTTCCCCGTGACTCAAGTTATCGAATATGCCTTCATTGGTCACTGCAAGAGTAATCCACTACTTTATGGAAACACTAGGGGTCAGAGTGCCACACTTGGCCCTGTTGTTGGGCCTATATTTCGATCAAACTTCTTGACATAACTGTAGGTCAGAGCAATAGTGAACTACTGCTCAGCATAGCAGCACTCTCTCCTCAGGTATGGTGACCATTGCAGGCTAGAAGGCTCACAGATGGCACAACTGAAGGAAGGGGTGATGGCTGGGATAGTCACTGAACAGTCACTAGCAATGTTCTTGGAAGTTACTACCACCCTTTTAAGACCTGCTAACCATACAGAGTAGTGCAATTCAGGACACAATGGACAGTCACAAACAGCACACATTTGTTTAACAAGGTGAACCTCAACCATCTAATCCAACTTCCAACTTGCACTTTAATGCAAGTGCCAGGTACTTTGTTCAGGTGTTAATTATTGGAGATCTCATTAGGGTGGCAGTGGTTGGGATAGCGCTGTAGGTACTTTGTGATGTACATGCACCTTGTGCAGCTTATTCTTGTCTGTGTTTGTACCTTTAGATACTTACTGCAAGATTTTGCACAACTCAACGCTTTTAGCGTTGGCCCACAGCTCCTCCCCTATACATCAGGGCGTTCTCCTCCACCCTAAAGCTGATGCCATGCTACTGCTGTCGGCTCATGAGCTATGGTCGAAAAGCATTCAGGAGTGTGACTGAGCCACACTGTCTTCTACCTAACTTCTCATTACTGAGTGTAAGGGGCTGCAGGCAGCGGGTTCCGGGCCTTCCCAGTTTTTCGTGTCGATGTCAACCAGACTGATATAATGTGAAGAAAGTTGATGTAGGAAGCAGTTGCGGTGCAAATACAAAACGGTTTTTATTCCTCCCAAAATGTGACGTTTCGACTCAATGAGTCTTTGTCAACCAGACTGATATAAGGCGCAGGAGTCACAATTGCTGAACACACAAAGTTTTATTAACTGTAAAGCAAGAAAACGGTAACATTTGACGCGGTAGTCTGTCAGTAAGGGCGGCTTCACTCGAGTGTTTGCGCAAAAATGTTCTCCGCAGCGCAATGTAATTAAGCATAAATGAGGTTGATTGAGGTACATTTGCGAATGTACCTGCATATATTACCGAGCATGGCCAGTTCGTACGCTACTCTTTTTGTGTACTATGTGTGTTCTTTTTTCCCGCGTTTTGAGCAGTTATTCACCCTCCTCATTTATTTGCACACCTCTCATAGACTTCTATGGGGCCTTTGCTGCGCAAAACACAGGAAGATAGAGCTGGTCCTATATTTTTCCATGCACGCAAAACGCGCTCTTGAAAATGAACCCATTAAAATCAATGGATTCTATTCTCTGTGTCTAGCATGTCTATATCTTGCTCGTGCAAACACGGTTGTGTGAAGAAGCCCTGAAGTTCAAGAGTCTGTATGAACTGTTGTTAATCAGAGTCCTACGCCAGATGACCAGGATCAACAATAAACGATAAATGTCTGACTAATCAGTCTTTAGATCTGCTAGCATTGGATGCCTCTAACAACTCTATGTCCACCAATCTCTAGCCCTAAGAAGATATGGATTTTCATTATTATAAGCCTTGGCCAAATAAATACTATTGATGCCTGATATTCTGTGTTTATACAACCTCTCTGAAATGTAATCTGCATTTGTTCTCAGTCATTTTCCATCACCTGGATACACAAGTCCAGACAGATGACTACAGTTGGATAATACAATGTGTAAGAATTGCCAATCTATTGTGGTCAAGTTCTTATGTTATCTTATATCATTCCTTTGTTACTCTTATATAATTCTCTCGTTATGTTTGTTTGTCTGTTACTTGGCTTCATGATCTACTTGTTGTGAAATCAATGGAGAAATTCCTTAAAGCGTATTTAGATGATGTATTTTTTCTTGTCTGGTTTATAACAAATGTGGAACCGTAAATCAAAACTTGGGCAAACAAATATAAAACTTGTATTCCAACTACAACACTATCGCTGCTATGCTAACTAACTTTGGAGCATCTTGTAGAAGCCCATATCTAAACTTCATTATCTCATAGCTTAGATTTCTGTAGATGCAAGTAGATTGAAAATTTTGCACTGTTCTTCTTCTGCAGATTCTACATATCACTGTATATACAAACTGCAGTGAAAAGGTCCTTTTACACAGGCCAATAGTCACCCATGAGACCCCCATTAGTGACTGATCTCTATAATAAGTGCAGGGAAGGAAGAGAAGGCTGAGTGAACACCAGGTATGACATTTTAAGCAATGCTTCTGCTCTAGACCACCAGGGATACTGTTATCAATTCCTTCGCTATCCTAGACCTTCATGGATGCTTAACATTTACTTTGGTACCCTAGGCCTCCAAGGATGTTAGCACTGATCACTTCAACACTCTAGACCACCAAGGACGTTGTCATTTAACTCCTCAGTATGCTAGAACCCTAGTCAAGCAGCCACTGACCTCTACAAAACCCTAGCCATTAAGAACATTGGCATTGACCCCTTCAATATTCTAGACTGTTAATCATAGTGGCATGATCCCTTCAATATCCTAGACCACCAAGGTAAGTGGCCATTAACTATTTTACTACCTTAGATTGATAGGGCTATTAGTATAATGCTTTCACTCCCTCAGGCCAGCAGGATTGTAAATATTAGCCCCTTAACTATCCTAAAGGAGTTGCTTTCAAATGTGAAGACCTCCATACGAATTATTGAAAAGTCAACCAGACCCACTACTTTTGGTAGGCTGACTATCCTATATGTATGAAAGCCTCCTGAATTTGATATTGGGTAACGATATTGGGGAAAATAAGGATTGGGTACATAGATTTTCAATGATCTTTTTGTTGTGGCTTTCTTTACTCTCCCCACATGAATGTTTGGCCAAACCAAGAATTCATATGTATGCGGTAGTTGGGAGAACTTCCCCTATGTAGGATGCCTAAGCAATTGGTCCCATCAGCCATTGCGATAAGGCTCCCACTTGTCTTTGTTTCTGACTCTTTGTTCCTGACAATTCTAATTTCTGTTCTACCTGTCTATGGCTCTGTATTCTGGACTTTGTTATTGCCTGATGCCTGCCCTGACTTTCTGATTGGATCTCATTTCTGCACCTGTGCTGCCAGCCCTGACTAAAGCCTGTTTTCTGTGTACACCTGTTCACACTATAAGGTACTCATCCTCTGCCCTGTGCAGCATCAGTGGCCACTAGAGATGAGCGAGCACCAAAATCCTCGGGTGCTCGTTACTCGGGACGAAATTTTCGCAATGCTCGAGGGTTCGTTTCGAGTAACGAACCCCATTGAAGTCAATGGGCGACCCGAGCATTTTTGTATATCGCCGATGCTCGCTAAGGTTTTCGTTTGTGAAAATCTGGGCAATTCTACAAAGTGATGGGAACGACACAGCAACGGATAGGGCAGGCGAGGGGCTACATGTTGGGCTGCATCTCAAGTTCACAGGTCCCACTATTAAGCCACAATAGCGGCAAGAGTGCCCCCCCCCCCCGCACTGTCAGCGTAAAGATCGTTCTCCTCTGCCATAGCTGTAACAGCTGTGGCAGAGAAGAACGATGTTTGCCCATTGAATTCAATGGAGCCAGCAATACAGCAGGTTCCACTGAAAGCAATGGGCTGCCAGCGATCGCAGGATGAATTGTCGGGAAGGGGTTAAATATATAACCCCTTCCCTGCAATTCATCCAGAAATGTGTTACAATAAAAATATATACCGGCGTATAAGGCGACGGGGCATATAAGACGACCCCCCAACTGTCACCTTATACGCCGGCAATACAGTGGAGCAAAGAATAAAAATCATTACTTACTTCTTCTGACGTTCTGCGGCGCTCCTGCAGGCTGTTGCTCCCTCCTGGTCCACGGCAGAGTATTGCTTTCTGGATGCAGGGCTTGAAATCCCCGCCTCCAGAAACACAGCCAATCACAGCCATTCAATGACATCATTGTCATTGGCTGTGATTGGCTGAAGGCACGTGTGTTTCTGGAGGCGGGGATTTAAAGCCCTTCGTAGAGAAATCAATGCTCTGCCGGGAACCAGGAAGGAGCAACAGCCTGCAGGAGCACCGCAGAACACCAGGAGGGAGTGACAGCCTGCAGGAGCGCCGCAGAACGTCAGAAGAAGTAAGTAATGATTTTTATTCTTTGCTCCACTGTATTGCCGGCGTATAAGGTGACAGTTGGGGAGTCGTCTTATACGCCCCGTCGCCTTATACGCCGGTATATATTTTTATTGTAACACATTTCTGGATGAATTGCAGGGAAGGGGTTATATATTTAACCCCTTCCCGACAATTCATCCTGCGATCGCCGGCAGCCCATTGCTTTCAGTGGAACCTGCTGTATTGCTGGCTCCATTGAATTCAATGGGCAAACATCGTTCTTCTCTGCCACAGCTGTTACAGCTGTGGCAGAGAAGAAGGATTTGTCTTCTATATGTTCTCAGTGGGGCCGGCGCTGCTGCCGCCGGCCCCATTGAGCGCATATAGAGAAGATTTATGGCCTTAAGAAGGACCGTTGGGGTTCTTCAAACCTAAAATACTCCTAACACTCTCCCTATAGCAGCTCCAACACGATAGCACTTTCCCTGAACTAATGTCAGAATGCATCCGTAGCGAGCCGCGGGAGGGGCCGATTTATATACTCGGGTGACACTTAATCTCGCCAGCCACTCACTGCAGGGGGTAGGTATAGGGCTTGAACGTTGCAGGGGGAAGTTGTAATGCCTTCCCTGTCTTTCTATTGGCCAGAAAAGCGCGCAAATTTCTCAGGGAAGAAAGTGAAAGTAACCCGAACACCGCGTGGTACTCGTTACGAGTAACGAGCATCTCGAACACCCTAATACTCGAACGAGTATCAAGCTCGGACGAGTATGCTCGCTCATCTCTAGTGGCCACACAACCTGAGACTGTCTGTAAAAGTAACTGATTGGGGACTCCATGGCAAGTCGTATCCTGGTTGGAGGGGTCTCGGGTGAAAACGGAGTTCCCCCCACTTCCTCAAATAAGTCAAACTGTTGTGTGGCATAGTGGATGCACATACATTTGCCAGACAGGTACCTTTAGCAGAAGATTAGTCATACTTGTGTTTATAGACCTTTAGCAAATCTACAACTTCCTGTGCAAAACGTTCTAAGTCAAGACTCTGAAAAATATCGAAATTTTAATTTTTGACGTCGATGTAGTACATTAGGAAATGAAATAAAGTTATGTATCCGCTCACATATTCATTGTATTTCTCAAAAGCACTTTGCTTCCAGACACAGCTAATTGGACATCTATGCAGACAAGCAGCTATGTTTTTTTCTAGCATTTTACAGTCACTTCTGTAAGGGACCAAGATCGCTTCCAGTTATTGCTGTTCAAGAATATTTGTTGTCATTTAATTAGCGCAGGGCAAAGCTTTTCCGTTGAAAGCATAATGGCTGGGATTTCTGAGAACCCTGGAGGTGCTACTTGAGGAGATTGACGATGAAATCGTAAAGAAATGCATGATGTTCTAATGGTGCCGTTTCCTGGAATACTTTAATTTGACAAGTCTTACCAACGGAATAAAAACAAATAACAGCTCATTTAAAGAAACCCTCCAGATCGTCAGGAAGAATGTGGCAGTGTGTAATTAGTATGCTGCAAACATCAATCTGCCCTCCCCAAGAAGAAGAATACATATCTATCTGCTACCATGGAAATGACATTTACCTAGAAATCCCTTGTCTAAAAGAACCTTACTTGCATGTATTATTTCAGAAAGTAGTTTAGCCTCAGACCATTTTTCTGAAGGGTTTATTTTGTAAAAAAAAACACCAAAAATTAGCATTTTTTTTAATGACGTCTGCATTTTCACAGACTTTTTTGTTGTGCTTTTTAGGCATACATAGGGTTTTTTTTTTGAAGTTTGGTCTTTTTTGTCATAAAGAAACCTTATTTCTTTAGAAAACACCAAAAAACAATTACCATATTCAGAACATGCTGGGATTAAAAAAAAAAAAACACCCTGGGCCCAAGAAAACATCAAAAGTAAGAAACGCCACTGCAAAAACTTCAGTGTTTGCAATGCGTTTCACAATTCTTTAAACTACAGCTAAGGGCTCGTTATGGGGTTTTCAATCTTCCTGTTTTGGGTTTTGGAGCAGAAAAATGGAATCAAATGTTTCATTTCTTTCCCCTATTGTTCTCAATTGATTATCGAGAGAAAACGGAATGGCCTCAGTTTGCTTCTGTTTCACTATGTTTCCAGTTTCTTGCCAAGATAAATAGTGCAATCTGCAAAAACGGAAACATAATGAAATGGAAACAAACTGAAAGCATTCCATTTTTTTTTCTTTGATAATTTTTTGAATCAATGGTGAGAAAGCGGAAATTACAATTCCATTATAATTATGTTTTTCTGCTCCAGTAATGGAACAGATAGATGAAAAGTCCTAACAAAGACGTGAATTGGTCCTATTATCTGGATACAAAAAAAAAGGTCCAAAATGCTTGCAGCAAATACGGAGCGTTTTTGCAAAAAGCATTGTTTGATAGGCCTCTTAGGCCTCTTTCACATGAGCGTATGTGTTTTCACTTTGGCCGCATCATGGGCGTAAATTGCGTGGACGAAGAAAATCTGTGATCAAGTCTCGAGCTTAATTAGCATTTTCTCGTCCATTCGCACATCCAGGTGCGATGTATTAGCGAGAAAAAATACCCCGCAGCCTGGAAATCCCTTGGTTGGCATAAATCCTCGAAATGACTTCTAATGCCTAAATAGAGGCACCTGTAAGCCTTTCCCTGCATTGGATGTTGCTAAACTGCCTCCCCATCCCTTTTATTTGCAGCTCCCATAGGAGTCCATGGGAGCCACCAGTGTATATCGGTCGAAAGATAGGGCAAGACCTATCTTTTCCAGCAGTGTATAAATTCGATCGCCGATTTCTGTTGCGTATGTCCTATTTTTTTGGCGTAACGTTTTACGTGGATTTCGATCACACACAAAAAAAACTTAGCATGATCTACTTTTCTGTGCATTTGCACACCAAAGGTTCCTACAGAAGTCAATTGGGTTTGCAATTTTATGTGCAATATGCTCCATAAGGCCTTAGTCACACGGGCGTTTTTTCACGCGATTTGCGCATCGCATGACGGATGCGCATGCGCAAATCGCGTGACCGGCGCCGAAAAATCGGCCCAAAAATCGCCCGAAAATCTGCTCCTAGCCGCGTTTCATTAGAAACGGGCCGGAGCTGTCCAGCGCATTGCATTCAATGGAGACTGCAATACAGCGGCTCCATTTATGAGGGTTAAAATTCTAAGTGCAACACCAATCGGCCCACCCCACTTGCCCCGTTGCCGGCCGTAAGAAGAGACACCACACACAGGAGTCTGGTCTAGCTCCTCACACGGGAGAAAAAACTGCGCACTTTATTACAGATTACATGAGATCTTATACCCTCTGCCCTCTCACCACTAGGGGGTGATGGGCTCATAATCATATATGGGCAGTCCGGATTTCCGCCTTAGACAGTGAGGCGCCTCTGGCTTATACAGAAAATCACGTATTCAATTAACTCCAGTACAAAGAATTACCCACACAATTCTAAGAAGTCCGGCCTAAGACAGTGAAAATTATGTACATTTGAACATCTTGATATCTTGTTTCTGGGCTTCTGGGAAATCGGCCAAGTACATGCGTCCTTGCGTCTGGTTACGTATCTTCTCTGAATTTCTAGAACATCTTCTTGCAAAGCCTTGCAAAACCTTGGGATATCTGATTTAAGGCGACGTATTAAGTTTTTTTCATTTGGAATTGAATAAAACTTGCATATAGGTATAAAAGCATAAAAAAACACATATGGCAATATATATATATACCCTCACAAACCCCCCTAAAAAACTTAATATGGAGATCAAGCATCAGACCTTGCACTCTTCCTCGGTCGTCTCTCCCTTGCGTCAGGGTTTCTCCACTGCCCGTAAGTCCCTACTCCTAAAAGGGAGGGATCCCTACCTAACCTCAGAAGGAGGCCATGGATTCCCTGGGCTTATTTCCGGGCCTCCATACCCTCTATCTGTACAAGTTAACACCCCACAGGGTGTGCCCTCGCCGGAACCTAAGGTCTTCTGCACTTTCCCTAGGCAAATGGGAAGTCCACTGACAGTCCATCTTATGAGACTGAGGCAGACACAGTACTAGTCCATCTCTCCATTTTTCTGGTAACGTATCTGGTTGGCATTATCGGAACTGGCTCTTCATCTTTTTCAAACAAGGGAAATTTTGGTCACATTATCCAGTCCCTTACTCATACTCTTTTTGATCAAAGGGAAAATACACATACAAGAAATTACATACCCAACCTCTTTCTGCTAAAATCATATCCACGGCCACTCTGTTTTGGAACGCCATGGATGCAGTGGGCCCTAACTGGTCAGCTAACCCCTGTAAATCATCTCTGGTGTAGTTTACAAACCTCTGCTGATTGTAATAGATATAATTCATCTAATCTACATTATTATTAACAGTGACAATAGCAAATAAGGACTCAAAACCTACTTTAACCTGATCTCTAGAATTAAATTCATCTGGCACCCCCCTTGGCACTCCTATTGCATCTATGTGTACATGATAGTCAAAGTTACCACCTGGAGTGTCAATGTCTCTCTTAGCACGATGCGGTGTTGGATTCTCACCCTCAGTGTACTCTTCATATTGCACATTTCATTGTATTAATTTGTTCTGAAACAGGGGGCTAGTGTACAGTAGTCAAAGGTGTGTGTTAGAGGAATTGTACCACATTATAGCATGTAAAGGATATGCAGGATCATTAGTTTTTTTCAGTACGAAGTGTGGATCCAAGTGGGCTTTCCTTCGAGCTTGACTGCAGTTGGGATGGTGAACAACATCTGGTAAGGACATTTAAAACCGGGTTTGTCTCTCAAACTTTTTCACATAGACCCTGTCACCTGGTTTAAGATTGTGACACTCATCTGTAGGACCTGGGAGAAAAGCAGAGACTACAGAATACATTATTGACAATTCCTTAGAGAGGCCTAGGACAACATTAACAGGAAAATCATTCCCCAAACTCTGCTACTGTGGCATGTATCCTCCTAAGAAAAGAAAAACTAATGGAAGACACTCAATTCAAAATTTACCCATTTTCCTCATTGCCTTTTGTATCTACTTTCCCACTACTCTGCGGATGGTAGGGTGTGTGAAAAACCTGGAATATACCCAAAACAGACATGATGTGTTACATTATTTCACCTGTGAAGTGTGTACCTTTGTTTGACTCAATCACTTCCGGTACCCCATATCTGCGGATTAACTCATTCATGAGCTTCTGTGCGGTTACCTGCTTATTTACTTTGGTAACAGGGTAGGTCTCCAACCTGAAAAACATTAACAACAACAAGCACATTTTCATGCTTCCCAACAAGTAGGAGCTGAGTGTAGCCAATTTGCAATCCCTGAAATGGGTAGAGTGGTCTAGGCAAGTGTGATGTGGCAAATTTTACTTCTGCCCTGTTGCTTACGGCAAAGATCATGCAAAACTGGACAAATGATGCAGCAGCTACAGAAAACCAAGGAGCCACCCGTCCTTGTTCAAGCGTAGACATCATTACTGCTTTGAGAGGTGCGTCTTTCCGTGCGTCAGCTGGGCCATTATTGGGCACAGGGACTATGGTAAGCAAGTTCTGTTGACTGTTCACCATACGCCGTCCCTTTTTAGTCCATTTGTCTTTCTCTTAACTGTAAAGTCTTTAGCATATCAAAGTTCAATGTTTTTATCAAAGTCCAAGTTCAAATCAAAGTCCAAAATTTTTATCAAAGTAGTCAAAGTCCAAAGTTATTATCAAATTCTTCTTCTTCTTTTCTTCCACGGCTTGAGGGCCGCTGCTTTTGCTGTGTGGCCTGTGATGGCGTTGCCTCTTGTTTCTCCGGTGTAGGAATTGGTGTGAGCTTTCCACTTTGTCAGGTAGAAGTAGGGTCTCCATGAGACTCTGCACCGCTGCAACATTCTTAATTGGCTGTCCTGCTGTGGTAAAAAACTGTCTGGCCTTCCATTTTGGGCCGTAATCATGAGCTATGCCAAATGCATACCGGGAGTCAGTGTAAATGTTTGCCGTCTTACCTTCCTCCACTCTACACGCCTCCGTGAGTGCTTTTAATTCCGCTTCTTGTACTGCGACATGCGGAGACATTCTGCTTTTTAGGACATCTTGTTGTGTAACCACCGTATATCCAGTGTGGAGTCGTCAATCACCCTGGGTACCATCTATAAAAAAACAACTCAAAATATGCATTATTAACAAGGGCTTCAGTAACTTTTTTAAACTTAAATTTTCTTGTTGCATCACTGCTAGACAATCAGGCTGGTATTGTATTTCAAAAAGATTAGAATCTTGTTGCAAAAAATTTAAAAAATGGCTTGCAAAAAATTTTTAAAAATGGCTGATTTGCAATACCTAAAATGGCTGACTTGCCATACCTAAAATGGCTGACTTGCAATACCTAGATCACTTATGCCTTCTCCTCCCCCCCTTTAAACCAGGGTACTCAATTGGAACAATAGTAGCCGGGTTTAAGTTATTACAACATTGTAAAAAGATTTGATGGAAGCAGATAAGGCCTGTAAAATGTTAGCACCTATAACAGAAACATGAGTTACACCGGGGAAGAATAACCTACAAAACATCTACTAATATTTGAAATGTGAGATCCCTTTAAGTGAATTCATTATTGGTCTGTTCCTGCCTGCAATTTCTTATCAAAATCTGAGACAGGAGAAAAAAAAAAACAAAACAAAAAACTAGCTGCTCACCCCCTCCCTCGTCGAGAGGAGGGATGAAACATTACTACGTACTATTACATCATCTAGCTCCACCCCTTCGATATTGGCTCCGTGCGTCCGTCTTCTCAACTTAATTTCAGCTTAACCGTCCAAGCATCCACATCTCAACCAAGCAAAGTCCCATGCATGGGGTAGGACTTTTACCCCCAGTCAATTTCCACATCACACATTCCACCACAGCCCAAACACGGGTCACTAACTCACATCCATCCATGCGCTCAAGTCTGCTCCGTCACCCCCCTTTAAAGGTGTACCAGTCCATACAGATGCATGGACAAAAAAAAGTTTGACAAACATACATCATCAGCTGAAAAACACCGAGGTGAGTGCTATTATTTTATAAAGTACATGATTCTATTGAGATGAGATTGTGAATGAGCGCTATCTATGACAAATTATGTGAAAAAGTTTGCTGAGTGACTGAAATATTCTATATTTCTTATCTACTGAAGCTATTATATGCTGTATTAAACGCTGAAGTATTTAGTTTCTGTGACCCTGACTTTGGAGTGAATTCTGAAAGCCCCCACTTTTTCAAAACAAATCTCTTATCTCTCCGCGACTATGAGACACAGACTGAATAAGTTTTAGAACGTATCTATTGAAAAAACATTTGAACTCCTAATTAACACATATGCTGGGACCTTGCAACATTCATTTTCAACCCCTGTATAAGTAAGAATATACATTAGAAATTACTATATTTCCCTGCCTACTAAGACAGTATAACTAATTAAATTCATTTCAATTCATTGCAAGCAAGCAACGATATTAACCAAGGATGTTATTGTATTTTCTCTCTCGCTGTTATCTTCGAGACCTTGGAGACTGAACAGACTTTGCAGCTACATGTAAACAAACCCTTCTCCCCTAAGAGCAAGCTGTTAACTATTTGCACATACAGTATATATATATATACACACACATATATATCCACCTAGTATGGATTATATATTATCTATTATCTATCTTGTATTATACACATTTTCATCTCTTTCTTTTTGCCAACAAATCACGTGCATTGTAACATTCTTTATCGACTTGCTTGCTCCTTCAGCACTTTTCTCCCCTACCTAACTGCCAATATAACCTTCAATAGACACTCTCCTGACGCCCTCTTGATCACTTACTGTACTTTTCAACATTTCACTTACGGATACTTTCTTAAACAAATAATGTGTACATACCTAACTTACTCTGACTGTCTCTCTCTCTTCTAGCAAACCTTGATCTTCCAAGGCACCTCTCGGTCCTAAAGACCTCCTTCCAAGACACCATTTTGTAATCTGCCATGCGGTCGGTGTCACACATTTTCATTAGATTTTTCTTACATTCTACAAATTCATCCACACGGCGGCAGCCCTTGAGGGGCTCTATCTTCTTTAATAAGATCTTACGCATATTACAACAACAACAACAAAAAATAACACGCTCCATAGAATGCATCCCTCTTAATTTTCAAATTGTCTGCCCCTTATATACCGGCAGAACAACCGAGGGTCCCTTCTCCTTATGGAACCAATCCCATAAAAATGCATCTCTCTGAAATCAAATCGCTAGCCCCATATATAAGGCAAACCGACCGAAAGTCCCTTCTTTCTATGAGACATCTCACAAAATGCATCCCTCTCTGCTAAACCATTAACAACTAACTAAACTAACCTGAGGGTCCCTTCTCTTGTGAGATCAAATGAAAAGTAAGAGAAAAAAATTCTGCAGATACAACAAACAATCAAACAATCTCCACTATCGCTAAAACACTACGGACTTCAACAACAAATAAACTACAGACTAATTTCTGGGTGAGCCATTGGTGCGCATATCACGGTCAGTGGTCCATGACGGCAAACCCGGAGCCCACACGAGTTACCGTGTAGAACTCTTAACCCAACCCGTCCGGTCACAAACCACAGATAGTCAGTCCTGCTGCAAGACTCTCAGCGTAAAACACAACATAAATATATGTTTGTCTTACCTGGAGTTCTAAGTGAGTTGATCAGGCTCGGTTTGCAGCAGGACGATTTCTCAGTAGCGTGGATCCGGGTGAATTGCGCTGTAAGCTCCGATTTTACCGCCGCACGTTCGGGCGCCATTTATGAGGGTTAAAATTCTAAGTGCAACACCAATCGGCCCACCCCACTTGCCCCGTTGCCGGCCGTAAGAAGAGACACCACACACAGGAGTCTGGTCTAGCTCCTCACACGGGAGAAAAAACTGCGCACTTTATTACAGATTACATGAGATCTTATACCCTCTGCCCTCTCACCACTAGGGGGTGATGGGCTCATAATCATATATGGGCAGTCCGGATTTCCGCCTTAGACAGTGAGGCGCCTCTGGCTTATACAGAAAATCACGTATTCAATTAACTCCAGTACAAAGAATTACCCACACAATTCTAAGAAGTCCGGCCTAAGACAGTGAAAATTATGTACATTTGAACATCTTGATATCTTGTTTCTGGGCTTCTGGGAAATCGGCCAAGTACATGCGTCCTTGCGTCTGGTTACGTATCTTCTCTGAATTTCTAGAACATCTTCTTGCAAAGCCTTGCAAAACCTTGGGATATCTGATTTAAGGCGACGTATTAAGTTTTTTTCATTTGGAATTGAATAAAACTTGCATATAGGTATAAAAGCATAAAAAAACACATATGGCAATATATATATATACCCTCACACATTGAATGCAAGCGCTGCGGGCGAGTGTGGGATGAATTGTCGGGAAGGGGTTAAATATATAACCCCTTTCCTGCAATGCATCCTGAAAAGTGAAAAAAAAAAAAATGTATGTACTTACCTGCTCCGGCAGCTGGAGATCCCGGCGGCCGGCCTGCAGTGGGTGTGAAGGGGGTGTGACTCAGGCTTGCCCCTGATTGGCTCAGCGCTGAGCCAATCAGAAGCAAGTCTCAGTCACACCCATTCATGAATTCATGAATGGGTATGACTGAGATCAGCCTCTGATTGGCTGAGGCTGAGCCAATCAGGGGCAAGCCTGAGTCACACCCCCTTCACACCCACTGCAGGACGGCCGCGGGGATCTCAGGCTGCCGGGAGCAGGTGAGTACATCCTTTTTTTTTATTTTTTCACTTTTCAGGATGCATTGCAGGAAAGGGGTTATATATTTAACCCCTTCCCGACAATTAACCCCGCGCACGCCGGCAGCCCATTGCTTTCAATGGAGCGGCTGTATTGCCGCTCCATTGAATTCCATGGGCAAACATCGTTCTTCTCTGCCACAGCTGTTCCAGCTGTGGCAGAGAAGAATGATTTGTCTTCTATATGTTCTCATTGGGGTCGGCGCTGCTGCCGCCGGCCCCATTGAGCGCATATAGAGAAGAGAACAGGAATCGCAGATCGCAGATAGGTGCGATCTGCGATTTCTGTTCTCTAATTTATCGGACGAGCGCATAAAAAGCGCTCATGTGTCCGATACCATTGCAAAGCAATGGTTTAAAAAAATCGCCGGACGCATGCGCATGCGCAAATCGCGGCAATAAACGCCCGTGTGACTGAGCCCTAATTCTGCTGGAGAAAGAACATGTCTGCAACTAATTAGCCCTTTCAAGCGATGTTTCTTATCTACTGCACGTAAATGAACATGCCCTGTGGGTGAAAAAAGTACCCTGGAATATGCTGATACGTGCGCAAAAAACATTGTTCGTCCCGCAAAAATGCAGTGCTGAGGCGCACACAAATGGGCATACGTCCGTGTAAAGGAGCCCTAAGACTTGGCTGCTTCCTTCCAAAGACATTACTGCTCTTCTTCATGGGCTGTATATTATTGCGGCTCTGAACCATTCACTTCAATGTGACTGAACTGCAGTACCAGACATCCGATTGATGAAAGTGGCCGCATTTCTGGGAGAAAGCAGCCATGTTTTCATTAATCCCTTACAACCCCCACTTCTCAGAAGGATGTGAAAGACAATCAGCTTCTTTATCATTCTGTATGGACACATGAAAAGAAGGTAATTACATACAAAAATAGTTGTACCCGTACACATTCAAAATTGTAAAGATTAACGTCCCCTTTAAGAGCAGTCACTAAACTTCTATCATTCTACTTTCTGGAGTGAATTTCAGACCATGAATTGGATCAGAAATATATACCCTCTAGACCATTCTATATTGGCTGGCAATGTTAAATTGAAGTGCAATGGTCCCGTTAAAAAACAATAACTCTGTTCAGTAGAGAGGAAATACAATCTCTAAGATACAGATTTTGCACATTGCTAATAGCACAAAACCATTGGTTAATCATTATCAAAGTGATTTGCAATTCTAGCAAGATATTGTCATTTGGGATAAAGGCCAGCAATTGTGTAAAGGTGACTTGTTTCCATTTAACCAAATCTAATTAGAAGTAGTACATGACTTTTAATTCCATGCCTGAAAGCGAATATCAAATTAAATGTGCCCAAAATATTTTTTTATGTAGCACTCCAGGGACACTTTCGTATATAGTAGCACTGTAGAACATCCTGGGACGTGATTTACATACTGCCCTAAGAAATTTAGACTAAATAAGTAAGCACTCATGCACACAGGACAGCAAAGTTGTGTGCGGAAACTTTACACACCCCTCTCCCCCTAGTTAGAGGTCCATGTAGTATGCACATATGCACTCAATAATATCTCTTTTTTTTAGTACCCTAATCTTTATTTGTATCCCTAATTTTGTTGTGATAGGACCTGCCTATTAAACAGAGCACCCACCCTAACAAGGATGACCCTACATCAGGAACCTAGAAGGATTCCCTGCGTGTCCCCAGAGATGGGAAAAAGGAAGAGAGGGACTGTACAAGGGGATGATGGAACGTGGCAGACAAACGAATGAACAGGCGCACAAACTGAGGGCCGATGTGTATAGTAATGAGCACTAACAGATTGGCAAACAGATCTGGCCCAAGGCACAAGGTCAAACAGTCACACTCCAAGATAATATCCAGAAGCGATAGGCACAGAACCCAGCGCCCCTGAGTTGAACCAGTGCACAGGATGTATATCCGGCATCCCCTGTTAAGAGGAGCTGGAATAAGTACCATCAGATAGGCACTGATAGGCTGACTGGGCAAATGATAGTCCAGCCAGCCTAACAGAACTAACAACTGAAAGGAAACGTTTCTCCCTCTGTGCCAGACAACAATGCATGTGCATCATCAGGTGCATCACGTGGTCTAGTGGCGACATCGTGACATCACGCCAGACTCACGCATGCTCTCGGAGTTCTCTGGCATGTGGGACCATGACACTATACTTGCATGCTTATTGATTATTGGGTACACTCCAAGGTTGTACACAGCATTCAACCAGACCAAGAAACTCTTACATGGTCCCTGAAAAAGGAATGCACAGCCAAGGTTGGACCTCTAATTGTGCAGGATAGTCATCTGCAGAAGAACTGAATTGTTAAAAACCAAGGGAGTGGAAAATTGACCCAAAGGTCTTCGATGATAAAAAAAGATGGCCCATTCCGGTCTTTGCTATGGGGCCCTCTCTCTTCCAAGTATGCTACTGGCATTAACAGATTATAGAGAGGGCACAAGAGATATGTACCCCAGGATCTCAACCATCTTGTGGGCCTATGTTGACTCCACCACCCAGTCCCTTCCAGAGTTTCTCAGATGCTCCCAGCAGCAAAACATGAATGAATAAAAAGATGTCATACTGCTACTGGGGAGAGAACAACACAAAAGTTTGTGCCTGGGGCAAAACTTTAACTGGTACTGGCCATTAGACTAGCCTAAGAGTCTTGTGAAATAAATTTGTTCAGTCTTGGCGTCTCAGAGCTATCTCATATCAGCCTATAATGGAATATTAACTAGCAATTATCAACATTTTTGTTCTGTGGACGTAGTGAATTTACATTATAATCTTCCCTGAGACAGGCGCTGATCATGTACATGCAAAAAGTTCAATGACAAACAAGAGCGAATAACAAATGACATTATGTGGTCGCTAAGTCACCTGAAATATTAAAGGAGTTGTACGAGAAATACAAGTCATTCCCTATCCAAAGAATAGGAAATAACTTGATGATCAGTGGGGGCCTCTCTGTTGCGACACCCCCCCCCCTCCCCCCACTGATCCTGAGTATGGGGGTCCTGTGTCCCCCGTCCTCCTCACTGTGGGCTTACTGCACCCTGTCGCAGTTAGGAGGAGAATGAATGAAGCGGCAGGCACACAAGCACACTGCCATTCCATTCATTTCATGGGACTGCGGACATAGCCGAGTGGTAAGCACTCGGGTATTTCTGTTATCATACTCGACCAGCGCTTCATTCACTGTGACTCACTACAGGTGGGAGAAGCATCACCGCAGTGATGGGAAGAGAGGGACACGGGACCCCATCATCATATGTAATTCACTGAAGGACCTGTGGTGACGGTTGGAGTTGGTCAAAATATTGAAGGGCCTGTGATTATGTCACCGTCATGTCATCAACATGTAACTCACTCAGTCACTCATACTTCGATACTTCTTACAAGGTGGAGGGGCCTTTTCAAATGACATTTTCAAATGACTGCTACCTCTGCCACCTGAAGTTGCACACCTGACACCACTCTATATAAGATGGATTACTCATAGGTCAATGAAGCCATCTTGAGCCAAGCAACATTTTCTATACACTAAATTTATACTTTATATGTCCGATTGGCTTAAAGGGGTTGTCTCGCGGCAAACATCAAAATTTTACTTTACCCCATTCCCCCTGTCACGCCCCTGGCATAAAATAGCAATTTAAAGCGTTTTTTAAACTGCTTGCTACTCACCAATCCGACGAAATATGAAGTTTTAAAAATCTTCTGCCCAAGATGGTCGCCGGTCATTTCCCAGGGATGCACTGCGGTTTTCTCCCATGGTGCACTGTGGGTCTTCTCCCATGGTGCACCATGGGCTCTGTGTGTTCCATTGCCGATTCCAGCCTCCTGATTGGCTGGAATCGGCACACGTGACGGGGCGGAGCTACGATGACCAGCTCTCCGGCATGAGCGGCCCCATTCACCAGGAAGAAGACCGCACAGCGCAAGCGCGTCTAAAAAAGCAAGAAGACATCAGAATTAGACGGATCCATGGCGACGGGGACGCTAGCAATGGAGCAGGTAAGTGAATAACTTCTGTATGGCTCATAATTAATGCACGATGTATATTACAAAGTGCATTAATATGGCCATACAGAAGTGTATAACCCCACTTGCTGCCGCAAGGCAACCCCTTTAAGCTCCTGGCCCAAATGTACAATCTGTTATAGGAGCCCCTATATTACTGGTAGCTTCTTATGTGGCAGAGGATTATAGGCATCAAGGCTTAGATCATGACTGCTAGCTTTCTAGCCCCTGTAGCTATGAGCCTATATACATATATAAATATAGATAGATAGATAGATAGATAGATAGATAGATAGATAGATAGATAGATAGATAGATATAAAGATGAAAGCCCTCACTGACTCACTCACTCACTGACTTACTGACTCGTCACTAATTCTCCAACTTTCCGATGTCGTAGAAATATGAAATTTGGCACAAGCATTGATTATGTTCAAAATAGGAAAAGCAAATGGGTCTCCACTCGATTATTCAATTCTAGCGCAAAAGAATTAGCGTCCAAATTTTGCGTACAGAATCTAATTCTCTCCCTTCCCGATGTCGCAGAAACATGAAATTTGGCATGAGCATAGATTATGTCATAAATGGAAAAAGCTAATGGGTCCCAACTCGATTATTCAATTCTAGCGCAAAAGATTAAGCATCCAAATTTTACATACGTAATCTAATTCTCTCACTTTCCGATGTCGTAGAAATTTGAAATTTGGCACGAGCATTGATTATGTAATAAATAGAAAAAGTTAATGGGTCCCAACTTGATTATTCAATTCTAAGCGCAAAAGAATTAGCGTTCAAATTTTATGTATGGAATCTAATTCTCTCACTTCCTGGTGTCGTAGAAACATGAAATTTGGCACGAGCATTGATTATGTCATAAATAGGAAAAATTTAATGGGCTCCAACTTGATTATTCAATTCTAGCACAAAAGAACTGGCGTCCAAATTTTGCATACGTAATCTAATTCTCTCACTTGAAATTTGGCACGAGCATTGATTATTATGTCATAAATAGGAAAAGCTAATGGGTCCCAACTCGATTATTCAATTCTAAGTGCAAAAGAATTAGCGTCCAAATTTTACGTACGGAATCTAATTCTCTCACTTCCTGATGTCATAGAAACATGAAATTTGGCACGAGCACTGATTATGTCATAAATAGGAAAAGCTAATGGGTCCCAACTCGATTATTCAATTCTAAGCGCAAAAAAATTAGCGTCCAAATTTTATGTACGTAATGTAATTCTCTCACTTCCCGATGTCATAGAAATTTGAAATTTGGCACGAGCATTGATTATGTCATAAATAGGAAAAGTTAATGGGTACCAACTCGATCATTCAATTCTATGCACAAAAGAATTAGCGTCCAAATTTTATGTATGGAATCTAATTCTCTCACTTCCCGGTGTCATAGAAACTTGAAATTTGGCACGAGCATTGATTATGTCATAAACAGGAAAAGCTAATGGGTCCCAACTCGATTATTCAATTCTATGCGCAAAAGAATTAGCGTCCAAATTTTACATACGGAATCTAATTCTCTCACTTCCTGATATCATCTATATATATAAAGACGAAAGCCCTCACTGACTCACTGACTCACCAAAAGTTCTCCAACTTCCCGATGTCGTAGAAACATGAATTTTGGCACAAGCATAGATTATCTCCAAAATAGGAAAAGTAATTGGGTCCCAACTCGATTATTCAATTCTAGCACAAAAGAATTGGCGTCGAAATTTTACATGCGGAATGTAATTTTCTCACTTTCCGGTGTCATAGAAACGGGAAATTTGGCACGAGCATTGATTATGTCATAAATAGGAAAAGCTAATGGGTCCCAACTCGATTATTCAATTCTATGCGCAAAAGAATTAGCGTCCAAATTTTACGTACGGAATGCAATTCTCTCACATAGAAACTTAAAATTTGGCATGGGCATTGATTATGTCATAAATAGGAAAAGCTAATGGGTCCCAACTCGAGTATTCAATTCTATGTGCAAAAGAATTAGCGTCCAAATTTTACGTACGGAATGTATTTTTCTCACTTTCCAGTGTCATAGAAACGTGAAATTTGGCACGAGCATTGATTATGTCATAAATAGGAATATCATTTTCTCACTTTCCGGTGTCATAGAAATGTGAAATTTGGCACAAGCATTGATTATGTTCAAAATAGGAAAAGCAAATGGGTCTCCACTCGATTATTCAATTCTAGCGCAAAAGAATTAGCGTCCAAATTTTGCGTACAGAATCTAATTCTCTCCCTTCCCGATGTCGCAGAAACATGAAATTTGGCATGAGCATAGATTATGTCATAAATGGAAAAAGCTAATGGGTCCCAACTCGATTATTCAATTCTAGCGCAAAAGATTAAGCGTCCAAATTTTACATACGTAATCTAATTCTCTCACTTTCCGATGTCGTAGAAATTTGAAATTTGGCACGAGCATTGATTATGTAATAAATAGAAAAAGTTAATGGGTCCCAACTTGATTATTCAATTCTAAGCGCAAAAGAATTAGCGTCCAAATTTTATGTATGGAATCTAATTCTCTCACTTCCTGGTGTCGTAGAAACATGAAATTTGGCACGAGCATTGATTATGTCATAAATAGGAAAAGTTAATGGGTCCTAACTCGATTATTCAATTCTAAGCGCAAAATAATTAGCGTCCAAATTTTACGTACGAAATCTAATTCTCTCACTTCCCGATGTAATAGAAACTTGAAATTTGGCACAGGCATTGATTATGTCATAAATAGGAAAATTTAATGGGCTCCAACTTGATTATTCAATTCTAGCACAAAAGAACTGGCGTCCAAATTTTGCATACGTAATCTAATTCTCTCACTTGAAATTTGGCACGAGCATTGATTATTATGTCATAAATAGGAAAAGCTAATGGGTCCCAACTCGATTATTCAATTCTAAGTGCAAAAGAATTAGCGTCCAAATTTTACGTACGGAATCTAATTCTCTCACTTCCTGATGTCATAGAAACATGAAATTTGGCACGAGCACTGATTATGTCATAAATAGGAAAAGCTAATCGGTCCCACCTCGATTGTTCAATTCTAAGCGCAAAAGAATTAGCGTCCACATTTTACGTATGAAATCTAATTCTCTCACTTCCTGATGTCATTTTACATAAAGGAAACGTTGCATGGTTACCTCCCGTGGTGTTTCCTGGGTAACGCAAAGTACCATGCAAAATGGTGAACATATTTTTTTCCTCGGTATCTCTAAAGTAAAGACGACTTCATAAGATTTTCTGTGTGAACACCAGATAAACACCAGTACTAAATTAACTCGGGCGAAGCCAGGTATATCAGCTAGTATATATATATATATATATATAGTTTGTTGACGGTGTTGGCCGTCCCATGTATTTCTTTATAACTTTAATTTATTTGGAACTTTTTAAAGTTTTTTTTTATAATAGATGCATTGCTTTTTTTTATTCTGCAAATTCTGCTCACATCACACATCACCTGCTTTCTTGTTATGTGTAGATATAGGATGATAACATTGAACACCATGAAAAAAAGAGTTCTTTGTACCGGAATGCACGTACTAATAACAGGCCTTATGTACGGCAGAAGTAGCAGGTGTTAGATTATAAGGTCCATTACACCTACTGCTTTGTGTATGGGACAATGGAACACCAAGTTTCAAAGTAATTATTGTGAGTTGGTAACTTTATGTCTTGTTGCTAGTTTAGGACAACCAGAGCCTTCCAAATTATTAGTGCTGTTTTCTCATAGCCGGGAGACAAAGAGACCATTTATTAAATTGGGTAACAACAGGGCGTGTGTAGATACCATACTATACACATGTGGTTCTCATAATTATATGGTACTACTGTTTTGGAAGCTGAAAGGTGAGAATGACCTGAAGCCACATTGTTGTAGGGTGTGAAGACCCAGGGGGGTCTGGTAATTGGTTTCCGAGTCCTATGATCTTATGAAAAAGCTCTAAATACAGATAGACTGTATACAAATGCTAGACAGATCCAACAACTACGTTGATATTCTCATAGGCATTCTAGTGAATGACTTTCCTGAAGACATAGGCCCACATTTTTTAAGACTGCCGTCTCATATGCCAGTTAAAAAAAAACAAAAACGACTGTTGTAGCGCTTTGCCAAAATGTGTTTAAAGGCTCATGTCTCTTGACAAATCTGGCACATTTAACAAAATGCCTAAAATTGGGATTTATCATGTCTGTATACCTATAGAGCTGCTTCTCTACTGACTCCATTGCCATTTTTACCTTTCTTCTAAACCCTCCATGTGGTCATTATGACTCCCATTACTCATGGAGCCCAACATTAGTCTGCTGAGCGGGTATGTAGGTACCTAGTGTCCAGTGAGGGGGTTGAAAAAGGCCCTGTGTCCTCCTATATGAACAGTGTAAACCGAGCATGTGCATTCCATTCATTTCAATGGGATTGCCGAAGACAGTGGAGTATTTGAACTCAGCGATTTCTGGTAATTTCATTGAAATTAATGGTGCAGAAGCACCCTTTGTGCTTGACCACCGCTCCACTCATTTGGGGACTTTTAGGAAACCCTGTTCTCGTGATTGAGGGGGGTCATAGCAGTTGAACCCCCCACCCATCAGATAGTTATTCTCTATCCTGTGGATAGTTCATAATTTTTAATTTTAGCACAGCCCCTTTAAGAGTTAGCAGGGTTTTTATTTTGGAATGTAGTTTCTGACTAAGGGTCCTTTTACATGTCTGGTGCTTAAGCCATCCCAATGATTATTGCTCCTGTGCTTCATACAGGAGTCGTAATCAATCCGTGATGGATGTGGAACGGGCTGGAGATCTCTTCCAGCCGCCCACCTGCATTCACAGTAAACGGGCAGTCATTCAAAAACAGACGACTGCTTGTTTATATGGGCTGATCATCGTTTGATTTTAATGCCTGCATAAACGGAATGACAAATGATAAGCGGACGAATTATCATTTGTCGTTAAATTGCTGGCAGGGTTTACACTGAAGGATTATTATTCAGTTTCACACAATCCAGAGATAAACTGTAAAAGGAGCTTAAACAGATTAGCTAAAATGTTGTCACCTCTTGTCAAAGAGCCATTGAAATATAATTGCTTGGTATGGTCTCTATCACATTCTCTAAAATACTACTTGTGTTCCCTGTTAACTTTTAAAAATGGAACCTCTCGCCAGATTCATGTTGCCCGAACCACAGACAACTTGAACCCAGGACAAAAAAATTGGAATGTTGTGTAAAATGTAGACAAATGTTAAGGAAAAAAGAATGCAATGATTTGGATATTTTGTATACCGTATATACTCGAGTATTAGCAGACCCGAATATAAGCCGAGTCAATAAGTTTTACCACAAAAAATTGCCTAGCTATCTATACTCGAGCGTATAGTAGGTAAAAAAGAAAACCTCAATACTCACCTTCCAGCCGGCATCTGTGTCCTCGGTGGTGCGGCCAGCCGGCGCTCGATAAACCAATCACAGCCATTCAGAATGACATCACTGAATGGCTGTGATTGGTTTAGCTCTGCTGCATGCAGGTATATAGTGGTCTACAGCTCAGTGACTGCACGCAGGTATACACACTCAGCTCTGCTACATGCAGGAATATACACTCAGGTATGCTACACGCAGGTACATTCACTCAGCTCTTCTACACGCAGGTAGTGTTCTACAGCTTAGTGACTGCATGCAGGTATATACACTCGGCTCTGCTGCACGCAGGTATAAAGTGGTCTACAGTTCAGTGAATGTATTCTCTCTCTGTAGTAGATCCAATCTGTAGAGCATACTAGAGATATTACTGAAGGATACACCAAATATACTAGGGGCTCCACATTAACATATACCATACTATGTGGTGTAATATACCGACATGTAATATACACTAATTGACTGTTGCCATGTCCCCAAAACGTGGAAGATCAAGCCGTGGAGGGCGAACAGTTGAAGCCGAATCCTTGGCTCGACAGTTTTTAAAGCATTTACAACTATTTTTCCAAACATTTTATGTTCATGTAGTGAACATAGGGTCAATCTTGTTTTAAGAAGGAAGAAAAAACTAGAAAGACCAGCATGAAGTCCCTCTATACGGCTGTATTCACATGGCCATTATTCTCGCGCACGTTTTGTGTGTAGCGAGATGCACAAAACTGAATGGTAATACAATCCATTATTTACAATGGGTGATTTTTCTCTTGCTGTTATGCTGGGAGATATACACATATCACAGCATTTTTTGGGCAATCCCATCCATTATTTTCTATGGAACCACAAAAAAAAAATTTAAAAATGTGATGTTCACGCGTGTGAAAACGGATCGTGATGTGTTTTTCTCGCATAGAAAATTGGACAGATATTGTGCTTGTCCGTGTGAATAAAGACTAAGTGGGTATCAAAAGGTTACAAATAGAATTACAAACAATCCAACATAACTCGAGTGTCATAAGATGAAGATGAACATCACAAATACAGATATATGGTATAGATCAGCATGAATTTGTTGTAGCATTGAGGTCACAATCAGATAGTGGGGCTGAGGTGGCCTTATGATGTCAGCCCCAGCCCACATTACAGGGCTAACGGCACATATGCCCTATAATTTGGTGCTGGGTAGTGCCCCTTCACTGTTACTACAGAAGGCCCTTAGGTGTCATCTGTTGGAAATCCCTCATTGTTAATGGTCACTGCAGACAGCACCTTAAATGCCGTCTGTTGGAAATCCCTCAATGTTTAATATTAGCTTCTCTACCCTACTTCAACATCTCCTATGGTGCATGGACTGATTGGACAACAAGGAGGTATTTTCCCTACCTGGCCAATCAGCCATTGTGAAAGTATATTTGTTCTGGTCCTACCCTACATGGGTGCCGGTTATTCACCTGGCTTCATGCTGTTCGTACCTCGGTTTGTCTGGATCCACTTTTGTCCATGTTTGTGTTCTGTCCTGTCTGTTACCTTCATTTGAAGGTTTGTCGGATCCATGTCCAGTCTGTTTCCTCCATCCGAAGGGTTAACAAACAGCTGAACCCTATCCTGTCTGTTCACTCCATCTAATAGGTTCTCGGACACCTGAATCCTGACCACTGTCTAAATTATGTCCTGTCTGTAGTGTTTGGGTAAGCAATAGACTCCTGCTAGCTAATTTCCCGGGGCTATTGATTCTGTGTGGGGCTTCTATTTAAACTTCTCTCCTATCCTCCACCTAGGGACAGCCCTAGGTCACCTAGGTTCGAGACGTGAGACTTACTCCTGTATTTTTCTTGTCCATGATGAGCGACAGAGTTGCGCACTGCATGAATGTAACAGTATTTTTAAAAAACTATACAGGTTGTGGCAAGTTGGGGTGTGCTTGCCACGGGATCGCTGACCTCTCAGACAGGAAAATGGCCACCACACATGCAGAAACACTTAATGAGACGGGGATTCTCTTTAAGACTGGCGCCTGCCAGCATTTATTTCACAGCAAACAGCGTATACAAACGCAGTCCATCTGCAATCCTGGGCTCACAACCCACAGGGTCCTGTCACTAACCCCTCCTGGGGCGTCTTCCTCCGTCAGACGGGGTGACAGGCCCAACTGGTCCACACTGGACCTCAGCTTGCAGCCTGTCCTGCACTGCCAAGCTGCAACTTCCCCCTTGCTTCTGGCAGGAACTGGCTTAAATGCAACCTTTTCCTGCCACACTTTACTTCTTTTTTTTCCAGGTGTCAGAATGTCTATCTAGCACCCTCTGCAGGCTAGTCTGGCACTGCCCTGCTACAAGGTGTAAAACTTGCAGTGTGTTGTTGGGTTTAGACCACATGAATCCATTCTGGTAGATTTCTGACTGTCAGCCCAATTAGTTCATATTTCCGTATATTGATCGTACATTTCCATCTCTTTCCATTTGATTTTTTTTTCAAGAATAGTTATTGTATTGACTTCAGATATCGATTGCTTAAAGGAGATGTCTCGAGGAAGCAGTTAAATTTTTTTTTTGCCCAGTCCCCCCCATTAAGTACACATTACTAAGCCCCCCTGTAAATGACATTTCTAGCTGGTTCGTACTTACCGTTCCAGCGTTTCAGCAACTTATAAAGTTTTCTCAAGATGGCCGCCGGCTCTTTCCCCGTCGCTCGCTGCAGCCCGACGTGCGCGCTCCCGAGACGCCGCCAGCTGTGTCTCCATGGCAACCGGACGCATCGCAGCCGCCGACCAGACGCCCCGCAGCCGCCGACCAGACGCCCACCGCCAGGCAGCAGGTAAGGCGCTAGCCCCCGGCTCCCCAGCGCTAGACCCTCAGCCCAGGTGAAGGCCCCGGAGCCCAGCGCTAGGTTCCGGAGCCCAGCGCTAGTTCCCCCGGCCTAGCGGCAGCCCCCCCCCGGCCTAGCGACAGCCCCCCCCGGCCTAGCGGCAGCCCCCCCCGGCCTAGCGGCAGCCCCCCCCCGGCCTAGCGACAGCCCCCCCGGCCTAGCGACAGCCCCCCCGGCCTAGCGCTAGTTCCCCCATCACAGCGGCAGCCCCCCCCGGCCTAGCGACAGCCCCCCCATCGCAGCGGCAGCCCCCCCCGGCCTAGCGACAGCCCCCCCGGCCTAGCGCTAGTTCCCCCATCACAGCGGCAGCCCCCCCCCCCGGCGCAGCGACAGCCCCCCCCGGCGCAGCCCGGCGCAGCGGCAGCCCCCCCATCGCAGCGACAGCCCCCCCGGCCTAGCGCTAGTTCCCCCATCGCAGCGACAGCCCCCCCCCCCCGGCGCAGCGCTAGTTCCCCCGGCGCAGCGCTAGTTCCCCCGGCGCAGCGCTAGTTCCCCCCCGACCCATCACTTACCTGGGACGCTTCTCGGGGCTGCTGGGCTGGGCTTCTCCGCTGGGCAGCTCCAGTTTCTGCACCTTCCTCTAACAGAGGAAGGTGCAGAATGGCCGCTGCAGCGCGCTCCCGAGCAGTGACAGCTCGTCTGCGCATGCGCAGAAGAGCTGTAGCGGGGAGCACACTGAAGCGGCTCGTGCTGAATAGAGAAGACCGGACTGCGCAAGCGCGTCTAAAAAAGCAAGCTGCCAGCGAATTTAGACGGAACCATGGAGACGAGGACGCTAGCAACGGAGCAGGTAAGTGGAATAACTTCTGTATGGCTCATATTTAATGCACAATGTACATTACAAAGTGCATTAATATGGCCATACGGAAGTGTATAACCCCACTTGGTTTCGCGAGACCACCCCTTTAATAGAAGGTATGGATGTATGCTTCCAGTATTTAGCGACTAATGCTTTTGCTGCATTATTAGGATTACAATAATTGTTTTATGATTTATAGTTTATCCGGAGATGAGCATAAATCTCAGTTGAAACACTCATTAATGATTTCACTTAGGTTGTCCTTGAAAGGTTTTATCATATCACATTTAAAGCATAAGTGTGAAATATTCCCCAGGCTTCCCCAGCAAACTCATGAATAGTTTGTATCTATCATATGTAATAACTCTGGAGTCTTATACCAGTGAGAAGCTGCCATAAATAATACAAGAATCAGTTTCTACACAAGGAAGCAACTTTCTTGTGTACTCAATTTTTCAGTGATTAACCCTTTATCACAGTATAATAACCGAAGTACTGTAATTAGAGATGAGCGAGTATACTCGCTGAAGGCAATTGCTCGAGCGAGCATTGCCTTTAGCGAGTATCTCCCCCGCTCAAAACTGCAGGTTCGGGTAGTGGCTGTCAGCAGGAGGGAGCGGGGGGGGAGAGAGAGATCTCCCCTCCATTCCGCCCCGCTCTCCCCCGTAGCTCCGTGCCCGTTGCCGGCACCCGAACCTGCAGTCTCGAGTGGGGGAGATACTCGCTAAAGGCAATGCTTGCTCGAGCAATTGCCTTTAGCGAGTATACTCGCTCATCTATAATTGTAATACAGTAAACAAGGGTCTCCCAGGCATTGTTGCTCTTGAGTATATATCTCTTTGTCATAATTATTATCCATCAGTCCACACTTACTGTCTCCACATTCATCTAGCCAATTGGTCTACAATATGAACTTGATTCGCTATGTAAGCTAGTGGCCACCGTTCATCCTGAGCAAATTCTAAATTATTAGATACAGATACAATGTCATGCCAACACAAAACTATTTAAAGAAAATAACACAAGAGACGATGCAAGGCAGTTGCAAGAGGATCTGGATAAGTTGGCTTGGATGCCTTTCTTGAGCGATACAATATTATATACTATAATCACTAATAACTTCAGAAGGGTCGGTGATCTGAAGATTGTTCCAATTGCCAGAATGGAGTCTGGAAGGAAATTTTCCCTTTAAATGGGGAAAATTGGCTTATTCCTGTTTGGTTTTTTTTTTTGCCTTCCTCTGGATCAACATTGGGGGGTAATAGGCTGAACTTGATGGACATGTGTCTTTTTTCGGCCTTACATACTATGTTACTATGCTAATTAGTTCCAAAAATGCACAAATTGTCAAAATAAATCTAGGACCTAGAAGAAAAAACAATCACAGAAAATGGCTATTACTTACTGAGTAAGGAGTGCATATAGATGCATCCTCCTCTCACCATGCAGGTAGCTGACTACCAAATGAGGGAGCTAATTGCACCTGTGCGGGACACTGATGAGACAGCCACTCATACTGCCTATTGATAATGAGGGATGTGGCTGCTTGGTGCAAACTCCCACACAGAGTGGATACAAAGGACCTGGAAGAAGTGGTCGGAATCAAATGAAACTTTCTATGTGTGATTGTAACATTGATATAATTAAGTGATTGCAATATGAGAGCAAAAGGAGAATTTATTGTGGAAAACTGAACACTTGAAGAGAGGCACTAGTACCTTGTTGTACTGCCTCTTGATTGGATACAAGATGTGATACGGGCAGGCATGAAGGCTCTAGTACCCTGTTGTACCGCCTCTAGCTTGGACATAAGTTGTGATACAGGTGAGCATGGAGGCTCTAGTACCCTGTTGTACCGCCTCTAGCTTGGATACAAGATGTGATACAGGTGAGCATGGAGGCTCTAGTACCCTGTTGTACCGCCTCTAGCTTGGATACAAGATGTGATAAGGGCAAGCATGGAGGCTCTAGTATCCTGTTGTACTGCCTCTAGCTTGGAGACCATACCACTGATTGGTGGTGAGCGCTGGCGGGATCTGCTGCTGCTCCCCCATCTCTACCAATCAGCTTCCTCCCTTCCTCCCACCGTACCAGGAGTGCCGCTGTTACAGAGCTCCCTTGCTCCTGCTGTGAAAGAGAAAAGAAAGGAGTTATAGTGGCCCTCCTTCGCTCTGGACTATCCCCTGCACTGTCACAAAATTCTAAATTCTAGGTGTGTCTTATAGAGCGAAAAATACGGTATATATTAAGGCTGACAGTAAGAAAAAAAAATGACGTTGAAATGAATCAAGTAAGATATATTCTGATATGACTCGGACTAGAGACAGCTCTGTGCTGATACTTGGTGGTCCTGGAATCATCTGGATTTATATGGCTTTCCTATAATCTGCCTGTCACTTCTTTTTGCTGTGATGGAACTAATTTGAGATTGTTCGCTGAGAAAGGACAGCAAGGCCCGTTAGCAATAATGTGTCCTGAAAGTAGATTACACTTGTCAGACACACCCTCTCAAGTAATCAACTTTGACAGATATGTTCTTTCTACATCTGTACTACCCAGCGGCTCGGAGCGGGCGCTGCCTCCCTGTGTTGTTTGAAATTTTAATTATAGTTATCAGTTTTTATTACATAAACAAAGCTACGAGCACTTTCACACCATTGACAATGGCATATGGTATATTGCTTACTTCTAGGCTGAAACCATATGGAAGCAGACTGATACGGAAGGGAAAGGCATTGCAAGTATACCAAAAGGGTAAGCAGCTGTTACACTCTCTTAGTTAGACATAAGGCAGCAGGATTTGTCACGAATGTGTATCTTTATAAGAATACTTTTACTCACTGCCTACAAAGCAATGGAAAGTGATATCTCCATAACAGCTGGTTGTTCTGCATTTTGCAAAAATATCAATCCTATCCATCTCTTATCACCACTGGTGATAATCATTGGGCATAAACAGCAACTTTTGTCTAATAACAATAATCACATCCATGATGATTGAAATTAATCTGTAATGCTAATGGGATTCTGTCACCAAGTTCATAAAGTTTGACTCCGAGATGAGCTCCGAGTCATGGAGGCGAACCATGCTGGCTTCTCCCTTTTGTGTATAGGGAGAAAGCTGTCAATCTGCAAGCTGTGGGCGGGGAGAGGCAGGTGTGGCCCACCTTCAAGACTCAGGGTTCAGCTTCATAAATCTGGTGACAGAATCCTTTTAAACATTTTTGTTCACATGAGACCCTATGGTTGCATGTGAACACAGTCATTTAGGCTGATTGCATAGGAATAAAGCTGTGTATACAGATGTAGCAGCGCCATCTTTGGAGGATGGTGCGATATTAGTGTATCTTGACGCCACTGGAACTGATGGGTGGAGACAAGGCTCAGGCTGTTTGACAATCAGGTAAGCCCCCTCCACCAGCTGATGATTGGCTGCAGGAGCTTGTGAGTGTAGGCAAGGCTTTGGCACTATGTAGCAGACGCAGGACGGCAGACATGTAAGTTTGTGAGCGGCTCCCTTGCTTCCCTTTCTCTTACCCTTCTGTAGCTTGCTTCCCTTTCCCTGCGCTTGCCTCCCCCTTTCCGTAGGCAGCATTGCGGTTCTGTCCACCGCTGGGAGTGCTCCCTACGCCGGCCACAACACTTGCAATTAGTTGCCCCTCTGCTGCCGAACATACTCCGGTGTGAGTACCCCCTCCACTGCCGAGCACACTTAAATTTCCATGTGGTGATTGTAAAAGGTGGCAGCCACCGCAGTCAATGCCCCCTCCGCCGCCCAACACACTTTCTTTTCCCTGCATGCCTTTCTGAACATGCCGGACGCTGCCCAACCACTACAGCAGCGAGGCCAAGAACTGCAAAGGACATGCTAGGGGTCAAGCAGGGAGAAGTCACCCGTTACACGCACCGCAGTTACCGATCCAGAGGGAGGAGGAGGTGGCTGCGATCACCTGGTGAGGAAAAACACACACTGAAGGGCTGCTGATGGTAGGGGGTAAGCAGGGAGAACTGACGAGCTGGGTACTGCTGTATGTGGACACCACCGGACTGCAGCCAATCATCAACTGGGGGTGTAACCTGGCTGTCAAACAGTCTGAGCCTTGTCTCCACCCATCAGTTCCGGTGGCATCAAGATACACTAATACCGGATGGGATAGTGCGCTACATCTACAGCACAGACCACCCAGCACTTTTAAGCCTCACTACGCTAATTGAGAAAGCTATATAATTTATTTAAACAGGTTTTCTAGGACTAAGATATCCTATTGTCAGGAAAGGTCATCAATATCATATTGGAGGGGGTCCACCACTCAGGACTAGAGATGAGCGCGCACGCTCGGATAAGGCAGTTACTTGAGTGAGCATCGCTCTTCTTGAGTAACTGCATTCTCGTCCGAGCAGGCTCGGGGGGTGGTGGGGGTGGGGGTGAGCGGGAGGTGGCTCGGGGGATCTCTCTCACTCTCTCCACCCGCTGCCCCCCCGAGCCTGCTCGGACGAGAATGCAGTTACTCGAGAAGAGCGATGCTCGCTCAAGTAACTGCCTTATCCGAGTGTGCTCGCTCATCTCTACTTAGGACCCTTCTCGATCAGCAGATTGCAGAGGCTTACCAGGCACAGCACCTTGCAGTTTATGTTCATCGGCCACATGGCCTGAGAGCAACTTAGTCCCATTTAAGTAAATGGGATTAAGCTGCTATGCCAGGCACAGCTGTCATGTATGTGCCTGATTAGCTTTGAAGAGGATGCGGCACTCACATGAATGCAATGCCCACTTCAGACAGCTGACCTGTAGGGGTCCCAAGCAGTGGACCCCCACTGATCTGATCTTGATGACCTTCCCTGAGGATAGGTCATCAATATCTTTTAGTCCTGGAAAGTGTATTTAAAGTATACCTTGACAGATGTTGGAATACAATGTTGTGTACTAATGTCCTAGAGAGACTTGTTTTTCCAGTTAAGAAGAAAGATTCATTCATTGCCTTTTAGTTTCTGGTGTGTGAATTTTATGAGCGTCAAATAATAAAAGTTACAAGCAAAATATCATCAGGATTTTTTATAACTACTTGAAAGTCAATTACGGATCTGTGGTTACTAATGGCCATCGGCTTTAGTGGGAGATAAGCTGCTGTCATTAAAAAAAAAAAAATACAAAAAGGAAAAACAACCAAAAACAGAAGTGAAGAAAAAAATAAATCCTCGATCATAGTGTTTTCACACATAATCAAGTCATGACAATAACAGATGAAAAAATGCCTGACAAACACAGCTCTAATGTACTGGAGATGACAGACAGGTCAATAAATGTGGGTGGGATGAGTAACTCACTGCGCCCGTATCAGTTAGCTAGGAAGGAACTTAGGTCCCTTTGAGACATGTTAGCTACTGAAAGTTTCTCATGTGTATTCCTCAAGGAGTTGGGTTTACTAAAAGCCTCTTCCCAGAGGGCCTGTTTTGCAGCTCCTCTTCCTTTTGCTCATGTTTATGAGTGCGCCTATGATGTTGTCGACATTTTCTAGTATTATTTATTGATTTGATTTATTTTTGCTAAATTGTATTTATTTCCATGGAACCGACACTAGAGATTAGAGATGAGCGAGTATACTCACTAAAGGCTATTGCTCGAGCGAGCATTGCCTTTAGCGAGTATCTCCCCGCTCGAGACGGAAGGTTCGGGTGCCAGCGCGGGGAAGCGGTGAGTAGCAGCAGTCAGCAGGAGGGAGCGGGGGGGGGGGGGAGAGGGAGAGAGAGATCTCCTCTCCGTTCCGCCCCGCTCTCCCCCGCAGCTCCCCGCCCACTGCCGGCACCCGAACCTTCCGTCTTGAGCGGGGAGATACTCGCTAAAGGCAATGCTCACTCGAGCAATTGCCTTTAGCGAGTATACTAGCTCATCTCTACTAGAGATACAAGAACATTTCATGATGCACTTTTACCACGAAGGGCGCTAGCATTAGCCTCCATTCAGGGTTTCTGTCGCTGTGTTCCGTTTCCGGAGCAGAGAGATGGAATTAAAATGGAATTAAACGGTGCAGTTTATACCATTATTAATTTCAGTTCCATTTTTAAAAAACAACAAAAACGGGAAAAGAAATGTTAAGCTTTATGTCTGCTTCCGTTTAGTTATAAATAAAATAAATCTTATTTGTATAGCGCCAACTTATTCCGCAGTGCTTTCAGGTAATTAATTTATTCCCCCCCCCCCCCCAGCAAGGTACTGATTTTAATGACCTTGGAAGGATGATTCAACCTTGAGACGGCTACTTGAACCACGTGGGGATTTACCTAGCAACCTTCAGGTTGTGAGTGAGAGCTTAGGACTGCATTTCTGCTGCCTTAACACACTGCGCTACACGAGGCTCTACAATGGAACAAACAGTCTCCAATCTTCAGATCAATGACGTAAACATGCATCATAACGCCTTATTCACACGAGCATTTTATCACATCTATTTTGCCACGATAAGTCATCGGCCGAAAATTGTTACCATCTGAAGCATTGGATTTCAGATGGACGATGTTTAGCTGGATACAAATTGGCCGACCGGAAAAGGTAGCACATATGGCTGCCGAATTTTGACAAGACCGGCAAAGATAAGTCTTGCCCTATCTTTTGACCGCGATCAGCCGGCACCTCCCATAGAAGCCTATGGGAGCTGCTGACAAAGGGAGGGGGAGGCAGTTTAACTAATCTCCTGCCCCGTCCCGCCCCCTTCCTTTGCAGGCAGCTGGCAAGTGACAGAGAGAGGGAGGGAGTTTAGTGGAATCGCTGCTAAACTCCCTCCCACCTCCCATTTCCGACAGCTCTCATAGGTCACATAGGAGTCTAAGGGACCAGCCGGCAAATTACATCCGGAAGATAGTTCCAGAACTATTTTTTCCAGCCAGCGTAAAATTGGCCAGCCGGAATTCGCACCATATGTGCTATCTTTTCCGGCTTCCTTTTTTTACGCACCAGAAAATTGCCCATCTGAATGGATGCATTGGATTCCAATGCATCGGATGGTCACACTTTTCGGCCAGTGTTTTATCGCAGCAAAATTGCCGTGATAAAACGCTCGTGTGAAGGCAGCCTGAGATATACTTAATGAGCTCATTTTGGAAAAATCACAGTTCATTTAAAGTTTTCACTGACTTGGAGTAAATAGCTCCACTATCTAAAGATGAGAGCATCCTCCTAAGCAACTAAAGGCTCATTTACATGCAAAGACAATCTTTCAAACGATTGAAAGATTGACAGTTTTAGGGATCATTTTGCATAAAGTGATTAATGTCCATTAGCACTTTGTCAACTTCATTTGCGTGTAAATGAGCCTCTAGGAGCTATTTGCAGAACACAGCATGTGGTCTGAGCTCTGCAATCAGCTGTTTTGTTCTCCAAATGGCTGTCCGCTAAATACAATGTAATCTCTAACAGCTCGTGGAGACTACAGGGAACACAGCATGCGTTATCTACTCTCCAGCTGAACGATGGATTTTAAGCTCACCTTAAAATTATGGTTCAGCCGAAGAGTAAATTATGGTAGCATTTACACACAATGATTATCACCCATATGCCATCATTTGAACGGATTTTGAGCAATAATTGTTGCATGTAAATGGGGCTGTATGGTCCATCTATATGGGATGAAAATCGGTTAAACAACTGCTTGTGCACTGATGTCACCGCTAAGGTCGTTAGCGGTTGTGCAGAACGTTTACACAGGCAGAGTTCGCTGCTGGACTGCACGCTTCATGCTGGCTTCTTGCTCAACGCTTCGTCTTCTATGTGAAGTGTGAGCGTGGAGCATTTACACTGAACAAGACGCCCGTGATCCATTGATAGTTTTTATGCTGACTGAAAGTCAGTGACAATGACCTGCGAACGAATAGTGAGCGATTTTTTTTTTCATTTGCACTGCATGATTATAACTCAAATGTGTTCGTTCAAAATCCAGCTGATTAGAATATACATTGACTCTCCATTGAAGGACTGATTAGCACAGTATCTTTGGGGAGGTTGTACACTGATATATCCAACACACTCCAATTTATCGGAAATGGCGTGGGGTGGAGATACTCTAGGTTGCGCACACAACTCAGATTCTCAAACTTAGCTGTTCACATAGTTGCTGTTGAGCTCTTCATTCCTGCTGTCATCCTTTATCCTGTGGAAATGTCAGAGCCTGCTGTTGGTGACTACAATCGGACAATCGGGCACCAGCTGAATCTGTCTCTGGAGCCCGGACTGTATCTGTCAGTGAACGCTGCTTCAATTACCTGAGTCTCCCTCTTTCTCTCAGGGACACTAGTCCAACTCAGGTCAGTTCTTCTGCGGATCTCAAAGACTGATTCTCTCTGTTTCCTGCGCTCTATGAGTCACACCAGAGCTTGGGAACAGGACCTCTCTTTTATACCCAGACCTTCAACCAATAAGTGTTCAACTTAGGTCCTGTCAGTTCATAATGCCAACACTCAGGGTGAACAAAGTCATGTGACCTCTCTCTGAAGGGCCTGTCAGGAACATAAATAAATTACAGCAGCTTTATTCATAGGTATATACATGGCCATTTAAACCCTCACATCCCTATATCAATAAATGATCTTAACCCTTTCCAATTCAATTTGTATCCTGGTTTTCCTAGGCGGCTTACTCTTTTTCTGCCATTATACAATGGTGTTATCTGCTGGCTAAAGCCGGTACTGCATGAGGAGACATGTCTTCAGACGTCAGACAGTGGATTGGAAAGGGTTAATGTAACAGATTATACTTATGATGTTGAAACAGACATAAATCACACTGCTCACAATGCTCTCTCAGACCAAACAACATACTTAGAAATTGCTGATTTATATGTGAAAGACCCATGTAAATCATAAAGCCAAAATAAAAGATTGCACATTCCAACTGCCTATGGAATATGTGAGAAAGGCTAATTGTGAAAATGCTACACTACATTTTTCCATGGAATATTAAACAGAAAGAGTAGAAGTTTATATAGCCTCTCAGAATGAACTATTATCCAACTGCAGTGAATGTTTAAATAGAAATATTAGCCAATGGGGTAGGGGCACACGGCGCTCACATATTCCATAGTCGTAAATAATCGGTTCATTGTTCTACCAAGAAGAGACACTAAATTGTCGCATTGTCAAATTATTAATTGAAGAAGAACCAGACAAAGCGAAACCCCTCTCCCTCCCTGTCTGGCTCGCTATCTTATCTGTATACATATAAACAAGCTTCTCACATCCTTGCAGAAACAAAGAGAGATTATAAGATCTTGTTACAAAATGGAGTACAGGACCAGATGGCAGACATATGGCGATGGCAGACGTAGGGCACTTTTACATGGGATGACTGTCGAGAACTTAAGCACTCAACAGCCATCCCAAGCTTGATAAAGACCCTTTGATGGGTCGAAACGTCGCTGGTTTTTGTCTATGGAGGAATTAAGAATACAATTTTTACTTCATCTTATGCTGCCTGGACTTCTCATTCTTCATCTGGATGTTTCTTTGGTCTTTGATCCTGACCTAAACAGGGCTGGGCATTGCTCTCCTTGCCTTGTGAACCAGGCTAGTATATCACCAGGAGGACTTTAGTAGTCTCCAGTTGCTGCTGTATGAATAGTTCTATTTACTCAACAGCCATCCCAATGATTATCGCTCCTGTGCTTTTAGAGAGGAGCGATGATTGCTCACTGAATGGAAGCAGAGCATGCCAGAGATCTCTTCTGGACACCCACCTCCATTCCCAGTAAACAGGCCAATAGTTGCTTGATTTAAAGGTGAGCTGAAAACTAAGTGGCTCAGTCAAGTGAGTGACTCTCTTTTGAGTGATAACTTTGAAGACTGTCGACATATGTAAAAGGACCCTTATGATGGTATACAGATGACAGACATACAAAAAAGGGGAGAGAGCTGTCACTCTACATGATGCGGGCAGAGAGAGGCCAGCGCGGTCCACCTTCATGACTCAGAGCTCAGTTCTACATCAAAGTGTATCTATTCTGAAATGCTGCATTTCAGAATAAAACATAAATTGGGGCAGTGGGCATAACTGTCCCATGTTTAGGGTGCCCTTGGTTTGGGCAGAATGAACCTGGTGACAGGTTCCCTTTAAGGCTGGGTTCACACGGGGCGTATTCCCGTCGGAAATCTCGCGGTTTGGCCGCAGCAAAAACCGCGAGATTTCCGCCAGGAGAATCGCCGCGGTTTAAGCCGCGGCGGCTTTGAAGCGGCCCGGCCGCTCGCTTTTCCGTTGCGGCCGGCGCTCCTATAGAGGAGAGTGCGGCCGCGATGAAAATAAACGAAAAAGTAAAAGTAAACAGACATGCTGCATCTTCTGAAACCGCGGCTGCAGCGGCCGCAGCCGCGGTTTTAGCCGGACTTACTGCAGCAGATTGGCCGTCCCGATGTGGACGAGATTTCCGAGAAATCTTGTCCACATGGCTGGCTAATCCCGAGATTAGCGGCCGCGGGCGGATTTGCCACGGCGAAATTCCGCGCGACAAAACCGCGGCAAATCCACCCTGTGTGAACCCAGCCTAAGAAGTTTAATAGATAGTTGTAAAAAAAATGTTGTGAGATTATGGAGAAGAGAGAAAAACAACAAACTGTAACATGAAAAATATTTGACATACACATCTTAAAGACAAATACTAAATAACCAAATGAAGAATAATGTGGTCTAAAATACAGTTTATGGTGTCTATGAAGTACATACATTTATAGTGTATACATGTAACAAATAATTCAACCAAGCTCCAACGCTTAGTAATATATCTTGACTGGGACTTATCTTCCCATAAATTATTAGTTGGCTTTAATAAATTGAGCTATCCAAACAAATGACTTTTCTTGGGCAGGTTGTTATGTTCTGGTGTTGTTATTTAAAGCTACCTGTATCTGAGATTAATGTCCTCTCAGTTGAGACGAAACAGTTCTTAAACTTCCCAATTGCTTATCTATGAGCCAAAGAATTCCTTCATTAGGAATTCTGTGGAACCATCTTCTCCTACACTAGTGGTACTCTGCATGGGTGCCCAAAGCTAAGGGCCCTTTTACCCAGAATGATTATCGTTCAAAAAAAATCGTTGGATCAGGTGAATTTGAACGATAACTATAAACATGGCCAATGGTTGAATGATGAACAGTAATTAGTATGCTTATTGTACCTCGTTTATTTTATGCAGACATAAAAATCATCATTCAGTCGTTTGCAAGTCGTTACATGTAAAAAGTAATCATGCGGTCGTTCCCATTCACTTGTATAGTCGCCTCAATGACAAACGCTCCAGGGAACGAGTGAATGCCAAAAAAATGTAAACTATTATCTGCAAGTTTAAATTGACGGCATTTTAAAGCAAACGGATTCAAAGGATTTCTTGCTTCCTGTAAAAGGACTCTAAGTTAATAAAACTGATTATGTCAGTGTGAGAAACCTTCTGATGTCTTGTTTACTGAATGTGAAAAAATCAATTCAAAGGAATTTCAGCCAGTTTTCTACAGTATTGCCAATAACAAAGAAAAAATAATACAATGTAACACGGACAAAAGGAAAAAATAATAAGTTTTATTATCCAAGAATTATCGCGGAAGGCAAAATAATATGTAAGATAATGATACTGTTGACCAAATGTTCTCCTCGTTTTATAACCTAATGTACTGAAGCTATGTAGTCTGGTCTAATAGGAAAAAGGAGGGCATTCATTAACTTAGTCCAATAATGGAAGTTGATTGTATTGTTAGAGCTAGACGCTGACATACAGATGGTCATATTTTGTATTAATACTGGGTGGTGGAGATTGGAAACTTCACAGTAGACTAGACTCAGGTTCCCAAAGTAATGGGGGCTAATGCAGTCATTGGAGGGGAACTGAAAGTAAAGTAAAGACAGCTGTAAAGGTATTCAGCCTGTTACCCTTGTCAGTGATGGGTCCTCTTTAAAATGCTGCTTAAATCTTTTTTCTTTAGAAATATAAAGGCTGTGCTCTCAATATATTAGGTTCTTCATCATCACCAATTAAGAAACTGTTTGCATAAGCCCAAAGTCCAAGATTTATTACTTCAAGTACAGGGTGACTCAGAAGTCAGGGCCACCCAGAATATCTTCTGTATGAAAAGAGATACAAGTAGGAAACTTTGTAGAACACTTAGATGTGTGTGGGGGGGGTGGAAGCTTTTGGCGCTATGGTGGTGCCAGCCATATTGGTGGCAGCTATCTTGGATCCAGGCCAAGAAACTTCAATCATGGGATAATACACTATAAGGGTAGAATTTAGCGGAAATTGATAACTGCGGTCATTTTTTTCAATTCCTGCAGCCATTTTGAGTTATGGATGTCATGTTGAGTATTAATAAAGATATTATGTTGGATTATGTGATATGGAGAACACCAACTGCATGTCTTTTCAGGTATCAGATATTGTTAACAATCTAGAATAGAATTCAGATCATTCTGATGACCAGTAACAGATGTTCATGGTTCTCAATAAAGAACACCCAGAAAGACATCCAGTGAGTGCACGAACTATCAGGAAAGTGATTCAGAAGTTATGGGAAATTGTAGGGTCCAGGACAAATTGAGAACTGGTTGTTCGAGCCGTGTTTACGATCCCCACATGTCAACAGCTGGGTTTTTATGTGGACTCTTCATGAAAACAGCTAGCATGAAAAAACTAGTCTGGGGATTGGAAACACTCAGTTTCTAGTTCATCGTTTAGTTTCTGTAGGCATAAAAATCATACGACTTTGGGCCTTTGTAAACAGGTCGTCGTTCATCTATGAACAATGGACTGTTAACTGCAAATGCAGGCGGGCGGATTGGAGATTGTTCCAGCCCACCAACGTCCATTCAGTGAGAGATCTTCACTCCTCACAATTATTGCAGGGATGGTTGTCCTATGCAACAGGACCTTTACACTGAGTTAATGTCACTTTTGTTAATGTCAGTTGTGTTTAAAATGACCTAATTAGCCAAAATTTCAGCATTATGTGTAAAATTTTTACCTATTGTAGAAAAGGTTTTTACATAATGTATCACAAACAGAACCTAAAATAACCTTGACTAATATATTGTAAATTTTGCAACTTCGTTTTATATACACTATCCTACCAAAAGTAGTTGGTCACTTTATTTCGATATATGTCAATACTTAGTTGGGTTCCTTTGGACCAAATGACATTGGATAAGCTCTGTGGTATACTTTTTACTAACGTCTGATACACTTCAGCTGGTATTTTCTTTCATTTGTCCCAGAAATGCTCAGTAGGGTTCAGGTTGGGACTCTGTGCAGCCAGTCCAATTTTGGAACATTCATATGCTCAAACTAACCTAAACAGTGTTGGATTTGTGAGAAGGTGTGTTGTCTTGTTGGAAGTATTGCTGACCTTTCCCAGAGTATTACCACATTGTCGGCAGCACATTACTGTCTAGAATGTCCTGGTACACCTCCATGTTCATGGTTCTTGTCACTACAACCAACGGACCAAGACCATGCAACATAAAACATCCTCAGTACATAACGGAACCTCCGTACTTAACTGTTGGCACAACACACTGAGGCAAAAGGCATTACCCAGGAATCCTCTACACCAGGTACCTTCCTCTGATTTGAAGATGAAGTAATGTGATTCGTCACTATATTGAACGGTCTTCCATTGCTGAACTGTCCAATGACCAAGCTCCTTTCAGAGAGAAAGAATTTTGAGAGAAATTACTAGACTTTGCACAGGATGAATGGAGGAAGAAAACTGCTGAAGTGTATCAGATATTAGTAGTAATTATACCACGAAGAGTATCCAATGTCATTCGGGCCAAAGGAGGCTCCATTAAGTATTAACATATGGAAATAAATACTACTTTCGATTCTTGTTGAGGTGTCCAGGTACTTTTGGTAGTATAGTGTATAATACATGAAGAACATTTTAGGGTAAAGACAATATATATTTTTATTGTCCCCTCCTTCATTGTATTCATTACAACAGTACATCATGGGATTAGCAAAAATCAAAGAAATAAGAAATGAACAACAGCTGTTTTCCCTGACTCGTATGCGTATTCAGCTCGGTCAAGTGTTCATGTTCAGGCGTTGAAATTCAACATCATCTGTCAGGGGAAAGTTGACTTGCTCCCATACACATTAGAGTGCTTTTACCTGGGACAACCTGTCAGGCACAGACTGGTTGCCCCAGCGATGATTGTTCCTGTGTGGAGGCGTAGTGGACCGTGGATTATTCTGGCTCACCTCCATTCACAGTAAACAGGCAGTCCTTCATCTATGAAGGACTGCCTGTTTACACAGGCTGATCTGTTGAACAGTATTTATGCATACAGAAACTGAATGATGAAAAAATGCATCGGTCGTCCCTCAGTCAGCATGCATTTAGTCCGAACAATAATCGTTCAGATTCCTGTTGACTGCAGAATTCTAAGAGATTTCTTCGCCTGCGTGAAAGGTCCCCTAGAGTTGCCTCACCCTGCCACTATCAGCAGGTTTGGACGACTAAAGTCTAATGTGTATGAGAACCTTTAGTCCAATGAGAACAATGTCTTGTACCAGAGGCGTAACATGAAGCTCCTGGGCCCCAATACAAAACCTGTAACAGGGCCCCCAACTATAATGCTTTATTCATAGTACTGGACTCCCTATATGGAGAAGAGAGGCCTTATGGGCCCCCTAAGGCTCCTGGGCCCGGGGGCAACCGCATCCCTTGCATCCCCTATAGTTACAGCAGTGTCTTGTACTCTCTACCTGAACAGAATTAAATGACAAAGAATTACCTAAGTGACTTAATAGCAATGGTGCTGGGAGCAGGTTAGCGCTCCTTCAGTGATGGGTGACTATGATGGAGAATAACACAAAATAATGGACTTACCCGGCACTAAATGAGGACCCAAAACGATGGGATGCCTCACTAGTACCTCCAAATCCTGGAATGCCTGTAAAGTGGATAATCCTTCTTCCCAATCCTCGGCGGAGAGCTGCTTGGATCTTTGGGAGCCCCTAATGTTAGGGGACCCAATGGTAAATGGTTCCAAAGTAAAAGAAAAATGTCCCAAAGCGCTTCCCGGGAAAAAGGAGAAATCCACTATGTGGATATAGTAATGCATGGTTTATTGCAACGCGTTTCAGCCCGTATGCTTGAGAAAGGCCCTACTTGCGAGCTGAAACGCGTTGCAATAAACCATACATTACTATATCCACATAGTGGTTTTTGAGAATAAGCTTACTAATTCCATCAGATACAGTAATATCCCTTGATGAATTCTAGGCAAATATTCGCATATTGGTTTAAACCATAAAAGCTTGAATATATTGTCTGCTGGGATCTCTAGAGCAAATACTGTTTTTGGCCTGGAACAATGATGACGATAATATCTGATAATATGAGATCCTGCCCTGTACCTAATAGCCGGACAATGCTTCCCTGTTCTAGACAGGGTTATTCTGCGAGGCTGAGAGGCCACATGTGCACAATCCTGAAGAAGATAATGTGTTTCACAGCTGGCATACAAATGACACGTACCTCCACTTTTTGGCTGTGCCTACAGGAAATTATTCAAGTGTATTAAAGTGAATTAAATGGTGTCTAGTGCTCTGAAGTCAGTCGTTATGTCTTTCCTTTTTAAGAGGATTCCAAATACCATCTTGCTTAAATACAACTTCAGTATTTTTATGTAACCGGTCAGTTCACACTTTTGATTAAAACTGTACAAATTCATTGTATCTTATTCAGAGCAAATCGGCAGCAAAATCAGCAGACTTACAGAAATCAAAGTAAGGGCGGCAGCACCTGAACGTTTGCGCAAATATGCTCGCGGCAACGTATTAGTGCATGAACGAGGTTTGAAGAGGACCATAATCAGTGCACTTTACTGTAATTTTTGCACACATGTGACACACCTTTTTCGGGGAATTTAATGGCTTTTAGATCCTAATAAGATCCAGCTGTTTTCTTTTTCCTGCGTTTTGTGCCGTATCACACCCTTCCCCTTGCATTTTTTCGCACCTGCCATACACTTTTATGGCACTTTTGCAGCGCAAAACGCAGGAAAATAAAGCAGGACCTATTTTTGCATACTTATGAGAACAAACCCATTGACATTAATGGGTTCCATTCTCTGTGTTTAGTGACAAGGTGTTTATTATCATTACACAAAAAAGAGGACTTTTCAACTTTTGTATCCTTCATCTTTTGTAATAATCAAAAAAAAATATTTTCCACTTATTTTTACTTTTATTTTTTAGTCCTCATAGGATACTTGAAGTATCTATCAATTGTGTGATCGCTTATGCCATATACAGCAATATTTCAGTATTGCAGTATATGATATTTCTGTCGGCATTCTATTAGCACAAGTCACAGTCAAAAATACATTGTAGCCATTGGAGTCTTCAGAAGGCCCTCGGCTGCCATGAATACTGAATCGCACCTCGCAATCTCATCACAAGGAAGAAGGGGGGGGGGGCATTTGGGACCCCTGAACTCCAATTCGGGCATTTAAATGCTGCTGTCAGAGTTGACAGCGACTCCTAAAAGGTTGACAGCTGTGATCAGCTTGAGCACTGATGGCGGCTGTTGTGGGCGGGTGTCAGCTATAAAGGATAGCTGATTCTCCCTGTGTTTGTTTCTCACACTCACATCTGTTCGCCTAGACAGACTCTTCTTATGTTTGGCTCCCAGTGCTTTAATTCTGTCAAATATGTTCATATGGGTGCGGGACATATCCCGCTCTAATTTAAAAATCTACTTAGTCTAATGAGGTCCAGATGTGTTCTTTTCCCTGTGGTTTGTGCTGTATTTTGCACATCCTATTCCATATTGTGTGCGCTTTTACGCAACCCCCATAGACCTTTATGCTGCCCTTTGGTGCGCAGATTCGCACAAAATAGAACATGTTTTATTTTTTCTCACATGCGCAAAAAAAAGGATATGAGAATGAACCCATTGAATTAAAAAACGCAAGCAAGTATGCTTATGTGAAGAAGCCTTTAGAAGAGAGATGTAAGGCAATATGCTGAATCAGACTACACAGAGTTTGTGTGTTGTCTGTTACCATGGAAACATATATGCCTCTATAGGAGCTGTAGATAATAGGGCATTTTGAATTAAAACTATTTGCAAAGTTGCTTCATTGTTCAACTTGTATGCATTGGAACAATTAAAACGTGAATGCCGATGTACAGCTATAAGAAAATGCTGTTGACAGAATCTCTCAGTAATGAAGATTCAATTTTTGGACCTGTAACTTCAGTTGATCATCTTAGTATTGAAGTAAGATATTTAAAAAAATATTTTTTTCCTTTTTAATGTACACTAAAGAGTCTTGTGACATTGCTGTTTAGATGTAATTACTTTTTTAGTATCTTGTCGGCATTACATCATGGTGGCTTCACACGAGCATGTGCATTTGCCGTACATAGGTGCTCACAAAAATGCGCACCCATGTGCGTGCACAAACATGCGTGAATATAGGTCCGTGCCCTTTGTCTTCAATGGGGCTGTGGCTGCTGTCAACGGCCCCATTGCAAGGAATGGGTTGCCAGCAAACCCCTGCAGTAACTTTTGGAGAAAGGCTTTAAATATAAGCCCTTCCCTGAAAATCATCCCTGTTTGTGTAAAAAAAATAAAATTATATATATATATATATATTCACCTATCTGCCACTGCCATGTAAATACTCTCCACAGGGAGTCAAGAATCCCCTGCCACAGCTGTCACAGCTGTGACAGCTGTGGCAGAGGATTTCCTAATCTCCGCGGAGAGTGAAGAATCCCCCGCCACAGCTGTGACAGCTGTGGCAGAGGTTTTTTTCATCCCTGCGGGGAGTCAAGAATCCCCTGCCACAACTGTCACAGCTGTGACAGCTGTAGCAGACGATCACAATGTTCTCCCATTGCTTTCAATGGGACAGGCACTTCTACAGTCCCATTGAAAGCAATGGGCTGCTGGCAAGCTCTGCAGGGATTTTCGGGGAAGGACTTTAAATATAAGCCCTTCCCTGAAAATAATTCCTAGAATGTGTTAAAAATAAAAAAAAATTATACTCTCCTCAGCCTCTGGGACTCAGGCGCGTCCAGCTTGTCTTCTCCCAGCACTGCTCTGAAGCTCGTTCAGTAGGTGGGGATTTAAAATACCTGCCTGCTGAAAGGGCTGTATCTGATTGGCTGAGCTCTCAGCCAATCACAGGCAGCTCATAGCCAATCACAGGCAGCTCTCAGCCATTCATTGAATGACAGCTGAGTGATGCCTGTGATTGGTCACAGCACTCAGCCAATCACAGTCAGTGCTTGGCCATTCATTGAATTCTATAGTGCACCCATGTCCTATGTTTTGCAGGTACGTGCGTTTGCACGCCTGTAAACACGGACATGTGAACACACCATAGCGAACCAATGTTTCTAATAGGAGCGTGTTTTTTTGTGCACAACTGTACGCACATAAACATGCTCGTGTGAAGCCACCCTCAGCTGTAGAAAAAGTAGGATGTGTTAAAACTCATCTTCTCTGAAGGTCTCCTCATTCAGGATAATTCTATGTGCTGAACAAAAACTTAGGTATCCTGCGCCATTTGTCTTTGCTGTCAGGAATAGATTTGCCAAGCATAATTAAGGACTTCATGCAAAATAAATGATCAAAATTAGAAAGTAAAGATTAAATTTAATCAGTTAGATGAATGACGCTTTTTACTCTCAGAAAACAAGACAGATTGCTCCTCTAACATTTAGTGAGAAATGTGATTAAAGATCCAATATAATGTTGGCATATATAAGACCTGTGGCATTCCAGCTGTGGGGAAACTACAACTTCCAGCATACACTGACAACTGTACAATATGCACTATTAGGCCTAATGCCCATGGCCGTGACAGGCTCCGCAAGCGGAATACCGCAGCGGAGCTCGTCACCACGCCCCCCCAGAGACCCCATACTTACCTCCGGATTTGCCGCCCGACGTCCTGCATGATGCTCCGGCGCGCATGTGCAGTAGAGCGCATGACGCATCGGCCGCGTCACATGACACGCCCACCGCCGTAGGCGGGGAAGCATTTTCTTGCTATCTTCCGCTGTGCTACACAGCAGAAGATAGCGTGATGGACGGCTTCCATTGAGTGCAATGGAAGTCGTCCGCGCGTACGCCCGCGGCAAATAGAACATGCCGCGGGTGAGTGCAGAAGAATTCACGGGTCGGAATTCCACGGTGGAATTCCGCACCGGGGGCATTGCACTATTAGGTTCAATAGAACCCAATAGCTGTGGGGCAACGACGCGGATTTCCGCCGAGTGATACACGGCAGAAATCCGCCCATGGGAATTAGCCCTTAGAGTACTTTCACATGTGGTGGAAAAATTCGCTACTGACAAATCCATTGCAAAATCTGCATGTCTTACATGAGACTTGTTGCAGAATTGGTGCAGATTTTGTCATTTCTACAGCAAGTCTGCTACAAAATTCACACATAAAGCATGCAGATTTTGCATTGGGTTTATCGGCAGTGGATATTTACACCATGTGTGAAAGCACACTTATTAATTGACGGATGACCCATGGATCTCTAGAAGTCTACTTTGACCTCAACAGGATGCCTACATGATTAAATGGATGATAGTGTGTATTTACAGCCATAACTTGAAGCTTCTGGGCACCATTACAAAATCGGTAACAGGGCCCCCCAATTGTAATTGTTTATTTGTACTACTGGTCTCCCTATATTAGGAAGAGGAACCTTATAGGCCCGTTAAGGCACCAGGGCCCGGGTATGACTGCATCCTCTACACCCATTATAGTTATGCCCTATGTGTAATGCTTTGTCCTCTCTAAGCAATATGTTGTTGTACTATGCATTCTGTTGACCATAACCTAGCACTGTCTAATTTAATCAGGCATCATGTCCTGCATGTCAGGATTAAATCGACCCTCCAGTCCCAGACAAACCACGATGGCCGCACCGCTTGTTTGATTACCTGGTGCACACTTTGCATTGGTAGTGCAACAGTAATCTAAGACACTACACACCTCTCATGTGAGCAGCACTAGCCAATCAAAGCAGCATGTAGCATCTTAGAGTACTGATGGATTGCCAATGCACAGTGTGCATCAGGTAGTCAGAGAATAGGTGCAACCATCTTGGTTTGTTTGGTACCAGAGGGTGGCTTTATGGCCTTAGTTTTTTGAAGCACTGTCTTTTAAAAATTAAAGGGTCATTAAAGGGCCCAAAACTGTAAAACTAACCCTAAACTGTTCTTCAATTATATAAATAGTAAATAGATTAAAACTAAGTGTTGGCCCTTTAAAAAGTAATGAGGGAGGAATTGTAGAAGGTGATGGGAAGAAAGCAAATCTGTTTTTTCTCCACTGTACTCACCGAGGAAAGTGAAATGTTGGATGAAATGCAGAGTGATAAAGTAAACTCTCCATTTAATGTCACCAGTCTAACCCAGGAAGAAGTGTGGAGCCACCTTAAAAAGATTAAAATAGACAAATCACCATGTCCTGATGGCATACATTCCTGGGTTCTAAGGCAATTAAGTAATGTGATAGACAGACTGTTGTTTCTTATATTTAAGGACTCTATAGTGATGGGGTTGGGTTTGTTCCACTAGATTAGCACATAACAAATGTAGTGCCGATATTCAAAAATGCGTCAAAAAGAGAGCCTGGAAACTACAGGCCAGTAAGTCTTACTTCTATTGTGGGTAAAATGTTTGAAGGGTTTCTAAAAGATCCTATTCTTGGATGACCTCAAGAAAAATAGCTGTATAACTCCTTATCAGTATGTGTTTATGAGGTGTCGCTCCTGCCAAACCAATCTGAGTTTCTATGATGAGGTAGGTTCAAGACTAGACCAAGGAGAGTCTTTAACGTGGAAAAAAAAGGATTATAAAATACTCCCGCACTCGAAGGTCCCAGGATCAGGGACAGCAAAGCCGCTTCTGGGGCAAGAATCACAGAGTCTCTGTATACCGCCTTGTAAAGGTTAGTAATCTCCTGCCACAGGGGAAGGTCCAAAGGGCAGGACCACCAAATGTGGAGAAAGTCTCCTCTCCCTCTGGAACATCTCCAGCAGGTGTTCTGAGTCTGGGGGTACATCTTTGCCAAACGTGTAGGCGTCCTGTACCATTGTGATAGAATTTTGTAACATGTTTCTTGAAATCTCACCAGCGAGTGAGTCAGTGTAAAAGCTTGGTCCACGTCTTCCCTTGAAAGGAACTCCCCAGCTCCCTCTCCCAGATCTCAAGAAACCCATTGTATCATCACAGGTTTCCACTGCCAGTAAGAGACTGTATAGTGTTAAAATACTCGCTACTCCCGATGTGGAGGAGACACAGAGTTGTTCGAACCGAGGGAAGGGAGCAAGAAGAGAGGCCAGTGGGCCCTGAGATTGGATGAAATGTCTAATCTGTAGGACTGAATGACAATCGTTGCATTGTGGGAATCTGAATGATTTATCTGCCCATGTAAAAGGGCCCTAATGCTTACCTTACCAATCCCCTGCTTCTTTAGTGCTGATGATTTGTTCCTCTGCCAGTCTTTGTTTGCCCATCTCCAGCATTATGTGATCACTGGCCAATCTCATTAGCTACAGCAGTGACCTCAATGGTGTTGACATGTTAAGTCCTTGTTGAAGCCCAGTAAACATAGATGGATTGCAGATACGGGAGTGGCAGGAGATAAAGTGGGTATTACTCCTTTTGTTATTTTATACAATTGTCAGCTGTTTGCAAAAGATTTCATGAGTCTGCAAAATCCCCTTAAGGGACCTTTTACACGTGCGGTACATATTTCTGCACTATGTACCTAATGACACAGAAAATTCCACACAAGGTAATATTCCGCACATGTGAAAGGTCCCTAAGAGTCAACATACATGAAATTGTTATGTGCACAGATATAGTAGTCCTATGAGTCTCAACCAAAGAAAAATAGAATTAAAATTGAAACAACTTTGCAGATAGTCTAAATTAAAAAATCTCAGATAATGTTTTTGTTGACAGTTGATATGCAGACCAATATGTCTCCATGGTAACCGACTATGAACTGTGTAGACACAAAAGGATAGGATATTTTTCATTAAGAATATTAGCAATGATGCTTCCTTTTTTCATGTAGGGTGAACTGGAACAATTTAAAAAAATTGTTTGCAATGGTGGACTGTCCCTTTAAATTGAAATATGTGTGTTCATTTAAAGGGGTTGTACCAAAATCACCAGTTATCCCCTATTCTCATGACAGGGGATAACTTGCTGATCAGTGGGGTCATAAGACTCCCACCAATCCTGACAATAGGGGTTCTGTGCCGGCTGTCCTCCTCATTGTAGACCCAGTGAGGAGGAGACTAAAAAGAGTGCTGGCTGGGCAAGAGCGCTGTCACTTTATTAATTTTCAAAGGAACTGCTGGAGATAGCCGATCAGCAAGCACTATGGTATTTTGGTCAGCTCCATTGAAATGAATGGAGCGCCGACTGCACATGCTCTGCCAGCTGTCTATTTATTCATTTTGACTTCACTGTAAGGGGTGAAGCGACATCCATCAAACCAGCAGTCGGGGCAGTGTACTGCTTTACAGCAAAGGCAGGATTGAGGCGCTCACTCCTAAATATCCAGATACAAACACGGCCGTCGTCAGCGCCCAAACTTAACCTGGATTCATCACTGAAGACAATATGCTTCCACTCTGTAGTAGTCCAGTTTAAGGCCCTTTTACACGCAATGATTATCGCTCAAAATTCGTCCAAATGGCCGAAAATGAGGAATAATTGTTACATGCAAATGCAGGCATCGTGCACTTTTTGTTTAAACGATGGATTTTAGTTCACATAAAATCCATCGTTCATCCGCCGAAAGACTAAGCAAATACATTCCATTTCAATGTATTTCACTAATTTTTAAAGAGACTCCAGGATGTTCTCCCTGTGGCATGTTTACAGTAGCATCAAGGAGAACAATGGAATGTCCTGGCAGCTGTTTGCACAGCTGGGCGTGTGTTTAAATACAGGCTGGGCTCTGCAAACAATTTCAGGAGGTCCTTTTACATGCAAATGAAGATGATAAAGTGTTAATGGCCATTAACACTTTATGCAAATAGATCGCTAAATCATTCAATCATTCAGTCGATTGAAAGATTATCTTTGTGTGTAAAAGGGCCTTTAGTCATTCAGGACACCACTGCAAATGGAGGTGGGTGTCAAAGACAGTACATGTAATGGGCTCTGTGAAAACAAATGTCCTTCAGCCAAGCAGCTGGAAATGGTTCCAACAGACACAAGGGCCTGTAACAATGGGGCTACCTGTCTCTGGATGGCGGACAAGTAAACAGTTGGAGCTGCTCATGCTTGTTGGATGATCAGACGATCCTCTCTATTGGTGGTCTGTCGAGGGTATCCTAAGCCTGGAAGTCTTGTGTGTGTGCCCTCATGCATTCATTGGTCCCAACACTTCCTAACAGTCTGGTCAGAACAGCCCACGTGGGGGGCAATTTGTTGATACGACCATCTAGCTTCTCACATTCCCAAATTGTGGCCAGTTTTAAACTCTGTTAACTGGGCAAAATCTCTTTGATTGTATCATAGAGGCGTCTAGTGGTCAACAAGCTCTACACAAGTGGAAAGAGAGGTCACTACACACAAGGAGCCTCTGAGGGCCTTTTTATAGGCCAAGGGGGAACCACTTTTAGGGCCTCAGGTGGCAGGACCGTTCATCTAATCGCACCACAACCCTAATCATTTACATATCTGCCTGAGATGTAACAGCATGCCGAATTTTGCAACAAAATGAAAACTGCTTCTAAAGGCTTGATTTCTTTTTACATAGAGTGTATGCAGCACCTTTCCATATTCTCCGAAGAGTGAAGGTCTCAGGAAATGATGTAGACTGGTCGTTTGTGAATGTGCTTTAGCATAGCAGTTTTAAATGGGTATCACCAGCCCCAAGGCAAAGATAGATCTGCATGAAATTTCTGCATTCTTCTCTTTTCATGTAAGTTTTCTATGGCCACACTGTAAAATATTAATAGGTTAATTGGCTTCCTAATAAAACCATCCCTATGATGTGTATTATTTGCCTGAGGTAGTGCATTTAGCTTCACTAGGGTGCAGGGACAGATGGGGATGAACACATTCACTGTGCAGCACACTACAATAAACTATAATAAAAAACAGCATAGTGAAGCAATTGAATGCATTTGGGAGTCACACAGCAGCAGCTGACTGCTAAAGAAGCCAAGTTCGGTTTGTTTTGTTGGCCTCCACTCAATGTAACAAAAATGTACATTTTCCAGTTGGTTATAACATCATCTGCAAACACTGATATTCATTTTCAGCTGATTTTCAAAAGAAGGCAACAAAGGAAGCAAAATAAAAAAAATTTAAATGGGACCCTCATCCTGACCCCGTTCACCCCTTATGACTGCAAGCTCTGTGGGTGCCAAATAGCGTTATGCAGCTGGGAACTATGTGCAAAGCCTAATCCTGGGAATGGTATATTGAGGAATAGAGATTTGTCTGAAATCTAATGCACTCCTCCATGGCCCCCTGCAGCAATAGTCCACAGCCCAAAGCCTATATATAGGAGGATAATGTATAGAGAGCTGTCCAAGGTTACAAGAAGCAATCAGTAAGGAGGCATCAGAAGGACTTGAGCGCAGAACACACAGCAGCATGGCGCCCAGTATGTTATCACTATCAGTGGTGCCTGAGGATGGTGAATTATATAAATTGTAATAAAACAAGAATAATCTGCCCATAACATGGGAACTGTGTACTATGATGCAAGTAGTCTCTAAGGGTTGGCTTCACACAAGCGTCTATTGCATCCACTGCATTCCCTATGGTGTGTTCACATGTCCGTGTTACAAGCGTGCGCCTGAAAAGATAGGGCATGCGAGCACCATAGGGAATGCATGCATTGCCTTCAATGGAGCCGCGGCTGCTGCCAGCGGCTTCATTGAAGGCAATGGTCTTCCGGCACCCCTTCATTGTTTTTCAGGAAAGAGCTTTAAATATAAGCTCTTCCCTGAAAAACAACCATTTTAGTATATAAAATGCGTCAGATGTGTTCTTCATCCCCGAGGGAATAAAAAATTTCCATGCTGCACCTGTCACATCTGTGACAGATGCGGCAGAGGAATTCTAAATCCCCGCGGGGAATAAAGAATTCCCTACAGCAGCTGTCACAGATCACAGCTGCAGTAGGGGATCCAGCTGCCGGAATCCTGTAATTGTTTTTTAGGGAAAGGCTTTAAATATAAGCCCTTCCCTGAAAAACAAGGCACAGTAGTGTTAAAAATAATAAAAACCACATGCTCACCTTTCTTCAGCTGCCAGGGCTCAGCCACGTCCTCTCTGCGCTTTCCCCAGCTCTGCAATGCAGTTCTTTCAGCAGGCGGGGAATTAAAATCTCCGCCTGCTGAAAGAGCTGCTTGTGATTGGCTGAGGTGCTCAGCCAATCACAGGCAGCTCTTGCTGAATCAATGACAGTCAACTGTGACAGCTGTGGCAAGGGATTCTTTACTCCCCACGGTGAACATTTACACAGCAGCATCGGAGAGGTGAGTATGTATTTTTTTTTAACACAAACCATGGCTGATTTTCAGGGAAGGGCTTATATTTGAAGCCCTTCCCTGAAAATCACTGCAGGGGTGCCGGCATCCTACTGCCTTCAATGCGGCCGCCGGCAGCAACTGCGGCCGCATTGAAAGTGATACTGCAGGATCTGCATTCAAGCGTGTTTGTGCATGTACGTGGGTGCACGGTTTTGGGCACACCAATGTATGCATACGCACACGCTCATGTGAATGCATCCTTAGTTGATAAAAGTGGAAAAACCTTAAAAAAATTAATAATTTAGGTATCATTCTAATTGTACCAACCCACAGAATAAAACATTTCATTTATGCTGTATGATTAAGGGCTTATTCACACGAGTATAAACGTTTTTTTACGTTCGCCTGCCAGCGCCGTAAAAACACATGAACGGGCGCACAAGTCTGCTTTGTGCGCCTGTTCAGACGGCCCAGGTCTGGCGCATATACACCGAACTCGGATTGACATCATGCGGGGGGAGACAGTTTAGCACTGCAAGGGGACAGGGCAAGACAGGGTGGGAGCTAGTGTGCTAATCTCCGTCCTCTCCCACTGCAAACAGCTGGGTAAGGGCAGAGAGGAGGAGGAAATGGGGTGGGAGTTTACCAGAGTCTATGGGAGCCGTCGGCAGCGTAAAAGCACCTGGCTGAAATGCGCTATCTTGGCCAGCCGGGTGCTTTTACACCGCGGGAATACACCCATCTAAACTTATGCATTGTAAACTAATGCATCAGATGGGCAGCATATATCAGCCGGCCGTGAAAGCACGGCTGATATACACTCATGTGAATAAGCCCTAACTCTGTAGTGAAAAAAAAAAGAAAACAGCAGAATTTGTGTTTTCTCTCTCTGCCCTCCAAAACAATTTTATTAAACGTTTTACAATACATTATATGTACCCAAAAATGGTACCAATACAAACTACAGATGGCCATGCGAAAAACAAGCCCTTGTATGGCCATGTCACCAAAAAAAAAACAAAAAAACTTATGGCTTTTGAAAAAGAGATACGCAAGGAGAGGTGCGACACACTGCGTAATTCTGCTGGGAAAAGAACATATCTGGAACTCATTAAGACTAATTAGCCATATCAATCGGTGTGTCTTTGTTTGCAACACGCAAATGAACATGTCTTACGGGCACAGAAAGTACAGTAAAATCCACTGATGCGCACGCAAAAAAGCATAGTTCATTCTGCAAAAATGCAGCGCTCAGGCACGTGCAAATGTATGTATGGTCATGTGAAGCGAGACTTAGACTATGGATATACTCAGTGTGCGTCAGGTAGTCAGAAAGGTGGTTCAGCCATCTTCGTTTCTCTAGGACCAGAGGGTCGCTTTAAGGGCTTCTTCAAATGGCCGTGATTCTGGAACATTTTGCGAGCATGATTTTCAAAACATCACGACTGCAAAATGTGATGAAATTAAACCATGGGGCTCGGCTTATTCTTTGACTCTAGATTTGATGTAAAAGCCAGGCAGGAATACTCCTTTAGGGCTATATCAGACGACCATATATAGGCTCGGTTTTCACGCCGAGCCAATATTCGGTATCCTTGTCTGCAGGGGAAGGAGGATGGAAGAGCCAGAAGCAGGAACTGAGCTTCCGCCCCTCTGCACTATTTGCAATAGGAGGGGGCGAGACGGGGGCAGAGCTAAGTATCGCCGCTTAGCTCCGCCCCGGCCCCTCCCATTGCAAATAGTGGCAAGGGCTGGGGAAGGGGCTGGAGCTCAGTTCCTGCTCCTGGCTCTTCCATCCTCCCCCCCCCCCCCCTGCAGACAAGGACACCGTATATCGGCTCGGCGTAAAAATCGAGCTGATATACCGTCGTCTAAATAAGCCTTTAAAGAATTCTTTGGATTTGCTGTTCACTAATATACTATTAACTAAATTGCTCCTGCTGGCGCTACCATGCTCACCGCTCAAAGCGTATTAGCACATGAACCAGTTTTTTTTCCCGACGATTCAAATTTTGCGTTACTGTGCAAGAGTTTGAGCAAAAAGATGGAAAGATAGGTCCTGCCATGTCTTTTTCACACGTAGAAAAATTATGTGCGAGAAAGATAGGTCAAGTCCTATTTTTTCTCACATGTAGCATAAACGCGCGAGAATTCCAATAGTGAAAATGAAACGATTGAACTCAAAGGTTTCGCCTCGTTGCGTTTTGCGGCTTTGATTTTCAAGGGTTTGAAGCAGCCTCTCTGCTGCGGAAATCTCGTTGAATTACTATGCGCTCCCGCTGTTGACATTCCGCTAGAATTCCACCCCGTGTGAACCCAGCCTAATGACGGACTCACACAAAAAAAACTTGATCACAGCAAAAATACGTTTTTGCACATACGTCTATGTGAAGCCGCTCTTACCCTAACCCTTTGGTTCTGTTCAAACATATTCATCAACAAGTAGCATACAACTGACATCTGATCCAATTTTTTATTTCCGCTGGAATATTTATCAGTCCTCCACAAACTAATATTAAAGGAGTTTTCTCACTTTCTACTATTGTTGACTTATCCTTAGGAAAGGTCATCAATAGCAGACCGGCGGGATCCACAACTCAGAATTCCCACCAATCAGATGATCCTTCAGCTCTCTTGTCAGTTCAGTGGGGCTGGACGTTCGCATCAGTCGTTGTCAGAGCTGGAAGTTTAATAGAAGTCTTCACTCCCATTCATTTCAATGGGAGTCAAGCAATCTATTACACTGCCGGCTTCCTGACAGCGGGCTGGAGGATCAGCGGATCGGCGGAGATCCCCACCGATCTGCTATTGATGACCTATGCTGAGGATAGGTCATCAATAGTAAATACTGAGAAAACCCCTTTAAGTATATGTATGCAAGCGTCATATACTGTACATTTGGATCGTCTGGCACTGCATTGCCGCAGTAACAGACATTGATTAGTACCCCTAAAAATGGCGTCCAGACGCCTGGCGTTTATGGGAAGGGAACACTATACTTTCTTCTGCGAACAGAGCTCTTTGTCTGGCTTAGGCACCCTGCATACTGGAGAATTTAGGGCCGTGTACTTTCGACGGACAGCACATGCCCAGGTATACGGCTATAGAGACATGCACACTGACGTTTTTGACGCAAACTCATGGTCTGGGTAAAAAAAATCTCATCACATGTCCTATTCCTCTCTGTATCACGGACAAGAAATAGAACATGCTAAAGCATGCAAGTGTGCTGCCTCCGTGTAAATCAGACAGCACACATCCAATGCGGATTGCGCCTGAGAACCGTAGGTACAACTCGCATTTATGGCTAGGGTGAACCTAACCATAGGCTGAAAATGTGAACCAGAGACATAGGCTCAGAGGCTCATTCACATCTGTGCTGGAGGCTCAGTTTGGAGAGATCTGGTGTAAAATCCTGAATTAAATAGCACAGTATGCTGCACTATTTTGTCTAGTGAAATGCTGGGAGGCGTGCGGGAAGCTGGAGGAGATCCACTATATTAGGGACCATCCATCGCCTTTACGGCGTTTTCACGCAGGCAGTCAATACTGCAGAATTTCCATGGCAGATTTTGCTCTAGAAATTCTGCAGCATTTACAGTACAAACTATGTGGCGGAGATTTCAGAAATCGCCTACACATGGCGCAGGAATTTTCTGCAGCGCTTTTGAAAACTGCTGCAGATTCTAAATCCACAGCATACCTACAAGGGTTAAATTCTGCAGCAGATTCGCAATTAAAAAATATAGCCATTTGGGTGTGTATTTGGCCACTGCGGATTTGGCGCGTATCTACTTTAGTTTTTCCGGTGCAGAAAGCCCGTGGCGCATATCCCACATGTGAAGGTGGTCGAAGAAAAAAGTCATTAACCCAAAATAAGTCCAACAAGTGGAAAAAAAAACCACGTCACACATGTCCCACATAGCATTTGGTTGCATTGCTTTTGTCGCAAAAATGATGAAAAAAACACCACTAAAATCGTGGCAGTTTCTTCAAAAAGTTAACTGCACAATGCCCCCATAAGGAGTGCCAGATAAAGAGCAGCAAGATCTTCCTCTGTGCCAGCTGCAGCCCCCCCCCCCCCCTCTCCTTTATCCCCAACTCCATATGCCAACTTTAACAATACCCCCAATGTGCCAGCCAGAGAAAGTGCCAGTTTTACCAGGCAATGACTGAACTGAAATGGAGAGAGAAATAGTAAAAACCTTAGATTTTGCTAAATCCTACAGATTGAGCAAACTACCCATGTGTACCAGTTTTCCAACACCCTGGCAAAGTATATACCCTGGCAGTGCCCTTCTATAAACCTCTGGGCATTTGCACTGCTGAGACATAAAGTGTGAGTACATAGATATAGCGCTATGTTCTTTAACAGCTCTTGCGGCACTACAAGTCGCATCTTCCTCAGAACTGCTGGGGGTTGTAGTCCCACAGCAACTGGAGAAAACAAGTGAAGAAATGTGAGGAAGCAGAGGGCGGAGAGGCAGTCCTATGCAAGCAGCCGTGTCCTATAGGAGTGCCCTATAGTGCCGGAGGAGGCGCAGCAGCGGGGCAGCCGCTGACGCGCTTCCTAACTCTGCTGCCCGTATAGTGTATAAGTGCAGACTGCGCGCACGGGAGGCGCTACTGCTGCTGACAGCACCATCCGGAGCACAGCTCCCTCGTCCCATCGTGGATTACTGCTGATGCACCCATCAGTGCTGTGATGTCTGGGCACAACCTGGCACACATCTGGGCATTTCACCATCTGCATGCAGTCCTTGGAGTATGAGATGAGAAGATTGCTATGACATGCTGCTATCAGGTCCCATCTGGGTTTGGCCATGTTGTGAAGGGATCACAAGTGACATTATGAAGACTGGGGACAAGAAGTGACAGGTGGGCATTGCCACACTGTCAGGACATATAAACCACATTCTTCTACATTTCTTCTAAGAAGTTCCAGGATAGGAGTTGAGTCTTGCAAGACTCCTTCCTTCCCAGCCACAGATGCCTGAACCTGTCTCCTTATGGGTTATGAAGCAGTAGTGGAAATGAGCATAAATCCAGTTTACATAGCTCTGGAGGTGATCATTGCTGTCCTGTCCATTGTAGGGAATGTGTTGGTCTGCTGGGCAGTGGCCATCAACAGCACTTTGAAAAATGCCACCAACTACTTTTTGGTGTCCCTGGCAGTGGCTGATATAGCGGTGGGTTTGCTTGCCATCCCCTTTGCCATCACCATCAGTATAGGCTTAGAGACTGATTTCCACAGTTGCTTGTTCTTTGCCTGCTTTGTGCTGGTGCTGACCCAAAGCTCCATTTTCAGCCTGCTGGCGGTGGCTATTGACAGATACCTGGCCATCAAGATCCCTCTCAGGTAAGAGACACATGGGGATGGGGAGAGAAGATGAATGGCTTGTTTGTTACACCATTAGACCTTTTATAGAATTAAAGTTAATTAAAACTATATAGCAATAATTCTTATGTCTATGGTATCAACAATCAGATACGATCCGTTAAAAATCTTCGAAAGCTAATAAAAGACATAAAACATGCAGTATGTCAAATTTTCATTCATCCTTCATCTTTATATATTTGTCAAGGGTGCTTGTATTTAGTAGAAGGTCAGATAAATATTTAATCTGTTACATTGTTGCAGTTGTTATGTTTGCCATATTTAGTGTTAAGGCTAAATTCACATCTGCATTAGGGATTCCGTTTCCCTGCTTCTTTATGGGAGCCGGAAAACGGAATCCCCAAGATGAATGGATCTGTCTTATAACAGAAGCAAACTGTGTCGAATGGACCCCATTGACTATTATGGGGTCTGTTTGGTTGCTACACCTGTCCGGCATTTTTGCCATATATCCTGTACACATGACTTTCTCGTCCAGCAGTTCATGCCTGATCTACGCCAGAGGCTCTGAACGGAGCCTAGGACTCATTCACATGGGCGTATTTTCTGTCCATATTGCACTGGTAATTTTTACGGACAGCATACAATACCATTGATTTGATGTCTTCAAATGTGTGTTTTTTTACACACCCCAAAAAATCCGCAGCATGTCTTATTTTTTTTCCATATTACAAACTCAAATCACCCATTAAAGTCAATTGGATCACATAAAACATAGCAAATACACAGTTCCATGCGTATTCATTGTGTTTTTATGCATGTTGCCAGGAAACCGTGGGAAAAAAAGTAACATGAATTGGGTTTTCTTGCCTTTTTTTTTTGGCACGAATGAAAAAAATGTAGTAAACTCGGATACAACACGTGTAAAAAAAATGTATACATACCAAAAACACTAAATATGCCCATACACATGCAATGTAAACAGTGCGATGTAAAAAGCATTGTATTATGTAATACTGACTATTTCTATATATGACCTGTAGGAGGGTCCTATATAGGACCTGTAAGGAGATATACCATTATGGGGTGCTTGTGGGGGTCTGTCCGCTATCATTCACATCAGTCAGTAAATAGGAGTTGGTGGTGGGGCTTTTATTCCTTAGTCAGTCCTGTTCTACTTTACTTGAGAGAATCAACTTGGCATTTAGACACTAAAAACTCAATGTGGTGTCCTCAAAGGAGAATAAAGCGCAGCAGACTGAAACCAAAGGGGTGCAGCACTGAGGGGAAAACAGCAAACAAACTCAACTGATCATGTATTTATGACTAGTCTATTGGCTTGATTTAAAGGGATTGTACCAAGATTACAAGTTATTCCCTGCCCGGACAATAGGCAGTTACTTGCTGATCGGTGGGGGTCTCACCGTTTAGACGCCCACTAATTTCGAAAACAAGTCTCCCATGTCCCCTCTCTCTGTCACTGTGGGGGTGACTTCTCCCCCAACAGTGACGTCACAATGAATGGAGCGCTGACTGAGCATGCGCTGTCAGCTCTCCATTCATTTCAAGGAGGCTGGCGGAAATACCTGAGCGATTGCCACTTGGCTATTTCCGCAGCCCCATTGAAAGTGAATGGAGCGTCAGCAAGCTTGCGCAACCAGCACGCTCTTCAGTCTCCTCCTTGCTGCAGAGGGTACATTATATCTGCAGCGAGAAGAACAGGTGACATGGGACCCCCGTTCTCTGGATCTGTGGGGGTCTTAGTGATGAATTGTGTTCCCGTCCTCCTCACTGCTGGCTTACTGCGCCCTTGCAGTGAGGTATAGAATGAATAGAGTGAAGCTCGCCCAAGCGTGCTGTCGCTCCTTTCATACTCAATGACATTATGGAGATAGCCAAGCGCCAATTTCCATCATCCTCATTGAAATAAATGAAGCACCAACTGCGCATGCTCGACCAGCGCTCCATTCAGTGTGACATCACTGCGGGTGCAAGAAAAGGGGGAGTACAGTGAGTCTCCCACCAATCAGCAACTTTTTCCCTATTCTTTGGCCAGGTGTATAACTGGTAATTCTGGTACAACCCCTTTAACTTTTTTAATTGTTCCATCAATGGCCGTAACTTAGCAGTTGCCAAATATCCAGTCGTTCCTATTTTGATATTGTAGTGAAATTCTAGAGAGAAACAGATGCTTGAACCGATAGTTTTCTGTGGGATCACTATTGGCATCTGTAGTATGCAGCATTTTTACGTTTTTCTATGGACGTAGGAGTAGTGCACAAAGTGCACCAAATTGTCATCAGTTGTGTCAGGCTGTGGCATAAAACCACAACTGATATACGGAAATCCTGCCTAGGAACTGCCCTAGTTCCCAAGGCCCACATGTACCAGATTTACGCACCATATGTTCAGCACTGCATGTGCATTTAGATGAATTACTGTATAAAACACATCTGAGCTTTATTTATTTCCATTAAATTTCTTTGAAAGTTTCCCAAAGTTGAAGCAGTTACTTTTTATAAAATGTTACTTTTAATATTATTACAAAGCACTTACTCTATTTTGTAATTATAAGACTATTATAAAGTGCGAGGGTTTCTCCTATTTGTCTATACACAGGTGCAGCCTGTAGACCAAAAATGTAGTAGTTTCCCCTCTCCTAAAGGGAATCTGTCAGCTCGAACTTGCTGTCCATACTGCAAGCATGATGTTATAGAGCAGGAGGAGCTGAGGAGATTCATATATAGTTTTATAGGGAACAGGGTTCATATTTAAAGGTTGGTGGGCTAAGGTAAAAAAACTCAACTTGCCCCCCCTCTCCCCCCCCCCACACTTATCACCCCAATACAGCAGTCACCATATAACTGTCAGATTGCAGTTCTATATGGTAATATGATTACAGTGATTAGAATTTATGTATTTGCTGATTACAGCAGTCCACTTCCCCTTTCTTCTCTGCCTGGGTCCCAAATGCCATGACGACCCCTTGCAGTCACGACTCCTCTCTGTACACTTTCCCCATCCTATTACTACCCACAGTGCCCCTCTCAGTACCTTTTTTTGTGCCCCACAAAGTACTAGTGCCCCCTTAAGTTGACTGAGGCCCAAATAGTGTTTCTTTTCCCCCCTCAAAGAGCCACCAAGCCTCCTCTGTGCCATCAAAGTAATGGTTCCCACTTAAAGGGGTTAAACAGTCTTCTAAAATTGATGGCCTATCTTCAGGATAGGTCATCAATATCTGATCGATGGGGTTCCACTGCTCGGGAGCCCTGACGATTTTAGGAGCCATGGTACGCGTGCCAGCACTGCAGCCTATTCAGTTTTTACATCTGAGCACAATCGTACTCATACTCAGAACACCCTATTATTTACAGCTGCTGTTCTGAGTAGCACAGGCTTGTGACTAGAGTTGAGTGAACGTACTCTTCCGAGCTTGATGCTTGTTCGATGGTGCTCGATACTGGAGCGAGTACCACGCCGTGTTCGACCCCGCCTCAGTGTTGACCCCTCCCCGCTGCAACATATCAGTGCGTGCATGTCAGCGGCAGTATGTGGCTGGCTGGGCAGAGGAGAGAGAGAAGAGGCAAGAGAGAAGAGAAAAAAAAAATCGGCACCCAGCGGGTCCCATATAAAAATGCTTGAGTCTCCCATTGAAGTCAATGGGGTTCGTTACTCGAATAGAGCTCTCCAATTTTACGAAAAGCTCGACTCGAATAACGAGGACCCGAGCATTTGGGTGCTCGCTCATCTCTACTTGTCACGTCTACTTCATAATATGTATCATCGCATTCGTAACAACCCAGACAATTAAAATATTTTGTCATTTTTGGTGCATGATGAACACCGTAAAAATAATTTAAAAAAACGAATGCCAGAATTGCAATAAAACACAATAAAAAGCAATCCAAAAGTTAGATGTACTTCAAAATGGTACCAATAAAAACTAGAACTCTTCCCGCTAAAAGCAAGCCCTCACAAAGCTCAGTTACAAGAAAAATAAAAATGTCATCGGTATTAGAATGCAGCGATGCCGCCTCAGTTGTTTTTCTTTAAAAATGTGTTTTTATCATGCAAAAGTAGTGAAAAATAAAATCTCTGTTTAAACATGGTATCGCAGTAATCTGATCCAGATAAGAAAGTCATCATGTTATTTCTACTGAATGGTTATCGCTGTAAAAGAAAACTCAAAACAATAGCGGAATTTCTGGACATTTAGTTTCCATCTCCTCCCCAAAACGTAATAAAAGTTCTACAACAACTGATATGTTCCCCAGAGTGGTTCCATTAAAATATACAACTCGTCCCACAAAAGAACAATCCCCCTTACAGCTATATTATCGAATTATGGCTCTTGCAATGTGTCAATTAAAAATACTTTGTCCTTAAAGGGGTTGTGTTTTAAAATTAAGAGGTTTACGGTTTGGGCATGTGTATATGTGACATATACTCACCCATCCTGGATTTCCCTGGGCACTGCTAACTGGCTCCGCTGCTACATCATCCATTGCCAGAAATCAGATGATGGCTGCAGCCAATAAGAGGCTACAGCATCATTTTCTGAACTCCTGGCATCAGCTTGGGTGTCATGATGCCAGGAGTTTGCTGCGACCTCTGAATAGCTGTAGCGGTCACCTGACTTTGCACAGCGGAGGATTGAGCAGCTGAGTCACTTATTGATGCCCTGGAAGACCAAGAACATGTGAGGATATGTTATTTTTTTTATTTTAATGCATGCCCGGATTGTAAACCTCTTTATATTAAAACCACACAACCCTTTTAAGGCAAAAAATAGGCTTATCTCTAGAGGGTTAATATTGTCTGTCAGTCCCTTCCCTTGCAGCTCCATCCAACGTTAGTTACCTAAATATACTGTCTCTCCAACCACCCACTCGTCACCCCTCAGTGCCACCTGCACCCCTATTGAGCGTAATTCAGCGTTAGTTCTTTCCTAATTCTATGGTGCCGCCTGCCTGTCGGGCAATTTGACTTCCTGCCTGGCATGACTCAATCTCTTTTGTTTCTCCTGCTCATTGGCATTAGAATCAGGGCACTATAGAAGAAATAATGCTGAATTCCACTCAATGGAGGTGCAAGGGCGCTGAGGGTAAGGGCTGGAGAGACAGTGTATTTAGGTACCTTCTGAAGCTTCAGGCAGGGATAGTGCGCTTTTGGCACTGCAGAGATGTGGTTAGTGGGTGCCTCTGGGCCCCCTGACTTAGAGGCCGGGTTGCAATTGCGACCCCTATAGCCACGCCACTGATGGGGAAAGATACAGTATAACTGGTGTTTCATTGATTTAATCCTTTCCAATCCACTGTCTGATGCCCTCCTACATTCTGATTGAAGCTTGTACAGCTCCAATGTCATAAGATGTCCGACAGGGTATTTTTACCGTCTATTGCCAGCCACTCCGCTGTTTGAGCCTCTCTGGTGCACACACACTGGCTTTAGCCAGCAGATGGCACCGTTGTATAACAGCAAAAAATGAAACCCTGTTAGGAAACCCTGAATCCAAAATTGGATTGGAAAGGGTTAAACCTCTGCTCATTTTGACCTGAACAGTCCAATGGGCGGTTCTACCAGTGATTGACAGCCCTCACTCACTGTATGTACACTCGTACACAGACAGCTGTCAATCACTGATAGCTCCGCCCATTGGACTGTTCATCTCAGAATGAGCAGAGGTTCAAATGAATAAAATACAAGTTATACTTGATCTTTCCCCATAAACTATATATCAATCTGCTCAGCTCCTCCTGCTTTATACCTTGATGCCTGCAGTTTGTACAGCGTGTCTATATTAAAACAATTTTGCCAATTTCTAAATGGCACCGCTGCAGTCTTGTGTGCTCTGTTATGTATGATATACGTCAGTTCACTTTCCCCTAGAAAAGACATGTACCAACTATGAATAGACAATAGTGTGAAAATTAATATCGCCATGTAGTAATATTCTCACCCGGAGGTGTAAAGCCATGTATTTAATAAGAGCACACACCCACATCCATTCCTATCCTATGAGACATGTGCCTCAGCCTTTAGCCCTAAATTACTAATCCAGGATGTATAGGACAGTGATTGCATTGACAACACCATTAATCACTGACTAACAATCTAGGGACACACCGAATATAAACATACACGGAATACCAATTACAGTCTATCCATACTGTGCACTGCCCTTATACGCTCATATGGGAATACATGATGTGGTAACATAATGAAGCCTGGATTTATAGGTGCTGATTAGAGATGAGTGAGCACGCTCGGTACGGTGAGTTACTCGAGCGAGCCTCGCTCATCTCGAGTAACTGCCTTCTCCTCCAGCGTGTGGCAGGGGCGGTGTGGGAGAGCGGAGGGGAGCGGAGAAGAGAGTGAGAAAGATTTCTCTCCCCCCCCCCCCCCCCCCCTCTACCTCCCGCCACCCTCCCCAGCACACTCGGAGGAGAAGGCAGTTACTCAAGATGAGCGAGGCTCGCTCGAGTAACTCACCGTACCGAGCGTGCTCGCTCATTTCTAGTGCTGATCGTCCATCACATAGTTATCTAGTTAATGATTGGGATGCTGGTCAGAGATTTGCATTGACAAAGAGAATCTATTATTCTCATTGATCACTATCTAGACTAGAAGTCATTGTGATGAGATTGGGTTATCCAGGGAATGATAATACCCAAGGGATTCAATGATGGTCCGTAGATATTGTTATTTCAACCTCAGATTCAAGTCACATTGAAGCAAACCCAGATATGTGTAAAGCCACGAAAGAAATAAAGGGATAGTAATAAAATATAGCACTGTAGTAATATATGATTATAAAGGGTGTAGTTAAAAATACACTATAAAGGCCCTATATCTAAATACTGGTGTCCTATATTGAAATAACAATAGTGTACTTGAATAGGAAGGCATGGATGCACTAGACGATTGCATAGCGCACGGGCCCCTGGGGGCCCTAGAACACGAATTTCTGTAAGAGACTGGGAGTATAACCCAATTGCAAAGTTGAAGAGTAGTATGTGAGAAGCAGAAATTTCGCTTTCCGTGTCCTGTGGAACCGCTGCTATGACTGAAGTAGGGAAAGCGTACTCGAAGTATCCTCCTTCTGCTGCGATAGGGACAGATCATCCAGGAAGTCATCCAGCATCTGCAGGAGATTCAGGTACCGATCTAGGTTGATAGTCCATGGAATGAGCAGGGGGTGTGTGGGGGGCGGCGGGGGGTAGCGAGAGTTAGAGAGATCTCTCTCATTCTCCCCCCTGCCGCCCTCCTGCTCAGATGACAATGCAGTTAATCAAGGAAAGTGAGGCTCGCTCGAGTAACTGCCTTATCCGAGCAGGCTCGCTCATCTCTAATGCTGATGTTACAAAGTTTAGCTTGACTGTGGGAACTTTCTGCAGCAAATTATCTTACAACATTCAAAAGCTATGGTTATCTTAACACAACAAAACCCATTGCAAAGTAATTAAAGAGTAAACAAACAGAAAGTGGTTTTGTCTGTCATGAGATTACTACAATGGGTAGTGATTGGCTGATATGGTCACCTGATGGTTTGTGAAAATTTTGGTGCATCTTCAGACATTTTTTCTAGCTTTGCACCACCTACTGGTTGACTTACTTTGCAGCAAATTTTTGGTGCATTTGAAGCCACACCAACGTGCCAAGCAAGGTTTAAAAAGTGTTTTAAACACATAATAAATTTGGTGCAAGACATGTACGCCAGCAAATTTATAAATCAGACATGGAAAGTAATAATATTGACCAGATTGAACGTACTAGCTTACATTATGCTAGTATTTTGCAAGCTGCTGTCCAGAAGACTAGGTGTTGTAGTTAAAGGGGTTGTCTAGGTATAGAAAAGCATGCGCCATCCTTAGGGTCCATAGGGTTGTGGGTGGTATTGCAGCTTACTTCCATTGAAGTGAATGGATTTCACAAACAAGAATAGACCATGCACTGTGCAGGGACTATGGAGAGTCTACAATACACAGAAGGATGTCTGTGTGCTTTCCGATGCAAGTTGCATCTGAGTTTAGTGCAACTCGCATACGGCCATGTGACTCCAGGATAAAAGAGACGTACAAGAAAAACCCTTGCAATACGTGATTCTTATAGTGCTTGAAGGTTGCTGGATGCGCAACAATTGGTAATTGCATAACTATCTGCAACATTATTTCCATAGCTTATGTCAGTGGGCTTGCATAAGATATAAAATCTGATGCATAATCACTAGGGAAAAAAAACATAGTAGAGGGTGGAGGAGAGCTGTTGTAAGGTAAAGTATGCTGTGTGAAATAATAATGAAAGTATTATGTAAGTAGACTAAGGAAATTATGTAACTGTATTATAAATGAACTCGATAAATCTACTACGGCCGACATCCGACATGCAGAACATAAACTTATGAAGAAGTATGAGTCTTGATGTAGGTATGAGCACTGACCTAGAAGAAAAAGTGGATGTCTTCTCTTGCAACTGTTGCTTTAATGCATCTGAAAAGATGAAGATACTTGATTTAGAGACATTTTACCATTTTGTACAGCTACTATTAAAACCTTGAATGGTTTCAGTGACTCAAAGCCTATGTCGTCAGATCTCTAGTATTGTGTTACCCCTCTCCTTCTACTTTTAAAGAAAGATTAAAATATTTTTTAGAAGACACAAATATCGGGAGGGGGAATTTATCATCAGAGGAATTTTTATGCCACTTTTCTTGCAGCTTTTTTTTTAACCTTTCCAGCACAAAATGTGCAAAAATTTATCATAATTTTGCACGATGTTGATACATTTGTCATGTCTTTAAATTTGTCTAGTGGTGGTTCTAGAATTTTACACAGCTGAACTGCAGGAGTATGGGCCCATTTACATGAACGATAACCGTTCAGTGTAAATACTGCCAATGACCGAGCGACAAACGCTAATTTCTTTGTTTAACATTCGTCATTCGGTTTATGCAGGCCTAAAAATCTGCTGATAATCATCCCATGTAAACAGGCAGTCGTTGACCTATGAATGACTGCCTGTTTACTGTGAATGGAGGCGGGCAGCCAGAAGAGATCTCTGGTGCACTCCACCTCCATTCAGTGAGCAATTATTGCTCCTGTGTGAGTAGCGATGATCATACCGTGCTAAAGGACTATAAGGCTAGGTTCACACGGGGCGGATTTGCTGCGGAATTTCACTGCGGCAAATCCACCTGTGGCCGCTAATCCCGGGATTAGCCAGCCATGTGGAATTTGAAAAATTCTCGTCCACATGAGGCGGCCTATCAGTCACGGCAAAGCGGGGCGGAATTGGCGTTGTGGCACGGATTTGGAATATGCAGCATGTCAAATCTTTTTTTTTCCTGTTGCGGCCTCGCTCCTTCTTCGTGGCGAAATGCCGAGGGTTTTGAAGCTGCACTTTTCCAGCGGAATTCTCATGGTTTTTCGGTGCGGCCAAACCATGGGAATTCTACTGGATATACGCCCGGTTTGAATTTAGACTGCTCAAAAATGTTGGGACTTTCTAAACAATCTGTCAGCTAAAGAATCCAACCAACATTCTAACTCCACTTAGCCCCCCCTTTTAGATTCCTTTGAATAGCATCAAATGAGGCGTAATATTTGTTCTTTTTGGCACAACTCAGCAGTAAATTTGTCTAAATTTGATTTGCACCAAAAAGAAGACACAATTAATGTCAAAGTCCTGGTGCAACACCAAAAGCAAATGTACCCCATTGTGCTTTCCTTTTTCGGTTTGTTAAAAATTATATCCGAAATTGGAGTCTTGAAGCTAATGTAGGGCAAGGAAGAGTACCTCTTCTTATTAAAAAAATGGCCCATTGAAATGTAGAGTTGCAATCAAGGTTATTGAACCCCATGACCTCTTTGCAAATTAGGTTTATTTGTCAAATTTACAAACATTTGGCTGTTTGAAAAGAAAAAAGTAATTAAAAAACAATTTTAATAGTTCAACCCAATTAATATAACAAGCGGTTTCTCCAAATTCAACTCAAAATGCCACTTTTAATAACTACTGCAGTCTCAGAATTATTCAACACGATGAATAGAATTTCTCATAACAGAACACATTTGCAAATCAGGTGTTTTGTCGAGCACACCTGGTGTAACTAATCAAGGGCTTTATTAGTTGCATCAGATGTACTTGAGATAAAACACATCAAATGTCTTGGCTGGCTAAGGCTTTATTGACTGTGACATTTGATTACATGTTAGAAATATGGCAAAGGGTCCTTTTACATGGGATTTACCTGTCAGGCACAGATGCCCAGCAGGTCATCCCAGTGCTGATTTTTCCTGTGCCTTTACACAGGAACGATCATCGTTAGTGAATGGAGGTGAAGTGAGCTGGGGATTACTCCAGCCTACCCGTCTCCATTCACAGAAAATGGTCAGTTGTTCATAAATGAATGATTGCCGGTTTACACAAACCGATCCATTGATCAGTTTTCTGCATGCAGAAATTGAACGATGTAGGATAAGTGAACAAATTTTCATTCGTCGTTCAGTAGGGGCATGAATTTACACTGAACAATAATCGTACAGGTTCCTCCTGGATGCGGGAATCTGAATGATTTATCAGCCCATGTAAAAGCGCTATTAGTGAGTGGTCCATAAAGCAAAGAGAAGAGATCATTGCCTTGCACAAGGATGGGCTGCTGTTATATTAGTTGTGTTGAGCTATTTAAATTGTTCTTTTGTAACCAGCTGAAAGTTTTACTTGCTAGGGCGTCAGGTTGGATTCAATTAGGCATAAGTAAAGCCTAGGAGAAAATGTCAGGTCTTCTAAGTAGAAGCTGAAATTAGATGTCTTTGGACTTTCCAAGCATTCCTCCAAGTCCCCCAAGGCTTGGATTCAGAAGCTCTCCTGGAAGATTCTGGAATGGGCGTCACAGTCGCCTGATTTGAACCCCATAGAAAATTTTGGGTGGGATTTAAAGAAGGCAGTTGCAGCACACAAACCAAAAATATTACTGAACTGGAAGAATGGGCTAAGATTCCTCAAGAATGTGCCATGTTCAGATCTGCAGTTTACATTCACGTTCCAGAAACTGATCTGTCCTATGACTAAGGGCCCATTTAGACACAACGATTATCGCTCATAATTCGCTCATCTTCCATCTTGTGAGAGATAATCATTGTGTGCATTTACACAGCAAGATGATCACTCAAACGGCAGTTTGAGTGACAGTTTTTAATGTTCACTTTGCATAAGCTGTTAAGTAGCTAATAGGCTACTTAACAGCTTATTAGTGTGTAAATGAAGGCTCCTGCTCTATATAGAAGACACGCGGGACCACCATCTTCTGTATACAGCTGTTCTCTTCTCGGAGTGCTCAGCTGTTATGTAGCTGAGCAGTCCGAGTGGGGTATGCAGAAGAGAACCGCATGTCTTCTGCATACTTGTGATTTGTTTTCCAAGCGGGATACCAGCTAAAACAATAGTATCAGCTGTATCCGAGCACGAACAGTGCGCGACGGCCGCGCGTTTAGACACAACGATTATCGCTCAAAAGATGGAAGATGAGCAAATTTTGAGTGATAATTGTTGTGTCTAAATGGGCCTTAAAGCGGACAGCACCCAATGAACCCAATTGACTATAATGGCATTCGTTGGGCTTCCATCAAGCTGTTTGGCATTCTGTGCCCTTTCGTCCATGATTTTGTGCCAGATCTGTGCCGGAGGTCCTGCAAACATGACGATAATTTCAGTTGGGTTTTCCAAAGAAAGACTTTTATGACGTCCATCAAAACTTCACAATCTGAGACTGCATTTGGCAACGCACCCAGATGTCACTTGAAAACTCATAGAGCTGAGATGTGATTGTTTACTAAGTGATACTAATGTTGGCTAATGATGCCCAGAGTACGCTCATTGTCTTCATTATTGCACACACGTGTTTGCAGTGTGTCTTTATTATGGTTACCAGCCTATTTTGATATCTTTTGATTACACAAGTGAAATCACAGCAGGTGTTCTTTGCATTGAGGTATTCACCATTGGCCAACGAGAGACATTTTGTTCCTGCAAGTATTATACATTACAACATCTCCCATTGTTTAGCTTCATATCTATGAGTCCTTATTGAAATTAGTGTGTTCGGTTTTGGTCCGTTGCATCCGTATGCATTGTATGCGTTCATTTTTTCACTGCTGTGTGTCATCTGTGTGGCATTAAAGGGGTATTCCAGTTGCACAAAGTTGGTATCGATTGACAATCAAAAGTTTTTAACGTTTTCAATGTGGTGGTTCTTTGGATTTTGTGTCTGTAGCTTTCTAAAGTTTAGTGCTATACCGGTCCGAGTTTCTCAGACCGAGGTCATACTCACCTTTGTAAATCACGCTGATTATAGAAAGTAGAAGGAAGGCACTGAATTGTGATTTTGCGATAATTACACAAAAATCCAACACTGAGTTTTGGAGGTTACAAACGTACAAATGCATGACATTGCATATATGCATTCAGTGTCATCGAACCCTATAGACTTATGCTACATGTGATATTGCCTGAGATTGTAATTCAGTTTAACATAAAACAATATATAGATTAAAATAAACCATAAATTGCCCATACACCTTCAAAGACAACAGTTTCTTCTATCTCCACCATACACACGAACACTCATGGTTCAGCCATATAGCTTTGGCTTATCTACAGGAGGGATATTCAGCATGCTTAATCCTTCTTTTCCAGAACATCATCTGTTGAGTGAAAGTCAGAAGGCCCCCATACGCATGCGATAGTTGTCTGGTCCCACTGCGAGTTTAGACGACTGTAGACTAATGTACTGTATATGGGTAATTTAAATTCTTATATTACTTGAAGGGGATGTCCAGTTGTAAAGTATTAATGGTCTATCCTCAGGATAGGTAATCTACAGTGGAGTGGTGGGAGTCTGTCGCCAGAGACCCGATCTCATCAGGTGTTTTCTGGGCAGTTGCACTCGTGTTCTGATCTAATTTCTGCAGGAAGCAGACAGCTTCACTCACAGTGCAGTGGCCAGGCTTGGTATTACAAACCAAGTTTCCACTCTTTTGAATGGGTGCTTGGCCTGCAGTACCAAGCATGGCCACTGCACTTGGAACAGAGCTGTCTACTTCCTGCAGAAAAAAATCAGCTCGGTACACCAGTGCAATGGCCCAGAGCATATGTGATCTGCAGGGTCCCCTGATAACGGACCCCTGACAATCTGCTTTGGCTGACTTATTCTGAGGATACTTTACAACTTGACAATCCCTTTAAATAAGCTAAAAGAGCTCTTTAGGAAGCAAATAAAAACGTGAAAAATGTCTACATCAAACTATTTTACCTAATTCAAAAAAAAGGAAACATTTAGTGGACAACAGTGCTTGAATGCTTGGAATGTAGGGGCCACAAGTGATAAATGATAGATGAGTGATTCCCTTGCCTGGGGCAGCTCTAGCTGTAATATAGCACTTTTATGCTTTTGTTTATGTGCCGTATGTATTTTTAATGTAAGTGGTGCACAATTGGAAAGACCCTGCTAGGAAATGCAACAGAAGATGAACATTTCCTATTTGTAAATGTCGAGTCCTCGTCTGCTCAATACCAGATGACTACCAGCGCTCCAATTACTTATGTAACACATTTTAGGATGTGCGCAATCCATTCCAGTGGTTAACTCCTTATTGGCCGGAATGTCTCAGTCCTAAAGGACCAAACACTTTTTAGCAATTTTATGCATGTGGTGGTTTTATGCCCCTTTTTTTCTTGAGCTACCAAATTATATTTGCTGCATTCTCTTTATTCTATAATTTCTTTTACTTAGTTTTGTATATTTTTTTTTACATATATGTTCCCCATGATATCAAGTAAGACCTCTGAGGGACATTCCCAATGTCCTTTTTTTTCTTATTTATATTCATCCATAGGAGCCCCAGTTACAATGGAGAACATCCCCCTTTTGTGACCGTAGTCACTGGTAGAACTCACCTGGGTCTTCTAAGATCCAGCTGCTCTGCCATGCTGGGGGTCGCCGGTGATCATGATATCGCCAGGCAGGTCCAATAGAGGAAACAGCACTGCCTCTTCCTCTGTTCGCTACATTGTACTCATTGAGCGCTATGTAGGCTGGAAAAGACAAGACAAAAGTGATTCTAGACCACCTCTGTCTTCTCCTTAGGATCCTAGGTTGTCTCTGACACCTGAGCACCCCACTTGCTCTTGCTAAACTATGGAAATAGGAACTTTGAACCCACGTTGTATATTTAGGGGCTCACTGGGAGCAGTTTTTCTTTGCTATCATTATTCCCATATGCTAAATGGTACAAAAAGATATTCAAATAAAGTTAACCCCTAAGGATCCATTTAGATGGGGAAGTTTGATATGGTAGACCAGCACAGGTCAACGAGATAAGCGCTTGTCTACCAGACCTTTACACAGGCTAATTCAGACTGTATTAGGTGGATGAACGATGGTTCATATGATCATCTGTCCCCATAAGGCTGTTGTTGGTTGGCTGTGCATCTTCCTGTTCATACTGGCCCACAGCTGAGCATTGACTCATCTGTTGGTGGTCATTTGCACTTTTACATGGTGTGGTGATCAGGCAAAAGAAGCTATGGATGAACGTTCTTGTCAGATATCAGGCCTTGTAAAAGGCTAGGGATAACCTGATTGCCTGACATCCTTGTGACAAAGACACTAATTCAAGCCACAAGCACCAGATAGTCTTCCACCAACCTCCATCAACCTACTTTTTGATTGTCCTTCAGAATTGTTTGGGGCAAACAGTCTTGTTACCTGTTGGGAGATAAATGGCCACCAGACATCTCTGAAACGGCTTATTACAGGGTGAAACAAATACGGATAAATATTCAACTATCTGAAACCTTGTTTCCCTGATAATATTAGAAGGCTGTCTGGATTCATTAATGAACATTAGACTGGTGATAGACCCTGCCAAGATGGATTGAATCACAAACAAAATTCTAATAGCTTTTAATTGGCAGCAATTCTAATATTTACTAAATGGATCAGATCCATCGCTGTTTGTTTTCCGTCTAGCCCCCTCCATTTGCCTGTATATACTTCCCTTAGTTTTGTAGCACAATACTGTTAAATTGTGATAGCAGGAAAAGGAGGATCCAGGGAAAAATAATAGACTGTTACGGCCATGCAGGCTCCTCTGGGCAATTTATGCAAATAAGGAAACTGGAACAATAGCTCTGCAGCGCCACCTATTGGATGGTAGCATTCCTTCAAATCAATGTCTGACCCTTTATACAGGTCTTTATGACAATGATTGCGAATAGGAAACCAAGACCTGTATAAAGGGTCTGACATTGATTTGAAGGAATACTGCCATTGAATAGTTGGTGTTGCAGGGGTATTGTTTCATCTTCCTTATTTGCTTTTCCTTGTATCCCCCTTTTTCTGCTCTTATAGTGCCGCGCCCAGCCAGCGCTTTATCCAGGATGAAGTGTTAAGTGGAGGGAAGGTTTTGTCTTTATGTTACAATATGGACACTAAAGGTTTTTAAGTATTATTGCTATTAAATTGTGATGTGGGTGACCTCCACTACCCAGGGTCAATAAATTATCAACCTCAGCCACTGTTACTGAGAGGTGGAGACCGCCCACATAGCAATTTATTAGTATTGGGCACCAAAACGAAAGGCCCTTTTACACACAACAATTATCGCTCAAAATTCGTTCAAACGGACAAAAATGAGTGATAAACACAGGCAGTCATGCACTATTTGTTTAATTATCGTTAGCAAAGGTTTTTAGGCTAGCATAAAATCCATCATTTGGCTGTTGGAAAGTCTTTCAGTTTGAATGCAGTTCATTCTGTGTTTCCAGCAGCTAAGAGATGGCTTTGTTTGCTTTGTATATTCAATATTCAACGAGTACTCAATGATTACAATGTGTACAATGTTTAATCAGCCGCGAGGAGAATAATATAATGTGTCAACAGATGTTTGCTCAGCTGGGCAGTGTTCATACAATAAACAATCGTCTAAACACATGCCTAGCTGAGCAAACAACTCGCGGAGGAAAAACAGATGATTGAAGCAATAAACTTGGTATTCAAAAATGTTGGCAGCTCCCTTGAAGTTCGTTCAGTCTTGAGGTTGTTTAAGTGATTATCTTTGTGTATTAAAGGGCCTTAAAGGTGGCTCTACACACGACAACTATCAGCTGAAAAAACACCCAAATAGGTGATTTTAAGCAATAGTTCACCTCTGTAACACAGGACCCAATGGGTACAGAGTGAGAATCACTCAGTAGTTGCTAGTCACATTGTTTAAGCGACTGGTAAGCCAGTTCTTGCTTAGTATAAACAGGCAGCCGTTCATCTTTGAGCAACTGCCTGTTCAGAGTGAATGGGGGCGGGCGGTCAGAAAAGGTCTCGGTGCGCTATGCCTTCATTCACTGAACGGCTATTACTTAAGATAAAAAGGCAGTTTTGCTTATTAGAGGACTTGGCGGTTCTTCAGCCAGAATACTGTAATTTTTAATTAAATATTCTTTGACGTAAGTCAAGACACTTTTATGAATCAGTGATTGTGTAATGTACAGAGTGCTGAGCACATCTTGTTATTGTGAATAATGACCCCGTTCTTATATGACCTCACACTTAGAAATTTAAAGCCAGAGTGCCGTGGCCATAAATAAAGAAGAAGAAGCTCATTGACTCTGCCTATTATATAGGCCTGCTCTTATAGTATACTGTACATTATAGGAAGTTAGATTTGTGTAGCTCAAGGGTATTGCAGTTGTCATTCTAGCTTCATTGGGGGATGTTTGCTCCAAGCATGTTATTTTTTTTTCTAGCATGGCTATTGATGGCAAGTTTCACAGTTCTTCTTCTTGAAAATAATCTGTTCCTAAAAATCTATCCTCCGAAACTTACAAAGCTCTTAATTAAATGTCGCAGTGCTGTGATAACTTTGAAGTCTTGAAACTTGAGTGTCTGTCACTAATTGGGGTAGATTCTCAGGAGGTTCTACAATAGTTGATTGACTGGTCCTGCTTATTAGCCTTTTGTGTCTGCAGTCTTGTCACACACCAGATTCCTCCTAACCTTATATATGCCAGAGGGGCTCTTGTGATGTACTGTACATCTATTGCAGCTATTACTGGTTGAGTTCTACAAAGGTGCAGGAAGAGCCATGAATGAGAGAGTCAATGGCTGTCACCCTGCTGTCATCAAATTACCAGTTAGAAATGAGAGAGTGCCACTGTTATTGGTGTCTTCACCTGGGAAAGCAACTATTTCAGTCAGGCAGAAAGGAGTCACAAATATCCTGGCATTTATATGGCCAGCTTTACTCAGTTCCATACGCTGCCATGACAGCCTGTACCCTGAAGTTCGTTAACCACTTTGTGTTTTTATGTCCTGTAGCTGAAGGGTATGTATGAAGGGAGATCGTGCGGCGATCTCTCTCCATACAACACGAGCGCCAGCTGTTTCTTACAGCCGACACTCGGCGGCAACAGCTCTGATAAGCTGCACGGCTCATCGGAGCTGTTAACCCTTTAAAATCACCCGAAGAATGTTCGGGGTCCCATACGGCCCCCTGCGATGAGATCGGAGGGCGCTGTGTGGGTGTTATGGCAGCCAGGGGCCTTCTGAAAGGCCCCAGGGCTGTCATGGCAGAATGCCTATCAAGTCATGACCATGGCATGAGCATACCTTGTTTCACTGTATAGGAAAGTGTAATCTAATTCCCCACGGCCCTACAATATTGTAATCTTCCAACTACTAAAATTATTAATCATGTTAAAACAGTAATTTAAGTAATTACCAATAAGGCTGTATTCTAATATGTCTAGGTCCCAAATGATCAATAAATCCCCATAAACTGATGTCCTTAAAGGAGTTTTCTGGGCAAAAATTATTGATCACCTGTTCTCAGGTCATCTCCCATGATGAGCTGATCTGTGTTCAACTAGAAAGACAGACGCGGAAGTGTAATATACGCTTCAGCTCCCATTGATTTCAATGAGAGTGAAACCAGCTAGGGCACTTCCACTCCCGTCTGTTATGATGACATCCGTCCTGCTGCACTTTGCCATGTATCCCGAGTGGCGAGTCCCCTGTGATTTACTACTGATAACCTATCCTAAGCATAGGTCATCAATAGTTTTGGTCCAGAAAACCTCTTTTCCTGTAGAGTGAAATCTCGACATCTAAAGGTGTGTTTAGACACAAAGATGATCGATCAAAAGATGGCTTTTGAGCGATCATTTTGCATAAACTACTAATTGGTACTAATATCCATTAGTAAGAATTTGCAGTGTGTGAGTCGCCAGGAGCTGAATTTATTGAGAGGACCGCCCGCTGCTCTCTGAATAAATTCATTTTGTTCTGCCAGCGGGGCTGACAGCTGAGAACAGCTGAGACAATGCAATCAGCTGTTATCAGCTGTCCCTGTCCCTCTTATCAGCTGTTCTGCTGAACAACGGATTTCAAGCCAAACTGTTTTAAGGCACATTTACATGCAATGATTTGCTCAAAAGATGGCATTTGATCGAATTTTAAGTGCTAATCGTTGTGTCTGAATGGGCCTTAAAACATTAGAAGACAATTGTCTGAATAATCGCTCCAAACAGCAAATGAACGGTAGTTGTTCGAAAGCTTTCACACTGATTGTTCAGTTTTTACAGTTGTCGAACAAATTGTTGAGAGTATTTACACAGGTCGAATTATCGGTTATCCACTAGATAGGGGCATTTCCTTTTTTTGGTGGGCGTGTATTTATTATTTCTACATTTCCTCATACTGAACAGCCACATGCCTCCAAGGGGTTGGTGCTTTGTCATTGAAATACTATTTACACCAGAAGACAATTAATCAACCAACAACAATTTTTTAGATGCACTGAAAAGGAACGACTAGTTAGCGAATTATTACTTAGTGCCCTGTTGTTGTTTGTATTTACATGGTACGACTATCTCGTAAAACACTCTTTCCAATGATTAGTCGGATGATATTCACCTTCTGTAAGGGTACCTTTTGGCTACAGCCTAGTTTATGTGCCTTTATAATGCATGTATTGATATTACTACCTTCTTATCAGATGATGGACCATCCAATTATCAGATGATGGTCCTTCTAATGCCAGGCAGAAACCATAAAAACAGGCAGTAAAATATCAACAGGCTTGTCAATATCTCGGGCATATTGCGCAGCCTGGCTTCTGGGCCGTGATGATGTGAGGGAAGGAGATGTAATTCTATCATACATGCTATCTGATTATATTCCCAATGGCTGGCTTAATTTAGAGTCATGATAGGTAAATCTACTTAACTGGCACCACATTACTTTAAAGGGGATTTCTAAGTCTATTTGTGACTCAAGGCATTCGGCTCGCATGTCCTTCCGTACTACTTTATCTCAGTAGATGCATTGATATAATTGGATTTTATGTTGGTGAGTGGCTTTATGATAAAATCACGTTTGACAGAAAAGAAAATGTTTGGTAAGTGAGGATTGATGGCATGTGGGACCAATGACATATATATAGTTCTGAGAGCAGCGTTTGCAAGTTGTAAACTATATGTAATCTTTTAACCCAAATTATATAAACTATTATATTATTTATAATGAATTTCACATAGTTAATATTTTAGAGGGGAGATGAAATAATACAATAACTCTTCTTAACGAGAATGTTTACTCGGCAGCATTGGCTCAGAAATTGGTCATTGACTATACTAAATGTTGTGGAGACCGGTCTCATTGCTCATTGAGATGTATATACTTTTTTGTGGTATTAAAAGAGACATTTAGCATATGAAGCTAATCCCAGTATATTCTCTGCCAATTACAGATACAAGTAATGGTACTTTATTCTCTCTGTCTGTTCTTTCAGTTACAAAATATTCCACTTTCTGCGTTTTCTGTGTAGTACAGAAATTTGTATTGAATTATCCTTTCACATCGCTGCTAGTGCCGACAAAGTCCCAGCATGGCCATGGGTCTGATGTAAAGTCATGACTTCAGCACTGAACCACATGATGCTTTGCCAGCGTATGCGCAATGGCATTTCTTACTGGACATTGAGGGAGAAGGATGTCCCTGCTAATATTATACTTATAGGCTGGCTGAGCTACCTGTCGTCTCAGCCAGTCTATCAATGTCTCTTTTTAGGTATTTATTCCAACGCCTCTGCACAAAAGATGCCGGTAATACTCTTGTAGTCAGGTCTCAGCAGGCCTTGGTGGTGTCAGTGTTTAGTGCTGCTTTATTTGATGCTCTGTGTATGACTTCTGACTGTGACTTTTGGCTCTACCTGCGTTTTTGGTCCATTTGCTTCCCTTGTCCCCCAGAGTACAGCTAGGAACGTTTAGAGAAGCCAGTTAAGCTCCGGCCATGGCATCGCCTTTTTCAGGGCGAGTGCTCCACTTCCCCATCTAGTATAGTCAAGGCAGACCAGGGACAGATCCCTGACTTCCCTTCTGAGACTTACTTGGTCTTTGAAGCTATTTTGTACAGCTAGTACACAATTGTCATCTGAGTTCTGACACATTGTTCGACCTGTCTCCCTGTCTTTCATCTGGATATTTTGATAGGTCTGTAGGAACATGACATACATATCGAATATGAGGTTCTGCTGCTGAAGTCGTCCAGATTCCCTTTTCTCTCCATGCTTGTAAACACAGTCCCTGGTAATTGACATCTCCAGCCTGAGCTGTAGGAGCTATGCATCTGTGCTGCTAATGCGCTTTCATCTTCAGCACATGCGGGTGACTTCCTTGAGGCCATGGATATCATTGTGCATGCGCTGGCTCAGATTCACAGCTTCGTCAGTTTGAGCGGCTGATCGAAATCATTAGGGTGAGGGGGCATGTTTACAAGCATGGGGGACAAAGAGAGCCTGGATGACTTCAGCAGCAGAACTGCCCATAGGACGATTTGATATTAAGTTACATACCTCATGGTAAGTTCAAAAAGTGGGATGTTTCACAATTGAAAACAAAGACAGAAAAAAAAGTTACATAGTAACACAGTATATTAGGCCGCAAAAAGACACATGTCCATACAGTTCACACTATTACCCCCCAATGTTGATCCAGAAGAAGGCAAAAAAAACCAGTGAGGTAGAAGCCAATTTTCCTCATTTAGGGGAGAAAAATTCCCTCCCAACTGCAATCTGGCAATCTGAATAATTCCCTGGATCACCGACCCTTCTGAAGTAATTTAGTGACTATAACATGTAATATTATTACATTCAAAAGAGGTGTCCAGGCCCCTCTAAAACTCTTTTATCAAGTTTGCCATCGCCACATCCTCAGCCAGAGAGTTCCACAATTTCACTGCTCTTACAGTAAAGAACCCCCTTCTATGTCGGTGTAGAAACCTTCATTCTTCTAGATGTAGAGGGCCCCACCTTGTTACAGTCCTGGGTATAAACAGATGATGGGAGAGATCTCTGTATTGTCCCCTGTTATATTTATACATAGATATTAGGTTGCTCCTTAGCTGTCTTTTTTTCTAAACTAAATAACCCCAATTTTGATAACCTTTTTGGGTATTGTAGTCCGCCCATTCTATTTATTGCTTTAGTTGCCCGCCTTTGAACCTGCTCAAGTTCTGATATGTCTTTCTTGAGTACTGGTGTCCTAAACTGTCCACAATATTCCATGTGTGGTCTGACCAGTTGCTTGTAAAGAGGAAAAACAATGTTCTTGTCATTTTGCCCCTTTACCTCTTTTGATACACCCCATGATTTTATTTGCCTTGGCAGCAGCTGCCTGACCCTGGTTGCTCCAGTTGATTTACAATTAACTAAAATCCCTACGTACTTTTCCATGTCAGTCTTACCCAGTGGTTTCCCATTTAGGGCATAGTCAGACGAGCGTTTTTCGCGCGCTCCTATGAGCGCAGAAAAAGCGTGTCTGATAGAACCATTGGTTGGTCAATGAATTCAATGAATGGCTGAGCACTGCCTGTGACTGGCTGAGTGCTCAACCAATCAGACCAGCACTTACACTACACTCATAGGTGCGCAAAAAAAAAAATTCTCGTCTGACTGAGCCCTTAGTGTGTAATTTCCCCTGCCCATGTGCATAACCTTACATTTATCGGCGTTAGACAGAAAAGTGGCAAGTGAGGTTTAAGTCCCCAAACTTATCCACCTACATTTGCAACTGCATTCTGTCATAATTTTTTATCATCTGCAAATATTGATATTTTACTGTGCAATCCTTCCAACAGGTCATTAATAAAGATATTAACAAGAATAGTGTCCAGTACTGCCCCCTGTGGTACCCCACTACTAACAGTGACCCAATCAGAGTATGTACCTTTAATAAACACTCTCTGCTTTCTACAACTGAGACAGTTACTTACCCACTTAAGTTCTCACCCAGACCAAGCATTCTCATTTTATATAGCAACCTTTTATGCGGCACAGTATCAAACAATGTGTCCAGATACATCAGATCCACTGACTCTTACCGGTCCAGTCTAGAACTTACCTCCTCGTAGAAGCTGATCAAGTTGGTTTGACAGGAGCGATCTCTCACAAACCCATTCTGATGCAGCTATTTTCCTTGTGGTACTCCAGGATAGCATCTCTTAGAAACCCATCAAACATTTTACCCACAATAGAAGTAAGACTTACCGGCCTGTAGCTTCCAGGTTTACTTTTTGACCCCTTTTTGAATATTGGCAGCACATTGGCTATTGTTCCAATCCAGTGGAACAGAACCCGTCACTTTAGAGTTCTTAAATATAGGAAACAATGGTCTGTCTAAAACATTACTTAATTCCCTTGGAACCCAGGAGTGTATGCCATTGGGACCTGGTGATTTGTCTAGTTTAATCTTTTTAAGGAAGGCTTGCACTTCTTTCTGGGTTAAAATGGTAACATTTAGTTGAGAGTTTACTTTATCACTCTGTATCTCATCTGTCATTTTATTTTCCTCCGTGAATACACTGTAAAAAAATATTTAATAGATTTGCTTTCTGCTCATCGCCGTCTTCAATTTTTCCCACATTATTTATTAAAGGACCAACACTTTCAGTATTAGTCTTTTTACTATTTATATGGTTAATGAACAGTTCAGGGTTTAAGTGCATTTACACACACAGATGAGTGGTCAAAATTTGTCAGAAACTGACAGTTTTGAGTGATCATTTTGCATAGGTACTAATGGGCTAATCAGCCCTTTAGTACTTCATGTGCATGTATTTAGAGAACAGCGGGTGGTCTGTTTTCTAAATACTTCACTATTGTTCTCTAGTGGGACAGCAGCTGTTAAAGAATGTAATTAGCTGTTATCAGCGCTGCCCGCTGAGAGCTCAGCATGCGGTCCGTCTAACCAGCAAGGATGGATTTCATGCTGACCTGAACTCAGTGATGGATGAAAAGTGCACGGTAAGTGCACGATGGGTGCACATTTATACACAACGAATCCATTAAACAAAAGAATCCATTAAAACAGAAGGTACAATCCTGCATATCTTCGTAGTGCAAATCTACGGTCGGCAGTGATGTATGGGCTGCGTTAAGGTGGCAGACTTCCTTTAATTATAGTTTTTAACCTGGGTCCATATATTAGTGAGTTGGGCCTTTAAATGCATTACTGTTTTATTAGCATTTGGCTTAGACTACAGTTATTCAATTGTTAAACAAATTGACAGTATTAATGTAACCCAATTATTATACAGCTCAGCAGACGCGCTGTCTTTGCATAGTTTATTGTGCTGTTCGTAGGATCTATGTAATAACCACAGTGTATAATGAACCAGCCCACAGAGAGCAGACTGATCAATACTGCAGGTCCAGCAATGGGAGATGGGACATCAATTGCCTGCATGTTAAATAGCGTTTGGCCAAATGATCACTATTAATCATTTATGATTTAGTGCATAGAAAGGAGTAGCTTTGCAAAGAATTTATCTATGTTCTTCAAGCTCCAAGCTGCCCAATAGAACATTTTAAAATACAGTCTGTAGTAATGCATAGGACAACAAAGTGATGAGTGAATAATATATACGGTTGTTTGCTCTGGTGTCATGTGTTTATGCGAAGAATCTCTAGCTGAGAAGTTTTTAATTGGTGCTGTTGTCTTCTGCCACATGAATCATTGTGTTTAGCATAATAAACAATCAACCCACCCCTCAAGTCCTTTGAAAGACTGAACAAATGCCATTTAAGCGTAAAGACAAGCAATTGAACTAACAACTATTTTTATGTAGGTTGAAACTCAGCGATAAACGACAAGTGAAAGAATGTTGCACAATGGCTTAGCATTTACACGTAACAATTATCGCTCACTTTCGCTCGCTTGAATGAATTCTGAGCGATAATCGTTGCGTGTAAATAGACCTTACGTGAATCTTTGTGTTAGTGACTTTTTCCAAGAGATAATTAGCAAAATGTGTTTTAGTTAAGTAGATTAGATTAGAAGTGGGTTTCAGAGGTGCTTTGACCATTAAATAAAGGTTCACAAAACCTGACAAATCTGCTCTTCTGAAGATTGGTTAGTGTGAACCATGCTATGATGCAAACACCTTTCAAAAGACCTGAGAATATGTGTTAAAGAGAGGCATAAAGCTGGAAAAGACTACAATAGCATTACTAAAGACCTGAGTGTACATCAACCTGTTATGTCTTACTGGCGCTGGATAGGAACCTCAGGTGTAGTAGCCATGTGGGACTAGAGAGTAGTCAGGAGAAAGCTGGAGGTCATCAGTAGGTAGTGACTAGAGATGAGCGAGCACACTCTGATAAGGCAGTTACTTAAGTGAGCATCGCTCTTCTCGAGTAACTGCATTCTTGTCCGAGCAGGCTCGGGGGGGGGGGGGGCGGCAAAGGGTGGTGGGGGAGTTCAAGAGATCTCTCTGTCTTTCTCCCCCCGCTACTCCACGCTACCCCCCTGAGCCTGCTCGGACAAGAATGCAGTTACTCGAGAAGAGCGATGCTCGCTCGAGCAACTGCCTTATCCGAGCGTGCTCCCTCATCTCTAGTAGTGACATTTGCAGTACGAATGGATGGGGTGGAAAGCATAGTAAGATGGAAGCCAGGAGTCGTTATCAGGTAGTCATGCTTGCAGTACAACTGGATGAGGTGGGAAGCATAGTCAGATGGAAGCCAGGAGTCATTATCGAGTAGTCATATTTGCAGTACAAATGTAGCCTTGTTCCCAGATCCTGCAACCCACACCCTGTTCTAGCTCAGTCCTAGTTCCTCTATTGCCTTTATCAAGCTGCATTTCCTAACCTACTCCTCCCCTGCAAACTGTGACTACTTGCTGACGACTCCTGGCTTCCATCTGACTACGCTTCCTGTCTCATCCAAGTAGAACTTTGTTAAAAGTTTGGTTGGGAATGTACCTAAAACATGGCTCTACTAGTTCGGTTTGTTCAGCACTGAACCCTGCACAACTACACCAAACACCATTCCAACTGTGAAACATTGTGTTTTGGAATGGTCAAGTCAGAGTCCCAAACCTTAACCCTGTGGAAATACTGTGTATGCAAGGCATCTCAGAAATATTGATGAACTGAAACATTTTCCTCAACATGCAAATTATATATACAGCGACAGCGAAGGTTTGATAGAGGTGATTGCTGCTCAAGGGGATCTCCAGGTTGTTTAATTTGAGGGATCATTTACTTTTTTCCCCTTGCACTGTGGATATTTACTTAATATCTTCAAGACATGAACAGTACAACTGTTTGTGTGTTGTTAGTTCACTATAATTGTATTTGTGTAGCACTGTGACAAATAACTTTCAGGCCACATTTTCTTATATGTCAAAGTGGAAATCCAGGTACTTCCAAATAGTTCACTTACGGTAAAGCCACACCATTTTTCACAGCAGTGCACGGACATTGTCATCACTTAGTCAGTAGCCCTGTTCCAAATGTTGCTCCATCTAATGTCCCTGTACCCAATACCCGAAATCGAAGACTCACGAGAAGGCATATGAACATGAGAAAAACATACAAACTCCACAGAAACTCCAGGCAATAGTGCTAACATTGCTACCATGCTGTAATCTTACAAATATTTGATGTGGAATTTTGATAAAAGCTCAAGAGGAGGTGCTCAAGTTTCTTGGAAAGCACCAGGAGTTCAGAACTCAAGGACATCCTTAGGGCATTTAATGGGTCATCCACCTTATTAACTATTTTTGTGCACTGCAATGATTAGTGTGGATTAACTACATTACCCATTAATCCGTACTAGATGGTTTATGATAACAGATCTTTTGATGCATGCAGTTTCCATGACTTTCTATAGAAAGTTGGCTGGACATGGCTATTGATCTGAACATTAAAATTGGTGTCGGGACCGGTTCTCTGACATCCCAGCTCTTGGACATGTCTTTTTATTAGAAAACAAAATTACATAAAGCCATCTTTTATTGCGGAACTGAATTAGTTTTACTGGAGTTCTGAAAGAAAAGTATCACATCTGTTTTATTTCAGAATGTACAGTATCTCATTTATACCCATAATTGGCCTGGAATTACTCAGTTTAGTTTTTGACATTTAACACTTACCATGTAGCTTTGGTTATTATTCTCCAGAAATCCCTCTATGACCTCTGTGAGATATACATGCAGGGTGTCCCAAAAATGTATGCAAACTTTAACCGGGGAGATAAATCGAAAGTGGCGCAAAGGAAAACTGGCTTAGTTTCTCATAGCAAGCAACCAGATTCCACCTCTGGAAAATGAAAGTATAGACCTGATGGCTTGTTATGGACAACTAAGCCAGTTTACTTTTCCCCCACTTTTGATTTATCTCCCCAGTTAATTTTCACTCCTTTTCAGGCTGAACCGATTAGGAATAAGCTAATTAGGATTAGGAAGGAAATTTATCCTAGAGTGCTACTGGAAGTTTGAAAACGCACTTGAAGTGCAAAGGAAGTTTCAGACAGTTTCCAATTAATCCCCCTACGTGACTTCTTATCACTGGTATTAGAGATGCATTTGAAGTAGATGAAACTGTTCAGAATGTCCACAAGAAACATTCGTCAAGACCGTGAACATTGACAAGCCCTACAAAGCAAGAAGGGTTGATGGAAAAGTATCTTCAGAGTCCAAGAAAATCTATGCAGCAAGCGGGTCGTGAGATAGGAATTTGAAAAATTGTGTCCATGGCATTTTTAAGCTTGGTCATTTGAAAAGTTACATTCCAAGAATAGTCCATGCTTGCAATGAAGATGATCCAGACCGGGGAGTGCAGTTTTTTGAGTGGCACTTGGCAAGATGTGCAGAGGGTGCACAGGTTCCAAGAAAGATTGTTTGGAGCAAATAAATTAAATGGCTCAATTAACGGCCACAATTGCACTTACCGGGGACCCGAAATGTGGAAGAACATCATGGTAATTTACCAGGAGTTACAGCGTGGTGCGGCTCATCAATGAAGAGATTAATTGGACCGTTCTTTTTGACGCTACTGTGACTGATGCCGTTTACCTGAACTTGCTGCTGCAATCTGTTATGTGACGCATTCAAAAGAACTTTGAGGATGAGGAACTTTCTTTTCAACAAGATGAAGCACCCCCACACTACTTTCATGATGTAATGCCCTACCTTGATGATGATCTACCATACAGATGGATTGGAAGGCAGAGGTTTAGTAGAATACCCCCCTGCATTCACCAGATCTCAAGTCAGTAGACTTTTTTATGGGGATACTTAAAATATAAACTTTACAGCAAAGTCAACGAATTGAGGGCAGACATTGAACAAGGATGCGCAGAAAATGCCAAATAAAATGATTCTTGATGTTTGTGATTACATTGCTTTGCTTTAGCTGCAGTCCCAGGACCAAAACGGTCATGAGTTGGAAAACAAGAGAAAAACAATTAGACCAGGGGCGTAACTATAGAGGGTGCAGGGGATGCGGTTGCACCCGGGCCCAGGAGCCTTAGGGGGCCCATAAGGTCTCTCTTCTCCATATAGGGAGCCCAGTACTATGAGTAAAGCATTATAGTTGGGGCCCTGTTACAGGTTTTGCATTGGGGCCCAGAAGCTTCAAGTTATGCCTCTGTGCAGCATGGTTTAGGTATGGGTACAGGTACAGATACAGATACAGATAGAAGGGAGGCCTCTGGTCACCTTTTGCATCAAGGCCCCTGAGCCTTTAATTACGCCCCTGAATTAGACAAAAAGAATTAGCCATTTCTGTATGAATGAATGAGCTGTAATAAACACTGACTTTTTAATCATTCATAGGGTATATATATTTTAGACACTCTGTATATGTACTATAAGGAAGCAATCATTCATTCATACATACAGAACAAATCTTACGGTTCTGAACCTCCTCAGTTGAAACGTAATTGAGCCTCTTATCCAGTCACAAGTCTCTTGATCTAATCATACCTTGATTTCTATGGAAAATTAATATGGTCTTGTGCCACTTCTCATACTCTCTTCTATCAAATATACCGTGTTAAAGCTGTGGTCACAAAGAGATCAACACATCTGAGTACTAAAACATTTATTAGACAGAAGGCTTACTTAGATTTCAGAAATGACGTGTTTTCTTAATCCGTTGTCTAAACGTACTTCTCTGTCTTCTGCTATAGCTAAGGCTTCGTTTAGATAGTGTGATGTGAGGCAGATAATGAATGTTGATCAACAAGATCGGCAATCGTTTCATGGGCCTCTGCACAGGCTGGATGAGAATGAACGGGGGACATGTGATCATACATACGATACCCCATACAACTTCCCCATGCAATACCAAATGTAGTTTCATCATTGTCAGCAGATAATCCTCCATTTACACGGGTAACTGTGCTGCAGACAACAGTAAATTTTTCGGCTACTCAAAATATGCAATTAGCCGATGAACAAGTGTTTGCCCGATTCTTGGTAAATCAGCTGTAACTTCACATGGCCTGATGATGAGGCATACAAATGCTTCAACAAACGTACTTCCCTGATCTTCAAGCCTACCAGTTGAGTTGTTCCAGATGCAGGGTCAGACTTACACTGGGTCATACCTCCTTCTGGCGCACCCTTTCATGTTGTGCATTGTTGTACAGCCTACAAATATCCATACCATATACACCCTATTTATAGACACCATACAAAATAAAACCCATATAACGTTGTCATACGTTGGCCAAAAAACACTAACCATACACAAGTAATGATGTACTGTGCCACCACCATCGGATACTGCAAAACTAATACACTTTTTAGGAGTGCGACATATTGCCACACATATACTAAATAAATACCCCCACACACTGCTCAAATAATACCAACGATGATCAAAACAACAGCAAAGTAATGTAATAACATGCTATGCTAACACTACTATACAACTAATAAAAAGATTCATTGTGGTCACAAGTAGCAGATACCAGGACTTTTATGGTGCCGCCTCAGGCCCCAAAGGCCGATGTGCTTCATATGCAGAAATAAAGATATAGAGGCTTGTTCAAAAGGACAGTTGACTATAAATATGTGTGATATCCTGAAGCGCTTGTATATTTTAAGGCCAAATTGCCTTGCTTCACAGGAAGTAGGTTGGCATATCCAAAGCCCCAGGGGGATGATTTCCTTCCAAGTGACATTGTAATTTCAATCATCTTTAAATTTAGAAAACACAATGACATGCTCTTCAGGCAACACAGAAGAAGACGTCAAGCATGCTGTGCAAACCTAGGGCATCCCTTTCTTTAAGAAGAATTGAGGTTGGGAATGAGGTAAGATGAGGCCATGGTGTGTATGGATGGGTTAATGATTGGACAACCTCTGTCCCAAGCTAGAGATCCAACATGGCCCAAGTGAAGACGTATCATGGTGCCAACAGCGTTGTGACATCCAGGTTCTCGGCTGGTCCAGAATTATGTTAGAACGGCACCCCAGACCTTTTGATGTTGCAGGCAGCGCATGCGCGCTGGACAGCGAAGGAGTAACACATCCCTTCAGTGCCAACACTGATAGGCCGGCTCAGTTGTCTCAGCCTATCAGAGGTAATTATAAAGTATATAAACGGGCCCCTAGATTCTAATGGTACCGGTTATACTGTGTGTATACTGGCCACGCTGTATAAGAGGAATCTTTAGTGAGTCCAGTATCAGCTACCGAATCGGCTCCATCCTTCTATCTGCAACTTGTCGCCTTTGGTTGTGCAAACTAGTTAATCCAGACATGGCAAGAATCTATTACAGTGACAATGAGATGTATTACTTGTATATTATTCTAAGCCTTATGTATAATATATACTCTTCTTTGTTTATTATGCATCGCTGCAAAGATAATAGCAAAATATATACAATGGAATATATATGCACACACACATCTGTACAAACTCTGATTGGGTCACTGTTACTAGTGGGGCACTACAGGGGTCGTGTATTGGGGCCTATTCTTTTTAATGTATTTATTAACAACATTGTGGAGGGATTGCACAGTGAAATCTCAATATTTGCAAATGATACAAGACTTTGTGAAGTAATTAATACGAGAGGACAGATGGGCAGGGAAAATACATGTCACCATTACACACTAAATGGGAAACCACTGGGGACCACTGACATGGAAAAGGACTTGGGATTTTAATTAACTGTAAACTTATTTGGAGCAACTAGTGTCAAGCAGCTGCTGCCAAGGCAAATAGGATCATGGGGTGCATCAAAAGAGGTCTACGGGCACATAATGAGAATATTGTTCTTCCTCTTTACAAGTCACTGGTCAGACCACACATGGAATATTATGGACAGTTTTGGGCACCGGCACTCAAGAAGGACATATCAGAGCTTGAGCGGGTACAAAGATGGGCAACTAAAGTAATGAATGGAATGGGCAGACTACAGTACCCAGAGAGGTTATCAAAATTGGGGGTATTGAGTTTAGAAAAAAATATGGCTGACGGGCGACCTAATAACTATGTATAAATGTATTAGGGACAATACAGAGATATCTCCGATCATCTATTTGTACCCAGGAACCTGGGGCAAGGGAGTGCCCTCTACATCCAGAGGAAAGAATGTTTCTTTCACTGACATAGAAGGTTTTTTTTTACTGTAAGAGCAGTGAGACTGTGGAACTCTCTGCCTGAGGACATGGTGATGGCGAACTTGCTAAAAGAGTACAAGAGGGGCCTGGACGCCTTTCATTTTAGTTTTTTTTTTTTAAACATTTATTTATTTTTCTTGAAAATATTTTGTCAGCATCCAAAATTTTAAATGGAATACTACAAGATCGGTGAAAGCCACACAGGGCCAATATTTTGTTTACATATATGAGTTTAGTCTTGCAGGACCGATAATCATATGGTAATGCTAAAAAGAACAATTCCTTTTTGATTGTATCTTCTAATCCAGAGCTGAACCTTCATCTTTCACAGAAAAGTTGGGAAGTGTAACTAAGAGGGGGAAAAAAAAGAAAAAGAGAAGGGGGTAGGGGGAGGGAAAGAATATCACTTCAAAAGATCCTGTCTCCATATTTAATGTCTCTACTTTCTGGACGCCTTTCTTGAGCGATACAATATAATGTGGGACAATACAGAGATCTCTCCTGTCATCTTTTTATACCCAGGACTGTAACAAGGGGGCGGCCTCTATGTCTAGAGGAAAGAAGGGTTCTACACCAACATAGAAGGGGGTTCTTTACTGTAAGAGCAGTGAGACTGTGGAACTCTCTGCCTGAGGATGTGGCGATAGCAAACTTGATAAGAGTTTTAGAGGGGCCTGGACGCCTCTTTTTGAATGTTATAATATTACATGTTATAGTCACTAAATTACTTCAGAAGGGTCGGTGATCCAGGGATTATTCTGATTGCCAGATTGGAGTTGGGAAGGAATTTTTTCCCTAAAATGAGGAAACTTCTTCCTCATTTTTGCCTTCCTCTGGATAACATTCATGGAGACATTTCTTCCATATCAAAATTTCCCACAGAGCTCCAACACAACAAGATCATTTTTACTACTCGAAGGTGAGAAGAAATTACCTTGCATTTTCTCATCTGTGTTGAGTTTAGTCTAAGAGTACCACAAAAAATGTGCTATTTTTATATAAACAGTGTATGAAACCACCCTAAGGCCGCCTGCAGACGAGCGGAAATCCCGCCGCGGGATTTCCCGCGGGATTTCCGCCGCTGAAAGTCTGCATAGGAGTGCATTACAATACGCACTCCTATGCAGACGGCCGTGGTTTGGCCGCGCGAAATCTCGCGCGGCAAACAAACCGCGGCATGTTCTAATTTTCTGCGGGGCACGCACTCACCCGGCCGCCGGCTCCGGTCTGCGCATGCGCCGGCTGCGCGGCAGCCGGCACATCAAAGAGCCGGGGCCGCCAGGCGCGGGTGAGTACGCGCTCGTCCCTGCAGGCTCTGGGGTCGGATCGCGCGGCGAGATTTCTCGCTGCCGGATCCGACCCGCTCGTCGGCAGGCGGCCTAAAGCTAGTCTTCACATCGTTGTATCATATTATAACTAGAGATGAGCGAGCACGCTCGTTCAGGCTGATGCTCGAGCAAGCATCGGTCTTTTCGAGTAACTGTTTTTTCGAGAGCAGGGGGGATCTCTCTCTCCCCGCCACACCCCCCCCCCCCCACACACACACCGCATGGTGCTCAGACAACTAATCAGTTACTTGAAAAGACCGATGCTTGCTCGAGCAGCAGCCTTAAACGAGCTTGCTCGCTCATCTCTAATTATAACCTTTCGGATCATAAGGGATTGGAGGGATTGGAGATGTGATTGAAGAGTCATATGCAGACAACATATATTACCCAGCTTTCTGCATCCAGTCCTGATGGGACAACCTCTTTCAGTGGTGGAACAAGTGCGGAGTTACTTCGGACTGATTTGTGCATGAGTCACATGGAGAAAGATTCCAGCCAAATAACTCAATATTTGCTGAGCACGTTAAATGTATCGGGAAAACAAACCACTAAGTACTGTAGAGTGTGAATGTCCATATAGCTAAATTCTGATCATCTGGATCACACAAGGATGAATTTTTCCAAATTATAAGACTCGTAAAAATGAGAGAAAAAATTTGTCTTGTGGGTAAAGATTCTCCAGGAAATCCTGTGTAGTCTAATTCTTAGTCGCCAAAATTGCTCTCCTCAGCTACACTACGACATGTCTCCTTCGTTTCCTGGTTACAAGTTTGCCTCCTATGTGGCGTTTGAATTCTTGATTATTTCTCAATTTCAGATTAAAATTTATATAAAAGAGTGAACAAATTTTAAAAAATCCAAGCCTTTGGGTTTCATCTAAACAATTAAATGTTGGATACTGCTAAACTTTATTTTATAAAGATACTTTCTTACTATTTTGTATTTATAAAACCCATTTATCATAATTTTGCCATAAAGTAATATATAAATCTAGAATATGTATGTATCACTAACAGAGGCGTAACTCGAAGCTCCTGGGCCCCAATGTAAAGTCTGTTACAGGGCCCCCGACTATAATGCTTTATTCATAGTATTGGGCTTCCTATATGGAGAAGAGAGGCCTTATGGGGTCTCTAAGGTTCCTGGGCCTGGGTACAACCGCATTCGTTGCATCCCCTATAGCAGTGATGGCGAACCTTTTGGAGTCCGAGTGCCCAAACTGCGACCTAAAACCCACATATTTATCGCAAAGTGCCAACATGTCAGGGGGCGGGGCTTATCACGACGTATGATTTTACCTCCGTCGTTCTAAAAAGGACAGGGCCGCTTCAAAATAGACAGCGTGCAGATTTTAACTGCTTTTTGGATGCGCGTCCATCAAAGTAGCACATTATTTACCCCACATGGTGACCGTCATCCGAAAAAATTTAAAAAAAAGAACGCCAGAAATGCACTTTCAGTCACCCTGTCTCCCAGAAAAAAATGCAATAAAAAGCGATCAAAAAGTCATATGTATTCCGAAATGATACTAAAATAAACTACTGGACATCTCGCAAGAAATGAGCCCTCGCACAACTACGTTGATGGAAAAATTAAAAAGTTATTGTGCGCAGATGATGGCGGCAGAAAATAATTTTACAAAATTAGATGTCTTTACAAAAAAATAAAAGTAGTACAGCAAAAAAAACTATACAAGTTTGGTATCATTGTAATCGTACTGACCAACTCGTCCCGCAAAAAACAAGCCCTCATACAGCAACGTCGATGGATAAATAAAGGAGTTATGATTTTTAAAAGGGAAAAGGAAAAAACGAAAATGGGGAAAAAAAACGAGTCCACGTCATTACAGGGTTAAACGTGAACTTTGAGCCACCTGCACATAGCCGGGTCAGATCCCGCAGCGGAATCAACCCTGTGCCTCGCCAGTGATCCCCGCGTACCTATCCGGGTTCTTCATAATCTGTATTGCGGCTCTACCAGCCAGCATGCATGCGCAGTACAGATTATGCCGCGCTGACGCAGGTCCTGCGGCCATTCTGTAATTATGACTGCGGAATGGCCGCAGGACAAGCTGCTTCCATTGACTTCAATGGAAGCCATCCGTGCGTAGCCCTCACAGAATCGCTGCATGCTGTGATTTCTCTTCCGCGAGCGGAAAATCGCAATCAATTTCTGCTCATGGAAGTGAAACCACGTATTTCCCCAGCATGCTATGGGGCGGTATTTGCTGTGGAGTTCGGAGGTGGACGCCCGCTGTGGACTCCACAATGCAAATCCACCTGTGTGCGTTCTGCCAAAGGCCGCCTGCACATGAGCGGAAATTCCGCGGTGGGATTTCCCGCGGAATTTCCGCTGCTGGAAGCCTGCATAGGATTGCGTTAACAAACGCAATCCTATGCAGACGGCCGCGGTTTGGCCGAGAGAAATATCGCGCAGCAAACAAATTGCGGCACGCTCTATTTCTGTGCAGGGCTCGCAGAAATGTCACTCACCCGCTGCCGGATCCGGTCTGCCCAGCAAGCCAGCACATCAAACAGCCGGAGCTGCGGGGCGCGGGTGCGTACGCACTGGTCCCTGCAGGTGCTCGGGTCAGATCCCGCGGCGAGAATTCTCGCTGCCGGATCCGACCCGCCCGTCTGCAGGCGGCCAAAATACAACATGCTGCGATTTTCCATCCGCGAGCGAAAAGTCGCAATTGATTTTCGCTCGGCGACATGGAAAACTGATTTCCAACAGCATGTCTATGTGCAGTATTTGCATTGCGGAATCCGGAGGCGGACACCGCAATGCCAAAACGCCCGTGTTTATGTGTGTAGCGGTGAACTGAAGTGTTTAGCAGTTATCTTTGCAGTAACTGCTGTTCGCTTCTTACTTTAACCCAGGCAGCAAGGATCTTCTTTTAAACCTCTTCTTTACTGCTGAAGCTCTGCTCTGCTTCTCTCACCACGGGCACTCACTGAGCGCAGGCTGTTGTCGGCTCTGCATTGGAAATCCCCGCACTACTTCTGACATGGGAGGTAGAAAGCGCTCCCATTGGGCTGCTGTGCGGAGGGGCGGGGATATGAGGAGCAGACAACAGCCTGCGCGTGCCGGCATCTCCTTCACCTCCGCTGCCGTCTGGGCTTTATTTAAATCTCCCGCTATAGGAGTGACAGGGGAGTAAGGAAGCGCTCCCATTGGCCTGATGTGTGGAGGGGCGGGGGGGGGGGGACGAGGAGCTGCTAGAAGACCGCGCGTGCCGGCAATCAAGTTCACTCTGCCGTCAGCGCTGCCCTGCCTTACGTTTGACTGGGCAGGAAGCTCTCTCTGCAGTGCCGACGGCCGGGTGATATCAGCGAACAGCACGCGTGCCGGCAGAAAGGACTCCGCGTGCCCTCCCCGGCACGCGTGCCATAGGTTCGCCAACACTGCCCTATAGCAACGCTCCGAACGGACTGCATTGACTTTAATGGGGTCCATTTGGTTTTTGCTCAGCTGCCCGGCATTTTTAGGAAGAAAAAGCACTGCATGTAACACTTATTCTTCCAGTATTGTGTGCCGGATCAATGCAGAACCCAGTGCAGATGTGAACCCGGCTTAAGAAATAAAAAAAAAGTCTGGACTTTCTGCCTTTCTGAGTATTGTGTGAACACCACTGTCTCAGCAGTTTTCAGTGTTGCTTTAAAGTAGTCTCTGTCCAGATCAACCCTCAAAGTCAACAAATAAACTCTGAAAAGAATCTCTAGACTGTGAGGGTCAATATAGATATCTGGCCTCTGTTAAGGCCCATTTACACTGAAAGATAATCGCTCAAAAATCACTCAAACGACAGTTTGAGTGACAGTTTTGAGTGATCATCTTTACATAGCTCTAAGTAGTTAATTAGCTACTTAAGAGTTAATGCAGGTGGAGCAGGATACCGCCGCGATAGCTCAGAGAACAAAGCAGCTGTTTTGTATATGCAAACAGCTGCATTGTTCTCGAAGCTTTCAGCTGGTGTCCCGCTGAGAACTGCCAGTAGGATACCAGCTGAAAGAATACTATCAGCGCTGCCCGCTGAGAAAAACAGCATGCGGCGCTGATAACAGTCATCGGTGATTTCTAGCTTGCTAGAAATCTCCGATGAACGAATAGTGTATGATGGCCGCGTGTTTTGACGCAACGGTTATCGCTCAAAAGATGGCCACTTTATTACAGACACCCATCTAGAAATGTGTTGGACCTCATTTGGAATTCAGAATCTCAGCAGCTCATTGTGACATAGATTCTAGTAGTTGTTGAAGTCACTTTTTGCAGGAATATTGGCCCATGTGGATAGAATAGCTTTTTGTAGGTGCCACAAATTAGATGGAGGTACTGACAAGCTCCAAACAGCTGACAGGATGAGTTATTTGTTTCATTCCTCATCTGCCATATTTTGACCCTTGGATTGGCATGGTGCAATAATAGAATCAGCTGACCAGGTGATGTTTTTCCACTGCTCAGTGATCCAATATTTGCACTCTTTTGCCCACTGGAGTCTCGTCTTTCTGTTTTTATGAGCAATAGCAGCTCTGCTTTTATAGCCCATCCATACAAAGGAACGACAAGTTGTGCATTTGGACATGTTAGTTGGAGCACCAGTGTTGTTTTTGGTTGCAATTTTCATGACTGTATACTGGCTTTTCATCAGAATAGTTCTTGACATTTTCCTCTGACCCATTTCATCCATGAGTTGTTTACATCCATTGGATCCCCTTTCGCTGGATATTTTTCCTCGATCTTGGTATCCTCTCATCACCATTACACAAGAAAACCCCACATCGTTGTCAGTTTTTGAGATCCTGACCCCGGCTAGTCTAGTCCCGATGACCAGGCCTCATTGACAGTCACTCACATCGCTGGATTTTCCCATTATAATTTGGAGTCACACGGAAACTGATCCATGGAAAACCTGCTCACTTCACTTTATGTTGCACACCAAAAAGTCATGCGTCTCATTTCCATACAAGGAAGCTCCAATTGGGAAAAGGGCAGTTGTCTGGCCATTCAAGTTGTCTCCAAGACACATTGAGCATGCCACTGTATACCATACAAAATATGCACTGGCATCTCCTGATGTATATACTAAGCATGCACACCCAAGGGGGAGGGGGTGTATAGAGCTCTAATATCCTTTGCAAATTAAGGCAAAATAGTACAAACCAAAATTAATGTTACTAAATCTGCCCAGGATTTTTACAGAAGCCCACTGTTTGAAGGAACAGAAATAATATAAAAACTCTAATAAAGCCCAGACAGTTTCACACTCCATCCGCATTCATCATGCCACACTGTCTGTTTACAGGTTTCCTGTTGGAAAGTTGGCAGACAGAGAGGGGCCGTCAGCATATTGTGCAGGGTTTTGCTTTTTCTTCTTCTTCTGAATATTTAAAAATGGTATTTATATATAAATATATGATTTTGCTGGTTTGTGAAGTTTCCGTCTCAGTAGTAGAGACTGTAGATGAGCTGCTATATGTCAGAGATCTCTGCTTAACTTTGTGAAGGACATTTAGGTCTTACAGGCATAGTGTCCAGGACCAGAGGCGTAACTTGAGGCTCCCGGGCCGCAATGAAAAAACCTGTAACGGGGCCCCCAACTATAATACTTTACTCATAGTACTGGGCTCCCTATATGGAGAAAAGAGGCCTTATGGGCCCCCTAAGGCATCTGGGCCCAGGTGCAACCGCATCCCCTGCATCCTCTATAGTTACGCCCCTGTCTAGGACCCTTCTGACACAGCTTTTGGACCCTTCTAATTACACTACTGATCGTGAACAAGTTACCTAAGAAGCATTTGTATGATGTAGGTGGGATGGTGTGTGATGGCGCAGTCATCATACGCCAAAGTCTGCTACTTTTCTCCATAAGAGGGCATGATATTTAAACGTTACATAGCCCACCTCTATTCACTATAAACAGGCAGTTGCTTATAAAATGAATGACTTCCTGTTCAAACTGTCTGATAGTTGCTCGATTGTTAGGCGAACTAAAAACTGAGTGACTGCACCAAACAAGTGAGCCTCATCTTGCGCAAAGTGCTAAGGCAGCAGAAATGTAGTCCTAAGCTCTCGCTCATGACTTGAAGGTTGCAAGTTCAATCCCTGCCTGGTTCAGGTAGCTGGCTCAAGGTTGACTCAGCACTCAATCCTTCCGAGGTCTGTAAAATGAGTACCCAGCTTGGTGGGGGTAATAAATAAATTACTTGAAAGTGCTGCGGAATAAGTTGGCGCTATACAAATAACAAGATTTAGTTTTATTTTAAGTAAGCCATTCTTGCTTCCCTGCCCTGTCGGGGCCTGTGTTTACACGGGATGACAGTTGCCCGTAATAGTTCGTTTGAGTCGTCATTCGAGTTACTATCGGCCCGTGCAAAAGTACCTTAAGAGAAAAAGCAGTATGCAGTATTTCTGTAGGTTCATTTGTAACTAACGGGTATTCTAGCGATTCCCAGTTTGCAGTGCTGAACCCCATTCATTACCATTATACAATATAGAATACCCAATGAAGACAAGCATACAACACTGGATTTCTCACAGTGCATTTGAAAAGCAAAAGACCTTATGGACTTTTGACCGTGAGAAACGTTTTAGCAGCAAGCATCTGAAACACACACACCCTTAGGGAGCCAGAGTTTACCCAAGACCACAAAACTAAAATTTGGATTCACACTAAGTTTAAGCTGATCTCATTTGGACTGTAAACTAATAAGTTTAGTGACATTCAATATTACAATTCCAGAAGAAGGCCGGAACAGCTAATAAAGAAAGCTTTTCATTGATTGCTTAGAATATTCAATTACATGTTTGGCACCCTAGGGTGCTAAATCCTCTGTCTAAATAATCCTGATAAGATTTAAGGCTGATTACACAGAACGTGTAAGGATACTATTAGGGAACTAGCCAGAAACACCCATAGAAAATATCTGTCTGTCTGTCTGACTATTGATTCTTTTCTTTTGTCGAAAACTGTACAATCATTTTCCCCTTTACCAAATTTTTGCAACATTCCAAACCAGCTGTTGATTAAGTAAAATATTAATGATGTTTTCCTATAATCTCCGCTAATCAGCTTTATACAACACCGCCGTATAACGTTACAAAAAATGCCGTTATTTGTACAGTAAGGAAGCTCCCTTGATTATAATATTGTCATTCAGTAGGATTCAATGTTCCCCATTGTTAGAATTCTGCTTTTCCTGTAACGTTGGGGCCCAAGTACGATTGCTATTTATGTAACCACTCTGCCACGGAGCAACATTTTAGTCGTTTTGTGGCAGTAGATATTTGGAATATCTAAGTGATTGCTATCAATAGTAAATTAGTTCAGTGCCTTTTAAAAAAGGACATTTATTTTATTGCTATTTTATGCATTTTCTTTTACCCTTGTATGAATAAACCAAGAATATATCATTTTGATTGTGGCCTATTTTTGATGGTTATTTTCTTTATATACACTATCCTACCAAAAGTATTTGGACACCCCTATCAGTAGAATGGATCGTGTCTTATTGGCATGTCACGTGTCCGAAGCCATGTTGCAGACCCTTGGAGGTGTCAGCCATAGCTTGCAATGGGAACTGCACGCCATTGGATACATCAGTTATGACTTCGCACACAAACTGTCCTTCACAAAGCACTATACATCAGTCCATCTATAATGGTGAAAGGAGCGTCGTCATTCAAAAGTTGTAATGGAAGAACGTTCTATGGAGGGACAAATCGCAGAGTTCTAGCTTCAAATCAGATGGCTTTACCTGTGTGTGGAGAACACCTGGGGAACACCTTCTGCCTGAGTGTGTTGTGCCAACAGTTAAGTACAGTGGAGTTTCCATTATGGTCTGGGGATGTGTTACGTGGCATGGTCTCGGTCCGTTGGTTGTAGTGACAAGAACCATGAACACGGAGGTGTACCCTGACATTGTAGACCATAATGTGCTGCCGCCAATGTGGCAATACTCTGGGAATGGTCGACAATACTTCCAACAAGATAATGCACCTTGCCACGAATCCATTGTTGCTTTACTTTGGTTTGAAGATATGCATGTTCCACTATTGGACTGGTTTGGAATGTCATGTCAAAAATATGAACAGAGTCCATCCTTGAGAGAATTCTCCAGATGTTTGCAGGATGAATTGAGGAAAATACCAGCTGAAGTGTATTAGTAGAAGTGTTCCATAGAGAGTATCCAATATTATTAGGGCCAATGGAGCCCCACTAAGTTGTAACATATGTAAGTAAATACTACTTTTGATTCTTGTCCAATTACTTTTGCTAGGATAGTGTAGTTTATGTTACATCAGAGGCTCATATAGCTAACAAATCTCAATCCTACTTCCCAGTAAGGTTTTTTGGAATTAATTGAAATAGACTGTGCAGTACGTCTATAATACTGTCCAAGGGTTCATTGATAGATAACCAGTCCGTGAAATGAGCGCTGACCAACAGTGAGTATATTGGTCAGTGCTTTCTCTTTTTGTGTACATAGGTAGATTATTTTCTATGTGGACAAACAATTGTTATTACAATCGTATCGTTCATCGTTATACACCTATCATTGTTCAGCTGCACATCTCCCTGTTTACAAAGGAAGACATGCAGCTAACCAGCAAGACCTTTTATGCTGGTGGTAAGGGTGCTCTTAGACAGGACGACCTGTCGGACGCAGATGCCTAACAAGTCCTCCCAGCGATGATTGTTCCTTTGCGTTAACACAGGAATGATCATTGCTAGTGAATGGAGGCGTAGCCAGGTGGGGATCGTTGCCCAATTACCAGGCAGTGTAAAAGGCCCCTAAGGCTTTGTTCACACTATTGGGATAGCTTATGTCCATAATAGAGCCCTAACAGATATGACATTTCCTTTTTTGTAAGGCAGCCATTGACTCATAATGGAGTATGCAGTTTTCAATCAGGGAACCAGTATTTTTTACAACAAGAATAACACACCCCACAAAAAAACATGTGGTCCCCTCTAATTTTGACAGCAAGACTAGGGTACCCCACAGAAAACATATCATCACACTTAAAGGAAGTGGGATTGCAACTGAAAATTGCTCCCACATTATTTGGTCATGCTGAAAATGTGGAAAGATTTATGAAGGCATCCTCCTTGTAAAACACAATATACAAGATTACTGGTATTAAAGTAAAATGTTCTTCCGGGGATTAGCAGGGGTCGGGAATCAATTTTTCCACTTTTCGGCAAGCTGGTCTATGTCATTCAATGGTGGTTTTGTCATTTCTTTGAATCAACTTTATAAATATGATATTAAACTAAATGGACTTAGGTTTTCTTTTCTGCAACCACTAAATAAGTATAGTAGCTATGTATAATTTGCAGAGGCATCATGTCAGTCTGGTATAGCAAGTATTACATTTGCACATTTCAGACAGCTTTTAAATCCATGTCACCAACGCATGGGATTGTTATAAAGATTAAAGCTGGTGCTTGGTAGCATTACTTAGAAACACACTCACAGACTTACTAACCCAATATAACTACCCTGTTTCCCTGAAAATAAGACATACCCTGAAAATAAGACATAGCATGATTTTCCAGAATTTTTGAGGATGCAAAATGATTTTTGAGGCTCTTTGAGGATGCTTGAAATATAAGCCCTACTCCAAAATTAAGCCCTGCTAACAGTTAATTAAAAAAGTCAATTTAAATAGTGTCCAGGCATACATGTAAAAAAGTTAAACCTTTTTGAACAAAAATTAATATAAGACACTTTCTTATTTTTATGGAAACACGGTATATATTCAGTATGTGCTTAGAGCCATGCAAAATAGTGCGTACTGTATGTACAAAATGTGTTTTTAATCTAAAGATTTTCCTAAAGAGTGCTAAGAATAACAGAGTCTAGAGCTTCTTGCCAATAGCTGTCGTTCAGAGAGCGTCATGATTAACATCTAGAACACTACCAGGATTGCTAATCAATATCTTCGTCACTGATGAGAAGAGCATAGATCTAATAAGCACACAGGGTTCCTACAGCTCTGACTTATGGTCTCTGGTGGAAAATCAATTTTCCTAAGCATTTATAAATATATTCACATCTTGGTCATAAAAATTAGATAAACTAAACCGAATTTTCCTGGGCGGCAGCGGTAGTTGTCGATAATTTGATTTGTATCAGATGTTAGCAGGTCTTTAAGGGTCTTTTTAGAAACATAGAAAATTGATGGCAGAAAAAGAGCATATGGTCCATCTAGCCTGCCTTTACATTATTTCCTTTTTATTCATCTTCTAGGATGAATATGTACTTATCGCAGACATGCTTGGATTCATTTATTGTTGATTTTCCAACCTTGTTTGATAGAAGTTTTTTCCCAAGCATCTACTACCCTTTCTGTAATATAAAATATTATTATTTCCAGACGTTGCTTCTGATTTTTCCCAACTAATCTTAGGTTGTGCCCCCTTGTTCTAATGTTTAGCCTCCTGATAAAAACACTTCTCTCCTGAACCTTTTTTATAGTTGTAACATATATAAAGGTTTCCATCATGTGCCCCTCTCCCTTCTCTCCTCCTTTAACATATATAAAGGTTTCCATCATGTCCCCCTCTCCCTTCTCTCCTCCTGTAACAGATATAAAGGTTTCCATCATGTCCCCCTCTCCCTTCTCTCCTCCTTTAACATATATAAAGGTTTCCATCATGTCCCCCTCTCCCTTCTCTCCTCCTGTAACACATATAAAGGTTTCCATCATGTGCCCCTCTCCCTTCTCTCCTCCTGTAACATATATAAAGGTTTCCATCATGTCCCCCTCTCCCTTCTCTCCTCCTGTAACATATATGAAAGTTTCCATCATGTCCCTCCTCTCCCTTCTTTCCTCCTGTAACATATATAAAGGTTTCCATCATGTCCCCCTCTCCCTTCTCTCCTCCTGTAACATATATAAAGGTTTCCATCATGTCCCCCTCTCCTGTCTCTCCTCGTGTAACATATATAAAGGTTTCCATCATGTCCCCCTCTCCTGTCTCTCCTCGTGTAACATATATAAAGGTTTCCATCATGCCCCCCTCTCCCTTCTCTTCCTGTAACATATATAAAGGTTTCCATCATGCTTCCCTCTCGCTTCTCTTCCTGTAACACATATAAAGGCTTCCATCATGTCCCCCCTCTCCCTTCTCTCTCCTGTAACATATATAAAGGTTTCCATCATGCCCCCCTCTTCCTTCTCTCCTCCTGTAACATATATAAAGGTTTCCATCATGTTCCCCTCTCCCTTCTCTCCTCCTGTAACATATATAAAGGTTTCCATCATGTCCCCCTCTCCTGTCTCTCCACGTGTAACATATCTAATGGTTTCCATCATGTTCCCCTCTCCTGTCTCTCCTCATGTAACATATATAAAGGTTTCCATCATGCCCCCCTCTCCCTTCTCTTCCTGTAACATATATAAAGGTTTCCATCATGCCCTCCTCTCCCTTCTCTCCTTCTGTAACATATATAAAGGTTTCCATCATGTCCCCCCTCTCCCTTCTCTCCTTCTGTAACATATATAAAGGTTTCCATCATGTCCCCCCTCTCCCTTCTCTCTCCTGTAACATATATAAAGGTCTCCATCATGTCTCCCTTTTCTCCTTCTGTAACATATATAAAGGTTTCCATCATGTCCCCTTCTCCCTTCTCTTTCCTGTTACATATATAAAGGTTTCCATCATGTCCCCCTCTCCCTTCTCTCTCTTGTAACATATATAAAGGCTTCCATCATGTCCCTCCTCTCCCTTCTCTCCTCCTGTAACATATATAATGGTTTCCATCATGTCCTCCTCTCCCTTCTCTCCTCCTGTAACATATATATTAGGTTCCCATCATGTCCCCCCTCTCTCCCTTCTCTCCTCCTGTAACATATATAAAGGTTTCCATCATGTCCCCCCTCTCTCCCTTCTCTCCTCCTGTAACATATATAAAGGTTTCCATCATGCCCCCCTCTCCCTTCTCTCCTCCTGTAACATATATAAAGGTTTCCATCATGTCCCCCCTCTTCCTTCTTTCCTCCTGTAACATATATAAAGGTTTCCATAATGTCTCCCTTCCCTCTTCTCTTCTCCTGTAACATATATAAAGGTTTCCATCATGTCCTCCTCTCCCTTCTTTCCTCCTGTAACATATATAAAGGTTTCCATCATGTCCCCCTCTCCCTTCTCTCCTCCTGTAACATATATAAAGGTTTCCATCATGTCCGCCTCTCCCTTCTCTCTCTTGTAACATATATAAAGGCTTCCATCATGTCCCTCTTCTCCCTTCTCTCCTCATGTAACATATATAAAGGTTTCCATCATGTTCCCCTCTCCCTTCTCTCCTTCTGTAACATATATAAAGGTTTCCATCATGTCCGCCTCTCCCTTCTCTTTCCTGTAACATATATAATGGTTTCCATCATGTCCTCCTCTCCCTTCTCTCCTCCTGTAACATATATAAAGGTTTCCATCATGTCCCCCCTCTTCCTTCTTTCCTCCTGTAACATATATAAAGGTTTCCATCATGTCCCCCTCTCCCTTCTCTCCTCCTGTAACACATATAAAGGTTTCCATCATGTCGCCCCTCTCCCTCCTTCTTTCCTCCTGTAACATATATAAAGGTTTCCATCATGTCTCCCTTCTCTCTTCTCTTCTCCTGTAACATATATAAAGGTTTCCATCATGTCCCCATCTCCCTTCTTTCCTCCTGTAACATATATACAGGTTTCCATCATGTCCGCCTCTCCCTTCTCTCTCCTGTAACATATATAAAGGTTTCCATCATGTCCCCCTCTCCCTTCTCTCCTCCTGTAACATATATAAATGTCTCCATCATGTCCCCCTCTCCCTTCTCTCCTCCTGTAACATATATAAATGTCTCCATCATTACCCCCTCTCCCTTCTCTCCTCCTGTAACATATATAAATGTCTCCATCATGCCCCCTTCTCTCTTCTCTTTCCTGTAACATATATAAAGGTTTCCATCATGTCTCCCCCTCTCCCTTCTCTCTCCTGTAACATATATAAAGGTTTCCATCATGTCTCCCCCTCTCCCTTCTCTCTCCTATAACACATATAAAGGTTTCCATCATGTCCCCCTCTCCCTTCTTTCCTCCTGTAACATATATAAAGGTTTCCATCATGTCCCCCCTCTCCCTTCTCTCCTCCTGTAACATATATAAAGGTTTCCATCATGTTCCCCTCTCCCTTCTCTCCTTCTGTAACATATATAAAGGTTTCCATCATGTCCCCCTCTCCCTCCTCTCCTTCTGTAACATATATAAAGGTTTCCATCATGTCCTTCTCTCCCTTCTCTTCTCCTGTAACACATATAAAGGTTTCCATCATGTCCCCCCTCTCCCTTCTCTCCTCCTGTAACATATATAAAGGTTTCCATCATGTCCTTCTCTCCCTTCTCTTCTCCTGTAACACATATAAAGGTTTCCATCATGTCCCCCCTCTCCCTTCTCTCCTCCTGTAACATATATAAAGGTTTCCATCATGTCCTTCGCTCCCTTCTCTTCTCCTGTAACACATATAAAGGTTTCCATCATGTCCCCCCTCTCCCTTCTCTCCTCCTGTAACATATATAAAGGTTTCCATCATGTTCCCCTCTCCCTTCTCTCCTTCTGTAACATATATAAAGGTTTCCATCATGTCCCCCTCTCTCCTTTCTCTCCTCCTGTAACATATATAAAGGTTTCCATCATGTCCCCCTCTTCCTTCTCTCCTCCTGTAACATATATAAAGGTTTCCATCATGTCCTTCTCTCCTATTGTAACATATATAAAGGTTTCCATTATGTCCCCCTCCCTTCTTTCCTCCTGTAACATATATAAAGGTTTCCATCATGTCCCCCTCTTCCTTCTCTCCTCCTGTAACATATATAAAGGTTTCCATCATGTCCTTCTCTCCTATTGTAACATATATAAAGGTTTCCATCATGTCCCTCTCTCCTTTCTCTCCTCCTGTAACATATATAAAGGTTTCCATCGTGTCCCTCTCTCCCTCCTCTCCTCCTGTAACATATATAAAGGTTTCCATCATGTCCCCCTCTCCCTCCTCTCCTTCTGTAACATATATAAAGGTTTCCATCATGTCCTTCTCTCCCTTCTCTTCTCCTGTAACACATATAAAGGTTTCCATCATGTCCCCCCTCTCCCTTCTCTCCTCCTGTAACATATATAAAGGTTTCCATCATGTCCTTCTCTCCCTTCTCTCCTCCTGTAACATATATAAAGGTTTCCGTCATGCCCCCCCTCTCCCTTCTGTCCTCCTGTAACATATATAAAGGTTTCCATCATGTCCCCCTCTCCCTTCTCTCCTCTTGTAACATATATAAAGGTTTCCATCATGTTCCCCTCTCCCTTCTCTCCTTCTGTAACATATATAAAGGTTTCCATCATGTCCCCCTCTCCTTTCTCTCCTCCTGTAACATATATAAAGGTTTCCATCATGTCCCCCTCTCCTTTCTCTCCTCCTGTAACATATATAAAGGTTTCCATCATGTTCCTCCTCTCCCTTCTCTCATCCTGTAACATATATAAAGGTTTCCATCATGTCCCCCTCTCCCTCCTCTCCTCCTGTAACATATATAAAGGTTTCCATCATGCCCTCCTCTCCCTTCTTTCCTCCTGTAACATATATAAAGGTTTCCATCATGTCCTCCTCTCCCTTCTCTCCTCCTGTAACATATATAAAGGTTTCCATCATGCCCTCCTCTCCCTTCTTTCCTCCTGTAACATATATAAAGGTTTCCATCATGTCCTCCTCTCCCTTCTCTCCTCCTGTAACATATATAAAGGTTTCCATCATGCCCTCCTCTCCCTTCTTTCCTCCTGTAACATATATAAAGGTTTCCATCATGTCCTCCTCTCCCTTCTCTCCTCCTGTAACGCTGTGGAACTGCTTAAGGATTTATATTAACTACTTTTTTATTACCACTTTAGGGAGACATTATACAGAATTATGATTATTCACTTTGTTTTGCTTGTTTGCATTGCCTTTTAGTGAAACTAGATTGATGACCTCAGCATACCCCTATGAAGTATTAGTTAATAATATCTCAACATTCCCAAAGTAGCTCTTAGCTTATCCAGCCTGCTAAACCTAACCTAAACAGAGAGAGGGAAGATGCCTGCTTACACTAACAATGATGTGTCACTCCACATACAGAGCAGCTTGCTGGAGACATAACATTTGGTAGTTGCTACTCGTACGTTATGTTATTGCAGGTGCTTATTGACTGGACCATGATCGCTAACATAACATAACACACGGACCTCGTGCAAAAAAGTCATTATGAATGATGAGCAGTTAGTAGCATGCGATTGTCATGTTGTTTCCAGCAATCTTTCCTCTGTCAAGTCTCTGAGGGCACATTCACACGTAGAACAAAGAGGTGAAGAAAGAGGTGGAATTGGCGCATCCTTCAAACGTTATACGATGAAATGAACTTTAATATTGCCAAGAAGTTCTCCGTTTATTTATTAAAAGCAGCTCATATACGTGTTTCGAGGTATGCAAACCATTTCCTCAGAACTCGCTGGGTTCACATGTCTAAATCGACGACCGTGTCTCTAACTGAGAAGTTTGAGCAACTTTTAAAAGTTTTTCTTGACCTGTTTGTTGTTCAATACGTCTACCCATTGGGTCTAACATCATATATGGTGGGCTGCACCTTCTTATGAATAGAGATGAGCAAGTATACTCACTAAGGCACATTACTCGAGCAAGTAGTGCCTTAGCCGAGTATCTCTCCCCACTTGTCTCTAAAGATTCGGGGGCCGGCGCAGGAGACAGGTGAGTTGCGGGGGGGGGGGGGGGGAGGAGAGGGAGAGAGAGATCTCCCCTCCGTTCCTCCCCGCTCTTCCCCACCGCTCCCCGCCCCCCGAATCTTTAGAGATGAGCGGGGAGATACTCGGCTAAGGCACTACTCACTCGAGTAATGTGCCTTAGCGAGTATACTCGCTCATCTCTACTTATGGAATAAAGGAAGAAATAAAGAAGGGAAGGAATAAAATAAAATTAAGGAATCCTTTAGATGGGAGTATTTGCACACATATTTGCGCACACAAAATTTGCAAGCCTAATATGCAGAGAATAGAACTCATTGATATCAATGGGGTTGTATACATTTTCCGTATTTTGTGTGCGCCTGCTCTATTTTGTGCAATTTGTTCACCAAAGGTCTCCATTGAAGTCTATGGGAGGTGCGAAAATGCAATGCAAATACAAATGTGCAAAATGCTGCGCAATTCCATTAAAAAACGAACACATCTGGACCTCATAAGGGTAAATAGCCATTGAGGTCAGAGCGTGGCCGCTTTGCGTGCACATATGATCAAGGTCTGCAAGAGCAAAAAGTATAGTACAATGCGCAGACATGCACACAAATCAACCTTGTTCATAGTGCAAATGCGTTGTGGTGAAGCGTGTGCATTTGCACAGGTGCTTAGCTATAAAAGTAGGTATACACAGGGCAACTATCGGCCAAATAGTCACAGGAAATAGTTGCTAAAGGGAGTTCTCAGAATACCAATAACTGTTCTTCGTGTGCTTTTACACAGAACGATTCTTGTTCACTTATTCAGTTTTGCGATTGCTGAAGCGCGCAGCTCCCTGCAAAGTTGTTGGCTAGTCGTCCAAAGACAAACGATTCCCTGCTTACACCAGGAAATAATTAATAAACCTGCAGATATTTGTAGGTGAGCTAAAACTAAGGGATCGCCTCCCACCAAGTTGGTGCTGCAGCAGCTCAGTTGTGTTTACACAAGACAATAATTCATCAACCAACAATAATTTGTTAGGTGAGCTGGAAACGAATGACTAAAGACTAGTGAGCAAATTATCGGTCAGTGGCCTGTCGGTGGCCACATGTACACGGGACAGCTATCATGCAGATTCCCTGTTAGCGATGATTCGGATGATTATTGTCCTGTGTAAAGATACCTTAAGCAACCAGAGCAGAAATCCAGATTAAGCTGCGTTTTTAGGTGCGGATTGTGGAAATATTCCACTTGTATGAAAGCCCCCTTATGGCCTCGTTCACATGGCCGATTTTCTGCAGCTGAGTTACATGTGTCAAAAAATGACTACTAATAGAACCAATGGTTTCCTATGGAAACGTTCAGATGAACGATTTGTAGCTACGCCCCCAAAAAAACACATCAAACAAGATGGGACATCAGCGACTGGACTCAGCGTCTGAAATTCCCTGCTGCGTGAAAAAATAGGTCTTGACCTATCTTGTGGCAGAAAATCGCTGAAGCCTCCATAGTCTCCAATGGGAGATTATGTTAGCTGTCCGGCAAAAGGAGATGAAGGGATTCGCAGGGGAGATGGAGGGATTCACCAGCAGCGGGGATGGAGGGGTTCCCCTTCAGGGAAACCCCACTATCCTTGCTGCAGGGGAATCCCTTCATTTACCCTGCAGGGAAACCCCTCCATCCCTGCTCTCTCTTCCTGGAGCAGCGGCGCTTTTTTTTCAACAAGATGCAGCTCCCGATCAAGTGAATGGGCGCTTTCAACGCTAATTAATCTTCGGACTTAATCGCGAAAAATCGACTATTCACACGATTTTCCGGCAACTTAGCCGCTTTTTCTTTTACACAGCTAACTCCTGTGTGTTTTAGACTCCCATGTGAACGAGCCCCAAGTATATAGCCGAGCAGCATTGGGTTTCTGACTTCAAACCTGACCAAAGGCTAACATCTACATAGAATTTCTTCATCGATTATCCCCCCACACACCACAAACATAGTCATAGGTTCCATTGAAATTAACCCTAGCATATACTTTAGATAAGGAAATTACATGGTGAACAGGGATAATCTGATTGCAATCTGCGCCATGGAACATGACCAGATTATATAAGAGGAAGAAAATGCTAAATGAGTTGTGTGAAATATAAGAATATAAGCCCATTTCAAACACAATAGGCCTTAAGCATGAGAATTAGAGGAAATAAAATATGGAGCAGCGACCCATAGCAAAAATAACCAACCACTTATATTCCAACCAGCCATAGAGTAATTATGGAGTAATTACCTACCCATGGAGTAATTAGAACTAGGATCTGATTTTTCCATCTGGGAACCTTCTCCCCTTTTTGTGTCCACCGGTTGTCATACATTAGGTTGTCTGTTTGCCGTCATGCACCTTGTGAGTACATTGTATACATTGAACATTTTGCTCCATAGAACTTTGCACCCGCAGGATTTCCAACAGGATTAACAAGTCATGGCTTCTGGTAATTGTTCCCCAGCAGAAGAGAATAAACTTTTCGTCTAATGTCCAGACTGGATAATACTTTATCATTGGGCAAATCCTATCTGGTTTGTGCTTGTTCTGTTTTCCTCCATTGCACTTTATGTCCTGATAGAACAATTCCGCTCTTTTATGTCGAAGCTGAGGGAAGTATTTGTAGGCTACATCGTGTTTAGTGTAATATGTCTTTTGCTTTGCTGACCCAAAACAAGATAGTTTTTAGTTCTAAAGACGAGCTATGTCTACGTGCCTTTATGAAGTGCTCAAGCGGGACCTTGTAAAATTTGGCAGCTGCTACCGTTCAAAGCAAATAGTCTTAAATATGTCAGCGCCCTGTACAATGAAGTTAGCTATTTACAGCCTGAGCAGGTTAATCGAGACAGGACCGCTAGATACTTTACCGAAATATTTATGATATTTAGTGCTGAATGTTAGTAATGTTTTCAGAGCATTTTCCTTGAAAATCAGCTAAAATTGCCTTGTTTTGTTCTGTGTTATTAGGTTGATTTAAATTAAATTCAGTTATTTCTTTCTTATATCTATTCTGGAAAGTTGAGTGAAGAACAATATGGCCAGCACTAGAGCAGTCTCCTCTTAAAGGGGTTGTCCCGCGGCAGCAAGTGGGTCTATACACTTCTGTATGGCCATATTAATGCACTTTGTAATGTACATTGTGCATTAATTATGAGCCATACAGAAGTTATCAAAGGTTTTATACTTACCTGCTCCGTTGCTGGCGTCCTCGTCTCCATGGTGCCGACTAATTTTCGGCCTCCGATGGCCAAATTAGCCGCGCTTGCGCAATCCGGGTCTTCTGCTGCATTCAATGGAGCCGCTCGTGCAGAATGCCGGCTCCGTGTAGCTCCGCCCCGTCACGTGCCGATTCCAGCCAATCAGGAGGCTGGAATTGGCAATGGACCGCACAGAAGAGCTGCGGTCCACGGAGGGAGCAGACCCCGGCGGCCATCTTCAGCAGGTGAGTATGAAGACGCCGGACCGCCGGGATTCAGGTAAGCACTCTCCGGTTTGTTTTTTTAACCCCTGCATCGGGGTTGTCTCGCGCCGAACGGGGGGGGGGTTAAAAAAAAAAAAAAAAACGTTTCGGCGCGGGACAACCCCTTTAAGGCTCTGCTGTGACGTCACGGGGTCAGCACCGGACCACGTGATACATTGACTGGCGCATGTGCAGTATCATTTCGGTGCTAGATGCTGCAGGAGTAACATCTACCTTCTGTTAATGTACTGATAATCTGGCTGAACTGTCAAGTGCCTCGGCCAGCCTTCATTATTTCTTTTAGGGTATTTATTCCAGTGCCTCTGTTTTGAGAATGCTGGTAATAGTCTCATATTCAGGTCTCCATTAGGTATTGGTGGTTTCTATGTTAGTGGTATTTTGACTCCCTGTGTATGCCTTGTGACTCCTGACTTTGACTTTTGCTCTTGTCTCTGGTACTGACTTAACTCTCTCCTGGACTCTGACTGTGGACTTGTTTTTAAGCTAATCTTTTGTCTATTCCCTGTACTGCATTCTAGACCTTCTTTGCTCAGTCATTCTGCCTTCCCACACTCCTGAATTACACGTAAAGACTTTTAGGGAATCGAGTTAGGCCCTGGCCTTGGGGTTGCCCTTTTCGGGGCGGGTGCTCTACTCTCCCAGCTAGTCTAGTTAACCTATCTTTACCACCTGTCTTCATGTTTCTTCTGCCACTGTTCTGACAGGACTGTACGCATATGACACAGTCTTTCTAAAAATATATTCACATGTGGCATATTTGTTGCAGAAATTTCGGAGATGTTCTCATTCATCTGAATGGGGCTTGCAGAAATACATGTGATTGCCATTGAAGCAAACCCATTCAGATGAGTGGAACAGATGTTCAATTGCAGAAGTTTCTGTAACAAATCTGCTGCTTGTGAATATACCCTTAGTGTCCAGTAGTGGAAGATGTATCACATCCACTGATGTAGCTATAAGGGTGCAGAGGTGGCACCATTATAGCTACAAGAATTCTGGTGCTTGAGGGAACTCAGAAGTCCCTCTCCAACAGAAGAAGACAATAGTATTATATATGGTACATTGGACTATATTACAAATTTTGCATTGCCAGGAACTTTGAAGTTCACATTGCCAACTAGGCAGACTTGCTGTTCAGAACTCTGTGAAAGCTAAGTGGCAGTTATAATGTCTGTCAACCAGCTAAATGGCATCTGCCCAGTTATGTAATGACACATGCAGTGCTCCAATCCTGCTACGTAACTAAGCAGATATTCCATTTGTGACTCTGGGACATAACCGTGTTATTCATTGTCATCCAGAAACATATATACCTAAGAAATATTTGATTAGAATTTTGAACAAACTTGGACAACCCCTTTTACTATGCTCTATTGGACGTATAAAGGGAAGTAGTGGAATGGGTTGGGGTGACCTGCTTCCTCATCAAAAGCCCAGAGCAAATTGCTGCTTCAAAGAGCCAATTGACTTCAGTAGGTGCCATTGAAAATGCTGACCACTTTCACTGGCAATATCTAGTAATGGTGGATTCTTGTAGCCAGTGTCATACTGCCAAAGAAACCTATAGGTGGATAGGGGTATCCAAACTAGAGAACCTCTTTAAAGACTAAGGGTTCTCTTACTTGGGCAGATCATCTGCTGTGCAATCAAGCATTAACCAACAATGAGCAAGTTGGTCAGTGCTCGTTTATATTGTCTAGATAAGTGATGGTGAACCTTTTAGAGACAAAGTGCCCAAACTGCAACCCAAAACCCACTTATTTATCGCAAAGTGCCGACACATCAGTGGGCGGGGCTTATCACGACATATGATTTTACCTCCGTCGTTATAAAAAGGACAGGGCCGCTTCAAAATAGACAGGGTGCAGATTTTCACTGCTTTTTGGATGCAGAGATACAGAATTTTCCACTGAAATTTCCACTGAGGATATTCTGCAACATTTACGCCACATGTAAACATACCCAAGTGGTTATAGTTACACCCATGGCGTCCCAAACAGTAATATTTACCCCCCACAGCGGCCCGAGTGGTAATATTAACAGCCCACAGCAGCCCCAGCAGTAATAGTGAAAGCCCACAGCGGCCCCAGCGGTAATAGTGACATCCCACAGCGGCCCCCAGTAGTAATAGTGCCCCTCACAGTGGCCCCAGTAGTAATAGTGCCCCCCTGAGACCCATATACTTAGTCCCTCCTTCTCGTGGAAGTGCCGCTGCTAACAGCGCTGATAGCAGATGCACACTGTGACGTCAGTGTGGGCTGCCAACAACCTCCTACCCCTGCTCTCGTGGAAGCTAAGAGGAGACGTCGGGGGAGGGGGGGAGGAGGATCCTGGCTGCACACTGACGTCACAGTGTGCCCCGGGATCAGCACCGGTACCAGTGCAGCTAAGTGAATACCAGCAGGGGAGCCACGGCCCCTGCTGGTATTCACTAACGTGGTAAGCGGCCAACGACGGCGCAATACGAGCAGGGAGGGCTCTGCGTGACACCTCTGGCATGCGTGCCATAGGTTTGCCACCACTGGTCTAGATGGACTAATGATCTTCTGTATCGGGACAAACAATCGTTACTACAATGGTTTCTCCCCATACATTCAGCGTTGGTTGACTACACATGCTCACATTTAAGGGCCTTTTACACACGCTAGTTCATTGGCTGATCATATCTTTTATGCAACCATAGAAACGCTCGCTAGTTAGCTGCACATCACCCCATGTTAACAAAAAAATGTGTTGCCAACCAGTAACAGCAGTATGAAGAAGAACAATTGTAGTAATGATCCTTTGTCCCCCTACAGCAGATCATCTGCCCATGTGAACAATGAAAGAGCGTTGACTGCCATGCTTATTCTTGGTCAGTGCTCATTTGCTTGGTCAGATGATCTGCGTGTGTAAAGGTACCCTTACACAGGGCAATGTGCAACTGTCCAGCAAGTCGCTCGTTGGTCGGCTAATGTTTGCCCTATTAAGTGGCAGGATGAGTGGGCAAATGAACATTTAGGCAAACGTTCTTACCCAATAGCTCGGCCGTGTAAAATGCCCTTTACGGTGTATTTACTGGAATTTTTTTTCCTTATTTTAGGGCCCTCAAAAAAATTGCAGTGTGTAACTTGCTGATCAGAACCCTAAATAGAGACCGAAAAAAACGAGCAATTATAAGACAACACTATCTCTGATCTGTTACTCAAGTTACACTGGCTTGGACAATCTCTTCCTGTGCTTATGTACGTTCTTGGCTGCAAAGATGTTTATTTTCTACTCGCAAATTGGCCTTACATCATGCTTTGCATGCTTCTTGGTATAAACATGTATTTGTGAGAACCAGTATTATCTCTGCTCGGAGTCTACACAATAGCTTGAGTGATGCCATTGCTTCTAGTATCCTCTGTACCTTGTGATCCCTTTCAATACCATTCTGTATTATGGTCCAACTTAGTGATTACTGTAAGCCTATCACCATGACCTGACCATGACTTGTCCGAACTAAATTCCGTTTCTCATGGAACTTCAACCTGCAAATTATTGCACAGTAGCAATCCTAGGGCCCATTTAGAGGTCCATCCCACAGAGTCAGGGCTGATACATGTACTAAATTATATGCACAAAGTTAATTTTACTTAATAGTGGAAGCTGTAGAATGGATGTGTGTGATCCCTAAAAATCCCATCAAAGCTTGATCATATAGTACAGGATATATATATTTTTCAGTATAATTTGCTGGGGATGGAAGCTAGCTGAATACAGGAGGTAACATTGGCTTACCTCTAAATCATTTAATAGATTTACAATGTTTAAATTACTTTAAAAGAAGCAAAACCTAAAAAGTTACTGTAGAGGTAATGTGTAAGTCTGTATATACACTGACATGCCAAAAACCATGTGACAGGTTGTAAGATCGTATAGGATCTCCTCCAGCCTAGTGAAGTGCAGCAACTTGACATGGCATCAATTCCACAAGGGGAAAGAAGACATCTGCAGGGATATCGAGCCATGTCTTCTGGATAGCTACCCAAAGCTCCATGGTATTTGTAGGTGCAAGATCTCGGGTTCAAATTGACCTATCCACCATATCCTTAGGCTCATGTTGGGCGAATGTGCAGGTCACACCATTCTTGGGAACTCTCCAAAATGCTCCATGAACCAATTCTGGACATATTGTGCCTAATGGCACAATGCATTATCCTAATGGACTATCGCATCATTGTGGGGTACGTGAAGTCAATGAAGAGCTGCAAATGGTCACCAAGCAGTGAAACGTAGTGGCCACTAGTCAATGATGCATTTAGGTGGACCAGTAGACCCATCCCATACCATGAGAACACACCCCACACCGGTATGGAACCCCCACCAACCTACACAGTGCCTTGATGAGAACTGAGGTCCGTGGCACACACAAACCCCATGAAACCCAAAACAATTGGTACTGTGATTCATCAGATCATGCCACATGTTGCCAGTCCTCTAAGGTCCAGCTAGCAACTTCACAAAGATAAAGAGCCTTGCAAGATATGCATGTGGGGCCTCATGCCATTTATCTGCTCAAACTCAGATAATTCATGTTACCCTGCCATGAGTGCATTAACCAGTGTTCAACCTCACTCACATGATAATGCCTCACATCTTATACCGGTGTGGGTGTTCCCAAGCCATCACCTGAGGTAACACCATTTCATTTATATTTTGCTATCCCGTGACTTTTGGCACGTCAGTGTGTATGCACATATTTGGTAAAATGTTAGATGTACTGTTTTATATATATAGAAATGGAGTTTCCAAGTCAGAAAATTGAATGTCCCTGAATTGTTAGATGTAAAATGCGTATTAAAAAGAAAATAAAGACATCTGCTTTATACATCCAAGAAACAGGACGCTAGTTTAATGTCTCACATGGGACTGTTCTGTCATAGTCCCAGATCTGTTTGCAGAGTCTTTTATATTTTGGCATGTGGCCCCAGAAGATTGTAAACTGATGATACGATTCTGTGCTGTTGCCATTATTAAATAGTGAAGTTGTTGGAACGTTTTAAGAACTTCATTAGTACAGATCACAGCAGAGGTAACGTTTTCCTCCTCCCCATTTGCTGGGATCCTTAGTCTTGAACATGGTATTGTATATGGCATTGTAGAAATGGGTGAACCTAATAGTCAGTGCTGGATCATACAGTGGGAACATAGGGCATATATATTGGGACTTTCACCACTTTGGGGGGCCTCTAGCACCCATTCTCTCCGATGGCTGTTCATGAATCCTACCATGCTGTGAAGAAGTGGCCACCAGTCATATGATGTCTAAGAGACCCACTGGCTCCTTAACTCTCATAACCTCCAAAGCGCCACATGCATAACATCCACCTTTCCTGAATGTGGTTGTAATAGGTGGTCAGTTGAGATCCAGGACCCAGAAGTGAGATAGAAATACCACAAAATTTTTTACCAGCGACCTTAAAGGGGTTTTCCCATTAATAACATTTATCTCCTATCCGTAAGACAGGAAATAATAGTTTGGTCACTATGGGTCTAACAGCGATCCCGATATCTACGCATCCTGAACTGCTCCATTCACTTCCATAGGTTGGAGGAAGATTGCTGAGCGCAACAATCTCCCTCTATCCAATAGAAATAAATGGAACGGTTGTCATTCATGCACGCTATAGTTCCATTCAAATGGGGGGTTATGTGTAGATGTCGGGATCGCTGTGAATCCGAACACTTGGACCCCATTAGGCAAATTGTTCTTATGGACTTTTTTTTTATAACTATAATTTTTATTGAATTTTACAAAAAGAAACCAAATGCAAAAAAGGGCACAAGTGTCCAAATAAATGCCAAACAAGGAACCTATAAATACAGATAAAACACATCTTGATATCAAGCAAATAAGATGTGCAATACATGGAAGGCAACAAAATGAAAACATCATATAACAGTCTGTCATAAAACATCCGTGGTGAAATTGCAGACAATTTCCTGTCTTTTTATCATCCTGATCTAAAGCAGACTAATAGAACCGAAATGAGACAGAAAACAAGGTAAATTGAGAAGGTTGGGGGGGGGGGGGTTATACAGGCCATACAGTACATGTTTCTAGAAGAATGGGCAGCAACATGGATCTCACCAAGAAATGGGAGTGTTAAAGGTGTCCCATGGATCCCAAATGGCTTGTAAAGACTCCAGAGTGTTGTTAATAGATGATGTCTATCACATGGACATCCCATAAGTGTATCACTGTATAATATTATTCTCTATGCAGCTATATTTTTGCTGCTGGTATTGTGTGGACTACCTGATAGATAACAGTACCTGAAATTGGTGCAAAGAAAGGATCATTAGTGTCTGCATGTAATAATATAGACTATATTGATCTACCATGTTAGTTACATTAGGCAAGATTCTTGACTGTTTCCATAATCTGCTTAAACTATGACGGAGAGAATGACCCCTGTGATAGTCGAGAGTCAAAGAGGTGGGATCCATGGATAAGCAGTAGGGATGAGCGAGTATACTCGCTAAGGCACTACTCGCTCGAGTAATGTGCCTTATCCGAGTATCTCCCCGCTCGTCCATAAAGATTCGGGTGCCGCTGCGGCTGACAGGTGAGTTGCGGCGGGGAGCAGGGGAGAGCGGGCGGGAGAGAGGGAGAGAGAGATCTCCCCTCCGTTCCTCCCTGCTCTCCCCCACAGCTCCCCGTCCCGCGCCGGCCTCCGAATCTTTAGGGACGAGCGGGGAGATACTCGGCTAAGGCACATTACTCGAGCGAGTAGTGCCTTAGCGAGTATACTCGCTCATCCCTAATAAGCAGTAAATGTCATTTGTTGGAATAGCTATCCAGCATATTTCCAACTCCTCTTCAAAACCAAGCTCCGGCCTGGACAAAGATGGTGAACACTGTGAACTACCTGGTGAACACTGTATTTGTAAGTATCACTAGTCTAACACGCTACATCTGCCTTGATTGACTAGTCCTGCCCACATGAGCAGTGCTGGCCAGTCAGAGCAGCATGTAGTGTCTTAAGCCTTCTTCACATGGGCGTATTGGCGTGTGTATTTCTGCACGGAAAATTTGTGCTCGCAATACGAAGAGAATAGAACCCATTGATCTCACTGGGTTTGTTCACATGTGCAGCATTTTACCTGCGCATTCGGTCACATAAAAAAACACAGCATACTCTATTTTTCTTCACATTTGCGCACCAAACAGAAGTCAATGGGGGGATGCACAAATGCGCGCACAATATACAAGGAGATGCGTAATACGCTATATAATTCCACTGGAAAAGGAACATATGTGGAGCTCATTAGACTAATTAGCCATTAAAATTGGTGCGTCTTTGTTGGCCACATGCAAATGGATATGCCTTGCGGGCGCAAAAAGTACAGTAAAATACACCGATACACATGCAAAAAAACATCCTTCAATGCGCAAAAAAGTTGCAAAAATGTGACTCTTTATTAATAGTTTAGGCCAGCTATTTTTTTCAAAAAGTAGGTGGGCGCCAGCGTAAGGCCTCTTTCACACAAGCGTCAATTTGACTCTGAGTAGGTGCATCAAAACAAAAAAATTGCATCTAAAAGAACCTAAATTTCCTATGGGTTCTTTCAGATGCACGTTTTTGTCGCGTGCCGAAATTTCTCACTGTCAGAAGATAGCACATGTCCTATCTTTTGACGGCACAGCGCCGGTGGCTCCCATAGACTGGCAAAGGATGGGGGCAGGAGGGGAGCGGCGCTCTCGCTAATAGCAGCTGTGACATGCTCGTGGCTGCTATGCATTCACCTGATTTAATGCTCAGATAGCCGCAAAGTTGTATCGCGGCTATCTGAGCGTTAAAATGGCGCTTAGGGGGTGTGATGGTAACTTCTAATCAGATTTACTGGTGTTAATTCACAGCTCAATCCTTTACCAGCTCTTAATACATTAGTCGCACATACTTTACTTAGACCGGCAAACAAAGTTTTGACCCAAAGCTTTGTTTTCTGGTGTCTTTTTCTAGACTTTTCTATAGGAAAAAAAACCCTGTTTGTATAAAAAAAATTCTGCCCAAAAAATGTTTTTAAAAAAATAGATGAAATTCATTAAATTTATTACAAGCCTTACAAACCACCCAAAACACTTGCCTGAAGGAAGCCTAAACCTTCCAGTGAGGTTCTGCGGCTCCTGTTTAGTTTTCTTTCTTCTTCCTGAAATAATGTCTACTAGAAAAGTGTCACTTTGGAAATCACAGTGTTTGTGTATAATGGGGCACATCTTGAGGAGCTGATCCCAGATCCCAGCTGATGGTGCACTCATCTGCGCTAATTATTAGCTGCTCCCTCTATTTACAGATGATAGCAGCTAAAAACAACTTGGCCATTGGACTGAAATCCTCTTAACACCTCATTAGCTAATGAAGACTGTGGCTGCGATGAATCTGCTTGACACAAACACCCCCAGTCCAGCTGTAGACCGCAGCTATAAATACGGAGCATTGTGTTATGTAACGGGGTGAATTCTTTGTGTTTTTTATATGTTTCATATTTTAAGCCTTGTTACTTTGTATAAAAACATCCTAAATATAATTTAGGTTGAATGCCTATGGCCGGGTTCACATCCGAGCTGGAGGTTCCATGGCCAATCTGGCAGAAAATGGAAATAGAAATAATGCTGCATGTAGAGCTTTTTCTTCCGGTAAAATGCTGGGCAGCTGAGCAGAAACTGAACGGACCCCATTATAGTCAATGGATTTCATTCACTGCTGTTCGGTTCCGTCATAAGATGGATCCACTTCGGCCAGGGGATTCCCCTTTCCTGCTCTCTGAACGGGGCAAGGAAATGAGATTCCCGCCACAGATGTGAAAGCAGCCTACTAATGACATTCACAAACACATAGCTACAGTATTCAAGCGACATGATAATAATCAGTTTGTGGTTTGAGAGTTGTTACAATCCAATGTTATTAGAGTATTAGCAAATTGTTTTGAAAACCCCTTGTATAAGATGTAATAGCAGACAATCAATGCATTTTCAGGCTTATTTAGACGACCATATATCGGCCGGGTTTTAAAGCCCGGCCGATATACAGTGTCCCTCTCTGCAGGGGGAGAAGGCTGGAAGAGTCGGGAGTAGTGCACTCAGCTCCCGCCCCCTCACCACTATTTATAATGTGAGGGGTGGAGCTAAGTCCCAAAACTTTGCTCTACCCCGTCCCGCCTTCTTCCATTGCAAATGTTTTCACAACCGGCCGATGTATGCTACGATCTGATGTATTGAATTCCAATGCATCAGATCTGACAGGTGCATTCCCGCAGTGTAAAAGTGCCCGGCCGGCCAATATAGCACCAGGCGCTTTCATGTCAAGCAGGAAAGATAGTCCTGGAACTATTGTTCCGGGCCGGAATACGGCCGCTGTCATAGACTCCTATAGGAGCCAATGACAGTGCCTGGAGAAGGGAGGTGGGAGGGGGTTTAGCAGCGTGACTGCTAAACTCCCTCCCCCTTCTCTCCTCCCCTCCGTCTGTTTGCAATGGGAGGGGGCGGAGCCAAGCTCCCCCCATTGCTAGCTGCAGGCGGGAGGGAGGCGGGCACTTAGCTCTGCCTCCTCCCATTGCAAACAGCCAGAGGAGAGGAAAGAGGCAAAGAATCGGCGAGGGGCAGAACAGATTAGCAGAGCTCCCGCAGCCCAACAGCATTGCGGCCTTGGCATATATATTCGCCAGGCCTGTACCAACTGAATAGGCACACAAATGTTAGATTTGTGCGCCAGTTCGTGTGTTTTTACGGTGCCAGTGGACAGACGTAAAAACGCCTATGGCCATGTGAAGGGCCCCTAATAGAGAGTTCATTCTACAGCTGCAGGACCTTGAGGATGGCGGGTGGTTCAAATATTTCACCAGCTTACAAGTTTAGGGCCGCCTTCACACAGGCAGTAAACGCTGCGGAATTTCCGCTAACAGAATCGCTGCAGCATAGCCAGTATAAGCCAAGAGAATGAGATGTTACAAATCTCCTTCACACACAGCAAAACTTTGCTGTTGCAGATATGCAAGAAATATTTAAAATGCGGAAAGCCACGGAGAGCTCTGGCAACGGCTTATATCTCATGGAACAGAAGGATTGGATGTTGAAATTTAACGTCTACGATGCTCGTTTTCCCTGACTTCATCTGTTGGTAGAAAGTTGTGCTGCCCCCATACACTTATCCAGTCCCGCAAAATCAGCAGGTTTGGACAACTTAACATTAATGTTTATAGGGCCTTTACCGTACATCCTGGGACAGAATACATTGTAAGACAGAAAATAGATGCGTAAAGCTGTAAAACACAATATAGTTATATCTTGTCCACTTGCTGTAATAATTTATACTAAACCTCTAAATTCCACATCATGTCCATAGTAAACTCCTTCTCTAGCCGGAGATTCTCTATGTATCGCTAGTTATTTCCTGCATGATACATAAATAGGCATGCCTTACAAGCCAATCCTCCAGCAAAGACTCAGATTTCTCTGTCTGAAGGCTTTATACTCGCGGAGTATTTTCTAACATATAGAATTAGAAGCTGCTAAAACCTGGCAGATGTCTCTGTAATGCCGGGTAATCCCACCCCTACAAATTGCTGTAATAAGAGCCAGCATTCAGCGGTGTCAGGTCCATGCAGGTGCCTACAGAATGACTGGTTGTCCTGTCTGCCAAAGGAGGGCATGCTGATGAAATGGTGCTATTCAGGCATCTGGATGAGACTGAAGTTACTAGCATGCTGGTTTTTGCTTGGACAGTGACATTTTTGCATATCAAAACAGTCGGGTTTCTTATAAAGAAAAATCATAAAAGGTGTAAATTTAGGTATTTATTACCGCCTGTCAAAATGTGGGTTCAAATGATCAGTCTACATGCAGTACTAACTTATACTGTTATCTGTGGATTTTATCTGAGATGCCAGTTTAGAAAATGCATTATTAAGTTGATGATTTGTGCCGCCCTATCAGTGACTAGGATATGACAGGGTGAGACGAACTGAGCTTTATATGATTTGGGGAAGGATTTTTGAGTAAACAGGGGAATAAGTCCATATAGGACCCCTAGGAGACACAGTGAGAGTCCTGATTGTCCCGCTCATGCACAGGGATAGACAGCTTTCCCAGTATGACTGTGTGTAAAGAGAAGGCTGTCAATCACCATGCTGCTGCTAATCATTTTTGATTGTCAAATAGGGGATCACAGAAACCTCCTGATAGGTTTGGATCCGAAAGTTAGGGTGGCTTCGGACGACCGTATATCATCCTGGTTTTCATGCCCGGCCAAATTACGGTGTCCCTCTCTGCAGGGTGGGGAGGCTGGAAGAGCCGGGAGCAGTGCACTGAGCTCCCGCCCCTCGCCACTATTTGCAATAGGAGGGGGCAGGATGGGGTGGAGCTAAGTTCCACCCCCTCCCATTGCAAATAGTGTCGAGTGGCAGAGACGGGGCGGGAGCTCAGTGCACTGAATAAGCCCTTACCTACAGATACTGTAATAACCTTACAAACACAATATTTAGTATAACTGCCACACAAAGTGACCATACATTAACTGCAATACCAAATCAGTACTACTGCCAAAGTAATAAAAACTCATAAAAAAATATTTTTTATTTGTTACCGTTATAACCACTATGTCCCATACATTCTAAACCATTTCAGGTGCACACTATTAATTTGCATATTTAGTATGAATATATTATTGGTGTAGTATAATAAATAGAGTCAAAATGATAATTTTTGCATTAAAATTATTTTTTTTTCTTGCAGGTACAAGAGTTTGGTCACTGGAAAAAGGGCAAGAGCCATTATCGCGGTTTTTTGGATTCTCTCATTCGGTATAGGTTTGACACCACTAATGGGCTGGAATTGCCTCGAAGCAGATTGTGGTGGAGGAAAGAGCATTTCCTTTCAGAATCGCACCGTGTCGTGCTTATTTGAAAAAGTAGTCACAATGACTTACATGGTGTACTTCAACTTCTTTGGTTGCGTTCTTCTTCCACTGTTAATCATGCTGGGAATTTACATCAAGATCTTCATGGTTGCCCGCAAGCAACTCAGGCAAATCGAACTCAAGTGTGTGGGTGCAGATAACTCAAGGACCACTCTCCAGAAAGAAGTGAATGCAGCCAAGTCTTTGGCCATTATTGTAGGCCTGTTTGTTTTTTGCTGGTTGCCCATACATATACTGAACTGCATTACCCTCTTTGACCCTAAATTGAACAAGGAAAAACCACAGTGGGCTATGGACTTGGCTATTATCTTGTCTCATGCCAACTCGGTGGTGAACCCTATCATATACGCCTACAAAATCAGAGACTTTCGCTACACCTTCCGTAAAATCATTTCAAAGTACCTTATCTGCAAAAAGGACAACTTTTCTAAATGCCCCAAGGGCAGCATTGCAAACTCCAGGCACTTGAATATTAGTACTGTAAGTACTGGCAATGCTTTTATGTGACCCCCAGCTAAGACAGACTGTTGTTCGGTGGGTTACATGGATAGATACTGTAAATCTGTTGGTGGGACCATTGAGAATATGATGATTGACCACTTTGCTGCTGCACTTTGTTCATTTGTGATGTTCACCATTATTATTTTTGATTCGAAGGTGTTGCTGAAGGTTCCTCCTAACTCCTCTGCACTGACAAATGTTCTGCTGGTTTTACCATAAGCTTGTGACAATGCCTATACTGTAGTTTATGAACATCCATAAGAGGGATATGCAGATAATCCCCAAAAACTAATACACGTAGAGTTAGCAATCCGAGTCATGTTTAGTACCAGTGGAAGAGAAGCTTCAAATCTGTAGAAGAATGTACACTAGTTTGTTTCTAAAGCACATTATTTATACAACCTTTTATACTTTGGTTGGATGTAGAGTAAATTTTTATTCTTTTGTACATTTTTATTTCAGAAATGTTATTTTTCTTTGAGATCCTTCATACAGTTCAATCTGTTTAATGTTCTAGCTTGTCCGTCTGTATATTTGTCCAAATGAAGGTGCGTAAAGTGATCTTTAGAAGATGATACATGCTAAGAAGTTGTAACTTGGAATAAGTTTACTTCACTACATATATGAACAGGAAGTGGAACAGTAAAACACTATGTTGACCTAAAAACAAATTCCACATGGAGTTTTCATACACGGCATCAGAGGGGTTGTCCGGTAAACTGTATGAAATTTTAATCACAGGTTAAAATATCAAATCCAGCGGTACATACCCATCCCCAGCGCTGCAGACATGTCATGTTACTGCCAATCAGAGGCAGTAGCATCACTGTTCTCACTTCTGGCATCATAGCGCTCAAGAGCATAGGCTATCTGTTTTGCATGGATGTCTTTCTGCAATGCAGATCAGGGAAGTTAATGGGGGATCCCCAGAATCATTCTTTATTGCCTACCCGCAGGATTGGTGATTGATTAAATGGGTTGTCCAGATATAAACTATTGATGGCCTATCTGCAGGATACACCATCAATAGTAGACTAGTGGGGGCCTATTAGCCAGGATCCTCGTCAGACATCTGTTCACTAGGCAAGAACGCTTGTGCGTTGGTGCTGATTTCTGTAGGAAGTTGACAGCTCCGTTCTCTTTCAAGTGGCAAGGCTTCGTATTACAGGCAAAGTTCCCATTGAAGAGAATGGGAACTTTGTCTGTAATACTGAGCCAGGAAGTGGGAACAGAGCTGTCCATTTCCTGCAGAAATCAGCCCAGCAAACAACTGATCGATGGGGTTCTAGATGGTGAACTCCTCACAATCTACTTTTGATGGCGAAGCTTAAGAATAGGCCGTCAACAGTTTGCAACTGGACAACACTTTTAAATTCTGATTGGGGGTTCTCACAGCTAAAACCCTCACTGATGCCGAGAATGAGAGTCATGTGTTCCTCTTCAGTGCATCCCCCACAGTGAAGAGAAGCTTAAATAGAGAACTGGCTGAACATACACAGTGTCGGTCTATTCATTTTCAATGGGAGTGACAGAAGTAGCCAAGTGCTTATACTCAGCTATCTCTGGAAGTGCCGTCACTCCAGTCAAGCTCCTCTTCACTGCAGGTGGGGCAGTAAGAAGGAGAGGGGGACACAGGACCCCTGCTCTTGGGATTGGTGGAGCATCAACGGCGAGACACCCCTGATCAGAGTTTTATCACCTATCCTGTAGAAAATATGATTTTGTGAACAACCCTTTAGTTTGTTCCCTCCCTTCTAAGCCAAAGATTTGCTTCTACAAGACGTTCAGGAGCTATGGGTAATAGTTTGTGGTTTACCAATGCCAATATCTTGGAGAGTTTCCTAGTGCAAATTGATTATCGTAACATCCCCTCAAGAGCCAACCACAATATTGATGTAATGTCAGGTTATCACACTTGACTTTTTTAATCGGTTTGCATGAAAGTATAAAACATGGCGACTTTTCTGCAGTAACAGCACTACACTTGTCTGTGGGTTGTATGAGGTATTGCAGCTAAATCTGAGCTACAACAGCCATGTTTTATACTCCCATATAACCTCTTTAAAGTGGTTTCGCAGGCAAATACTATTGATAAACAGTCCTCAGGAATGGTCACGAACAGTTCACCGGGAATTCACCACTCAGGATCTCTGGTGAGCAGCTGAATGCTGGTCTGCTGTCAATGTAGCAAGGCCGGACTTCTTCATTAGGTCAAAGCAGGAAATCTCAGAGATGGCTTCAATCTCATTGAAATCAATGAGAACAAAGCCACATATTATACCTCCTGCTCTGCATTGGGGTCAGTGGAGAAAGTCTTAAGCCCCATTTACACGCAACGATTATCACTCAAAATTTGTTCAAAGGATGGCTTTTGAGCGATAATCGTTGCATATAAATGCTTCCATCCTTCACTCTTCGGCTGAACGATGATTTTTAGTTGAGCATAAAATCCATTGTTCAGCAGGAGAGATAGCAGGGACTGCACGCTTTTTTCACTGCAGCAGCTGATTACAATGTATTCAGCTGATAGTCTGTGGCAGCCTATACAAAGACAATGCAGCTGAGTGCAAAGTCCAGACCACATACTGGGATTTGCAAACAGCTGCTGAAGGCTCATTTACATGAAAATGAAGCTGATAAAGGGCTAGTGGGCATTAGTGCCCATTAGTACTTTATGCAAAACGATTGCTAAATATTTTGAAAGATTGTCTTTGCGTGTAAATGAGCCTTTAGAGGCAGCTCTGTTCCATTAATTTTAGTAGGAGTGAAGCCGCCTCTGAGACATCCTGCTTTGACCCTGATGACAACGTCCGACCCGCTAAACTGACAGTAGGCTGGACGAAGAGCTGATCGCTGAGGATCCTGAACAGTGGATGCCAAGCAACAACTACCGACGACCTATCCTTAGGATAGGTCATCAATAGTAGTTGCCCAGAAAAGCCCTTTTATGTTCACCTTCCAACTATGTTTTACTGGAAATGATGTAATGCACAATTGTACATCCAAGACTCCTTTTTGTGCTTTTGTCCAGTGTTTGAGAATTAGCAAAAGGTCTGGAAGCCCAACGATGGGGGTGGACTGTAATGTCATGCATGTGAACTATTCCAGACACTTTCCACTTTCTGAATTTCTTACTAATGACTGGACCTGGGAAGCACTCTGAGTAATTCACTGGCTATGTCTTGCTTTGCTCTTTGCAGGGTTCAGTCGGAGAACAGCTGCAGGGCACTTTTGTCCCTGAAGGCTTATCTTAGATTGAAACCGAAAGAAAAGGTCAATGATTATTCAAGATCCGGGGGGGCAAAGCACAATTCCTAAGTATCTCCAATGAATCGCTAGAGGTTGTTGTAAATAGATATATATTTATATATTTGTACTATTTCTGTGATTGCAAGAAGGAAAATACAAAGCGGCTCACGTGGTTCAAAACCACTGTGTGATGGATCTAATGGGAAGCTCTTATGTTTTCATTGTGTTGCAGATAATCTAAAGTTCTCTTTAATGGTGAAGGGCTACACATTACTGTGATCAGGTTTTATTTGGACAGTTTACAATGTGAAGAAATTGGATAAGACTGCACTGCGGGAGAAAACAGATATAATGGACCGGAGGATCTGAAATACAAAGCCGTATACACACCTATATCATATATATGTGCTGTCTGCACATAGTAAGTTGTTGGTTTTATCAGTGAGGTTCATGTAAACGTGTCTGGGTAATGTCTACAGCATATTCTTAAAAGTGACTCATATTTTATAAAGGTCTTCTATGGTGTATTCATTCAAGCCATGACTCAACCACAATGTGTGAACATGTACCTGTAAAGCAGGGACACGTATAACCTGCCAAGAGATGTATTGCACCAGCTAAGACTAATAAGCCAATGTCCTTCCTGTCTATATCAAACAGTATCAAAAATTCATTTGCTAAACATGAAGTCCTCCACCTGCCACCCTCTTGCACTAGTTTTAGGACGCTTTGATACATAAGGTCCATTGCTAACTAAAGAAACATGCCCTACTGAAACATGCCAAAGCTGAATTTGGCACCATATTGCAATGTGATGTCTTTGGTCATGTGACTGCATTTAATTTTTAAGTTGTCCATAGATATGAGATCGCCCTGATCTGAAGGTTTGCTTGACCAAAACCTACTTCTGTTGATTCCTCCATATACATGCAGCATGGACTAGCATGCTTGTTAATTTCAACAGAGACGGCAATGTATGGCCAGGTCTTAAGGCCCATTTACACACAACGATTATCATTCAAAATTCGTCCGAACGACAGCCTATGAGCGATCATTTTTGCATGTAAATGCGCACCCATTGTGCACTCTTCATTCATCGCCAACCTCAAGCCAGCATAAAATCTGTCATTCCTGATAGCAGGGACCGCATGCTGTATTCTCTGCGGGCAGCGAGGATAACACTGTTTTAGCTGCTGTCCCGCTGAAGAACAACGGAGCTGTAAGCAGGTAACAGACCTCTAGCTGTTCTCAGCTTACAGCAAATGAAGCTAATAAACTACCAAGTAGCTGCTTAGTAGTTTATGCAAAATGATCGCTCAAAACTGTCATTTAAGCTATCTTTTGAATGAATTTTGAGCGATCATCTTTGCGTGGAAATGGGCCTTTACACATAGTGTGCCAATGATAGTAGAATGACACATCTCTGCTACTTCTGCACATTCGCTGTGTACAAATTTGTATATAGTCATTTTAATGTGAGGCGCCCAGTGCATTAGCCATGTCATTAAATATAGGAATCCTGCTGTATCTCCAAATCAAAAATTCAGGAAAATATATTTTTAACAAGAATATTTATAACTTTGGTTTTACAGAAATCCATTTGTATTTCATGTTTAATGGCCCCTTTAAAGGAACATTAAGCACAAAAAATACTCGAAAATAGTCAAATATCCCAGCTCCCCAAATTTAAATTGAGTAGTATATTTAAAAAACATTCTGTATGTGTCCCAGAAACTCAGTCATGCCCCTGTGTGACAGCAGCAGGAGCCTCCCCCCTCTGCTCTGTCCGCAGTAGGACAAAAATGTGGTTAAGGGTGCCTGCACACGAACGGAATTTCCAGCGCGTTATTTTAGGCACATTATCTGCCCCAGACCGCAGCCAATATACTCCTATGAGGATCCGCAGTTGTCCCCAGACGGACGGATTTGTATCGCGTTTTTTCACACGCGTGAAAAAATCTGCAACCTGTTCTAATTTGGGTCGGATTCTGCGCGTGAAGCCTCCAATACAAGTGAATGGGTGCATTTTTTCACGCAGTACATCCGCAGTGCAGCTGCAGATGGAGTCACTGGTTGCTATGACTACAGGAAGTAGGCATGGTAGGAAGCGTCCCAACACACAGCACAGAGCTTCACAGGCAAATTTGTAGAGGGAGATAGGTAGTATTTCTTGCCAATGCAGGATGTAAGAATGCAAAATCTGTAGTAATGAATTCCTCTTGCGAATTTTTTTGCAGTGACTGAAATAAAGTCACGCTGGAGAAGCGCCTAAAAAAGGTTACATGGATCAACCATGCCCACAAAGACATCTGCTCACCGGGTGAAAGCATGTTGCCAGAATAATTTAACGGTGCTCGCACAAGCAAGAGGGACAAAACGGAGTCTGGGTGTTGGTTTTTAAGCTGTTTTCCAAGGAATGGGCAGTTCTCTAGGGGTTGGGTTTACAATAAGGGGTGTCTGCTGGTTTTTCTGCGCGTTTTTTTCCGCAACACATCCGCGTATATCCGCGCGTGATTTTTCACGCATCCGCACCTATCCGCAAGCACATTTAGGTACCATACGCGCGTGAAAATCCGCTAGCGGAATCCGGAACGCTCGTGTGCAGGCTGCACATGCCTTGAGCGTGGAAAAAGTACAGTAAAATACACCGATGCATGCGCAAAAAAGCATAGTTCGTCCTGCAAAAACTCTGCACTCATGCAAATACACATATCCATGAGTGACGATGGCCTTAAGATGTATAAGCTGCACCGCTGGATTGCCAAGGCAGAGAATGGGTAAGTACCTCCACTTTTTTATTTTGAGTGTTGGACTTATTTTTAAAAACTTGTTTTGTAACAGGACAACCCTTTTATTTACCAGCTCCTATAAGCTGACAGCTTTAGTTCATGGGGCTCATAGGAGCTGACAGAGTCTTCTTAAACTCCATCTCCTTAAATAAGCCCTGCCCCTCAGCTGGCCACCAGAGAAAAGTGGAAGACACCAGTAGGATTTCTACAAGACTATCTGTATCAGGATAATACAGGAAATGCCACAGACTGAGAAACAGCAAGATCCAACTACACCCTTTGTAGAAAAAAAAATCAAATCCCTAGAAGGAGTTGTCGTTTTGCTGCTCAACTTGGGATGCAGTTACATCTCAGGCAGATATGCCAATTATTAGTCGTGATTAGATGAACAGTCTTGCCACCTAAAACTGGTTCCACTCTTGACCTATGGAAAGGCTCTCGGAGGCTCCTTGTGTGTAGTGACCTCTTTGTCCGCTTGTGTAGAGCTTGTTGACCACTGGACATCTCTACAACGCAATCAAAGAGATTTTGCCCAGTTAACAGGTTGAGAGGGGGCGCATTATTGTAAAGCGAGAAGATGGAAGGTCGTATTGATGTATTGCCCACCACCTAAGCCATTCTGACCATACTTGTAGCAAGTACTGGGGCCAGTGGGTGCATGACAGCACTCACACAAGGCGACCAAGCTCAGTACAATCACGACAGACCACCAGTAGAGAGGATTGTCTGATTGTCCTACAAGGACAAGCATATCCAATGGTTTCATTGTTCATCATCCAATGGCAGGTGGCACCATCATTACAGGCCCGTGTCTGTCAGAACCATTTCCAGGCACTTGGCTGAAGGATATTCGGTCTCACGGTGCCCATTATGTGTACTACAATTGACACCCACCGCCACCTCCGTTTGCAGTGGCGTTGTGGAACCGGGCTCTCTTCATTGATGAATCCAGGGTTAGTTTGCGCACAAATGATGTTCATGCTTGGAGATCTACTGGTTCGCACGATCTAGAGGCTCAGTTACAGCAAATCTAGACAGATATGTCACAGGATACACTACAGAACCTGTATGCCTCCATGCCTATTAGTATCACATCATACACCCAAGCTATAGGCGGCCCAACAGGGTACTAGAGCCTCTATGCCCGCCCATATCACATCTTATATCCAAGCTAGAGGTGGCCCAACAGAGTACCAGAGCTTCCATGCCTGTCCATATCACATCATACATCCAAGCTAGAGGCGGTACAACAGGGTACTAGAGCCTCCATTCCATGCCAGTCTGTATCACATCCTATATTCAAGCTAGAGGTGGTACAACAGAGTACTAGAGCCTCCATGCCTGTCCGTATCACATCATACATCCAAAGTAGAGGCAGTACAACGGGGTACCAGAGCCTCCATGCCCGTCCGTATCACATCCTATATCCAAGCTAGAGGCGGCACAACAGGGTACTAGAGCCTCTATGCCCGCCCATATCCCATCTTATATCCAAGCTAGAGGTGGCCCAACAGAGTACTAGAGCTTCCATGCCTGTCCGTATCACATCATACATCCAAGCTAGAGGCGGTACAACAGGGTACTAGAGCCTCCATTCCATGCCAGTCTGTATCACATCCTATATTCAAGCTAGAGGTGGTACAACAGAGTACTAGAGCCTCCATGCCTGTCCGTATCACATCATACATCCAAAGTAGAGGCAGTACAACGGGGTACCAGAGCCTCCGTGCCCGTCCGTATCACATCCTATATCCAAGCTAGAGGAGGCGGCACAACAGGGTACTAGAGCCTCTATGCCCACCCATAGCCCATCTTATATCCAAGCTAGAGGTGGCCCAACAGAGTACCAGAGCTTCCATGCCCACCCATATCACATCTTGTATCCAAGCTAGAGGTGGCCCAACAGGGTAATAGAGCCTCCATGCCCGCCCATATCATATCTTGTATCCAAGCTAGAGGTGGCCCAACAGGGTAATAGAGCCTCCATGCCCGCCCATATCATATCTTGTATCCAAGCTAGAGGTGGCCCAACAGGGTAATAGAGCCTCCATGCCCGCCCATATCATATCTTGTATATAAGCTAGAGGTGGTACAACAGGGTACTAGAGCTTCCATGCCCACCCATATCACATCTTGCATCCAAGTTAGAGGCGGTACAACAGGGTACTAGAGCCTCCCTTCAAGGGTTCCGTTTTCCACAATAAATTATCATTTTGCTCTGATAATATAATCACTTATATAATTATATCAAAGTTACAATCACGGAGAAAGTATCATTCAGTTCCGACAACTTCTTCTAGGGGATGGATGTTTTTTTTCTACAAGGAGTGTACATGTCTTGTTAATTTTGTCATTCATGTCTAGGTTTAGTGTTCCTTTAAAAGAATCTACACTTCGTAAAATGACGCTGGCTAGAGAAATGCACATGAAAGCAAATGTCATGTTTTCTTTTATTTCCCCCATTATACTGAATTTAAAATGGAGCTTCTTGAGGGTACAGTGAATGATACGGCTCCTGCCACAACGTATAACAGATCGACAATGTAGCCTACAAATAATTATACTGACTGGAGCAACCAGTCCAATTATCATGATGATATTTAAGAAGGGGTCATACCATTTCCATCCTATTATAACTCCAGCAGAATGCCATTCCGGACTGGAAACAACGTACAGTCACCTCTCAGTGCAGTCCAACTCCATAAACGCCAATTCACATGATGTAATGTTACCATTTTGATAAAGTACGTTTATTTGAATACTGTGATTTTTTTTTTTTTTTAATACTGTGCAATTTTGCACTTTATTAGGAAAATGCTGAATTTTACGATATTTATACAGAACATGTTAGTTTTAGTTATGTACATTCCAAGAAAATTCATGAAATGATCTTTTTGGTGTCAAGTCTGTTTTTCGGTATATCTTTATTTTACATAAAATCTAAAAAGAAAAAAAAAAAATCTGGAGAATTGTGTCAACAGCGACGTTCCTTCACATATATAACAACCTTTGTAATGTGATTTTCAATGGAACATATGGACCGATACAGCTCCCTGCTGGTCTCATTTGTACCCTGTGGGCCTTGTTTAATGGATGGGGCTGTAGGGCCACCTAGAACATTAATGTAACTACATGGATCGTCTAAGACCTCTTTGGCCCACTGCTCCACTCCTCACCATGTGATATCATTGTTGTCGTCAAGGTTTTGCACATACTAGTTGCGTTGATATGTTAAAGATGATTGGTGATGCCTCAGATCAAGGAAACTTTTTGTTTTTTAATTTAACAAAAAAGCCACATTGCCTTGAATGATTTTCTTTAGGCTGAACAATATGTTACGATGTTCTCAGTAGTTCAGCACTTTGCTTTTAGCCTTTTTTGATGTATAAATAAAAGCACTAACATGGTCATTAGTATGTGATTGTTTCGTGAATACAGTATGAAGGTGACGTATGGAATACGAATGGGAGAAAAATGAAGCCGTACCTTTGCCCTCTAAGGGGGATTTTACATACAGCATTAAGAAAAAACGCCATTGAGTTTTTGGACCAAAGCAGAAGTGGATCCAGCAAGAAGGAGACGTATAGGCCCTTCCTTTAAATTTCCAATCCCCTTTGAATCGACTTTTGGCTTTGGCTCAAATTGCATGAAAAATCGCAGTGCTTTTCCAACTTAAATTGGGGAAAATTTACTAAGACCACTATGTCCAACGCCGGTCTTAGTATGATTTTCCGTGGTGCTTAATACATGAAGAGGCACAAGCCTCTTCTTGTATAAGGTGCATCTGGGCACCTCCATTCACCTTCTCAGAAATATATGCCTGTTGTAACTGGGCCTCTAGATCATGCAAACTCGTAGGTTGTCGAAGTTGATGTCCAAGATGGTCCCATACATGTTCTATTGGCAATAATTGTGTGTGGCCAAGCATTATCCTGCTGGAAAATGCCTCTTGGAAGCCACCATGAGAGAACACATGTGGCTGCAGGATGTCCTGAACATATCACTGAGCTTTCACTGTTCCTAGTACTACCGCTAGGGAGGGACCGGCTGTCATATGCTCTGGCACCCTAGACCATTACACCAGCAGTGGGGGCAGTGTGCCACTCTACACCAAAGGCAGGATTGAGGTGCTCACCTCGAGATCTCCAGACATGAACCCGGCGATCGTCAGTGCCCAAACTAAACCTGTATTTGTTACTGAAGACAACCCAGCTCCACTGTTCATGACACAACTGCAAACGGAGGCAGTGGTGGGTTGGGTTCAAAGACAGTACATGTAATGGACACCGTGAGACCAAATGTCCTTTAGCCAAGCGCCTGGAAATGGTTCTGATGGACACAACGGCCTTTAATAATGGTGACACCTGTCTCTGGATGGCGGAAAATGAAATAGTTGGAGCTTCTTGTGCTTGTCAGATGACCAGACAATCCTCTCTTCTGATGGTCTGTTGAGAGCATCCTGTGCCAAATTGCCCTGTGTGCGTGCCCTCACGCATCCATTAGTCCCAACACCTCCTAACAGTCTTGCGGGCAGTTCTATACCACCATCCGGTTTCTCGCACTTCAATAATGTGCCCCCTCTCAAACTCCACTAACGTGGAGTGGTCAACAAGGTCTACACGAGTGGAAAAAGAGGTCACTGCACACAAGGACCCTCTGAGAGTCTTTTTGTGGGCCAAGAGTGGAACTACTTTTAGGGCCAAAGGTGTCAGGACTGTTCATCTAATCACACCACAACTCTAGTCATTTGCATATCTGCAACTAAGGTATCTCCGGAAGTCTCACTGAAGTGAATGGAGTCCCACTGCCATTTACTTTGGGACTATGCCATGGCTGGGGTGTTTGCATGACAGGTAAAACCTGTCATGAGACAATCCTTTTGAACCCCATGTTGAAAATACAGAACATTTGCATCCTGTGTGAACATACCCTAAAAGCGAGATACTCCAGAAGAATTTATCATTGAGTGTTTGGTATAAACTTTTTTTGGTTCATGCAGAATCTTGAAAACAGTATTCTGCTCCAATAGGCCACCATCTGTGGTTTTCCAGCTGTCGAGGGAGATACAACTTACAGCATGCCTTGACAGCAAGTGGCTAAGAGAAGTAACATGGAAAACGGGTGTAATAGTGACAATTATGCTTTGTAGTCACTTTCTTTGTGATGCTGCTCTTTGACGTTCAATATCTAATACATTTTGGGGTGATTATCTGTAAAGAGAGGGTATGCAAATGATTGTAGCAAAATTTATATGTCAACCATTAAAATAAGCATACAGATACAGCAATCCTTATGAATCATGACAGCTCGATTTACAGCATTGTAGTACATTGTAGGTATCATGATGCGTAACATGTCAAGTTACTGTATCTGTACCATAGCTGACAGCGCTAACTTAATCTATTTAAATCTACTTATTCTCTTTCTACGTCTGTGTGTAAGGATCCTCTCACACAATGAACGCGGCAAAGCTCCGCAGTTTCAATCACAGAGCTTTGCTGCAGTTTTACTTTCGCTTTCGTCCGCAGCTCCCTGCAGCCGACAGCGTATTTTAGCGCACCCCGTCAGTGGGATGGGTGATGAGATGCGCTAAACGCCCAAAACAGAGCAGACAGCGCTCAAAGATCAAGGCGCTGGAAAGCATCGTCCAGTGCTGTTATCGAACGCAAGTGTGGCACCATTGATTTCAATGGAAGCATTATACCGCGATTAATGCGGGGTTCAAAACGCGACGTTAATCGTGGTAAAAAACGCTTGTGTGAGAGAGACTTTCCTTTCAACAAGGTGAGGAGAGAGGAAATTTGAGACCGTACCTGTAGAGTGCACCAAAGCTTGTCATTTCCTATATAGAGGGTGGACATAGGCAGAGTGTCTGTACATTTCACACTGCAATGATGGGCAAAATGTAGAGTACGGGGGGGGGGGGGGGGGCAGAGACTTGGCATATTTGTCGGTATGTATTTATATTTTCATGAACAGCAATTTATTATTATATAGTTGGCAGGGAACATTTGCCTGGCATTCACTGAGCGGCGGCTGCAGTAAGGTAGAAAATGTTCCAACTACGTATGTCCTATATAGGTATCACATCTGAGCCAGACGCCAACACACTCCTTCCAGATCAGACATAACATTTGTCTGAAATGACTCATATACATACACTATAACAAAACTTGAACAAAATGGACAGAAACTAAACTGAACAAAAAGTAGGGCGATGACTGTGATAAAAGCAGCCCCATGTCTGAAACCTAGGGGCTACCTAAACTGTCCCTAGATGGAGAAAAGAATGTGAATTAGAGATGTTAATCACAATGGTAATAGCAGTTAGGAAGCAGATGTTACACTTGAATAATAAGTATGGCCATCAGGAACTTATCTGACTTTGAAGGGGCACCAGGAGAACTAAGACCAGACCAGAACTCCACCACACAAAGGAATAACCAGCGCCTTCTGAGAGGAGGGGCCAGAATTTATATACTATAATAAAGGCTGATTGGCCAGCTGTGGAAACAGTCTCCCCACCTGCCAGTCCGGCCCCACAGCAGCAAACAGGTGCTTACACATTGGTGCCGAGTGCCAAATGAGAAAGTGCCTATGTGTTGATGCCACAGTCACATAGGCCCGGGCTGACATCATGACATCAGTCAAGACCCACTTCCAAGTCATGGTTAGTATGCCACCTCGATAGGTTAGTAACATTACATGTGGTATTTGGGTCCTCACACTCTAGGTAGACTGTCATCAGAATATAAAGCTGTTGCGAATATTGAGTCAATCATGGGACTCTCAAGTCTGGCATGGAGATGAAAGTCATATAAAAGCTGTAGCTACAACTTTGACTATAATTTAGCAAATATATTGAAATACACTAATTTACACTTGTAAGGTCTATATCTGAAGTCACTGGTTCACATTTATGGCGTTTAACAGGCTGATTTTAGATAAGTTACAACAGTGTGGGATGCTAAATGTAGTAAGCGGCTGTGGCTGACCCTGGCCCCCTCCCACAAAGCTCTACCTCCTTTAAGTGGTGAGGGCAGTGTGAAAAGTAGAAAAGTCACAACTTTTTTTTTACTTTTTAATGTCAGAATTCTGGTGTAAATGTGTTTATGAATTTCACCCCCATTGTCCATTCAAGGCTTAACAGCCATGGTTCATGTACTTTTGTGTATCACACCATAATACTGTATACCTTTTGTATTACATTTTCTAATAAGTGATGGAACATCTAAGATCTTCAAAGACCCCCAACTGACATGACATCCAGACAGCACCTCGTGATCTCATTGTGGGGGGGAAGCCATTCGGTATTCACAAAGACCAATCAGAGTATTTAAATGCCACAGCCAGAATTGTCAGCGGTATTTAAAGGGTTGACAGCCATGATTAGTGTTAACTCTGATCACGGCTGTCGTGACCTGGAGTCAGCTGTTAAAGCCTGTTGACACCGGCTGATTATGGAGCAGCCTTGGCTTCCGAGCCCACATCCTATTAACCCAGCACACCTACAGGATATAAGTCCTGGGGTGTGAAGGTGTAAATATTTTTAATTCAGAGTATGCTGTAAATAGTTTTGGATAAAAACCATTATGGTTGATGTAAAGGGGTTCTAAACCTTATTTTTCTGCCTCGACCCAGAGCTGGACTCTTCAGCGGGTAGGTCTGGGGTCTCTTTTTCCCTCACACGCAAATTGAAAAAGGCACTGGCCTCCCTACGGTTGGTAGATCTATGAAGAATCCTCCACCCTAAAACTAAAAATTTCAGCTATCATTCCCCAGTACACAACAGCTACAACCGTTTAGACTATCTCTTCATATCTCACGATCTTTTGGATTTAGCCCCCTCCAGTTGCCTGGAGGTATTTTTTTGGTCTGATCACGCTCCTTTCTTTTGGGCCCTCAGGGGATTTACGGAGGGGAGGGTAGGTCAATCCTGGCGCCTAAATGACAATCTCTGTGTATGGAGGCAGTAAGGCAGGCAATACTAAACTACGCCTCTGACCATGAGTTGGACCCCACACTTACACCCATACAATGGGAGGCCCTGAAGTGCATGATTAGAGGGATCTTAATCTCACACAGGGCTAGATTAAAAAGAGAGTGAGCCAAGGGCTTAAAGAACCTGCTAACGAACCTAGACTCACTGGAGTCCTCTAACAAAAGGACTCCATCAGATGCTCTCAGGGCAGAAATATCAGGAATCCGTGGGAAAATCCTATCTGTCCTGGATGAATACACATTCTGTGCTAGAGACAGATGGAGAAGCGGTTTCTATGAATATGGAAATAAATGCGGTCGGTGGTTGGCCAGGGCTCTCCATCCCAGGACATTAAATCCCTATGTCGTTTCAATTAATTGGGTCTTCTCAAAACTGGAGAAGGATCACACGTCATGCTCTAATTATCGCCCAATTTCACTCTTAAACATTGACACTAAACTATTTTCTAAGATACTGGTTTTCCGTGTAAAATCACTTATCCCAACTTTGATCAATCGAGAGCAGACTGGCTTCATATCAGGCTGTGAAGCCAGGGATAACACTATTAGATCAATTTCCTTGATCTTTTGGGCTCGACTCACTGTAACACCCATGTGCTTTTTGTCCATAGACGCTGAAAAGGCCTTTGATAGGGTTTACTGGGGGCTCCTGGAGTTGACCCCGAGAAAGATCAGCCTAGGCCCTAGGCTTATAGCCTGGATCATGGCCCTCTACCGTGAACCGACAGCATTGGTGAGGGTGAATGGTTCTCTCCCCCCCTTTCAAGATCAGCAATGGAACGAGACAGGGGTGCCCCTTATCCCCTTTCTTATATGTCCTGGTGATGGAGTCCCTGGCCAATGCCCTTTGGAACAACCCAGATATCAAGGTGTTTAGAATTGGGGCAACCAAGCATAAGCTTGCTTTATTTGCGGATGACCTACTAATGTGCATTACAATAATAATAATATAATAATAATCTTTATTTGTATAGCGCCAACTTATTACCCACGGATAGCCATTCCAGTCGCATTGGAGTACTTTGAGCGATTTGGCAGATTCAGTAACTTTAAGGTCCATACAAATAAATCTGAAATCTTCAACATTTCAGTCCCCCTGGCGAAGGCCTCAATTTTCAAACCCTCATCAATGTTAAAGTGGAAAAATGATCAGATTAAATACTTAGGAGTCAACATCACCAGCAACCCCAATAACTTGCTTGAGAGGAATTTTAAACCGATGTTGACTGGTTTTGGAAGAGATCTTAGGAAATGGCGCAAACTCATGTTCTCGTGGTTTGGGAGAATTAATGTTTTAAAAATGGACTTCCTTCCCAGGTTCTTTTATCTGTTCCAAACCCTACCAATGAAACTTCCTAAGTCATATCTGTCTAGTCTAAGAAAACGCTCAGTAGACTGTGTGGGGTGGCTTGAGGCCCAGGGTCGGATACAGGGCCCGAATTAGACACAAGGAGTGTGGCTGAGTAGGGCTACCTAGCTTTTCGCTATATCACAAGGTCGCCATATGTAATTGCATCCTAGACATTTTACATAATAGAGCCTCCAAACTTTGGGTGAACCTCGAATGCGAGGGCTCCCTGGCTCTGACACTGGGCTCTTTCTGGTTGCCTTCCGCAGTGTCTCGCAAAACCCAGTTGGCGTCCCCCTTCCTGGTCCAGCTTTTGAGGGCCTGGAATGGTTTTGCCTCTCATTTTGAACAAGTCTCTCATCCTGGCCCCCCTCACCCCACTAGTGGGCATTCTTGATCTTCCCACTCTTCTGGAAGGTTCTTCCCTTCTTTGGGGGAAGGATATGCCCATTCCAAGAATCAGAGACATCATAACAGAGTCGGGAGTTTGCCCATTGTGCGAAATTCTGGGTGACAGGGGCCCCGGGGCTGGAGCGTGGTTTCAATACCTTCAGATCAGACACTTCATTTAATGCCAGGACTTCCTGGTTTAGCTCTTGGCTCCACTGTCCCAGTTTACACAATTATGTGTGTCTTCCACCCAGATTTCAACGGGGTGTTCTCACTATACAGTCCCTACTGGCTAAGGAGACATGCGACGACTCTCTGAGATTTATTGGGGGCTGGGAGAGAGAGCTGGAGAGAACTATGGACCAGGGTCTTTAAATGGACTCATTCCCTGGCGATCTCGTCAAAGTACCAAGAAACAAATTACAAAATTATATCCCAGTGGTACAGGACGCCCTCACGACTTGCAAGGATATTCCCCCAGACCCCTGCTGGAGATGCTGCGGGGCGAGAGGTGACTTTACCCACATCTGGTGGTGCTGTCCTTTGGTTCAATCGTTGTGGCAGGAGATTACTTCTCTCTACAACTCTGTTTACAAGGACACAGTAGCACTCACCATAGAAGCAGCATTGCTGTCCATGATCCCAGGACCCATATAAAAAGTAGAGAAAAACGCCTCAAATTCTTCATCGTAGCCATGAGACAGACAATTCCAAGACTATGGAGGTCATCTTCTCTTCCCACAAGGATTTAATGGCTGGAAGTCCTTGATCAAATAGCTCAGAAGGAAGAGCTTATAGCCTCAGACAAAGGGAAAGCTGAAAATCTTTTGAGATATGGTCAGCATCGATTCTATTCCGAAATTCCCCAGAGTTGATTAATCGGCCCCCGAACAGGTGCTGTGCTAAGTTAAGCTCAAACTGCTTCAGGTTATTCTTGAACAAAATGGATAAGGTGCTCTGAGCCACTGCTAATAAATTGCCCCCTCTTTCCCTTTCTTACCTTTTCTCCCCTCTCACTATTTTTCCTCAAGTTTTTTTGACATCTCAATAGTTTATTATCTGCCCATGGTTTTCTGTCGAACCTAGGTCTTTGACAGCCGCCGTCGGGACGGCTATCCCTATTTAAGACCCTGTCCACGGGAGTCCACATTTAAAGGGATGGCGAATGATGTCGAAATATGCTATTGTTTTGATAAATGTTGCGAACATACAGGAAAATCAAGTCCATATAATGTTATAATTTTGTTTATTGATAACTAATAAAATATATTTGAACAATAAACCTTATTTTTCATCATGACTAAACATCTATTTTTAAGACGTTTCGCAACCCATGTCTACCTAAAACCCAACGTGGGTAGAACTTCATCAAATTCACTGTGAAAATAGTTTCTATTGAACAGATAGGGAAAAAAAACAATTTTCATGGAATAATGTTAACCCCTTCCAATCCACTGTCTGGCGTCTAAAGACATTATGGTTTAAGGCTGTACAGCTCCGATGTTGGAAGACGTCCGTCGGGGTTCTCTTACTGTTTATCGCCAGCCTTTCTGCTGTCGAAGCCTATCCATTTGTCACCTGATGCAGTACTGGCTATAGCCAGCATATAGCGCCGTTCTATAACAGCAGAAAAAGAGTAAGCTCCCTTGGAAAACCAGGATACAAATTGGATTGGAAAGGGTTAAGATTGTTACAAATTGGATTCTGTTTCGCAACAGTTGATTACAAATAAATACCTTCAAAAACGCCTTGCGTGATTGAAAACAACTAGTAAGAATTTACAATTCTGAGGCTACGTCACTCAGCAAAGCATCTTCCATAAAATAATTAGTCTTTTTGATTTCTAGTCCTTGGGAATTCCTTATCCCACAGCAGTCCCACTCCTCGCTGGAGGTCATCATGTGGAGTTAGTCGTCTTTGGCCAGTAGAATTTCGCTCATGTGGTTATCAGATACAGAAAGGTCTTGGCAGCGCCCTATGGCTTGGCTTATGTAGACCGCAAGAATATGCTTGCACTGAAATGGAGAAGAAGAACAAGGTTGTAATCATGACACAAATATCAGATTCTATACTGTAATGAAAGTCAATTTGAGATTTCGTAGTAGTGGCGGCTCTCAAACTCTGGGCTCATCTGGATACTGGAAAGCATTGCAAATAATACAATAGTACTTATATATTTTTTGGTTTGTTTTATTATTATGGTGGTGATACCAATCACTGACAGACACAGCAATCTGAATTCACCATAACCAAGCAGCTCCGCCATGCCAGGGGGCACCCAACGATCATGTTATTTCCTGATCCAATAGACAGCGACTTTGGAAAGAGTCTATTTTACTAAACTGGTAAACATGCAAAAGTGGAAAAAGACAAAAGTGCCAGGGAAAGAACAATGAAGAAATTACCTGGCACGGTGTTCAAAACTACTCACCATAAGAGAATTCTCCGACTATGAATGTATTTCCGTCTCCGTGTTCTCACATAGCCTAAATACCTGATGACTAATTTAGCTGCCCTGGGAAATGAATTACCAGGTAAGCCACTTGTAACTCCAATACTCTGCATACCTTGGGCACACCTGTCTTTCTTTCCTTGCTGCCAAATTTTCATTGGGTGGGTTATGGTGCTAATGTATAAACTAAATGTTAAAGAGACTTGGTCACACGCAATTCGTTTATCTAACGCTGGCCAGACCAGGATTGTGGCGTTTACTCTTTATGTAGAAGTGCTGCTGCATTGAATACATTCAATGTGGCTTGTGCTCTGCTGAAGCTTCCTCTAAAGCACTAAAGAGGAGAAGGGCTCCCGGCTAGGACTCTTGCATCTATGAAACCCACTGTTTTTTGCAAAAATGTAACTTTGATGCATCTTGAAAAATATGGAAAAACATAGCAAGTCCATAGGTGAACAATGATGCATAAATGGAAAAATGATGCTTGGGTGTTCACCACTATGACAAACCCTTAGCTGTCAGCACAGTCACCTTATACCTGTAGGTTGGTGGATTCACATAGTCTTCAGGTGCTGTACAGAATAAGACTGTGTATTACGGGTAGGAGAAGCAGATAGATAGAAGTGCTATCAGTGTATTTTAACCCCTTAACGACGGCCCCATCGGGAAACTACGTCCTCAGAAAGTGGGCCTTAATCCTAGAGGACGTAGTTTTATGCATCCTCTTTGGATTGATGCCCACTGGCCTGAGGACGTGACAGCTCCATGCTAATACATATCATACAAAGTGCACCATATATATAGGAAATGTGAACACCATTAACCAATGACATACAAACATGCACAGGAGTGTCTCATCACTGATTACCTCTCTCCACACGTCTCAGTTTGCCCTGTCGCTGCTGGAGTACATCCTCCGCAACAATTATTTTTTTGTTTGGGGGGGTGTACTACAGACAGCGACAGGGCACTGCTATGGGCTCTAATGTGGCGCCAACATATGCCAACATTTTTGTGCGCCAATTTGAGGAGAAGTATATCTATACCTCCCTATATGCGGCGTCGTTGGTGTACTGGGGTCGGTACATCGACGACGTGTTTGCTTTATGGAAGGGTTCGCTCCAAACATTACAGGAATTCCATACCTTTTTAAACGCTATTTACCCAGAACTTCAGTTCACTATGTCTTACTCTATTGTGGAAATCCAATTTCTTGACGTTTTGATTAAAAGACAAGGAATGGGATTGGTAACGGATCTTTACACAAAAAAGACAGATCGGAACAGTTTATTGCTCTATAGTAGCAACCATCCGGTCGCCATGAAGGACTCACTACCATGGAGTCAACTTTTACGAGTGCGAAGAATATCACACGATCAAACCATTGATTTAAGATTGGATGAGATGTGTAGGAGGTTCCTAGATAGGGGATACCCTGCACCAATCATCACAAAAGCTGCCATACGAGCTAGGGCAATACCACAACAAGATCTTTTGACACCTAAATTAAAGAAACAGACAATGGACAGGATTCCGTTTGTCAGTACCTTTAATAGTCTTAGTGGAACCGTTGGTAACATTATCAAAAAACATTGGCCACTGCTGACATTAGATGGGGCTGTAATACCTGAATTTAAAAATAAGCCTATAAATGCATATAGAAGAGGTAGAAACATAGGTGACCAACTGGTCCACTCACACTTTGCTTCACACAAATCAGCCGTCCAGAGTTTCTTTAAACCCCCTAGGAAGGGGAACTTCCCATGCCTTGCCTGTAGTTGTTGTAACAATTTGGTGAGGGGTGACGAATTTCGGCATCCTCTCAGGGGCAATAGGTACAAGATACAGGGGAGATATACTTGTGCTTCACCATACGTGATCTACCTCATCACCTGCCCATGTGGCCTTGGGTATGTGGGTGAAACCACTATGGAGGTGAGATCACGTATGGTGAAGCACAAGAGTACAATTCGGACGGAAAATCTACAATTACCTGTATCGCGACATTTTTTGGAGGCTAAACACAACATCAGCCAGTTCAAATTTAGGGTCATTGATCATGTCCCCGTACTTCCACGGGGGGGTGATAGAGAATTTTTATTAAAAAAGCGTGAGTTAAAATGGATATACGAGTTGGACACCATGCACCCAAAAGGGCTTAATCAGGAGTACATTTTTCAGCCGTTCCTGTAAATCTTGTTACACACATCAGTATATGAATTGTACATATGTTTTATTAATGAATTTTTTATGGGTATATGTGTAATTGTATTCTTTTTGTTTTGTTTACACAGGTTGTTGGTCTCTCGCTGGTTCCCTCGCCACACGTCTGAGATATGACGGTCCATTACTTCATCATCTTGAAGAAAAAATATAGATGCATGCATAGTGATGTATAGTATCAATAAAATCACAATTTGACTAGGCAGTTAACAGTTGGTGTTCTGTTCTTTTTTATTGGTTTATACAATGGGTTAATATTGGACTATTCATACTCTATGGGTGAGAATGTATATTATTAGATAAGATAGCCTTCGTCAACGTGAATAGACCTGGAAGGGATGACTTTCTAGATGAATATGGGGACATTACTTGATAATACCAGTAGGTTGTTGATATACCCCTTTTTATTAGATATAGAACATCACAGTAATGATAAAAGGTCATCTATATTATATTGGATAGATATATTCTCCCTGTGATAGGTATGATGGAGAAAGAATTTACTTACTCTTTATCCTCATATTTATCCATCTGATATGTGACATTAATAGATATATACATCGGGGTCCTCTCAGTAGATGCTGCAGGTTATGCGGTATGCGGTCAGTGTCAGTTGTGGTAACGCATGATCGGCGATCCTGACACTCTGCATTGCATCACTACGGGTGACCAATGCACTGAGGAGGTATCCGAGTAGATAATATAATATATAGGTGGAATGCGGAAGTAAGGTTGTGGCGCGGTGATGGGACCGAGTATCGGCCTCTGTGATGACAGATGACCGGCGCATGCGCAGACGCACTATCAGTGCGGTTTGCCCATTTCTGACGTGGTCGCTGGGCCCGACGACCGGCGCATGCGCAGACGCACCTTTAGTGCGGTTTGCCCATTTCTGACATGGCCGCTGTGCCCTACTGTGGCTTAGAGCGTGTTCTCGCGATAGTTGTAGCTCGGCACATGCGCAGAGGGTGCGGTTCAACTTAGATGGACGCACCAATGTGTGAGGAGGTCAACTAAAGATGACATCATCAACGATGCGCCGGATAACAGCTGAGACGTGTGGAGAGAGGTAATCAGTGATGAGACACTCCTGTGCATGTTTGTATGTCATTGGTTAATGGTGTTCACATTTCCTATATATATGGTGCACTTTGTATGATATGTATTGGCTTGAGGAAGGTCTATTACGACCGAAACGTTGCCGTAATTTTTGTAATGGGGAAATAAATCTTGTATTTTTCTACATTGCTGAATGCTGCCAGTCACTATTTCCTTATTCCTGACTGCACCCTTGGAGCCTCTCTGGTTTAGGCTTCCTGACTGGCTTTTGCACACTGTTTTGCCTGGCTCTATGTGAGGATATATGCTGTGCTGCTGGGAACCTCTTTTTTCTACTCAGTGACAGCTCCATGCTGTCGGTGCCCGCAGGTAGCCGACAGCATGGAGCTGTCATCCCAGGATGCGGGTAGTCCCCCCCCGGCATTGCGATCGGCGCTATACAATGAATAGCGCCGATCGCAAAAAAGTAAAGAAAACAGTGTTAAAAAGTAGTAATTCAGCTGCCGTGATGGATCGGATCCATCACGGCAGCTGAAAATACTCACACGGCTTGTCGGCGGTGTCCCCCGGAGATCTGGTCCTCCCGGACCCGCCGGCGGCCTTCTGCGCATGCGCGCCTGACGATGACGTCACGCGCAGAAGCCCGGGTGTCCCCGGCAAATTTAAAATCTCCTGGCTCCCGGCTCCTGAAGGTAGCCGGGAACCAGGAGGTGTTACCGGGGACCACTGTGAGCGGTCCCCGGGCCCGCGATCACCGCTATCTATTGCGATAGCGGTGATCGCGAAAAAGTTTAAAAAGTAAAACAAAAGTAAAGTTTCACCTCCCCTCATGGATCGGATCCATGAGGGGAGGTGAAGATACTCACCCCCGGTCCTCTGCGATGTCCCGATGTCCCGGGACCCGAAATCCCCGTCTGCGCATGGGCGCCCGATGATTGACATCGGGCGCGTGCACAGAGGGGCTCGAGCCCCGGGAAATTCAAAATTGCTCTGCTCCTGGCTGCCATGTGTAGCCAAGAGCAGAGGGATGTCACCAGGGACATGATCACTGTCATCCAATGGATGACAGTGATCATGTAAAGTAAAAAAAAAAGTGCAAAAAGTAAAAAAAAATAAATAAAAAAGGGGTAAAAGGTAAAAAAAAAAAAGTGCAAAAAGTAAAAAAAAAGTTTTCAAAAGTTAAAAAAAGCTTGCGTTTCATCTCCCCCCACGGATCATATCCATGAGGGAGGATGAAATGACGTACCTAAGGCCTGCGGATTTATCCGCGGACCTCACCCCAGCTTCTGCGCACGCGCCCGTCACCAATGTGGCAGGCGCATGCGCAAAAGCCGTGGTTTTTTAAAATCTCCCTGCTCCTGGCTACAAAACTTAGCCGAGAGCCTGGAGATCTCACGGAGGGCCGCGGTGAGCGGTTCCTGATCACGTGTTCGCCGTTATCCAAAGAATAATGGCGATCACGTAAAAGTTAAAAAAAGGTGAAGCTTCATCTCCCCTCACTGATGCGATCGGTGAGAGGAGATAAAAATTTTTACCGGAGGTCTCCATATTTACACCCCGACGCAATCTTCTTCCCTGAACTTTCCCGTATTCTGCGCATGCGACCGCTGGCAAAACACCGGACACATGCGCAGGAGTCGGGGAGCCCAGGAAACTTAATATCTCCTTGCTCTCGGCGACCAACGGTCACCGAGAGCCTGGAGCAGTGACGGGTGGCCTCGTTGAGCGGTCCCCAGTCACGTGAAAAAATGGTAGCGATCTACCTTTGGCCGGTCTCACATGACCGGATAGGAATTACGGATTCCGCATGCGTTTGATTAGCGGTAATACGCAGATCAATCGCATTGGATTACACAATTCCGCTCACATTAGCGGGTTGGAATTACGTAATCCACTCGCAGAAAAGAGAACGCAGCAGGTTCTATTTTACTGTGGATATCGGCAACATAGAGCCCATTGTGCTCCATGGTCGTGGATATACCTGCAGCCCATACGCAACTACGTTGTATACAGGCTGCGGGTACCCGCGTCATCGCTAAGCGACGGTGCGGGAAATACAAACAACAACAAAAAAAAGTGTACTACGCATGACCGCCCGTGTAAGTACGCAGTTATGCACAGTACATTACGCGACCGTACGCAGGGTCACAGCCGGGATCCGCTGCGGGCCTCCACAAGCGGATTCCCCATACGGCTGCGTGAGCCCGGCGTTATTCAGACCGCTACCTGTAATACGCAATTTACAAGAAGCCCCGGGAACGCCCGCCTTCATGCAGTTCCAGGAGCACCTTGTTGCGCGCCTTCTGTGTGAGACCGCCGCACCTCATCAAGCTTACGGAGTCTCACAGAGCGCCACTTTTTACACCCCATACCCGCCACTGAGGTCAAGAAATGACTCCCAAAAAGCATGAGAGGAGGGGGGATACCCGGTTTTATTGCCCCATGTGCCCATCCCAACCAGCCTCCATAATTACCCGTCTTTGGAAATACTACACAGTTCACATTATTACTTTTATCTAAGATTTGGGGAACGCCGAAAAGGGCGTGGGGGGGGGGATTTTAGGGAGTCAATTTTTATTCCGTACAAATGAGCAATGGGGCCTGGAATTTATTCAGTTATGCCCTGCAATCCAACTGGTGTTCCCTCCATTACAGGCCTTGCCATGTTTCCTGTAAGTAGATTAGGGTCACAATGGGTATGTTTTTGAACACGGGACAAACGGGGGTATCCATTTTGGGGTGAACGTCTTCATTGCTATGTAAACTGTACAAAAAAAAAAGTTTTTAAATTGACAAAATTGCCAAAAAAATGAAAATTGTAATTTTTTCTTCTGCTTTGCTAAAATTTATTCAAATACTGTGTGGTCAAAATACGCAGTACACCCCTAGATGAATTCGTTAAGGGGTCTAGTTTTTAGAATGGGGATATTTGTGGGGGTCTTTATAGTTTTGGACGCTCAATGACTCTATAAGTGGGCAATGGGGCCTGGAATTTATTCCGTTGTACCCTAAAATCCAACGGGTGCTCCTTCCATTATAGGCCTAGCCATGTGTCCTTTAAGTAGATTAGGGCCACAAGGGGTAAGGTTCTGAACACGGGACAAACAGGGGTATCCATTTTGGGGTGAAAGTCTTCATTCCTATGTGTGCTGTACAAAAAAAACAGTTTTTAAATTGATACAACTGCCAAAAAAATGAAAATTGTATTTTTTTTCCTACTGCTTTGCTTAGATTTATTCAAAAATTGTAGGGTAAAAATACACAGTACACCCCTAGATTAATTCGTTAAGGGTCTAGTTTTCAAAATGGGATCATTTGTGGGGGTTCTCTGTCGTTTTGGCCGCTCAAGGGCTCTACAAGTGTGCAATGGGGTCTAAATCACCTTCATGCTAAATTTCTGTTCTGAAAGCCACCGACTACTCCTTTCATTTTGCGCCCCGTTGTGCATCCAGACAAAAGATTAGGGCCACAATGGGTATGTCTCTGAACACGGGACAAACAGGGGTATCCGCTTTGGGGTGCAAGTCTTCATTCATGTGTGTGCTGTACCAAAAAAGCAGTTTTTAAAACGACAGAATTGCCAAAAAAACGAAAATCACAATTTTTTCCTTTTGCTTTGCTTCAATTCATTCAAAAACTGTGGGCTCAAAATGGGCAGTACACCCCTAGATACATTCATTAAGGGGTCTAGTTTTCAAAATGGGGTCACTTGTGGGGGTTCTCTTTGATTTTGGCCGCTCAAGAGCTCTACAAAAGTGCTATGGGCCTAAAACTCCTTCAAGGAAAGTCTATGTTCTTAAAGCCACCGACTACTCCTTTCGTTTTGGGCCCCATTGTGCATCCAGACATAAGATTAGGGCCACAATGGGTATGTCTCTGAACACGGGAGAAACAGGGGTATCCATTTTGGGATGAAAGGCTTTATTCTTGCGTGTGCTGTACAAAAAAAGCTGTTTTTAAAATGACAGAATTGACAAAAAAATGAAAATCACAATTTTTTCCTTTTGCTTGGCTTGAATTCATTCAAAAACTGTGGGGTCAAAATGGTCAGTACACCCCTAGATAAATTCGTTAAGGGGTCTAGTTTTCAAAATGGGGTCACTTGTGGGGGTTCTCTTTGGTTTTGGCCACTCAAGAGCTCTACAAAAGTGCTATGGGGCCTAAAACGCCTTCAAGCAAAATTTATGTTCTGAAAGACACCGACTACTCCTTTCATTTTGGCTCCCGTTATGCATCCAGACATAAGATTAGGGCCACAATGGGTATGTTTCTGAACACGGGAGAAAGAGGGGTATCCATTTTGGTGTGTAAATCCTCATTTTCATGGGCTCTATAGGAAAAAAATATGTCTTTAAAATGACATATTTGCAAAAATATGAAATTTTATTTTTTGTCCCCTAAATTGAACTAATTCCTGAAAAGAACTGGTGGGGTCAAAATACTCATGACACCCCTCAGTGAATACACTAAGGGGTGTAGTTTTTAAAATTGGGTCATTTGTGGGTGTATCTATTATTCTGACACTTATGAGCCTCTGCAAACTTGGCTTGGTGCAGGAAAACAAAGTGCTCCTCAAAATGCTGAAAAGTAATGTTAAATTTGTACGTCCTCTAAATGGTTAAAAAAAACACAAAAGTTTTTCAAGTGTGCATTCAGAATAAAGTAAACAGATGGAAATACATATCTTATCAAAAATTTGTACAGTATGTTTGGACATATTTGAGATATTACGGTTGAAAATGTGAAAAAATGACAATTTTTTCAAAATTTTTCCAATATTGGTACTTTTAATAAATATACACAAATTATATCGGTCTCTTTTTACAATCTAAATGAAGTATAACATGTGGCGAAAAAACAATGTCAGAATCACTGGGATATGTAAAGCCTTTACGGAGTTATGCCACGTTGAACGACGCATGTCAGATTTCCAAAATTTGGCTCCGTCACTAAGGCGCAAACAGGCTTCGTCACTAAGGGGTTAAACCCATAAGGACCAGGGTGTTTGGGTCCAAAAGAACTTGGCACTTTTTAGAAATTTTACCCATGTGGTGGTTTTATGGCCCAATTTTATTTTCTTCAGCTACCAAAATTATTTTTGCTGCAACATATAAGGCTATTTCTTAAATATCTTTTTTCAATGTTTTCTAGTTTTATTAGGGGTAACTTTTTTAACTAATAGTTGTTTATTTTTAAAATTAGTGGATTTATGCTAAAACAAAACGCAGGAATAGGTTCCACTTCTTGTTTTGATTTTATAATTTGATGTTACAATTTGTATAGTTTTGGATTACAGGAGATTATATATATATAGGCATCCATAGTAGTGTAGTGGCAGCAGTCACTGGCAGAGCTGATTTGGGTCCACTAGGACCCTGCAGCTCAGGCATGGTAAAGGGGCACCTGGTGGTAATGTGATCGCCAGATCGATTAGCAGAAGTGGCACATCCGTCTTCTTTATTCACTACATAGCGCTCATTGAGCACTATGTGGCCTGCAAAAGAATAGGCAGAAGCGGTTTTTAACTAACAGCCGAGACATGCCTCATAAGGCCGCCTGCAGACGGGTGGGTCAGATCCGGCGGCGAGCGCAGAGCCCCGCACAGAAATAGGACATGCCGCGGTTTGTTTGCCGCGCAACATTTCGCGCGCCCAAACCGCGGCCGTCTGCATAGGAGTGCGTATTGTAATGCACTCCTATGCAGGCTTTCAGTGGCGGAAATCCCGTGGATAATCCCGCTGCGGGATTTCCGCCCATGTGCAGGCAGCCTAAAGAATATAAAAAACCTGACACAGTAATTATATTAAGATTCTTGTGACAACCTAGTGGCCATTTTTCACATCAAACTGCACACGATCAATATAGTTAAATGGAAGTATAATGGTATTTCCCTCTATTCATCCTGCAAATGCCTGGGAAGTTGTCTCAAAGATGATCCATCGGCCCATTTACACTGGTGCTAGGAGTGTCTTCATTGGATAGTTGAGCAATAGAGGAACTTTCTATGTAATGAAGAATCATGCTACTCCATCTTGAAATCAGATAGATGTACCTGGGTGTGAAGAATGCCTGGGGAACGCCTTTGGCCTGAGTGTGTTATGCAAACAGTTAAAGGGGTATTCCAGTTGTGAAGCAAATTTTCAAAAATTGCAGATATGTTTATGCCTAGCTGGTTATGGGTACAAATCGTGCCATCATTACCTTCTTATCCTGCTCTCTGTTTCTGATGTTTACCCGCATCACTATCCTCCAAGATGGCCGACACATCCTTGCTGATATGCAGATTGAAACTACATTTTTCACAATTCCCCGCTCTGTACTTCCTTCCTGTATACTTCCCTGCTATTGGTCAGCAATCCAGTCCTGAGAGCAAAATAGAAAAAAAAGCCGTCCCTGGTCATTCCTACTGAGTAAGCCCAACCTATAGTGCTGGAATGCCTACAGGACGTATCCAGAGGCAACCTTGGAATAAACACTTCTGAAGTGCCAGGAAAAGGTGATGGCTTTTAGAGCTACAGAAAAAAAATCCAAAGCAGAACCACATTGCAAACTTTAGTAATATTTCATCAACATTCATTTAACAGCCATTTTGTGTAACTGTAATACCTCTTTAAGTTCATCGTAGGTTCCGTTATGGTCAGGGGATGTTTTACATGGCATGGTCTTGGTCCTTTGGTTGTAGTGACAAGGACCATGATCACGGAGGTGTATCCTGACATTGTAGACAACCATGTGCTGCCAACAAATATATAAATAAGAGGTGGCAGCAGAAATGGTGCTTCAAATTGTTATAAAACTCAAATCTTTACTGTTCCATCATAAAAGTTAAACGAGTTAAGTGGTTTCGGGACCTACAGGACTAGGATAGTGGTACGGTGTTTAGCTGGCAGTCATGTAAAGGTAATATGGTGCATGATCAAGGGGCTAATGCAAACCGAGGAAGATCCAAGGCAAGGAGACAGAGACATTATAAGAGGAATAATCGTTCAGAAAACAGATCATATTCCACTGATGACTCTTCGCGAGGCTGCAGCCTCCAATCCACCCTCTTTTTTAGGACGAGGAAGTGTGGCGAAACGACACCGCCAGCGAAGGGGAGGCATCAGGCACAGGAGGACCTGGAAAAGGAACCATGCAAATATTGACAAGGTCATCGACACAGAGACCACCAATGGGACGGACGATGCATAAATGAACTTGGTAGTAAATATCTCTTCTAAAAATCTGTCAGTGAGTGAAATGCAATTATTGTTCAAAGGTTTATCATTTTGCCCAAAAAACCTTCATATTGATTGGTTTCAGCTTGATCTGGATTTAAAACGCTTTTTCCGTAATTTACGTCTAAAACACACCTTTTCAGGTGGTGCCCAAGCGGGTGTTGTACACTCTACACACCATTATAGATTTTCTCTAGTTGAAGTTGGCTTGCGGAACAAGAGTTTTTACCAACCTGCTTGTTCTAATCACTATATTGAAGCTTACATTGATTCGGTACAGAAGGATATCATGAGGTTGAGACAATGGGATAATGTACGAGTTCATGGTAAAAACAATTTGAACCAACAGGAAGTTGCAGCGTTGAAATCCTTAATGAATGACAAGTCTATCACGGTGAAGGCAGCCGACAGGGGCGGCGCTATCGTCGTGATGGAGACCACAAAATATCAACAGGAGATTATGAGTCAGCTAAGCAACAGGGATTTATGAAGTCTTGAGAGTTGATCCGACCTCAAGACTTCAAATACAGCTACGAGTTCTTCTCAATGAGGCCCTCCTTGATGGCATAATTTATTTTGAAGGGGTGAAATTTATCGACATTCTACATCCGAGGGTTCCAACGTTATACACGTTGCCAAAAATCCACAAAAATCTGATGAACCCTCCTGGCAGGCCAATTGTCTCTGGTCGCAATTCAGTTTTTATGAATGCGGCGAGGTTTTTGTATAAGGTTTTGTCGCCCTTCACTGATACGGCCGCCTCCCATGTACGTGGCACAAGTGACTTTTTGAATAAAATCCAAGACATTGAAGTTGGCCCAAACACTGTGTTGGCATTCTTGGATGTCGCGGCATTATATACGTCGATTGAACACTCAGTCGGCTTGGAGGCTGTGGAATTTTATGTGACAGAAGCTGGGTACTCCAATACATAGTAACATAGTATGTAAGGCCGAATGAAGACATTGTCCATCTAGTCCAGCCTGTCTATCCTACTGTGTTGATCCAGAGGAAGGCAAAAAACCCCAAGGCCAGAAGCCAATTAGCCGTTTTGGGGGAAAAATTCCTTCCCGACTCCCTAATGGCAATCAGACTGTTCCCTGGATCAACCCCTAATAGTTCCTACCTGCCTATATACCAGGATTGACACTTAACCTAATATTTATATCCTGTAATATCCTTCTCCAGAAAGACATCAAGTCCCCTTTTAAACTCCTCTATGGATTTTGCCATCACCACTTCCTCCGGTAGAGAGTTCCACAGTCTAACTGCTCTTACAGTAAAGAACCCCTTTCTGTGTTGGTGATGAAACCTACTTTCCTCTAATCGTAGCGGATGTCCTCTTGTTACCGTCGTGGTCCTGGGTGTAAACAGATCGCGGGAGAGATCCATGTGTTGTCCCCTCATGTACTTATACATGGTTATTTGGTCGCCTCTTAACCTTCTTTTTTCTAGAGTAAATAGTCCCAATTTGGATAGCCTCTCTGGGTATTCCAGTCCCGTCATTCCATGTATTAGTTTAGTCGCTCTTCTTTGAACCCCCTCCAATACCGTAACATCTTTCCTGAGCACCGGTGTCCAGAATTGTACGCAGTATTCCATGTGAGGCCTGACAAGTGCCTTATATAATGGAAGGATAATGTTCTCGTCCTTCGCCCCTATACCTCTTTTGATGCACCCCAAGACTTTATTTGCCTTTGCAGCAGCGGACTGGCACTGGTTACTCCAGTTTAGTCTATTATCCACTAATACCCCCAGATCCTTTTCCATATCACCAATGGTTGTGTTGGCTTTGTCCTGTCGCTGCTCGAGTTCATACTCGCGAAGAACTATTTTGTCTTCGCGGGTGTGTACTACGGGCAGCGGCAGGGCACAGCCATGGGCTCTAATACTGCCCTAACCTATGCCAACATTGTGATGCGCCGCTTTGAGGAACAACACGTCTACACATCCCAGTTTTGGCCCAAAGTAAAGTCTTGGTTACGTTACATCGATTATGTTTTTCTCGTGTGGGATGACTTGTTGGCCTCTCTCGTTGACTTCCAGAGTTATTTAAACGTCATTTGTCCAAAGATTCAATTTACTTTGGTTTCATCCACTGAAAATGTCCAGTTTTTGGACGTATTAGTAAAGAAAAATGTCAACAGACTAATCACTGATCTATTTGTGAAAACCACCGATAGAAACAGCTTATTGCATTATGAGAGTTTTCACCCCACTAGAATGATTGACTCACTACCCTTCAGTCAACTGTTAAGGGTACGTAGGGTCACTGATAACTCCCACGTTGATAGCAGACTGGAAAAAAATGAGTCTGAAATTTAAGACCAGAGGATATCCGCAGTCCTTAATCGATGACGCGGTCGCGAAAGTGAAGGGGATTGCACGCGAGACCCTATTAATTCCAAAAGTAAAAAAAATGTAATAAGAGGGTTCCGTTTGTCTCCACTTATGGTGTGATGAGCAAGAGAATATCAGGCATCATCAACAGACATTGGTCACTGTTATCCAATGGATGTGAGAACATTGATGAATTCAAGGAGAGGCCTGTTATGGCCTACAGGCGTGCACCAAATTTGAAGGACAAATTTGTGAAGTCGTTCTTGGAACCAGAGGCCTCTAGTTCTCAGAAAATATTGGCCCCTCTCAAGCACGGGAACTACCCATGCTATAACTGCTCCTGCTGCGGCAATATGGTACGGGGTTTCTGCCACCCCTACACTGGACGGCGCTTTAAAATTAGACATAGATACTCCTGCACCTCAACCTTTGTGGCATATTTGTTAACTTGCCCATATGGCCTTGGCTACGTGGGCAAGACCACACTGGAAATTAGAACTCGCATTGTAAACCATAAAAGTACCATCAGGAATAAGTTGACCAATCTCCTGGTACCCAAACATTTCACAGAGAAAAACCATGCAATAAGTCAACTAAGCTTTCAAGTGATTGACCATGTTCCTTCCTTAACAAGGGGTGGTGACCGTCAGGGTTTACTCAAAAAGAAAGAACCGAGATGGATCTATGAACTTGATACCTTATCCCCTAAAGGACTTAATGTAGATTACCACTACATGCCGTTTATCTAGGATTCTTTCATATCGTTATCATGTGTTAGGCTATATTTGCCGGTGACACAACTTGTTTTTAACACACGTTTGTCTTTTCTCTTAGATGGTGACTGTACTCCATGTTCCTGGATTATTCCCTGGCGTAGCACATACCATGTTAGGGTGGTTGTCCACTTCTGCATTCATGGTTTTGATTTTTTTACAATGAGTGATTATTTTTTCCATTCAGGGAATAACTTTGATCTCCAACACAGCCCGCATTTTTCAAATTGCTATTTGGCATGTATTTTTCAACGGCTTATTCAATATGAGCTATCAGATCTTTTTATTTATACCCTCTTCTCCCCCCCTTTCTTTGGATATACACCACACTGTTAATGTGTAATTAGATGCACTTTATTAAATTTATACCCCATCAAAATCATGTATGTTTAATAAAAAAATTTCTATACAATTGTTAAAATATGCACTTTAAAATTAATAAATATTGATTGGATTGATTATTTTTCACCTGCATGAGTTCTTTATGAATTATTTATAAATCACCATTTATTAGCAACCATGGGTTATTAATTAACATTAAGTTCAGATTAATTTGCATACTTTTAATATCTTTGGATCATTTCATATCAGTATTGGTTTCTGCTGTCATATTTAGAACGACAGTTGGCACATTAATTTTTAAAGTTGTCTGGGTTCTTCTTTCACCAAGGGCCACATCAGCCTTATGGTTGCCTTCAAAGGGCCGATTCTAATTGTTAAGGCGCACACTATTATACACACAGACGCATACACATATACGCACAGACGCACTATATTATACACATATACGCACAGACACACACTACTATACATAAATACGCACAGACACACACTACTAAATACATATATGCACAGACGCACACTATTACACATATGCGCACAGACGCACACTATTACACATATGCGCACAGACGCACACTATTATACACATATGCGCACAGACACACACTATTATACACATATGCGCACAGACGCACACTATTATACACATATGCGCACAGATGCACACTATTATTACACATACGCGCATAGACGCACGCTATTATACACATATGCGCAGACACACACTATTATACACATATGCGCACAGACGCACACTATTATACACATATGCGCATAGACGCACACTATTATACACATATGCGCACAGACGCACACTATTATACACATATGCGCACAGACGCACACTATTATACACATATGCGCACAGACGCACACTATTATACACATATGCGCACAGATGCACACTATTATTACACATAGACGCACACTATTATACACATATGCGCACAGACACACACTATTATACACATATGCGCACAGATACACATTATACACATATGCGCACAGACCCATATTATACACATATGCGCACAGACACACATTATTATACACATATGCACACAGACGCACATTATTATATATACATATACACACACATATATTATATATATATATATATATATATATATATATTTATTTATTTATTACACACATACATACATACATACATACACATACACACACGAAGACTTCTGTATACACATTTTTACACTTACTCGCATCCAATGTGGTCCCACAGGCAAGTATGCTGGCTGCTCTCTTCTTGGGGCCCTCCTGCATACTTGGGCCCCTGATGCAGCTAGGAACAGAGGGAGGGCCGGTGAGAGGAGGTCAGCGCTGACCAGCTCCCACTCTGTAGCTGCTCCTCCTCAGCGCCGCTCTCCTCGCTGCAGAGATCATGTTCTCTGCAGTTTTCTTCCCTCCTCCGCGGCCGTTGTCAGTGTGCTATATGCACTCCTCTATTACTGTCTGCACTAGATATAACAAGCCGATAGAAGATTGCCTACTGACAGCAGCACGGAGGTAAGGGAATTTTGTGCACAGCCGGTGGGCCACAGAAAATGAGGTGGCCCGTGGGCCTTGTGTTTGACACCTGTGAAATAGCGCATCATCGCTGTGGGTGTTAACGCTTATAATAGTAGCCATGACAACCAGCTACAACTACACGGGTGACTGGCATTGGATCGCTCTTCTGGGTTTGCGGGGTCACCTGATATTGCGGCGTCATTGCAGCGTGATGACGTAGCACGCCCTCACGTGGACATAATACAACGCGTCTATCTAATGACACGGCAGCGTGATGACGTGGAACGTCTCTGCGCGATCACGTGATAGCGCGTCTCTACAATGGAACGGAGACGCGTTGACGTAGCTGGTCTTCGCGCAGCGCGCCGCTCTATCTCCTTTTACGATGATACCTGGTAATTAACTCATACAGGTGTGAAACACATATCTCTAATAGGCCTGTTGATTTATACTATTTTCGTTGACCCCGGATGTGAATGCTGATTACCCCGGAAGTCGTTGGTGCCGATTGCTGGAGGTCATGTGCAACCATACTTTGGTGATACAAGCACTATATAAATGCTGGCTATGCTATTGGGATGACATCCTGGAACATGGATTCTCTGCTTTGTTTCACAGTCTTTGCGGTTTGTACGCCACTACCTATCTATGTTTATTTTATTCTGGTTTTACACATGTAGATACATGTCTGTAAGAAAGGTTTTATGGTATATATTATGTTGGAGTTGTTATCAGTATGTTTTATGTTTATTTGTAGGCTTGATAAAGACCGTAACAGGTCGAAACGTTGCCTCTTTTATGATGGAACAGTAAAGATTTGAGTTTTATAACAATTTGAAGCACCATTTAGGCTGCCACCTCTTATTTATATATTTGCATTACCTTTGGTTGATGGTCTACACCCTTGAGGTTAGCTCGGCATCCTTCATGCGCATTTGACGTAAATGGTGTGACTTTTTTCCTTCACCAGCTTGCCCTTGTGCCTGGTATTTTGAGTGCTGCCGACACACCTTTTTCATGTGCTGCCGACAATGTGGCGATACTCTGGAAATGGTCAACAGTACTTCCAACAAGACAACGGGCCTTGTCACATCCAACTCTGCTTTACATTGGTTTGAGGATTTGGATGCTCCACGATTGGACTGGCTGTTCCAGAGATGTTCAGTAGCATTCAGGTCTGTGCAAACTGGAATGTCAGGTCAGAAAATGTGAACAGCCTCCATCTTCTTTGAGAAAACTCACCTGACATTTGCAGGATGAATGTAGGGAAAAACCAGCTGAAGTGTATCAGACGTTAGTAGAAAGTATGCCACAGAGAGTATCCGTTGTCATTAGGGCTAAAGGAGCCCCACTAAGTATTAATATGCAAGTAAATGCTACTTTTAATTCTTGTTCAGAGGTCCAATTACTTTTGGTAAGATAATGTATACGGCTCACAGGAAAGCGTGTATATGTGCTTCTTGTTCTCAGACACGGCATTGTAGCTGGAATATTTTTTATGACGAGCAGTGTTTTTAGTTGACATGATTGGATCAGTTATTCTCCGGCTGCCATGACAACAGCTATCAATGACACCGGGGATAATAACCTTAACGATCCCTGATTTATTTTTGTTATGGCTGCTTTATTTCTTAGAATTTTACCGATGCCATTAAATTAGGAAAGCAAAATACGGCAAGTCCAATGCCAGGCGCATATATCCCACTAATTCCGTATTGATCCGGCCCTCAAGCATGACTTATGTACTACAACATGTGGACAGAAATTATTTCATTATCCTGAGGACAACATCCAGGCTAAGCAAAATGAGCAATTAGAGCAAATTATAACACAAGGACCGCAGCTTAATAATGTTTAGGGAGCAGAATGTAAAAGACACATTAGGGTGAACTCCGCTACTTAAAACGGATCACCTGTACGACTTGTTTGTAACCAACGGTTTGTGTTTTCAGGATGTAAAAAGAACGGGCTTGTCCGGAGAAAAAATAAATACATTTTGGAACGTGCTCAGCTTCCTGTGAAGACACAAAAAGGGCATGCTCATCTGACCTGATCCCCGCCTCTCCTGTTCCAACGGTCCCTGACGCTCTCTACTTCCTCCTACAGGGACTTCAGCAAGAAGGAAGTTGAAATCTGCTGATGTAAGCATACCTTTTTATGTTTTCGCAGCATAGAGTGCACTTGCCAAAATTATTTGTTTTCTCTGGACAACCCCTTTAACATACCTACCTTACTGAGTTTGCACCTTTACTGTACCCCCAATTGTCATGTTTCAGGTTTACAAACTGTATGTATGGATGGATCCAGTTTTGCAGGAACAGCATACGATTTATGTATTAACCCTTTCCAATCTACTGTCTGACCTCTGAAGACATTATGATTTAAGGCTGTACAGCTCCGATGTTGGAAGACGTCCGTCAGGGTTCTCTTACTGTATATTTCCAGCCTCTCTGCTGTCAGAGCCTATCCAATGTGTCACCTCATGCAGTACTGGCTTTAGACAGCAGATAGCGCCGTTGTATAACGGCAGAAAAAGAGTAAGCCCCCTAGGAAAACCAGGATACAAATTGGACTGGAAAGGGTTAAAACTAAAACTAGTAAAGATAGCCAAGGGGGCACCGTGGTCAGATACACGCTGTAGCCCTATCATTCTAGTGATCAGTGGGGGTCTCAGCAGCTGGACCCCTGCTGATCAATACGTTTGACATGTCATACAGACATCTGAAACAAAACAAAAGCCATTGAATAGTGACTTTAACACATTAAATATAAAATTGCAACAAACTAAGTGATAAGTTAAAGAATGTCTAAACTTTTTTTCAGAAATGAATAGTACAAGCGTATATAGAAAAAAAAATGCTGAATGTACTGATAACATCCACACACAGAATTTCATACGAAGAGTGATCAGGTAACAGCTACACCCCATAGAAGTCTATATGTGGGTCTCTCTCTTTCCCTCCAGCAGCATCTACCTCACACTTCCTCTCTCTCTTTTTTCCATAGACTTCTATGGTCTGAAGCTCTTATCTGACTGTGTGTATGGATGTTATCAGCATGAAGCATTTTTCTGTAAGAAGAAATACGGTATTACAAAATTTCTTATATTCACCCGTCCTGCTGCCTTATGAAAAAAAGTTTAGTTACTTTTTAAAGTTTGAAATATCTGTAGATCATACCTACTTGCCTACAGGTCAGATTGCTTACCATCAAGCTGTCATTTCTTCTAAGCACAGAGAAAGAGAAGGCAGGGCAGGAGCAGTAGTGGCAGGCCTTGTAGCAGGTGTAGACTTTGCTTGAACTTCCAGTAACCTGAGCAAAAAGGTATAATAACTTCTGTCTCTTATTCCATATATAAAACATACAATAGAAATGTTCCATAGCTTCAGATTTGAACCAACGGGGATATTATATACTACTACATATTCAGAAACGCTATCTTTTCTCGTTAGGGAGATCACCAAGACGGTGAGACTCAAATGGCCATGCACGCTCCTCTGGGTAATATGCAAATAAGAGAGATGGAATAAAACTTTATTCCATCTCCCTTAACTACATATTTGATCACATCTGAATACAAGTGCATCATAAACAGTGTGAAAATGTACAGTAAAGACTAGTGCATACAGTAAGGCAGAGTGCTCAGATCGGTTTATGGCAACATCCAGAGTCCTTATGGGACACCATGAGACAATATACCTCAAACAATCCTGCATACCATTATTTTCTCCAGTTTCTGTATAAAATGCATTGAGGAACAGCATATCTTCCAACTTTTGAGCAAAAAAGAAAAAAAAAGGGGCACAACGCTTTGCGAGGCACATAGTGGCAAATTTATTTACAGTAGGCCATGACCCTTTTATGCTAAGCCACACCGTTTGTGTCATTTTACACTAATCATGGCGCTCAGTGGTCCGGGACACTAATAGTATACCTCTAAATCATAGTCCGGTACCAACTCTACACAGTGATAGTGATTACAGTGCTGTTACTTCCAGTAATCACAGGTAAAGTCTTCTATAACTGGCATCTTTCAATTTTCTTCTTTATCCGAGCCCAGGCCGCCATGAAGACTACCTCCTATTTCAGGGAATGGCAGGACAACCCCCAAAATCCAGGCCTGTCCTGCCAAATCAAGGATGGTTGTGAAGCATGGTTACGATACGGACCCACAGTAGTCTGTGGATAATGTACTGTGAATCTATACAACACAGATACATACACTGGATGGTCACTTTATTAGAGACAGATGCCTTTTCACAAATTCGAGCTTCCCTGTATGGAAATTAGTCATGTGACCGCGAAGTGCTGCGCAAAATCAAGTGAGCAAGCTTTCCATGAACCAGTTTCACTGTAACGCCACATTAGAATGGGAAAATCAAGTCATCTGAGCCTCTATCAACAAGGCCTGGTTATCGGAGCTAGACTAGCCAAAGCCAAGATTTCAAAAACTGCCAAGCTTGTGGGGTTCTCTCATGTAACAGTGTGGGGAGTATACGGAGGATGGTGTGATCAAGGAAAAACATGCATTAACCTTTTCCAATCGACTGTCTAACGTCTAAAGACCTTCTGATTGAAGGCTGTACAGTTCTGATGTCGGAAGACATCCGGCAGGGTATTCTTACTGTATATTACTGGCCGCTCTGTTGTCGGGGCCTCTCTAGCATGTCCCATACCGCAGTACTGGCTCTAGCCAGCAGATGGCGCCATTGTAAAATGGCAGAAAGAGAAAGCCCCCTAGAAAACCTTGAATCCAAAATTGGATTGCAAAGGGTTAAAAGGGGATTCTGTGAATGTAAACAGCTCGTTGACAAAATGGGTCAGAGGAGGACATCAAGAATCATCCTAACAAACAGGCGGTGCACATTCAAGGAAATTGCAGCTACATACAACTCTGGTGCTCCAACTAACATGTCCAAAAATGCAACTCATCGTTCATTAGCATGGATACGGTATAACAGCAGACAACCAGTTTCAGTGCAATTGCTGTATATGAGAAGCAAAAAGGCAAGACTGCGGTAGGCAAAAATGTGCAAAAATTGGATCACTGACCAGTGAAAAAAAATAGCCTGGTCAGATAAATCCAGATTTCTGTTGCACTATGCTGATGGAAGGAACAGAATTTGGCACAAGCAGCATGAATCGATGAACCCGCCCTGTCAGCTGTACAGAGCATGTCAACACCTACATCTAAATTTGAGACAATTGCAAGATGATTCCTGCCTGCACAAGCCAATATTCCTGCCAAAAGATTCTACTAGTTGCTGAAATCAATGTCAAGTCAAATTGCTGGGGTTCTGAAGGCCAAAAGGAGGTCCAAGGTGCTACTAGATCGGAGTGTCTAATGAAGTGTCCATTCAGTGCCTAGCAGCATTGGTGTCCTGGGAGGGGGGGGGAGGGGAAGGGAAGAGATCTCTCTCTCCCCTCCGATCCCTTCTGCTCACTACTGCAACACAGCGCTCATCCCCGGCACCCGAATGTTTGCGGGCGTGCAGGCAGGTACTCTGTAAGGACGATACTCGTTCGAGTATCTGTCCTTACAGAGTACGCTTGCTCATCTCTATTTACAACAGCAGATTCGGTTGTCTGCTTCCTATAAACTGAAAAATTGCAGTGTTTAGCAAAATTAAGACCCCCTCTGCCTTTCTGGAATTACAGGCTGCTAGCAAGATAACTTTTTAATCACAATCACTTGACTTAGTCACAACTGGGCAATGCCAACTACAGATGTGGAAGAACTCTCCGACTGACCCAAAGGGGTTAATGTAATTTGCCTTCGAAGACACACAGCCTGTTTTTTTAAATTGCGCATCACGTTCATAGCTCCTCAGCCATGTATCCTTAGTTCTACGAAGACCATTGACAGGGAGTTTGGCTGCTGCTCATGTCACATAGAGAAACTCTTCTTTCCCATTTACCACCCCCCAAGAGACCCGTCAAGGAAATGTCTGACTGTTTCCAGCTGCCAAGTTCTAATTCTGACCCTTGGAAGGAAGTCAAGTCTCAGTCTGTAGAGGACTATGGCGGAGAAATGTTTACTAGTAAACTGGTCTGTAGGAACAGCCACACAAAGCAGCAGCCTCCCAGATTGTGGGAGCGTCGGGGAGAAGCCAGAATACTGGACCAGATTCAAGAAGGACCAGAATCATCCTGCAGACAAACATCTCACCAGGACCATCTTGTACAGCTAATAAGGAAGGGAAATTTCTGCAGATGAATCGGTCTTCCTTCAAAAGGGCAATTGCTTTTTATTAGGAAAATAAACTATTAAAACAAATAAGCTTCACTGAACGCAGAACTGTAACTTAGAACTCATACATGAACCAGTTTACATTTGATCGTTTCTTAGATCTCTACATTGTGCTGCCCCTCTTGTATTCCACCTGGAGATGTAGGGATAAATTGATAACGGTTATTACTAGAGATGAGTGAGTATACTCGCTAAGAGCAATTGCTCGAGCGAGCACTGCCCTTAGCGAGTACCTGCCCGCTCGAGACTGAAGGCTCGGCTGCTGGCGCGGGGGAGCGGTGAGTAGCGGCAGTCAGCAGGAGGGAGCGGTGGGGGGGGGGGGGGGGTTTGAGAAAGAGAGAGAGATCTCCCCCCACAGCTCCCTGCCCGCCGCCGACACCCGAACCATCCGTCTCGAGCGGGCAGGTACTCGCTAAGGGCAATGCTCGCTCGAGCAATTGCCCTTAGCGAGTATACTCGCTCATCACTAGTTATTACCTATTTTAATGTCAATGGGGTCTGTTCCTACACTGTCTGATCAGCACTAATAGTATCCAACTAGGTAACATATATGGTACACTCTGTAAAAAAAAAAAAAAAAAAAAAACTCAAGCACCTAAAAGTTGTCATTTTGCTGCAAAACTCGGCATACAGTTACATCTCAGGCCGATATGCAAATGATTACAGTTGTGGTGTGATTAGATGAATGGTCTTGTCACCTGAGGCCCTAAAAGTAGTTCCACCTTGGCCTATAAAAAGGCTCTCAGAGGCTCCTTGTGTGTAGGGACCTCTCTTTCCGCTTGTGTAGAGCTTGTTGACCACTAGATGCCTCTACGACAGAGAAAAGAGATTTTGCCCAGTTAACAGAGATTGAGAGCAGGTGCATTATTAGGATGTGAGAAGCTGGATGGTCGTATGGTTAAATTGCCCGTCACCTGGGCTGTTCTGACGAGACCAGACTGTTAGGAGGTGTTGGCAGCACTGCAGGAGTGAGGGCCCGCACAAAAGGCAACTGAGCTCAGGACGCTCTCAACAGACCTCCAGAGACAGGTGGCACCATCGTTACGGGCCCGTGTCTGTCGTAACCATTTCCAGGCAGTTGGCTGAAGGACATTTGATCTCATGGCGCTCATTACATGTACTGCTTTTGACAACCCACCCACCATTGCCTCAGTTTTCAGTGGTGTCGTGAATGACAAAACTGGACTGCTACAGAGTGAAACCGGATTGTCATCAGCAATGAATCCAGATTTAGTTTGGGCACAGACGACGGCCATGTTCGTGTCTGGAGACCTCAGGGTGAGCGCCTCAATCCTGCCTTTGCTGTGGAGTGGCGCACTGCCTTCACTACTGGTGTGATGGTCGGGGGGGGGCGCCACATACGACAGTCGGTTACCCCTAGTAGTGGTACGAGGGACAATGACAGCTCAGCGATACATTCAGGATATCCTGCAGCCACATCTGTTCCTTTCATGGCGGCTTCCAAGAGGCATTTTCCAGCAGGATAATGCTCGGCCGCACACACAAGGGGGTCCCAGGAATGTCTCCACAACATTGTCACACTTCCGTGGCCTGTCCAGTTGCCGGGTTTATCACCAGTAGAATGAATGGGACCATCTGGGACGCCAACTTCGACAGCCTATGCGTATGCATGATCTAGAAGCTCAGTTACAGCAAATGTGAACTAATATACCACAGGATACCATTGAGAAACTGTATGCCTCCATGCCCGCCCATATCACATCCTGCATCCAAGCTAGGGGCGGCCCAACAGGGTAATAGAGCCTCCATGTCTGCCTGTATCACATCTTGTATCCAAGCTAGAGGCGGTACAACACGGTACTAGAGCCTCCATGCCTGCCCGTATCACATCTTGTATCCAAGCTAGAGGCGGTACAACAGGGTACTAGAGCCTCCATGCCCGCCCGTGTCACATCTTATATCCAAGCTAGAGGCGGTACAACAGGGTACTAGAGCCTCCATGCCTGCCCGTATCACATCTTATATCCAAGCTAGAGGCGGAACAACAGGGTACTAGAGCCTCCATGCCTGCCTGTATCACATCTTGTATCCAAGCTAGAGGCGGTACAACAGGGTACTAGAGCCTCCATGCCCGCCCGTGTCACATCTTATATCCAAGCTAGAGGCGGTACAACAAGGTACTACTAGAGCCTCCATGCCTGCCCGTGTCACATCTTGTATCCAAGCTAGAAGCAGTACAACAGGGTACTAGAGCCTCCAATCCCACCGGCATCACATCTTGTATCCAAGCTAGAGGTGGTATAACAGGGTACTAGAGCCTCCCTTCAAGGGGTCAGTTTTCTGCAACAAATTATTCTTTTGTTCTGATATTATAATCACTTATTTCAATGTAACAATCACACATAGAAAGTTTCATTTGATTCCGACAACTCCTTCTAGGTTCCTGACTTCTTTTTAACAATCAGCAAAAGCAGGGCTGAGAAAAAGACATGTGTCCATTGACCTATGAGGTAGAAGCTAATTTTCCTCATTTTAGGGTAAAAAAACAAAACAAAACTCAACTCCAATCTAGCAATCAGAATAATCCCTTGATCAACAACTCTTCTGAAATTATTAGGAACTATAACATATAATAGTTACCCTCAAGAAAGGCGTACATGACCCTCTTGAACTTTTTTAGTGAGTTCCCCATCACCCCGTACTCAGGCAGAGAGTTCCATAGTCTCACTGCTCTTACACTAAAGAACCCCCTTCTAGAGGATGCCCTCTTGTTACAGTCACAGTCCTGTGACCGAAGAAATGAGGAAGTTACGGTTAGGAGGAAGCAGAAGAGGATAACCCTGGAAATATCTGACCTGTGAAAGAAAAAGTGGAAATCCAAATTTTGCTAAAGGACCCAGGGTTACTTGTTCCCCACTTGACATTTTAGGGTGCTTCACTGAAATAGGATGCCGTGAGGTATATCCAGATTTACTTTACCAAGTTTAAACCATTTTACACGGTTTTATTGTTCTATACAAGTTCTGTGTAACTTTTCCTTTAGGAAGGGGAATTGGCTTGAGGTACCAGGGTGAGAAATGAGAAGAAGCCATGATGAATGGCGCAGATCTCTGACTGGACAGTGGGTCCTTTGTGTGGCGTGCCTTGCACCGGAGAAGTCAGAAATTGTGTGCCTCTTGCGCTGCTGAGCCGTCATTAACAAGGCGAACCGAGACCTCCGTGAAGCAACTGGATTTCCTTGATAAAAATTTGTGCCTCCGGTATCCCTTCCTGACATATACCCGGCTCTTCAAGTTACTAAGGAGACCAAGAGACTGGAGGATTTGTGGTTTTCACACTTTTGTTTAAGTAAAGTTTCTTTCTGGCAAATCAGCATGTGGAACCTGCATGAGTTTCTGGCTGAACTAGCCCAATCCAAGCTTAACAAGTGCCTCCATGGGTAATGTGTCTGTCCGCCGCCAGCTTTTCAGAACAGAGACCTATGGTTCCCAATCAGTTGGACATGGTAGAACTCCAAACTGGTGATTCCTATCAGCTTAATGATCAGGAGGATAAGGAACCTGTTATCCTGAGGGTCATTCTACAATCCCACAAAAACAATGCTGCAAAGATTAAAGGAAGATAAATGTAAGAATTTTTTATATGGGAAGATGATCGGAAAAAACCTTGATCCACCGGATAACTTGCCCATGAGTAGGTGCCGCCGATCAACCAACAAAATGAGCAAAACTCTGTTGTCGGGTAATGGCATCATTTATGTGGCACCAAAGATCATCTGTTGACGGAAGCACATTGCCCTGTGTGAACAGCGATGTACTTGTGATAGTAATGTAATAGCATGTTCCCGAATGATCATATGGACACATACAGTAGTGCTAAGTGCCCCATGTAAATGGGGCTGAACTAGCTTCAACTAACTTGCAAAAATATTGATTCTTGGCAGACAATATGCCGCTATAATACCCTTGATTCGAAGAACAGTCACAGTAGCATCAATTTTTACCTTAACTGGTAAGGCAAGGGAGTGCTGCTTAAAAAGAATGCAAATATAACAATATTAAAGATATTATATAGACACACATACTACATGTGAAGTTTCTAGCTTGTCTGCATTTCTTGGAAAATATTATATTTTCCAAAGCCCCAGATTATAAGATTATGCATGAAACATGACAAGATGGATTAATGACAGAAGTAATCCTCGGCGCTTCCTATAACGCTGTCAGGACAATATTATATAGGGCAGCACGCTAGTAGTATCTGGCTGCTACATGTGCAGATACATTTCAGTACTTGGGCCAGCTCCCATACTAGCTCACCGCAGAGCCAGGCAAAAAGCATTAAACCTACAAGCCGGCTATAAAACACGGATGTGACAAGGGCTGGAGCTGCTCTTTGGCTTCGTTTGCCACTAATCATATTTTACAATAACTGGAATGACAAGGAAGACAAACTGTAAACTATAAACTGTTTTTTTAGTGTCTTAGAATGTAATAAATATCCCCACGGATTACGGTTGCAGGAGTTTTCGGCTTCAGATAACCTCTTGGGCTTGGTAAGCAGATACATTGTCAGCACTGGAAACTCGCAATATTAAACTTTACTAAACTGTATAATAAGTTATAAGGATTACCCCTTCATCGTAATATAGTTATAACATTATAAAGGTAAGCTGAGGAGATCTGCTATAGGACAACCAACAGAGACTAGCCATATATGTGCAGATGTCAGAAGATATGCCATAATGTATATTAGATGTGACGCATGTGCTTGGCCTGGTGTAACAATTCATCTTTTCTTACTCTACCCAACCCACAAGAGGAAGGACCAGTGTTGCCTATTCTATTGATCGGTGGAGGTTCCAAAGGCTGCACCCCGGTCTCCAGTGGATAGGCGATAAATGTCAGAGACAAAACCACTTTAACCCCGTAAGGACTATGTGCTATAAATATATGGTGGGTGGAATACAGAGAAGGCTCAATACCTGGTGGGTGACGGCTGTTTCTGACAGCTAATACCTGCCTGCAATGGCAGAGATCAGTGTTAGCTCCGATTGTTGCCGTTTACTATTTAGATGGCACAGTCAAAGTTGACAGCACATCCAAACAGTCAGTTGGGGGGGTGTCGGGGGGGGGGGGGGGGAGTTTGAGGGGTGCACATGGCAGCCCACATTCTAGCAAAGGCTCCCCATGTATTGCAATTTCTTTCCTACCACTACTAGGGGTGACCGACTGTCGTATGTGATGCCCCCCCCCCCCCCCCAGACCATCAGACCAGCAGTGGAGGCAGTGCGGCACTCCACAGCAAAGGCAGGATTGAGGCGCTCACCCTGAGGTCTCCAGACACAAACACGGCCGTTGTCAGTGCCCAAATTAAATCTCAATCCGTTGCTGAAGACAACACTTCTACTCTATTCTAGTCTAGTTTTATCATTCACGACACCACTGCAAACCGAGGCAATGGTGGGTGTCAAAGGCAGTATATGTAATGGCCCCTGTAAGACCAAGTGTCCTTCAGCGAAGTGCTTGGAAATGGTTCCGACAGACACAGGAGCCTGTAATGATTATGCCAACTGTCTTTGGATGATGAACAACGAAACAGTTAGAGCTGCTCATGCTTGTTAGACCATCCGCTCTACTCTAGGTCTGTTGAGGACATCCAGAGTCCGCTCGCCTTGTCCAAGTGCCTTTACAGACCCACTGTTCCCAAAAGCTTCTAACAATCTAGTCAGAATACATCATTACAACCGTCGAGCTTCTCATATCCCAATAACGCGCCCTCTCTCAAACTTTGACAACTGGGTGAAATCTCTGATTGCATAGTGGAGGCTTCTAGTGGTCAACAATCTATTCCTAAGCAGAAATAGAGGTCCACTACACACAAGTAGTCTATGAGAGCCTTTTATAGGCCAAGGTTGGAATCCCTTTTAGGGCCTCAGGTGGCAAGACCATTCATCTAATCACGCCACAACTCTAATCATTTGCATATCTGCCTGAGATGTAACTGCAATGCGAATTTAGCAGCAACACAACAACTTCTTCTATGTGCTTGAGATTATTTAGATATCTCTATCTATCTTTATTTATTTTTTTTACAAAGAGTGTATAGAATTATTTTTCTTACAGAAGGAATTTCCTACAGAAGACATGTCAAAAATATATAAAAAGATATAACTGCATTTTTGGGGCAATAGTTCTAAAAGCAAAAACAAAATGTAAAAAATAATGAATAAAACGTTATCAAAAAGTCATATTTACCCCAAAATGAGACTCGTGGGGCAGGGGAACCCAGGGCCAGATGGCCCTGCCCTCCATCCCAACCAATGACCAATTTGCTGAGCCCTCTCTCCTGAAACTCTGGTCGGCAGCAGAACCATAATTACTCGCTTCGTGCAGAACATAACCTGACTTCTCCCCATCTCGTGCATACACTGAACGTCTATAGCAGGAGAAGGGGTGGGGAGTCAGGTGATGAACAGAGCGTGCAGTGTCAGACAGCAGTAGTATGTGAATAATGAGGACTTTACTGCTTGCTGAAGTCCCAGGGCAACAAAGGGGACCCTATTACTAATTAGGACACAGAGGAGACTGTATTACTAATTTAAGCAGAGAAAAGGCCCGATTACTAATTAGGGCCACAGAGAAGACTCCATTACTATCTGAGGCTAAAGAGGGGACCCCATTACTAATTTGGGGCACAGAATGGGTACTATTAGTAAGTGGGGCCATAAAAATGTTATTATTACTTTATGGTGACAGAGAAAGCACTATTATTTTCTGGAGCCACAAAGGAAGCACTAATACTATGGAAGGACACAGGCGGGCATTACAGGAGCAGCAGGACATGGAGAGTTGTGGCTCAAAAAAGCCTTCACGACAGTCTGGGCCCAGGTAGACAGGAAAAACAAGTACAAATGACTCCAATCAGAGAACACAATCACTAAAACTACGTAGAACTGGTATCTGACTACATTACTTGGTGATCGTATTATTTAGAGGCACAGTACAACAAAGCCACTGTATCCAAGCTTGTCATAGTATAAGAGTTGTATTATGGATATTTGGTGAGATTCCCCCCTAAGTGACTTAAAGGGGTTGTCTCGCGGCAACAAGTGGGGTTATACACTTCTGTATGGCCATATTAATGCACTTTGTAATGTACATCGTGCATTAAATATGAGCCATACAGAAGTTATTCACTTACCTGCTCCGTTGCTAGCGTCCCCGTCGCCATGGATCCGTCTAATTCTGATGTCTTCTGGCATTTTTAGGCGCGCTTGCGCAGTCCGTGCTTCTGCCTGGTGAATGGGGCCGCTCGTGCCGGAGAGTTGGTCACCGCGTCGTCATTGTAGCTCCGCCCCGTCACGTGTGCCGATTCCAGCCAATCAGGAGGCTGGAATCGGCAATGGAACGCACAGAGCTCATGGTGCAGCATGGGAGAAGACCCGCAGTGCACCATGGGAGAAAACCGCAGTGCATCCCTGGGAAAGGACCGCGGTCATCTTAGGGAGAAGATTTTTATAACTCCTTATTTCGTCGGATCGGTGAGTAGCAAGCGGTTTAAAAACCGCTTTAAATTGCTATTTTATGCCAGGGGGGTGACAGGGGGAATGGGGTAATATAAAATTTTGATGTTTGCCGCGAGACAACCCCTTTAAGGAGTTTATATTTACAGTGTTAAAATGTTTTGTACGATCTAGTAACCATCAGGCAGACTGTGCCACTCCAAGTGATTGCAACCATCAAGAGCCTTTGCCACTCTTGTGCAGAAAATAAAGTCATCTGTTTCACCAAAACATTTTGCAATCATTCTTATAGGGGAAACCCACTAACCACTGCCTTACATATGCAGGAACATTAACATATCATTCTATAAGTGTTAGATGTCTTTACAACTGGAAGGGAAATCAGAACTAGAACTTCAATTCACTCTCCAAGCGAAAGCAACTCGACAACCAAGAATTTATGAATAAGCTTACCAAGTAAAGTATTCAGTATGTATATCACTCCTGGCATCCATCTCTAAGCCATAAATTTGGGTTACTGCAAGCTGCTGCTTCTGAATTTTGTTCAGATTCCAACTACAGGAAACAACAATCCAGATATTTTTTAAGATACAGAATTCAATAAAATAAATGTATATTTACCAATGGAAGAGAGCGTGCATGCTCAATACCAGGGAAACTAATGCAAGATATAACAATAGTACAGAAATGTAAGCCCACATTGATAAAACAAATGGTTGAACAAAGCAGGATAGTTAAATGGGTATTCCAAATTGGGACTTTATGGCATATCCAAGAAACTCATCTTTGGGACCTGCACCTCTCTCAAGTTCTGGCCCCCCACCAGCCTGACCCAGCTGTTTGCAATGGCTTAGGGTTAAAGATGAGCGAGCACGGATGGCTTGAAGTCAATGGAAGCTATCCAATCCACGGCCCGCGGAAAGCAGGAGTTTGAAAAAAAAAAAAAAAAGTACCGCGTATGTGCGCTGGCTGGCACTTTCTCACATGTCCACAGTAAAGAAAAAAGAAGACCTGGACAAGTAAGCAGGGTCCCTGGCCGTGGGCATAATCATATTCCGCTGGAGGCACATGCGTGCAGAATCCAACCCAGTGACTATGTTGCAGCCATGTTGTTCAGTTTTGTGCAGGTTGTCAATCTGGCTTGTGAGGAAAGGCATTTTATGGCAGAATAAGATCTGGATTTGCAGGAAGATTTGGTGGCAGCGGGCACTGAGGTTTCCAACTGCACACTAAGGCGCACTAAATGTAGAAGGTCTTCATGACCAAACTCCAAGACGTACAAATCTACTGATCCAAAAGCCAAAGAAAAGTCAGCTTCAGTAAGCTCAGACCATATAAATAAGCCACAGAAGTTTTGGGATTCTATTCTGTGGAGCAATGAAGCTAAACTGGGACTTTTCAGGCCTATGGATCAGCGGTATGTTTGGAGGAGGAAGAATAAAGCATACGCTGTGAAGAACACCCTCGAGAGAAGCTTGGCGGGGGCCCAGTGATGCTCTGGGGCTGTTATGCTTCTTCCAACACTGGAAACCTGCAGCATGTGGAGGGCAAGATGGATTCAACCAAGTATGAGGAAATCCTAGGAGAAAACATCATGTCTTCAAAGAGGAAGCTAAAGCTTAGGCGTCGTTGGACCTTCAATAGGACAATGAACTCAAGCATACCTCAAAGTCCACCAAGGCTTGGTTTCATAAGTTGTCCTGAAAGATTCTGGAGTGGCCATCACAGTCGCCTAATTTGAATCCTCATAGAAAATCTTTGGTTGGATTTGAAAGAAGTTGAAGCATGCAAAGCCAAGAATATAAGTGATCTGGAGACCATTGCCCATGAAGAATGGGCCAAGATTCCTCAGGAACGCTGTCAGAAGCTGATGTCTGGCCATGCATCACGTTTACAACAAGTCATAACAGCAAAAGAAGCTCTACTAAGTACTAAAGATGCTTGTCATGAAGAGGGTTAATAACCCAGAGACTGCAGTAATTGCTAAAAGTGGCATTTTGTGATGAATTTGGAGAAACCGTTTGTCATATTAGTTGTGTTGATCTATTTAAATTTCAAATTAAGTTCTTGTTTCAATGGTTTTTTTTTTTTGAACAGTTGAAAGTTAGTAGAATTTGGCAAAAAAAATATATAAATTTGTTATGGGGTGTCTCATTTTGATTGCAACTACAATTACATATGTTTTTTATTTTAACATATAATTAAAAATCCCCTCCAGTAAGAGTTTGTGGTTGAAGTTAGGACATCGGTAATTAGGAGTCATTTCTGTTCAATGTACAATGGACGATATGTCATTACTCCATACAGGCTGATATAAAGTTTGATCAAATCCTATTTACTTTTTTTAATTTCATGCAATGCAATAAACGAGTATAATCTAACGTAAGGTATTTGCCATAATTAGCAGCATTTTGATGACAGACCTGGCTGCAGAAAGCTCCCGGCAGATTTACTTATGGAAATATCTTCCAGCAGTGAAATTTACAGCTTTGCTTCGCACACAAACAGACTCGAAGTTTACATTAGCTGACCAAACATATCAGCCAAAATAGACTATGGCATTAACCCTTTCCAATCCACTGTCTGACGTCTGAAGACATTATGATTTAAGGCTGTACAGCTCCGATGTTGGAAGACGTCCGTCGGTGTTCTCTTACTGTATATTGCCAGCCTCACTGCTGTCAGAGCCTATTCAACGTGCCACCTCATGCAGTACTGGCTTTAGTCAGTATATAGCGCCGTTGTATAATGGCAGAAAAAGAGTAAGCCTCCAAGGAAAACCAGGAAACAAATTGGATTGGAAAGGGTTAATCTGACAGTATATAGGACTGCGCCCTAAAAGTAACTTTGCATGCGAGACTGTACTTGTGAGGGGCACGCGCTCAACCATTAAGAGTCATATGGGTGCCAACCGCCAAGGCAAATAAAATACTTTTGTCGCAGAGCGCATATTTTTAGAATGCAAACAATAGAAGTTCTCTTCTGTGTCTAAATTAGGTTACTATGCAAGACAAAAGTAATTCCAGAGTTATCTGCTTCATAGAAAACAAGTCTTGCAAGTTTACGAAAGCACGGCACACACAATCCACTCGGGAATTATTGGCACCTCTTAAGAAACGAATATAAAAATTATAGAAACAATCAATAGAAGAGTCAAAAGTTCCTCAGAAGTGCTAGCTGAAATTACTAACCATTTATGTAGCCAACATCATTCCTAAAAGAGTATTGTTAAATAGTATATCATTTTCAAAAAACATATGGGTACAATTATTGGCAGCCCTAAATAGGATTCAGATGGTTACCCTGTAGGGAAAAAAAAAAGATCAGTTTTATGTTCCCCTGGGGTATAAACATAAGGATAGACACAAGTGAAGATGTCCAGATGGTTGTAGATCTGCACAGATTAGGAAATGGCTATATAAAAATAGCAGTAACCTGAAATTACCATTAAGGGGGTTGTCTCATTAGAAACACACAGTGGGGGACAAACAGATTGAAGAGGGTAGCAGTGGCCAGCCAGGTATTCTCCCTGCAGCAGCTATTGTAGGGAATATTTAATGGAGGTCTCCAGGTTTTGGGATAAGAGTCTTCTACCAGGTTCACCCATGCGCTCCAAGTAGGGGAGACCCCGGGGCTCTCCAGTAAATAAGGCAGGGCATCACTGGAATCGAAACCTTCGGGCAAAGGCTCCGTCACAGGTCTAGCCAGGTGTGGTGCAAAGCAGGTTTGCGACAGGGCAGAAGGAGGACGATAATTTTTCTTGTTCGAACCATAAACTTTCATAAACAGCAACTTCTCAATGAAGAAAATCAAAAAAAATCCCAACTTTCTCTTCCAGGAACCATGACTCAAGAACAGAAGTGCACGGGAATGAAAGCAGCACACCGGCCCGTTATTCCATCAGAGGACAATCAACCAGTTATTGACTTATGTTATAGAGTTTTGGGTCCCCTGTGCCCAAAACGGTCTAAAATAAACATACTCACTGCAGCGCCGGGTTACCATCGAGTCATCTGGCAGGTGACATCCTTTAAGCCTGTCATGTGGGCTTCTATACCATGAGTGACATTCCAATAGGGCATTCTACTGGCTGCAGCGGGCATGCGGATAAACAACCCACGTGATCCCTGCAACATTTGTCAAGTGCTTGGCAACGGTGTGGGAAATCTAAACAAAATAAAAAAATCAGGTGTACTGTGCATGACAGCGTGCGTACGCAGTCATGTGCAGTACAACGTCGCCGCCATACGCAGCAGTATACAGGGTCATGGCAGTCTCCACAGCTGCAAAAACACTGCCTGATCCCTGTAGCGTTTTACGCTTATGGTCGTGTGAGCCCGTCTTAGAAAAAAGTTGTTGCTCTATGTGTTTTTTTAAACCAAAGCCAGAAGTGGATTAAAAAGGAATGGGAAATATAAGAGGAAGGACTTCTACTTCTCCTTCCTGCTGGATCCACTTCTGACTGACTCAAAAAACTAACAAAAACTACAACAAAACTGTGTTTCTTCTCCATATAAAAAGCCTGTGTGTGAAATCGCCCCTAGGCTCTTCTAGAAACAAAACAATTAAGGTTTTAAAATGGCTCTCAAAGTCCCCTGACCTGATTATTGAAAGTCTGTGGGCAGATCTCAAACACGCTGTGCATGCAGGCAGACAAAAGCACTTCTCTGAGCTAGAAACATTCCTGAAGCAAGAATGCAAAGACTGTTTGCTGGCTCAAGAGACACTTGGAGGATTTCTTTCTGCTATTTGGAACCGAGGCTCAAGATGCCCAAAGATTTCAGAATTTTTACGTCTTAATATTTTTAACCACGACGAATCAGCAAATGATGCTTTAAAAGCTGTAGAAATTGGTGAGGCTTAAAGGGGAATTCTCATCAGACACTTGGCATATCCACAGAATGTCACTATCCTACCAAAAGCATTTGGATATCCCTATTAGTAGAATGGATCGTGTCTTATTAGCATGCCACGTGTCTTAAACCATACTACAGAAGATGCAGACTCTTGGAGGTGTCAGGCATAGTTGGTGAGGGGCACTGCACACTATTAGCTACACGGGTTATGCCACTGGACACAAGCCATCCATCATGAACTGCAATGCATCAACCCGTCTACAATGGTGCAATGAGCATCTTCACAGGACAATTGAGCAATGGAAGAACATTCTATGGAGTGACAACTCACACTACTCCATATTCATATCAGATGGCTGTACCTGGGTGTGGAGGATTCCTGGGGAATGCCTTTTGCTTGTGTGTGTTGTGCCCATAGTTAGGAACGGCAGAGGTTTCGTTATGGTCCAGGAATATGTTACGTGGCATGGTCTTGGTCCGTTAGCTGTAGTGACAAGAACCATGAACATGGAGGTGTACCCTGGCATTCTGGACAATAATGTGCTGCCGACAATGTGGCAATACTCTGAGAATGGTCAACAATACTTCCAACAAGTCAACGCGCCTCGTCACAACTCCAACATGGTTTTACATTGGTTTGAGGATTTGGATGTTCCACCATTGGACTGGCCTGCAGATTCCTAACCTTAACCCTAGTGAACATCTTTGGGATAAATTGGAACGTCGAATCAGGAAATATGAAGTGTGTCCATCTTCTTTGAGAGAAGTTGACAGACATTATCAGGATGAATGAAGGGGGAAAAAAACAGCTGAAGTGTATCAGAAATTAGTAGAAAGTATGCCACAGAGAGTATCCGATGTCATTAGAGCCAAAGGAGCCCCACTATGTATTAACATATGGAAATAAAAATTTTGCCTCTAGCTCAGGTCTCCAATTACTTTTGGTAGGATAATGTAGGTATGAGACCTGGGACCAACACTTTTCTCCAGAATGCAGGCCAAGTGGATCGTACACCTATGTCTAGAGCGAGGGTCCTTCACCCCAGTACCACATGATGAGACAGTCACCATAGTTATAGTACTGACAAGCGTTTTTTGGGAAACAGTATGGACCCATTATGCCACCACCAGATTTGATGTAGGGCTAAACCTGGGAGCAGAGTCTAAAAGGAGGTATGTAGACTTTCCCAGATAGACCCTGAGATCACTACCCCTGGAGTAGTCTACATTAGCATCAACTGACATGTAGATAGACTGGACCCACCTTTTCATGGTACCAAGGTGGCAAACAGTAACTGTATTTGGACAGACAAAATGTCAGGGTGGGTAGAATTTAATCACAATAGTAGACAGGCGGAGGTCAGGATGTGGTTAATAAATAAGCTGGGTCCATGCCAAAAGTAACAAGTGATTGATTTTCCTTGGCAAGATCACCGTCAGCTTGATAAAAGCATGGCGCAAGCTCCGAGTAAACAAGCCGATCTTTATAAAATGTTACCTGTCTGACTCAGATTATAGGCACTTATCTCAGTGTAATAAAGGGGTCCTGTACATTGGCTCTGCGGAGTTCTTGGATAATGGATACCGCTTTCTGTCTGCAGAATGACACCGTATTACATAGTCCGGACAACACAGGGTCACTGTAATTCTGTTATCAGGGAAGCCAATTAATTATGAAAGTTCCATAAACAGAAAGATTTTAAAAAGTAAATAACTGCTACTGTTCCCTTATCGGTCACAGACTAATCGCACTTTCTGTTACCGCTGCAGGGGGCAATATTTTCTGGTGGGAAAAAGCAGTATGGTTTCCTAGTAATTTTCCAGATCTCGGTCCACTTTCTCAATGCCATGTGGCCTCACAGTGGCAGAAGTTTTCGGTCTATATTACTAAGGGAATGAAAGGGGTTTGCTCATTTCGGACATTTTTTTTTTTTTTACAAGAAAAGCCCCGCCCCAAACAAAAAGTTTATCAAAATGCATAAGATTACTAGGGATCTGCTGTAATCTAAGTTTGAAACTGGTCTGAAAGTGTTCAGTTTATCTATAGCTCCACCACAGAGTCATAGAAGCATTGCATGCTGGCTATGGAGATCCGGACTAGCTGTTCATGCAATGCACAGAAAGGTTGGGTCCTGCAGAATGAGAGCACTCTTTGTAGCTCTGCTTAGTAATGGTCTATTCACAATTAGGGCACTTTTACACTGGCTGATAGTTGTCCGAATGATTACCCAGAAGAGCAATTCTATGCGACTGTCGTCTCGTATAAACACAAAACCCAACAGGACAAGTAAAAAGGAAAGGACAATCGTTGGGATTAAATGTGAGCCATCGACAAATAAGAAATTTGAGACGGCTCTTGCATGAAAAAAAATCTGAGGCAGATTCTGCCGTCTGAACATAGTATAATGCATCCCTGAATTACTACGAGTATAACCAGAACAATTAACAATATAGATGATAATGTTTATTAACTGGGCTCCCACCATCACTTAGAAACACTTCCTATGGACAATGTTTGGACCTATTTCCTGGAAGTCTGACTTGGTTACCCACATTTTCTGGAAAGCAGAGAGCGATGAAACAATAGATCCTCCCATCCATGTAGCCAGCATGGGTTCATGGGGAGCGGTGACTTTGACTTGACAGTCAGCAGGAGCCATCTTTGTAAGTTCTTTGGCCAGTCTCAAGCCAGTTCCGGTGAAAAGGCTCGACCCTCCGGACAAAAGAATATTTGAGTATAAGGTTCTCCTGATATCAATATCACACTTCGTGATCGTGTGGAAGAGGAGTTTGTCAATACCTGGAGCTTCCATGCCAACGTTAGCTGGTACAAAGAGGGCTTCAGGGCATCGAAACCTCTGGTTGTGAACCTTAATTACATTTCCATCAGGAAGTTTGTATTCATCTTCCACTTCCTGGGGCTTTTTTCTTAGTTCAACATCTACATCTTCAGCTACATAGCACAGCTTCTCCTTGATGTCTCTTACAATCTCCAGTTCTGATGAAGTGACTAAGGAGACGCCTCTTTCCCTCAACAATCTCATGAGGTATTCGGTGAGATCATGTCCTGCAAGATCAAGTCTTAAGACTGCATGCGGGATACAGTATCCCTCATATATGGGCACAGAATGTGTCACGCCGTGTCCAATATCCAAAACGCATCCAGTTACACGGCCAACAGAAAAAAGAGCCAATACGCCTTGGATAACAACGTACATGGCTGGTACTCCAAATGTGTCAAAAAATATCTCTACCATCTTTTCGCGAATGGAAAGTGGGTTGAGGGGTGGCTCAGTAATGAGCGCTGGTCTTTCTGATGGATTCATCTTTAAGTGGTAGTTATAGGCATATTTCCAGATCAGTTCCATGTCTTCCCAAGATGTGATAACTCCACGTTCCACAGGATAATTAACAGAAAGAATCCCTCTTTTTGTTTGAGCTTCCTCTCCTACATAGAAATCTTTCTGTCCTGCTCCGATCATTACAGGCTTTGCTTTGGCTCGACCAATGAGGTTGGGGTAAATGAAGCATGGTTCTTTATTTCCTGAAGTTCCTATTTTTATCATTCCTGATCCGTTATCTATAACTACAGCAGGTTGCAGGTCAGCCATGGTGGTGACTCTAAAGATATTTTTTCAGCACTGATGGACACGTCTCTTTCTACATGCGGAATGTGTTGAGTCTACATGCGGAATGTGTTGAGTCACAATGCAATCAGTGAGACATAATGAGTGCGTCTCAAAGCAGTAGAACACTGAAGCTAATAGAATGAGGTGGTACTATCATTTATATGTAGGTTTGTATACAAATGTGTCCAGAGATCTGTGATCGAATGCATTGATCATGATTAGGGTCTCTGTATAGGCTTATTCACACGGGTGATTTTCACGTCTGTGTGCCATATTTATATATAATCACACCATGTTCTATTAAGGTCTGATTTCTCAGACAAGTCAATGGACGAGCAAAAGAAAAAACAAAAAAAGGGAGCACACACACTTATGGATAACATCATCTGTGCAAGAAGTTTTTCACAGTTTATTCCTAGAAATAAAAAATTAGGACCCCTTCCCTTTTTTTTGCTCACCAGGAAAAAAAAAAAGTGATGACACATGGAAGTGAAAAGCGTAAAAAAAAAAATACGTGCAGCGTGGACATACACACACACATTAAAATCAGTCAGTTTTTAATGGACCAGAATCGGACATGCTTGTTTGAATAAGGCCTCCCTCACGAAGGCGCTTTTTACTGTGATTAGTAAGTTGATGTAAATAAGAGGTACGAAGACCGCATGGCACAGCGCGATACACTGTTTTCTTAACTCAAGTAGTATGGAAACAGTATAACAAGCTGTGCTACACCGTTTCTGTAGCTCCTACTCACTTCAATAACAGCTACGCAAACAGCACTGTGCTGAAGCGGTTGGCTGTTTCAAAGAGGTGGTCGAAAACAGAGGGTCGGGATTTCCCATCTCAAGCGTAAAAAGTCAAGATGGGAACTCGCCTTTAATAGATCGTCCTTTTCAATGACAACTCCATTGAAAAATGACTGATAATATGCTTGGTTTCTGCCTTGTTCTTTAAGCTGGGCAGACAAAACGGATGTTGATGGTTCATGGCCACAGCTACTGGTCTGCATGTCATGACCAACTTTCCAATTATGCCGACTACTGCAGGCTACAATGACCAAAAAAAGTCTACTTATCAGAATGACTCTTCTATATCTACTATTGGTTGGGGTCTACCATATTCTTTCTCGTACAGTAAAATGCATTTAGTTATACAAATGCATATACAGGTGTTTTTCAGCATTTTTTCTGTGGATTTCCATTTTATTGTGAGCTATGGAATTTGCATTTAATTCTGCATGTTAAAGGGGTTTTGTCATTAAAAAAAAAAAAATTATCTAAAACTTACCTATTCCTTCCCCTGTCTCCTTATCATATCTTCTCCTGGTTGAGCTTCTCCAGTGCCCCTGGTCAGCTCACTGCAGGCTGGGCCCAGCTTGCTATGAGGGCTGCATATCTCAAATTCCTTCCGGCTGGGTCAGTGAAGGTCACATTCCTGAGCTGTAGCTTCACTGCCTAGGAAGGAATTGTAATCTATTTCAGAGATAGCTGTCTTGAATGATCCCTGAAGAAGATAGGCAGTCCCCCTGCTGACCTGTGAGCTGTGACGTAACATTTATTGGTTGGCAGGCAGAAAACTGCCAACCAAATGTACGTAACCTCACAGGGAGGAGAAGAATCAGGCAGCTGGAGGTGAAGTGATCCCCTGGACTGCAGGAGACAGGAGAAGATAAGGGAGGTGAAGATCTGGTAAGTAGACTGATGGGGGAGGAATAGATAAGTATAGAATTTTTCTTTTTTAGTGACAGAACCCCTTTAAGGGGTTATTCGATGTAAGGAAAGAAAAAAATAGCTGAAAGTGTGATAAAAAAAAAGAACTAATACTCACCCGCTTTCTGCCCCAGCAATCTTCCAGTTTTTGTTTGTGAGGACAACATCTGTCTGCAGCAGCCAATCAGTGGCTGCAGCAGTTATGTGGCCATAGTACTGCCATTACTGCTCAGAAACGGGAGCCATGATACCTGGAGTATGGCTTATGAAAGCTGCGGCCATGAATTGGCTGCAGAGGGGCGAGCGCTGGATTGCTGAGGCAAAGAACAGGTGAGCACTGTTTTTTTTAAACTAGAAAACCCATTTACATGCATGCAAACTTACCGGCAATACATTCAAAGACACTTGTGAGCAAATCCTATAGTATATGAACATGGCCTAAGATAATGAGAGTGCAGGTGGGAATTCGCATTGGACCACAATGAGTACAGCAGTTGTGCTCGTACTATCACCTGCAAGCAGGGGGTGCCATCTATGACTGCTCGTTTTCTCTGATCCTAACAAAGGAAAGGTAGAATTGTGACTGCTGGGGCGAATGATTTTATGGGACAACCCTGGGTCTCATAAAAGCTGTCCTAAGAGAATATCAATCAACAGGTGGAGTAGAAGAGAAGTGGACAATACCGCCAGTTGTTGCCTCCATAGACTCTATACTATAATCACTTGTAATAAAATTCCACCTCTTCCTTTGATTTGCAGCACATATTTGTGCCTTTTGAAAGTTCGGCAGAGCACAGGAAGATCCAGCTGATTTGAGGAGCGCTTATGGATGAAGGGAAACCATTAAGTTGTGTTTAGACTTGCAGAGAATGAAGAACATGGGGTCAGCAGATGGGCTGGTCGTGTGCCATGAGATTTCAGGCACAGGGGTGCTCTCGTGATAGATTTCCGCTCTTTGAGATACACAGCTCTCTCAATGAAAACAAACAGAGCTGTTAATCTCCGTCACTCCACGCTTCGCCACTGTGAGGGCAGATACAGAGAGGACAGTTCACCCCTTGAGTCTTCGCAATTGTACAAGTGTTGGCCGTTCTCCTAAAATGCATTCTTTACTGTTTTTGCCATCTGGCTGTGTAGTGAAGATGTTGTTTTGTTTTTTTAACATTTATTTCTGTGTTGGATTGTATTTTACTATATTGTATATTTTGTTATAGTTTATAATTTGTTGTTGCAGTCTTAATTTGATATCTAGTTATGGTGAGGGTTACCACCTTTTTCACCAAGAAATATCAGCCGAGGTAAAAAAAAAAAAATAGGGGGAGTTGTTTGGGGATGTGGTTTGGGCGTGGCTTAACACAGCATTTTATTTTACCTATGCTTCTCCACCTAACACTCCTGTATATTATAGTGCAATTCTCTAAGGCCCCTTATACTAAGCTTATACTAAGTGGTCAATGACTCCTGTGCTGTGATAAGATCACCCTGTAATGAAGCACCATCCCCAGACAGCCCCTATACTAGGGCACTAGTATATATACATATTATAATTATATATACACACATGATGTTATGGGAATAAATCATATTCCAGGAGATTTCACTAGTCTGCTCCAAATTGGTTATAATGAGAAGCTTCATGCATGAATATGTATTTGAGCTGACTCATGTTATCAGTCATTCTCTAATACCCTTCTGATTTATTCAAAGGAATACAAAATCGCTTTTATGGACAAACGTTTCATCACAAAATAACAGTTATTGTGCTCATACAGGTTTGGTTAATACAATTATATGGTAATTCACATGTTAGTAAAGTATCGAAAGTGAAAGAATTTGCAGAGAAGCATATAGCGTCATCTGTGAGGGAGCAGCTTATCCAATCAGAATACACAACTGCTCTGTGAGAATCATGTGTGGGAGGCAAACACATGATTCTAACACATTCTGATGTTGATCACGTTTAACTGCTAGCTATTTCCTATGAAGGTAGTATTCTACATACACAAATACATACATACGTGTTTGCCTAGGCTGATTTAAGAAACACATTTATTATTATTACTACAACAGTACACACACACACACACACACACACACACACACACACACACACACACACACTTTTCTTTTGTATCTGGGCGCAGAACATCATGAAGACTTCTTCCAGTACTGTAGGCTGCCCCATTTTCCCTCCCCCTTGCTTTACACCACTACTTCTTTTTAGTAAAGAATGTGGTGTATGGGCATATCGAGAGTCAATTTATTTTACATAAATCAGACTATGCAAGTAAACTATCAAGTATCTGTCAAACAATAAGACAAAAACGCCTCTATGAAGTCTAGGAAGTGACTTTGGAGATCTGCTGAAAGTACAACAAACTTGAACACAATGAAAATAAAAGGGTCTCCAAAAAGGATCAGAAATGTGGTGTAAACCATGCCAGACCGTTTTTGTACAACCTACAAAAGATACTCCCAAGTATACATAGGAGTGCGAGTATAGCCAAAACTGCAAAAACGTATAATCAAAACCCACACATAAGATCTCTAAAAATAGATATCAATCTTTATTGCAGTCAAATAGATAGGTAGACGTCCCCAAAGTCAAAAAATCATTAAAACCAGCAAAAATGGATGATAAATCAGCGTTAACGCAGCCAACCATTGAACGACGAACCATAAATTGTTCGCTTTTCATTCATATCTGTGACCTTCTCCTGTATCTGCCATGTCCAAGGGTATGTGTCTATGTATATTATAAACACTTTGGGGGCTTTTACCTGTTTTTTGACCAATTCGTTAATTATACAAACAGTTCTTTGTTAATTAATTCTATTTAATTATACATCGCCCCTCTACAGTGCTTTGTCATGTAGTGAATACATATTTGATGCATTTGTATTCTGCACATTGTAGGTGGCCATCTTTTGTTCCATCTTACTGGAAGGTCACTGTTTTGGTAGCTCTAGTTTAGGCTGTATTCTAGCTCTATCATCTCCAATGTATATTGCATTTATGATGGATATGGATATATGCATTTGATTACAATAAAGATATCTATTTTCATAGATCTTGCGTGTTGGCCTTTATTATAGGTTTAGGGTGCCTACCCACTAGCGTTTTTTTTACTGCGAAATTCGCAGCGGTTTTTTTTTTTCTGCAGGGGTCTTTGGGCTATGGGACATGCAGAGCTAAAATCGCGATCGCGCAAAATCTCGATATCGCGGTAAATCGCGATTTTGCGTGATCGCGATTTTTACATTACAAGTCCCATAGACCCCCTGCAGAAAAAAAAACCTGCGAATTTCGCAGTGAAAAAAAACGCTAGTGGGTAGGCGCCCTTAGACTGTTTTTGTGCCTGAAAACTTGTGCATTTTTGATAATAAATCTGCCCCAATGTGTTAGTTTTCTAACCAGTCCAAAGCACCAAAACCTTCCTGAAAATGAAAATAGGTGGGATTGTTTCTACAACATGGATAAAGGCAAAGCAATACACCGAAAACGGTACTAAAATGTATCTAATATAAACAAACAAATAGAGCAATATATAAGAATTTAGTCCCGTCTGAACATGATTGATTAAAAAATGATCCAAGTCCGTTATGGTATGGCGGGCGTTGGGCAGATCGGACATTGAAAGTCGAGGTACTTTGCTGCACAATACAACATTGTTTAACAAGTTGAAAACCAGTCAATGTGAAAAACACCACAAAATAACCTCAAAAAAGGTAAACTATGATTAACAAAATAAGATACACAGTAATAGTATATGAAACCTCACACCCAGTAAAGAAGAAAGTGTTGTGAAGGAAGGGGCTTGTTGATTCTCAGCGACTACCGAAACCACATAGCAGGAAGCACCTGTGCCGGCGATACACCGGACTTCCTTCTCTCTTACCGAAACGACTTCACTGCTGAATTATAGACATTCATACAGTCAGCCATTATTATGTTAGCCAACAAAAATTCAAGAAAGTGATTCTACCATTTCGGAGAGCAAAATCGGGCATCAATGAACCAATGGTCTACACCCTGCAGCTCTTCAGTGAACTTCAACTCCCAACAGGCTGTAAAGTATCCAGGCATGGTCGAAATTGGCGTTTTGAAATGACTGGTTGGATACTACTGCCATAAAATTGTCCACTGGATGAGGGGTTCACTAAAAACGACACTTATCAAACTCTCTGCTGGCCGATTAAAGGGCAGCATGTCCAATAATAGAGCCAGGGAAACTGCGCCTCAAGCACCAAACTTGTTCCTTCTATCCTAATGGTCGGAAAGCTAAAAATACATAAAAAGTCACTAATCTTGAGGCCAGATTCACACGAGCGTATGCATATTTGAGCGAGCATGAGCACAGCGTATTTGCAAAAACAATGATTTTTCCGTGCACAAGGCATGTGTATTTGCACTAAGTTCCAGATGTGCTCTTTTTACTGCGCGATTCCGCAGCATTTCACGCATCTCCTGGCATATTTGTGTGCATTTGCGGATCCCCATTGACTGCTATAGGAACTTTTGGTGCGCAAATGCACAGGAAAATAGAGTAAAAATAGAGGAAAAATACGTGCATGCGAACGAATTCATTGAAATCAATGGGTTCTATTCTCCGTATATTGCACACGCAAATACGCCCGTGTGTGTTTGACCTAAAAGGCGTTATCTAGCAGTCAAAATTAAAAACCAAAAAAGTTAAACCCAATGCCACTACATACCCTCCTACAAGAATGAGTTTTGGGTTTTTTTCTTCAAAAACTAGCTTTTCGACTCCCAATATCACCGCAAAGTCTTTCTTTTACTTTGGGAAGGAACTCGCCTGCTCAGCATCTAAGCAGCCACTTGCTTCCGCTTCCTGCTCATGTCAGCCTGTCACCAATCAGATGACAACAAGGGAATGGCACTGCTACACTGTTCAATAACTAAATCAGCCTATTGGGATTAAATAATTGTTGATGTGCCAACTAGAACGGGGGGGGGGGGGGTAGCTCTCAGTCACATGCGGCTGTGTAGACACATTACGGCACATATAGAAACTACACAGGATCCGTGGTGCTGTGAAAATATAACTATATTAGCTATTCCAGGAATTTACTTTTGCTCTTGATGACAGACAAGGTCATCAATAGATCATTGCTGGGACCGACCACTTGGATCCCCACAATCAGTGGATTCTATGTGGCAGCAGATACTATGGTCAGCGCAGGAAGCACAAAGCACTGACCGCAGCGCTGTTCCTGGGTTGGTACTGCAGACGCAGCTGTCACTGAATTCAATGGGAGCTAAGCCTGCATTACCAACCCAGGCCACTGAGCTATGGTCAGCGCTTTCCATTTACTAGACGGACAACAGCCCCGGGAATCAGCTGATCATCAGGGATCCAAGAGGTGGGTCCCCACCAATAATCTATTGATCACCTGTTTGTCATCAACAGACAAAATAAAAGAAGCCCTGGGATATGAATTTAATTTTAAGGAGTAAACTGTTAATTTTTTCATAAATCAATATGGTAGTACAAGCAAAAATAGTTTGTAATATATTATATGACAAAAAAGCACCTCTTTCTCCATTTATCAGCCAGCTCTTCGTTCTCCTGGCATCCCGCACTCATTACCCATTCTAAATGTACTGATAAAATCTGCACTCAGAAGTCCATACACAGAGAAAACAAATGCAGCTGCAGCCCATAGAAGTCTATGAAGAGGGAAGGGGGGGGGGGGAGGTGGAGAAGGAGATGGAAGAAGAGAGGCATACAGATGTGGCTGCAACTTCTAGTTAGTGTTTCATTTTATCCCAGTGCTGGATTCACAGCTACACTGTTCAGTACTGCTGTATAATGTCCTCCATGTTGCTGCTTTATTGTGTGCTACAGAGAGAAGGGGGAGTAGGATCTCCTCTGTGTGCTGTGTATAAGAGACATCACAAACAGCTGATCCTACAGGAAAATGGCAAAAAAAAATGCAGGATAAAAAAGTCTAACAACAAACTTTCACATGAAAAACCGCATATTCGAGTGCAGAGTTCTCTTTTATATGTATTGGACTTGGATGCCCACCTAAGCTTCCAACCTACCTCAGAGTGCGACCTACTAACTTGAAAGCACGCCAGAAATACTGCTATTCCTCATGTACACGCACAGCAGCTTATTCAAAAATGTCATCCGAAAGTTTAATTACACTTTCCGTTAGAAGATTATTATTATTACAGCTTATGTTTTTGTCTCTGGATAACCTCTTTAATGCCGTGTCCGTTTTACGCCTTCAGTATTACTGTGGCAAGCATGGGAGAGATTATAAAATATTCTACTAAAAGCAAGCAGGAAACATCCCGTGACTCAGAGATTATTCACTGACTGGGTTCCATGAATTATCTGAAGAATAACTTCCCGAAATGCTTCATTAAGTAATTTATGGTCATATGAAAGGAAGACAACTGAGTGGACTTGCGTCCAGTGACACTACATGAAAGATCACACATTAATTCCAAGATTACAAAACTAGGATGAGGCACGATGCAACACATCCGGTGGTGCAATTGAGATTAATGAAAGTTTAAGGGGTTGCCAGACTTAGTATTTTAATATAGTTTTTGGCCCCCTGTACCCAAAACTATATAATATCAATATGCTCATCGTGGTGCCGTACCGCTGCTTCAGCGCCACAACATGTGCCACCACCGGGTCTTCTGGCCTGGTAACATCCTATAAACCTGTCCTGTGGTCTTCTAATGTAGATGCCCCCAGTAGATTTACGGAACATCACTAATGACGTCTCTATTAGGCCCCCCCATTGGCTGCAGTGGTCATGTGAGTAAGCAACTCCTGTGATCGCTGCAGACTAAGTTAACAAATCACTAGGAGGACAGGGGCGGTAGGGAAAGGAGAGCAGCATGGCAGTGGGGAAGTAAGTATTGGTGTTTCATTTTTAAATATATGACTCATCACCCCACTGACACCAATGTTTCAGAACTTGCAAAACCCATTTAAAGTGGGTTGTCCCGCGAAACAAAGTGGGTCTATACACTTCTGTATGGCCATATTAATGCACTTTGTAATGTACATTGTGCATTAATTATGAGCCATACAGAAGTTATTCACTTACCTGTTCCGTTGCTAGCGTCCTCGTCTCCATGGTGCCGTCTAATTTTCAGCGTCTAATCGCAGGATTAGACGCGCTTGCGCAGTCCGGTCTTCTTCTTTTCTGAATGGGGCCGCTCGTGCCGGAGAGCGGCTCCTCGTAGCTCCGCCCCGTCACGTGCCGATTCCAGCCAATCAGGAGGCTGGAATCGGCAATGGACCGCACAGAAGCCCTGCGGTCCACCGAGGGTGAAGATCCCGGCGGCCATCTTCACCAGGTAAGTAAGAAGTCACCGGAGCGCGGGGATTCAGGTAAGCACTATCCGGTTTTCTTTTTTAACCCCTGCATCGGGTTTGTCTCGCGCCGAATGGGGGGGCTATTGAAAAAAAAACAAACCCCGTTTCGGCGCAGAACAACCCCTTTAATGAATTTTCAATGGCTGAAGGGTAACCTCAGAGAACATGACTTGGGAGATAACATGAATGTACTCAATACAATGTTTCCATTACAAACAAAGTCATAAATAAAATAAAAAGCATATGGCCAGAATACCACTTCTCAAAAAAATCATATCATGGGAAATTCCTGACTGCATGACAGGTGTCAAAGTCCCTGTCCAGAGGCACAGATTGGAGTCCACGTGGCAACATGAAAAGTTTATACTGGATCTTCCACCAATGACCTCAGAGTAGTGTTGTAGTAACAATATAAAGGTGTTTCTTGCATCAGCCTAGGCAAACATTATATATATATAATCCACCTTCATAGTAAATAGCTAGCAGTTAAATGGTTAACTGGTTCAATATTGTACACAGTGTTAGACACTGTGCTATAGACCCCTATGCATGGTTCCCAGCACTGGCTCACAAGGTGGGGGTGGGGACTTCCTATCTATTATTGCATTCCTTTGGTCCAGGCAGGAATATTAATAAAGTCTATGCTACTTGGGTATATAAGAATGACGTGTTTGGTAGCGGCATACACCTGGGCGTTAACATATGTTAATCATAGAGACATTACATACTGCTAATCATGAGTTGTTAGGATGTCGGGGGGGGCTGCATGTAATGGGTGCGTCATCTGTATTGTGATATTAAAAATAAATCAGAAGGGTATTAGAGAATGACTGATAACATGAGTCAGCTCAAATACATTTTCATGCATGAAGCTCCTCATTATAACCAATTTGGAGCAGACTAGTGAAATCTTCTGGAATATGATTTTACTCCCATAACAGTAGCTATACACACAGTGCAACTGTCGTCCTTATGATTATTGCTACTGTGCTTTAACACCTGAGTAATAATTGCTCAGTGAATGGAGGTGGAGCAGATAGGAGTTCTCTTCTCGTCACCCACATCTGTTCATTGTGAATAGGCAGGCGTTCAAAGACTGATGACTGCCTGTTCATAGAGTGAAAAGTTTTTCACTAGTTGCCTTGTTTCAGTGAACTAAGAAGAATTGACTAACTACTAAGCAATTTCTTGCTCAGTACTCAGTTGTCTTGTATAAACGTGGGGCCTGACAATCACTAAAAATTGCTTGCTTGAGTAATTTTCTGTTTGACAGTTGGTTCGTCTAAAGCAACCTTTATATGCACTGTATGTAAGGATGGTATGATATATATTTTTTTTAATATAGATTCAAAAATATAAAACCGCTTTATCTACAACCCCAATTCCAAAAATGTTGCGACACTGTAAAATATATAAAAAAAAATTTAAAAAAGAATACAGTTACTCCCCGACTTGCGAACAGGTTCCGTTCCGGGAGCCCGTTCGCAAGTCCGTTTTGTTCGCAAGTCGAACAAGTAGTAGTATGGAGCGGGATCGCGGGTGGATCCCGCTCCATACAACGTCGGGTGCCGGCTGTTCTTACAGCGGGCACCCGGCGGCAGCAGTTCCGACGAGCCGTGCCGCTTGTCGGAACTGTTAACACCTTAAATACCGCTCTGACAGCGGTATTTAGAGTGTTAACAGTTCCGCCGAGCGGCGCGGCTCGTCGGAACTGCTGCCGCCGGGTGCCCGCTGTAAGAACAGCCTGCACCCGACGTTCAGGGGGCCCGTACAGCGTCCCATGATGAGATCGCGGGACGCTGTGTGGTTGCTAGGCAGCCGGGGACCTCCTGAAAGGCCCCAGGGCTGTCTATGCAGAGTGCCCATCAAGCGCACGGCTTGCTAGGCGCTCTGCATAGACAGCCCTAGGGCCTTTCAGAAGACCCCCGGCTGCCCAGCAACCGCGATGTGACCGGACAGGCTTCTATCAGGCTTGATAGAAGCCTGCCCGGTCCCTGCACAGCATGATGTAATGCCATAGCATTACATCATACTGTGCAGAACAGATTGTTCGCAACTAGCGAAATTCGCAAGTCGAATGTTCGCAAGTCGGGGACTATCTGTACAATGGTTTGGAATTCTCATCTAAACATTTTATTCACAATAAAACATAGAACACATCAGAAGGGGGAAGAAAGACATTTTTCAATTTCATTAAAAAAAATATTAAAGGGGTCGTCCCGCGCCAAAACGGGTTTGTTTTTTTTTCAAACCCCCCCCCCCCCCCCCGTTCGGCGCGAGACAACCCCAATGCAGGGGTTAAAAAAGAACACCGGACAGCGCTTACCTGAATCCCCGCGCTCCGGTGACTTCTTAGTTACCCGGTGAAGATGGCCGCCGGCATCTTCTCCCTCGGTGGACCGCAGGGCTTCTGTGCGGTCCATTGCCGATTCCAGCCTCCTGATTGGCTGGAATCGGCACGTGACGGGGCGGAGCTACACGGAGCCCCATTGAGAAAAGCAGAAGACCCGGACTGCGCAAGCGCGTCTAATTTGGCCATTAGACGGCGAAAATTAGATGGCAACCATGGAGACGAGGACGCCAGCAACGGAACAGGTAAGTGAATAACTTTTGATAACTTCTGTATGGCTCATAATTAATGCACAATGTACATTACAAAGTGCATTAATATGGCCATACAGAAGTGTATAGACCCACTTGCTTTCGCGGAACAACCCCTTTAACTATTAGAAATTGATGCCAGCAAAACATCTCACAAACGTTGGGACAGGGGTAATAAAAGCCTGGAAAAGTAAATGGTATGAATAATAAAAATAGCTAGAAGGTCAATTGTCTACTAAGTCACATGACTGTGTATGAAAAGAGCATGTTAGAGAGGTAGAGTCTCTCAGAAGGAAAGCTGGTTAGAGGTCCACTAAATCTGTGGTTCACAATTTTTAGATGCAGTCTTTCAAATTCAGAAAAATGTTCTTCAATGTAAAACTGCAAGGATTTGAATATCCCACAATCTATAGCATATAATATCATCAAAGCGTTCAGAGAGGTTCAAAAGGTTCATTTGCGCAACTGACACGGCCAATGATGAATATTTGCTGCTCAATATCTATGGGCCCCCATGCACCACTGCATTAAAAACAGGCGTTATTTTGTAACGCAAATCACTGCATGGGCTCAGGAATACTTCCAGAAATCATTGTCTGTGCACACAGTTCGCCATGTAATCCACAAATGCAAGTTAACGCTGTATGATGCAAAGAAGAAGCCATATATCAACACAATCCAGAAACATCAGCATCTTCTCCGGGCCAAATGGACTGAGCAAAATGGAAAATTATTCTGCAGTCAGATGAATCAAAATGTGAAATTATTTTGGAAACCACGGACGTCGTCTCCTGTGGACTCAAGAGGAGAGGGACTGTCCAGCTTCTTATCGGTGTACAGTTCAAAAGCCTTTATTTTTGACAATGTGAGTTTGCATTAGCGCCTATAGCTTGGGTAGCTTACACATCATGAAAAGTACTATCAATGCTGAACAGTATATAGAGGTTTAGAACAGCACATGCTGTCATTCAGACGTCTCTTTCATGGGAGGTCTTGCATATATCAGGAAGACAATGCTAAACCACATACTGCATCCATCACAACAGTAATAGGTCTCCTCACTTCCTAGACGTTTACATACTTTTGTAAAAAGAAGAGATGATAGACTGTCATCAATTTCTAAAAGAGTTAAAGGGGTTGTCCCGCGCCGAAACGGAGTTGTTTTTTTTTCAACCCCCCCCCCGTTCGGCGCGAGACAACCCCGATGCAGGGGTTAAAAAAGAACACCGGACAGCGCTTACCTTAATCCCCGCGCTCCGGTGACTTCTTACTTACCCGGTGAAGATGGCCGCCGGGATCTTCTACCTCCGTGGACCGCAGCTCTTCTGTGCGGTCCATTGCCGATTCCAGCCGCCTGATTGGCTGGAATCGGCACGTGACGGGGCGGAGCTACACGGAGCCCCATTGAGAAGAGCAGAAGACCCGGACTGCGCAAGCGCGTCTAATTTGGCCATTAGACGGCGAAAATTAGACGGCAACCATGGAGACGAGGACGCCAGCAACGGAACAGGTAAGTGAATAACTTTTGATAACTTCTGTATGGCTCATAATTAATGCACAATGTACATTACAAAGTGCATTAATATGGCCATAAAGAAGTGTATAGACCCACTTGCTGCCGTGAGACAATCCCTTTAATCTTTTTAAAATGAAAATGGAAAAATGTCTCACTTTCCTCTTCTGATACGTGTTCTATGGTGAATAAAATATGGTTCTATGAGATTTCCAAATCATTGCATTCTCTTTTTCTTTACATTTATTTACATTTTACACAACATCCCAACTGTTTTTACAAATGGCTTTACAGTTATAAGTTATTGCACATTTAGAAGTAATTGATCCACCTCATTACACTGTAAAAAAAACAAAAAAGTAAAAAAATCCCGCCCCTAGAAGGAGTTGTCGTTTTGCTGCAAAACTCGGCATGCAGTTACATCTCAGGCAGATATGTAAATACTTAGGCTTGTGGAGTGATTAGATGAATTGCTTGCCATCTGAGGACCTAAAAGTGGTTCTACCCATGACCTATAAAAAGGCTCTCAGAGGCTACTTGTGTGTTGTGACCTCTTTTTCCACTTGTGCAGAGCCTGTTGACCACTTGAAGCCTCTATGACACAATCAGAGAGATTTTGCCCAGTTAAGAGTTTGAGACGGGCGCATTATTGGAATGCGAGAATCTGGATGGCTGTACCGATAAATTGTCCCCCACCCGGGCCATTCTGACCAGACTGTCCTGAGGTGTTCGGACCAGTGGATGGGTGAGGGTACACACAAGGCGACTGGGCTCAGGGCGCCCTCAACAGACCACCAGTAGAGAGGATCGTCAGAATGTCCAACTAGTACAAGCAGCTCCAATAGTTTCATTGTCCAACATTTAGAGACAAGTGGCAACATCGTTACACCCGTGTCTGTCGGAACCATTCCCAGGCGCTTGGCTGAAGGACATTTGGTCTCACAGTGACCACTACATATACTGCCGTTGATACCCACCCACTGTCTCCTACATTTACAGTGGTGTTGTGAACAATGAAACTTGACTGCTCCGGGTTATCTTCAGCAACAATTCCATGTTAAGTTTGGGCACTGTTAGTGTTTGGAGACCTGTGGGCAAGCACCTTAATCCTTCCTTTGCTGTGGAGCAGCACACTGCCCCCACTGCTGGTGTGATGGTCTGGGGGCCATCATATACAACAGTCGGTCACCCCTAGTAGTGATATGGGGGACAACAACAGCTCAGCGATATGTTAAGGACATCCTGCAGCCACATGTGTTTCCCTCATGGCGGCTTTCAAGAGGCAGCAGGATAATGCTCGGCCGAACACACAAGGGGGTCACAGGAAACCCCCACATTGTCACACTTCCAGGGACAATCATGTCACCATATGTATCGCCAATAGAACATGTATGGGACCTCTGGGCTTCTAACTTTGACAGGTTATGAATTTGCACTAATCTAGAGGCTTAGTTAAGCAAATGTGGACCAATATGCCGCAGGATACCAAACAGAACCTGTATCCAATCTAGAGATGGTACAACAGAGCTACTAAAGCCTCCATGCCCACCTATATCACATCTTGTATCCAAGCTAGAGGCGGTCCAACAGGGTACTAGATCCTCCATGCCCCTCGTATGACATCTTGTATCCTAACTAGAGGCGGTACAACAGGGTACTAGAGCCTCCATGCCCGTCCGTGTCACATCTTATATCCAAGCTAGAGGCGGTACAACAGGGTACTAGAGCCTCCATGCCCACCCGTATCACATCTTCCATCCAAGCTAGAGGTGGCCCAACAGGGTACTAGAGCCTCCATGCCCCTCGTATGACATCTTGTATCCTAACTAGAGGCGGTACAACAGGGTACTAGAGCCTCCATGCCCGTCCGTGTCGCATCTTATATCCAAGCTAGAGGCGGTACAACAGGGTACTAGAGCCTCCATGCCCACCCGTATCACATCTTCCATCCAAGCTAGAGGCGGTACAACAGGGTACTAGAGCCTCCTTTCAATGGGTCAGTTCTCCACATTAAATGATCCTTTTGCTGTGATAATGTAAGCACTTACTTATAGCAACATAGAAAGTTTCATTCAACTCCAAGGCCTCCTCCTCGGTACTTTTTTTTTCTACAATTGTGTAAATACTGCTTTCTGATATGGAGGTGTTTAAACAGGACACCAAGAATATAATATGTGCTGGATGTGGAGCAGCAATTTTATATTATAAAACAATTTCAAATGTCAAAGCTGGAATTTTATTACAGAAATGAGGCATTTTATGTGAATTAACTTCCCCAATGAGTATGTAAAATAAAATTGACTTCTTAGAATAAAATGACTTCTTAGAATACAGCTATAGATACTCCAGAATATACGCTAGTATACATATAGCTAAACTGTATATTTCATTTTGGGTTAAGGAGTACATGAGAAAAATGTTGAGAGCCGAAAAAAAATGACAAATTCTTCTGACTGTCATCCAAACATAATATTGTCTGAGTCTTCAGATTTCACATTGTATGTACCAGATGTGTGTATTTTGGACAGAGAGTGCCTATGAACAGGACAGACCCACAAAGTTCAGATGTTACATTATTAATAGATCATGTAAAGAGGACATCAAACAGGCAGCCATCAGTTACGGACGATTAGTCGTTATATATGAGAGATGGGTGGCTAACCAGAAGGTCAAGTGGTCAGTATAGAGGAAAACGTGTGCTAACAGGGATTAATGATACAGAAGCGGTTTGGGAAAATAGCCTGTGAAAAAGCCTGCTGCCGGGTGGAAGTACAGGACCCTCCGCTTTGGTTTAGGACCAATTTCCTTCAGTGATCAGAAAGGCCAAGTTTTTAGATTCTTTATGGCCGCCAGTGACGAAGTACAACTGAAAAAGTACTGATGGCTTTAATGTTGGCAAAGACCAGTGCACAGTAGGCAGCTGCATATGGCACCGGTGAAGGAGAGGGCCATAGTGAACTAGAAATTCCAAAACATATAGAAATGATCTGCTTTTTATTTAATTTATACAGCCAGTTGGATGCCATGTCCAAACTGCTGATAATGCTGTGCCTACAGATACAATGAGCAATTCAGCTTAGCGGACTGGTGGGGGAAGAGGGCCTATGATATCAGAAAGAAACAACTATGCTTTCTGATGGAACGGCTTTCCTCCAGACATTCTCATTGCAACATAATGTAGCATTACATGGTAGCAATTCAGTTCAATGGCCTTCTATATGTAATAAATGGATGGTTTAAAGGGGTTATCCAAGTTATAACTTTTAGGGCTGTTGCACACCGGCGATAGATTTTTGTGTGATGCAAGAGTGAGTGAAAACGCATGATTTTGAAACCAATGCTTTTTAATGGTTTCATTCTCATTTGCGTTGTGTTCACTCAAGCCAAGTTGCGATTAAAAAAAATCTGCGATATCGCCCGTTGAATTGCGATGGGGCCAGCAGCAGCAGTGCTGGCCTTATTGAAATAAATGGGAGAAGATCGTGAAACAGCCTCGGAATCCTCCATAGCTAGGGGAGAGAGGGGTACGAAGCTACAGGGGATGTCTTGCATATCTCCCCATATTTGGAGAGATAGAGGGCGGGGCTAGAGGGCTTTCCCAGGGCTTCCATGAGAGCAGGGCGCGAGACTAGAGAGGGGGCGAGACTAGAAGGGACGGGGCTAGAAGGGTTTAAATAGTGATTCTTCTCTAGACAAATGAGGGGGCTGGGGCTAGGAGAATCACTAAGAACCCCTCTAGCCCCACCCCCACTCTCTGAGAAGCCCTGGGAAAGCCCTCTAGCCCTGCCCCCTATCTATCCAAATATGGGGAGATATGTAGGAGATCCCCTGTAGCTGTGCCCCCCTTTCTCCCCTCGCTATGGGGGATACTGAGGCCGTTTCGCAATCTTGAATGACAATTGAAAATCATTGGTTTCAAAATCATGCATTTTCACTCACTCTTGCATCACAAGAAAATCTATCGCCAGTGTGCCCACCCCACATGCCTAAAACTATATAAAAGTAATATACTCACCATGGCACCAGACTGCCTTTTCAGCAGTTTGCCACAATGGCATCTGACAGGTGAGCTTCTGATGGCAAAGCCCAGAGGCACGTTTACGGGACATCACTAATGTCGTCTCTGCAGACCTCCCATTGGCTGCATCAGTCACATTGGTAAACAACGCACATCACCGCTGCAGCCAATGTAAACAGAAGATGAGGCAGCGGGGGGAGCAGCGCATAGTGGGAGGTATTTGGTTTTTTTGTTTAAACCCTTTATGTGGCGTCCCCCCCCATTGCCGTCAATATTTGGGGGCTCAGAAAACCCAGTTATGTCTACTAGAATATGAGTCACTCTGTCCATGCTCATGGCTGAGAGATGGTATCCAGAAAGGGGAACCTCTTTCTCTGACATCTATATACCCTAATAGGGTACATGAACAGGTGTGTTCATGAGATGGCTCATTTAACCCCTTCGTTGTGTCCATTTACAGCGCAAGGTGATCGCTCCAACGTTGAGCGATCACCTTGTGCTCCGAGCGGGTGATGCAGAAGACAAGTGGGGTCGCTTGTCTTCTGCATCTAGCTGTTCCTCGATCGGAGCACCCGGCTGTTATACAGCAGAGAGCTCCGAGCGGGGGATGAGGGAAGACAAGCGGGGCCGCTTGTCTTCTGAATCCAGCTGTTCCCCGCTCGGAGCGCCCGGCTGTTATACAGTCGAGCGCTCCGAGCAGCGTATGAAGAATGCAGCTTGACCGTTCTGTTCTTTATACCCAGCTTGTCATCAGGGAGCGGGATACAGCTGAAACAATAGTATCAGCTGTATCCCGCTGTGAATTCCTAATAAGGCTCATCAATGTTAGAATGCTGAAAGACAACGATGAGCGACGGCTTAACGAAAACTGCACGATGTCAGAACAGTTAGACACAACAATTATCGCTCGAAAGACGGCTTTTAAAGGGGTTGTCCCGCGAAACAAAGTGGGGGTATACACTTCTGTATGGCCATATTAATGCACTTTGTAATGTACATTGTGCATTAATTATGAGCCATACAGAAGTTATTCACTTACCTGTTCCGTTGCTGGCGTCCCCGTCTCCATGGTGCCGTCTAATTTTCAGCGTCTAATCGCCCGATTAGACGCGTTTGTGCAGTCCGGTCTTCTCCCTTCTGAATGGGGCCGCTCGTGCCAGAGAGCTGCTCCTCGTAGCTCCGCCCCGTCACGTGTGCCGATTCCAGCCAATCAGGAGGCTGGAATCGGCAATGGACCGCACAGAAGACCTGCGGTCCACCGAGGGTGAAGATCCCGGCGGCCATCTTCGCAAGGTAAGTAAGAAGTCACCGGAGCGCGGGGATTCGGGTAAGTACTATCCGTTTTTTTTTTAAACCCCTGCATCGGGTTTGTCTCGCGCCGAACGGGGGGGCTATTGAAAAAAAAAAAAAACGTTTCGGCGCGGGACAACCCCTTTAAGCGAAAATTATTGTGTCTAAATGGGCCTTAACAGGAGAAAATAATTATGTGCAGAAGAACTAAAAAGAAGAGGACAAGCAATAACAAGATGACTTCTACAAGATGGTTACATGGTAAAAAAATAGACTAGCAATAATTATAAAAGCATGGTGTAATGGACTTTAGGTGTTGGAATATCACAAATCTTAAATCTATTGATACCCCAGGGCTGTCCTTGGCTATACCCAGCTTCAGCAGTGCAAAAGTCTCACGTCTCTCTAGTCTCTTTCTCTTGTGCACCCAATGAAAGTAAAAAGTTACTAGACCGTAGGAACCTCATCAATATAATGATCATGGACAAATGCTATACAAAGACTGAATCTTCACTAATAGAAGATGCACATCACTTCCTAGCAATTTCATGTGCCTTCTGGTGGGACCTTCTGTTGATTACAAAATAATTCTCATTTTGGTTTATAAATCCTAGATATTCTTAATCTGAGTCTCATGGATCAAAAATGGGGGCGGGGATAAAACATACTGATCTTATGATACTGTATTTTGGTTTGAGGTCTTTGCTACTGCACAAGAACCAATCCCTTACCCTTCAACCATACTTCCAGAGATGGATTATCCATAGGCTCTACAGGAAGAAATCCTGGTAGGCCAATCAGATCATGGGCTCATCTGGTCAGGCAGGGCAGATGTCAGCACCTGGGCAGATGCCCGAAACCACTGCATCCCAATAGGCTCACTGCAATCGAATTAGGGTTGATTGAGCACTTGCTACAGACCCCACTCTCCCGGTGGCTCAGGGAGTAGCTGCAGGCTCACTGCGGTGGGGAATGTTTTCTTACAGAAGGCAGTGTGGCTGTGCAGCATGGAGGTGGTACTAGCGCCTGTGTCCCCATCAGGTAGTTGAAATGTCTCTTCTAATTTAACCCCTTCCTGCTCCAGGGTGTAAGTTTACATCCTGCGAGAGGGGTACTTGCCGCAACAGGGTGTAAACTTACGTCCTGGGGATAGCGCGAGATCACATATGATCCCGCGCTATCCCGCAGCGGGAGCCGGCGTCCCGCTGTTAACCCCTTCCCTGCTGCGATCTAAGTAGATCGTGGAAGGGAAAGAATTTACAGAGGGAGCGCACTCCCTCTGTGTCTTCGGCTGGCTCTCGCAATGTTATCGCGAGAGCCCGGCCTGTCGCCATGGCAACAGGATGCCAGACACTGGCGTCCTGTGTTGCCAGTGTCTGAGATCACTGTATAAGCGATCATCAGGGCTGTGGTGAAAGTCCCCCAGGGGGACACAAATGCTGGTAAATAAAAAATAAAAAAAAATTACAAAAATGAATAAAAAATAAATTAAAAAATGTAACAAAAAAAAAAATTTAAAAAAACCCTTTTTGTATGCTTTTTCTCAGAAAAAAAAGGTTAAAAAAAATTAAAACCCCGCATATTTGGTATTGTCGTGTCCGTAACGACGCGTACAATAAGCTGCACATGCTTTTGACTGTGCACGGAAAAATGCGTTAAAAAAACGCTGAAAAACTGAGGCAAAATGCCTAATTTTTAGCATTTTGCCTCACTAAAAACGCAATAAAAGTGATCAAAAAAGCTGTATGTACCCCAAAATGGTACCAATAAAAACTACAGCTCCTCTCGCAAAAAATAAGTCCTCACAGCTCCGTACATCAAAAAATAAAAAAAAGTTACAGGACTTTGAATGCAGCGATTTAGAAAAAAAAAAAAAAGATTGCCAAAAAAAGGGCTTTTATTACAGAAAACTGGAAAAACCTAAAAAAAAAATGTAAGAATTTTGGTTTCATTGTAACCGTACCGACCGGCAGAAAAAATGGATTGTCTTATTTATGCTGCATGATTAACGCTGTAAAAAAAATCTATGGCAGAATTGATGCGTTTTCTCTCCCTGCTATCATAAAAAAAATAATAAAAGTTTTACAATATAGTCAATGTACCCAAAAATGACGCCGATAAAAACTACAGTTCGCCACGCAAAAAACAAGCCCTTATTTGGCCGCGTCGACGGGAAAATAAAAAAATTATGACTTTTGATAAATGGAGAAGAAAAACGGCCAAAAATTGTTGCGTTCTTAAGCCCAAAATAGGCCGTGTCATTAAGGGGTTAAACATCGCCCTGTGCTTCCTTTTTGACGTGATAAAGAGCTGAATTGCACTCAACTCATCTAGGCCCAAGCAAACAACAAATGACATCTCAAAGGACAGAACCAGCAGCAGGCAATACTTGTGTTGGCTCCTTATGCTAGTAATTTGGATCCATCTACAAAATGAGGCAACTTTTAAGATCCCAATCAGCCCCGTCTTCTAAATTTCTCATTATTATCGGTCACACAAGAGCTGCCTCTTCTAGTTGTGGCTTACTAAGAAATCTTTATTGGTTGTTAGTTCCAGAGTTTCCCATTGTAATTATTCTTTCAGCTTCTCTAATGCATAAGTTTCCATTGTAACCTTTTCCAAGTTGCGGCCCAAATATGCTCAGGCCCCTACACAGAAACAAAGGAGTGAATCATCGGATCCATCAACGCCACCTGCAGTCGATTCCGGCTACTTGGGAGGGGATGATGATGGTCAGATCCCAACTGAAAAAATAGCATTTTCCCAATATACAGGCCTTTTCAGTGACATGCATACAGTAAGGCTTATACAAAGCTTCTTTAAAGGACCCATCAAAGAAATGATACTTGAAATACTAACCCAAGCGACTTCTATTTACAGAACACGGAGAAAATAATGCAGCTGGGGAGTTTAACGTTTTCTTTCCAAGAATATGATATGGATTGCAGTAGTAAATAGCAAACCTAATTGTAAAGAGACAAAGCTGCCTTCATAGCCGCATAATGATCAGATGTGGAAGGGAACAGCTGGATGGTGAGGCGCTATAATTACAGTCTGTCCGTCACCAGACTACAAAGCCTTCTTCTGCAAAGTTGCACAAATGTACATGAGAAAGGTCACAAATGTTGCCCACCAGCTGAATGCACAGAATGAAAACATGTGTTTATTTTGATACTACTAAATGTAACGAGACAAGAGGCTCTGTGTCATCAGTATAGAGAAGGCGCACAGTCAGAGAGGTCTTACCAGATTGTGGGGAGGCTCCAACAAAATAAGGCCGGGCTCACATGAACAGATTTGTGTGCATATGAAAAGGAAGAAAAGGTTAAGTACTGTGTTAGCCAGGAGAGCAAAATGTGATTGTTATCAGTGAGAGAAACCACGTAATCTTGTAGATAGGATACCCTTTAATGGCTTCCAAAAATACATGATGTCAATACAAGCTTTCAGACCTCACAGGTTCCTTCATCAAGGCATAATGCAATGGATCCGAAGAGGCATGCATATATATATATATACACACACACTTATGTCAAGGCATAGACTTTGTGGGATTGGCATAAGTGTGTGTATAACACGCACACGCACACGCACACACACACGCACACACACACGCACACACACACGCACACACACACGCACACACACACCTCTCTTCGGATCCATTTCATTATACCTGAGGAAGGACCCTGTGTGGTCCAAAAGCTCGCATTACATCATGCATTTTTGTTAGCGATTAAAAGGTATCATATCTACAAGATTACTTGGTTTCCCTTACTGAGAACAATCACACTGTACTGCATACTATGCGCACATAATACACCGTCAATGGGGTCAAGGAAAGTACATTGATTTTCATTATTTCACTCTCACTTGCATATATCATGAGCGTAAAAAGAACGCAGCATGTTCTATTTTACTGAGTATTTTGTGCATACAGCCCTATTGCTTTCAATGGGTGCATTTGGACCACAGTGCATATGCAATTACATTGCGTATACACGTCGGTTTTTACACGTACTGCTAGGAAACAAGAAAGTAAAAAAAAAAAAAAGTGACAATATATGTAGATACGCGATTACCTACGCAAGTAAAGCACTGAGCGTTTTACGATATGGTCGTGTGAGCTAGGCCTAAGAGATATTGTAGAAGTATAGAGTTTCTAGAACAAAGAAATTTACACAGAACACTAAAAAACAAACTATTTTTGGAATCTCTTGAAGTGGCTACTTATGGCCCATAAAAATAATAATTTAGTCATGCATATTAAGACTCGGAAATATATTGTCTGTAGGCTGGTGAAGAGAAGGAAGACTTTAGCTGAATAGTATAAAAGCGTAGTCTCCCAATATAAAGTGACTTATGCTATACATTGTATAGTCTGCTTCCTCCTAGTAGTGAGCTCCATTATGAATATGACATGTTAATTGGAATATTGGCAGGTAGATGCATGGTTGAAAAGTATGGTTTACCGGTAGGGTTTAAATTTTGGAACCATAGCCATAGAAAAACATTGGTAGTAGTATTTGTGAAATTACTACCGTAATATGTTCTCTCTGCCTCATCACCTGTAAATGCTATTACTGTGAAGTGGAAGCATCCAACAGCTCAGCCGTGCAGCGGTAAACATACCAACTTGCAAAATGGGATTACTGGGTGTGTAAAAATATTCTATCCTCTATTGCTTCACTCCCTACAGACTTGTAAACTGCCTCTGGAAGTAATGTCAGCATAAAGCCTTCTGCACACGAGCGGATTTGCATTGTGTAATCCGGAGTGGGATTCCGCCTCCAGATTCTGCAGCATGCTATGGAGATACACAATTTCCTGCCCACGAGCGGACATCAATTGCATTTTCCACTCGCGGGAAAGAAATCGCAGAATGCTGCTATTTTGTGCGCGCTACGCACGACAGGCTTCCATTGAAGTCAATGGAAGCCGTCCGTCCCGCAGCACTGCGCAAGTATCGAGAGATCCGCGCCATTGTGGAGCGCTGGCGCCTACTGTGAAGTGGCGTCCGGCACATCCACAGCGCAGACACTGCCAGACAGGTACGCAGGGGTCACCAGCCAGGAACGGGGGTCGCACTCCGCTGCAGGAATCCCGCATGCGAGGTCCGACCTGCCCGTGTGCAGGAGGCCTAAGAAGGAAACAAGTTGTGGCCAGGAGAAGTCGTCATGGTGGTTTGGGCTAGATGGAGAAGATGAACAAATTGAACAACTCCAGTCAGAGAGAACATCACCTGTGATCAATGGATGGAATGGTACCATTGCTCCGTATCAATTTGTGTTTGGGAATGCTTTGATCAACTTTTGGAATTCACCATCCAGCTGTCTGAAGAAGAGAAACTCACCCTCAAAACAGGTTATGTGCTGGTTAGTCTAATAAATTTGCACCATTCTCATCCACAAATTTGTAGTAATTCTGGTATATCTGAACCAAAGTAAATAATTTTTATTTGAAGCATTTATTTTTTTTTTCAGAAGAAAAAAAGGCTAAAAAGAAGTATTAGGCAAACACAGCAAAAATTAATAGAGCAAAATTAATTCAGAGCCAAATGTCAGACCCCAAAATAACTACAAATGTCATAAATTCAGACTGCAGATTCCTAAATTAATGAGACCCCATAACCAGTAAATGTTATCACATCCAGGGCTTCAGCAAGCCTCCCCCCCAGCAGTAATCACATCTAGAGCCTCACCACTCCCTTACCAAGCAATGATCTTACCCTGAATGTCACCATTCCCCCCCCTGCTTGCAGTGCTTTACCATTCAACCCCACCTCACAAAGGGGAACTTGACCTGCAATACCAAATCAGGCAATTGTGGCAATGGAGCCATCTGCTTACAGTAGAAACTAGCTCATTGCAAGAGTTCACCAGCCAAGAGACACAAGAACAGCTGATCAGCGGGGCTCCCTGGCAAGGATAGGCAATCAATATTTTACAACTGGACAACTACTTTAGCCCTTTAGTGACCAAGCACCATAAATATATGGCACTTGGTCCTGGACTTTAAACCCATGCTATGGTAAATTTATGGCGCATGTATAAAAGGTCTAACTCCTGCAACCTAGCAGGAGGAGGTCGAGTGTTCAGCTGTCTACTGAAAGGTTGCACGTAGCCCAAAATGGTATCAATAAAATGAAAAAAAACTTCCCAAAAAAACCAAGACGTGACTATACGGGAAAAATATAAAAAATTGGTCTTGGACTGCAGTGATACAAATTCAATTAGTATGCAAAACTAGCAACACATTAAAAAAACTATATAAACTTGCTATCACAGTAAGGGCCCATTTACATGGGTGTAGGCGTTTTATGTGCACCCACCGGAGCCGTAAAAACGCCTGAGAGGCAAAGGGCCCGGCACATATACACCGAGGCCGCAGTGCCTTGGGAGAAATTCCCCCTATCCTCTCCCTCGCCTGTTCACCTCCTCTCTCCTCTGGCCCTTTGCAATGGGAGGGGGATGGATTTAAACCCCGCCCCTTGCAATAAGAGGGGGCTGAGCTGGCCGAGCTTAGCTCCGCCCCCATCCCGCAAGCTCCCATTGCAAACAGATGGCAAGAGGTGGAGAGGAGAAGAGAAGGGGGAGGGAGGTTAGCGGTGACGCTGCTAAACTCCCTCCCACCTCCCTTCTCTGGCAGCTAGCACAGGCTCTGATAGAAATCTATGCAGCTGCTGCTGCCGGCGTAAAAGGCGCCCATGTGCACTGATGCATTGTGATACAATGCATCAGAGGGGCAGCGTATATTGGCCAGGTGTGAAAACCCAGCCGATATACGCCCGTGTGAATAAGCCCTTATAGTGTTGATCCAGAAAATAACATTGTCACATTTTTTTTTACCGCACAGTGAACGCCAATAAAGCAAAACCGATAAGAATGGTGGAATTTCACTTTTTTTTTTAACCCCTTAGTGACGAAGCCTGTTTGCGCCTTAGTGACGGAGCCAAATTTTGAAAATCTGACGTGTCACTTAACATATCCAAGTGATTCTGACATTGTTTTTTCACCACATGTTCTAGTTGAAATAGGTGGAAAAAATAAACTGATAGAATTTAGGAATATTTATTAAAAGTACCAATATTGGGAAATTTTTTGAAAAAATTGTCATTTTTCACATTTTCAACTGTAATTATGCAAATATGTGCAAACATACTGTACAAACTTTTGCTAAGATATATATTTCCATCTATTTACTTTATTCTGAATGCACATTTGAAAAACTCTTGTTTTTTTTAACCATTTAGGAGACGTACAAATTTAACATTACTTTTCAGCATTTTGAGGAACACTTTATTTTCCTGCACCAAGCCAAGATTGCAAAGGCTCATAGGTGTCAGAATAATAGATACCCCCCCCCAAATGACCCCATTTTAAAAACTAGACCCCTTAATGTATTCATTGAGGGGGGTTATGAGTATTTTGAACCCACAGTTTTTTTTTCAGGAGTTAATGCAATTTAGAAGAGAAAAAAATAAAAATTTACATTTTTGAAAATATGTCATTTTAAAGACATATTTTTTTTCTATAGTGCACATGAGAATAAGGAGCGACACCCCAAAATAGATATCCCTGTTTGTCCCGTTTTCAGAAATATACCCATTGTGGCCCTAATATAATGCTTGTATGCACAACGGGGCCCTAAATGAAAGGCGTAGTCGGTGGCTTTTAGAGCAGACATTTTTCCTTGAAGGCCTTTTAGGCCCCATTGCACACTTGTAGAGTTCCTGAGCAGCCAAAACCATAGAAAACCCCCACAAATGACCCCATTTTGAAGACTAGACCCCTTAACGAATTTATCTAGGGGTGTACTGCCAATTTTGACCCCTCAGTTTTTGAATGAATTCAAGCAAAGCAGAAGCAAAAAAATTGTGATTTTCGTTTTTTCGGCAATTCTGTCATTTTAAAAACAGCTTTTTTTCTTCAGCACACATACGAATGCAGACTTGCACCCCAAAATGGATACCCCTGTTTCTTCCATGTTCAGAAACATACCCATTGTGGCCCTAATCTTATGTCTTGAAGGACAACGGGGCCCTAAATGGAAGGAGTAGTCGGTGGCTTTCAGAGCAGAAATTTTGCTTGAAGGCCTTTTCGGCCCCATAGCACACTTGTAGAGCTCTTGAGCGGTCAAAACCATTGAGGAACCTCACAAATGAACCCATTTTGAAAACCAGACCCCTTAACGAATTGATCTAGGGGTGTACTGCCCATTTTAACCCCACAGTTTTTGAATGAATTCAAGTAAAGCAGAAGGAAAAAATTATGAGTTTTGTTTTTTTGGCAATTCTGTCATTTTAAAAACAGCTTTTTTTCTTCAGCACACAGATGAATGAAGAATTGCACCCCAAAATGGATACCCCTGTTTCTCCCGTGTTCTGAGACATACCCATTGTGGCCCTAATCGTATGTTTGGATGCACGAAGGGGCCCAAAATGAAAGGAGTAGTCGGTGGCTTTCCGAACAGAAATTTTGCTTGAAGGCCTTCTATGCCCCATTGCCCACTTGTAGAGCTGTTGAGCGACCAAAACCATAGAAAACCCCCACAAATGACCCCATTTTGAAAACTAGACCCCTTAACGAATTTATCTAGGCGTATACTGACCATTTTGACCCCACAGTTTTTGAATGAATTCAAGCAAAACAAAAGGAAAAAATTATGAGTTTCGTTTTTTGGCAATTCTTTCATTTTAAAAACAGCTTTTCTTTGTACAGCATACACATGAATGAAGACTTACACCCCAAAATGGATACCCCTGTTTGTCCCGTGTTCAGAGACATACCCATTGTGGCCCTAATCTTATGTCTGGATGCACAATGGGGCCCAAAAAGAAAGGAGTAATCGGTGGCTTTCAGAACAGACATTTTGCATGAAGGTGATTTAGGCCCCATTGCCCACTTGTATAGCCATTGAGTGGCCAAAACCATAGAGAACCCCCACAAATGATGCCATTTTGAAAACTAGACCCCTTAACGAATTCATATAGGGGTCTACTGCGAATTTTCACCATGCAATTTTTAAATAAATCTAAGCAAAGCAGTAGGAAAAAAATTACGATTTTCATTTTTTGGCAATTGTGTCAATTTATAAACTGGTTTTTTTGTGCAACACACATATGAATGAAGACTTGCACCCCAAAATGGATACCCCTGTTTGTCCCGTGTTCAGAAACATACCCACTGTGGCCCTAATCTACTTACAGAACACATGGCAAGGCCTATAATGCAGGGAACACCCGTTGGACTTCAGGGCACAACTGAATAAATTCCAGGTCCCATTGCTCACTTGTGCAGGAAAAAAAAATTGACTCCCTAAAAATCCCCCCCCCCCTCCCACACACACACACACACTCCGCGCCCTTTTTGGCGTTCCCACAAATCTTAGATAAAAGTAATAATGTGAACTGTTTTTTTTTTTTTTTTTTTTTTAAAGACACGGGTAAATAAGGGGGCCTGGTTGGAATGGGTACATCGGGCAAAAAACCGGGTATCCGCCCTCCTCTCATGCTTTTTGTGGGGTACTTTTGACCTCAGTGGCAAGGATGGGGTGTAAGGCTGGGTTCACACTGGGCGGATTTGCCGTGGAAATTCCGTCTTTTATGGAAGCACCGGCCGCAGCGGAGAAGCCAGGCCGCTTCAAAACCTGCGGCTAAGTGCCGCACGTTTTGAAGCAGTGGATTCCCGGCAGAAATCTTGCGGTTCTACGCTTGGGCCAAACCTGAGATTTCCGCCCGAAATCTGCCCAGTGTGAACCCAGCCTAAAAAGTGGCGCTGAGTCTCTTTTGCGGAGGTGCGGCAGTCTCACACAGAAGGCGCTCAACATGCTGCTCCTGGAACTACAAGGTGGGGAGTGTTCCCGGGGCTTCTTGTAAATTACGTATTACAGGTCGCGGTCTGAATAACGCCGGGCTCACGCGGCCGTATGTGGAATCTGCTTGCGGAGGCCCGCAGCGGATCCCAGCTGTGAGCCCTGCCATGGCGCTGCATACAGACACGTAATGTACTGCGCATAACTGCCTACTCTCACAGGCGGTCATGCGCAGTACACCTTTTTTCTTTTTTTTGCATTTCCAGCACCGTCGCTTAGCAATGACGTGGGTACCCGCAGCCCGTATACAAGGTAGTTGCGTATGGGCTGCGGGTATATCCGCGACCATGGAGAACAATGGGCTCTATGCTGCGGATATCCGCAGTAAAATAAAACCTGCTGCGTTCTCTTTTCTACGAGTGGATTACGCAGTTCCAACCCGATAATGTGAGTGGAATTGTGTAATCTATTGCGTTTGATCTGCGTATTACCGCGGATCAGACACATGCGGAATCCGTAATTCCTATCTGGTCATGTGAGACCGGCCTAGGGTAGATGGCTACCTTTATCATCACGTGACCGGGGACCACTCACCGCTCCAGGCTCTCGCAGGGAGACTTTAGGTTTCCTGGGTTCTCCGCCTCCTGCGCATGTGTCTAGCATTTTGGCGTCGGTCGCATGTGCAGAATGTCGGGAAGGTCTCGACATAAGACAAAAAGTTTCATCCCCTCTCACCGATCGCATTGGTGAGGGGAGATGAAATCAACTTTTTTTTAAAAACTTTTACATGATCGCCATTATCCATTGGATAACGGCGAACATGTGATCAGAAACCACTCACCACGGCCCCCCGTGAAATCTCCAGGCTCTCGACTAAGTTTTGTAGCCAAGAGCAGGAGATTTTAAATTATCCTGGCAATCCACGGCTTTTGCGCATGCGTCTGCCGCTTTGGCGACGGGCGCGTGCGCAGAAGCTGGGGTAAGGACCGCGGATAAATCCGGGGGCCTTAGGTACGCAATTTCATCCTCCCTCACGGATATGATCCGTGAGGGGAGATGAAATGTAAGCATTTTAAACTTTTTAAAACCTTTTTTTTTTAACTTTTTGACACTTTTAAAAAAAACTTTTTGCACATTAAATGATCACTGTTATCCATTGGAGCAGAGGGATTTTAAATTTCCCGGGTCCTGAGCCCCTCTTTGCACGCACCCGATGATTGACATCGGGCGCGCATGCGCAGAAGGGGACTCAGGTCCCGGAAGACCGGGACACCGCTGAGGACCGGGGGTGAGTATTTTCACCTCCCCTCATGGATCCAATCCATGAGGGGAGGTGAAATTAACTTTATTTTTACTTTTTAAAAACTTTTTCGCCACTGGATAGCAGCGATTGCGGGCCCGGGGACTGCTCGCCGCGGTCCCCTAGGAACATCTCCTGGTTCCCGGCTACCTTCAGGAGCCAGGAGATTTAAAATTTAGCCGGGTTTCCAGTCTTCTACGCATGCGCGTGACGTCATTCGTCTGGCGCACATGCGCAGAAGAGCCGCAACGGGTCCCGGAGGACCCTTTCACCGCGGCAGACATCGGGAAAGCCGGGTAAGTACTTTCAGCTGCCCTGATGGATCCAATCCATCAGGGCAGCTGAATCTTTAACTTTTTAAACTTTTTAAACTTTTTTTTAAAACTTTATTGTGATCGGTGCTATTCATTGGATAGCGCCGATTGCAATGCCGGGGGGTACTGCCTGCAGCCTGGGATGACAGCTCCATGCTGTCGGCTACCTGCGGGCACTGACAGCATGGAGCTGTCACGTCCAGAGCCTGAGGGGCATTAATCCTAAGAGGACACATAATTCTACATCCTCTAGGATTAAAGCCCACTCAGGCAGGACGTAGTTTCCTGATGGGGCCGTCACTAAGGGGTTAAACATTCTCCCCCTCGCCCTCTCCACCCAAAAAAAATAAAAGCTTTACAATGCAAATGTACCCCAAAATACAACTTGTCCCCCCAAAAAACAAGACATGCTATTGATATGTCGACAAAAAAAAATTAAATTCTGCCACTTTCAAAACAACAGTAACACCCCCCCCCCAAAACTTAGAATATAGCTTGGTCATTAATCTAAAAAGTCACTAATGGGTTAGAAAAACATGCTTTCTTCCAAACACAGCACCATCGTTGTCTGTTGGTTGTGTCTGGTATTGCAGCTTAGCTCCCATTCACTTCAAAGGAGCTGAGCTTTAATACCAGACACAACCGCACAGACAAGGGTGGCAGTCCATGTTTTTCTAAGCCTTTAACCCCTTTCCTCCATATGACATAAGAGTACGTCATGGGAGCAAGGTACTTCCCGAAACTGGACGTACCCTTACGTCATAAGAGATCTCGCGCTATCCAGCAGCGGGAGCCGGCTGTCACTGATAGCCGGCCTCCCACTGCAACAGCGGGGGTGCATCGGAGACGCGCCCCCCGCTGTTAACCCCTTCCGTGCTGCAATCTATGTACATCACTGCATGGGAAGGGTTCATAGAGGGAGTGCGCTCCCTCTGTGACGTCAGCGGGCTCTCGCGATGTAAGAGCCTGGCTGGTTGCCATGTTAACAGGACTCCACCTACAGGTGTCCCGTATTACATTGCCTATGATTGCTGTAATAAGCGATAAGGCATTGCATGAGAGAAGTCCTGCAATGCCTTATCATAGCGATCATCAGTGGTATGATGCAAGTCCCTCAGAGGGACATAAATAGTGTAAAAAAAAAAAAAAAAAAAAAAAAAAAAAAAAAGAGAAAGATCAAAAGAATGTATAAAAATAAAATGTAAAAAAAATAAACTTTGTGTTTTTATTCATATTAGCAAAAAAAAATTTAAAAATCCCACATATTTGGTATCGTTGTCTCCGTAACGAAAACATACAATAAGTTGAACACGCTTTTTATCCTGCACGGCGAAAAGCACAAAAAAATGCTAAAAAACAAATTTTAGCTAAATGCTAATTTTCAGTATTTTGCCTCCCAAAAAACGCAATAAAAGTGATCAAAAAAGCCGTATGTACCCTAAAATCATACCAATAAAAACTACAGCTCGTCTCACAAAAAATAAACCCCCCACAGAGCTCTGTCCATGGAAAAATAAAACAGTTATAGGACTTGGAATGAAGCGAATGGGGAAAAAAAAAAAAAAGATTTCCAAAAAAAAGGGTTTTTATTGCAAAAAAAGTGGAAAAACCTAAAAAAAAAAACATAAGAATTTTGGTATCGTTGTAACGGTACCGGTCCACAGAAAAAAATGTATTGTGTCATTTATGCTGCATAATTAACGCTTTAAAAAAGTAAATACATTTTTTTAAAAATCTATGGCAGAAATGATGCGTTTTCTCTCCCCGTGATCATAAAAAAGTTTTACAATATAGTCTATGCACCCAAAAATGGCACCAATAAAAACTACATTTCGCCACGCAAGCCCCCATACGATAGTGTTGACGGATAAATAAAAAAAGTTATGGCTTTTGAAAAATGGAGAATAAAATCCGCCAAAAATCGTTGTGTCCTCAATAGAGATGAGCGAGTATACTCGCTAAGGCGCATTACACGAGTGAGTAGTGCCTTAGCCGAGTATCTCCCCGCTCGTCTCTAAAGATTCGGGGGGCGCGGGTGACAGGCGAGTTGCGGCGGGGGAGAGTGGGGGGGATAGAGGGAGAGAGATCTCCCCTCCGTTCCTCCCCGCTCTCCCCCGCCGCTCCCCGCCCCCCGAATCTTTAGAGACGAGCGGGGAGATACTCGGCTAAGGCACTACTCACTCGAGTAAAGTGCCTTAGCGAATATACTCGCTCATCACTAGTCCTTAAGCCCAAAATAGGCCTTGTCATTAAGGGGTTAAGTAAAGCCACATAAAAATCATGAATTAATAAATGTACAGCAATGAAGATGATGGCATGCGAAAATGGACAAAACGTAAAAAGCATCTGTGTACGTGCAGAGCAAACATTACCTGGAAGGTGCTTCTTCCACTGGGACTTGTAACGTGTGTTACAGAGCACTGATCCACTAAATCCAAGGCGTAGAGCGCGGTGGGGCCAAAGAGGAACTTCAAACTGAAAATAATAGAAATGAACAAACATTATCAAATAGAATACAGATCTTAACCCCTTAAAGACACAGACTTTTTAAATATTTGTTTTTTCCCCTATTTAAAAAAATTAAAAATCATAACTCCTTTATTCATCCATCGATGTAGATATCGGAGGGCTTGTTGTTTGTGGGGAGAGTTGTATTTTTTGATGGTACTATTTAATATACCATATAATGTACTGAAAAACTTGAAAATAAAAATCTCTTTTGGGGGTTGGAGGGGGAGTATTATTATTATGGCGTACACACTGCGGCAGAAATGACATAAGTTTATTCTATAGTTAAGTGCGATTATGACAACACCAAATTTCTATAGTTTTTTTGCTGTTCTTTTTTTTAAAAATTTAAAAATCCTTGGAAAATCATAAACTTATTTTCCCCATCGACTTAGTTGTGTTGGAGATCATTTTTTGTAGTTTCGGTTGGTAAAATTTTCAAAAACCTACAATTTTTTGATCGCTTTTTATAAAATTTTTTCTTGGAGATGGGGTGACCAAAAAAAAAAAGCGCAATTCTGGTGTTTACCATCGAGAATAAACGCGTTACTTTGGGCTCATACCCACGACCGTGTTTTCACCATGTATCACGCATACCTTGCACGGACATGTGATATGCGGTGAATGGAGTCAACGGACCGGTCATAGATCCATGCACACCAGCGTGTGGACATTGTATCGATACCGGAGATAAATAATTCCCAGCATGCTCTATTCCTCTGCGCTCATTTAGTGTGAGCCCTATACACTTGTATGGACAGTGTATGATACATTACAAATGGGCAGTGTTTGCATACGCTTCCTCGCTCTAAACAGAGTGGAGAACTTAAAAAAAGAAAAAAAAATTATATATATTTAATTTGTGAGATTCGTGGGCACGCCCATTGTCGAACGTGTAAAATGCTGCAGGGATACCTGCAAAGTTTTATGCATACGGCCGTGGGCATGAGCCCTTTGACAGATCTGGCATAGCGATACCAAATATGTTTTTGCTTTAATATTTTTATTACGAAATATATATATATTTTTTTGTTTTGTTTTGTTTTTCTTTTTAACTTTTAACACCCTTTATTTTTTCTAATAATGAATTAAACTTTTTAAAACTCCCTTTTATATACCATATATACTCGAGTATAAGCCTAGTTTTTCTGCAATTTTTTGTGCTGAAAAAGCCCCTCTCAGCTTATACTCGAGTCAGGGAAGGATTAAAAAAAAAAAAAAACCCTCCATACTTACCTTCCAGCTGGTGTCTGTGTTCCTGGGGGCGATGTGGCAAGCTGCTGGAAATCCACCCGCTGTCATCCCCCGCCGTCAACCCTGTGATTGGATCGAGCTATAGCCAATCACAGCCAGTGCTTGATCATTCACAGCCAATCGCGAGCTGCTTTAGAATTTTCCCCGCTGTCATCTCTCTGCTTGGTTTTCAAATCCCCTGCTGTAAGCGCTTTGTAAGTAAGCGCTGTGATTGTATCCAGTGCCAGCAGTTATTGGCTGGCGCTCAATCCAATCACAGTGTTTACCTACACAGCACTGACAGAGATGACAGAGCCGAGCAGAGAGGACGGCGGGAATGACAGCAGGTAGAATTCACGAAGGTTGCCGCACAGATGCAGATGCCAAGGAAAGTATGGAGGTTTTTTTTTTACCCAGTATATACTTGAGTGTAGTTAGGCTTATACTCGAGTCAATAAGTTTTCCCAGTTTTTTGTGGTAAAACCTATTGACTCGGCTTATACTCGGGTCGGCTAATACTAGAGTATATACGGTATATATTTTTTTAGTCCAGTAGGCCCACAGTGAGGAGGAGGACAAGGAACCCGTGTTGGTTGTTTTTAGGATCGGTGGGGGTCCCAGCAGACCAACAGCGATCAGACTTTTATTAGCTATCCTAGGATAATGCTACTGCATATTCACTGCCTATAATGCACCCATAGGCTTTAACTGCTGATTTTGGACGTAATTGCTAATTTGCTTAATAGAATAAAGAAAATACTCACCCCAGGAGATGTTCATCAGAAACTGAAAATAAAAGAATATATATATTAAAAAAAAGGAAATCAGCACAATGACATGCAAACGTACGTCTATAGGCCATCCCATTACTTAAATTACTATTACTGAAACACGAAGGCAGCAAAGCGCTAAAAACATACAGGAAAAAATCTAGAAAGGATCAAAACTGCCATGGAGGAGGCAGAGAGACTGATCGCCAAAGAGAGCAAAAATAACCCTAAACTATTCAGTGCATCATCAGTGGTTTATTCCCTCCAGCCAGGCATTGGACTATCCTGCAGTGATCTGTCTGTGTTTGCACCAAAGAAGGTCAGATTGCTGTTATTATTCCACTACTTTTGGAGGTTGCAATCTTCTATCTTCCAGGAGGGTGGTCCTCCTTTGTAGGAACCAACACCTTGGAATTTGGGGTACTACTGCAGTCCCTAGGTATTACCTGGGCTTTGAAGCAATTAGCACTCTAACCCTTCTAGCCCTGACATGCCGTACCGCTACTACGTGTACGAGCAGTAGTGTACCTTCCTGAGTAAGGGCTCTTTCCCACGAGTCATATCGGACGTCCGTTTTCACAGCCGACTTATGTACGCTGTGATCTGATGCACTGGATTTCAATGCATCAGATCACATGGGCGTATTTCTGAGATGTAAAAGCGCCCGGCAGGCCAATATAGCACCGGGTGTTTTTACGTCGGACCCAAAAGATATAGTCCTGGAATACGTCGGCCGCTGCATTGGCTCTTTTGGGCCCATGACAGTGACTGCAGGTGGGAGGGAGTTTAGCAGCGTGGCTGCTAAACTCCCTCCCTCTTTGCTCCTCCCTCCCCATCGCAGGCTCACCTCGTTCCTCCCTGCTCATTCTGTGCAATTGGAGGGGGTGGAGCTAAGCGCCGATCTGCCCCGCATCCTCCCATTGATGGCTATGGACAAGGGGCACAGCTAAGCACCCGCCCTCTCCCCACCCCTTGTCCATAGCCATCAATGGGAGAACCAGCGCTTAGCTCCACCCCTGTCCCCGCCCATTGCACAGAACAAGCGGGGAGGAACGACAGGTGAGCCTGTGATGGGGAGGGAGGGGAAATGGACGATGGCCTGGTGAGCTCGGCGTATTTGCACCGGCCTCACCAGGCCAAATGAATGGGCGCACAAACATTTGATTTGTGCGCCCGTTCACCAGTTTTTTTCTCCCCCAAACGTAGCGCATATCGGCCGCCCATGAAGATGGCGGCCAATATGCGCTTGTGGGAATAAAGCCTCCTCCACTTGCCGAGAGATGGTGAGGGGGAGACAGGGGGCATGTACACCGAAGCATTCCAGCCTCAGTGTATATGCCCTGGGCCGTCTGAATGGGCGCACAAACGTTAGATTTGTGCGCCGATTCACATGTTTACGTCGCCGAAGAATGTAAAAACGCCGATGCTCGTGTGAATCCAGCCTAACAGACAGAACATTCCTAATATTCTTTAAGAAAGCACATTCTTTTCTTTTTGTTGTTACACTTTTTTGTTGTTACACTTATTGTTCTATCTACGTTTTAGGAATCCGTCCAGTGAAAGTCTTGAGGAGTTGCGGCCCGGGTTTAAAAAAAACTAAAAAAAAAACCCAAAACATAAGCGTATCTCTGTGCGACAGTTTTTTCGTTAATAGAAAAAGAGCGCAGTTTAGCCGTGTGCCAAATGAAGAGGCGAGATCCAGCAGGTCTTGTGGAACAGACATGTTTATTTAGGCAGGAGATGAGAAAATCCAGGACATCAACAGCAGGAGGGCATCAGCTTACGCAGTTCAGGACACATTTGTCCTTTAGTTGAGGATTACAATGATCACCCCCTGTAGATCCGTCATCATTCAGTAAGAGGTTAATTAAAAACGTCACTTCATCTCCATGAGCGGAAATAGAATGCGATTTTCCGCTCGTGGAGAAGAAATCGTAGCGTACTGCGATTCTGTGCGGGCTATGCATAGGCAGCTTCCACTGAAGTCCTGTGGTACTGCGGAAGTATCACAGGATCCGCATCATTGCAGAGCGCCGGTGGCTTCTGCGCATGCGCAACATTAGCAGCGCTGAGTAGAAGACACTGGACAGGTACGCAGGGGTCACCAGGTTGAACTCCACTGCAAGCAAGCATGGATTACACTTTTTCCTGCATGGAATTCTCTGTTGTTGAACTCCACTGTGGGAATCCTGCTTGTGGGGTCCGACCCGCCCGTGAAGGTACCTTTGCACGGTCTGACTGTTGGGCGCATACGGTCATTCAGTGAAGGGAGGTGGAGCGCGCTGGAGATCTCTTCCGGCGATTAGTCTGCATTCTCTGAATGAGCTGAAGTGAAGCAACTAGCGGCTACCGAGTGATTTCTCGCTCAATGTCTTGTTGGTGGCCATGTGTACACCGGACGACTATCACCGAAAATCACAGTTTCTAGCGATCATTTGGGTTATAATTGCCTTGTATAAAGGTGCAGAAGAGTTAAAAGGAAGGGTTTTAACAGATCTTTGCTGTGTTCTGATCTCTTTCCAGATGAGCAGGAGCCGTCTTCTGATGCCGCTTCGGGGCCTTCAACATCTAAGCTCCAGGAGTCCTGCGCTACAGGAACAGACGGATGTCCTACACAAGCAGGTGACACTGAGGATATATTCTCATCTATTGGTATCTGACAGACTATTCTATGTGAAATATGAGATGCATTGTTATGGGAAGAAATAAATGCACAATACTGTTTACTTGGCAGCATTTATTACATCTTGTGTAGTCAGGCATATGAAATCAGCTTTAGGTCTCAAGGGTTCCCCTTTGCTGTTAAAACAGTTTCACTCTTCTAAGAAGCCTCTCTGCTAGATTCATGTTAAATATGCTGGAAGGGAAATGGCAGCAGCCTGATGCGGTCCGGTGGAGATGCTGGTAGAGGCAGAATATGTAATCCATTATACAGTTCAGTATTATTATATAACCCATTGGAATCCCAAAAATGTTACTTTTATTTATTTTATATATAAAAAGTACTTTTGCATGGTAGGGCTGTTGGGCGCATACGTTGCTTTCACACAGGAGCGCTAGTCATTCAGTCAAGGGAGGTGGAGCGCGCTGGAGATCTCTTCCGACCATTAGTCTGCATTCTCTGAATGAGCTAAAGTGAAGCAGCTACAGACTGATTTCTCACTCAATGTCTTGTTAGTGGCCATGTGTATGATTTGGACACCGGAATTTTCATGAACCGCTGGCGAGCACCACCTAGAGGTGATCTTGAACATGCTAATTTGGAGAACGGTGCCTGGGATGGTTCCATGTTACTACACTGAGGAGGAGCCTTAGAGGATCTTGGCTGTTACGTCTGAGGAGCGTAGAGATGAGCGAACGTACTCGGTAAGGGCGATTTCGCAATCGAGCACCGCGATTTTCAAGTACTTCACTACTCGGGTGCGCTGTGGGTGAGCTGGGGGTTGCAGCGGGGAGAGGGAGAGAGAGAGGGCTCTACCCTGTTCCCCGCTGCTAGCCCCCACTCCTTTCTGCAACCCCCTGCCCCACAGCACACCCGAGTACTTTTCACCCAAGTAGTGAAGTACTCGAAAATCGCGGTGCTCGATTGCGAAATCGCCCTTACCGAGTACATTCGCTCATCTCTAAGGAGGGGACTTTCCTGTGTGTACTTACCTCTGATATGCTGATTAAGAACTGGGAGAACTTAAAGGGGTTGTCCCGCGCCGAAACGGGGTTTTTTTTATTTTTCAACCCCCCCCCCGTTCGGCGCGAGACAACCCCGATGCAGGGACCTAAAGCTTACCGGAGCGCTTACCTTAATCCCCGCGCTCCGGTGACTTCTATACTTACCGGTGAAGATGGCCGCCGGGATCCTCTTCCTCCGTGGACCGCAGCTCTTCTGTGCGGTCCATTGCCGATTCCAGCCTCCTGATTGGCTGGAATCGGCACGTGACGGGGCGGAGCTACACGGAGCCGGCATCCTGCACGAGAGGCTCCATAGAAGAAAGCAGAAGACCCGGACTGCGCAAGCGCGGCTAATTTGGCCATCAGAGGCCGAAAATTAGTCGGCACCATGGAGACGAGGACGCCAGCAACGGAGCAGGTAAGTATAAAACTTTTTATAACTTCTGTATGGCTCATAATTAATGCACAATGTATATTACAAAGTGCATTAATATGGCCATACAGAAGTGTATAGACCCACTTGCTGCCGCGGGACAACCCCTTTAAGTTGTGGCTCTATTTCACTGCATCTCCATATGGTCACTCTCAAGGAGTATTTTAAAGCCAAGCGTATCCCTTGGGGCCTGACGCGCCATACTTGACCAACCCTTATAGTTGATAAATGGGCATTGTGCAGCAAGTTTGAGACTATTAACAAATTTTCCTTTGACATTACTTTATTAACCCCTTAACGACTGCAATATGATGTAAAGTTTTAATAATTGTAAGAAAAGAAAAGTAATAAAAGTTTATAATCACCCCCTTTTGCCATATCTATGAAAAAAATCTAAACCATAAGACAAAAATACATATTTGGTATCGCCGCATCTGTAAAAGTCTGATCTATCAAAGTAGTGCATTATTTGCCCCGGACAGTGAAAGTCAAAAAAAAAAAAAAAAAAAAAAAAGAACGCCAGAAATGCACTTTCAGGCCTTAGTCAGACGGGCGTTTTTTGCCGCGATTTGCGGATCGCATGACGGATGCGCATCCGCAAATCGCGTGACCGGTGCGCGCAAGTCGCCCGCAAATCGCCCGAAAATCTGCTCCTAGCCGCGTTTCATTAGAAACGGGCCGGAGCTGTCCAGCGCATTGCATTCAATGGAGACGGCAATACAGCCGTCTCCATTGAAAGCAATGCGCTGCGGGCGAGCCCGGGATGAATTGTCGGTAAGGGCTTAAATATATAAGCCCTTACCTGCAATCCATCCTAAAATGTGTTAAAATAAAAAAAAATTGCATTCTCACCTTCTGCCTGCAGCTCCGGGCAGCCGTCCTGCAGTGGGTGTGAAGGGGGTGTGAGTCAGACCTGCCCCCTGATTGGCTCAGCGCTGAGCCAATCAGAGGCATGCCTCACTCACACCCATTCATGAATTCATGAATGGATGTGAGTCAGACCTGCCCCTGATTGGCTCAGCGCTGAGAGGCAGCAGTCACTCACCCATTCATGAATTCATGAATGGGTGTGTGAGTGAAACCGGCCTCTGATTGGTCAGGCTGTGACCAATCAGAGGCGGATCATTCAGCAGGCGGGGATTTTAAAGCCCCGCCGGCTGAATAGTGCCGAGAAGCAGTTCAGGAGAACTGACAGCGGCCGCGGCTGGACTACGGCTGCAGCGGAAAGGTGAGTATACAATTTTTTTTTATTTTAACACATTTTAGCATGAATTGCAGGGAAGGGTTTATATATTTAACCCCTTCCCGACAATTAACCCCGCGCACGCCGGCAGCCCATTGCTTTCAATGGAGCGGCTGTATTGCCGCTCCATTGAATTCAATGGGCAAACATCGTTCTTCTCTGCCACAGCTGTTCCAGCTGTTCCAGCTGTAGCAGAGAAGAATGATTTGTCTTCTATATGTTCTCAATGGGGTCGGCGCTGCTGCCGCCCGCCCCATTGAGCGCATATACAGAAGCGAACAGGAATCGCAGATCGCAGATAGGTGCGATCTGCGATTTTTTGTTCTATAATTTTTCGGACGAGCGCATAAAAAGCGCTCATGTGTCCGATACCATTGCGAAGCAATGGTTTTAAAAAATCGCCGGACGCATGCGCATGCGCAAATCGCGGCAAAAAACGCCCGTCTGACTAAGCCCTCAGTCAGCCTGTCCCCCAGAAAAAAATGCAATAAAAACCGATCAAAAAGTCGTATGTATTCTGAAATGGTACCAACATAAACTACAGCATGGCTCGCAGAAAATGAGCCCTTGCACAACTATGTTGACAAAAAAAATTTTAAAAAAAGTTACTGGCGGAAGAGAAATAAAAGTAGTACAGCAAAAAAAGAAAATGCACCGAACTCACCAGGCCATCACCCATTTCACCTCCCTCCCCATTGCAGGCTGACCTCTTGTTCCTCCCCGCAATGGGGAACGGGGGGGCGGAGCTAAGTGCCGGTCCACCCCGCCTCCTCCTATTGATGGCTATGGACAAGGGGCGGAGAGAGGGTGCTTAGCTTTAGGTTGAAATTCGTATTATTGATGATGTGCCGCCCCTGGTGAGGGGTGGGGATAGGCAGGCCATACTGAAAAAGAAGGAGCTCTGTTGGATTTTCACTCTCAATACACTGTATCCAAATGGCCTGAATATGGAGTACCATTAAATGCCTTATATCTAATCGTTTTTTTCTCTGACTCCTCCCTGATGTTGTATTGTACCTGTATTGTTTTTATCAATGCTTTTATCCATTAATGTTTTTGTTTTTCGTAGGTGATGCATTGTATTGCATGCTCCAGAGCTGCCTTCCATGCTCCGCTCCCGTTCTTAATGCCCCTTTTTTCAGTGTCTGTTTGGATTGTTGTTTTTTTAATATCTAAATAAAGTTTTTTGCATTATCTTTTTTGTTTTTTCATTTATGTGCTAAATATATTCATGTATTTTTTTATTTTTATTTTATTTTTTACAAGCCTGCGTTGTGTTTGTGGGTCTATTTGCACATTATTATTCATTTCAGTATTGGATTAGATGATCTATTTTTTTATTTTTTTTTTCAGTTATCACTAGTGATTATATGGGATATTTACACAACTGAAATATTTCTCCATCTTTGTTGGGTTCTAATTTTTTTTTCAATTAATATATTTACAACTATAGGGATCATCTTCATTATAGGCTATTCATTTATTATATGAAATTGTTTTACTGTGTTGATCCTTTTAAAATATAACTTTTATTAATGTCTTATAAAATAAAAAGCCTCAAAAACAATAAGTAGGACAAAGGACATACACAACACAAAACACAAAACGTGGGACCAGAACAGGTCAGCAAGATGCTGAGGGAATATGATATCAGATAGTCACCAATCTTACATCCATTCACATATACTGCTGGACATCAGACTGAGTGTGATAGTTCAGAGTAGCGTTGAATGTCCAATTGGAGTGTGTAATGCGATAGATATATTGAGTCCAATAACATGGACCTAGTAATGAACCGATGTGGTACACGTTTCAGGACATCAATCCTATATCAATGATGGAAGATTACCCTTAAAGGGGTTGTCCCGAGAAAGCAAGTGGGGGTAAGCACTTCTGTATGGCCATATTAATGCACTTTGTAATGTACATCGTGCATTAAATATGAGCCATACAGAAGATATTCACTTACCTGCTCCGTTGCTGGCGTCCCCGTCTCCATGGTGCCGTCTAATTTCAGCATCTAATCTCCCGATTAGACGCGCTTGCGCAGAAGGGTCTTCTCCCTTCTCTTGGGTCTCGGCATGAGCGGAGTTCTGGCTCCGCCCCCTTCTACACGTCATCGCGTAGCTCCGCCCCGTCACGTGTGCCGATTCCAGCCAATCAGGAGGCTGGAATCGGCAATGGACCGCACAGAGCCCACGGTGCACCATGGGAGAAGACCCTCGGTGCATCGTGGGTGAAGATCCCAGCGGCCATCTTGCTAAGGTAAGGAAGAAGTCGCCGCAGCGCGGGGATTCGGGTACGTACTAAACGTTTTTTTTTTTAAACACATGCATTGGGTTTGTCTCGCGCCGAACGGGGGGCCTATTGAATAAAAAAAAAAAAACGTTTCGGCGCGGGACAACCCCTTTAAATTTTAAACCAATCACTTCGGGTGTCTAATAACGCCTAAACAGACCTGGTGGCTACATGTAAAGTCACCAGCATTCCCACTACTAAACCACAATGATGATGCGAAAAGTAGTGGTAGTTATTTCTATCCTTCAAAGAGGAGTATTTCAGGTATTTAGATGATGAAAGGTCCTAAATAAAAGGTCCGACGCGTTTCAGTTAAATGAATAACTCATCAGGGACCCGTAACAAAGATTGTAACCTGAATAGTGCATCCGTAAGGATGATAAATCTCGCCATCAGGTAAAGGGTGATGAAACAAGAATGTAGGAAATCGACTGGATCAACGTCTAAGTTGTTGTTCCTTATTTTAAAAGTCCACCGAACTAGGGGAGATGATATCCCTGGTATATTGGTGCAGCCTAGGATATAGAAGGCATGTCCAACCTTTCAAAAACAAGGGATCCAAGCTCCCTAGTATAGAAACAGCCCAGCAACGGGGCAGGAGGAATTCCCCACTGCTTACAGTGGGACATTTAAAACTTGCTGACCAGAAAAACATTTTAAATGTCCTGCTGTCAACTCCTGTTAGTCCCTGCGGGGATTAAGGCAACCACCAGGGAGAAGAATGGAACCCTCGGAGCTTCCCCTCTTCCCCGCGTAGACTAACAGGAGTTTACAGCGGGACATTTAAAATGTGCTTCTGGTGTTTAGCGGCGTATGGAATTCCCTCAGTTGGCAGAAATACCCTAATGACTTCTAATGTCTAAACTACAGCCACCGTCCTATTTTCCGAGCATTGTTCCCAGCTAAACTCCTCCCCCCTCCCTTTTTGTTCTGTTCCCATAGGAGTCTATGGAAACTCCTGCACAGTACGCAGCAAAGATAGGTCAGGTCCAATCTTTTCTCGCAGCACGGACCTTAGATGCGGGCACTGTAGCCACGCCTGTCCTATCTTTTAAAGGTGTGAGTTTTTTGCGCGTCTAAAATCTCTTCATGTGAACGCTTCTATAGTAAACCATCGGCTCTATTAGACAGGATTTTTTTCCCGTGCTTATTCTGCGCTACAAGCACGCTTGTGTGACCGAGGCCTTACCAAGTCTTGACAAATAGAATATTGCTTATCAGCTATGACTTAGCATACAACTGCCTTTACTATACGAAATCAAGCTTAGTTGTCCACTTAGTTGTCCTCATATACACTCGAAAATAATCAGAAATTAACATTGGCATCAAAAGCGAAGGTCATGACTGACTCCTCGGGTGACGTCACATCGTAACATTTTCTCGGCAGACTGTTTTTGTTAGGTGGTTTGCCGTTGCTTCCTCGGTCATCTTTTGCCCCCCAGCAAACTGGGTCCTCATTTTGCCAACCTCGGAAGGATGAGTCAACCTTGAGCCGGCTACCTGATTGAACCCACAACCTTCAGGTCGTGAGCGAGAGCTTATAGGACTGCATTTCTGCTGCCTTAACACTCTGCTCCACATGAGGCTCCTAAAGAAGCTTGTAAACGCCTAAATGTTCGCAAGTTGGATTTTCCACTGTATTTAGATCCAGGGGTTTTCTTGCCTTAAGTAATTCCTGTAACAATGACGACTACTGAGAATAATCCTGTATGGATGAGATTTCCCCTCTAAACTCCCGGAATGTTCTACAGTACAATGAGACTCACAGGTGACTTTCCTGCCTTTGTCACACCCCACGGGGCTATACTCCGCTCCAGACATAACACTCTATGGACCATGGACAGGCAAAGCCGCTGTTAAGCCATCGCTATGTTTTTGTAAGGAAACAGATCTATCGTCTTAAAAAAGAAACAAAACTAAAGTTGGGGAATATGGTGTCCACATGTAGAGTACTTCGTAGAAGAAGAACAAAGACAACAATGTTACAGATGGGAAACAAATAACTATGACATAAACCATTAGCTGTGGAACAGTTACACAAAAATCATATATTTGTGCTAATGTTCTCGAAACACTCTGGCATGGCGCCGGGCTGCGAGATGATGAGATACTTGAAGCTAAGCGAGAAACATGATATATGCCTTGGTGAGAGCGAACATATTTTCCGTTAGGCAACTGAGAATGTGTTTATGTAGTCTGAAGTGGATGATCCTCATAATGTACTGATGATAATCACGCAGGAGGCTTCTCTAATAATATAAAATATTCTATTGAACGTTCACTAGAGTCATCTGAGGCGCTTCGGATATTAGAAAGGACTTTTTACATTTTGCATTTTAACTATTTTATGATTCCACTATTTTTTCCAATATTACTTAAATGCCCTAAAAGCATATTAGAGGCGTCTGCTGCGCTCAGTCCATATTTACACATAAGAAGAGAACAGGCGTTAATAGGGGTAATCAACATGTGAAGGGTTTTGGCGAAGAAGACAAAAGCAGCTATTAGAAGGGCACCAACGTTTTACACAACGTCTGCTCATCTAATAGCCTGTGTGTGTATAATTAATCTTAAAATATACTTGCATTAAAAATCTTTTCATTTTTCCACTGAAAATCAGGTTTGAAGTAGCTGCCATTAGGAGTCTCCCATCCAGTAGATTTACAATCCACTGCCTGTCGTTGGGCATTTGGCTTCTCAAGTAATAGAGCCGTGGGAACACTGATAGTTACTATATGCAACAGAGGGATGGCATTCAGATGCTTTCCTGCAGCTGACTGGAGTAGGGCTATGCAAGGCAGCATGGGAGAAGAAGTCCTGGCCAGTAGAGCACTGGCAAAGTAGGATTCCCCCACCACCACCTGTAAGTGGACTGCAAATAGCAGAATAATAAAATCTATATGAAAACTAAATTAACAGAGCTCAAACTGGGTGCAAATAGCAGCAAAACAGCCAATGAAGATTTGGGCGGCTTTCGAAAATTCAGATACACTTTACGGTCTCCTCCACACAGGTGTTTGCTGCGGTTTCAGCAGCGTTGCCATGCGTTTTGCCAGCGGTTTCAGGACAGCTGAAAATGCAGCCAAAGAAGCTAAAAAAAAAAGCAATACTCACCCAGCAGACACCGTCCAGGTCCCTCACGCTGCTCTCCAGCGTACTGCAGGCTTCCGTGTAGTTGTCAGTGCCAACAGAGCAGCTCTTGCTGATAACAGGGATTGAAAACCCCGCCTCCAGCAAGAGATTGCTCTGATTGGTTCTCAAGTGCCGCAGTTCAGCCAGCCAATCAGGCCAGCACTCGATGCACCAATCGCAGCCATTCGTTGAATGCCTGCGATTGGTGCATCGAGCGCTGGCTCTGATTAGCTAAGACAGCACTCAAGGACCAATCTCTTGCTGGAGACGAGGTTTTCAATCCCCATTACCAGCAAGAGATGCTCTGTTGATGCTGACAACTGCACGGAAGCCTGCAGGAATGCCAGAAAGCAGCGAGAGGGACCCGGACGGTGCATGTTGGACGAGTATTGCTTTTTTGTTTCAGGTAGTGTAGCTAGGGCGTTTAACGCGGTCAAAAACATGGCACCAAGTTGTTCTGAAAGGCGATTCAATTGTGCGGCTGTCTGCGCCCGTGTGAGCGGTCCCATTAAAAACAATTGGAGCATTGTACAGCCATGAGCGAGGTACTGAAAGCGCCACGCTAATCACGGTAAAAAGCGCCTGTGGGAGGGGGCCTAAGGCTATACAGGGTTTCTGCAACAATTTTAGATACATTTTCAGTTTTATCACAAGTATATATAATTACAGGTCACGTATTTTAATAACTTAAAATCACAGCAATCCAATGACAAAAAGAACGCAACAAACATCACGTATGAATACAGGCATAAAAAGTGAACCCGTCACACTGAGAATGCGGTGCAAATACAGTACGAGGAAATGGGCAGATTGATATATACTGTAGTTTTATTTAAAAAAAAAAGTTCCAATACAATTCATTTAAATCCCTACTCTTTCTATGCTTAGGAGTCCAGTGGGCGGTCCTATGCAGTGACTGACAGCCATTTGTATATGCATAGTAATACACTTATTAAGGGGGTAGTATCTGAATTATAAGTTAAACATACAGACAACTTGCTAATCAGACGGGTCTCACCTCTACGACCCCCACCAATCCCAAGAATGCGGGTCTTCCTCCTCCTCACTGCAACACCCACAATGAGGAGAATGAATGGAGCGCTGGTCGCACAAGCATACGCTGTCGCTCCATTCAATTTCAATCGGGCTGCAGAAAAAGCCGAAAAGCAAGCGCTTTGGGGTTTCTGTCAGCTCCACTGAAATTAATGGAGTGACAACTGCATATGCTCGACCAGCGTTCAATTCATTGTGACGTCACTGCGGGTGCGAGAAGAGGGGAACAGGAGACTAATAAGGAAGTTATAACTTGTAATTCTGGAACCATCCCTTTAAGCGGTCCATTCTTGTCTAAGGCCTTATTGACGCAAGCAGGTCCGATTTCACGTCCTGTCCATATGCAGTCAGTGGTGAGTACAGGCAAAAGAAATATATGGAGCACTTAATTAGCAAACAGTTACAAGTCTTAACCCTTTGCAATCCACTGTCTAACGTCTTAAGACATGATTTAAGGCTGCACAGCTCCGATGTTGGAAGACGCCCGTCTGGGTTCTCTTACTGTATATTGCCAGCCTCTCTGCTGTCGGAGCCTATCCAACGTGTCACATCATGCAGTACTGGCTTTAGCCAGCATATAGCGCCGTTGTAGAACGGCAGAAAAAGAGTAAACCCCCTAGGAAAACCAGGATACAAACTGGATTGGAAAGAGTTAAAAAGTGGTGGAAAAAAACGACAACTATTCTACCACTCCTGGTAATTACCACAGCATGAACATTTATAATTTTTTTTACATTTCCCTTCACTGATCCTATGAAAAAAAAGGGTTTAAAATAGAGAAAACAGCGACATTTTGATTATGTAAACCACAAGCAGTTTTGCTACATGGCGGACTACCACTCAATGTACAGGCACTTTCCGGGTCTGTGCACGACAGAATTCAATGTAGATTTATCTTTTTTAATCTAGATTTATTTAATTTAGTAAATTATGCATACGGCGAAGGTTTTGGTTGGCATAGGCTTTGGATCATTTTCTTTTTTATGCATACATTTTTATTTTATTCTGTAATTTTTTTTATTTTTTTTTTAATTATAGATGGTTAAGACAATAGTTACATACATGTCTCCCATGATGTCATATAAGACCTCTGGGGATCATTCACATTGTCTTTTTTTTCTAAATCACACACTTTTCAACTGTAGCTGGGGCATCCATAGGAGCCCCATTTATAAGGGAAAACATTCCCCTGTAGTGACAATAGTCAGTGGCAGAACTGATCAGGGTCTACTAGGACCTTGCAGCTCTGCTGTGCCAGGGGATCCCAGCGGTCACATGATCAAGGGTTCCCGTAGTAGAAGAAACACTTCACTTCTTAGTACATAGCGCTCATTGTACCTGGGAAAGGAGAAAGCAGAAGCATAAAATTTACTTCTCCCTTCTCCTTTTCTCCTCTGGGTTCTAAGCCATGACTAACAGCCAAGGACCCGAGTTGCTTCTGCTTGATTGTGGGAACAGAGGCTTTAATCCTGTGCTGTATTTCTGCTATCAGGCGGGATTAAAGCCCAGGACCAAGCGCCGTAAATTTACCACGCTTTGTCCATAAGGGGTTAAGCATAAATATTGATGATTCGCGCAATAACCACTGCAGTGATATTGGTTATCGCCCAAATATTCCAGACATGAAACGGCTGCACTGAATTGGATCAGCTGGAAGTTTGCGGCCCTATATATACTGCTAGATATTTTTGTTTCAAGAGGAAATACTCTAAAATGTGTGGTTAGTCGTCGCTAAAATTACTGCGAGATTAGAAAAACCAGCGGCCACAAACTGCAGTGTTCAGAGCATTTCTGCTGCCGCTATTACACGGCAGGGCATTGTAAGCAGTTATCACCTTCCACACCGGGGGGTTTTCCCATTAAAAGACCTTTAATCCTCTGCCCATATATAGGGGGTAAATGCCTCATCCCCTAACGTCTGGCCACTGGGATTTCCCAGCGATCCCGAGATCGATACATCTGAATGCCCCAAGCAATGTGCATGCTCGACAACCACGGCCTTCACTTCTATGGGACGGAAGGAGATGGACAAGCACATTGATCGCCAGCTGACCCACAGAAGCAAATGGAGCATACGTATCCCTGCTGAATTGCCATGCAGAAATTGGGCGTGCCAGTCTTAGGATCGCTGTGGGTCCCAGCAGTCAGTCTCTAGCGGTCCGACATTTATCCCCTATCCTGTGGATGGACGATAAATATCTTTAATAGGAAAACCCCTTTAAAAGTGTTTCCTAATGAAAAGAAAGAAAAAAAACACATAAGAGTTTTCGCATCGGAGATACCGCCTTTTAAAAGGCAACCCCCAGTGTGATCAGGCAGTTGCCCAAAGCAACCTGGAAGTAAGCTGCAGGGGAAATGTAGTACAACTCGGCAGCCATTCAGATGAATCACCATCCCCGTTACACTACCAAAGGACGGCTCCAGCCATCTAACGTTATGATAGCCATATGCCGCAAATGGTCCTGCCAGCTCAGTCACATGAAACAGAGCGTGGACTACCATCCCGGGCCACTGCACAATGTACGGAGCTGTGCTAGTTCCAGTGTACCATGGTTCCTGCAAACAGCTGATCAATGGGGATGCCGAAAGTTGGATCCCCCCCGCCCTGAGATTAATGACCGATCCCAATGATACGTCAACAATAGAAAAGTCTCAGAATTACCCCTATAATTTGAAAAGTTTCATTCTGTAGAAACGTCTAATTACTGAATAAATAAAAGGGAAGTTAAGAGTGTCACAGTGAATTAAAAAGGGGCTTCCCACTATTATTGATGGTCTATCCCCAGGAGAGGTCATCAATAGTTGATCGCCTTGGGTCCGCCGCTCAGGACCCCAGTCAATCAGCTGCTCAGGCGCCCACGGTCAGCGCCACGATACAAAGGATATAGCGTGGAAATAGTTGGCTCTAACCCCTGTGCAGTGGCTGGTGCTTATAATTGCAAGTCCAATCAATGACAGCTGCGCCTACAATGACAAGCGCCGGCCGCTGGATTGGGGCCAGATCAATCTGCTTCGACTTCATACCCTCTGCTCTGGCACAGACAGCAGGCGCCCAATCAGCTGGGGTCCCAAGTGGCGGACCCAAGCTGGTCAACTACTAATGACCTATCCTGATAGTTCATCAATTGTATTTGTGTGGAAGAGGTCTACAAAGTTTGTTAGGTAAGCGAACCGAGCACAGATCGGAACGCACTTATAAAAAGCAAGCAACGAAAGTAAATTAAAGGGGTGTCATGCTCCAATCTCAGCCAAACATGGCTGAAGCGGAAACATCGTAGTCCAGATGACGTATAGCGTAGCTGAGCCATGCTGTTTTTGTAACTCTCACAGAAGTGAATGGGAGTTAGGCCGCTTTCACATGGCCGATAAAATCCCATGATTTTGCCGCTATGCAACAGCGCTACAAATCTCATGTGTGTGAAGCCCATGCTTTCCACTCTGTTAATTCACATTCGCAATGTTTTCTCTGATGCGATGTTGCGAGGGAAAAAAAAAAAAATTGCAGCATGCTGTATACAGCTGCGTTTGGCGATTTTTTTGTAGCCCATGTTTCCCTATGGAGCTTTTGTTTGAGTCGCATCACATGAAATCGCTGCTTTCATGCGATGCAATTTTAACATTAGAAAGCCTTACCCTAATTTTTCTGTATTTTTGGGGGGCTTGAAATATAACTGCTACCCCGAAAATAACCCCTAGCTGCATTACATTAAAAAACAAACAAAAAAAACCCACACACACACCTGTTCCTGGTTACGAGATTTATAAACCCCACTTCCAGGAAGCAATGGCTCCAATTGGTTCTCGAGTGTTATGGCTCAGCCAATCAATGCAGCGCTCGATGACCCAATCTAAGGGCTGTAATTGGTTCTCAAGCGCTGCGGCTCTGACAATCCCAGTGGGAGGACCCAGACTGCGCCTATTAGGTAGTGTATTTTTGTTGTTTTTTTTTTTAGTGCAGCTAGGGGTTATTTTCAGGGTAGGGCTTATATTTCAAGCCCCCTCTTCCCCCTTGAAAATACCGAAAAACATGTAACAGGCATCATACACAGAGGAAATGGTCAGAGTTGCCGAATTGCCAAACTAAATTCCAGCTTTTCCCAGAGTGGGATTCAAAAAGAAAGACGTGACCCAATTAGGTAAAGCAGTTGTCCAGTTGTAAACCATTGATGGCTTATTTGTCCATTAGGCAATCAGTAGTAGATCAGCAGAGTTCTGTCACCCGGGACCTTTGCCAAATCAGCTTTTCGCCAGACATGCACTAGGCTAATTTCTGCAGGAAGCAGATAGCTCCATGCCCACTGCAGTGGCCAAGTTTGGTTTTACAGGCAAAGTTCCAATTCACTTCAGTGGGAACTTTGCCTGTAATTCCAACCCTGGCTACTGCAGTGGGAACGGAACTATCTGCTTCCCACAAAAATCAGCTCAATGCATGAGCACACTGTCTGGTGAACAGTTGATTGGTGGGGGTCATTAGTGGCAAAACCTCATCAATCTAGTGCTGATGGCCTATCCTAATGATAGGCATAGGCCATCAAGAATTTACAATTGGACATCCCCTTTAAGTAAAGCACATCCAAAAAATATTTTTAGAGCATTTCCTATGCACAAGAAGCTGCCTAGTTGACTATAAATCTGAGCCATCAAGTCGCATCTTTGATAGTTGTATAAACATCTAGAAAGTGGTATTACTTGGGTTTTAATAACATTCTGTAAGCAAGTCAACATATGCTGGTCTCATATCAGCATGCACCAAGATTAGAACATGTCATATCATAGCAACTGCAATTTCAGACACGAGTAAACAGACGGGGTCCGCCACTTAAATAGGCACGAAAGCTGGAATACTCCAAGTTCCATTAAACTTTACAACAAGCTGACGTCAATGGGTCGGCCGGACTTTGCAGCACGTGTGTAAATGCACGCTCAGAAAAACTGTTAGACTTATGTAAAAAAAAATATAGATCTTTTCTTCTGTTTGGCAACTTCTCAAGTTAAAGTCTTGATTTTGGCATGAAGTAGAAATGCTGCCGGCCATCCACAACTGATCTTAAACAATGAGCAGAATGAAAGCTGCAGACTGCTGTATGAGCACGCCGGGAAATAAGGGAGATCAGCCACATGGAATACTTACCCAACATAGAAAAATGCTAGTTATTTCCTCCCAAATGTTACCAGCACGAGGCCAGAATGTTCGCGACTGATACGTGATAAAATGGTTTACTCATTTGGCTTCATCAAGTTTGGGGGCTTTCCCCCTTGTGACCCTGAGCATTAGCCAAAGGGGAGAACTGATAAAGAGTGCAGCTGTCACTCTGATGCACATGGCCAAACCACCAGTCATTGCATTGGCATGGAATATAACCCCAATTCCAAAAAGTTGGGATGCCGTGTAAAATATCAATATATGTAAAGGTAATAAGCATGAGAAAGAAATCAGAATGATCCCTAGATCCTTACCCCCCCCCCCCCCTTAAAAAATCTAGTGACTAGAACATGTAATACTGTTACACTCAAGAAAGGCATCCAGGCCCCTCTTGTACTCCTTTAGCGAGTTTGCCATCACCACGTCCTCAGGCAGAGAGTTCCATAGTCTCACTGCTCTTACAGTAAAGAACCCTGTTCTATGTCAGTGGGATGCGCCCTCGTTACCATCACAGTCCTGGGTACAAACAGATCATGGGAGAGATCCTTGTATTGTCCCCTAATATATACATAGTTATTAGTCGCCCCTCAGACGTCTTTTTTCTAAACTAAATAACCCCAATTTGATAACCTCTCTGGGTATTGTAGTCCGCCCTTTCGCTTTATTACTTTAGATGCCCGCCTTTGTACCCGCTCAAGCTCTGATATGTCTTTCTTGAGCACCGGTGCCCAAAACTGTCCACAATAATCCATGTCTGGTCAAACCAGTGACTTGTAAGGAGGAAGAACAATGTTCTCGTCATGCGCCCCTAGACATCTTTTGATGCACTCCATGATCCCATTTGGCTTGGCAGCAGCTGCCTGACACTGGTTTCTCCAGTTAAGCTTACTGTTAACTAAAATCCCCCAGTCCTTTTCTATGTTCGTGTTTCCCATTTAGCGTGTAATGGTGACATGTATTTCCCTGCCCATGTGCGCGAGAGTTTGATCACCATGTTGATGGCGTGGCGGACATCCATAAAAAGCAAAGAGGTGAACCAGCAGCACTCTTAGTTAACCCACACTGGGCTGGATCAGATATAGAAATGCAGCAGTCAGCCAGGAACCAAAACCATCATTCTCAAGAACTGTCCAAATAGAAAAAGAGGCTTGATGGCATAAATAGGTGCAAATGATGGAGACCTTTATTCACGGATAACGCAGACAGACAGCGACATTTTGGCCAGGTGCGGCCTTTTTCAAGCCTAATAATCAACATATCCAGCACAATATAAATAGCTTAGACACGCAATTGTAGCAGCAATCCAATACATATAAGAAGGCCAGGGCTGCTTCATTCATCCCGTCCGACATCCATGGTGTGACCTGTATCATCAGCGCATACCGGACGTACGTAACTGCACATCTGAAAATCTGGGATGTGATCAGCCATACTCGCGATAACTGCAAAGCATGGCGAGACAGACATATATATATACACACATACACACACACACACACGATCTACTTGAGCTGCATATGGACGCACAGTGCCACATGAGAAGCTTGTCAATCCACATGCAGCCATCCCAGAATCATGTAAAACCATAACGAGATGGTCTACATAAGGACCATCTTCTAGTACGGATACATGTATTGATATACAGATATTCAAAGCTAGACCCAAATTTAATTGTATATCTTCAAAAGGGCTATTTCATACCACCCAATGTAGCTCCATGGACGTCCATGTCACAGTAGCAGTGAGGGGCGGCACTAGGTGAAGTATATGCAGGCCTGCAGAAACGGTCCGGCCAGCCCATTGGACCGCTCAGTGGTTAAAGGGAACCTGTCACGTCCCTACAAGCACCAGAAACTTATAAAATAAAGTTATGGCGCAGTTAAGGGAGGTGACAGGCAGCGGGTTGTTGTACTTCTTATACTCACCTGCTTCCTGCTTCCCACTGATGAAGTCTGCACAGCGCATGAAAATCAGACTCTTTTCAGATTGCAGTGCGCGTTCTCCCATATAGGTCATTGACCCCTTATTGACGTGGACTTGACCACCCCATCCCCTCTTTATTTTTTTCCCCCTCCCCTTTTAAAAAATCATAACTCTTTAATTTATCCATCGAGGCAGATGTATGAGGGCTTGTTTTTGGTGAGACAAGTTGCATTTTTCAGTGGAGCCATTTAATGTACTGAACACCTTTTAATGAATTCTAGATGGAGTGAAATGAAAAAAAAAAAAAAAGGAACTTCTGCCATCTTTAGGGTATGGGGTGCAGGTGGGGGGTTCCTACAGCACACAAACTGCAACAAAAATGACCTGATAACTTTATTCTATCGGTCAGTATAATTGCTACGATACTAAATTTATATTTTTTTTTTTCAAATTTTTGGAAAATTTTTTTAAATTATTTTCTGCCGCCATCTTCTGACAGCCATAACACTTTTTTTATTTTTCCGTCGACATAGTTGTGTGAGGGATTACTTTTTTTGGGATGTCCTGTAGTTTCTATTGCTACCATTTTGGAGTACATACAACTTTTTGATTGCTTTTTATTACATTTTACCTTGGAGACAGGGTAACCAAAAAAGCATATATTTGGTGTTCTTTTTTTTTTCTGACGACATTCACTGTGCATGGTTAATAATGTGTTACTTTCACAGATCGGACTTTTATGGACGATACCAAATATATATTACATCATACCGCAATCTGACAGGCAATCTATCAAGCCACGCCACAGGCACGGCTTGATAGGCAATCTGCAATGGCAGCTCTGAGGCCTTTTAGAAGGCTCCCGGATGTCATCGCCACCGCACGGCTCCCCGCAATCTCATCGTTGGAGGTTATACGATGTCAGAATTGAGTGTGGCATTTAAAGCGGTAACAGCTCTGACGAGCAGCGCAGCTTATCGGAGCTGTTGTAAGTGGGTGCCAGCTGTAAGAAACATACACCCGCAATCCTCCTCCATACATACTCCGAACCTGCAGGACATAAATGTACTTCCTGTAGTGTTAAGTAGCCGGTCTTAATGTAGCAGTAAGGCGTTACTCACTTTGTGAGGTTTCTTGGTAATTGTGCTTTATTTCTCGCAGAAGCTCTTCAGCGGCTGACAGCAATGTATACGCCATGATACTGGGACCCTCAGAGCGCACAGACTATGGTGGTCCGCTGCAGTCCTAGACACAACAAGCAACATTTACAGCAGGAAAGCTTAAAATGATTTCCAAATGAGTATCTCAACCATCAAGCCACCAGCGGCACTCAACTGATAGATAGGCTGACCGCGGAGAATCGGGGCAATTTGCAGCATGCTGTGAATTGCCTGCCACGAGCGGAGAATTGCAATGATTCTCCGCTCGTGGACAGTGTGCCGGCGTTTTCCATAGCAAAGCTATGGAAAGCTTCAGAGGGCGAAATCACTGCCGTGGACAGGCACCCTTAGTGGCCAAACCTGTTTGCGCCTTAATGTCAGATTTCCAAAATTTGGCCTGGTCATGTGTCACTTTGACATACAATAACTCCATAAAGGTTTTGCATATCCAAGTGATTCTGACATTGTTTTTTTGCCACATGTTTATTTTTATTAGCCGGAAAAAAATAGACCGATAGAATTTGTGTATATTTATTAAACGCGTCAAAATTGGGAAAATTTTGAAAAAAAAAAAAAAAAGTCATTTTTTTTCACATTTGCAACTGCAATATCTCAAATATGTGTAAACATACTGGACAAGGTTTTGCTAAGATATATATTTCCATCTGTTTACTTTATTCTGAATGCACGTTTGAAAAACTTTAGGTTATTTTTAACCATTTAGGAGACGTACAAATTTAACATATTAAAGGAGATGTCTCGAGGAAGCAGTAAAATTTTTTTTTTGCCCAGTCCCCCCCATTAAGTACACATTACTAAGCCCCCCTGTAAATGACATTTCTAGCTGGTTCGTACTTACCGTTCCAGCGTTTCAGCAACTTATAAAAGTTTCCTCAAGATGGCCGCCGGCTCTTTCCCCGTCGCTTGCTGCAGCCCGACGTGCGCGCTCCCGAGACGCCGCCAGCTGTGTCTCCATGGCAACCGGACGCATCGCAGCCGCCGACCAGACGCCCCGCAGCCGCCGACCAGACGCCCACCGCCAGGCAGCAGGTAAGGCGCTAGCCCCCGGCTCCCCAGCGCTAGACCCTCAGCCCAGGTGAAGGCCCCGGAGCCCAGCGCTAGTTCCCCCGGCCTAGCGGCAGCCCCCCCCGGCCTAGCGACAGCCCCCCCATCGCAGCGACAGCCCCCCCCGGCCTAGCGACAGCCCCCCCATCGCAGCGACAGCCCCCTCATCGCAGCGACAGCCCCCCCATCGCAGCGGCAGCCCCCCCCCGGCCTAGCGACAGCCCCCCCATCGCAGCGACAGCCCCCCCGGCCTAGCGCTAGTTCCCCCATCACAGCGGCAGCCCCCCCCGGCGCAGCGGCAGCCCGGCGCAGCGGCAGCCCGGCGCAGCGGCAGCCCCCCCCCCCCCCACAAATCACTTACCTGGGAGGCTTCTCGGGGCTGCTGGGCTGGGCTGGGCTTCTCCGCTGGGCAGCTCCAGTTTCTGCACCTTCCTCTAACAGAGGAAGGTACAGAATGGCCGCTGCAGCGCGCTCCCGAGCAGTGACAGCTCGTCTGCGCATGCGCACAAGAGCTGTAGCGGGGAGCACACTGAAGCGGCTCGTGCTGAATGGAGAAGACCGGACTGCGCAAGCGCGTGTAAAAAAGCAAGCTGCCAGCGAATTTAGACGGAACCATGGAGACGAGGACGCTAGCAACGGAGCAGGTAAGTGGAATAACTTCTGTATGGCTCATATTTAATGCACGATGTATATTACAAAGTGCATTAATATGGCCATACAGAAGTGTATAACCCCACTTGGTTTCGCGAGACCTCCCCTTTAACATTTTGAGGAACACTTTGTTTTCCTACACCAAACCAAGATTGCAAAGGCTCAGAGGTGTCAGAATGATAGATACCCCCACAAATGACCCCATTTTAAAAACTACACCCCTTAATATATTTTATGAGGGGGGTCAGGAGTATTTTGAACCCACAATTTTCAGGAATTAATTCAATTTAGAGAAGGAAAAATAAAATTTCACATTTTAGCAAAAAAGTCATTTAAGAGACGGGATTTTTTTTCTGTAGTGCACATAAGGATGATTTGCACCCAAAATGGATCCCCCTGTTTGTCTTGTGTTCAGAAACATACCAATTGTGGCCCTAATATGTCGGTATGCACAACGGGGCCCCTTAACGCATTCATCTAGGGGTGTGCTGCATATTTTTACCTCTCAGTTTTTGAATGAATCTGAACAAAGCAGGAGGAAAATAAAATTTTATGGCAATAGTGTCATTTTAAAAACTGCTTTTTTTGTACAGCACACATATGAAGAAGACATTCTCCCCAAAATGGATCCCCCTGTTTGTCCTGTGTTCAGAAACATACCCATTGTGGCCCTAATCTTATGTCTGTGTGCACAAAGGGGCCCAAACTGAAAGGAGCATTAAACTTCAATTGTAGATTTAAAAGTAATTGCCATTATCCATTGGTTAACCCTTTGCAATCCAATTTTGGATTCAGGGTTTCCTAGGGGGCTTTCTCTTTCTGCCATTATACAATGGCGCCATCTGCTGGCTAAAGCAAGTACTGCAGTATGGGACATGCTGGAGAGGCCCCCAACAACAGAGCGGCCAGTAATATACAATAAGAATACCCTGACGGACATCTTTTGACATCGGAGCGGTACAGCCTTCAATCAGAATGTCTTCAGACGTCAGACAGTGGATTGGAAAGGGTTAATGGCGATCACATGACTGTGGACCGCTATCTGTGGCCCTCGGTCACTGCTCCAGGCTCTCAGCTACCTTTAGAGCCAAAGGGTGTTCCCGCCATTACAGACCTAGCCATGTGTCCTATAAGAAGATCAGGGGTACAATTGGTATGTTTCTGAACACGGGATAAACAGGGGGATGACAATTGCCAAAAAAATGAAAATCATGATTTTTTTCCCCTTCTGCTTTGTTTAGGTTCATTCAAAATCTGTGGGGTCAAAATACACAGTACACCCCTACATGAATGCGTTAAGGTGTCTAGTCTTCAAAATGAGGTCATTTGTGGGGGTCCTCCGCGTTTTGGTCGCTCAAGGGCTCTACAAGTATGCAATGGGGCCTAAAACACCTTCAAGCAAAATGTCTGTTCTGAAAGCCACCGACTGATCCTTCCGGTTTGGGCCCCATTGTGCACATAGACATATGATCAGGGCCACAATGGGTATGTTACTGAACACAGGACAAACAGGGGTATCCATTTTGGGCTGTAAATCCTTATTTTCATGTGCACTACAGGAAAGAAAACTGTCTTTAAAATGACATATTTGCAAAAAAAAGTAATTTTATTTTTTCTCCTCTAAATTGTATTAATTCCTGAAAAAAAAAATCTGTGGTGTTAAAATTCTCATGACCCCCCCCTCAGTGAATACATAAAGGGGTGTATTTTCTTTAAACGGGGTCATTTGTAGGGGTATCTATCATTCTGACACCTATGAGCCTTTGCAATCTTGGCTTGGTGCCGGAAAGCGAAATGTTCCTCAAAATGTTAATAAGCAACAGTAAATTTGTACGTCTCCTAAATGGTTATTATTTTTTAAAAAAACAAACAAAAAAAAAAAACACTAAAGTTTTTCAAATGTGCATCCAGAATAAAGTAAACAGATGGAAATATATATTTTAGCAAAATTTGCACAGTATGTTTGGACATATTTGATATATAACAGTTGAAAGTGTGAAAAAAAAACAACAATTTGGCACTTTTAATAAATATACACAAATTCTATCGGTCTATATTTAGCACCTAAGGCCTCATGCCCACGGCCCTGATGGACTCTGCCAGTGGAATATCGCAGCGGAATCCATCACGGCGACCCCCCTAACCCCATACTCACCTCTCTGGGTCCGCCGCTCAAGTTCCATCCGGCGAGCCAGCATGCATGCGCAGTGCAGCGCATGACACGCCGGCAGTGGGCGGTGACACGTAATCACGCGATACTTTCGCAGTGCTCACAGTGGAATTATCACGTGACGGCCGTCTTCCATTGACTACAATGGAAGCTGGCAACGCGTTTTTCCACGGCAATTAGAATATGCCACGGAATTCTGCAGCGTGAACATTGAGCTATTAGGTTCAGTAGAACCTAGTAGCTGTGGGATGACGCAGCAGAAATCCATCCTTGGGCAATAGCCCTAAATGAAGTACAACATGTGGCGAAAAAACAATGTCAGAATCACTTAGATATGCAAAGCCTTTACGGAGTTATTCTATGTTAAAGAAACACAAGTCAGATTTCCAAAATTTGGCTCCGTCCCTAAGGGGTTAAGGTTCACATGCCAGCTTTTAGTTTTTTGTGAAACCATAACTTCCAGCACTGCGTCGATATCAGGACATGCTGGGAGTTGTAGTCCTACACATTTCCCACGACAACTCCCTCACCTTCCATCTCTACCTCACTCTGCGGTGTCTCTTCGGAGCTGCACTGCCCTCACTTCCCCCTGCCAGAACTCAGCACCGCTCACATGTACAAACAGCTTTGTCACGTGACCTGTGCGCCGCAAGGGATCTTGGGATTTGTAGTTTTTAACTTTATGACCTTTCTGTAAAGGCTGGAAGTCTTACAGCTCTCAACAAACTGACGCATAACTACAGATCCCAGCGCGCTGACTGGGAGGACCTGCGCGGCAGTTGCCGAACAGCAGAATGGACGGGAGTTCTGCTTCTCATCGCTATGTAACGAGCTAGAAGTCGTTCATACTGTGAAGTATTTTTCCCCATGGCCAATAAAAGCAAATAAACAGATGTGCGGCCTCCAGCAAGAAAAAACGCCTTCCTAAAGTACTAGAGAACATTGCCGTAAAAGTGAAAAAAGTAGCGTTGTTAGTTAGCGCATCTGTCCACTAGGTGGTAGCAGATACCACGAGAAGAAGTAGCAGCTCTGTAAACTATAAAACAAGCAGCGCTGCTGATTAGTGTGTGCTCTTACCAGCAGAGGGCGCTGGAGTACATACGTTACAGCTGTACACGGGCTCTCTGCGAGCTCGTCATGCGGAGGTCACGTGAGTGGCGGTCACATGACCATGCTGCTCGGGGCTGCACGGGCTCTGTGTACGGTTGCTCGGAGGGCAGGATGTCAGGCTGCCAACAGGAGCTACCGGGGGGCCGCCAGCACAGCACATGTCTGTGAACTGGGTTCAGGACGATGGAAGGGGTCCTACAAGAGCAGCCGCCGCCCTCCCGCCATGCTGGTGGGCGCAGCAGGTGAGCCCCCCGTCCTGTATGTAACGGCTCACCTTTCCTTTTTTTAACCCTTTAGAGACGTGCTCTTTTTTTTTTTTTTTTGTCCTCCTTACTCTAAAAACAAAAACTCATTTTCTGTCCCCCTGACCGGCCGCCCCCGGGCTCCTTTTTTGTAGATTGACTCTAGTTTTTCAATGTTGCCATTGGGCGTGCGCGGTGCGTCACAGTCTACGTGTTCGCTTATTCTGCGGTCACTACGATTCCGGTGATACTAAATGTATATCGTATTTTTGTTGCACTGTGTTAACCCCTTAAATACCAGAGTGTTTCAGCACTAAAGGAGCGGACAGTTTTTAGTGATTTCCCCGGCCCGTTGAAGTTGTTCTTATTGTGTTTTTTTTCCCATAATGCACAGGGTTATATTTTAATACCTTTTTTTTTTTTTTTTTCACTGAGTTTATTTTCCTTTTTTTTTTAAAAAAAAACTTCATTAATGTAGGGTGTGCAAAAAGTAGTGAAAAAATATATTTTATTTTCAAAATAATTTTTTTCCTTAATTCGCAGTGTTCCGCTCTAAGGAGCGTCCATAAGAGCCACATCCGTAGAAGCCTCAGTTAAAGGGGAAACGTCCCCCTAGTGTGACCGTAGTCAGAGTCGGTTAGCGGTCTGCTTTGACCTCGCAGCTCTGACATGCTGGGGGTTGCTGGCGGTCATGTGATCGCCGGGTCCCATGCCGGATCTTGCAGCGCCGCTCCCTGTGCTCTCTACATGGCGCTCACTGAGCCCTATATAGCCTGTAGATGAGAAGGCAGCCAAGAACCCGACCCCCGCCCGGCTAGATGACAGGAGCTGGAATCCCACGCCATATATTGACCATCAGCCAGCATTAAAGCCCCGAACTAGGCCCCGTATAGTTACTGTTGGCCCGCAGGTGATGCAGGTCCTCCGTTCTCTACACACGTACCCCACCCAGGTGCACTGCTCCCACATCGGGGGCTCCCACATCGCCCGCCATCAGTGGCACAGGCCTGCATCCATGTAATAACTTCTCGGTGTCTGGATGTATATATTATGTGCTGGCTCCTCTTACATAACCTGTTCCCTGTGTATCCGGCTGATCTGTGTTCCGCTCAGTACGATCCCCTCTTTCATGTTACTTTGTGTCGTTTTACTATTATGTCTTCTTCACCGTTTCCATTGATTTCAGCATTTTCTCTCTTCTCTGCGCTTGTGGAGGACGAGGATGAGGGACTTACAGCGGCAGAGGAAAACATCGTTGTTCATTTGAAGAAGGCCAAGGTGAGATGTCAGCTGTCACTAGAACAGGGGAGAGGTCACTAGAATGGGGGAGATGTCACTAGATGTCAGCTGTCACTGGAACAGGGGAGATGTCACTAGATGTCAGCTGTCACTGGAACAGGGGAGATGTCACTAGATGTCAGCTGTCACTAGAACGGGGGAGAGGTCACTAGATGTCAGCTGTCACTAGAACGGGGGAGAGGTCACTAGATGTCAGCTGTCACTGGAACGGGGGAGAGGTCACTAGATGTCAGCTGTCACTGGAACAGGGGAGAGGTCACTAGATGTCAGCTGTCACTGGAACGGGGGAGAGGTCACTAGATGTCAGCTGTCACTGGAACGGGGGAGAGGTCACTAGATGTCAGCTGTCACTGGAACGGGGGAGAGGTCACTAGAATGGGGGAGATGTCACTAGATGTCAGCTGTCACTAGAACAGGGGAGAGGTCACTAGATGTTAGCTGTCACTGGAACAGGGGAGATGTCACTAGATGTCAGCTGTCACTAGAACGGGGGAGAGGTCACTAGATGTCAGCTGTCACTAGAACGGGGGAGAGGTCACTAGATGTCAGCTGTCACTGGAACGGGGGAGAGGTCACTAGATGTCAGCTGTCACTGGAACGGGGGAGAGGTCACTAGATGTCAGCTGTCACTGGAACGGGGGAGAGGTCACTAGATGTCAGCTGTCACTGGAACGGGGGAGAGGTCACTAGATGTCAGCTGTCACTGGAACGGGGGAGAGGTCACTAGATGTCAGCTGTCACTGGAACGGGGGAGAGGTCACTAGATGTCAGCTGTCACTGGAACGGGGGAGAGGTCACTAGATGTCAGCTGTCACTGGAACGGGGGAGAGGTCACTAGATGTCAGCTGTCACTGGAACGGGGGAGAGGTCACTAGATGTCAGCTGTCACTGGAACGGGGGAGAGGTCACTAGATGTCAGCTGTCACTGGAACGGGGGAGAGGTCACTAGATGTCAGCTGTCACTGGAACGGGGGAGAGGTCACTAGATGTCAGCTGTCACTAGAACGGGGGAGAGGTCACTAGATGTCAGCTGTCACTAGAACGGGGGAGAGGTCACTAGATGTCAGCTGTCACTGGAACAGGGGAGAGGTCACTGGAACGGGGGAGATGTCACTAGATGTCAGCTGTCACTGGAACAGGGGAGAGGTCACTAGATGTCAGCTGTCACTAGAACAGGGGAGAGGTCACTAGCTGTCACTAGAACAGGGGAGAGGTCGCTAGAACGGGGGAGATGTCACTAGATGTCAGCTGTCACTAGAACAGGGGAGAGGTCACTAGAACAGGGGAGAGGTCACTAGATGTCAGCTGTCACTAGAACAGGGGAGAGGTCGCTAGAACGGGGGAGATGTCACTGGATGTCAGCTGCCACTGGAACAGGGGAGATGTCACTGGATGTCAGCTGCCACTGGAACAGGGGAGATGTCACTGGATGTCAGCTGCCACTGGAACAGGGGAGATGTCACTGGATGTCAGCTGCCACTGGAACAGGGGAGATGTCACTGGATGTCAGCTGCCACTGGAACAGGGGAGATGTCACTGGATGTCAGCTGCCACTGGAACAGGGGAGATGTCACTGGATGTCAGCTGCCACTGGAACAGGGGAGATGTCACTGGATGTCAGCTGCCACTGGAACAGGGGAGATGTCACTGGATGTCAGCTGCCACTGGAACAGGGGAGATGTCACTGGATGTCAGCTGCCACTGGAACAGGGGAGATGTCACTGGATGTCAGCTGCCACTGGATGTCAGCTGCCACTGGAGCAGGGGGGATGTCACTGGATGTCAGCTGCCACTGGAGCAGGGGGGGATTACAGCTGCCCCCTAGTACAGGGTGGAGCGCGGTAATTTGCTAATTTGGGAGTGAAATAAAAAAATAATGAACTTGTAAAAACTTTATTTTATATTTTATTTACATTGAACAGTAGTGGAATTTACAAATTATTTGGTTTTAAATATTGTATCTGGCAAATGTTGACCTTCGCTATCCACACACTGCTGCATACGTTTTCTGAAGTTCTCACGCACTCTTTCAAGCATGTCGACTGGTATTCTGGCAATCTCAGCGTCAATATTGTTCCTTAGGTCTTCCAGGGTGTTGGGACGGTTGCAATACACCTTAGACTTCAGGTAACCCCAAAGGAAAAAATCGCATGGGGCTAAGTCTGGTGAGCGTGCCGGCCAGTTAAGATCACCCCTCAGAGAGATAAGCCGTTTTTTGAGAGATTGCCAGAATACCAGTCGACATGCTTGAAAGAGTGCATGAGAACTTCAGAAAACGTATGCAGCAGTGTGTGGATAGCGAAGGTCAACATTTGCCAGATACAATATTTAAAACCAAATAATTTGTAAATTCCACTACTGTTCAATGTAAATAAAATATAAAATTTTTTACAAGTTTATTATTTTTTTATTTCACTCCCAAATTAGCAAATTACCGCGCTCCACCCTGTATAAAGAAGCATTGCAAAAGTATTCCTCACATTTGGCCCTATAATTAAACCCATTTAGTATTATTTCCAATTCTTACCTTATATTAAGCATGCCCATTACATAAATACACCTCGCTTCATGGCACGTGTGGCGAAGATGGTGGCTTTACCAGCGGCAGTCAACTATGTGAAACAGCTGTTGCTGCTGGGTATGGAGAGGGCACGGCTTCCAAGCCTGCCATCGTCACCCGCAGACAGTCCATCACTGGTCATTACAGGGTTATACAGGATTCTGTACTACTTGGGATTATCCAAATTTCAGTTTTGAAACCTCTGGAGAATCACATAATCGGGAGCCACATGGTGCTGCCGGTGCTGGGTGATCACAATCTTGCTACATTGTATATAACAATTTATTTTTTAGGTTTTTCTTTTCTTTTGCCGGTGTAAAAAAGTAGAAGCTGCACTTTATGGTGTCCGGTCTCCTTAAATTACATAGTAGCAGTGTGCAAGACTGAAAAAAGAGACGTCCATCCAGTTCAGCCTATTACCCCCCCAATGTTATGCAGAAGAAGGCAAGAACCTCAGGGATGGAAGATAATTCTTTTTTCCTCATTTCCCTGTAACACAGTTGGAATTCTTTCTTCTACTTTAGCTGAGTATTATGAAAGGTGAGATGGAAGAAGCAGAAGAGATTTTACACAAGACTCTCCGCCTGGCGCACGCGTGTGAGAGCAGACGGGCCATCACTTACACATACGATCTGGTAAGTTACTTCTATTCCCTTCACAAAGATATTGTCTTGTTCTCATAACTCACATTCTACTATCAGATTATTGGTGTTTTTGAACTCGAGGTTTGATATTATACCCGAAGATTTGCATATATAGCGATTCCCTGGGATTGTGGCCATCACAACACTTAGCCAAAACGTGTATTCCCGTATTAACGCAGAGAATTTCTATTCAAGTAGTTCCCTAATATATATAATATACTGTTCGGCTCTCCAAAGGTTTCCTGTGCACTGGCCTTTTTCAATCAAATGTATGAAAGTATCTCCAAGTGAAGAGAACTTAAAAGGGTTATCCAGGTAGTGTCCGCCAGGATACATTGAGGTCGGAGCAGAAGCACTGCTCCGACTCCAGTCTAGTGGCTGGTGATCGTAAATGCAGGCGCTGCTGTTAATTGGACTCCCGCCTGCCTGCAATTACGAGCACATCTCCCATTGGTCTCAATGAGTGCTGTGCTTACAATTTCAAGCACTGGCTGCTACATAGGGGTCGGAGCAGTGCTTCCACTCCAACCCCAATGTATCCCAGTGGCCGCTGCCCGGATAACCACTTTTATGTTGCATTAAAAGGGCTTTCTAACAGACAGTTGCTAAAATATACCATCATTGTCTAATCTAATCAGTAGGGGTCTGACTTATGAGACCCCTGAGGATACTTTGAAGGAGCTGCAGCACTACATAATAAGGCACACCGACCCCTTCAGGTATTTTTTTTTACTGGAAAACACATGGATGAATGCAGTCCCGTTGATCTCGGGATTAGTGGGACTCCTTGAAGTCAGCTCTTCACTGACATGAAAATGATGGTGCATCCTAGTGATATCACATCCTTATATCTATATATATAAAATTGAATGTGTGTGTGTGTGTGTTTGTCCTTTATGCGCTACTACGCCATTCATCCGATCGCCATGAAACTTTGGGAAGTTGTTGAGTACACTCCTGGGAAGATTATAGGCATAGTACAACTATCCTATGATAAATGGCGCGCGTGCGAGCGTCGTCGACAGTTATGCCCTCCCCACGTAGATCGTTCGATTTCCATCACTGCCACTAATTCTCTCACTTCGCAATGTCGTAGAAACATGAAATTTGGCACGAGCATTGATTATGTCATAAATAGGAAAAGGTAATGGGTCCCAACTGCATTATTCAATTCTAAGCGCCAAAGAATTAGCGTCCAAATTTTACGTACGGAATCTAATTCTCTCACTTCCCAATGTCATAGAAACTCGAAATTTGGCACGAGCATTGAATATGTCATAAATAGGAAACGCTAATCGGTCCCAACTCAATTATTCAATTCTAGGCGCAAAAGAATTGGCGTCCAAATTTTATGTACGGAATCTAATTTTCCCGCTTCCCAATGTCATAGAAACTTGAAATTTGGTACGAGCATTGATTATGTCATAAATAGGAAAAGGTAATGGGAAGTTGTTGAGTACACTCCTCCGAAGATTACTGGCATAGTACATCTATCCTACGATAGGTGGCGCGCGCGTGTGCGAGCGTCGTCGACAGTTATGCCTGCCAGACAAAGATTGTTTGATTTCCATCTCGAGCACAAAAGCAAAAGGCATTACGAGCAACGGGATGCGTGTTCAACTACAAAATGATGCATCCGCCGAACGTATCACAAGACAATTCCTGGATATTGAGAATGCTGAGGTAAAATAAAAGCTGTGCTGTGATTGGTTGCTATATATTATACCGCTGAGGTAAAATGAATGCTGCGCTGTGATTCGTTGCTATTTTTTATATTGCTGAGGCAGAATAAAAGTTGCGCAGTGATTGGTTGTTATTTCTCTTACTGCTGAGGGAACATGAAAGCTGCCCTGTGATTGGGTGTTATATATTATAAAGCTGAGGTAACCTAAAAAAGCTGCACTGTGATTGGTTATATTTTATACTGCTGAGGTAACATATAAGCTGCGCTGTAATTGGTTGTTATATAATATACCACTGAGGTAACCTAAAAAAGCTGCGCTGTGATTGGTTGTTATCTAGATATATAAAAACGAATGTATGTCTGTCTGTCTTTGCAGCAACGCACGACGGGTAAGCTAGTATTGTATAAAAACCTTTTGGGAAAAATTGTGTTCCTAGAACGGAGGGGTGAGGGGATATATAACCTGTAGTTGATCTCCTCTGCTGTTCCTCATTTCCACTGCTTTGGGGCCCATCTTTGGATGGTGAAGATGGCTGCTGCCATTTTCTAACTACCTAACTGCACTGCTCTATGGGTGGCCGGTGCCGATCACCTGAGCAGTGCTGGACAATCAGTGATCAGGTATAGTGCGTTGGTGGTCTAACCCTTACAATGCATTATAGGCAATTAGGTAGTCTAAACATCGCGTCCGCCCTCTTGGACAGCTGAAAATGGGACTACGAACCAGCAGAGCAAAGGGACGGCAGAGGTGATCAGCTACAGGTAAACTCCCCATCTAGTCCCAAGACAGAATCTTGTCCTGAACCCGGAGGGTCACTGTAATGTAGATTTATGAATCAGTTTGATTTTTCTTACTTTGCAGATGAAAAGGAAAAAGCATAAAATTGCTGCTGACGTTGGGCTCCTGGGATAATAGCGATTTACCTTTCTTTTCAGATGGCAAACCTGGCATTTCTGAGAGGCGAGTATGACCGTGTGAGTATAAACCACATTGTCATTTGTACTCGTACATATATTAGTTTTTGTTTCTGTGCCTTGTTGGATGACATAAAGGTTAAAAACTCACATACTGATGAACTAAAAAAGGGAATTTGCTTTTTATGGTGAGATCTAGTGTTGGTTAAGGCTGAATGTACACAATATGGGTGCCGTAACTTGCACTATTTGATAATTCTTGTGGCACAGAGTGTTAAGGCAGCGAGAAAATGCAGTCCTAAGCTCTCAGGGTGGCTTCTTACGAGCGTGTGTGTACATAGGTGCATACATATGTGTGCACCCCTGTACGCGCAAAAGCACGGGTGTATGCAGATGCACATTGTCCTCAATGGAGCCGTGGCTGCTGCCGTTGGCTCTATTGAAGGCAATCGTCTGCTGGCACCCCTTAATTGTTTTTCAGGGAAGAGCTTTAAATATGAGCTCTTCCCTGAAAAACAACCATTTTAGTGTAAAAAAAAAAAAATATATATATATATATACACACACACACACACACACACACACACACACACACACACACCTGTGTGCCGCTGCCGTGTCCCTCATGGGGATGAAGAACATATCTGCCACATGCGGCAGATGTTTTCTTTAACCCCGTGCGGGGAATAAAGACTTCTCTGCTGCACCTTTCACAGATGACCGCTGCGCTAGAGGATCCAGCTGCCGGCATCCTGCAATTGTTTTTCAGGAAGGGGCACCTTAGCCAATCACAGGCAGCTTTCGCTGAATGAATGACAGGCGAGAGCTGCCTGTGGTTGGCTGAGGAGCTCTGCCAATCAGAAGCAGCTCTTTCAGCAGGCAGGGAATTTTAATTCTCCACCTGCTTAAAGAACTGCATTTCGCAGCCGGGGACAGCGGAGACTAGATGGACCATTTCTTATTGCTATGCCTAAGGCCTCGTGTCCACAGCATGTGCGGATTTCCACATCGAAAGACCTGCATGGCAATGCGAAAATAATTTTTAAATGCTTGCAGGCAATTGGACATTGGGCCTTGCAGGGATAGTAGTTTTCTTGACCTACGGACGTCTTCTGTTGTTGTACTGTGGTGTTTTTCCCAAGTTAGAATTGATAGAAAATTTGTAAAACTTATAAGTTTAAAAAAAAAAGTCATCAAAACACTGTATGTACCTCAAAATGGCACCAATAAAAGCTACAGGTCATTGTGCTAAAAAAAAAAGTTTTTTTCCCCATCGCCCTACTTAGATTTTTTTTTTTTCAATACCTTATATGGCACATTAAAGGGGTTGTCCCGCGAAAGCAAGTGGGGGTATACACTTCTGTATGGCCATATTAATGCACTTTGTAATATACATCGTGCATTAATTATGAGCCATACAGAAGTTATTCACTTACCTGCTCCGTTGCTAGCGTCCTCGTCTCCATGGTGCCGTCTAATTTCAGCGTCTAATCTCCCAATTAGACGCGCTTGCGCAATCCGGTCTTCTCCCTTCTGAATGGGGCCGCTCGTGCCGGAGAGCTGCTCCTCGTAGCTCCGCCCCATCACGTGTGCCGATTCCAGCCAATCAGGAGGCTGGAATCGGCAATGGAACGCACAGAGCCCACGGTGCACCATGGGAGAAGACCTGCGGTCCACCGTGGGTGAAGATCCCGGCGGCCATCTTAGCAAGGTAAGTAAGAAGTCGCCGCAGCACGGGAATTCGGGTAAGTACTATTCGTTTTTTGTTTTTTTTTTACCCCTGCATCGGGTTTGTCTCGTGCCGAACGGGGGGGCTATTGGAAAAAAAAAAACCCCGTTTCGGCGCGGGACAACCCCTTTAAATGGTAGCCTTGAAGAATACCCATCCTACAAATGCCTCATGTAGTCAATCGAAAAAATAAGTTGTACCTTTTTTTAAAGTGAGGAGAAAACGAAAATGAGGACACAACCGCTTTGCTTCCCCCCACCCCCCCCCCCCCCACCCAAGGGGTTAATACAATCTATATAGAACACAATATTCTGACCAATCCACTGTAAATCTGCTGACTTTTCTTTTCTCTTTTAAAAAATAGGCGGAGAAGTTATTTAAGACCACGTTGGTTTACATGATGGATGGAGGAGTCAAACAGGTAAATAGCGTTTCTATTGTTTATTAGGGATACAAATGTCAGACTGTGTCACATGTAACAGAGGGGAATCTCTACTGATTTCTCGCTTCTTGTAACCTGTGTAATGACCTGCCGGGACGTATTCCCATATAGCCCATTCATTAGTTTGGTTTCTGTTCCGGTAGCCTTTCCTGGAGGGTTGTATGATCTGTCTGTGTGTCCGACTGATTACTGCAGCTCTTCTTCGTTTCTTTACTTGAAAAGTGTTCAAAGTTTGTGGAAAACAAAAAAAAACTAGTTGAACATTTATCAGTGTAGCGATTAAGCGATTTTTCTCTCGTACTGTACAAAAAAATATCAATTATTGCAGCATTTGTTTTCTTCTCACAGGACGACAATTCATTTATTGAGATTTCACTCAAAATGGCCAGTATCTACGCTTCTCTGAACCAGTAAGTCACGCTTTGTTTTCTCGGTCTCAGACGAGCACATTGTAACACATCAGTAATAAGGCTCTGTAGTACAGATGACTTTACAACCGTGTTTCATCACCATCTAATCAGTATTTCTACTGTGCACATGCTGATCTGTATTTACCCAATAAAATAGAAATACGGAGGCAAATACGTAAAAAATAGGTCATGCTGCATCTTAAAAAAAAAAAAATGGCATGGACAAATAGAGCTGTGTGAATACCTACATTGGCTCCATATTATAGCCCCCAAAACACGGACCAAATTCTGAGCTAAAATACGCTCGTCTGAAAGCGGACAGAAGCCAGTTTTCATTATTTTATATATTGGGGGGTGTGTGTCTGTTAAAGACTTATTCGTCTTAGAAAATGTCATATTACTAGGATATACCATCACTTTATCATCGCTGAGGGTCCGACCTCTGGGACCCCCAGTGATCCTAAGGATGAAAGTACCACTGTGCTGTTTATTCCCTTTTCTATTCTTCCCTGAACATGTCTGCGTCGGACACTGCAGCTGACCGCCATTCACATTTTGATCGGCAAGTGTCCAGTTTGTGGGATGCCACCAACCCTGACCATGAAAGGGCTTATTCAGTACTTTGTCCCCTTCCATGCTTTCCATGTACGTCGGCTCTCCCAACCACATGGCTGTGGGAACTGCTGCTAGACAGGTTTGGTTGCATCAATTTTCAAAACCTAATTTTCGGCATTGTACTATAATAGGAAAAGTCAGAAAACCTCAACATTTTACAAAAAGGTGCTTTTTTTTTTTTTAATGTAAAAAAAAAAGCAAATTTTAATCAACAATAAGCGTGAAAAAGGGCGAACCTAAAATGGCGACCAGAGGCAAGAATAACTCGTGTCCTTGGAAGTCACGCAGGAGAACCTCAGTTGTCTAAAGATACGGCTGTTCTCTGACACAACTAGGATAGACGTTGGAGTATTCTGCGCAGTGTGGCCTCCGCTAATAGAGGGTACCTGTAGCTGAGGTAGGTTCTGGCAGGTCCACTCTACAATTGTTCCCATTGACTCTTCCATAGAAAGGATTTGGCAGTAGCGGGATTCCAGTTCTGTATTATGAGTCTGGATGAAAAGATTAAGAAGCAAAAGGACTTGTCGGAGGAGATCCTGACAGGTGGGATACGTGTACTTGTATCTGTGTTATGTAGTAGTCATACCAGCGCCAATAGTCAATAGGCTGCGTTATTGTAGAGGAGCTTTTTTGTGTTTTTTTTTTTTTTTTTTTTTTTTGTTTGTTTTTTTTGTTTTTTAAGCATCACTAGTAAAGAAAATTGGTTTTATCTCTTCCCTATAATTATATTGTATATACTTCAGTAGCGAATCTTTACCTTCTATCAGGTCCGATATTCTGTGCTGATTGATTTCTTAATATATCTTCTATATATTTGTCTGTCTGTCGGAGCCCAAAGTATAATAGGCTAAAACAAATTCAGAGATTTTGTTATCTTGGCAACCTTATTTGCATTTTTATCCCTTTGCTTGAATTTTAATGCAGCAACCCCCTAAATTTGCTTTCACCAATGGATTCTACGTACGCTATTTAGTATTCCTGGTTACTTCCAACAAGTAATTCCCCCTAGAAGAGTTTAGACTGATGGTTGAACATTTGTGTTTCAGGACTGCTTTTTAGCACCAGTCTAACCCTGGTGGAGCCAGCAATCATTGGCCCATCTTGTCCTTCCTAATTCCGCCTCGGATGTCCATGTGGATAAGTTTGCAAAAATGATCCCCAGACAGGAATACATGGAGCAAATTTATAAATCCCGGCCCTCATTTATCAAAATTGTCTAATAGTAAATCAACAAACAGTAAAAAAACAGTTTTTGGTGCCCATAGCAACCAATCACAGAGCAGCTTTCATTTTACCTCAGCATTAATAGCATTGAGAACTGTTGCCCTTCATTTTACACTATTTGTGTCCCTGTGGGGAACTTGCACCATAGTACCTATGATCGCTATGATAAAGCATTGCAGGACTACGGTCCTGCAATGCCTTATCACTTGTTATAGCGATCATAGGCAATGGCAATACAGGATGCCTCTACCTGGCATCCTGTTGCCATGACATTGAGTCGGGCTCTCTGCGATCTCTTTGCGAGAGTCTGATGACATCACAGAGGCAGCGCACTCCCTCTGTGAACCCTTCACATGCCGCAATCTACATACGGCAGGCAAGAAATTAACAGTGGGGATCGCTGCTCCGGGGCACCCCCGCTGTTGCAGCGGGAGGCTAGTTATCGGTGACAGCTGGCTCCCGCTGACGGACAGCACGGGATCTCTTCTGATCCTGCGCTATCTCCAGGACGTAAATGTACGTCCTCTTGCGTTAAAGGGGTTGTCCCGTGGCCAAAACGAAAAATTTTTCACACCCCAGTCCCCCATGTTAAGCAAGCATCACAAACTACCCATGTAAATCGTTTTTTTAGAGCGTTTCTACTCACCATGAAGCTGTTTCATGAAGTTATAAAAATCTTCTTCCAAGATGGCCACCGTCATTTCCCAAGGTGCACCGCTGGTCTTCTCCCATGGTGCACCGTGGATGTTCTTCTCCAGTCTGAGCTCCACTGCCGATTACAGCCACCTCATTGGCTGATCGGCACCACGTGACTGGGGCGGAGCTACGCAATGACGCAGAGAAGAGGGAGGAGCCAGGACGCAGCTCGTGAGCCCGGACCATCCAGAAGAGGAATCTTCAGTGCGCAAGCATGACTGTTCGTGCGACCAGAGGATAAGTTTGATCGTCGCCATGGAGACGGGGACGCCAGCACCGGAGGGGGTAAGTGTATAACTTCTGTATGACCAATATTTAATGCACGATGTATATTACAAAGTGCATTAATATGGCCATACAGAAGTGCTTAACCCCACTTGCTGTCGCAGGACAACCCCTTTAAGTACCCCACACCCATGATGTACTTTTACGTCCTGTGGCCGGAAGGGGTTAAAACAACCCACCGTCCTGGACAAACAAGATGGCCACACCACTTCTCTAACTACCTGCTGCATTCTGTGCACTAGTATACATTGGTAGTCTAAAGCTAGTTTCACACTGGTGAGGGCGATATCTAGCCATGATTCACAGCCCAATATCACACTTGCCAACATGTGAAAGCCCCAAGGATCCGATCATGTGAAAACAGCCTTGCATCACTGCGGGGATGAAAGAAAACCCCGTCTGTCATAGCCGTGGCAGAGGCGCTGCTGCCACCTACCCCATTCAAAACCATAGTCAGTCTCACAGAAAGATAGGACATGCTGCGATTTGTTCTTCGCCTAGGATCGCATCGCAGTGCTATGCAGGAAAAAAAACCGCTCATGTGTATGACCCCATTCAAAAGGATGGGGTTCGTATTTGTGCATCTCGGCTGTGTGAAACTTGCCTAAAGCCCCCTGTCCATGGGCGTTGCGGTATCCCGCGGCGGATCTCCGCTGCGGGAGCTGCCACCTGGGAGCAGGAGCCAGCAGACTGATCTCCGCTGGTCAGCCTATCAGGCTGACCGCGGAGAATCACAGCAATTCGCAGCATGCTGCGAATTGCCGGCCGTGAGCGGAGAATCGCAATGATTCTCCGCTCGTGGACACTGGGCCGGCGCTTTCCATAGTAACGCTACGAAAAGCTTCAGCCTGCGTGATTCGATGGCACTTTTTCGCCGGGGAAATCACACCCGTGGACAGGGGGCCTAAGACTCTACAGGCTGCTCTGACTGGCCTGTACTGCTCATGTGGGCAGCACTAGTTAAAGCAGGGGTAGTGTCTAGACTAATACACAGTGTGAATCAGCTGAAGAAGCTGGTGCAGCCATCTTTGTTTATCCAGGCCCAGAGGGTTGCTTTAAAGGGTGGTAGAAAATTTATAAATATATAGCTGCTTTCTTTTAACCCTTTCCAATCCAATTTGTATCCTGGTTTTCCTAGGGGGCTTACTCTTTTCCTTCTGTTATACAATGGCGCTATCTGCTGGCTAAAACCAGTACTGCATGAGGTGACACGTTGGATAGGCTCCGACAGCAGAGAGGCTGGCAATATACAGTAAGAGAAGCCCACGGATGTCTTCCAACATCGAAGCTGTACAGCCTTAAATCATAATGTCTTCAGAGGTCAGACAATGGATTGGAAAGGGTTAAAAAACAGTGCCACAGCCATCCACGGGTTCTGTGAGGTATTGCAGCTCCATTGAGGTGGGCGGGTGTGCTGCTGCTTTTGGAAGAAAGCAGTCATGTTTTTTTTTTCTTATCCTATAGCGCTCTAATTGGTCATGTTTTTAATCTGGCCCATCTGCTGAAGCACATTACTTTCATACCATAGACATGAGGTACTGTGACAGACCCAGTCCGTCCAGGCATTATGAGACGGCTCCTTTAATAATGCTAATCATGAGGTCGGTGACTAGTTTTATTGATGACTCACAATGTTGTGTTCTGATGTCCCTTTTGGTTTTCCGTGACACTTTTTTATTTTTTCTAATAAAACCAGGACTACAGTTTGTGTAATAAATAATCGTATTTGCTTATATAGCAGAAGAAAGGACAAACACGCGGCTTCTTCTGGGCCTGTCTCTGGATTCTTATGCACGTTACCTAGTGGCCAACTCGCAGCTTCTGCATGCCCAGACCATGTATGAGAAAGCCCTAGAGATCTGTAGAGAGGAACAAGGAGAGCTGCACCCACAGGTGAGGCCTAAACCAGCGCCAAAAGAACCATAGAAAGTTAGTAGAGTTGCAAATACACAGCGCATTATAGCCATCTGTATGTTCACACGGGGAGATGTACCACCACACACATAAATCAGCCAATAAGCCGACAAACTAGATTGTCAGCTGATCATTGGTCACGGCGTGATTATCGGGCGAACGAGCATTCTATGAAATACTTGGGCCCATAATCTGCCCGCGTAAAAGGACCAGAACTTTATGTATATACATAGTAGGCAGAGAATAATTGTGTTTGGGGGTTTATATCGGATACCAATCGTTTATTTGGGGGCATATAAATAAGGGGGGATTCAGACGACCGTATATTGTCTCGGTTTTCACGCCGAGCCGATATACGGTGTCCTCATCTGCAGGGGGGGGGATGGAAGAGCCCCCTCTCTGCCTCCTCTCCACCCCCTCTCCGCCCCTCTGCACTATTTGCAATGAAAGGAGGTGGGGCTAAGTTCCGAGAATTAGCCCTGCCCTGCCCCGTCCCGCCTCTCCCCATTGCAAGTAGTGCAGAGGGGCAGAGAGGGGGCGGGAGCTTAGTTCCGGCTCCTGGCTCTTCCAGGCTCCTCACCCCACCCCCCCCCCCCTGCAGAGTGAGACGACGTATATCAGCTGGGCGTGAAAACGCAGCCGATATACGTTCGTCTGAATCCAGCCTAAAACTGCTTTATCAGAGACTTTGAATAATTAATTATTATTGATCAGCCAGTAAGACGACAAGCAAGCGGTTACTCGGTTGGGAAAGGTCACGCCCATTGAAGTGTGATGTTTCACAGCCAATGATCGTACTATGGCACATACTGTCCATAGCGGTTTCACATGGCATCTGTTTTAAGAATATTAAAGGGAAATGCATCATCAGAAATTTACAAATAATCCAAATCACATTTTTACTATGAACTATTTTTTTCAGATTTTTTTATTTTTTTTATTTTGAATATTTAGAAAAATAACAAATATTTCCATTGGAACAGTGGCCACAGAACGGCACGCAGCAGACTGACATGTCTTGTTTCCTCACTTTTCAGTGTTGCTTTTGGCTGGATCGACGGAATCCTCTCACTATAATGAGACCGATATTTGTGTTTTTTATGATGTAAATTGGAGTTAAGAATATTTTTGAACCTCTCCCTACATCCTGATGGTGGCAAAGGAGGGTTGTACATCTCTTCCAGCATATGGCTGAGCGTGATATCTGGTCGTAAAACTCAGCCCAATATCACGTTCGTGCATCGTTTTTCATTGTTTTAAATGGAAAACCTTGCATCGAACTTTTGTGCGCATCGCATGCTGTGCCATTTTGTTTTTCGGCCACATTGATAACCATGGGCGAGGTGTTCCACGGGAACACCCAAAGATAGGACATCCCATGATATATTTTTTTTCTTTCCCCTGCATCAGGAATGGGGTTCATATTCGTCTCGCAACACACAAATCTCACGCGATCTTCTTCTCTTTTTTTTTTTTTTTTTTTAATAGCCGTAGTTTATGGAGACTTATCTGTTACAGAGATTCTCCAGCCTTAGAAAAACATAGTTGCTTGCTTCCAAACACAGCGCCACCCTCATCCATGGGGTTGTCTGGTAGTGCAGCTCAGCTCCATTAAAGTCAATGGGAGCTGAGCTGCAATACCAAACATAACCTATGCACAAGGGTGGTGTTGTGTTTGGAAGAAAGCATCCATGTTTTTCTAACCCCGGACAACCCCTTTAAAGGTAGTCTGTCAGGTAATTTTTGCCATTGAAATGCAATGTACTGTCAGATCTATGATTGGGTGAGGAATTAAACGCCTTCATTTTATTAAGTGCAGGCTCCCTTCAAGAGACATGGTCCCAGATAAGCTTCACGCCACTATGCTTCGGCTCTCTCCTTCCCCCTTCCACAAATATACACCCCCCCCCCCTTGTTTGCTGATTGACGACACCAGTCATTTTTTTTTTTTTTTTTTGCATTTACACTGCACAATTATCACTTAAATTGTTTGTTTGAGCGATAATCATCCCATATAAATGGCCCATAAGGAACTATTGGAAACCTATATAGACTGTTCTTCAAAAAAACGGATGTCCATTTCATTGTTAGAATAATGGACCTTCTCTCATAACAGCCAGATAAATTGCTTTCCTATATCGGCCTAGGACACTATTCCTCAGTAAAGGATATAGGCTAGAAGATGTATTCGTGTCCAGAACCTTTGTTCCTGATAACTTGTGCCTGTTGTATTCTCCTCATGTGTCTTGCAGACTGTGACTCTGCTCAGTGACCTGGCGGCAGTGCTGGAAGCTCAGGGACGATTCGACGAAGCGTACACCTATATAAAGCAAGCATTTGATTTGGCACAAAAGACCGAGCACCCTAATCAGCATGTTATACTTGGTAACATGGCAATGATCCTCTTACATCAAGGTATATATTACCGATTCCCTACGGCCTCTGTTATATGATATATTCATAGTAGATGCAAGATGTATTCTATACACATTTCTAATGCAGATATTTAAAAGGGTATTCCCAACGGAGACATTTATGGCATATCTGCCTGTAGTCCACAGATGGGACTTGCATCTATCAGCACTTTATGGCATATCCTGTGGATATCTTAGTTGGGAATATTGCTTTAAATTGATGTTGGTTGGTGTACACAAGCGAAACCGTCATAATTGTGTTTAAATGGTCAAAATGCACAACTTATTGAATTTCAACTATATATGAATAAATACCATATTAATAAATACTCTTAAATGGGTATTCCCATCTCAGCAAGTTATCCCTTATTCAGAGGATGGGGAAAAACAAGCAGATAGGTGGGGGTCTGACTGAAGTTCCTTTCACCAATCCAGAGAAATCGCCCCCAGCAGATACTAAAAGTTTGCCGGTGGCAGTGCACCGCACCATTCACTTCAATAGGGCCACCAGAAATGGCAAAATCCAAGTGCTTGGCAATCCCCAGTGGTTGTTTTAAAGTGAATAGGACCACCGAAGGTTGCAGTGTGTTTGAGCTCTATTTCCAGCAGTTTCTATTGAAGTGAATGGTACATTCGGGACCATCCGATGCAGTTTCTTTGATCGGTGGGGATCTTGGCAGTCCGGACCCCTACTGATCAGAAAGTTATCCTATATCCTGTGGGTAGTAGATAACTTGCCAAGATAAGATTACCCATTTTACTTGTTTTGAACTATGCCCCATATATTATGTATGCAATGTGTGATCCTGCGCTATAACCCCTTCACGGCTGTATAACTGAAATATACATCATGCAGTGGAGTGGGTTTTAGTGGGATAACGCTGCACTATTCAGAACGACCACTATGAAAAGTACAGTATTCTGAGTAAGTGCAGCTGGCAGGATCAATGGAAACATTGAAGAGGCCACTGGAGCCACTTCAATCATTTGATTGGTGGGAGCCGTATGCAGCAGACACCCACAGATCAGATATTGATGGCCTCTCCAGAGGATAGACTATCAGTTTAAAAGGAACAATTAATAGTAGATAAGCATTTGACAGAAGTAGTTTTGTATCTATTCTGATACTCCGGTGTCTCCTTTATACCATAAATAAATAATCGCATTGTACATGTAAAGAAATAACCTTCTCCCGGTACAGAGCACTTGGTGGATGCAGAGCGGATCTTTAAAGAAGCATTAACAAAGGCGGAAGAAAAGAACGACTCGTTATCCATTTACTTCATCCAGGAGGGGCTCTCTGAACTGACAAAGAGGAAGAAGAATCAGGAACAGTGCCTATAACCTGCAGTTATAAATGATTATTCAAGGTTTGACCTGTTCACACTGGAAATGTATGAGATTTTATTTAACAAATATATTAACTTTTTTGGACCGTTTTTACCCTGTATCTGACCCTTCTGAACAAAAAAAACGGACCAAAAGTTTAGCGCAAAAACTGTATTAAAACTCTGCAAACTAATAGGTGGTATAAACCTATACTAAACAGTCTAAAGATGTGCCAGATTTATCCAGCATGAGTCACTGGGATAAATCTAATACATTTTAGGATTGTCTAGTCAATTATCTGCTGTAGGGGGAGGACCAGTCATTAATATGATTATTCTTTCCCATACTGCTGTCATTGATAAGATGTATGGCTCCCCTTTTACTGGGGCAGATGCTTGTTCGTCGGATGAGTATCGGTCCCCTTACACAGACATATTGTCAGGCGTACGAGTGTTCTGAACATCTCCATTTAAAAGGACCGTAAGTTTGCACAGCCAACAGACACCATAATCTTTCTTTGGTTAGGGAATACCTGCCTAGTGACAAGTACATGTTAGAAGCTTCTGGAGGCCAATGGCAGACAGTAAAGGGTTAAGACTGTGGGTGACAATGAGCCATCCGTAATAAACCCCTACAGTATCTACAGCAAATGTGACAAATGCGTAAGTCTATGACCTCTGAAATCTTCTATGGTTTCTGCAACAGAAATGCGTATGGCCACATACAGCGCCATACTTGATGTGTCTGGAGACCTGAAGCTTCGCCATCTGTAAGGGAACCGGCTTAACCAGCCAAATTTGCCCTAGAGGTCAATGGGGTGACAGATGCTGCAGCCAGATCTCCCCCACATCCAGTACTAGCTGCCTCACCTTTATGTGAAAGTCAAATGTGACGTTTCCAGGACCATCTCCATAAAGCATTCGCCCCGGGTCCCTACTTTGTCCTGAAAATTCTGCTACAATATGCAGGTGCATGTCGGCATTAACCACTTGAGCCCAGAGGAAGGACAATCCTCCAGCCATGATTTCCTTCACCAGAGTACTGGAGAATGACTCCTCGTGAATTGGGAATATGCCATTTTCAGTGTCTTTTATCACAGCAATTGGTTTGATTCTAAATTTCAGACACAAAGAATTAGTTATGCAATTTTGAATAAAATTTTGACAACTTGGCATTTGTTTCATGATTTCATTTCCCCCCCCCCCTTAAAGTGATCCTCTGGTCCTGGGCAAACAAAAATGGCTGAACCGCTTGTCCGACTACCTAATGCACACTGTGAATTAGTATGCATCATTAGTATAAGACTCTACAGCTAGTTTAACCCTTTAACGCTAAAGGGTGTAACTGTGCGTCCTGGCAGGGTGGTACAGTTACGCTCTGGGGATAGCGCGGGATCTCTTCTGATTTCGCGCTATCCGGTAGCGGGAGCCGTCTGTTACAGATAGCTAGCCTCCGCCTACAACATCGGGACAGCGACCTCCGCTGTTAACCCCTTACATGTCGCGATCTATGCTGATTGCAGCATGTAAAGGGTTCACAGAGGGAGCATGCTCCCTCTGTGATGTCATTGGACTCTCGCGATGAAATTGCGCAGGACCACCATGGTAACAGGATGCCAGATACAGGTGTCCTGCATTGCCAGTGCCTATGATCACTGTAACAAGCAATAAAGCATTGCAGGACAGAAGTCAAAAACAAATAATTTCTTTTTAAAAAAGGGTTTATTGCAGAAAAGTGGAAGAACCTAAAGAAAAAAAAATGTTGGTATCAAGGTAATCGTACCGTCCTGTATAAAAAAACGTATTGTCATTTATGCTGCATGATTGTGCTGTAAAAAAACAAAACACAAACAATAGCAGTATTGCCATTCTCTCCGATAATAAAAAAAATTATAAATGTTTTACAATATAGTCTATGCACCCAAAAATAGTGCCAATAAAAAGTACAGTTCGCCACGCAAAAAACAAGCCCTCATATGGCCGTGTTGATGGAAAAACAAAGTTATGGCTTGTGAAAAGGGGAAATGAAAATCCCTCCAAAAATCGTTGCATCCTCAAAGCCAAAATAGGCCATGTCCTTAGGGGGTTAACCAGTGCTGCCCAGTCATAGCAGCATGTAGGGTATTAGACTAATGATGTATACTAATACACGATGTGCATCATGTAGTTGGAGAAGCATCTAAGACCAGAGGGTCGCTTTAATCTTCAGGATCCTTCACATATTAGTGAGTGATGAAGCCCAATATCCAGTGGATGCGTTATTATCCATGAGCTGGAAAATAGGATGATGCAGAGATGACAAGCCTTCGTTCCAATTGCGCACACATCTATGAATTATGATAAGTAGGGTGATGTCACAGTAGTGTTGGAAGGTACATAAATTTATTAATAGAGATGAGCGAACCTACTCGTTTCGAGTAATTACTCAATCGAGCACCGCGATTTTCGAGTACTTCCGTACTCTGGTGAAAAGATGCGGGGGGAAGCGTGGCGGAGCGGGGGGTAGCAGCGGGGAGCCCTCTCTCTTTCCCTCTCCCCCCCTGCAACCCCCCACTCACCCACGGCGCCCCCCGAATCTTTTCGCCCGAGTACGGAGGTACTCGAAAATCGCGGCGCTTGGGCGAAAAAGGGGCGTGGCCAAGTAGGTTCGCTCATCTCTATTTATTAACATGCAAAAATGGTTGATTGCTTCAAATTTATCAAAGGCATGTGACATGCCTAGCAAGATGCGCCAAATTCATCATATTACCAACTTTTATTGTGCATTTAAAAAAAGGAGTAGAGCGTGTCATTAGTAAATATGGAACCTGGGGAAAGGCCAGAGTAGTGCTGGGCTGCTGATGAATGAGGGGGGAATCACCAATGTGTATTGGGTTAAGCTTTTCAGACTCTGACCTTTTGTCAGACCAATATCTTCTACACATGTAGTGGCCCAGACCTATAGGCCACTTCAGAATGTCTTTCATGTCTGTCTTATGAATTGTTAGCAACTTCTCTATACATGAAGTGTATATGGTGCAGCTCTGCAGTGCTGAAAGGGTTAATGTCTGCAAATGAGCTCTTTCTGGAAATGTATCCTTTTGAGTTGTGAAGATGTGGTCACCTGACCATGCTTTATATTAATGTTTGCAGAGTGTGAGCACAAAGTAGTTCGTAGTCAAGTCTGTCAGTCTGCAAGGAGTCTGGTCTAAGTCAGTTGGAGAGTCAAGACACTTGGAATATCTGTCGATGGGTTTTTGAGGCGCTGTGGCAGTGAGAATGGAAAAGGCTGAAAGGGATCACATGTCTCCCTTGGACATATCTGATCTCAGGAGACCTCGGGATAACTACAAGCTCCTGTGAATGGGTATTGCCATCTCCACAAGTTATCCCTTATGAAGTGGTGAGGGGTTGTGGAGTGGGTTTTAGTGGGATAATGCTGCACTACTCACAACGACCACTATGAAAAGTACAGTATTCTGAGTAAGAGCAGCTGGCAGGAGCAATGGAAACATTGAAGAGCAAATGCCGCCACTTTAATCACTTGATTGGTGGGAGCCGTATGCAGTAGACACCCACAGATCAGATATTGATGGAATCTCCAGAGGATAGACTATCAGTTTAAAAAAAAAAACAACAAATAACTCCTTTTAAATGGTTGGTTCACGCACAGCGGAATTGCTGCAGAATTTCAGATGTGGAATCTGTGCTGAACACACGTACTGTACAATGTAAGTGAACGCATTGGAAATCCGCCTGTGGGAATTAGCCCTAATAGTTGGCAGATAGCAGCAGGGATTATATACCAAGAGAACTGCCTATTCTTTCCCTGATCAGACAGGATGTGAATTTCAGACTACCTAAACCTCACTCATCACACCTCTGCCTTAAAGGAGGTGAGCTGAAGAGCAGCTAGGAAGATGACAAATGGTAGATAAACATTTGACAGGGTACTTGTGCATCTTGTCTCCACCGTAAGTATGGCTGGACCCATGAGTTGGGCCGCACAGTGACAGGGAACACCTATGTAACGCCCCCCAGTGGTGTTGTGTAAGGTTAAGGTTAGTCATAGGGTTAGGGTTAGTCGGGACTTGCAGCTGCATAATGCATTACTGGACGCCATATATGGCAAGGATGCAGCAGCAGGGCCAGCGGAGCGGCGTTTACGAAGTGGATGCAGGCTTACAGCAGCCAGGGGACTTGGAGACACAGAGTGGGGGTGGCTACGTTGACGGCGGCAGAAGACAGTGGTGCACACAGGGACGCAGAGAGTGGCGGCAGCTGCAGCTGGACAGAAGCAGGTATGGCAGTGCTGATGGGAGCCCGACGGGGACAGTTACAGCGGGGGACAGAGACTCAGAGCAGGGAGATGGCAGAGCGGCGGGGGGGAGGGACAGGTAACGGGAGGGAAGCCTGATAGTGCCAGAGACATTACAGCGATGATGGGAGGCCTGCGGGGAGAGTATTATTTAGTTGGTTTTTTTTTAAGACGATAGTTCTGTTTCCTTACAAAACCATCATGATGGCCTCACAGCGGCTTTCCTTGTCCATGGTCCATAGAGTGTTATGTCTGGAGCGGAGTATAGCCCCGTTGGGCTGTGACAAAGGCAGGAAAGTCACCTGTGAGTCTCATTGTACTGTAGAACATTCTGGGAGTTTAGAGGGGAAATATCATCCATACAGGACTAGTCTCAGTAGTCGTCATTGTTACAGGAATTATTTAACCCCTTAGTGACCAAGCCTGTTTGCGCCTTAATGACCAGGCCAAATTTTGCAAATCTGACATGTGTCACTTTAACATGGAAAAACACCAGAAAGGTTTTGCATATCCAAGCGATTCTGACATTGTTTTTTCGCCACATGTTGTGCTTCATTTAGGCGGAAAAAATAGACCGATAGAAATTGTGTTTATTTATTAAAAGCGCCAAAATTGGGAAAATTTTGAAAAAATCGTCATTTTTTCACATTTCCAACTGCAATATCTTAAATATGTGCAAACATAATATAGAAATTTTTGCTAAGATTTATATTTCCACCCGTTTACTTTATTTTGGGCGCACATTGGAAAAACTTTCGTTTTTTTTTAACTATTTAGGAGACGTACAAATTTAACATTACTTTTTAGCATTTTGAGGAACACTTTGTTTTCCTATACCAAGCCGAGATTGGAAAGGCTCATGAGTGTCAGAATAATAGATACCCCCCCAAATGACCTCATTTTAAAAACTACACCCCTTAATGTATTCACTGAGGGGTGTCATGAGTATTTTGACCCCACAGTTTTTTTTCAGGAATTAATTCAATTTAGAGGAGAAAAAGTAAAATTTCATATTTTTGCAAATCTGTCATTTTAAAGACATAATTTTTTCCTATAGTTTACATGAAAATCAGGATTTACACCCCAAAATGGATACCCCTATTTCTGCCGTGTTCAGAAATATACCCATTGTGGCCCTATTGTTATATCTGAGTCCACAACGGGGCCCAAAATGAAAGGAGTAGTCAGTGTCTTTCAAAACAGAAATTTTGCTTGAAGTCCTTTTAGGCCCCATAGCACACATGTAGAGTTCTTGAGCGCCCAAAACCATAGAAAACCCCCACAAATGACCCCATTTTGAAAACTAGACCCCTTAAGGAATTTATCTAGGGGTGTACTGCATATTTTGACCCCACAGTTTTTGAATGAATTCAAACCAAGCAAAAGGAAAAAATTGTGATTTTCGTTTTTTCGGCAATTCTGTCATTTTAAAAACAGCTTTTTTTGTACAGCACACATATGAAGGAAGACTTGCACCCAAAAATGGATACCCCTGTTTGTCCCGTGTTCAGAGACATACCCATTGTGGCCCTAATCTTATGTCTGGATACACAACGGAGCCCAAAATGAAAGGAGCGACCGGTGGCTTTCGGAACACAAATTTTGCTTGAAGTCCTTTTAGGCCCCATTGCCCACTTGTAGAGTTCTTGAGCGCCCAAAACCATAGAGAACCCCCACAAATGACCCCATTTTGAAAACTAGACTCCTTAACGAATTTATCTAAGGGTGTACTGTGCATTTTGACCCCACAGTTTTTGAATAAATTCAAGCAAAGCAAAAGGAAAAAATTAGGATTTTTGTTTTTTTGGCAATTCTGTCATTTTAAAAACAGCTTTTTTTGTACAGCACACATATGAAGGAAGACTTACACCCCAAAATGGATACCCCTGTTTGTGCTGTTTTCAGAAATATACCCATTGTGGCCCTAATCTTATTTCCGCATGCACAACGGGGCCCAAAATAAAAGGAGTAATCGGTGGCTTTCAGAACATAGATTTTGCTTGAAGTCCTTTTAGGCCCCATTGCCCACTTGTAGAGTTCTTGAGCGCCCAAAACCATATAGAACCCCCACAAATGACCCCATTTTGAAAACTAGACCCCTTAACGAATTTATCTAGGGATGTACTGCATATTTTGACCCCACAGTTTTTGAATAAATTTAAGCAAAGCAAAAGGAAAAAAATAGGATTTTCATTTTTTGGGCTATTGTGTCAATTTAAAAACAGTTTTTTTTGTACAGCACACATATAAATGAAGGCTTTCACCCCAAAATGGATACCCCTGTTTGTCCCGTGTTCAGAAACATACCCATTGTGGCCCTAATAGACTTACAGGACCCATGGCTAGGCCTACAATGAAAGGAATACCCGTTGGATTTCAGGGTACAGCTGAATAAATTCCAGGCCCCATTGCCCACTTATAGAGCCATTGAGCGGCCAAAACTATAAAGAACCCCCTCAAATGACCCCATTTTGAAAACTAGACCCCTTAACGAATTCATCTAGGGGTGTACTGCGTATTTTGACCCCACAGTATTTGAATGAATCTAAGCAAAGCAGAAGGAAAAAGTTACGATTTTCAATTTTTTTGGCAATTTTTTCAATTTAAAAACAGTTTTTTTGTACAGTGCACATAGGAATGAAGACGTTCACCCCAAAATGGATACCCCCGTTTGTCCCGAGTTCAGAAACATACCCATTGTGGCCCTAATCTACTTACAGGACGCATGGCAAGGCCTATAAAGGACGGAACACCTGTTGGATTTTAGGGCACAACTGAATAAATTCCAGGCCCCATTGCTTATTTGTACAGAATAAAGATTGACTCCCTAAAAATCCCCCCCCTCCCCCTCAGCGCCCTTTTTGGCGTTCGCAAATCTTAGATAAAAGTAAAAATGTGAACTGTGTAGTATTTCCGAAGACAGGGGTAATTACGGAGGCTGGTTGAATGGGCCCATGGGGCAATAAAACCGGGTATCCCCCCCCCTCCTCTCATGCTTTTTGGGGGTATTTCATGACCTCAGTGGCGGGTATGGGGTGTAAAAAGTGGCGTTCCGTGAGTCTCCGTAAGCTTGATGAGGTGCGGCGGTCTCACACAGAAGGCGCTCAACAAGGTGCTCCTGGAACTGCAGGAAAGCGAGCGTTCCCGGGGCTTCTTGTAAAATACGTATCACAGGTAGCGGTCTGAATAACGCCGGGCTCATGCAGTCGTAGGCGGAATCTGCTTGCGGAGGCCCACAGCGGATCCCATCTGTGAGCCCGGCTGTGACCCTGCGTACGGCTGCGTAATGTACTGCGCATAACTGCCTACTCACACAGGCGGTCATGCACAGTACACCTTTGTTTGTATTTCCCGCACCATCGCTTAGCGATGACGCGGGTACCCGCAGCCCGTATACAATGTAGTTGCGTATGGGCTGCGGGTATATCCACGACCATGGAGCACAATGGGCTCTATGTTGCCGATATCCGCAGTAAAATAGAACCTGCTGCGTTCTCTTTTCTGCGAGTGGATTACACAATTCCAACCCGCTAATGTGAGCGGAATTGTGTAATCCAATGCGATTGATCTGCGTATTACCGCGGATCAGACGCATGCGGAATCCGTCATTCCTATCCGGTCATGTGAGACCGGCCTAAGGTAGATCGCTACCTTTTTATCACGTGACCGGGGACCGCTCAACGAGGCCCCTGGTCACTGCTCCAGGCTCTCTGTGACCGTTGGTCGCTGGGAGCAAGGAGATTTTAAATTTCCTGGGCTCCCTGACTCCTGCGCATGTGTCCGGCTTTTTGCCGGCAATCGCATGTGCAGAATCCTGGAAGGTCCACGGAGGAAGATCGGGTCGGGATTCAAATACGCAGGCCTCCGGTAAAAAGATTCATCTCCTCTCACCGATCGCATCAGTGAGGGGAGATGAAACTTCAAATTTTTTTTTTAACTTTTACGTGATCGCCATTATTGGATAATGGCGAACACGTGACCAGGAACCGCTCACCGCGGACCCCCATTAAATCTCCATGCTCTTGGCTACGTTTTGTAGCCAGGAGCAGGGAGAATTTAAATTATCCTGGCAATCCACAGCTTTTGCGCATGCGCCCGCCATTTTGGCGACGGGCGCGTGTGCAGAAGCTGTGGTAAGGTCCGCGGATAAATCTGGGGGCCTTAGGTACGTACTTTCATCCTCCCTCACGGATATGATCCATGAGGGGAGATGAAACGTACGCTTTTTAAACTTTTAAAAACTTTTTTTTACTTTTTTTTTTTTTTACTTTTTTACACTTTTTTCTCACTTTACATGATCACTGTCATCCATTGGATGACAGTGATCATGTCCCCGGTATAATCTCTCTGCTCCCAGCTACACATGGCAGCCAGAAGCAGAGGGATTTTAAATTTCCCGGGGCTCGAGCCCGTCTGTTCACGCGCCCGATGTCAATCATCGGGCGCGCATGCGCAGACGGGGATTCGGGTCCCGGGACATCGGGACACCGCTGAGGACTGGGGGTGAGTATTTTCACCTCCCCTCATGGATCCGATCCATGAGGGGAGGTGAAACTGACTTTTTTTAAACTTTTTTTAAACTTTTTCGCGATCGCCGCTAACCATTGGATAACGGCGATCGCGGTACCGGGGACCGCTCACCGCAGTCCCCGCTGACATCTCCTGCCTCCCGGCTACCTACAGGAGCCGGGAGCCAGGAGATTTTAAATCTCCCGCGCCGCCGGGCCTTCTGCGCATGCGGCTGACGTAATGCCGCCTGGCGCGCATGCGCAGAAGACCGGCTTCGGGCCCCGGAGCGGCAGGAGAGCGGGGAGCAGCGTGCCAGACCTGGGTGAGTAATTTCAGCTGCTCCGATGGATCCGATCCATCAGAGCAGCTGAATCTTTAACTTTTATGTACGTTTATTTACTTTTTTTGCGATCGGCGCTATCCATTGCATAGCGCCGATCGCAATGCCGGGGGGGGGCTCCGAACAGCCCGGGATGACAGCTCCATGCTGTCAGCTACCTGCGGACACCGACAGCATGGAGCTGTCACGTCCACAGCCCGAGGGGCACTATTCTCTGCAGGAAGCATGTTTTTACGTCCTCAGAGAATAGAGCCCACTTCGGGAGGACGTAAAAACACTATGGGCTGGTCGTTAAGGGGTTAAGGCAAGAAAACTCCTGGGTCTAAATACAGTGGAAAACCCAACTTGCGAACATTTAGGCGTTTTCAAGCTTCTTTAGGAGCCTCGTGTGGCGCAGAGTGTTAAGGCAGCAGAAATGCAGTCCAAGGGACTTTACTTTACCTTAGCTTTTGATGCCAACGTTAATTTCTGATTATGTTCAAGTGTATATAAGGACAACCAAGTAGAATTTGACTCTCTTTCTGCTCCAAGCTTAATTTCCTGTAGTAAAGGCAGTTGCATGCCTTTGTCGTATGTGATAACCGATAAGCAATATTCAGTCTATCAAGACTTGGTAAAGCCTCGTTCACACGAGCGTGTTTTTAGCACAGAATAGGTGCGTGAAAAAATCCCGTCTGATAGAAAACCATCGGTTCTATAGAAGCGTTCACTTCACATAAAGGAATTTTAGACTTGTAAAAAACTCACAACTTCAAAAGATAGGACAGGCGTGACTACAGCGCACGCATCTAAGATCTGTGCTGCAAGAAAAGATTGGACCTGACCTATCTTTGCTGCGTACTGTGCGGGAGTTTTCATAAACTCCTATGGGAGCAGGACAAAAAGGGAGGGGGGAGGGAGTTTAGCTGGGAACCACGCTCGGAAAAGAAGACAGGGGTTTGTAGTTTAGACATTTGAAGTCATTAGGAAGATTTCTGCCAACTGAGGGAATTCCATATGCCACTAAACACCAGAAGCACATTTTAAATGTCCCATGCTAAACTCCTGTTAGTCACTGTGGGGATGAGGGGAAGCCCAGAGGGTTCCATTCATCTCTCTGGCATTTCTCTTAATCCCCACGGGGACTAACAGGAGTTTACAGAAGGACATAAAAAATTTGCTGCCCAGAAGTACATTTAAAATGTCCCACTGTAAGCAGCAGAGCAATTGCCCAGCAGACGGAGGGGGAAGGGGGGGCGGTAGGGGTCTACCGACCTCTCTCCCAAGCATCGGGTTCCCCAAGGGATTTCCTTATAGCAGGGAGAGAGAGGGGGGTAGGGTTAGAGGGCTTCCTCTGACAGCGGGGGTGGGACTAGATGGATCTGCCCCTCTAGCCCCACCTCCTCTCAAGTTGCAATGGGGAAATCCAAGGGAGGAGACCTCTGACCCAACCCCCCCACCACCACCACCACCACCACCTCCATCCCTCTGCACTGATATTTCCCTGGGATTGCATGTAGCCCCACCCCCTCTCTCCCTATAGCAGAGAGACATAGCGGGGCTATAGGGTATTAACCCAAAGAGCGCAGCTGTCAGTTAATCCCCCATAGCCCTGCTTTCTCTCTCCCTGCTATGGGGAAATCCCAAAGCCCTGCAGGGCTTCTTCTCTTTCTCTTCCTGGAGCAGTTGCGCTTTTTTTTTAAGCAACATGCTGCTCTAGTGAACGAGCGATTTTTCATGTGAGTGAAGCCCTGGTCTTCACACGATTTTTTTTTTAGTGCAGTATAGATGTAATTTTTTTTTTTTTTTTTTTTTTTAAATTTATGTATTTTATTTATTTTTTATATCCCCCCCCCCCCCCCCCCCCTCCCCATGCAGCACTTTTTTTTTTTCTGGTACTTGCAGCCGGATCTGTGATGGAACCTCTGGCCAAAGATGTGAAATCACCTTCAGGTAGTCCAAGTTGAAAATATACATTGAATGACCGCTGTACTAGAGACACCCATCAAGTAAGACGGTAGGTCTTTTTTTTTGCCTTCAGAACCGCAGCAGTTTATCATGATGTAGATTCCACTAGGTGTTGAAATCATTCTGCAGAAATACTGGCCCAGGCGGACAGAATAGCTTCTTGCAGTTGGAGCAAATTAAATGGAGGTACTGACATGCTCTGAACATTTGATAGAAAGGATTCAGTGATTCATGCTGCTTGTGATGAATTGTAATCTTTCCATCTGAAGAGTCAAGCTGGTGTGTGTGCTGACTTAGGCTGGATCTCACTGCGGAATCCGACCCTATGCCCGGCTGGTGACCACTGTGTACCTGTCCGGATGCTGCTTCTCTGTGCTGCGGATGTGCCAGCCGACGCACATGTGCAGTACAGATAATGACACAGATCCCGCGGGCTTTCCGCAATAATCATTGCGGAAGGGCCGCTGGTCAGAGGGCTTCCATTGACTTCATTGACCTCTTTCCCCATGCTTCCTTAAACCTAGCTTTCTTTCTTAAAACCCCCAAGGAGTACTTGAGCCCTGACTAAAATGGGCTGCTAACCGCCTTCCTCCTCTGGAATTGGGCCCCCCTTACTGCCTCGCTCCATCGCTGCCTCTAATCTGGCCTGTAACCTGGAAATAAAAATGTCTATACCGATATGATTTAGGTGGACGCTGTCTTCGCGCAATGTGCTCCATTCAATATTCTCCAGTTCCCAATGGTGAATGGCGATCCCTCCTAACTCTTGAACGAACTTCGACATTTTAGCATTTACTACTTTTCTAACAGTGTCAATAGCCTCCGGTAGTCTGGCTCCTCTCCACACCCATCTTCATTCTATGTTGGACCATACAAATATCACGTCCTCGAAACACTTGCATCATTACCAACAACTCATTCATCTTCACGTAGCCCAGGTCTTTTTACCCTGCGTGTATTAGCAGGATCACCCAGTGTTGCGCGCATTTGCTGATGCGTATGACTTCTGGGAATAGTCTAAACCATCACAGGCCTCTAATGCCTAACCAGTGCACAGTTGCTCCTTTGAGTCCCAGTCCTCCTCCGACTGGTCGAATTAACGCCCGCCTCTCCGCCTAGTGCATGTATGATTGGCTGATGATTCAGATCTGCCATGTATCCACTGAAACAAGTAACCCAGTAAGAAGCAATCGCTCAACAATACACCGTCCTTACCTTTTTATAGACTAACAAAAACGCAACCGCTACCCAGAGTCTAAACTTTCGCACTATAATGTACTCGCTCTAATTTGCCCACAACCTTCAGATCCGGCCTAATGTAGGACTTGTACACGTCGGACTTCTATCTGCCCAGGCATTATATACCCTCCTCGCCAACCCCGCAGTCGTACGCCATGGTCGCCACACCGACCCGAAAAGAATGCATGCCAAACTCCTTGGCTTGCAAGCCCACTCTGACTAAAGCCACATCCAAAACCACAGAACACTGAAAACGCGGTAGCGGGAGGCCTGACGCGTGCACTAGAAAATGTTCGGAGGTTGTTCTTTGGGAGATGTACTGTTTTATTTACCAAACAGGGCAGCAGGCTGAACCCAGTGCTGAGATGGAAATCCATTCCTCCCTTCCGTACACGACCTTTTTTGACTATCTGATGCATACCTGGACCTTGCCTTCGTCAACTATCAAATCCATCTGCCTGAGGCCCCCACCAGCTTGCTTCTGCCCGCAGGTACAAGCTCACCTATCCTCAGGGCTGCAAAAACGGCTAATGAAAAACCCACTTGAAACAAATGCGTCTCCGACACATCCGTACATATAGTTTCTAAAACCTCTAACAGCGAGACCAATACTGGAAAGGTAATAGGGCGGCGGCTATCTACCCGTTCCCGCTCCTTCTTCCAGCCTTTTATAATCTGCCTGAACACGGAAGCTTTTGTGACGTCAACCTCCCCGTATAATTTTCACAAAAAGCTTACCTCCGCTAGATGCCTCTTCGCTACCCCTACCGACACCTCTTTTTTGCACAAATCCGACTATGTCTAAAACCACTGACCTCGCCACATTCCCCTTTTGTAGTATCTCTCCTGTATAGCCAAACCACCTTGTCCATACTGCACTGTAACTTTTCCAAGTGGCTTCGGCCACCAAGGCTCGCACCAATTTTAACAGTTATCCTCTGCCATGCCCCATAAGAAAGTAGGGCAACATACCCCCTCGGCCTCCGCCGTCTGGTGGAGTCCCCTGAAAACCACCACCTGTGAACGAGACAGAGAGTCAGCAACCCCAAACCACCACCTGTGAATGAGACAGAGAGTCAGCAACCCCATTCTCCAAACCCGGTATATGTTTTGCTCTTAAGCACACGTTGAACCGTTCATTTGCATTGTGACACAGAGACCACTTTGGTGTCCGTTTTCTCTCTTAAGCACACGTTCAATTGTAAACATCTCATAACCACGTGCCGCAGCACCGCCAAAACCAGGGGGGAAGGAGAGCATTGCCTGTTGATCCCGCTTTTATCCCCACTATTTCTAATGACAGCTGACAAGAAAAAACATGGCCCATTGGAATTACCTTACACGCAAAATTTAGCAGGCTCACTTTCCACTTCGTCCACCATCCGCGGAATAATTTGTCATCTGGTAACCAGAAAACCACGAAGACCATGTCGATTTGTATGCCCAAGAAGACTAAGAACAACACGGGCCCCACTGTTTTTTCTTCTGAGAACAGGATGCCCAACTGACCCATTAACCTCTGAAACGTGGACAACAAAAAGGTATAGTCTGTCGATGCTTTGGGGCCAATGAACAAAAAATCGTCTAGTTAGTGTATTAACGATGTTAAACCCGTCTCGTATTTTAACCCTTTCAAATCCACTGTCTGACGTCTAAAAACATTCTGATTGAAGGCTGTACAGCTCCGATGTCGGAAGACCTCCAGCCAGGTAGTCTTACTGTACATTAGTGGCCGCTCTGTTGTGGCGGGCCTCTCCAGCATGTCCCATACCGCAGTACTGGCTCTAGCCAGCAGATGGCGCCATTATATAATGACAGAAAGAGAAAGTACCTGGGAAACCCTGAATCTAAAATTGGATTGCAAAGGGTTAACATCCACTCCAGGAATGAACGGAATAACTCAAAATAAAAACACAAGATCGAGCAACCCATCGGTAAACACATATCTATGAAAAATTTACCGCCAAGCCTGCATCCTAACAAATGGAAGCAGTCGGGGTGCAACGGCAACAGGCAAAAAGCTGAGTCGATGACAGTCTTCGCCAATTGAGCCCCTGCCCCCTCAGCCTGTAACAACTGTACAGCCCGGTCAAAAGACTTATAGGAGACCACGGCCTGCTTTTTTGATATGCTATCATTTACCAACTCCCCTTCGGGATAGGATAAATGATGGATCAGCAGGAATTTGCCTGTTTCTTTCTTGAGAACCAGTCCCAATGAAGAAACCCACAAGTTCACGAAAAGTGGACCACTGGTTCCCCCTGCATAATGGCCTCCCTCTTCCGGCGCGGCTGACCTCCTCTTCTCTACCTGCAGATTCTGCCTCAAGCACTTCTACACTCTCCGCCGGTACTGCTGCTGGATCCTCTTTCCCGACTGGCACGCCATCAAAATCTGCTCCAGCCAAGCCATCCTGCCCTGCTTCACTGCTGCCCGGATCTATTCTTGCAGACTCTCCCGTCTTGGGGCTTCTCTCCATGTCTTGGGGCTTCTTTTAGATCAACATGTTTTCCTCCTCTCCAAACAAATTACTGGTGTCAACTATATAGTTTAGAAATTCTGATTCGCCTTCTTTGGCCAATAGCTTTTGCATTTCATCTGTAACTAAAGGATTGGAAACAGGACCAATGTGGTCTTTCAGGTTAGAAGGGTCCGCAAAGGCTGGAAAGGAAGGCATTTTCTGAATGTCTGACACTGTTTTCCGCAGAGCTATGTGAGTGCTGTATACGTCAACAAGCTGCGCTAACAGTCCTCTGTGCATAACCCTAAAATATAAAGAAGAAAAATTCATTAATGAGCGTACAAAATATATTTTATATTTAAAAGAAGGTCACAGTCAAATCATTGCGGGAAAACAATGCAGTTTTGAATAGATTTTGCACAAATCACAGCAAAGTACCCAGTTTGACAGCAAATATTGGGAGCACCTGAATACTCTAAGGTGTAGGACAACCATGCCTGCCCTACTATGGAGGATTCACCCCCTTACACTGTTAATGTGTTTGTTTCTTGATCCCGGATTGATGATCACATAGTGTAAAAGCTTGTTGAACAACGTATTCTAAAACTACGGGCGCTAATATGAAGTTGGGCCCCTTTTTCTGATTTATCAGCCTGCTCTCTCCTGGGAAGGCTATGGGTGTCTGGGAATTTGTGCACATTCAGCCAAAGGAGTGTTTGTAAGGTCAGGTACAAAAGCTGGACGAAAAGGTCTGACTATTCAGTTCATCTCAAAGTTTGTTTGATGGGGTTGAGGTCTGTGCAGGCCACTCAAGATCGCCCAAACACATGGACCTTGCTTTGTGTGCGGTCATGCTGGGACAGGAAATGGTCTTCCCCAAATTGTTACCACAAAGTTGGAAGCATGCAGTTGTAAATGCTGTAGTTTAAAACAAAAAAACACATTTTAGACATTATTCTTCACTGGAAATAAGGGACCTAGCCGAAACCCTTAAAGGGGATCTATCATTGGGTTCATGCTGCCCGAACTAAAAGCAGCATGTATCTAGAACAGGTATGCCTATTAGTCCCGTGGATGTTTTATTCTGAAACACTGTGGCATTTCAGGAAGGGGCGATGCATTTCAATGGGCGACGCACAGCGTTTAAAAACACTGAAACGCCCAAAAATAGAACAGACATCGCTTGAAAAACGCAGCACTTTAACGCTTGTCCGAGGAGCCCCATTGAAATGAGTGGCAGCGTTGTACAGCGTTTAACGCAGCGCTAAAAGTGCAGCATTAAACGCTGAAAAAAATGCCTGTGTGAGGGAGGCCTAAAGGAGTACTGCCATGAGGATCCACTTCAATGGGGAGGGCCACGTGCAGCCATCTGGAAGCCAGGACCTCTACTTTCCTGATAGGTGAGGGTCCCATAAGAGAAAGCATATGCTATTAACGCTTTCCAATCCACTGATGACATTATGATTTAAGGCCGCCTGCAGACGAGCGGGTCGGATCCGGCAGCGAGAAATCTCGCCGCGCGATCCGACCCCAGAGCCTGCAGGGACGAGCGCGTACTCACCCGCGCCTGGCGGCCCCGGCTCTTTGATGTGCCGGCTGCCGCGCAGCCGGCGCATGCGGAGACCGGAGCCGGCGGCCAGGTGAGTGCGTGCCCGGCAGAAAATTAGAACATGCCGCGGTTTGTTTGCCGCGCGAGATTTCGCGCGGCCAAACCGCGGCCGTCTGCATAGGAGTGCGTATTGTAATGCACTCCTATGCAGACTTTCAGCGGCGGAAATCCCGCGGGAAATCCCGCGGCGGGATTTCCGCTCGTCTGCAGGCGGCCTAAGGCTGTACAGCTCAGATGTTGAAAGACGTCCGTGGGTTTTTTGTTTTTTTTTTAACTGTAAATTGCCAGCCTCTCTGCTGTTGGAGCCTATCCAACGTTTCACCTCATGCAGTACTGGCTTTAGCCAGCAGATAGCGCCGTTGTATAACAGCAAAAAAAAAAGTAATCCCCCTAGGAAAACCAGGATACAAATTGGATTGGAAAGGTTACAAATGAGCGTATGGCTATTTTTATTGATTATAACATGGGTGTATGCGGCACCCGCTGGAGGGGAGAGGAGACCAGCGACACTCGCAAAACCCCCGCTCACCACATTAGGAGCACTTGCCCTTCCAGACGCCGCAGGCATAGTGGCATACCCCCGCACCCTTAATACAGACTACCATTGGTCCTCAACTTCCCACCATTCCTGGCGGAGACACCTGCAAGGCGACCATTGAACTTGTGCGGCCCAGCACACCTAGAGGCCGCTCTTTGGATCTGTGACAGGCTCGCAGGCTACTTGGGCCCTGACAACTGAAGGGGGAAGGGACCTCACCTAGAAGACATGGACACCCCCCTTACAGCCTCCCCACCACTGTCTGGGACCTCTGACAACACAGAGATGGCACGGGCAAGCATAGTGGCACAGGAGGTTTTTAAAGTAGGTTGGAAGTACTACATAAATCCATAAATTCGTTCCTGTCACAAATTACGGACAACACCCAAAGGTTGACTGAAATGGAGACGATGGGGTGGTATCAGCCCCAGACAGCTGTGCATAGACAAAGGGGGGGGGGGGGGGGCATCCACAAATGTGATGACATTTGTACATGATTTTGCAGGATACACCTGAGGCTTAGTAATAAACAGGTGGATCATGGAAGGCTCACTGGGAAATGAGGGGGAAGGGGATGTATGTGTTCAAACGCCCACTAGGCAGATAGTCCAGGAGACAGTAAGCACCCCTGTCAGATGCGCTGATTGCAATGGATTAATTTATAAGAGTGTCGATAACTTAGACAATAGAGACACAGTAATGACAGATGACAGAACATTTTCACATACGCACACAGTTACTGGACTGGAACAGTGTACAGAGTTTATACAAGTTAACATTGAAAATGACAATCTCCGCAAGCAACTTTATGCTCCGACACTAGACATCCAGGAAAGGAGAAAGACTATAACACAGCTGAGAAAGATATAGGTCGCTGTATAGACAGCTTACGGTCCAGCATAAAAGGTTAATATTACTGACTTGTTACCCTGCTGTACTGGTGAGACATCTGAATACAGAGTGTGGGAGCCCTCCACGCTGCCCTCTCACATAATGTGTTCATAATGCAGTATTCTATGTCTTCTCGTTATCTGAGCTGTTGATAGAATTTCCTTTTACATTTAATAACTGCATATCTATATAATATTTGTATTTGGTTTATATGTTTTGTTTTCTGCCTCTCTCACAACCAGTAGGTGGCCACTGCTGTAGATGGCTGAGGATACCAGGAACATGGCAGGTACAGCGGTATACAGCAGTCACACAGAATGAGGTAACAAAAGCAGAACCATTTCCACCTCCTCTGTCAGCACAGGAGGCGGAAGTGAAGGCCCTGACAGAAGCATGGAGAGCGGCAGAGGGTAAGACAGCAGACATATACACAGATTACGGCCTAATATGCAGGCTCTTATGTTGCTTACATAGCTAGGGATAATAAAGGAGAACTGTATAGAAGCAAAAGGAAACACACATGTGGGCGCTGCTGCCAAGGCAGCTGTGGTAAGACCTAGGGAAGAGGGTTAGGTCAACGTCCAAACCTGTAACCCCAGCCCCTCCAGTGAGTTTGATAACTGAGCCGCTGGACAAAGGCAGGGGCAAGCCAGACGGACACCGGCCTGTGGGAAGAGACCACTGCTTATGTCTCTCTCTCATGCCCTCTACTCAATGATGGCCCATTGTGCACACGGAGAAACACACCAGTCAAAGACTGATATGTGAAACCTTGTGTCTCAACATTGGATTGTTCCTGGATTCAGCATGGTCGCTGCCAGGTATACCCAGGAGCATATGACCTGTGCTTTACATACATAGGGAGAGTAGTGAAGGCAGCACAGAGGCACACACCTGAGCCGCTATAACCACTTCTAAAGGTTGCAAATTTGTATATGTATATATATTATGCTATATCTATGTTGACAGCTTATCTGTATACGTTAAGGCCTGTCCAATCAGGTATCGTTTTGCCACTACAGAGGTAGCAGCCAAATTGTTGAACGATGTAATTTTGTGGGTATGGGATACCAGAGACAATAGAAATAACGGCTTTTCACATTCCCTGCCACCCTTCCTTTGCATTGTATCCCCTTTGGATTAGCTTCCAGTACAGGGCGGTACTTTCAGCAGCAGTTGCAGATACAGTATGCTACTTTCTGTAGAAACATTCATATTTGATGCATAAACAAGTGTTTGCTTCCCTTCCAGATCCTGACTCCGTGTATACAACACATGTTCTGGAGCCAGGATATTGGAAACATGTTCTGATGACAACAGCCACTTCAGTGAAGCCTGAAGGGAAAACAAACTGGGTTCACACTGGTCACTGCCAGAGAGTGACCGGGGGCAGGAGAGTAATCATGTATCATTATATCCTTTGTAAAATAAATGTAATGCTTATCCTCATAATAATAATAATGGGGAAGGCGTAATGGTATGACACCCTACTGGAAGCAATAGGTATTGCAGTGGAAGTACTGAACCTCACTGATATGATCTCAGGCCAGAGCAAATGAGGCTCGGGCAGTAAATCTACAGGCCCAGTGGACGCCATCCATTTATTCTCCTCAGTGTTTAATGTTTGGATTGTGATAAAATGTGTTAAGAATTTTAAAATGCTAGCTTAGCTACTCATCTTAATTTGCTTAAATATTAGAGCGTTAATGCTATAGAATGTAGGTTGAGAGATGTGTATATACTCAGTCTAACTTAATGACCAATAATGAGCCTTTGTGAAGAAATATTATCAGATCGATTGAAAAACACTTTTAAATCACACATTGAGACTGGGAAGCAGACAATTAAAACTTTAAAAGGTCTAATATTTCTATGTGTTCTTCTAACATTGTGGAATTGTTGTCCCTCTAGTATCATCTCCAAGGAGAAATCTCCATGATGACTATCATACTGGTTGACCTGATCTATGAAGCTATTGAGCCATAGAGCAAAGCAGCAAGTACTGTGAATTATGGACAGCTGAACAAAGATGGACTGTACTTTGAAATGTGTTTCCTAAACACCTCTTTACAATGTTGTGTTCTGCTTCTGCTTGTCTCATGAAGACACACGCATGCTCCTTCTCCTACCCAGGGATAGCATAGCTGCCATAGGTTCCAGCGAGGGGATGCCCTACGGGGTGTTACCTTGTATGGGTAAAGGGTGTGGACTCCTGAAAAGAGCCCAAGGCGTTTATGCCCTTCTCCCAGTGTTAGGTAAGGCAACCTGCCCTGTAGGATAGTTTAGTTTGGGGTCGCGAAGGAGAGTAAGATATTTGCGTGGTATAACATAGTAGGACAGCAGAAGTGATCTCAAAACAGTGGAAACAATGAAGATACATATTTGTGTCATGATAATAAAATTGTATATGTGTCTTTGAATTAACATATATTGAAATATTAAGAGTAGCAGTAATAGGGCTGGTCTGGAAGATAATAAAGTGTTGCGTTTCTTGAAAATTTAAACTTTAGGAGTTAGAGTATAGTGTGTGAAGCTTTAGGAGTTGACATATCAAGTTAAAAACCCTTTCTGCCTTCTCCTCGAGGGTCCTTGATGAGGAGCAGTGCAGGAGTGTATCTGCACCCGATGTGTCTGATGATCGGGTGCAGATGCACTCCTGCACTGCAGTGTTGGGCCTGTCCCGACATCGGAGCTGTGGAGGGAAATGATGTTGTCGGGGCAGGCCCGACATTGGATTGGAAAGGGTTAAGAGCGTACAGGATGATTCCTTAGATAGGACAGGCCCTTCTATATAGCCAGCTCTAATCACACATGCGCTGCTGACACTAATAAATCAACTCAAATTATGTGACCCGTGGAGACTACTTAACATGACTAGTAGGGAGTATACCTGTTGTTCTAGTGCCCACCATTCATTTTCTCGCATTGATTTCTACTTTATATCTAACAGCCTTTTTGACCAACACCGCCAGTCCACAATTTACCCGATAGCTCTCTCTGATCGTGCACCAGTCACACTACAGCTGCAGCTATGGCGCGTTCCTTCGGGAATCAGAGGACTTTAGGAAGTGTTTAAGACTCCAGTGGAACAATTATATGGACGATAATAGGGAACATACAGATGACATAGCATTGTTCTGGCAAGCCTCGAAGGCGGTAATGCGGGGCCCTGTTATAGGCTTTGTCTCCCACAAACATAAAAAGTTTCAGAAAGAATTTGTGGCATTACACACCTCCTTATTGGCAGCACACAAAGATCACATCAACTGCCCCAATAACAGCTCATAACAAACATTCCTAAACCCCTACTAGACACATTTGTACATACCCATGCCCACTGGCAGACTCAATTAACAAAAAATAAATTTTATAGATGGGGCAATAGGACCCGACGTTTATTAGCTAACCTGGCAAAGCAACACCAACACAAAGCCTAATAAGGACCAGCTGTGTTTTTTTTCCTGCATTTTGCGCAGTGTTTCATCCTTCGTCTTGAATATTTGCACACCTCCCATAGACTTGTATGGAAATTTCGCTGCAGCCAAGTGCTTCCTGTTCCTCTGCCTGGCGCCTTCTCCATCACACAGGGGTATAATGATATCGTCAAGCAGCCAGGATCATTCTGCAGAATCTTGGCCAAAATAGTCAAAGGCAGAAGACAGAAAATCTAGTGGGAACATTATGAAGGTGAACGAGTTTATTTTATTGCCGAAGCACAGTGTGGTCTATAAATGACTTGGAGGGGACAACGGGGCCTTAGTAATGACTTAGGTGGTACAACTAGGCTAATAAGTTACTGAGAGGGCAGAGTTGGGTCTATAGTTGCTAAGGGGGTGTGTAGTGGCCCAGTACATGCTTCCCTGGCCCCCTCCATAATGTCATACATGTATGTCTTATGTAGATGCTCTGTGCAAAACTGTCTTGTCATTCTGTTATGTGTATTGGACAGCTGCAGCAAGTGAGAGGCTAAGTGTTTGCAAAGCCTGGAAACGGTCTGTAAATGTATCAATTTATGTCCTGTCACGTGGTATGAGAGAGGTTATATAAGTGAGTGTTTGAGAGAGGGAAAAGAAGACCATGTCTCCTGGAGTGGTAGTCAAGAGGTCCAGCTACATGGGGGTACCTTTAGCCCTCATGTAGTGAAGCATGGAAGAGGGGGAGGAGAGGTTTTCCCCAAATTGGATGTGCATGTGAGGAGTAAAGAGTGAGCCCCAGCTAAGCAGAGCGAGAGCAACCGTGAGTGAGTGCTTGTCAAGGCCCAGTGCAGAAGTACTGTCTATGTTATCCTTTCCTATGCGGCCTTCCGCAGCTAGTGGATCACCGCGTGGAGGTACACCCATTTTGTCTGTCACACACGGGTGTTCTGAAGTCTGGATCACCATGTGTAGGTACTACTGTTCAAGTCTACTAATTTCCTGCTCTGTCATTTCTCCAAATTGTGCCTTGTGTTTTGAAGTTTGCCACATAAAGTTTATTTCAGGCCCTCACCATTCCCAGGGACATGAGGTACTTCATATCTGTCTGTGGCTCATTTAATTCTGCACCGGAGTTCATTCCGGTGTGTACCAGAATGGTGGCGCCACCCATGACAAACTCTTTTCCTGTTCCACCATCTATTGGGCATCCCTATCCTAAGGGTGTCAAGAAGAGGCCCAGCAGTGCCCTGGCCCTGGCTGTGTGATTCCCTCCAGGTGGGAGTGTGGTAAGTGCCACCATGACAAGCCAGCATCTTGCCCTCCCAGCGCCTCAGCGTATGCCATGTGTCCGGGATCACCTTACGGGATGCTGCAGCGTGCACTTTGACTTTGTTGCCCAAGGGCCCATGTACATCTGAAGCTGGTCATGACCAAGGGTCTGGTTCACTCCTTTCTTTGGCACTCATGTTGCCAACCCAGTGGAGAGTCCTGTACAAGTTCATCCATTTTTTTATTCTTTGGGGATAGGAGGGGGATCGTGGAGTGGAGAGAGTTATGTGGGTGGGGGGAGGGAGGAGGAGAAAGATTGGGGAGGGAAAAGTTTTCATCCATGGTCATCCGGCATCCCGTAGATGCAGGTGGAAAGTACTTTTCTGAAGTTTTTTAAATAAGGAAGAAACAGAAACTAATGATGCCAAGTGTTGAATGAATGAAAGTTTATTCAAGTATAAGGAATGCTGGAACTGAAGTTCGCAGGGTGATAAGTGGAAGCCAGACATGACAGGGTTAACAGGAAGGGAATAGTTAACCTCGCCAGGGGTAAGGGAAAGGGTTGGAGGGATTTTTTGAGAAACTTGTCATAGCAGCAATGAGGGGGAGGGATCCTTGGAGTCAGCATAAAAGTATGGTGGGCGGGAAGGCAGAGGCTGGATAGCTACCTTCCCCCTTTTGATTGATTAGTAAGTGGGTCTGTCACCTCTTGGCTTTGACAGGCAGTTCCCCTGCAAAGATGGTGAAGTGGCTAGCCAGGGTATGGCTAACCAGCCTCGGTGTCGGGAGGTCAGCGACTACAGGCTAGTTGATGAGTGGTGGATCTCCTGAGTCAGTTGGCTTGTGGCGGGAGGCGTAGTTTGAGAAATAGTGTCACCTAAGTTGGTTTGTATGCGACGGGTGGCAGTTACAACTATTTCCCATGTTGGTGAGGCGACAGAGTTTTTGTGGCTCCAAGGATCTCTCCCTAGGTTTCCCATTGGGTTAAAATGTTTCATATGTTTAATGTTATCTTTGTTAATTAATATGACTGCTGTGGCCAAATTAATCCAAAGAAAAAGGTGTATGTGGTTAATTAGGTAAGATGGGGTTTGAAGGGGGTGGCAGCAATGGAGATGACTCCGTTATATACAGTCATGGTCTCTCAGAAGTGATTATCTGATGGGTGTGGGGAGGGGAGAGAGTTTGGGGGTGGGGAAGGGGTTTGGGGAGAGGGTTATGGGAGTGGGGAGAGGAGAGGGTTATGGGGGAAGGGAAGGGGGATTGGGGAGGTGAAAGCTTCTAGCCGTTGTCATGGCATTTGTTTGGTCTGCAGCATGAGAAAAGTCCTCGGAAAGCTCTAAATAAAGAAGAAAACAAGTGTGAGACTTGGGGGCTCAGGTGGTGCTTGGTTATCCTTTCCTACACGGACTAGATGTACCTATCCTTGTCTCAGCAAGTTGTGATTTTAGCTACTGAACATAAATCTGCACATTAGTGATGAGCAAACTGAAACAGTCCAACCCTGTTTTGGGTTAAATGTCACTAAAATTTCAGTTCAGTGTGAACCCAAATCTCGGGCGGTTTGTCTCAGGTGAACCACCACCACTGTTATACACTAGTTTTAGGGGTATTGGTGAAGTTCCTGTTCAGTTTAAACTAATCTGGAATGAACCAAACTTTATGCTGAAATTCGGTGAACCAGCCACACCGAACTTTTGAAAAGTTCACTCATCACTACTGGTCATTATATGTTCATATACCCACACAACGTATAACTCCCGTATACAGTAGTATACACTGTGTACAATTCAGGTATCCAGTAACCATAGGATCACCATTACCTCTAATCTATACACAGACAAATGAAGGGAGAAAATAAAGCTTTGTTCACATCAGTGGCTATTACCGAAGCCGCTGACGTAAATCACACATGAGACGGTGGACAAAAAAATGTTGCATGTCCGGTAAAGTGCTGTGGGATGACAGCAACTCAACAGACCCCATTATAGTCAATGGGGTCAGCTCACCGCCATAAGGTTCTATTGTAAAAAGGAACCGTTTGCCCGAGGATTCTGTTTTCCTGTTCTCATAATAGAGCAAGAAAACAAAATCCCCAATGCAAATGTAATAACCTAAGTTTAATTTCCCTGCCTCCATGAACCTCACAGAAAAAATACCGTCAGAGATAAAAATTGAATGAATTTGTATTCACCTGGTGAATCTGGCCCATCTTCCGGTCTTCCTTCTGCTGCTGGAAAAAAAAATGGACAAGATGAGAAACTAAAGGTCACAAAGAAAAACACATTATACTCTGTGTCTGTCCATGACATACCATGAACCGATGATGGAATGCTTCAATATGCCCATGGGAGATCATTCTGTACTTACCTCTTGATGTTCTCTGCCTTATCAATTATTTGGCATTCGCTGATAAGGTTGCCATCTTCAATATCATTAGTTAGAGTTTGATAATTAGACTTTTCGTTCTTGTCTTCTTCCCTATTAGATAACACATAATATATATATTTAGTGTGATGTAAACTTAGCCATTTTTTCCTAGCAGAAAACTGGCCAAAGACTCTAAGTAAAGTCTTGCCCTTGTAATGTGTGGATATCCATGACTGAACTAATGGGGCCATGCCTTGTAATGTGCAGCACAAGAGCGCAACCCAACCACAATACTAATCCGTATACTAACATAAGTCCTATCCAGTCATCCCATGAATGTGTCCTGTGTACCGACCCGACTCATCATCTATGTGATATCCAGTGTGTACCGCCACGTTGTATATTACTGTCAGTCTGGATAATACAAGTCATTATCAGTGAACTATGTGTAATGTTGTGTCATATACGGTGTGTACAATAAGCCCATCGTAGAGGATGCGGTACTTACATAGTGATGTTGGCAGATTCATCCAGGAGGGTGTCACTAGGACAGGCAGTGATGTTTGCAGGTTCTGCCTTGTCCTCTTCGCTATTAAACAATACATAAATATTATATATATATATAATGTTGTGTGATATATGATATATTTATACAATAAGCCCATTGGAGATGATTCAGTACTTACACAGTGATGCTGCCGGATGTATCCATATTGCTGGAATCCTCGAGGCCGGACGGTGTCTTATTATCCTCCTCTTTGTCATCTTCTTCTCTGTTGAACAACACATAACATATATATACATTTAGTTCTGGCAGTTAATGGGTCCAGAGGATAATATAACCGTACATATAAAAAGAAAATCTACAGGTGGTAGGGTTAACCGTTTCAGGACTGGTGTATTTTAAGCTTTAAGGAAGCAGTGACTTTTAATATTTTTGCATCTCCATGTTCTGATAACCATAACTTTGTAATTTTGCCATCAGAGGTCCCATATGGGGTTTATTATAGTGGGATAATTTAAATAAATTAAGTGCCCATTTAAACCAAATAACTCCCGATCAAAAATCGCTCACAGCCGTCTTTGGAGCAAGGATCATTGGGTCTAACTGCACGGAATTCATACATTTTTCATTAACAAGTTGTTCATTGATCTTATTCAGCTAGCTTAAAGAGAATGATAAGCCTTATCAGTGCCGCGCGCTTAGTTCTCAGTGGGATACCACTGATACTATTGTTTCAGCTGGTGTACAGCTCAGAGAACACAGCAGGGGTATAAAGAAAACTGCAGTCCAGCTGTGTTCTGCATACCCTGCTCAGAGCGCTCAGCTATATACTTGCTGAGCGCTCCATGAAAACAGCAGGAGTATGCAAAAGATAGGGGTCCCACTTGTATTCTGCATACAGCGTGAACCTTCATTTACACTCTTTTGCAAAGTGAATGTTCAAAACCGTCAACTAAACTGCTGTGTGAGCGAACTTTGAGCGACCATCTTGCTGTGTAAATGCACACAACGATGTCGCTCAAGAAATGTCTTTTGAGCGAGAATCAATGCATCTAAAAGGGCCTTTAGAAAGAAAAAACATTTCCAATAACCCTAGAACAATAGGGTCATCATGCTAGGAGATACTTACTGGTAATAAACCACGTTGCTGTTCTTGGTGGTCTCCCGCCACCTGTGGGAGAAGAAAAGGAAAGAATTATAAACAAGGATTTTTCAGTAACAACCAATCAGATTGCAGCTGACATTTTTTGGTGACTGTATGAAGGTCTACTTTGTATGATTGGCTTGCCATGGTCAGTCAGTGATATCGGCTTCTTTCCCTTTGCAAGAGAGCAATGAGGAAGAGTAACATAATATTAGGGGCTCCTGGGTGATTGCTGATATTTGTGTTATATTTCCTTCTACATTCCCGCTCTTATCATTGTGTTATCTATGGTCCCTTGTCCGTGATGTGTGATTATAGGATGAGTGTGGGGCTATGTCTGTGAAGAACAGCACCAGGTATTGTGGTAACAGTCACTATCATGGGGGTGCTACAGTGAATACTTGCTGTTTTTGCAAGAAGATTCTAAGATTCTTCTGCGGCAACTCATTAGCACAATTGTTGTAATATGTTGGAAAAACTGAGTATGCCGCTGCTTCCTCCTCCTGGATCCTATTGGAGAGTAAAGAAGATGGTGATAATCTAGGACATTGTCTCCGTACTACAGGGTGTAGAATTCAGGAACATCAGCGCCCGCCATCATTTTCCTATACAAGCAGCACTTTGGTAAATGATGGATGGGTAGATGTCTATCAGAGCCGTTTGCACCCCGCACCATCACCACAAGACGGATAACCCTACATCAGAATCATCCAAACACATCCTGTCTGTGATACATAGTTCTATATGGAACTAGTCACACACACATTTGGAGAAATATACGTCGCTGTATACGTCTAAATCTAAAGTGCGCCAAATCTATTAAGAGGCGGTCATTTCTTTCTAAGTTTGGCATATCTCTGGCCAATCTGTGCGCCAGAATGTGGAGTCTATGCCAGCTGTCAGCTGCTGCAGATTTGTTCCATAAGTCACGCCAGGTATTGGCATAAATCATAGTTAATCTCTCAGGCAGTTGAACTTCCCTTTTGCTAGTCTCATTTTTTTCTCTAAAAGTGGTGATTGAGATGAAAAAATAAAAACATCACATTTTTGCCCATATTTAGTGTGCTGAATAAATTAGCTTTTTTTTCCAGCAGAAAACTGGCCAAAGACTCTAAGTAAATTCTCCGCCTTGTAATGTGTGGATATCCATGACTGAACTAATGGGGCCATGCCTTGTAATGTGCAGCACAAGAGCGCAACCCAACCGCAATACTAATCCACATACTAACATAAGTCCTATCCAGTCATCCCGTGAATGTGTCCTGTGTACTGACCCAACTCATCATCTATGTGATATCCAGTGTGTACCGACATGTCGTATATTACTGTCAGTCTGGATAATACAAGTCATTATCAATGAACTATGTGTAATGTTGTGTCATATACGGTGTGAACAATAAGTCCATCATAGAGGATGCGGTACTTACATAGTGATGTTGGCAGATTCATCCAGGAGGGTGTCACTAGGACACGCAGTGATGTTTGCAGGTTCTGCCTTGTCCTCTTCGCTATTAAACAATACATAAATATTATATATATATAATGTTGTGTGATGCATGATATATTTTTATACAATAAGCCCATTGGAGATGATTCTGTACTTACACAGTGATGCTGTTGGATGTGTCCATCATGCTGGTATCCTCGAGGCCGGAAGGTGTCTCATTATCCTCATCATCTCTGTTGAACAACACATAACATATATATATACATTGAGATCTGGCAGTTAATGGGTCCAGAGGATAATATAACCGTACGTATAAAAAGAAAATCTACAAGTGGTAGGGTTAACCGTTTCAGGACTGGTGTATTTTAGGCTTTAAGGAAGCAGTGACTTTTAATATTTTTGCATCTCCATGTTCTGATAACCATAACTTTGTAATTTTGCCATCCGAGGTCCCATATGGGGTTCATTATAGTGGGATAATTTAAATAAATTAAGTGCCCCATTTTGGGGTAGATGGGGGTTACTTATGAACTCTCACTCCTTTCTGTCCTTTTAACAGGAGGATAATTAAGGCCCATTTAAACCAAATGACTCCCGATCAAAAATCGCTCACAGCCGTCTTTGGAGCAAGGATCATTGGGTCTAACTGCACGGAATTCATACATTTTTCATTAACAAGTTGTTCATTGATCTTATTCAGCTAGCTTAAAGAGAATGATAAGCCTTATCAGTGCCGCGCGCTTAGTTCTCAGTGGGATACCACTGATACTATTGTTTCAGCTGGTGTACAGCTCTGAGAACACAGCAGGGGTATAAAGAAAACAGCAGTCCAGCTGTGTTCTGCATACCCTGCTCAGAGCGCTCAGCTATATACTTGCTGAGCGCTCCATGAAAACAGCAGGAGTATGCAAAAGATAGGGGTCCCACTTGTATTCTGCATACAGCGTGAACCTTCATTTACACTCTTTTGCAAAGTGAATGTTCAAAACCGTCAACTAAACTGCTGTGTGAGCGAACTTTGAGCGACCATCTTGCTGTGTAAATGCACACAACGATGTCGCTCAAGAAATGTCTTTTGAGCGAGAATCAATGCATCTAAAAGGGCCTTTAGAAAGAAAAAACATTTCCAATAACCCTAAAACAATAGGGTCATCATGCTAGGAGATACTTACTGGTAATAAACCACGTTGCTGTTCTTGGTGGTCTCCCGCCACCTGTGGGAGAAGAAAAGGAAAGAATTATAAACAAGGATTTTTCAGTAACAACCAATCAGATTGCAGCTGACATTTTTTGGTGACTGTATGAAGGTCTACTTTGTATGATTGGCTTGCCATGGTCAGTCAGTGATATCGGCTTCTTTCCCTTTGCAAGAGAGCAATGAGGAAGAGTAACATAATATTAGGGGCTCCTGGGTGATTGCTGATATTTGTGTTATATTTCCTTCTACATTCCCGCTCTTATCATTGTGTTATCTATGGTCCCTTGTCCGTGATGTGTGATTATAGGATGAGTGTGGGGCTATGTCTGTGAAGAACAGCACCAGGTATTGTGGTAACAGTCACTATCATGGGGGTCCTACAGTGAATACTTGCTGTTTTTGCAAGAAGATTCTAAGATTCTTCTGCGGCAACTCATTAGCACAATTGTTGTAATATGTTGGGAAAACTGAGTATGCCGCTGCTTCCTCCTCCTGGATCCTATTGGAGAGTAAAGAAGATGGTGATAATCTAGGACATTGTCTCCGTACTACAGGGTGTAGAATTCAGGAACATTAGTGCCCGCCATCATTTTCCTGTATAAGCAGCACTTTGGTAAATGATGGATGGGTAGATGTCTATCCATGACTGAACTAATGGCGCCATGCCTTGTACTGTGCAGCACATAAGCGCAACCCAACTGCAATACTAATCCATATACAAACATAAGTCCTATCCGGTCATCCCGTGAATATGTCCTGTGTACCGACCCTACTCATCATCTATGTGATATCCAGTGTGTACCGCCATGTTGTATATTACTGTCTGTCTGGATAATACAAGTCATTATCAATGAACTATGTGTAATGTTGTGTCATATACGGTGTGTACAATAAGCCCATAGTAGAGGATGCGGTACTTACAGAACGATGTTGGCAGATTCGTCCAGGAGGGGGTCACTAGGACAGGCAGTGATGTTTACAGGTTCTGCCTTGTCCTCTTCGCTATTAAACAATACATAAATATTATATATATAGTGTTGTATGATATATGATATATTTATACAATAAGCCCATTGGAGATGGTTCAGTACTTACACAGTGATGCTGTCGGATGTGTCCATATTGCTAGAAACCTCAAGGCCGGACAGTGTCTTATTATCCTCCTCTTCGTCATCATCTTCTCTGTTAAACAACACATAACATATATATACATTTAGTTCTGGCAGTTAATGGGTCCAGAGGATAATATAACCGTACATCTCCATGTTCTGATAGTCATAACTTTGTAATTTTGCCATCAGAGGTCCCATATGGAGTTTATTATAGTGGGATCATTTAAATAAGTTAAGTGCCCCATTTTAGGGCAGATGGGGGTTACTTATGAACTGTCACTCCTTGCTGTCCTTTTATTAGGAGAATTAAGGCCCATTTAAACCCAAAAATTCTCGATCAAAAATCGCTCAAAGCCATCTTTTGAGCAAGGATCATTGGGTCTAACTGCACGGACTTTGTGCATTTTTCATTAACAAGTTGTTCATTGATCTCTTTCAGCAAGCTTAAAGAGAATGATAAGCCTTATCAGTGCCGCGCGCTTAGTTCTCAGTGGGATACCACTGATACTATTGTTTCAGCTGGTGTCCCACTCGGAGAACACAGCAGTAGTATGCACAATACATGGGTCCAGCTATGTTCTGCATACCCTGCTCGGAGCGCTCAGCTGGTACACCAGCTAAGCGCTCCGAAAAGACAACAGCTGTATGTGGAAGATAGCGGTCCCACTTGTATTCTGCATACAGCGTGAGCCTTCATTTACACACTTATGCAGAGTAAACGCTCAAAATTCTCAACCAAACTGCCATTTGAGCGAATTTTGAGCGATCATCTTGCCGTGTAAATGCACACAATGATTATCGCTCAAAAGATGTTGTTTGACGGAGAATCGTTGTGTCTAAAAGGGCCTTTAGAAAGAAAAAACAGCTATTTCTATAACAATAGAACAATAGGGTCATCATGCTAGGAGATACTTACCGGTAATACACCACGCTGTTGTTGTTGGTGGCCTCCAGCCACCTGTGGGAGAAGAAAAGGAAAGAATTATAAACAAGGAACTTTCAGAAACAACCAATCAGATTGCAGCTGCCATTTTTGGTGACTGTATGAAGGTCTACTTTGTATGATTGGCTTCCTATGGTCAGTCGGTGATATCGGCTTCTCTCCCCTTGCAAAAGAGCAATGAAGAAGAGTAACATAATATTAGGGGCTCATGGGTGATAGTTGATATTTGTGTTATATTTCCTTCTACATTCCCGCTCTTATCATTGTGTTATCTATGGCCGCTTGTCCCTGACATGTGATTATATGATGAGTGTAGGGATATGTCTGTGAAAAAAAGCACCAGGTATTGTAGTAACAGTCACTATCATGGGGGTCCTACAGTGAAATACTTACTGCTTTTGCAAGAAGATTCTGAGATTTTTTTGCGGCAACTCATTAGCACAGTTGTTATAGTATGTTGGGAAAACTGAGTATGTCACCGCTTCCTCCTCCTGGGTCCTATTAGAGAGTAAAGAAGATGGTGATAATCTAGGACATTGTCTCCGTACTACAGGGTGTAGAATTCAGGAACATTAGCGCCTGCCATCATTTTCCTGTACAAGCAGCACTTTGGTAAATGATGGATGGGTAGATGTCTATCAGAGCCGTTTGCACCCCGCGCCATCACCACAAGACGGACAACCCTACATCAGAATCATCCAAACACATCCTGTCTGTGATACATAGTTCAACATGGAACTAGTCACAAACACATTTGGGGAAATGTACGTCGCAGTATATGGCAGTCTAAATCCAAAGTGCGCCAAATCTATTAAGAGGCAATCATTTCTTACTAAGTTTGGCATATCTCTGGCCAATCTGTGCGCCAGAATGTGGAATCTATGACAGCTGTCTGCTACTGCAGATTTGTTCCATAACATACGCCAGTTATTGGCATAAATCATAGTAAATCTCTCAGGCAGTTGAACTTCCCTTTTGCTAGTCTCATCCAGTCATCCCATGAATGTGTCCTGTGTACCGACCCGACTCATCATCTATGTGATATCCAGTGTGTACCGCCATGTTGTATATTACTGTCTGTCTGGATAATACAAGTCATTATCAATGAACTATGTGTAATGTTGTGTCATATACGGTGTGTACAATAAGCCCATCGTAGAGGATGCGGTACTTACAGAACGATGTTGGCAGATTCATCCAGGAGGGGGTCACTAGGACAGGCAGTGATGTTTACAGGTTCTGCCTTGTCCTCTTCGCTATTAAACAATACATAAATATTATATATATAGTGTTGTGTGATATATGATATATTTATACAATAAGCCCATTGGAGATGATTCAGTACTTACACAGTGATGCTGTCGGATGTATCCATAATGCTGGAATCCTGGAGGCCGGAGAGTATCTCATTATCCTCCTCATCATCTTCTTCTCTGTTGAACAATACATAACATATATATATATATATATACATTTAGTTCTGGTGGCTAATAGGGCCAGAGGATAATATAACCTTACATAGAAAAGGAAAATCACGACTGCTGTATTTTAGGCTTTAAGGAAGCAGTGACTTTTGATATTTTTGCATCTCCATGTTCTGATAGCCATAACTTGGTAATTTTGCCATCAGAGGTCCCATCTGGGGTTTATTATAGTGGGATAATTTAAATAAGTTAAGTGCCCTATTTTGGGGTATATGGGGGTTACTAGGGAACTGTCACTCCTTTCTGCCCTTTTATTAAGAGGAGAATTAAGGCCTCATTAAACCCAACAATTCTCGATCAAAAATCGCTCAAAGCCATCTTTTAAGCAAGAATTGTTGGGTGCACGGACTTTGTACATTTTTCATTAACAAGTTGTTCGTCGATCTCTTTTAGCAAGCTGAGAGAGAACGATGAGCCCTATCAGTGCCGCGCACGATGTTCTTAGTGGGAAACCTCCGATACTATTGTTTTAGCTGGTGTCCCGCTTAGAGAACACAGCAGGAGTATGCCGAAAACAGCGGTCCAGCTATGTTCTGCATATCCCACTCTGAGTGCTCAGCTATATACTACTAGCTGAGCGCTCGGTAAACACAGCAGGATTATGCAGAAGACAGCACTCCAACTGTCTTCTGTATACTTCACTTGGAGAGTACACCTATATACCAGCTGAGTGCTCCGAGAAGACAACAGCTGTATGCAAAAGATAGCGGTCCCATTTGTATTCTGCATACAGTGTGAGCCTTCATTTACACACTTATGCAAACTGAACGCTCAAAACCGTCACCTAAACTGCCATTTGAGCAAATTTTGAGCGATCATCTTGCTGTGTAAATGCACACAATGGTTATCGCTCAAAAGATGTCTTTTGAGCAAAATCGTTGCGTCTAAAAGGGCCTTTAGAAAGAAAAAAACAGCAATTCCTATAACACTAGAACAATAGGGTCATCATGCTAGGAGATACTTACTGGTAATACACCACGCTGATGTTCTTGGTGGTCTCCAGCCACCTGTGGGAGAAGAAAAGGAAAGAATTATAAACAAGGATTTTTCAGTAACAACCAATCAGATTGCAGCTGCCATTTTTTGGTGACTGTATGAAGGTCTACTTTGTATGATTGGCTTGCTGTGGTCAGTCAGTGATATCGGCTTCTCTTTCCATGCAAGAGAGCAGTGAAGAAGCGTAGCAGGATAATAGGGGCTCCTGGGTGATGGTTGATATTTGTGTAATATTTCCTTCTACATTCCTGTTTTTCCATTGTGTTATCTATGGCCCCTTGTCCCTGATATGTGATCATATGATGAGTGTGGGGCTATGTCTGTGAAGAATAGCACCTGGTATTGTGGTAACAGTCACTATCATGGGGGTCCTACAGTGAAATACTTACTGCTTTGCCAAGAAGGTTTTGAGGTTTCTCATCGGCACAGATGTTATAATAGGCCGGTAAGGTGTAGAATGTTGCCGCTTCTTCCTCGTGGGTCCTATTAGAGAGTAAAGAAGATGGTGATAATCTAGGACATCGTCTCCCTACTACAGGGTGTAGAATTCAGGAACATCAGCGCCCGCCATCATTTTCCAGATACAGGCAGCACTTCTGATGATGATAGATGAATAGATGGACCTTGGTGTGTCAGATTAGAAACCTCAGAGAACAAACACCCTGCAACCACTGCTGGGAGAACACAAGCCGGTGGAAGCAGAGGTACGGTATACAAAATTTTTCTGTGGCATTCTCTGGGCCGCTCATCCATGTGGAAGCACTCTGAACCAATTTGGTTCTGAAGCCATCCTTGCAGATCACGTACACATACTTGTTTTTTTTAAGGTAATTTAGTATGACTTTAATAAAATGTGCTATACGTTTGTGATATTTGAGGGCAAACCAGGTTCTTCCTTATGAACTCTGTATTTGTTGGCATTATCCTGGTTTATGCCATAAGTTGGTTGTACCTCGTTACACTTGTTTTCATGGTGTCCATCTATTTATCTAAATATCCCCCAAGGGTCATACAATAAGATACTTACATCATAACTGGATATGCTCGCTTTAAATCTTTCTCAATAATTAGCTCTCTCTCTCAATACTGTTAAAGAGTAAATAAGATAGTGAGAATCTAGTATGAGGGTCAGCCATTATTCTATAAGAAAACCATCGCCAACCTCTACCGCCACCTCAAGGAAAGCTACGGACATGCTAGAAAATAAAGAAAGGCACAAAGGCACTCCAGATGCAGTGGACATACCTGGCACCAACTACAACCCTCAATGCAAGGTTGGTTCTGCAGCTCCTTATATAATATACATGATGTCATACTATGTGGAGGAGGAGCCAACAACATTTGGTGACATCACAAGCAGCAATTAAGGACAAGACAAAATCAAATTTTATAGACATAAAATAGTCCCTAAATTCTTTCCCCAGCCTCCAAAACCTTGTACATGGGACAACATTGTCATCTCTATAGAATGTAATTGTGGAGGATGGATGTGGAAATGTTGGATGGTTGGATGATGGGTAGCGAGATAATAGATACATATGAGGTTTATAGGACTGTACATTATAAATAATAGTATTATATAATAATTCATGACGGGCTCTTATCATTTCTGTGTATGCCCCTCCCAGACACTGAGGACCTTTATAGCAAAGAAAATCGCACGTTCAATCTTTGCGATAGGAAAAAAAGGAGGCTCCATAGGGAAACATGGGAGATAAAAAAAAACCTTGCAAAACGCAGATAGACAGGACATGCTGTGATTTTTTTCCCTTCGCAACATCGCATTAGTGAAAACATTGCAAATGAGAAGGAAAATCATTGTTTTTTATAATTCTGCGTTTTCAGTCACTTTCGCATTGTTCAGAAAAATTGTGCGATTTTATCCCCAGTATGAAGTAGCCCTAAGGATGGTTTCATGTGGGTGAGAAAATAGCACGATTTTCGCGCAATGCAAGAGTAAGTAACGATGCAGAATGATGAAAACAATGTTTTTCCCTGGTTTTCTTCACATTTGTGATGTTTTCACTCATACGATATTGCGATTCTTCTGCGTTTTGCATTGTTTTTATCTCCCATGTTTCCCTCGGTCAATCTTGTCCCCGGTGCCCAGTTGTCCAAAACGGTTGTTTCCTTGCATGAATATTCTGCCAAATTCATCTACCAATGCCAGGTGATTGCGCCCAAGAGAGCAGAGCACCACCTTGCTGGCCATGGATATTGGCACGGGCGTCTGCATGTTCAGAGGGTTGAAGCCTTCAAGGGTCCCAAATATATCTTGGTAGACGGCAGGGGAGTGTGCCTCAAGGTGGGCGGCGCCATCACTGGTGACATAGAGGACGCTGCTGTGATGGCTGCACATCTGGGTGACAGACGCGTCCGGGAGGATCTCGGAGATCTTCCGCAGCCTCAGATTGAAGGAAGGTTCGTTGATGGTGACGCTGTAGACCTTCCCTTCCTCTGAAAGCAGCAGCAGTTGTCTTGCTTCCTCCATGCCAAGTCGGACCAGCTTCTTCATCTTCATGGACGGGTGGAAGGTTATCTCGAAGATTTTATTTGCAGTGGACTGATCGTAGATTTCGACGCAGTCGCATTCTCTCGCTTCTTGCTTGGCGTCTCTGACCTCTCGTGAGGCGAGTACGTAGAAATAACTGCTCCTTGGGTCACCGGTGAAATCCTTGACGTCTGTGCGCAGCGCCGCGCAATTCAAGTCGGTTTTCCACTCTCCATTGCGGAAGATGAAGTTGGGAACCTGGAGGTTGCCGCTGATGTGGAAGAGCGCCCCCCAGTAGTCTAGGATGAACAGGTTGTCTGCCGTCACCAGGAAGCACTGGAAGCCATTGGGGGCAGTGGTCAGCATGCTGATGATACTAGACGTACGCCAGCGGCCGGCAAAATGGTGGAAGCTCATCCCTTTCGTGTAGTTCAGGATGGTCAGTCTCCTCCAGTCGGCAGCCTCCCTTACGTCAGGGCGAATCCTCCAGCACAGGCTCCTCCCGACACAATGTGTTTTTAACATTAAAAAGTCCTATTGACTTTTGCGCTAAAAACTGCAGCAAAATCAAGCGAAAAAAATGTGGAAAAAAAATCAGGCGCGATGTTTTTGTGAGAAAAAGCAGCGCTGATGTTCAAAACTCGAGGGAAGAAAGTTGCAATTTTGCCACGATTTTCTCATTGCAAAATCGTGACTGCCCGTGAAGAACTAGCCTTAATCTGCCAAGTGTGAATGCAACCTAATAGAATCTGAATCAACTATAGTACAGTAAGGCCGCCTGCAGACGGGCGGGTTGGATCCAGCGGCTAGGATTCTCACCGCGGGACCCGACCCGAGCACCTGCAGAGAGTAGCGTGTCACTCACCTGCTCCTGCGGCCTGGCTCTTTCATGTGCCGGCTGCTGGGCAGCCGGCGCATGCACAGAGCGGGGCCTCGCACAGGAATAGAACATGCTGCAATTTGCCGCGCGAGATTTCGTGCAACCAAATCGCGGCCGTCAGCATAGAATTGCGTTTGTTAACGCAATCCTATGCAGGCTTCCAGCGGCGGAAATTCCGCGGGAAATCCCGCCGCGGAATTTTCGCTTATGTGCAGGGGGCCTAATACAGTGAGGGATGTTATAATTAGGCAATAGGGGATATACAAATAAGCAGTCTGGTACAATCCTGCATTCTAGACATGTTGTATTAGTAAATACTGTATATGCAACACAGTAACAAATATTAACATAAAATAGATACAATTATAATCTGCACCTGGAACTGAACCCTGACAGCAGGCATCATAGGCTCCACTGTCTGCAGCTGGGAAATGAGTATCACACTCCGTACTTATCTCATGGAATTACTGGATGTTGGTCAGCAGAAAGACAAAACCCTCCACTGAACCGAACCCAGCCCCCAAGTATGGTGGACAGCCCACCGATGATAGGGGTCAATCAATTTTTAATAACCTAACATAAGAAAGATAAGGAAACAGTGTAATAAATGTGACATTAGTTATTTGGTTATATAATGTTATGTATTATGGAAATGAAAAATATGTAAAACATTCCGGAAGTTGCTAGTAGAATTTGAATATAGAATCATATGTCAAAAGGTATAGTCAAGCGTTTATTTGAATGATGACTTTAAAATACTAAATGTATGATTAATTAGATTTTATTCAGCTATCTTACAAGTCTGAACTTTTGACAATGTACTGAATCCCAAGTAGGTGGTTAAAACCAGTTCTATGTGTTTAACTAGAAACAATGCCCCCTCTTTTGATGTGCAATTTGTTGATGGACCTTGAAGATTACATTCTGGTTTGGGAAGAAATGTAATTAACAATGTACTCAGCCAGTACGGAGTCAACCTTTATTATCATATGTAACTGTTTTATGTCCACTTCAAACAGTTTTGTTGATACCTTTTATTTAGAAGACTTTTGATTTACAGCCATGTTGTAATCTGTTGGAATGTAGATTTGGTCAGCAAAAGTAGATTGAAACTAATTATCAGGTAACATTTGGAAACGCCTTATTTTCATCTTGCATAAAGACTAAGCAATGTTCAACAATAAACTAGAACTCATACTGATATCACTAGACTGTCTGTGTGTGTAGTGGATTATTATGGTTCTCAACTGCGAGTACTCAATATAATATTTCCTCTTAATTTGGACTCAGGCAACATTCGCATTTGGTCTTCATTGATAGACCCCCAACAGTTTATTTGGCGCCCGACACGTGGGGCAGAGGCTAACTCCTTACCTGCAGCCGATACCTGACGACACTACCTGCCGACTAGCCGGACCAGAGGCCACGGGACCCCAGATCTACAAAACACCGGTGTACGGTAAGCCCTTGACTTGCCACTCAAGCTCTGGGCTCTCCTGACTTCAGTCTCGTGTCGACAGGGGGTGAGTTGCTGCATGTTATATAGGACGCTTCTGCCTGTTATTTACGGTGTTCTTAGTAACCGTGCTAGACGGAAGAACCCTTGTGTGTATATTTTCATGCCATGTTGCCTGTAGTAATTGTTGAAATCTGTACGTTGATAGCTTGTCATGTTAGCCATAATTTGCTTTTACTGAGTCTGTTATAATATCACCAGAAGTTCCCTTAGAAGAGAGGTCTGGTCTCCCCTAAACCCCCCCTAAGGAGTCCGTAAAACTATTCCGGGACAAGGACGACTGTGTGCCCTCCTATAACGTACTGTGTGAAAATAGTGTCCTGTTTACTTAGTGATGAATAGTGGGAAATAAATTTTAAAAAAATGATAATAATAAGAAAAAAAATATATAAAAAAAAAAAATAGTAATAATAAGGGTCTGTGTGCCATAAGCTGTGTGAGAAAGGGAAGGGGGAGACGTATGCAGACAAGTGTATAAAATATAGAAAGATAGGACTTAGAAATGTGGGAACCTTTAACTATGAGTTCTGGTAACAGTACGGGAAAAAGCATATGAAAGATATCAGAGACGCCGGTTTAGATAAAGGAACAGACAATATGGGAAACGTACAGGGCAAGCAGTATGCCTATATGGAAATCAGCTAGAGAAATAGTAAAAGACAAAGAAGGCACGTTAGCTGTGGGAAGAAGAATGTAGTAAGGTGTTTAGAATTTTGGGAGTCTTAGACCAGCAAGTTTGGGGAAAGATTCAGAGATAGTCAAAAGGTTGTATAAAAATATGTTAGATGGATTAAGGCAAGTATAGATACGGCAGTAAGGGGTTATCAGAGAAAGGGAATCCTCCTATAGCTTGTGTTCCTCTGGCACATAAAGTAAGTTCATGCAAAATCTGTGGATAATTATGTGACAAATAACCACTATTGTTTGTCTTGTATGTCTTGTTGTTATGTAAACTAATCTTTGTTGTACCTCTTAGTCTTCTTGTAATGTCTAATTTCTAAGTGTAAGAAAGTTGTACCCCATTCACATCTGTGGGGGCTTTTAAGGATATAAGGGTTAAAAATGCAGAAAATGTTGCGCTGTTAGAAGCGCTTAGCAGGTTTTCTTTTCTATGTGTTTAAAGGGGTTGTCCCGCAGCAGCAAGTGGGTCTATACACTTCTGTATGGCCATATTAATGCACTTTGTAATGTACATTGTGCATTAATTATGAGCCATACAGAAGTTATAAAAAGTTTTTCACTTACCTGCTCCGTTGCTGGCGTCCTCGTCTCCATGGTTGCCGTCTAATTTTCGCCGTCTAATGGCCAAATTAGACGCGCTTGCGCAGTCCGGGTCTTCTTATCTTCTCAATGGGGCTCCGTGTAGCTCCGTGTAGCTCCGCCCCGTCACGTGCCGATTCCAGCCAATCAGGAGGCTGGAATCGGCAATGGACCGCACAGAAGCCCTGCGGTCCACGGAGGGAGAAGATGCCGGCGGCCATCTTTACCGGGTAAGTAAGAAGTCACCGGAGCGCGGGGATTCAGGTAAGCGCTGTCCGGTGATCTTTTTTAACCCCTGCATCGGGGTTGTCTCGCGCCGAACGGGGGGGGGGTTGAAAAAAAAAAAACCCGTTTCGGCGCGGGACAACCCCTTTAACTATTCGTATCCTCAGAGAAGTATACGTCTTGTAATTACTAATGATTAATGCTGTTTAAAATCTGAATGTTCTGGTTGCTTATTAATATCTTAGCTATTGTTCTGTTTCATAGAGAGATAAAATTCAGTGTCATAGAAAGGAAGACAGACGCTGATGAAATAAGAAACTTGTAATGAATTACGTGAATTATACAGTCTTAAAAATAGAAAACATATAGGAATTTTAAGATATATATATATATTTTTGCTTTTTGGGTAAATGTCAGTTCTGTGATTGGTTGGACGTCTGTATCACTGCTAAATGCTGTTAGTACTGCACTGTCTCTGAGAGAATGTTCTGTAGGAGAGACATGCAAACGACCAGCATCGAAGGGGTGGAGCTAGATGATGTAAAAGTAGGTAATGTTTCATCCTTCTTTTGTCTACAAAGGAGGGGAGGGGGTGAGGAGCTTGGACAGTTAGGAAAAGTTTTTTTTTTCCTTCTCAAATTTGATGAGACATTGCAGGCAAGATCAGATTAATAATGAATTTGCTTAAAGAATATCATATTTCAATGTGGATAGATGTTTGTGGATTATTCTGCCTTGCTGTAATTCATGTCTCTGTTATTTGTACTAATATCTTACAAGCCTTATCTGCATCCATCAAATTTTCACCGGATGGATCGGTACGGGTTGAGACCTCAAGTGACAGTTCAGAAGAGGTTTGTAAACTAACTGCTCTCTTGGTAGATCCGGCTCATGTATTTGTCTTGATAGCTACTGCAGAAACTCAGCTTTCCGCAGGTCCTGACAAATAGTAAGCCACCTCCAAGACAAACTCCAACTCTGCAAAACAAGGGTTGTTTTCCTGGGTCATTGCTTACCCCAAGGAACTGGACATCTGACATAGTTGATCCATGTATTGCAGGTCAGCAATTTCTAAATTTATTTATTTTTTTTGCAACAAGGTTCTGATCTATTTTAAATAGAATACCAGCCTGATTGTCTAGCAGTAATTGGTGCAAGGGGTTTCAGGAGTGCCGATTCAGCTGGCAGAAACTGAACCGCTAGAGGTAATGTTTAAAGGGTCACGATGCCTCATGCGCTTCCTTGTGCTGGAAAGTCCTGAAAGCATATTGGGAACCGAAATGATGGGATCCTTGGGATCTTGTATTGAACTTCACCCGCCCGGTGAGGCTCGTATACACCCCAGGTCTGAAAGTCACCCGACCTTCGGTCGGATGGCAGCAGACCTAGCGACACCTCTACCTGTCTTCACTCTCCCTGTCTTCACTCTTACGCACGCAGAGAAACAAGTTCTTAGTGTCGTTCCTTCGAGCCTTTTTGCTACCAGTCAGACGGACCTCGACAGACTGTCAGTATTTGTTTGCATTTAATTTCAGAGGAAAGCAGTACTGTTGGACAGTGCTGCCACAAGGGGCACAGAATAGCCCAAAACCAGTTTACCAGATGCATGAAGCTGGTATCAGACGCCTGGCCAATTCCCGAGGGCACCGCCCTCTTGTAATATATTGATGATTTATTTTTATTTTCTTTTATGTACTGCTGACACAAACAGTTACCTCAATGCATCACTAAGCCTTTTGTGTTTCCTCCATCAGAGTAGAATGGCTGCAAAGCCAGCAAAGAGAAACTTCAGTTCTGTAAGTCTCACGTAGTGTTCCTGGACCACTGCCTAGGTCCAGGTACTAAGCACCTGACGCCGGAACGCACGAAGGTGGTAAGTGACATGCAACTTCCCACCTCCCATACCCAGTTGCGTACCTTCTTGGGACTGGTTTCATACTATTGGCCATGGACGCTCTGCCTCCATGACCATGCAGCCTCTGTACGACTGTTTGGGTTCACGGCCATTTGCCCTGACCCCGCAGGCCGAGTCAGCCTTCTATCAGCTGAAAGTACAGGTAACCGGGTGCACTGGGGCTGCCAGACTATGACAAACCTTTCGAAATGTACGTCACTGAGATGGAGGGACACGCCACCGCTGTACTGACACAAATGCATGGTGACAAAAAGCGACCTGTAGCATACTACAGTGCCCATCTTGACACAGTGGCTAGAGGGTCTCCATCATGTGTCCGAGCGGTTCTAGCAGTTCAGGCACTACTGGACAAAAGTTCTGACGTTGTCCTAGATCACACCATGGTGATCTACACCCTACATGACATACATGGTATCCTGACACAGGTAAGCCGTAGACATCTGTCCCTTGCTAGACAGATCAAAATGGAACTTACATTACACTCTTCATCCAATGTCTCATTTCAACGTTGCACCACTTTGAATCCGGCCACCTTATTACCATTAGGTGACACTGATTCAAATGGGGGAGTAAGTACAGAGGACCAGCTTTTTGCAAATTCTCTGACTGATGAGGAGGAGGCCTTTGACGCAGAACACCAGCATGATTGTGCAGCACTCATGGAGCAGGAGACAGCTGGGTACGCACATGTCACTGACAAACCCCTCCTAAACCTCCACCTTGAAATGTTTGTGGATGGATCTAGATACCTGAATGACGAAGGAAGGTTTGTTACAGGTTTTGAAGTAGTCACACTGAATGAGATGCTTGTACAAAAACCACTGCCACCACACATGTCAGCGCAGGAACTGAGGCTTGTACGATTGCGAAAGGTACCACTGCTAACATCTACACTGATTCCAGGTACGCCTTTGGTACTGCACACGATTATGGACCCATCTGGCGGTCCAGGAGCCTTTTCACGGCACAAGAACAGGTGGCCATAATAAAGGTTAAAGCACACACGCAGGGGCAGCCACCAGAGAGCAAGGGAAACAATATTGCAGATAGGCAGCCAAGGCTGCAGCTCACCTAGGACACAGCGCAAGACCTCTTGTGCTGGAAGTTGGATCTTGGTCCCACCACTCTTGTTGATTTGGGATTTTGCGTCCTACAGGACGTAGATGATGTACCAGCGGCTGCCTACCCCCACCTCGCCGTCCTAGCTCACGGTATCAGGGTTAAAATTCTAAGTACAGCACCAATCAGGCCCACCCCACTTGCCCCGTTGCCGGCCGTAAGAAGAGACACCACACAGGGATCTGGTATCATTCCTCACACGGGACATGGCTCTCAGCTGTGCCCACGTCGACGTGCTTTATTACAGATTACATGAGATCTTATACCCTTTGTCCCATCCCCAGCACGGGGTGATGGGCTCATAACCATATATGGGAAGTCCGGATTTGCGGACTGAGACAGTGAAAATCATATAACAGTCATTATCTTGATACTGGCGCCTCTGGCTTACGTACAGAAAATCACGTATTCAATTAACTCCAGTACAAAGAATCACCCACTCAATTCTAAGAAGTCCGGATTTCGGCCTAAGACAGTGAAAATTATGTACATGGTTGAACATCTTGATATGGGCTTCTGGGAAAACAGCCAAGTACATGCGTCCTTCATGTCTGGTTCTTTTTTGCTGTGTTTCTAGAACATCTCTTGCAAAGCCTTGGGATATCTGATGTAAGGCGACATATAAGTTTTTTCTCATTTGGAATTGAATAAAACCTGCATACAGGTATAAAGCATAAAAAACACATATGGCAATATATATATATAACCTCACAACGGGAAAGTGCATGCCTCTCGGAATGCCATGGTTTCTGTTGTGGACAAGGTATGGTATGCTCCAGGGTTTGACAGGTTGGCAAAGGAAGGCATGTGAAGTACACACCCAGACCACTGTATCCTATTCAGAGATTACAAATCGACTACATCCAGCTTCCCAAATCAGGCAGGTATGAGTACGTCCTTGTGTGCGTGGACCTGTTCAAAGCCACCGCACAATGTACAGTGACTAAACTTGTGTCAGAACTTGTATGTAGATTTGGGGTACTAGAGACAATTGAGAGTGACGGAGGTACACAATTTACAGGTGAAGTGATGCGAGAGGTGATGTCAGCCCTTGGGGTGGAACAAGCGTTTCACACTCCATACCACCCGCAGAGTTTAGACAAAGTTGAAAGAACTAAAACGGTACACTTTAGTTAAAAGAAGTGTTGTTTGGCTCTATGCCAAGATTAGGCCTGTACCATCCACAGGCCCTACAGCAGGGGTGTGATAAGGTTATTGAATATGTACAAGAACTATGTCATAAACTGAAAATAACACACGATCCAGTATTTTCTCCAATTCCAGACCCTCACAACCTAGAGGGGACTCATTTCTTGCAGCCTGGAGACTGGGTGGTCGCAAAAAGACACGTAAGAAAGGCCTTGGACCCAAGGTTTGACAGACCATACCAAGTTCTGTTGTCAACACCTACTTCTGTAAAAGTGGATACACGCCTCCCATTGCAAGAAAGTTCCCGAGCCAGAGGAAAAGTGATGGGTAGGATCCTGGCGTTGTTTGGGTGGGGGAGGTACTGGACATTTTGACTTTTGCATTTTGTCTTATTGGACTGTCTTCTTATTGGGAAACACCACTACAAATGATCCACATTGAGAAGCAATGGACTGGATGGGCAAATATTTCCCACATGTGTATGCCCAACCTCAGGAGTGGAGAGGACATTTTTGCTGACTTGTCTATTATCTGTCCCCACTCCTGTAGAGACTCTTCGAGACATATACTCAAAAGTACACAATGATAGTGATGTAGTAGATGACAATGTTGTTCAGGAAAACACCTTCCTTAATATATATGAATATTGTCCCCATTGCGATACCATTGAATATACACATTGGACGAATATGACTCGGTTTTAGGTGAGAAATGTTGCGTTGGCTGAAGAATGTTGTAATTTTACTTGTGACCCTAATGAAATCGGGAAATGTCAACAAATTAAGGCAACAGAAATAACAGCTACTAAAGATTCTCAAATACTCTGAAATCGTCCGACTAGTATAATCTTATGTGTATATTGCAATTAAGGTAATAATTTCATGCATAGCTAAATGTACTGAATGCCGATTTTCTACACCCATTTCAGTGTCTAATATGACGATGATGATATTGATGTTGATAAATCTAAGATTACTGTATTGTAAACTTGATTGAATTGCAATATTTGATATTATGTCATTTGTTTTAATGTCTTGATATCCTAGATGGACATAGAGTGCACCATTCCTACCTGGGGAACCGGCACCTACGGGTGACAGAACCAGGAGATAATGGTGGCTCTGATATCCAAATGGGGGATTGATAGGGGTCAATCAATTTTTAATAACCTAACATAAGAAAGATAAGGAAGCAGTGTAATAAATGTGACATTAGTTATTTGGTTATATAATGTTATGTATTATGGAAATGAAAAATATGTAAAACATTCCGGAAGTTGCTAGTAGAATTTGAATATAGAATCATATGTCAAAAGGTATATTCAAGTGTTTATTTGGATGATGACTTTAAAATACTAAATGTATGATTAATTAGATTTTATTCAGCTATCTTACAAGTCTGAACTTTTGACAATGTACTGAATCCCAAGTAGGTGGTTAAAACCAGTTCTATGTGTTTAACTAGAAACAATGCCCCCTCTTTTGATGTGCAATTTGTTGATGGACCTTGAAGATTACATTCTGGTTTGGGAAGAAATGTAATTAACAATGTACTCAGCCAGTACGGAGTCAACCTTTATTATCATATGTAACTGTTTTATGTCCACTTCAAACAGTTTTGTTGATACCTTTTGTTTAGAAGACTTTTGATTTACAGCCATGTTGTAATCTGTTGGAATGTAGATTTGGTCAGCAAAAGTAGATTGAAACTAATTATCAGGTAACATTTGGAAACGCCTTCTTTTCATCTTGCATAAAGACTATGCAATGTTCAACAATAAACTAGAACTCATACTGATATCACTAGACTGTCTGTGTGTGTAGTGGATTATTATGGTTCTCAACTATGAGTACTCAATATAATATTTCCTCTTAATTTGGACTCAGGCAACATTCGCATTTGGTCTTCATTGATAGACCCCCAACACCGACCAGACCCCAAGTATGGTGGACAGCCTACGGACCAGACCTCAAGTATGGTGGATAGCCCGCCGACCAGACCCCAAGTATGGTGGACAGCCTACGGACCAGACCTTAAGTATGGTATGCAGCCCACCGACCGCTGTACCATCAGCAACATTGTAAAAAACTGTAGAATCCATGTTTAACATCTGCTAATAATAGGTATAAATATTAACCCATTAATCTCTGTGGGATCGCACTCACAGCCTTCTGTAAAGAGGTAAACTTGCTGTGTGCTGACTGTGACGCGGACACCACAGGAACATGGAAGCGGGTGGAAAGTAAAAGAGGCTCCCGGGACTCCATGTCACCTAAACTAGTAGCACCAGGACTTGGGTGATGCTTATAATGGATAACACATTCCCTACAAGCATTCTGGCGGGCTGGATTACATACTAACACTTGCTACACCCATATAACAACTTGTACCCGCACCACACAATGTCACATTGTACATATACAACACTGATCTATTTACTGGAAAAGGAGGGAAAGGAAATAAGTGATCACAGCTGAAGAAGAGGACCCAAGATAGGAGATAATGAAGTACAAATACAGGACCTCCACATACTCACTCACTCACTCACTCACTGACAAAGGTCGCCTGCACACAAACAACTTGATTATTCAATGCTGAGTGCAAAAGTAAATGACCCCCTATGTCATGTAATTTCCCAGTGTTGTGAACGCTTGAAATTTGGTGCAAATATTTTTTAGGTACCAAACAGGAAAAGTGAAAGGGTCTCAACTTGATTATTATTCAATGCTAAGTGCAAAAGTAAGTGACCCCTTATGATATGTAACTTCCCGGTGTTGTACAAACGTGAAATTTAGCGTCACCATTCTATATGTCATTAATAGGAAAAGTAAAGGGGTCGCTGCTTGCTTATTCATTTCTAAGTGCAAAAGTAAGTGACCCCCTGTAATGTAACTAATAACACACATCTGTATTGCACAAACATGAAATTTGGCAGATACATTCTTTAGGTCCTAAATAGGAAAAGTAAAGGGACTGCAACTTGATTATTCAATGCTAAGTGCAAAAGTAAGTGACCCCCTATGCTATATACCTAATCTAACTAACTTCCCGATGTCGTACAAACTTGAAATTTGGCACCACCATTTCTTAGGTCCTAAATAGGAAATTAAGGGGGTCACAACTTGATTATTCAATTCTAAGTGTAAAAGTAAGTGTAGCTAATAAAATACATCTGTACCACACAAACTTGAAATTTGGCACGACCATTTCTTTATATCCTAAATAGGAAAAGTAAAGGGGTCGCATCTTCAATATTCAATTCTAAATGTGAAAAACTGTGCAAAAATCTGCAATACATAAGATAGTTCCTTTCTCAGAAACCATAAAGCTTAGGGAAATGATTTGTATACTGAGGAGAATCTACCTCACCTGTATGTATATATACTGAAGAGAATCTAACTGATCTCTGTGCACATATACTGAGGAGAATCTATCTCTCCTCTATGTGCATATACTGTGGAGAATATAACTGACCTCTGTGTGTATATACAAAAGAGAATCTACCTTATCTCTATGCGTATTTACCGAGAAGAATCTAACTGACCTCTGTGTGTATATACTAAGGAGAAGATACTTCACCTCTATGTGTATATAATGAGCATAATATGACTGAACTGTGTATGTATATACTGAGGAGAAGCTAACTGACTTCTGTCTATATATACTGAAAGGATGTAAAGTATGTAAGTGCCCATGGAATGCAGGGATCGAGCATGCCTTTAAGGCTAAGGAAGGGCTGCAACCTCCATTCTGGGGTAAATTTGAATAAATGGAGTGTTACCTTTAAGGTTAAACACTGAGGAGTGTGGGAGGGAGGGCACATTCTGCAGAGAGACATAGGTACATGCAGTCTGAGGAGAATCTAACACTCCTCTATGTGTTTACATATTTTATTTATTGGTTCCTCTGAACTAATCATGACTTCATAAAATTTGCTATGCAAACAACAGGTAAACACCAGTACCAAATGAACTCGGGCGAGGCCAGGTACATCAGCTAGTAGATATTTGAAGGGGGGCTGATAATGGATATATGACTAGTATGAATAATATAAGTCCATATAAATCCGTATTCAGGAGAGAAGCCTGGAAGCGTCATTGTGTCAGGGACATCCTGATTTCTTCAATATGACAAACTGCGTCCTCTTAGCTCCTCCTACTATATGACATCATTTCAGCTAATACAATGGGCTGTAGTTAAGGCCATAATCTTCTCCGGTATTAAACGGTTGATGGAGAAAGCTTTTAAAATATTTCAGTAGGGTCCAGATTGCACTTTTTACAGTGATAAAGATCACTTTCAACAACGGCGCCATTTTCACAAGAGCGATTCTTCAGTGCTAAATAGTCCTGAACCCTTCAGGGAATTATTACCTTTCAATACCTGAAAAATGCATTTGGTGGTATACGTTGTGGGGAACATCCTGGGGGTGTATTGGAGTCGGGATAAGACAAGACAGATTTTGGCCAATGAACTTATAGACCAAAAAAAGGGTTATATTTTAAAATTTACTAATTATGCTAAAGATAGCAAAAGTGATATTTTCTACAAACTACAAATACATCCACTCTATGTAATAAATGCTTCTCATGCATCAAGTGAAGGAATTGAGCGGTCACCCTTATTTCAGAGAAACAAGTGATACCGCAGATTATTGCCAACCGATTTATCTGGCGTAAAACCACATTGCTCATTATGATCATTAAGCCTTGTTCAGTGGACCTTTGGCAGCAATTTAAAGGGTTTTTCTAATACTGAGGCTTCATTCCCACGAGCATATATATCGGTCGCCGTTCTTAACGGCCGGCCGATATACTCTACCATCTGGGGCTCGAAAGCTCGTAAACAGGCCCACAAATCTAATGTTTGTGCGCCCATTCAGATAGCATGGGCCCAGGCGCATACTGAGAGCAAGAAGATTTTAAATTTCTCGGGCCCTCTCCGGCTCCTGCGAATGTGTCTGGCAATTTGCCGACAGGTGCATGCACAGTATGTGGGTAAGGTTCGTGAAGGAGGATCGTGTGCGGGTTCAAATACGGAGGCCTTTGGTAACAGGTTCCATGTTCTCTCACCGATTGCATCAGGGAGGGCAGATAAACTTCACCTTTTTTTTAACCTTTTACGTAATTGCCATTATCCATTGGATAACAGCGATCACGTGACCAAGAACCTTTCTCCGCGGGCCCTTTCACCTTTGGTAGCCAGGAGCAGGGAGATTTAAAATTTCCTGGGCAATCCTTGACTTTTGCGCATGTGTCCACCATTTTGCTAACGGGTGCATGCGCAGAAGCCAGGGTGAGGTCCGTGAATAAAGATCCCATTGTAGGAGAAATCCAGGGACCTTGGTTATCTAATTTCATCTCCCCTCACGGATACGATCCGTAAGGGGAGAAGAAAAATGTAACTTTTCATTTGAACTTTTTATGATCATTGTTATCCGGTGATTAAATGGTCGGGGGACAGCACGGAGGGCGGGGGTGAGTATTTTCAGCTGCCCCCATGGATTCGATTTTAAAATTCCCAGGCGATGCAGGCCTTATGCGCATGATGTCATAAGTCTGGCGCACATGTGCAGAAGAGCAGCATCAGCTCCTGAAGGACCAAATCACCACGAGACATCACGGAGGATGGGGGTGAGTACGCTCAGCTGCCTCAATGGATCCGATCCCAAATTTTTTATAAACTTCCTATTGACTTTAATGCGATTGGTGCTATCTAGAGATGAGCGAACGTACTCGTTACGAGTACTTACGCACCCGAGCACCGCCATTTTCGAGTACAGCGGTACTCGCGCGTAAAGATTCGGGGGGCGCCGTGGCGGCACGGGGGGTAGCAGTGGGGAGTGGGGGGGAGAGGGAGAGAGAGAGGGCTCCCCCCTGTTCCCCGCTGCTCCCCCCCGCACCGCCGCGCCTCTCCCCGCCCCCCGGATCTTTACGCCCGAGTACTGAAGTACTCGAAAATGGCGGTACTCGGGTGCGTAGGTACTCATTACGAGTACGTTCGCTCATCTCTAGTGCTATCCATTGCCGGGGAAGGGGGAGAGGGGAGTGGCTACCCGCAGCCCCCCATGATTGCTCCCTGTTGTCTGCTACCTCCGGGAACTGACAGTGTGGAGCTGTCACGTCCACAGCCCACGTTGCTTTAATTCTCAGGGGATGCATGTTTTTATGTCCCTGAGGATTAAAGCCCACTTAGCTAGAACGTAATAAGGCAATGGGGCCGTCACTAAGGGGTTAAGACAAAGTTGGGTTTCCAAATTAATTGCCCCAAGATTGTCAGGAAATGTCGGTGGTCTAGTCTATTTGTATTGCTGCTGGTAAGAAATGTTTCAGCATTGGAAATGAATGTGTGAAAACCTTATAGTTAGATGGACCGTACATGCAATATTGTCTACAGTTTTGAGTGTCAAGGAGCAACAAAGACATAGCGAGCTGCAGCGGGTTCAGCCAAAGTATAACAAGGCATGGAAGGGCTACAAGAGCCAGTAAGACTGTTAAAAGTAGGGGTATTTAGTTTCTCTTCCCAAAATTAGCGACCCACACACCCCTATTAAAGAACGACTCTACTGACAAAATGAGGAGCAGCACATATTCCGCATATCTCTTGTGACCCACTTTCTACATCTAGTAGAGTATCCAGCATGGAGAGAACACTATTACGCATCTACAGTAGATCTATTCTATATGTTATTAGGCTGAACACTTGGATCTGTCCATGCTAGCATTAACCACATATCCAGTATATATCTGGTAATGTACTTACCTGCATTTATCCAATCCTCCGATCCATCTTTGGGGGTGGACACAGGCGCCCCATCACTGATGTCAGCAGCTTTAAGACCAATAGAAATTGGAGTAGCATTTTTGGTCTGGAAATGACAGTCAGTTGTTCTCAAATGCAATGACCTTCCCCACAATGAGCCCCTTCACCGTAATGTCAATGGACGTCCCTACAGCGTCTGTGACGTAACACATTGGAACACAAGATAATGGTGACCTCAGACAGACATCCCCAGAAACAGCGTACCGTTACAAGTGTGATGTCACAACTGAGGCCCAAGAGAACCAGTAAACATGAAGCTTCCATCTACGTATGTTTCCCTGCTATTACCAGTCTTGTCTTTGAAACACTGACCCCCAATAAATCATTAGAGGATTCATACTAACATATTCCAGCCATCGGGGCAAGTAGATACTGCTATAGAAAGGTATTGCTGGGGTGCTGATGGATCCTGATGACGCAAGGTTCCTCTGCCACAGGGATAAGTCTCTTGCTATGGAAGTCCATAATTGTACTAGTAATGATACTAACCTCCATACTAGGCTTAAAGGGGTTGTCTCGCGCCGAAACGTTTTTTTTTTTTTCCATAGGCCCCCCGTTCGGCGCAGGACAACCCCAAAGGATGTGTTAAAAAAAATAAAAAATTTCATTACTTACCCGAATCCCCGCTCTGCGACGTCTTCCTTCACCAAGATGGCCGCCGGGATCTTCACCCACGATGCACCGCGGGTCTTCTCCCATGGTGCACCGTGGGCTGTGTGGTCCATTGCCGATTCCAGCCTCCTGATTGGCTGGAATCGGCACACGTGACGGGGCGGAGCTACGCGATGACGCGTAGAAGGGGCGGAGCCAGAACACCGCTCGTGCCGGGACGACCAGAAGGGAGAAGACCGGACTGCGCAAGCACGTCTAAAAACGCCAGAAGACATCAAATTTAGACGGATCCATGGCGACGGGGACGCTAGCAACGGAGCAGGTAAGTGAATAACTTCTGTATGGCTCATAATTAATGCACAATGTATATTACAAAGTGCATTAATATGGCCATACAGAAGTGTATAACCCCACTTGCTGCCGCGAGACAACCCCTTTAATGGTTCTGTTATCTGCTAAGTATTGGAAAGTACTGCTATATTACAAATACCAGTGTACATCTTAAGCTAGTGCAAGCCACATTTGTGTAAAAATTTTCAATTTTTTTTTCATTTTTGCAGTGAACTCACCACTTTTGTAAAAGTTGGTGACTCTTTGTTGGAGGGGCGGCTCAACACATTTACTATAATTTATGCCAGAGCCTGGGGTACATTTTAGTGTTAATCTATGCCAGTTCATAGTTGCTGCAGATTTGCATTACTGGCCCATGACATGGCCAAAGGCGTGCCAAAATTATTAAGAAGCATGCATAAATGTCAGATCTTTCTATATCAAATATCACAGTAACATCGCCACTGTACTGCCATGAAGAGTCCAACCTAAAGTTGTAGAAAATAAAATCAATATGGCCACCACAACTGAGCCCGTGAGCCATAGGATTTGACCTTGGTGAAAGGAAAAGGCCCCAGTGTGGCGCTTAGGCCCATTCGTTCCACCACAGTTAAACCATAGGGGATCTCCCACAGCCCCATGCTCCCCTCTCCTCCTCCTCCACAGCGGCATGAAATGCACAGGGCAGGTGTATATGGAGAGGGGGCAGCGAATCAGTCATTATTAATACTTTGGTCATGGGAGTCCTGAGCCTGTTAATAGATGTCCGGAGGCAGTAGTCACTTGACAAAATAAATTTAAATAAAGTGCCCCACGGATTCTTCTTTCTTGCATATATTGTCGAGACTCATATAAAACAATAATTATGCTTTGATTCCACATGATTGAAGATAGTTCTTAGGTTCCAAGAAATATTGAATAGCGAGCTTTCCGACCTCCATCACTCACTTTGTGGCTGCAGTTGCTGTTGTGTAGGATGTGGGAAAGGAGCAGGGCCGACTGGGACTAAAAAAAGCTGCCCTGGCACACAAACCTACCAGCCCGTGTACAATATGACAACACCCCCATATTGCATTGTGATTGATTTAGCTTTATTTGGTCAACATGCTTTCCCCTCACTTAAATGGGTTGTCTAAAATTTCTTTCCACTAAAACCATGTTCTCCTGCCATAAAACAAGCTGTCACATACTCCCTTCTTGCAGCTCCTGCACCACTGCTTGGTCCTTCGTGCCCAGTGTTTGTTTGACTGCATATGGAATGTCACAAGTAGAGATGAGCGAATGTACTCGTTTAGGGCGATTTCGCAATCGATCACCGCTTTTTTCGAGTAACTGACCACTCGGGCGAAAAGATTCGGGGGGCGCCGGAGGTGAGCGAGGGGTTGCAGAGGGGAGTGGGGGGGGTGAGAGACAGAGCTCCCCCCTGTTCCCCACTGCTACCCCCCGCTCCACTACGCCGCCCCCCCCAATTCTTTTCACCTGAGTAGTCAGATACTCGAAAAAAAGCGGTGCTCGATTGCGAAATCGCTCTAAATGAGTACGTTTGCTCATCTCTAGTCACAAGCTGTTGAGTTCTGTTGTTGGCTGCAGCAGCCTGTGACGTTCCATAAACAGGCTGCTGCAGCCTGTAAACATGACATCACAGGCAAGACCCAGAGCGGTGGCGCTGTACACTGCAGTCTGAGGCGAGCGTAGGACTGTTATTTTATGGCACTATTATAGTGCAAACAATTTTTTAAGACAACTCCTTAAACTATGTACACATCAACACAAGAAAGAAAATAAGGGTATGATCACACATCGCAAAGTAAATCTTCACCAAAAACTGCACAAATCTTGATGTGTATTTTCTAAGTTCATAATATAGTCGTGTGTCCTGACCCAACTGAAGAATCGTGTGTATATGAGGGTCTCCTGGTGCCAAATCACAAACACGTTAGCTTTGAAGGAGAGTTTTAACTTTATTGGGGCTCCCAATATTTGCAACAAAAAAAAATTATTAAAATGATTAAAGCTGCAATGATTGTGAATGATTAAAATTGCCATAAAGTAAAGTTTGTTTTAGAAATTCAACTACTCTGGTTGTTCAAATGACACACCAGGTATCTGATTGCAAGGTATTGGGGAATACAGAAATATAACCCCTTGTGCTATGATATTGGTAAAGTGTCACCCAACTGTCTATATCAACTTGCTGTTCTGGACTATGGGAAGTTGGGAGGAACAACTCAATATTTTTTGCCCCCTTCCTCCCTCACATCAGCTGAGGTCTCCGATATGCATTTAGCCTTAGGCAGTCTTTGATCGTGATGACAATAAAGTTAAGCAAGTGACAGTGGGATGCCAATTACCCTCCTGCCAGCCAGGATTGACACTTCTGCCATTTCCCACAGAAATCCTGGCTCTGAGAGTCAGATTAAGAAGAAAATCTTTTAATAAGGATTATTGGTAGCGTGGAGGTCCTAGCCTCATATGAATTATATTTTCAAAATCAGGCAGGCCAGCTGATGAAAACGTATCTATACACATTGAGGTGTGGGACCCAGAACACCTCCCCCAAATGGCGTATCTGCATATCTGGGTATAATTTCCGGGTCATGCTCGGTATCGCTTATCATGATCCAAAATATGCCAGGTATATATTTCTGATCAGAGGATCTCCTGCAGATGTATGGCCAAAATGGGTAATTATGTTTTGTTCACAGGTACCTATGCCTCTACCCACACCCCTCCCTGAATGACCTCGGAGAGGACGGGGGGGGGGGGGGGGGAGGTGTGTTCTGGAGAAACCTTTAAGAACCAGGGGGTTACAAGGACCGGGTGTCAGACCTTCAGAGATACGCTGCGGTGTAAGGACTTTCCCATTTGCTTCCTGCGCCTCCGCACAAATCAGAACCTTGGACCGAACATCCCAAATCTGGCATTTGTTATTTCTTCCTTGTTTATTTTAGATACTGACTGTTGTGTATGCCTGTAAACCTTCTCTCCACTAATACTTTTTTTCTGTATATTTTTGTACATATAGATATGTAGCATTGCTAGTCTTTTTCTAGAATAAATCTACAATTGATTAGTCGAACCTTGTCCGTTTTAAAACGAACCATAACTCTGAAAATTGTGTCCATAACTCATAGTCTGCATTCCAGCTTACCTTTAAAAGCTTGTGGTGTCACCGAGTGTGTGCGGGTATTGTAGAGTGCTAAAGTTGTTGGACCGGTTCAGGGGGTGATTTGAGCTTTCACTCTGCATGTGTGCAGAAGCCTGGGAAAGCTGGGTACAAATCCACCTGTATTCTAATGACGCCGCACTTAAAATCCAGCTAGAGTGATCGATCGAGGCTCTGTCGTAGGTAGCGGCGAGAGCGCTCGGATTAGTTGATCCGTGACAAAATCGGTGACAGAGGTGGGATCGGTCGGGTCCCCCACTCTCTCTCCCCGACACCCCTAATAACTCCTTGAGAGGAGTCCAGGCACACTCTCCTCCACCTGCTGCTTCTCCAATTCCACCCATTGCTTGTTGACAGATGCTTCCTCCCTTGAGCTGTAGATGCCATGCATTCTGAAAAGGTGCACGCACAGTGACAGTGAGGCTACGCACTTACAGCAAGGAAAGTTACTGTGCATGCACTTATTCCAGATGTACAGTGCAAACGTTGGATTCTGGAAACAATAGGCAATAGGTGAGATTGGAACAGCAGATGGGGAAAGAGAGCCCAGACCAATCCCAAGGAACCACCCACTGGACGGTTTGCTCCTAATTTGCATAAAGTGCAAAAAGAACTGTGATGTTAGGGCCATGAACCTGCTGAGAATCAAACAAAAGTTATGACCATCAGAAGTAGGATGTTGTCAGTGTCGGCCTCGGCCCACGTGACCCACACACCAGTGCATCCTTAATGTCCTTTCGATGGTAGACCCAGACTGAGACACTTCTCTGTGGGTTAAGGGACTGATTGGTTGACTGGGTGGCGATATCCCAGCTGGGCAGTTAAGTGTAGTTTGTGTACATTTATTCTGGCTCCTCCTCACAGAGGACACCGGTTATACTTTAGCTCTGAAGGTGTTTCTGATACTTTCAGTGGCTCTTTGTCCAGACCTGTGTCTCCGTTAAGATAAGTCCGCTCTTGTTACTCAGTTATTTACTTGCTCTATACTCTGGTGGTTCATTATTTATTGTTTCAACTTTCCTTGGAACTGTTCCCAGTGACCACCTAGGAAAATTCAGGGCTGCCCCAGGGGTTTGCCCTTATCAGGGCGAGTGCTCCACTCAAAAGTCGAGTGATTTTCCCTGTTTTGTGTTTCCTTTATACATTTTTTCTGTTATCCACATTTATATTAAAGGGGTTGTCCGGCCATAAACATTAGGTCTCATTACTTCTGTTTGCCCATTTCCATGCACTTTGTAATATACATTGTGCATGGAAAATGAAGCAAACAGAAGTTTTGGACTTACCTGAAGGGATGCCCCCCCCTGTGTTGCTCTTCCGTCGTCCCTGGTTACCACAAGAATCTTCTCTTCTTGTCGGGCCAGCTCTTGTCGGCGCGGGAACGAGCCCCTTCTCATCCGCGCATGCGCAGTTCTTCTCTCTGCAGCCGGGACCGATATACGATCTTCTTGTGTGCAGGGGGGGGGGGAGGATGGAAGAGCCTCAGAGCAGGAACTCAGCTCCCGCCCCCTCTCTGCCCCTCTGCAGTATTTGCAATGGGGAGAGCCGAGACGGGGGCGGGGCTAATTCTCGGACCTTAGCCCCGCCCCCGTCCCGCCTCTCCTCATTGAAAATAGTGCAGAGGGGCGGAGAGGAGGCAGAGAGGGGGCGGGAGCTCAGTTCCTGCTCTGAGGCTCTTCCATCCTCCCCCCCCTGCACACAAGAAGATCGTATATCAGTCCCGGCTGCAGAGAGAAGAACTGCGCATGCGCGGATGAGAAGGGGCTCGTTCCCGCGCCGACAAGAGCTGGCCCGACAAGAAGAGAAGATTCTTGTGGTAACCAGGGACGACGGAAGAGCAACACAGGGGGGGGCATCCCTTCAGGTAAGTCCAAAACTTCTGTTTGCTTCATTTGCCATGCACAATGTATATTACAAAGTGCATGGAAATTGGCAAACAGAAGTAATGAGACCTAATGTTTATGGCCGGACAACCCCTTTAAGTGTGTATACGAGTATACTTGTCCTTTTAGGACACAACTATTACGTCCAGGTCAGGATTAACATTATGGTTAGGATTGGTAGAAAGGGGAGAATGTAGGTTACATACTTCCTTTAAAGGGAACCTGTCACCGGCTTCATGCTGCCCAAACATGAACCCAGGACATCTATAAGCAGTCCCCCCCTCCCCCCCCGTGTGTTATTTAGAAACGCTTCAGAGTTTTACAATACACAAACTTTACAATTTGACTTGGAACGGAGCTCTGAGTCAAAGAGGCAGGCCATGCAGCATGTTGACTAACCTCTCCCTACACAAAAGGGAGAGACCTGTCAGTCCACATGCTGAGAGTCGGTAGAGGCCTGCCTCTGACTCGGAGCTTTGGTACAAGTCAAACTTTAATGTGTGTATTCTGAAACGCACAACACATACGTGGGGGCAATAGACATACTTGTACCAGATGAACACGGTGACAGGTTCCCTTCAAAGATCATCTCTAGTAAAAGCTAAAAATGTCATCCTAGTGTACAGTACCATTGTGAAATCTTACCTTTCGAAACTCAGTTCTTTTTGGTATAGACCTTCTTCATAACTCACCAGGCGCAAGTTATCATTGTCTGCCATCCTTCCCTCACACTACAAAGTTAGGGTTAATTCAGATGGGACAGGTTTGCTGCAGACACTTTTGCAACTGTCCCAGTCATCTGAATGGGGCTTGCAGAAATACGTGCAAAACAACCCCATTCACATTTACGGAACCGATTTGCAGATGCAAAATGTATGCAGTAAATCTGATGCATGTGAATTCATGCTCAGGGCTCCTTCACACACAAACACACTTTACTGCTTTCATCACTCATAACCATAAAAAAAACGGAAGTTTTGTTTTGCGCAAAAACATTTTTATTACAATTCATGTATAGAATTAAATGAAAGCAGTGAGAGGGAAGGGAGGGGGACAAAAAAAAAAAAATCTACTGCACCAATCTGTCAGCCTTGAGACTGGTGGTGACAATCCGGCCTATACACATACAGTTAATAGTTTCCTTGGGGAATATGTTTCTACAAAGGATAAAAACAACCTAAAAATTCACAGACACAAATTTGCAATGGTCATTGCTAGTGCAGAAAACGCTTTGCTCATATGGGAGGTGTGAAAAGAAAGTCCTAAAAAGTTTTTTTTTGTCCTGATTAAACAATTCGGCCAGAGCTCAGGAAACGTTTCAGCGCTTCAGAAGTCGGATGGGGTTCATTACGGGTTAAAAGAGTGGTAAAAATAATGGAACGCTTCAATGCCTTTCTCTTGGCATTGTCATCTTTTCTGTTAAATAAAAATTGCCAAGTTCATCAGCTCTTGAAGCATAACTCAGCGATGGCCGTTACGTCTGACAGAGGCCAGTTGTTTAAGGTGCAGGATAGTTAATATACTCGGGGCTGGCGATCTGCCTTCTAGGAAGTTCAGGTCTAAATCCAGAAAAGGCTAAAACCAAAAAATAAAAAGAAATAAAAATATATATATTTATATATAGGAGTCCCTTGAGGGCCGAGACGCGGATTTAATCATACATACACCATACTAGAGCAAAGGAAATAATAATAAACCACTGCAAATATGTACAAAATGATTTAAAGACATTATGTTTCTTTACAAATAGCTGTAATCAGTAATTGTCCGATCATCCACATGGTTTATTTTTTTTTTCCTTAAAACTTCTTTACATACTAATGTGGAACATTAGGTCTTTACAAATTACATTCTGCTAATAGCAGGCCTGGATAAAGCAGGCTGATATCCATTTATATATATATATTTTTACACGGCTCCGGGATTCCATGTGCAGGAGGATGGCTCCGTGCTTCTCAGTCTGTGGCTTTCCTTAGGAAAAGTCTTGAAGCCGGTCAGCAGAGACCTTGCCAAAACCCTTATAGATAAGTTCATACTTCCACAATGCTTCAGTCGTCGCTGTCCGACAGGGTCTCATACTGCGATGACAGAAGAGGTGCTGGTTCACGATCCCATATTCTGCTCTGCTGGTGTGCAGCACTTTGCGTCATGGAGGAGGGTGCACATGCTATGGTTGACGGAGGAGTACTGTTTAGGATTCCCATAGTCAGTGGGTTGTATGGGAACTGGGTGGACCCTAAAAAAGATGCAGAAGCAAAATCAGCCATCCTAATGAGCCACAGAATGACACATACCTGGACCGGATCCTTGATTTTGGTCGAGCTCATAAGTTGCAGGTAACTTTTTTTTTTTTGCAACCAATTGCACAAAATAAGGCAAAATGGTGGCAGAGACTACAATGTGACTGCGCACTAATGCACAACGTGTATCAAGTAGTCCGAGAAGCAGTAATACAGTACTTACCCTCCTCAAACCATGGTGATCCAACGCTGCAGCCCGGTGATTCACCAGCTCTCTGACAGCTGAAATCAGGGGACTGCCGCCTGCCAAGCCGATGCCCCTGCATCTTGGCATTAGCACTCACATCATCTGCTTCATGATGCCAGGAGTTCAGATTGGGGACGCTGCTGCCTCTGACTGCACCGATGCAGGCGGCACCCACTTGACTTCCGCTGTCAATAGAGACCCGGTGAATCGCAGAGGCCGAGGAGGGCAAGTACCTTTTTTATTATTTTAAAGGCAGCTGCTATGCAGCAACGGCTGTCAATGCTGGGTTATACCGGGCACGGGCGGAAGCTGCTGCTCAGACCCGTGTGGTGGCCAGCGACGTAATTGGAGGAGCAGCTTTTATTGAAAATCAATGGGAGTTGCTGTGCTTGTAATTACGAGGACCGGCCACTACACAGGGGACAGCCGACGCTACTTAGGAAATCCCTTTAAGTGATTGGACTAACTTTAAGAAGTGAATTTCTAAGGCTGTATTCACACATGGTGTTTTTGAGCTGCAATTAAAAAAAACACCAAAAAAAACAAAACAAAAAACACATTGTAAAAAAAACAAACAAAAAAAACCTGCATGTTGTTTCTAAAATATGCATGCCTTTTCATGCAGTTTTTAACTGCGGTTCAAAAACTGCAGCAAAAGAGAAAAAAGCGCCATGTGTGAACACAGCCTACCCGCACAACCCCTGTAATTAATAAATAATTCACTTGTATTTTCCATACAGGAGGTATTTTTCATTAGCGTATAGCACAAAAAAAAAAAAAAAAGAAAACTTTATCAGTTAAGTGAGACCCAGGATGTAGTCAACCCGAAAACTAAAGAGAGCTTACATAGACCGCAAATACACAGGAGAAATAAACCCTTAACTTACATTTAGGCCTCCCTCACACGGGCGTTTTATACAGCGTTTAGCGCTGCCTTTTCAGCCCAGCGCTAAACGCTGTACAACACTCCCATTCATTTCAATGGGGCTGCTCACACAGGGCTGAAAACGCTGCGCTTTGACAGCGATGCAAGTTCTATTTGGGGGCGTTTTCAGCCCTGCGTCGCCCATTGAAATGAATGGGCAGCGGTTTTAGCACTGCTGAAAACACGGCAACACTTGGTGCCGCGTTTTTGGCAGCGTTAAACGCTCGCCGATTTTCGGGGTGAGGGCTTGCAATAGAAGCCCTACCCCGAAAATCAGTTCCAGCTGGCTAGAGAAAAAAAGAAAGTTAATACTCACCTAGCCGCTGCGGTCCGGGTCGGGGCCGCTGGTCTCTGCCGCTGATCCGGGCTTCCCCTGCATTCACGAGTCTATTGCCCTAGGCCAGGTTTGAGAACCCCGCCTCCGGCAATAGAGTGCTGTGATTGGGCATCGAGCGTGCCGATAACCAATCACAGCCCTTCATTGACTGTCTCAGCCAATCAGCGCCGGCAAGCTCTGATTGGCTGAGACAGTCAATGAAGGGCTGTGATTGGGCATCGAGCAAGCACCGACAATCAATCACAGCACTCTATTGCCGGAGGAAGGGTTCTCAAACCTGGCCTCCGGCAACAGACTTGGGAGTGCCGAGGAAGCCCGGATCAGCGGCAGAGACTAGCGGCCGCGACCCGGACTGCAGCGGCTAGGTGAGTATTAACTTTTTTTTTTTCTTTTCAGCATTCTTGGCTGAAAACGCAGCCAAAACGCTGGCATAAAGTATGCCAGCGCTGCTGAAACGGGGCGGAATCTGCAAAAACGCAGCGTTGAAAAACGCTGCGTTTCTGCAAACGCCCTGTGTGAGGGAGGCCTTAAAGTGGATGAGGGATAACTTCTTTTTGTGGGACAACCTAAGGATAGGGAATAATTTCCATATTGGTGGAGGGACTGACCACTACGCCCCCCACAACTCTGAGAACAGAGTTTCAGAGTGTAGCACAATGAAGGCAGCTGTTGTCATATATTGCACTACTGCTCCATTAAGTTCAATGGGACCGCCAGAAAAAAAGTTCAGCACTTTTTCTTGCACTTTCAGATAACTTTTCGGAATGAGCTGCCACATGTACATGAGGAAGAACACTATTCCTGGCCAATATATGACTGCTATCCTGCATTTATCATCAGTGGTCTCCTCTGCAGGCTGCATCTCCAATTTCCAGTCCACTGAGACTGCTGTTGTGACGTCTGCTATACACTGCGCATGGAGAAAACTGCAGCTTCTACTCCCTAAACCTCTGTAGCACACAAAAATAACAGCAATACAGAGGACATTATGTAGCAGGACTGAGAAGTAATTGTAATAGCTGTAAATCAATAGTAGCTGCAGCCAATCTTAAGTGTAGTACTAGGTAGTTACTGCAGTCAGCTCTCCCCTCCCATTCCTGGCCGGCTGTACTCAGCCTACACCCTGACATCACTACCATTAACACTTCGAGCATGCTCTGAGTGCAATTATGAATATGCTAAAAGTGCAGTAACCATTTAAGCGCTGAAAAGTGTAAAATGCAATCACATAATATAATTTATTGTCTTTTGCTCTCAGAATACAACTATTTTTGTACACATCAGACTACAGAGTGCAATTTAAAGCAACGGGTTCCTCCACGTTTTCTCCAAACGTAACTATTACACACCGTGCGACGGGCTGGAAAAGCTGATGTGTTTTGTTCTCACCTGTGGAAGAAGGTCGGTCTTCCCAGGCCCACGCAGGAGCCTGTCTGTAGTCTCCTTCTGAGTGAACGGAGGAGACAGAAGAGGGCCGTTCAGCCCCCAAGTATGCCTGGCTGCCAGAAATGGTGGACTTCATTTTGCGGCTGCCAGATTTGCTTATCAGTTTTTGCTTGATGGTTCCTCCGCCTGTAACATGGAGAACTTTGTATATAAGGTAGTCTGAAAGGGCTGATGGAGGAGTGCAGGCCAACCCTGCAGATCACACAACTGTGGGCCCTTTCAAAAAAGTGAATGAAATGATGACCTCCATATTGTACCTGCGGGGGGAACAGCAAGGGAAGCACCCTGGTTCCATGGTAGAAAAGTAGCAGATGTGTGACGTTCCAATGACAAGGTGTGACTTTCTATTGCTACAAGCTTATGAGGCTGGGGTCACGTATAGCGCTAATGGGCTACAAGGCAAAAACGTCCGTGTTTTAATGTGAAACTGCCATATTTATTGGTCTTGTGGGTTTATCAAGTAAAACAGCTTTATAAAAAAAAAAAACGGTTTCACCTGTAAAAATTGCACCTTCAATAATCGCATCACAAAACCAAGGTAATTTGCAGTGTGATAAACTAAAAAAGTTTGGATTTGCCACATGGCACATTACTGCTGCGCATGAAGCCAGCCTCCGACTAATGGAATAAATTAAGTGAATGTAAATGTGTATCTGATAGACTATCGTCACTGCTAGCTTCTCACAAGAACATGGCGTCCTTTGGCGATTTCTCATACAAACCTGAATTCGGTGATGGATTTGCTTCTTCTCTTCGGGAATCACTATTTGAAGAGCCTGAAGAGTTGCCTTGTGCTACGCCCATTAGGACACTATGGTCATCTGGCTTGTCATCAAAACTGCCCATTAAAGCTTTACGAATAATGTCCTCAAGACCGAGATTACTGGCAGGATCGGCAAAGGAATGACCCCGAGCGCTGATGGCTCCTGTGAAAAAGACGACAGTATATTGTGACATATTAGCAAGCAATCCGCGATTAAATGGCTCTCGATCTATATATATAAAATTGAATGTATGTCTGCGTGTGTGTGTCTGTCTGTCTGTTTGTCCTTTATGCGCTACTACACCATTCATCCGATCGCCATGAAACTTTGGGAAGTTGTTGAGTACACTCCTGGGAAGATTATAGGCATAGTACAAACATTCTATGATAAATGGCGCGTGCGCGAGCGTCGTCGACAGTTACGACCCCCCCCCCACGTAGATTGTTCGATTTCCATCATTGCCACTAATTCTCTCAATTCCCGATGTCGTAGAAACATGAAATTTGGCACGGGCATTGATTATGTCATAAATAGGAAAAGCTAATGGGTCCCAACTCGATTACTCAATTCTAGGCGCAAAAGAATTAGCGCCCAAATTTTACGTACGGAATCTAATTTTCTCACCTCCCAATGTCATAAAAACTTGAAATTTGGCACGAGCACTGATTATGTCATAAATAGGAAAAGTTAATGGGTCCCAACTCGATTATTCAATCCTAAAGCGCAAAATTTGGCACGAGCATTGATTATGTCATAAATAGGATATTGAGAATGCTGAGGTAAAATAAAAGCTGTGCTGTGATTGGTTGCTATATATTATACCGCTGAGGTAAAATGAATGCTGCGCTGTGATTGGTTGCTATTTTATATATTGCTGAGGCAGAATAAAAGTTGCGCTGCAAATTTTACGTATGGAATCTAACTCTCTCACTTCCTGATGTCTATATATATATATATATATATATATATATAAATGAATGTCTGTCTGTCCTTTATGCATTACTACACCATTCATCCAATCACCATGAAACATTGGGAAGTTGTTGAGTACACTCCTGGGAAGATTACTGGCATAGTACAACTATCCTACGATAGGTGGCGCACGTGCGAGCATCGTCGACAGTTATGCCCCCCAGACAAAGATCATTTGATTTCCATCTCAAGCACAAAAACAAAAGGCATTACGAGCAACGGGAGGCGTGTTCAACTACAAAATGATGCATCCGCCGAACGTTTCGCAAGACAATTGCTGCATATTGAGAATCCTGAGGTAAAATGAAAGCTGTGCTGTGATTGGTTGTTATATATTATACTGAGGTAACAAGAAAGCTGCGCTGTGATTGGTTGCTATTTCTTATACTGCTGAGGCAACATGAAAGCTGTGCTGTGATTGGTTGCTATATATTATACCGCTGAGGTAAAATGAATGCTGCGCTGTGATTGGTTGCTATTTTTTATATTGCTGAGGCAGAATAAAAGTTGCGCTGTGATTGGTTGTTATTTCTCTTACTGCTGAGGTAACATGAAAGCTGCGCTGTGATTCGTTGTTATATATTATAAAGCTGAGGTAACATGTAAGCTGCGCTGCGATTGGTTGTTATATATTATACCACTGAGGTAACATAAAAAAGCTGCGCTGTGATTGGTTGTTATCTGGATATATAAAATGAATGTATGAATGTCTGTCTGTCTGTCTTAGCAGCAACGCGCGACGGGTAAGCTAGTCTGTTATAATGATGAAACAATTTCCCCTGGGATGAAACCAATCATTTAACCAAACGTGAATATAATGCTAATTATTAAAGAGAGACCTAAAAGGTACCTTGACAAGTGACAACTGTTGGGTGCATAAGAACCCAAACGTCAAACGACTGAGTGCTTTCACATAGGAGCGATAGTTGTTCAGCCAATGGATGCGGAGCGCACCAGAGATCTCCACCGGCCGCCTCCATTCACTGTGAACAGGTAGTCGCTCACAGACTGGACAACTCCTGTTTATACTGAATGAGAAGTCGCTCGCTAGTCTCTTCATTCCAGTGAGCGGAAATGAAGCAACTAACGACTACTAAGCAATTTCTCGCTCAGTGCCCTGTCGCTGAAAATCGCTGTTTCAAGTAATCGCCCATGTAAAGGTACCTTAACTCTACAAGTGGTGATCATCCACCACAGCCAAGGGAGGCCCTTACCTGAGCTAGTGACCGCTGGCAAGTTAAAGATCTCCGTTCCTGGTTGAGCGGCAGCTGTAATACATAAATTTAGCTTGCGTTAGTGACAGTCATTAACTCTTAATTGGGGCAATTAGAATATTACACGATTAAATGCAAAAATAAATTAGAGGCAAACTACTCAATTGTGTATACAGATGAACACAGGAATATACTCAGATAGGACTCTATTATGAATGAGCAGACAAAAAAGTTTTTCGGTTTTGAAGAACATGCCACTCATATGGGATACATCAACTCTGTAAACTCAAGTCTGTGGCTTTCACCCCACTAATTTTTAGGGAGTACACAACGTGGTACAGGCGTCTATACAAGTGGCCCCAATACAGTATTGTGAGAGAATTGTACACCACCGCTGTATGGCACTACTGGGGGAACAATCTGCTGTATGAGCAGCAAGGGATTTCCATCTCAGGGCCCCGTAGGCATCAAATAGGTTATACCTAAATTATGTACAGCTCTAAAATGTTCCTCTGTACTTACAAAATAGAAGCCTCTTTTGTGTTCCTCCCCTGCGCACCCTAGTGGTGTACCATTCTCACTTACACAACACTGAGTGTGCCTAATGAACACCTATTATGAATGTTCATAATTAAAATTTATGCAGCATAAACGATGGGCGATGAGCTGATTGCTCAGTGTAAACAGTAGCCGGTCAGTACTGAATCGCCGCTATGTTAAGTGAATGGAGAGGGGCAGGTGAGAGCAAGGGGAGAAATCTCCTGCAGCCGCCCCGCTGTGAGCCAACAATGCTCGCTCCTGTGCAGCAGCAGGGGAGCGAGTATGTGCTGGGACGAGCGTCGAGCATCGTTTGCCCGACATTCGTCCAGTGTAAATGGGCCTAAATAGCGGCGGGGGTGAGGGCCGGTGTGCGGGAGTTGTGCCTCGAACACCCAACTGGAAACAGTTTGTGGGGTGCCATTTTTGTGAAGGCAGTCATTATACATGTGATCACATGATCGCCAGTTCAAGTCTCCTATGGGGACTAAAGTAAAAATAAGATATTTTTATATTACTAATGAATTTATAAATGATTAATAGTTTAAAAAGCTTCTTTTCCCAGTTGTCACATCAAAAGAAAAAAATTGGTAAGAGGCCAATCTATTAAAATATCACATTTACTCTACACGGTCAAAGGCATCATAACAAAGAAATACACAAAACATTAAAAATAAAGTTATAGGGGTCAGAAAGCAATTTTTTTCTAAAACTTTTTTTTAAGTAATACAACGTAAGAAAAAAAAACAAAAAAAAACAAAACACAAAAAGTATCTACAGTGGATATAAAACGTCTACAAGCCCCCGTTAAAACGCCGCGTTTTTCTCGTGTTAAAAAAATCTGACATTTCAAATTTATTTCCAGTGGATTACATTTAGCACAATAGTGACATCACCAAGAACTGGACGGCCCTCAAAAAGTGATGAAAATACCAGACGAAAATTGGCCCAGGAGGCGGCCAAGAGGCCTACAGCAACATTAATGGAGCTGCAGGAGATTCTGGCAAGTACTGGTTGGGTAATGCATGTGACAACCATCTCCCATATTCTTCATATGTCTGGGCTGTGGGGTAAGGGGGCAAGACGGAAGCCTTTTCTAACAAAAGAAAACGTCCAAGCCGGCTATGTTTTACCAAAACCTACATCCCGTCTGCAAAAAGGATGCTAAACAGCTGAAGAGGAATGTCACCTGTCAGTACAACAACCACCCAAAGCAGACCTCCAAATCAACAGGATAGCAGAAGAGGATCAAAGCTTTGGAATGGCCCAGCCAGAGCCCAAAACTGAATTCCTTTGAAGATCTGTGGGTTGACCTGAAGAGGGCGCTACACACAAGATGCCCTTGCAAACTAACAAATTTGGAGCGCTTTTGCAAAGAAGAGTGGGCAAAGATTGCCAAGTGCCATGCTGATAGACCCCAAAAAAACGAATGCTGTCAGTCAGAGGGAACATCAACAAAGTATAAGTTTTAGGGTGTGCATATTTATGCAACCACATTATTTTAGGGGTTTTTCCACCCTAAAAGACTTCAGTGTGCTTTCCAATGTAATTGTACAGATAACGGGTCACAAGGAAGGTGGAAATAAATCTAAAATGATTCATCTTTATCAGATTCATTTTTTTAACATGACAAAAACATGGCATTTTAACGGGGGTGTGTAGACTTTTTATATCCACTATACAATTGGTAGAACCGTAATTGTACTGACCTATAGAATAAAGGAAACGGGAGATTTATTAATTATTTACGTCAGATGGCCCACTTGTACTAAAAGTTGAGACTTTTCTGTATTTTTTTTGCTGGCCTCTCCACTTTCCTAAAAAGTGTGACTGTAGCCTAATACAGAGACGGTGGATGCATTGTGACTGCCTGATGCCAGCAAGCATGTCCCATACAGAGTCTAGCAGTAATACAGATACCGCTAGTATGAAGGCAGTTTGTGACTGGTGCAAACCCACAAAGAATTACCTAATCAGAAGAGTCTAGCTGTCATGCACTTACTCTCCCAATGGAGGGGGAACGTGGCGGCCTATGCTTGTAACCACAGTATTATCAAGTCGGACGCAGTCTGGCACAAATACCCTTCTTTCTCCTATGGAGGAGGCAATGAGGCTGCCTGACGCTTGCATTCGCTGCCTAGTCAGATACAGAATCTAACCAAAAATATGAGAACTGCTGCAGAAAAGGGTAACGAGGCAGCCTGAGACTTGTAGTCACTCTATTATGTCAAATACAGAGTTTAGCAGTAACACATTTTCTCCTCCTGCGGAGGGCGTAGTGGCTGCTCTACATGTTAATACACAGCCGAATTATGTCAAACACTGGGTCTAACGGCAATGCATCTACTTTTTTAGAAAGCATGAAGATATGGCGGCCTGATAGCCGCTATTATGGCCAAGATCGCGTCCAGCTGTCACACAATGACACCCATATTAACGGGGGACCTTGGTGCGTGCCATAACTGCATAATCAGGATTGATCCAGTGTCACAGTAACTCCTCTTATGGAAGGGGGTAACGAGGTGGATGGTGCATGTCATAATTGCATAGTCATGAGACATGGGGTGTCGACCTTTTAGAATTACTCCTCCTATGAAAGGTAATGAGACAGATGACGCTTGCCAAAACTGCATAGTACTGCAATTACTCCTTCTATGGAAGTGGGTAATGAGGTGGCAGCCAGTACAGGTGTAGTCTCGCCGGGCAACAATTACTCCAACTATGGGGAGAGGGGAAAAGTGCACTTGTAGTAGCTTCACCGCCATGTTAACAACAGGGGCATCGGTGTCCCAAGAACGTGTTTTTTTCCCCTAAAGCACTGATCATGGATGAAGCTTTCCCCTCCCTGTCTATTGGATTCACCTCATCCAAAGTTGACATGAGCAAGAGGAATTGGTCCACCACCCAGAGAAACATGGTAGGCATGGGCTAGGTGAGCATGGATTGTGAGACCATCAAGGAGAGTGAGCCTACCCCCCAACAGATGAGGGCCCGATGGGGGCTGAACACTGGGTCTTACATTAACCCTTTCCAATCCATTTATTTTTTCTCACCCATTCTCCCCAGCTCCAAATAAATTGGAGCTGGGAGAATGGGTGAGAAAAAATACATTTTCCCTGCACCCTCCTGATCTGACAGAGTTCAGGAGGGTGCAGGGAGGGACCTGCTTACCTGACCGGCGTCTTGTGCATTCTCCTTCTGCCTCCCGGCTCGGCGATCATGTGACCGCTGGGGTCAGGTGACACCTGGCGGTCACATGATCGCCGGGTCGGGAGACAGAAGGAGAATGCACAAGACGCCGGTCAGGTAAGCAGGTCCTTGCACGGTGCAGGCTCCCGGCTCGGCGTTCATGTGACCGCCGGGGGTCAGGTAACACCGGCGGTCACATGATCGCCGGCCGGAATCTATGCATTGCATAGCGCTAATTGAGCGCTATGTAATGTGTAAAGCAGTGGGCAGAAAGGGTTAAAAACCCTTTCTGCCTTCTCCTCGGGGGTCCTCGATGACGACCAGTAAAGGAGTGCATCTGCACCCGATGTGCCTGACGATCGGGTGCAGATGCACTCCTGCACTGCAGTGTCGGGCCTGCCCCGACATCGGAGCTGTGGAGGAAAATGATGATGTCGGGGCAGGCCCGACATTGGACTGGAAAGGGTTAAAGGATTCACGAATGTCAGTTGCCTGGTCCCAAGATAGGCTAAGGGAAGGGGGAACTTATTAAGGTAACTGTATCACCCACAACTTCAGCCTGTGTAGGCCTGAGAAGACAGGACCTAAATTTATAAATGTAGGGGAGGTGCTAGCTCTGGAAGGAGCCATGAAGGGAGGAAGGTGGCAGGAGAGAAGTCCTCTTCCCAGCTCAAGTGTATGAAAGAGTCATGTTAGGGAAATGCCTTGAAGAGTTAGGAGAAGTATGAGGAAGACCATCTCACCAGATAGATGCCCAGGGTAAGGAAACCCTAAAAGACCCCAGAAAGGAGTAAAGGATGTGTCCCAGACAGGGGATGGAAGGGAAGTGTCCTGGATGATGGATGGGAGGGAGGAAAAAAAGTGTTCCAGGTGGAGCATAGGAGGGAGGAAAGTTTCCATATGTATCTAGCTTACTTTCTGAGAGAAGGAGCTTGGTCTGGATAGTAAGAGATCAGTGTGCTCCGACTTACCTCCCCTTGATGAGGGAGTGCTCCAGCCAGGAGCTTGCTATAGGGTCCCCCCTAATATAGTAACGGGTCACGGAGGAGTTAGGGCTAGAATATGCTGCTTTTTCTTCTGGAGGCACGGCAGCCAACAGAATGATTAGAGCTACTCTGTTCTCTCTCCTCATGTGGGGGGAACAGGGTGATCTGGTATCAATCCACTATTAAAAGGGAAAGGGGGTAGGAATGTAACTGATCTGCTGCAGAACAGGTGGTCTGCCTTCTATGGACACTAAGCTAAAATTGATTTAGCTCAGTGCCTGTAGGAGGGGCATAGCTGGTAGAAGGAACTAACACTCCTATGTGCTTAGTGTCCCCGCCTCCTAGTGGTAGCAGCTATACCCAAGGTCTTGCTGTGTCCCCCAATGACAAAGACAAGAAATTGTGACCTCAGCTCATCCTCCTGACTGTATACTTATGGTCTGTAGCTTGTATGTAGGTGAATGTAGTGATTAGTAAACTTCCTCCAATGGGCACAGATGGTAGAGCCTCTAGCTAATGGTGTGTTGATGAATCATAGGATAGTGAAAATTTTGCTTTAACTTTCAGATCAATCAAGGTGGCGCCTGATAAACATTACATAGGAGGCTGCACTGCATGGAAGTCTTTGGAATACACAGAGAAGAAAGAGTGTGATAGGCAATCAGGTGAGGGAAGCAGGGATGGAAAAATGTGTTTTTGCCGGATTCGCCCTTTCAATTCCCGACATCTTATCTATCCCATTAACTTCCTCTGGAGGGGAACATTCTGCCCAAAGGCCATTTTTCACGGCAATTTTAGGGGATCTTAAAGGGGTTTCACTGTATATTATTTCTTCAGTAAAAATAAGGGATTTCTAAGTTGGAAACAGCTGACTCTCAAAGTTAATTATCTCCACTGTATGGAATCTAAATCCTAACGATCACCTGTCCATCTGCGAGTTACATGCTCCACCCCGATCACATGATGGTGACATCATCACAGGTCCTTCAGCCCCACAGAGTTACATGCTCCGCCCCTCACTCGGGGTGAAGGACCTGCGATGACGTCACAGTCATGCGATCAGGGGTGGAGCATGTAACTCACTTAGGATGAAGGACCTGTAATGACGTCACAGTCATGTGATCAGGAGTGGAGCATAACGGAGTCTTCATCACAGGTCTTTCATTCCAAGTGCTGTGATCCCTGTTGTATGGGATGAAGAATGTATGTAGCAGAGCTGTGTGGTGCATTGCGCCACCAGAAGCACTGGTACTATAAATTTCCTAATAATTACTAGTAGAAGGTCTGTATAGAACGCAAGTTATTCTACATAAAGATCATTAAGATAACATAGAATTACATACATGTATATCATAAACAAGATTTTTTCATTAGCAGAAAATAAAGATTGCTTAGAATCCAGGAGAATTTATAAATTATTTGCCATTGTATGCATTAGCTATGGCATACAGTAGGTTTCATTATTACCACCCCAATTACAGTTAGAAACAGCCCGTGAGTGTAGAGAGCAGTTTTGTCCCACTTACCCATGTCAGAGTCACCGCCACCAGAAGAGTTTAACTTACGAAATATCTCTTGTTTCTTGAACATCACCATAGGATTGGTGTTTTCCAACTTGGTAAAGAAGGAAGGGAGATAATTCATATTTCCTGGTGAACGGGAGTCATTCCTAAGAAAAATAGCAACATAAATCAGTAGTTAAAAGATGAAATATATCATAGTTATGATGCATACATACGCAGCTTCCTCCCACCTATCATTTATAGATCTATGCTATATGCAGCTAAACTGTATGTAAAAAAGGTCACTGTAGCCTCTTAGGCAAGAATACACGGGCTGTGACCCATGATGGTGCTCTGTGCCGTCTACAACCATTAGAACAGACAAGTGGCTGACAAAAAAAACAGATGCATCTTTTTAAGGGCTCATGTCCAAAAGGGAACACACGTGCATCTTCCAGGCACTGCGCTTCCTTAGTAAACCCTTTAACGCCACAAGATGTACGTTTACGTTCTGGGTGCATGGTACATAACGCAACAGGACTTAAAACTTACTTCCAGTGGATGGGCACAGGTTCAGAAGTGAGCTCACCCCATCTCAGAGCAGGAGCTGTCTGTGATTAACAGCTGGCCTCCCTCTGCAACAGCAAGGATTGGGGAGAACACTGATCTCTGTGGTTAACTCCTTACATCCCACAATCAATGTAGATTGCGGCATGTGAAGGCTTCCAAGGGCCTGTAATTGCTATTGTATGCGATAATGCATTGCAGTACAGAAGTACTTCAATGCATCATAACGGTCAGAGCTTTTCTGGTGCAAGTCCCCTACAGAGGCATAAAAAAAATGTAAAAGAAAAACAAAACTCTTTTGTGCACTTTTCCCTGTATATAAGAAAAAAAGTTTAAAAAAAACCCCCAAAAAACACAGTCACATATTTGGTATCATATCCGTGACTATCTATACAATAAACCAAACATACTATGCTACACGACAATAACTATGTAAAGAAAAGAAGGAAAAAAACTAAAAAAAAAAAAAAAAAAATGCTGCCAAAATTCTTACTTTGTTCATTTGGCCTCACAAAACAACACAATAAAAGTCCTTAAAAAAAGCTTTATGTACCCCAATGTGGTATAAATAAAAACTACAGTGTGTCACGCAATAAACAAGCCCAAACAGAGCTCTGTCAATGGAAAATTAAACAAGTTCTAGGACTCTGAATGCAGACATCTTCTACCTTTGTTCAGCAGGCTCTGGTCTCTGTGGCAGCAGCATCATGTTATCCTGTTTTGTATGCATGATAGGGGCCTGCGGGGGCGATATAGGCTCATATGGCTCACTGATGTGTCCTCTGTCTGGGGACTTTCCAGGCCTGTTGTAAACATACAGCAACAGACTAAATGGTTACAGATTAACATAATGAATGCACATTTTCCTACATAAATCCGCTATTTATAATAATATTATTCCTTTAGATTCATCACTCTGATCGGTTTATGTGAGATTGTACAACACGCAGCAAGTTCTTCAAGCTTATACACGTCTGCATTCTTGATGGTCATGTATGCGTTCTACACCAGTATACCAATATTACAAGAAAACCCTATGCATCTCTTTACCTTCCTCTGGGCTTGTCGGGCATGTTTTCTGGTGACACCCTTGAAGAAGGCCGCTGGTGGTGCACTGGCTGTGCCTGGGATTCAGGACTGAACCTGGAGGGCTTCGATCGGACGGGTGCAGATGGTGGGGCAGTGCTCTGGAATGTAGATGTGGGGGGCGGCTGAGAAGCTTGGCTGGCAGACTGGTTCCTAGCAAAATCTTGTGTTATTATGTGCTAGAAAAGAGAAAAAGTACAAACAATAGCTTAGAAACTGGTTAACTGGACATGACTACTACAGGGGCACTTTATTTTGTGAACAGCAATGTATTATTTGTCCACTATTAAAAATGAATCTAATGGAGCTCGATGCAAATAATTTAGATTTGCTTCCTCCACACAATCACACTGGAATAAAATGCAGAATTTTAGTCTCTTGTCTGATCATAAAAGTCAATATAAATTTCTGATTAACAAAACGTACACATATGTGATCGGCTAGGGTGATCAGCCTGTGGGTCTGCGGCACAAGCGTTGGTGCTTGTTGCTGGGGGGATGGAGATTCCTGCTGCTGTCGGTACCGACTTGCTTGTCCTTCATACGGTCTGCTACTTTCAGCTAAATCAGGTAAAAGAAAGACAAAAATTAAAACAAAAAACACACACGTTGCCAACCTCATAAATTTGTTCACATTGTTATATAAGCTTTATAAGGCTGGGTTCACATAGGGCGGATTTGCCGCGGAAATTCCGGCGCGGCAAATCCGCCTGCAGCCGCTAATCTCGGGATTGGCCAGCCATGTGGACGAGATTTCTCAGAAATCTCGTCCACGCGGGAGGGCCAATCCGCTGCGGTAAGTCTGGCTGAAACCGCGGCTGCGGCGACCGCAGCCGCGGTTTCAAAAGATGCAGCATGTCTATTTATTGTTTACTTCCGCCGCGGCCGTGCTCTCCTCTATGGGAGCACCGGAAGAGTGAGTGGCTGGGCCGCTTCAAAGCCGCCGCGGCGGTTCTCCCGTCGGAAATCTCGCGGTTTCGGCTGCGGTCAAACCGCGGGATTTCCGACTGGAATACGCCTAGTGTGAACCCAGCCTAAAGAATAAGAAAAACAAAACAAAACAAAAAAAAAACGTGTAGAGACTTACCTTCTGCTTGGCTAGATTTTGGGACTTCTTGGGGGTAGGTTTCTTTTTCCTGCACCTGAACTGGGGAACTTGCGGGGCTTATAACTTCAATGGTGTCTCTGGGAGGCTCATAGCGGTGGGAAGACACTAAAAAGAGTCACAGACAACATTTCCTGAAGTCGGCTTTATGAACACAATGCAGTTTAGTTATGTCAACGCTAAACACAGAACTACTTACAGAAACCAAAATCTACACTTACTGCTACTGGAGGAATCGGAGCTCTGTGAACCCCGGTCACGGCCATCTTTATCAGAGGCGATCTGTTGCGTTATGATGACATCAATGAAGTTGGCTGCTGTGATTGTGGTTTTCCCTCGTGTCCGTAACTCCTCTACATATCGCGATTTGGTGTGCGCAGCTTTATCTTTTCCCGCTTCTGAATATACGGCAGGAGCTGGCTGGCTCTGGGATTTGCTACTTGAGAAGCTTGATGAGGTGTATGGACTTTGCACCAGCCTACGCTCAGATTCCATCTGCTGTTGCTCTAGTGCTGCTCGTCTAGCGATATTTTCTTCGGATCGCGAAGACTCATGCTTGCTTTCCTTTGGCTTGTTCACTTCCATCTGCGGTGCGGAGGCTGCTGCATCTACCAGGGCAGCTAATGCATCAGCAGCGGTGCTGTATCGGGTGGCAGGAATTCCTTGGGTAATAGAGGGCCCGCCTGGGTTGAGTGGCCTGGAGGATTACAAGAATAAGTTAGGAAAGAAACTAACACTACAGTCGGCCTTGAAAATTTTCTGAAAATCCTATGAAGGAGGAAGCCCTATGAAGACCAATTCCCATTTACTGGAACAAAAGTAATGAAAGTCCCTCTTTTTTAAGCTATTCTCAGGTTTTGGAAATACTTACATTATTCTTAGCTGAGCAGGGTCTAGAGGCGTAATGACACTTTTCCCGTTAGCGCCGTGTAATATACTTGGTCTTTGTTGTATCAGGGTATCCTGGGAACGGACTGATGGTGAGGGTGATCGAACATAGCCATGACTACCCGGCCTACCAGGCTGCTCTGTGACTGCAGAAGAAATACAACGATCAAATCAATGGAAGTACTTTGTTGAATTAGGCCGGGCGCACAACAGGTTTGTTTTCAATCTTAAAAAAAGCTAAAAAAAAACAAACTGAACCAGTAAAATCCCCACTAACTTCAATGAGATTTATTGAGCTTCAGCTTGTTTCTGTCCCATCTGGTATATTCTATAGGGCATGAATAACCAGGAACTACCCACAGCTTGCTTTCCATTTAATGGATTCATTTAACCCTTTCACGTCTCAGGATGTATATGTACGTCCTGGGTGCGCAGGGTTTGTATGGAACAGGATCTGGAGCTGATCCCGTTCCATACATGGCTGGTATAAGCTGTCTTTGACAGATGATAACCAAACGGATCAGTGTTCTCAAAAGTCTAAAAGCTATGGGGGAAAAAAAGGGTTGAATTACAAAAATTAAAAAGAAAATGATTCACTGAATTTTTTTTTTTATGTAAAACTTGACACAAATGTATATGGCCATACGTTAACCCTTTCCAATCCACTGTCTGACCTATGAAGACATTATCATTTAAGGCTGTACAGCTCCGATGTTAGAAGATGTCCGTCGGGGTTCTCTTACTGTATATTGCCAGCCTATCTGCTGTTGGAGCCTATCCAACGTGTCGCCTCATACAGTACTGGCTTTAGCCAGCATATAGCGCCGTTGTATAACGGCAGAAAAAGAGTAAGCCCCCTAGGAAAAGCAGGATACAAATTGGATTGGAAAGGGTTAAACACTGCATACGTTTTGCATCCTTTTTTTCATGTACGTTTAACATATATGCTAAACGTTCAGGAGACATGTCATGTGAACGGGCCCCTAAGAAGCAAGCTGGCTAAGAAGACTGCATCTCTTCACACATGACAATAGCCAAGTAGGGGGCTCAGTCAGGACCTTTGAATTAAAGGGGTATTCCCATCCTGGCTTTTCATAGCAGAGATGGAAATCCGCTACTATGGTTTACAGCCACCCGGTCAGTAACTAAACACAGCCGAGCTCCTTAGTGTAGTGCTGTTTGCGTAGATCCCACTGAAGTGAACGCTGTTTCTGTAACTCGGAGAATTATGCAAACAGTAGAGTGCTATATAATAAGAGTTATGCAAATAGCACTGCGTCCAAGAGCTCGACAGGTGGTCAGAAACACAAGGCCAGTTTTTTCCATCTCGGCCATGAAAGGTCAAGATGGGAACAGACCTTGCTATTTCAATGTGTTGGAAGTCGCAAAACAATGCATTCACCCATAACATAATCTTGTAATGAGCCAAATTGCTTACTAGGCCGCAGGTAATGTTCACTTTGAGCTGAAGCTGCTGCAGCAGCGGCCGCCATTCTCTCTCGCTCCCTTTCCCGGTCCCGCTCTCTTTCTCGCTCCCTATCACGCTGCTCTTTTTCTCGTTCACGCTCTCTTTCACGTTCCCTCTCACGTTCAGCGTTGGCAGAGGATGCAGCTGCTAAAGGAGACGGATGCCCTGGAAAACAGAAAAGATTTTAAGACTCCAGAAAATGAATTGTCTCTAAGTAGCGAGACCATGGTCAATGAGAAAAATGTGATTTTTGTTTTTTTTTTTTAAAACATTGATTATATAATAGATAGATAGCAAACCTGGAGACATGGAAGCCGGGTTATACGGTCTTGGAGGAAAAGCAAGTTGTGTCCCTGGTATGTAAGTAATCCTTTCCATTGGTGGTGTGCTAGTTCCACCAGGATGAGGAACCAAGATAGTAGGAGGCATGTTGGTTAAGTCTATAATTCCTAGTGAAAAATAAGCACTGAGTAAGTGACAAAGGTTCATGGGCTAAGAAGGGACGGACTCAAGTGACATACTATGCAGGAAGGTGCACTTACCTCGTGCTCCTGGATATGGAATAGCTAACCCTTGGTCTCTTGGAGAAAGCCCTCGACCAACATCTGGCCTTAAATTAACTTGCATCTGCTGGGAAGTGATGTAGTCATTTAAGATGGTCTGTCGGGTGTTCTCCATTGCATAGAGCTGGTATTGACTTGGATAACCAGGAGTTGGAGACAACTGTCGTTGAAACAAGTAAGCTGCAGCAGCTATTGTGAGAAATGGAAAGTGCAGAAAATAAATAGATTATGGGTATGTTTACATATAGTGGATTTTGGTACAGATCTGCAGCAGATTTCACCCTTTCAACTGAAGGGATAAAGTCGGCTGTGGATCAGTGTTAAAATCTGCATTAAAAAAAACCTGCAGATTTTGGTGTGGAAAATCCCCACCATTTCTATTAGACATGAATGAACACTAAAAGTTGTTAAAATTGTCATACATGCAATAATATGATTTCTATACGCATTCATTCCAAGGAGGAAACAATTCATTTAAAACACTATACCCAACTCAGACATTTTAGGTCCAATGTAATGGGCGGATTTGAATTGCGGAATCTGTGCGGGTGTCCTGCAGTTTAAGCCGCCCATAGGGAAACGTGGGCGTCTGCACCTGAATTAAAGCATGCAGATCTTTGGATGCGGAAATCAAATTTCAGCATGCTCCATTTCAGTGCGGTTCCCGCACGGACAGCTTCAATTGAAGTCAATGAAAGCAGTCTGATCCTCGGCCTATCTGCAGCCGAAACTGCGGACCGGCCGCGGAAAAGCAGGAGTTTGAAAAAACGTACTGCGCATTTGCTTTGGCTGGCACTTCTGCACACATGTGCAGTACAGAAAAAAAGACGACCCAAACAGGTAAGCAGTGTCCTCTGCCGCGGGCAGGGTCAGATTCCACGGCAGGCTCCCACATGATTAGATTGACGCATCAAGACATAGTAGAATGAATTCACTGCTATGGGAGTTACGGCAACAACTGAGTAATCGTAATGGCCAGAGCAGAAAATGAAGAGAGCTGCGGCCACCTCTGTTCATTCTCTGCTTGGACATAATGGCTGGTGGCCAGCTCACCAGGTCCAGGGCTTCCCCTTTTCTACATAAGTGTGGGTCTGGGGTTTGGTACCCCATGTAACTCCACTGATGTCACAAAACTACACATCGCCTAAAGTCTTGTGTTCCTAACTTCTAAATGCTGTAAAATATTACAGATACTCTGCTGCTGATTACATACCAGGATCCAAAGCTCTATGGAACTGGATTGGATCAAGATGAGGAGGCAGATGAGCTCTGTAGACTTCACCGGGAGCAGGACCCCGTAGGTGGGGGTCGAAGGGACTGTGAGCAGCAGATGGGTCTACACCTGGGACGGGTGACTTCACAACAATGTTCTCTCTTTGTGTAGGGGTCAATGTGCTTTTCCTCTCATGACTGGAAGACTTCCCTGGAGTAAGTCCACCTGAAAACACATGAAGTACAGTAAGAACACTGACACCTTTATTTTATTTTTCGTAGATTATGCATTTCTTATGCTTCCCCACCCCAATCCTTTTCAACTTTGCCACAACCCTGGAATATCACAGATTTTTTTTTTTAACTCATTGAATCTGTATAAATAGAAAAAATACCATATTCAGTTTGTACCCTAGTGTATCAGTCCTGTGCAGCAGAAATCCAATTTTTTTAGTTGCAATGTGATTTTTCACTCTCATGATTGATGGAGGTCCCAATGTTTAGGTCTTCCACCAAAGCAGTAAGTAACTGCATATCCTAGCCCAAGGTAAGCACGGTGAATTGAGCCATTTCCTTCTCTTCATTGTGCACACACTGTCCATAATGAGAAGGCAGTGAGTGTGTACATACACAATGAAGAGATGAAGTCCGCTCAATGCACAGAGTGACGTCTTTGTGGGCAGACAGCGATGGCAGGGGAGTATATAAAAAAAAATTTAGGGTACCCCTCTCTCCTATGAGCCCACAACTTTATGTTATAGGGCTTATAGGACATGACTGCTTCCCTTTAACAAATCTGTGAATGAATAGGAAAAAAAAATCTCTACAGTAAAGAAAACTATCAGAATATAGTAGTAATAAGTGTAAACTGCAACACTCACTTAATAAAAAAAAGTTACACTAATTTCTCATATCATACTAAACTCCCACCTTCTGATGAACGTGCCATGGGTGAACTTCTGGACATGGGACTGGGATAGTTCACTGGTGTCCTCCTAGCATTGGCGTCCTCATAAATCCCAGGGCTCAACTGAGACTTTGAGGCTTCATGGAGAGTTGACCGAAGAACCGATGTACCAGAACTGACAACAGATGTGTGACGTGGCCGGATTGCTTCTGAGGTTTTGGAGTCTTCATACTTTGTTCGCTCTACCACTTTTAAATTTTCTGGCATCATTTCCATCTGTGGTACCCCACGGGGCAGCTTACTAGGACCCATGATCAGGGACTTTACATTATGTTTAATAGCTGACTGACCAGGGGCGCCTTCATGTTTTATTGGTGTGCCCTGTTGGAATTAGACCATATAATGTAGTAAATAAAAGGTTTAGAAATGTCATATATACAAAAGCAAACATAAAAGCCTAGCACGAATTACATATGAAAACACACCTGGGATATTGAACCTTCCATTATTGTCCTAGAACTCTCAGGGGTTTTGCGACTTTCTTGACCAAGGAGATCCTGCCTAGGGATTTCATGAATTGAGCGTCCCATTTCTTTGATTGTAGTAACGCCATCATAAGGTTTGCCTTTAGTGATGGCTCCTTCAAATGACCTTATAGGTGGGCTTTCGCGCTTTATCTGCTTGGCATACTTCAACCCTTCTTCAAAGTTCTCAGACGCTGCTCTCGGGGTACCTAGATGCCAGGTTAGAGAAATTTAGCAGGCTATAATAAAAACTGATAATGTAGGCTGCAAGTGAACAACGTTTAACGAGAATTTAGAAAGTGGAAATTAGAGCAGCCAAAAACCAAATATTGTCCGATCACTTTTTTACAGCTTTATTTTTTTTTTTTGTGTCACCTGACAATTACCTTGCATGATGGAGCCAGACATAACTGGCCTTTCCTTAAGATCTGAATGTGAGCTGCCTTTAGGTAGAGTGCGACATATCAATCCTGAGAACAAAAGAAATAGTACAAGAAATTGGTTATAAACTCGTACATATTGTGGAATAAGACATTCAGGTGTCACACGACACTTCTACTGCATTTTCTATAGATCGGCCTTCATGAAAAAACTCCCTTTAACCCGTTTAGGACCAGGCACTGTAAATTTTTTCGGCGCCTAGTCCTTGGCTTAAAGCACCGCTGGGAACGGGTAATCAGCTGTTAGTAACAGCTGATAACCCAGAGAAGAAGGCAGAAGAGGTATTTAACCCTTTCTGCCTTCTGATTTCCTGAGTACACAGTGCTCATTGAGCTCATGTGACCGCCAGGGTTCCCTGCTACAGCAGAGCTGGAAGGTCATACTAGACCCTAGGCAACTCTGCCAGTGACTAATGTCACTACAGGGGTTGCTTTCCCCTGTAAGTAGGGCTCCTATGGACGCCCCAGCTACAGTTGGAAAGTGTCAAAAAAATAAAAATAAAAAACATGTGAATGACCCCCAGAGGTCTTATATGACATCATGGGGGACACAGATAGTAAAAAAACATAATTACAAACATCAGTAAAACAAAATTCTAGAATAAAACAACAATACATACATAAGAAAGAGAATAACACAAAACCGACGCCAACCAAAAACGTCGCTGTAAGCGCCCTGTAATCCAAAACCATACATATTATATATCAAAATGTCCGAAACAAAATGAGGAATCCGTTCCCATACTTTATTTTAGTGTAAATATACTAATTTAAAAAAAATTACTAGAAATGTTAAAAAAAAAATATTTTTTTTAGCTTTTTACACCCAATAAACAAAAAAAAATGGGGGGAAAAAGTTAGTGAAAAGGATATAAAAAAAATAGTCCTATATGTTACTGAAAAAAAAGACACAGCAAAAATAATTTTGAGAGCTAAAGGAAAAAAAATAGGGTAGTAAAACCACCACATGGGTAAAATCCCTAAAAAGTGTCTGGCCCTTAAGGTACAAAACAGCCTGGTGCTTACAGGGTTAAGGGAAATTATACTAACACTATAATAAATTTCATATATATATATATATATATATATATATATATATATATATATATATATATATATATACACACATACATACATACACACACACACACACTTTTTCCCCCTTTTTACACACAGTATGTATGTGCAACACACACGAATATACATATATACTGTAAATCCTGTTATCTTCTTGCATTGTATAAAAAGAGGTAACTACCTTCCATTGGTGCTGATACAGCAGATTCTCTCATTGCTAAGTTCTGCTTTATAGTTCCTTCCATAGCATCATAGGTTCTCTTCAGCGTCACCTCTGGAGCACTTCTGGGACTCCGAGTACCATCTCGCAGATTTTTAATGGCAGCTGAAAATATTGTATTATTGTAAGTCCCAAGCATTATTCTTGCCAGCCAAACATAACTATACATAACTACAAGCCCTATGTGCAGTGTAGAACATTTCTGTATATTTAAGCTGTACCAAGACTTAAGGATTTTCCAACTCCTTAATTTTTTGTTATTTTGAACACAAACAGCTGACAACGGTATTAAAACAGCTAAGGTAACAACACTCACCTTACTAATCTATGTCCAACACTTCCCTAATGACAGGCTGTAATGTTTACGCTGTTTCAGCAATGCTGTGAAGCCTCAGCCAATTAGCTGTAGCATTGACCTCAGTGGTCTCAACATGTTACAGCTGCAGCCAGTGATTTGCTGCAGAGGTTCCGTGTTGGCATGCCGCATCATTGCTGGAGCCTGGTAAACAAAGACTGGCACGGCACCAGAGAAGCATCTGCACAGACATGGCAGGGAACTGGAAAGGTGAGTATTACTTCTTTATTCTGTTATTTTATACTGTTGTCAGACAATTATAAACTATTTCATCCCTTTACACTTTCTTTGGAGAGAACTTTGAGAGAGCTGTGTCTTTCGGAAAGTAAAAAACTTTAAAAAAAAACAAAAAACATTTGACTTCAGTTCTTAAAAAAAAAAAGAAAACATCAAAATGTAACGAGTCTAATTGGTTTCTGGAAGTTTATTATGAAGAGTCCCCAATTATGACAATCAAAGGCAGTGAATAAAAATCAAACTTATCAGCTACCCCCACCATCAAGACCCTCACTGATCCAAAGGAAGGGGGTTTTGTATCCCCCTACTTCTCGTTATGGGCTTATTGCACCCCCAAAGTAAAGAGGAAAATCAACGCAGTAGCAGCAGCCGTCACCTATGTGTAATGCAGGTACAAGCATTTTCAATGGGACTGCCAGAGATAGCCGAGTACAAGGGCTCGGCCATCTCTCAGCCCTTTTGAAATGAATAAAACAGCGGGAATGCATGCGCCGCCACAGCTCCATTCAATGTGATGTCACTGTGGGTGGAAGAAGCAACCCCACAGCGATGAGAAGAGGGAGACATGGTACCGCTTTTGTCGGGATCATAGGGGTCTCAGACTTATCACTATCCTATGTGTGGATGATAAGACTGGATTCTGGTACAACCTCCCTAACCAGGAGTTACTTTGACTGAAAATTTTGAAAGTCAGAAAGAAAATGAATGGCAATACACTTACAATCATAGGAAACTATGTGTCCACTCTTTCCCTCATAAATGACATGGCCCTTAGTAGTAGGCTCTTCCCTACATTTCTCTGGACTGTTGATATCCTCCGTGGCCAGACGTGTGATTGTGGTCTTTAGCAGGACATCGGCAGCGATACCAGACTGTGACAATGCTGGAGTACCCTATAACAGTAGCGGAAATTCACGAACACATGATACAGGCCAGGATATGGCATTCAATCACAAAACAAAGACCCCCCCCACAAACACACACAATTAGATAATGTAAAATTATAATGACGACAGATAGGAGTGCTCTGCCTAAAACAAATACCCACCTTTTAATACCTTTTTATTTTTAGGTCCAACTTTTCTTTCTGAATGGCTTAAAACAAGTAATTTTACTTTCCAAAAACGTTTGACATGTCATCGAGATATGTCAAAGGTTTCGATTGCTGGGGGGGTCCGGGTGCTGAAATTGATAGAACGAAGCAGCTGAAGTGCTCAGTTGAGCTTTGTGTCTGCTTCACTAATTGAAGACTGGCTCAAAAGAAAGTTTCTGAGTCCATCTTTGGCTATCGAGCAATGCCCGTGTTCAGATGAGCACTGCTGCTGCTTTATTCCAGTGATGGTGTTCTCACCGATTTAATGTTTTGACATGTGAAAAGATTTTTAAAAAGTACAATTACGGCTTAATTTATGTTTATAATGTTTGGCGCTACAAATTTGCTTGTACGGATATCCAAATAGCCCACATAGGTAAAATGAAAAGATCCAATTTGAACTGCCTGTATGTGACAATGAGGAGTTTAGAACCTTTAGACTGCAATCACAGAGGGGTATTTTTTTGAATGGTTTCAGCAATCAAACCTGCGTGCTTTTTGTATCCGATTGAGTTCAATAAAAATCAGGACCATACTTCATATAGTGCAGATTTTAAATCCACGTTGGGGGGGGGGGGGGGGGGGAGGAACCTATCAACGTGTCCATTATTGATGCAGATTATACATCGCAAGGTTTGCATACCAATTAGCCTCATTGAATGGGACTAATCCACATGTGAATCTGCGTAATTTTTAAATGCAAATCCATCACAGAAATCAGAGGCTCAGCTGTGGTTTGATAGGATTTCACATCAAAATTCTTTACTATGTGAATGCGGCTTTATGCATATTGCTATTACTTGACCTCACTGTCTAAACAGTAGGCTTAAAGAGACTGGCAGCTAGTTTAATTCCTATAAACTAAGCTTATAGGTTTAGTATCACCGCTCAGATGCTGGGAGCCAAGATGCCATGAGAACAGCAGCTGACTACTGCAGCGGTCAGGTGGTAGCCATTCCTAAGCCAAAACTAGGAAAACCGTGCGCCTGCAGCGCTGGATTGCCGGGGAAGAGAATAGGGGTATTAGTGTATCTTGATGCCACCAGGAAGTCCTGGTGGAGTCAAGATTGACAGGGGGGTGACGACCCCTGTATCTGATTGGCCAGCTGGCAGCCTCCTCTCCCAGGTCCTGCAGTCAGTGAGCAGAGAATGAAAAGGGGGGATTGTCAGCAGTGACATCTGCAGCAGGCACAGGAGGCAGGAGAGCAGTAGCAGACAGAGGGGTTGTTCCCTGCAGCTGTCCTCTGCCACCTCCGCTCCCCGCTATCAGTCTCCCATTTCTTGTCCTGGCTCCCGGCGGCAGTCCTCTCCCAGCTGCTCTGCACCCCATTGTCAGTGTGGTCGTCCCCCCTGTAGTGTCCCCGCTGCCGCCGGCTCTCCTCTGCCACCTCCGATCACCGCTGTCAATCACTCTGTCTCCCGAGTACCGGCCCGGCTGCTGCTGGCTCTCCTCTGCCACCAGGGATCCCCTTATCAGCCCTGCTGTCAGTCTTCCTGTGTGCATACACAGGTAGGGGCTGAGCAGGGAGCGCACGGCAGGGAGGTTTCTGCGAGGGGAGTAGCTGAGCTCTGCTGCATCAGCGCTCCCGCTGTCACAGCAGTGTGTCTAATGATTTCTCCCTGCTCTCCATGCTTCGGGTTACTGTTCCTGGTACGCTTACATTAGTAGCTGTAGAACCTTCCATGGAAGCCTCTTCAGCTAATAAATGAAGCCTAAGTGGAAAAATTACCTAACCGTGGATGGCAGGGGAAAAAAAAATCACTATAGACACAGCTAAAGGACCTTCAAGGACCTGCAGGAATGTAGCCAATCAGGAGCTAGGGGTGTGACAGGGGCGTTCCTGCATCCAACACCTGTCAAACCCCTAGTTTCCTGGTGGCGTAAAGATACACTAATACCGAGAATAGGTAAGTACCACAGCTTTTATTGTTTTATCAAATTTGGTTCCAATTTTTTAAAAACTGTCTTGCACCCGGACATCCTCTAACCTGTATGAAGCAGCATTCTGATGGGTCCGACACTGAAAACTTAGCTAAATGTTTAAGAAACTTCCAGAATGGAGAGGACTGATCAATACCTGAGTAATAGACCCTCGTAAAGAAGGAATTGCATCCATGGGAACTTTGGTGGCTGGAGTGCCTCGAGTGATGCTCCCTTCCTGAAGTGCAGTCATCGTACCTGTAAGACAGACAGTAGTAAGATGAAAACTGTATCATTCTCACATAGCCATCGGCCTCTGTTCACATCTGTGCTTGTTTTCTATTGCTTGACTCTGTCATAGAAGGAGAACAACGAGCTAAGACGTGCCTGATGCTTCACATGACGGACAATGGCACCTGACTGACCCCAGTGATTTTAATGGGGTCTTTCAGGTTTCTGTTATGGTGTCAGTCATTTTACTGGACATAAAAACTGGATTTTTTTGTTACCGTAAAAGCCTTTTCTTAGATGTTCATTGGAGGACACAGTAAAGATCTTGGGTATAGCTTCTGCCACTAGGAGATGGGACAATAAACAAAGGAAGAGTTGAGTCCTACTGCAAGTTATACCCCTCCTGTATGCATTAAGCCAAATCAGTTTTTTTTTTTTTCAACACAAGAAGCAGGAGAGGAAAAGCTCATAGGCTAAATGAATATACAACTTGAAACATACAACTCAACGAAGTTGCTGGCGAATCAGGACCTATCAATGATAGACATTCACCTTGTTCCATACAAGTAATCGTTGCCTGGATGGATTCCACACGAAAGGGACATGTTTTGAGGAAGTGATTGAGGAGCTTCAGATTGAGGACTAGGTGAATCGATTTATCCTTCTTGGGGACCACAAACAAGTTGGATTCAAAATCTGTTAAACTGTTCTTGCTAAGGAATGGAGACAACACTTTGGTCAAGCAAATCTTGAATGGATCCAAAATATGGGGAGAATTTGGATGGGGAGGAAGAAGCTGAAAACCACCCTGGGTGGGTAGAATGAAAAATCTATTGTGTAACCTTTAGAAACGATCTCTCGCACCCAAGAATCCTGGATGTGAGTAAACCGCACATTCTTGAATAGCAGGGGGAGCGCCTTTCATGCCGAAGATAACTTTACCGAGGAGGGTTTGATTGTTTGGGGACGAGGGTGCCAGGAAGGGTGTGGTTTGAAAGATGAGCGCTTTTTGCGGTCCTGAGGGGAGTGATGCAGTTCCGAAGGTTGTGGGCTGGAACAAAGAAAAGAACGAAAGCCAGGCTTTTTCTTCTTGGCAGTGTACTGATGAGAGGACCTGTATGGCGGAAGATGAGAACTCCACCCGGCTGTAGCCTCAGAAATTTTTGTCTAGGCGACTGCTGAAGAGGCGAATTCTTGAAAAGTGAAGTTCAGTAAAAAAACATTTTTGGAGTGAGGTCAACAGACCCGAAAGGGTTTCCCACAGCAAGCATGGAGGAGCCGGCTAGTAGCCTGTGGCATCCAGGGAGTCCTTGCAGATCAATTTACCTGCCAGGGAGAGCTGAAGAGCCAGCTCAGCTAACGTCTCCTGGGGGACACCCGAGAGAACTCCTCTGCGCCAAGTTTTGCCCATTCTGATGTGGCCCTACTGACCCACGATGAAGCGAAGAGTGAACGAAGGGCCAACCCAGTCGCCTCAAAAGACAACTTGGTGTGCTGGTCCTTAAAAAGATAACACATCTGCCATGTTATTCCTCAGGGAAAGGATACATAACGTCAAAGCTCTTAGTTTTGAGGAAAACATCAGGGGTGACCATTCTTTAGCAAGGACCTACCCAAATTCCGCATGAGTGGGGATTATTTAATGCGAACGTCTAAGACATCGAAAGGAGAATGAGCTTTCAGTGGTAGAGGAATTGTGGTCTTGCACATAAAGCATCTCTTTTACGGCCTGTATGACAGTGTCCACCATAGCAGAGATTTTAGAAGCCTATTACTCATCCAAGGAAGAGCCAGAATGCAATATTTCACCCTCAAAGCAGGATTGACTGGGATGCTGCGGGTGGATGCAAGGTTGAGGAAGGAGGCGATGCTGTATGACTGCAACGTTTGGAGGTCCTGCCATGCATGCATTCCGGTAGGCAAGATCCCTCAGCATCAGATCCTTCAGTCAGGTTCAGGCTGGATCCCCTTCCTAAAATCTCCACAATTAACCTGGAGGCTTTTGTGAGGTCCGTATCCACCACCGAAAGAGAGAGTGCGCCCATTCTGGTTCTGTATGGATGTCTTTGGGATAGGTTCACTGGCTTGTCTGTGAGGCAGGCAGTGCGTGCAAAGTATGTTGCAATGGTAGTGCACTGATGACTGGGTTTTCTCTAGAATCCAATATTGTAGCTGTATGTGCATGGGTAAATTTGCCTAGCTGCCCCTGTGCACAATATAAGGACTGAGAGCTACTATGAACTAAGGTGGTGAGGAGCTTTCTAAGGCAGGTTCCCCCCTGACGTGTGGAGCTGTAGAAATAGCACCCAGGATGAGATGCGTAGGAAATGGGAGGAGGGATCACAACTAATTATAAGCAGACCGAATTTGAGCACCTAATTAGCAGTGAGTGCATTCCTAGAGAAGGGAACGCCTCTTCCTTGTGACCGAGCAAGGCGAGGCCAGGACGAAAGAGGAGGCGCCGGAAGTGGAGAAAAGACCCAGTGTGTGACCAATAGGGTGCGGGCATGCCAGAAGCAACTGAAAAAGCATGGGAAACGGCAGGGGAGGCGTCAAAAAAATGGCACGGGCAAGTCAGAAGGGAAATTGATCAAAATAGCACAGGCAATGAAGTGGAAACTGATACTGCACCACGGTGACCTGAAAAGATCCAGTCGATTGCTAGGCCTGCTGAAGTGATTGGAAGCCCCCATAATGTAGCGCAGTCTAAGAAAACCACTCCCCGTCTTGATGGTAATTGCAAGGGATCTGGTTGCATGGAGAGGGAGCCCAGCAATAGGGATGGGATAGGAATAAAGGACCCCACATACTTACCTTCCCTGGAAGGGCCACATGCCGAAAACATCAACCTCAGCCTGATCCTCCGCTACAGTTCGCCTCCCATTGGTGGGGTAGGGGAGCCTTTGCTGGTGGGTTACAGAGTTAGTGTTTTTGTATGCCATTTTGCCTCCAGGAAGTAGCAGGGAAGTTAGTGACAGCCCTGATGTCCCTCCTCATTAGGGTAGTAGGGGGGATTCTGTCACTTTGTAAACCCACAAAGTCCAAAGAACTCTAGGATCTCTAAGACCTGCAGGAAGAAGGCCTGCCTCCTATGGACACAAAGCTAAAACGGATTTGGCTGAGTGACTACAGGAGGGGTATAGCCGATAGGAGGAACGAACTCTCCCTTTGCCAAATGTCCGCCTCCTAGTGGCAAAAGCTATACCCAAGGTCTTCGCTGTGTCCCCCAATGACATAGCTGAGAGAAAAGGGAAAAAAACGCTGCATGACGTGCCATTTTTTCATTTTTGACAATCTGTGATGAAGGCTCAGAAAGCAGTCGTCGACACAGATGTGAACATGGCCTTAAAGTGACCATCCGTTTTCGGGACAAAATTCTTTGCCAGGACAGGAAAGGAGTAGATTAACTGTAGTTGATAATCTCTGCTGCACCTCCAATCTGCCAGTTCTGGGCTTTATTTTCGTCCATCCAAGATGGCTGCAGCAATTTTGTACCAAATGCACACAGTACTGATTGACTAGTACTGATCACATGTGCAGCTCAGGCCAATCAGAAGGCAGATATAGTGCATTGGTACTCTTACACTAGCAACGTACTGTGAGAATTAGGTAGTCTGATGATTACATTATAGAGGGGACCCAGAACTGGTGGACTGGAGGGACAGCAGGTAAGACCAGCTGCAGGCAGTATACACCCTTTCCCCATCCAATTCCAGGACAGAATTTTGTCCCAAAGCCGGGGGATGGGAGGAGGGTTGGTTTAACATCAATATTTTGGTGTACCTCTGACAACACCTTCATGCTGAGCCCTGACGAGGAGCCCTTCTGGCTGTGAGCTCTGACTTCGAGGTGAGAATTCCTCTTGTTTGATGTAGGTAATAGAACCTAAAAAAACATATAGAGGAAAAGGGAGTTATACTAAATACAAAACATATAAAATATCCTTGGTATATATCAACTGCCCTTGTCAAACCCTGTTAGGTGTGAGCTACGGACTATCATTGCAATCTAAAGCAGTCTGACAATGGGAGGTCACAAAACTCTTCAGGTTACTAATATGTAGTGATGCGATCAGAATCACAAATATTGAATGTAAACCTATATATTACAAAGCGCTATTTGTAGTCATTTACATATTAGCCAAATGATATAAAGCCCCTTTGAAATCAGGCAATTTTGCAGGGCACATAAGACAATAAACACACAAGGTGAAGCTGTGCATTAAATCACATTGTAAAAACACAATTTCATGTAATAAACCTACCAGTTTTTGCAGATTCCTGTTGTCTTGGTAGGCCAAGAGAAATGGAGCCCACAGAAGGCTTAACTGCATCTTGACCATAGGGCTGCTGGCTCAGAGATGTTAAATATGTCCCAGGAGTTCCCTGAGGAGTCAAGAATAAATAACCATTTCATGGCTCAAACCAAAGGTACTTCCATAAAACCTGCGCTGTATGAAGAGAGGCCGAGTCGCGATCTCTCTTCATACATACCCTGACACTGCAGGACAGAAATGTACGTTCTGGAGCGGGAAGAGGTTAATCTGCAGGGTGCACAGCATGGAAAAAAAAATGTAAAACGTGGCAAAAATAGCTAATTTAGCTCATCATACAAAAAACGACAAGAAAGCGATCAAAATTCTGCAGAGATCAATAAATGGTACTAATAAAAAGTACAACTAATCCCGCAAAATAAAAACCCTTACACAGCTCAGTTGATAAAAAAAATTAAATTGCTTATGGGTCTTTGAATGCAGCGATAAATTTTTTAGTATTTTTTTTAACTGTAAAACAGTAGTGAAAAAGAAAAAAAACTATTACAATTTGGTATTGGCATAATCGTACTGGCCTGTAGAATTACTTTAATATATTATTTATACTGCTCAGAGAATGCAGGGAAAAATAAAAATAAAAAAACAGAATTACAGATTTTGTTCATCTTGCCCCTAGAAAAAATGGAATAAAAAGCGATCAAAACTTTACATGTTCCCAAAAATTAGATAAATGAAGACTAGAGTTCACCCCGCAAAAAACAAGGCCTTCTAGGGCTCCGGCAACGGGGAAAAAAATTAATACGGCTCTTGAAATGTGGTGACACAAAAGCGAATAATGTTATCACAATATTTATTCTGCATGCTGAATACCGTAAAGATGAAATCCAAAAATGTCAGAATCCCAGCCCCCCCCCCCCCCCCCAAAATCTCCCTACATTTTTTTTTTTTTACAAAAGTCATGCAATAAATTATATATACCCAAAAATGATGCCATCAAAAAAATACAACTTGTCCCGCAAAAAACAAGCCCTCATATGGCCGTGTCAATGGAAAAAATAAAAAATAGTTATGGCTCTTGGAACACGGCTGGAAAATTTGTTGAAATTAAATGATTGGCCCATTTAAAAAAACCTGCCCTGGTAGGTCTGACAGGGTGGTAAGAAACCTGCCACTGAAGGGGTTAAAGGGGTTGTCCAGGGATAGAAAAACATAGCCTCTTTCTTCCAAATACAGCATCACCCTTGTCCGTAGATTGTGTCGGGATATTGCAACTCAGCTCTAATTCCCTTCAATACAACTGAGCTGTAATACCACACACAACCCTATGGACAAGGGTGGCGCTGTGGTTGCAAGAAAGTAGCCATGTTTTTGAATCCTGAATAACCCCTTAAATGAGAACATCTCTAGTATTGGCGTATGAAAAAAATATGGTACCATTAACCAAATTGCACAAGACATAGTAAGTATGTATGACTCACAGTGATCATTGGTGCCAATAATACAGCAGACTTGTCCCTATAACACAGGGTGATTCAAATAGAAAAGGTGCAAAAGTAAAGCGGGTTTCTTCATTCATGAATGTCCTACCACGGCCAGAATGCCATGAAAAGATAGAAGAATTCTTCAGGTTTTCATTGCACCTTACAGATGGTCAATTTGGGCACAGTTGGCCAAAAAAAAGACTCGCTGTGATTCAATGATGCAATAAAAAAAAATGCACAAACACAAGATTTTTGAAAGAACTTACAGTAAAATCTCTTTCTCGTCATGTTCATTGGGGAACACAGCTTTGACCGTGACAGTGGGTACAGTGTCAAAGCTGAGTCCCACAATGATACAGACGAGAAAATCTTATTACAGACGCTGTAGGACACACAGACATATAAAGCCACATGCACAAAGCCATGTCTCCAAGACATTTACTTTTGCACCATTCCTTCTGAATCACCATGTAGGTTGCCCTTAAATAGGGTAGCACATTTTGGTGACATTCTCTTTGATCTATTTAGATGCAGCACTCGGAATATGGAGTCAGCAGCCAGAAATATATGTGCCGCCAACATAAATACTAGCCAAGAACTGAGTAACACAGAAAGAAAACTTCTATTAATTCTGCATTCAACCAACCTGTGATATTGAGCCCCCCATTATGAAAGAAGGTTTGTCAGAAGAGGTTACTGAAGTTTTGGATGAAGGGATCAGTGGAGGTGGTGGACGGGTTGGACGTGTCACAGGGAGTCTGGTTCCTTCAGCTAACGAAGTTATCACTTGATGGGGAGCCGGTTGCAACACTGGAAAAAAAATACAGAAATGCAATGAAGCATAGAGGTATCTTACCATCTATTCTAATCTGTTCAGCCTTAAAATATTTCAAAGCTACTTTTGGGAGTCGTTTCCCCAAATTCACTAGAAGTGCACATGATGGGTTTAACCCCTTCCAACATCCGCCACACATGTATGGTGGGTGCAAGTGTATAGACGGCCCAGGAGTTGAGCCCGCTCTATACGTGGTGGATGTCAGCTATCTATGTAACAGCTGACACCAGGTCTTACGGATCAGGACTGGAGATAAGCAGCCAGGATCAAAGTTAACTATTTAGATGCTGCTTTCAATACTGACAGTAGCATTTAAGTTTCCTGATATAGGAAGGGTGCTATGTCTATATGGCCCCCATGTCTAGATTGTAAAATGCTGTTGGGTTACTACTGCAGTCTGGGGCCTTTTGGAGGCATATGGATGTCCTCCTATTAAGCCTGCCTGTGGCAGGGCTTAATAGAATGCATGTAAGTGTACGATATATTGCAATACTTCAGTACATTGTATACTGCATATTGCACATGTGATCAGATGATCACCAAGTCAAGTCCCCTCAATACAATTTTTTTTAATTAGCTAATTAACACAAATATTAAAGTCTAAACTGCCTCCCACCTTTACAATCATCGCATTAAAGAAAAAAATTTGTTAGAGCTGCATCTGTACAAGCCCAATTAATTAAAATGTTACATCATTAATACCGCACAGTGAATGCAGTCAGAGATTAGTAAAATTTTAAAAAATGCCACAATTCATCTCCAAGAAGAAGAAAAAAAATTAATAAAAAAGTGATCAAGAGTTGTATGTATTCCAATCTGTTATCAGCCGAAGCTGCAGCTTGCTCCAAAGAGGCAAAAATCCTAAGAGCTGGCCAACAATGGGAAACCATAAAAGTTATGTGTCAGAAGATGGCAACAGAAAACTTTAGTTTTTTCAAATTAGTACAACTAGAAAAACTATATAAATTTGAAACGGTCCAACATAATAAAAGAGAACATGTCATTTTCACTGTACCATGAACGCCATATCCCCCCCCCCCCCCTCCAAATGGCAAAATTGCTTCGCCCCCCCCCTTACTTCACGCAACTTTTTAAAACTTTTCCAATACATTACATGATATGTTAAAGATAACTACTGAAAAATACAACCCATCCTGCAAAAAAAAATTATATATATATATATATATATATATATATATATATATATATATATATATATATATATATATATAATTTCTTGAAAGTGGGGATAAATGAAAAAGGGCTGTGGCAGGAACGGGTTAGTGTCTCTGCTTTCCTGCTCCATTCAGAGAGCAGGGAAATGGGAACCCCTGGTTAAACTGAACTGTCAAACGAACACAGTTGACTATAATGGGGTCCGTTTGGTTTCTGTCCGTCGTTACGGCGATTTTACAGAGCGAAATACTGCTGCATGCAGTGCTATTCCAATCGGCTTTTAGGCATAAATAAACGAATGATGGTTCCAAAAGTGATGTGAACCAACCCTTAGATAGATTTACAGGTAAAGGGTTTCGCTTTCTAAAAGCTGGACATACACATTGGAGAAAACTCATCCTATACCACTGTTTTAGTGGAATCTCTGCTGCCTCCCGATTCTCCCCCTATCTGCTGATGGGGGCTGTACTGTATATCAGTAAACCTGATCCTTTGTTCCCAAAGGAGATAAACCACTGTCAGAGAGGCCTAGCAGTGTTTTTCCCCCTTTCCCCACTGAATAAAATATGCAGGCTTGGCAAAGCATATATGCTTCTAGCAGAGTCAGAAAGAATGGCTTTCAACCAGCATAAAACATGTACCGTATAAAGAATCTAAAAAGAATCATTACAATTCACTCTCTCCTTCCATGCTACAAGATACTACAATACGGTCAACTGTTTGAAAGTCACTTGCGTTACCTTCCTCCCACCAGCAGGGGTCCTTATTGCACAGTCTGAATGCTCCTAATCTCAAGAGACTAAAGCTAGTGCCAGGCAACTCCCTGCGACCTATCTACTGGCACGCAATAGGTTTAGGCATGCTGATATCTGTTGACAGGGACAGCCGGGATGGCGTATATTCTAATAGCGGTCAAGAGCACACAGGTGTGAAAATAGTTTCGGAACAAGACAACAAAGTGTTTTTTGAGTTTTGTAACGTGGTCTTCATAGTTGGACATTCACTTTATGATACATAGAAAGCGAGAAGACGGAGCAGAAACAGTGACTAACTCAACTCTGCAGCCAAAAGGAGCTGAAGAAATCCTAAAGAATGAGAATAAGCAAGTGTGCAGTCAGCAGTACCTGGAGGGACACAGTAGCGGACAGGATTCAGGTCTGCTTGGGGGGAGGCTCTGCTGACTTCCCTTGGAGACATCCTATATGGTGAAATGGACCGTGCAACATTTTGCATTTGAGCTTCATGCTCTAGGGCTCGCTTGACTTCTGCAGCATAAGGCATATACACCGATTTACCTGTCAAGAAAAGGGAACTACATTGTGAGAGAAATTGACACACTGCGCGGTCCAAAAATAAGACAGACCAATATGACTGTTCTGCTCCTATAAACAGTGCAGAAGTGGGATGACAGGATTAATAATGATGTGAACCACACATAACAAAAAGCAGTCATACATTTTTCCTATGAGGCTCCCCCTTTGCCAAGAAATAACATTAAAGTGACCCTTCGGTTTTGGGACAAAAAAGAGGCCGTTAAACTACCTGCTGCTGTTCTTCTGTGCCGATGCACCTCTGATCTGAGGATTCTCAGTCCCATTTTTAGCCATCCAAGATGACCGGATGCAATCTTCAGACTACCTAATTCCTCACTGCATTGGTAGTGTTAGACTATCAAAGCACTATACCTGCTGGGCTTGGCCAGCACTGCTCATGTGATGAGTACTGGCCAATCAGAGAGCAGGGTACAATTTGCATTAGGCAGCTAAAAAAAATTCTAGCTGCCTTCTTGGACAGCTGAAAACCAGATCCCAAGCCAGCAGATCAGAGGGTCATCAGCAGGTAATATACTGCACCCTCTGGTCCCAGGAAATTTGCTCTAAAACCGGATGGTTGCCTTAAAGAGGCAGAGCAGGATTCTACTGAAACAGAGCCATTCTTCTTCACAGGATCTATGTGGTATTCCAGCCCTTCCCCATTCAAGTAAACAGGACTGACCTGCAATACCAGACACAGTCAGTGGACATAAGTGGCGGTGTTCCTGCAAAAAGATTTTATTCTCTAAATCCTGGAAAAAAACCTTTAAGAATGGCATAACTATTTTAAAATTGGACAGAATCGCCATTAATCATTAATCTGCCACGTAAACAATAAGAGGTCGACATGAAAAGATAAGATTCTCAACATGTTTGTTACCTCATGTGAAAACAGTCTTAGTTGGCAGGAAGCCTTTAGTGGTCAAGTGCCAGGGTAAATATTCCGGGATTTGTGCAGCAGCATTTATAACAGAACAGCTGAGCTGCTGCCAACATTTCAAGAGCCTGGAGAAGATCCAGCTGCAGAGTGATCCATATCCACATAATCTGATGAATACTTCACAGCGAGAAACAAATCACATGGCCACTAACATCAGATCCTCTGTACAATGTATAAGCACACACAGAGGCAAGATCAAGTCTAAAGGGTACACAATGCATTCCCGTGTGGGTATGGAGGCTTTTGGGTGCCTGCATTGCAAAAGAAGCAACTCTCTGCATACGGATGCAAAGAATGGCTGCACACTGAATGTTGCTCAGCAAACAGGCAATTACCTTCCCAGTCAATGTTTGGACTCTTGGACAAGTTGGCTGGACTGGCCGATCTTCTCTCCATATTGAGCTGTTCCTGTCTCTGCCTTTGCTCCTCTAGCAAGTTGTTTTCATGCAAAGACTGAAGATGTCGCTGGTACAGGGAGAAGCTGTTTGCAGAGACTGGTGCTCCTGTTGATAAACTTCCTGGGCTGCAAGAAACCTATGAAAAAAAGGAGTAAAAACAAAAATTAAGAGTTGAAGACTTGCCAATACTAAACCCTTGAGAAGAAAAGGAAAGAAAAAAAAGGTTGCAAAAGGATTCTTTACTGTAAGAGCCATAGAACTATTGAACGCTCCTTTCTGAGGTATGATGCTAATTGGCAAGGTTAAAGGGGTTTTCTGGGTAAAAACTTTTGATGATGTATTCTGAAGAAAGGTCATCAATAGTTAATTGCCAAGAGCCTGCTGCACGGGATCCCGGGAGATCACTTGAGATCGCCTGGCCAGCTTTCAATGCAGTGGGGTGGAAGTGCGTCATAGTAAGCGCACCAGTATGCCCTAGTTGGCTTCACTACTATTAAAATCAATGGGAACTGAAGCTGGCCATTACATTTTCGGCACTAAGGTCAGCAGTGTCATAACCATTTCAGCTCCCATTGATTTCAAATGGGAGTGAAGCCAGCTAGGAAGCTTCCAGTGCCATCTACTATGACAGACATCCAGCATGCTGCACTGACAGCTGGGCAATCAACTGATCGTTGGGGATCGTGTGCGGTGGATACCCAGAGATTAACTGTTGACTTATCCTGAGAATAAGTCATCAATAGGTTTTGCCTAGAAAACCCCTATAATTGAGCTGTCCCGCAAAGATTTATCAAATGTCTGACTGATAGGGGCTCCACTGCTGGGATCACGACAAGCACTAAAACAGGAGTCCTAAGCCTTTCTCTTAAAAGGGGTTGTACCAGAATTACAAGTCATCTCCTGTCTAGAGGATAACTTGACGATCTGTGGGGATCTCACTGCTAAGACCCAACCAATCCTGAGAACAGGCACCCAGTCTCCCACGTCCTCCTCACTGTGGGCTTACTACATGCACTCCCCCGCTGTAAGTAGGAGACTTTCAAATAGTCAAGTTGCAAGTGCTCGGGTATTTCCGGCAGCCCCATTGAGATATATAAATATCTGACTGGACACTTTTAGCCACCGTTCCATTCACTGCAGGGGGTATAAGCATTAGAGATCAGCAGAGCTCTCAGCGGCTAGACCCTCACCAATCAGCAAGTTACTCCCTTATCCTGTGGAGAGGAGATAACTGGTGATCCAGGCACAATCCCTTTAATCCTCCACAATGCACGACCATAGTGAGAAGTATGAATGGAGTGACGGCCGAGCATGCAGAGTGTGCCTCAACTCAAAGTCTTGACACCGAAGGAGACTGCCAACAATTGTGCTTGGTTATCCCAAAAGTCACGATTACCTGATACTGTAGTACACATTGGACTAATGCAGCTCCCATAATGATAGTCAAATAGCAGGCTATATTAGCACACGGATAAGAAGCAGGAAGACACTGCTACAACTGCTATAGAATAACTGAAGACAATGAGACTAGACACTGCTAATTTTTCTTTCCAGTCAAACACACTTACCATGGGTGGTATAATAGCAGCACGATGATGCAACTGCTGCAGATCCATTGCGCTTTGCTTCAATGCTGGGTTAATCAGAATGGTTCCTATTGGGTTCAACATTGATGGCTTTGATTCAATTGTGTACATCCTAAAAGAGAGAAAACAAGTCATGTACCACACAGATGTATCTCCACAACCAAACGCTGCACAATTCGCAGTCTGTAAGAAACACTACACAAGTGCTACTTCAGTTGTACCACCCTTACCTTGACCTTTCAAGCTCTCCTTCTACATCTTCATCTGCGCTGCATGTGGCACTGGAATCATTCTCCGAGTGCGAATCCGGCCTTCCATGCATGGGCATCTGGGTGGTGGAATACTCCGTATCTGGAGGTTCTGGTTTCTCCTTACTCCTTTCAACCTCTCGGTCTTTGGTATCTTCCTCTATTTTAACTTGGGCACTTTCTGGTAGCTTCACATCAGTCTCAACAGGTTCCACTTTGGTATTAACTTGGAGACTAGGAGCCAGTCTTGGCTCTGAACTATCACTCCTTTCCCCAACCTCCATTGCCTCCTCCGGCTCTGGGTTAATTTCTTCTTTTACCTGCAACTCTTGGTACTGGTTGTCAGGGGTCTTTGCGTTTTGCGTGGACGTAGAGGGGGATGCGCAGGGTACGGGTTTGCTAGAAGGATCTTGTTCAGGAGAAGGAGCTCTAGATAATGCAGAAGTGGTTCTATCGGTTGGTTCATCAGCTTGTTTAGCCCCTTCCATGGGTGATGGAGCACTTTCAGTGTCTGAACTGTTTTCTCCACCTGTAGAAAAAGTTAATTGTGAATAGTAGATGTTAAGATGATTTGACACCCTACCGTTATTTATACACAACACCGAGAAATACACAATGACCATCAGAAATAGTTATTCCACTTCACAAGAAGGGTTGCTGCAATATCAGCTGAAGAATACCTTCAGCATTTCGTTTGAGCAATTATTTGGGCAACTATCGGCCCGTGTAAAGGTACCTCAAGTAAAGATCTCTCAAACACAATACTATTGTTGTAATCTAATATGTTAGGGAAAAAAGTCGAATAATTCTATAAAAGTGTTGAACTACAATATAAAACAGCATTACCATCACTGTCTTCTGGATTATCCTCATCATTTGAGCCTTCATTGTCTTCATCTTCCTGGGCAGACACAGTAGAGGCCACACTTTCACACTGCGAGACATCCCTCTCCTCTCGTGGCCTTCGAGGAGACTTCAAAAGAGAAAGTTTATGATATTTATCTCCTTTCGGTAACATGAAATGCACAAATATTTTAATATATCACAGAAGTGAGAGAGCATCATTTTGTGCTGCTGTAGGTCAGGTTTGCTTTCTTCTGCATTTCAGCCCCTGCACATTTTTAGATGTGCTTGTTTTCACTGTGCATTTGCAGATGTGGCCATTTCCATTGGCCATTGCAATCCTTCCCATTGGCCAAACTATAGGGGATTTGGTTGCACCCGGGCCCAAGACCCTTAGGGGGCCCATAAGGCCTCTCCTCCATATAGGTAGCCCAGTACTATGAATAAAGCATTATAGTTGGGGGCCCTGTTACAGGTTTTGCATTGGAGCTCAAGAGCCTCAAGTTACGCCTCAGCGTTAAGGGGTTAAGAGAAGTTGGGGGGCCCCAAGATAAACTTTTGCACCTGGGCCCATGAGCCTTTAGCTACACCCCTGCCACTGGCCCAAGACTTTAAGCATACCTGAGTTCTTAACAGGTTTTCTAAAATATACCAGTTTTTCCTTATCCTGTCATTTGCAACCTGTTTCCTGTTCAAGTTCTGTTTAGGGCAGGGTATGTGTCGCAAGCCTAACATTTTGCCAGTAGTTCCCTGTCCTTTACTTCCTTCTCATCCATTCTCATGCTGCACTGCTCTGTCTCTAGTCAAATAAGCAGGGATGCTGTATGCAAATACCCACCCCTCTGCTGTCCCGATTGTAGGAGATGAACATTCAAAGACATTCTGGTCAAATGGTTTGTAAACCCACTATAACTAACACTAACACTAACACACACACACACACACACACACTAACACACACACACACTAACAGCAGGAGCGGCAGAGAAAGTATAGCCTGCGTACACTGCAGATCTGTCAGCCTGTGAGTGCAGAGATCAGCCTTTGAAGATCGCCCCCTCCTCCACAGCTAAGCAAGTGTCCTAGCGTCCGTGTTACTATAGAAACTCAGTACCTAACAACAGGCAGTGGATTGTAGAAAGGCTAAAAGGGAGACCCCTAGTGGCAGACACTTAAATCTTGATTTATAGTGGTAAAACAACATTTTTAATGAAAGTATATTACAAGACTGATGAGACTCACAGGCTATTCAATGAGAATAAATTGTCCAAGAAGTTAATGCTCCTTTAATTAAAGCACAACGTAGCTGGGCTCTACCTGTCCCGATTCAATTTGCAGGCCTATGCCCAGGAGAACCCTGTTAAGCAGCCCCATGTGCAAAGATCACCTTGTTATTGGCAGATGGGTTCTCATAATTTGATGAAAAGCCGTGCACCAAGTATCTCAAATTTACAAGTACAATAAAGCTAGTAATAATGAAATTCAAATTAATGGGCACAAAGTAATAAGGACACTCTTTTTTTAGTTTAATTTAGCTAAAATTGTCAATAAAACCCCTTTAACTATCTGTTAAATGACCCCCTCATCGATCAGATACTCACTTTCTGTTTGTGCTGCTGCAGCAAGTTGTCCAGGTTGTGCCTTCGTTTGTAATTAAAGTAGAAGTTTTTGCACTGGGCTTCACTCTTCGTTCCAACCATCTTGGCGATAGCCCCCCAGTTACGACCATGTTCCACCAAGCCTGCCAAAACACAAACACACACCAATGGGATCTCTTTGAATTAAAGGAAACACATTCTTAGGCACAGAGTAGGGTATAATATCACTTCCAGTAACGACTGGATAAAGTGTTAGCATATTTAATGCCAAAGCAGAAAATCTGAAAATTAGAACATATACAATACTTAAATTGACGAAGGCATATAATAACAGGATGCTGGAAAGAGTACAATGTCAACCGCAGTGCAAGTCAAATTCTAGGTTACACAGCCTAGTATGTCTTCAAGAAGACAACAGACGTCATCTCCTCCGTGAGCCGCCCTCGACTGGCGTAAGAGTTATTTACACAATGGAACGGCCTCTGAGAACTCCAATAATAATATCTCAGCGGTTCACTGCCAAGATCAAAGGCCCTTTTACCCAGAACGATCATCATTCAAGAAATTGTGTAAACGAGCGAAAACGATCAATGTAAACCCCGCCAACGATCGAATGAGACTTCGTCCTCTTATGGTTCACTTCATGCATCATTGGCTCGTTCGCTGATAGCTCGGTTTAAATACCGATCGTTTAGTCGTTCTCATTCGCTCAAACCGTGAATCTGAACGATTTAGCGAGCAAACAATGTATCAGTATAAACTGGCTGCACGATAATATCGTTAGGTGTAAAAGCACCTTTAAAGGGGTTGTCCACTTTAAAAATAGGCCTTTTGGTAGAAAGATTCTCAATGATAGGCAGATCACATGGTGTCCCACTGCAAAGACCCCCAATGATCAGTTTAGGGAACCCAGCAAGTGTTTAAACCTCCTCCAACGTCACAATGAAGTTTTACACGCAGGTCACTGGAACGTTCGTAACGCAGAGATGTGCCGGCAGCTCCAGAGACAAAGACAGTAGTAGCTGCGCCCCACTGAGGCCAAAGACCTCTTTACAAGGACCGATCATTGGGCAATGTGAATAGGACACCAACAAATGAGCAGAAAATGGTTGGAAGATCGGATTTTTTATGTGGGCATAGAAATACTGGCACATTGGCAGCATATCTTCCCATGTAAACAGGGGGACATGCTGCGGACGAATACAGTATATAGGGACGTATGAACCTAGTAATGATCATTTGTCCCCTATTTGGCCAGTTTTCATTGATGCCCTTCCCTCAGTATAGGTCAACAATAGTTGATTGGCCGGTGTCTGCTGCACAGGCTCCCCACCAATCAGCTGCTCCAGCAACTGCTGTCACCGGTAAAACACACAGGCTACGAAGTGGAAGCAGATGGCTCCGATCCCTGTGTAGTGGCCAGCACTGGTAATTGCAGGTGCAGCTCCAATGAAATGGTTTTTCCAGGAAATTATTATTAATGACCTATCCTCAGGATAGCAGAAATATTGATTGGCTGGGGTCCACTGCTACACACAGGGCCGCAGAGCGGAAGCTGCAGTTCTCACACATGTAGTGGCCGGCGCTTACAACTGCAGCTCCTACCAATTTTAATGACAGCTGTGCCTGCAATTACAAGTGCCGGCCACTAAGCATGATGAGAGCAGCAGTTTCCACTCCGTACCCCTGTGCGTAGTGGCGCTGACTGTAGGAGCCCGATGAGCTGATCGGCCAGGGTCCCAATCGGCAGACCCCAGTGGTTCAACCATTGATGACCTAACCTAAGGATAGGTCACTAATAGTATTTTCTGGAAAACTCCTTTAATGGGAACTGCGCCTGCAATTACTAGTGTTGGCCACTACAGAGTGGTCAGCGCTATCTGCTTCGGCTCCATACAGTGTGACTTGCCAGTGATAAAGGGGGCTGGAGCAGTTGATTGGTGGGGTTTACGAGTGGCAAACCCCAGCAGATCAACTATTGATGACCTTTAATAGATGAAAGTCCTATAGAGCCGCCATCCCCACATTAACTCAGAATTCCCTAAGAGGATTTTTTGAACCAATAACCCCATGGAACACACACAAAATACACCACCAAGTGTGTGATTACTTCTTAAAAGTACGGCAGGAGAAAGGCTGTACAGCGACAAGGATGCCCAATGCTTCCCTGTATAAACATGGAAAATGCAATAAATTAAAATGGTCATTAAAGAGAATACATAAGCTGAACATACCACAAACCTACATTTCCTTCAAACCAACCATAAATCCAAGACTGCTTCCAAGTAATACAATTCCAATAAGCCAGAAGGTTAGTAGAACACAGAGGTTAGTAACAAAGTAATACAATGGAACCAAATCAGTTTTTGTAACATTTCATTGCTGTAACCGAGATAGCCGTACAATTCCAGGCATAAGGTGGTTGGAACACGTGAAGACCCCGTAACTTTCTGACCGGCCTTCCAAGAGTAACGAATAGAAACCTTGCAAGATGCGCTCTACTGAGGTGCGAGAGTCACAGCAGGTGTCGTAGAAATCTAGCAGTCAATCTCAAGACCTGCTGGTTGCGTTTTTACGGATGTGTGTGACCCGACGCAAGCTGATGGGTAACGACTAACCAGAATTACAGAACAGCCACACTTGGCACCAGCCAAGTCCATCTGAAACTTTTGCAGCAGAGTACAACCAAGTAAGGAAAAGTGACAATATTTGCTGGCTTTCATCAACCCGAAGAACCACCGACCCTTTCTTCTTGTAGACGATTGGGCAGATTGTTTGGTGAACCACAGAGACACTAAGGCACTTTTTGGAAGCATCGGAGAGGCCGTGCGTGGAAAACAATTTTCGTCAGAGCTCTCCCCGGAGCCAAGTTCTCGTTGCAGAAACAACGGCTGCTAAATGTCTCCCAAAGTCAAACAGGCTGTCAGTTTCCTTCCTTCCTGCTCTGTTCACCTGAAATGAACTAAGACCATGTGTCAAGCCCTGCCAAACTCTCCGCTGCCCTGCTAATCATATTGTGTGACTGTATTAGGGCAGGATTAGAGAGTCATCCCAGGTAAAGACTTTTTGCCTTCTTTAAGGAGGTCGAAAATGCAACGAACCATTAGTCTATCCATTACCTTGTCATTTATCCCCCGATGCCCATTATGACCTAGTAACACGGGTTTAGAACATAGTTTTTTTTTTCTTTTTCGTGCATCATACCCCACTTACGGCAATCCCTCACAACACAGCATAAGTACAGATGAAAGAGCATGCATGCACACAAAACACATGCAAATCAATCACAAAAGTAAAAATGGGAGGGCAGCGGATTGGGATGGAAGCAAAGTAAATGTCCTAAAGCCATTAGGTATACAGTGCATGTCACATTAAGACAGATTACAGACGGTAATTACCATAGCTCTCCAGCGACGTAAATCAGAAATGGCCAATACAAGTGAAGCTGCAATAACGCAGAGCAAAGGAAAAAAACGATGGAGTCTGCAGAAGTCAATGTACCATATCGAAAAGACAAGAGGAAAGAGAACTCGTACCGCACGGCGCTCATCGCTTATTCTTAGGCTCTGTTCACATCTGTCGCATGACGGATACCATGCACTGCATGCAGCGCTATTTGTCTATAGTCGTAAGTCAGGGAGGCTCAGACATGAACAGAACCTTTACATCCTTGGAAATTAAAAAAAAAAGTGAACTCCTAAAAATTTGGAAAACCTCGTCTCCCTCCGCAGCCTCGAGCTATTGCTATTAATGATTCGTAACCGAGAGTGAATAATAATGTACCATATAATACACATTTTGGGGTGCTGCACTTTTAGGCTGGTCTCACACGCCCGAGTTTGAATTGCGGAATCCGCGATCTTCACCCGCACGGACGATCCGCGGTTTTTCGCGCACATTCAAACAATAGAATGTTTGCATGAGCAATTGCGGAAATAAAATCGCAGCGTGTTCTATTTTAGTGCGGATTCCTTCCATCGAAGTCAATGGAAACAATCCGACACGTGGCCCATCTGCAATGGACATTGCGGATAGGTCGCGGGTACCCATGTCATCGCGGGGAAAAAAAGAAATTAAAATAAAAAATCTGTACTGCGTATGTCGGCTCGTCGCAGCCAGCTGCAATACAGATATTGAAGAGGTGCGCACGGTCCTCAGCCGGGGACAAGGTTGGATTCCGTTGCGGGTTCCGCATGCGGAATCTGACCCCTCCGTGTAAGACCAGAATAAGACTGTTTGTAGAAACAGAAGGAGTTTCATTCTTAATCAACTTCCACTTGATGGACAAGAATGAAAAAAATAAAACAAAAAAACAGTACAGAGCCCCAATCAGATTCACAGCACGACTGGTAGCACTATGTGTGACCATGTGACCTGCTTTTTGCCAACGTCCAAAAGGCTTAGGGGCACGGATCAATTTGCATGTTACTACACTACAGGAATTGGGGCTGGGAATGCTGAAGAGCCACATAGCCACATATAGCAATACATAGCTTGCAATAATATCTAAGAGCAAACAAATGCCACAACTACATCAATACAACACACAAAAAAAACAAAAACAAAAAAAAAACTCTAAAAAGTCAGCAGCGTCTACAGCTCACTGGAGAAATCCACAGAAGCCAAACTTGAGTGCGTTACCTTTTTTAGCAATTTCCATTTCTTCTTCAGTCCAACGGGAGGTCTCCACGGTCTCTGCAGAAGCTGAAAGCACAATACAGCAAATCCCATCAAAAAGAAAGACCTGGATTTGCATTACGAGCACCAATCCTACAAAGCCCACACATAGTTATCCATTTACGTGCAGGCTTCCTCCGTACAAAGCCATTCGAGGGGAAGAGAGATCTTGTGATGGAGGAGGCAGTCGCTCCCGTTTATGACAAGAGTGACTTGTGACAAGCCAGCGGGCAATGTACTAACTACTGAATACCTCAGCTTCACGATGACTGATGGACTGAAAAGTATGAACTAAGACGCTTCAATGCAGAATCGGAAGACCGCAAGATGAATGCAAAAAAAAAAGCCAAAGCGAGGGTTGATAAGTACGTCATTCACCAAGTGAAATCCCTTAACCAGACACAACGCTGCTCTAGAAAACGCTGCGAAGTTCAATGTAAAAGGAATATTCGACTGCGCAACAGAAATAAGTGACCTTATTGAAATTCCACCAAGTCAACAATAAAATAAAGCAAGAAGAAAAATAAAAAAAAGAAGAATTGATAAAACGATTAATCCTTTAAAAGGGTTGTCCCGCGGCAGCAAGTGGGGTTATACACTTCTGTTTGGCCATATTAATGCACTTTGTAATATACATCGTGCATTAAATATGAGCCATACAGAAGTTATTCACTTACCTGTTCCGTTGCTGGCGTCCTCGTCTCCATGGTGCCGTCTAACTTCAGCGTCTAATCGCCCGATTAGACGCGCTTGCGCAGATGGGTCTTTTCCCTTCGGCTCGGTCCGGCAGCAGCGGCGTTCTGGCTCCGCCCCCTTGTACGCGTCATCGCGTAGCTCCGCCCCATGACGTGTGCCGATTCCAGCCTCCTGAATGGCTGGAATCGGCACCTGTGATGGGGGCCGAGCTACGCGATGACGCGTACAAGGGGGCGGAGCCAGAACGCCGCTGCTGCCGGACCGAGCCGAAGGGAAAAGACCCATCTGCGCAAGCGCGTCTAATCGGGCGATTAGACGCTGAAGTTAGACGGCACCATGGCGACGGGGACGCCAGCAACGGAACAGGTAAGTGAATAACTTCTGTATGGCTCATATTTAATGCACGATGTATATTACAAAGTGCGTTAATATGGCCATACAGAAGTACTTAACCCCACTTGCTGCCGCGGGACAACCCCTTTAACTGACTCCAAAAAAAGAAGCTTCTGAATTACGCTAAAGGCTCGCTAATGGGGAACAACCGGAACAAGTGATGTAGTTTGTGGCAAAATATTGTGCTGCTAGAAACATTATTGGTCATGGCCGTAAGAAAATGGTCAATGGCCAAAGCAAAAACTACTACAAACAATGAGGCAGATTGGACTTTGTGGCTCATTTAAAGTTTTTTTTTTTTCAAGGAAATTCTATTAAAGAGCTCAGGATAGGTTATCCATAGTTGATGGGTTGGGGTCCACCGCTCGGTAGCTCAGCTGATCAGGCGTCCACTGTCACAAAGGAGTACAGAGCAGAAGCTTCTGCTCCGACCTCTGGCCAGTGCTTGAAAATGCAGACTGGGATCTCATTAAAGTCAAAGGGAGCTGCAGTTACAAGTACCGGCCACTACACAGGGGTCGGAGCAGCAGCCTCTGCTCCATACACCCATATGTAGTGGCACTGACATATGGCGGGTTGTCCGAGGTGGCGACTCCAGGTGATCATCTAATGATCACTTATCCTGATCAATAGTATTTCCCATTAAAAAAAAATCCTTTAAGTCATTGATGAACTCAACTAAACAAGAACACATATGGCAAAATCAAAAGTGTGACGTTACAACAAAAATCTGGCATACGAGAATCTTGTACAAACATGCGCTTACGATGAGGATGTACCTGTATAGCCAAGTACTTCTATACCAAATAGTCACAAAACAAAAAATTAAAGGCAGAAGATACCAGGCAGACATAGAAAATGTATTGCAGACAAAACAGTGGAACGGATTCCCGTAGCAACCAGAGTCCGACTCCAGATGTCTGTGGCGATCAGGTGCATGAAGGCCGCGATCTAGTTGGGGGCTACAGACAATGGCTCCACTTTTGTTCTGCATCAGATCATCCGCATTCCATTCCGCAATGCCCAACCCCTCCCAAAAACAGATGAAGGATCAAGTTTCAATGAACTACAAAATGTAAAATAAATAATGACCACATTTGTAGATACAAGTTAGCATTCTGTAATCAGAAAACTGCAACAGGGAAAGATCCAGATGGCCGATGACCAAACACTGCCCCGCACCGGCCCTGTTCTGGAGATCGTCAGACCTCTCACTGATTAGCAAGTTATCCCCCATCCTGTAGATCGGGGATAATTAGCAATTTTGGTACAACCCCATTAAATATGAGTTACACAGACATTCTGTAGTACAACTAATTGATTATAACCCATTAAGGTCCAAGCACTGGCACTTGGTCCTGGGCATTCATCCAGGCCGACCATAAAAATACGGTGCTGCATTAAAGCTCCTGCAATGAAGCAGCAGCAGGTCAGGTCCTCGGCTGTCAGTGACAGATGAGAACCCAGAGGAAAAGACAGAAGTGGTTTTTTTAACAGCTTCTCTCCTTGCATTGAAATGATGAAATAAGCTGTGGATTCACACCAAGCATGGTGATTTTGACACGGAAGTGATGTGGATTTTCCATTATGTGTGAGCGTACCCTGACGGGTTTTATGCAGGAGTAGAAAAACTGGTGTTTTCTTCCATAAATAGCGCCCTGCATTGTGTATGGCATTGCAGCTAACCATTACTGAACACAACGGGGCTGAGCTGCAATACCTCCCACAACCTGTGGACAGGCGTGGTGCTCCTTTCTGAAAAACCCTTAAGGAGGAGTTCACATGGGGCGGATTAAAACCCGGATTAAGCAGCAAAGTGGACGAGATTTGCAAAAATCTCGTCCACACGCTGTGAACAGTCCATTGACACCAAGCCACGCTGCATTTCAGTTTCAGGAACAAGCTGCTTTCAAAACTTGACGACTTCAACTGCAGAAATCTCACGGAATTTCAATGCAGTCCTGCTGCAGACATCCCGTGAGATTTCCGCCCTGTGTGAACCCAGCCTTAGGTTTTCAACTTTTTAAAGGGCATGTCCACTGTTGCAACCAGTTTCGCATTGCTCCAATGCATCTAAATTCGAAAGGTACCAACTTTGCAAACTATCTTTATTAAAGCCGTCTCAATATTGTGCGTTATGCAGGATCAGATGACAAAGGGTTGGTTAGTAGCAGGTCGCCAGGGAGTCACAGCCACATCTGTCCCCTACTTCTTGCTATCATACACTTGAAGCCCATACTGTAGAAGGATAGTAGCCTCTGAGGCCAAGGTTTGGTTGCCAAGGGCAGGTAGGGAGCCAGGCAAGTCATGGCTGCAGTAACAGAAGCAAGGGGTAGCGACGCTGAAACAGAACGAAGAGGTCAGTGATACTGCTTTTATTTTGGAGTAATCCCAGCTGCTCCCTTGATTTGGGCCAAGGGGCTCGGAAAACCCCATGGAGGTCTCTATCATATAGTTCCAGCACACATTCATACACAATCATGCACTGCAGCAACGTCAGAAGAAAACTTGTGGACATCGAAGCAACAGAAGAAAAAAACAAGAAAACTTCATAAGCGTTCCTTACAGCAAACGTTCTGAAAAGCCACAGCAGGAACAGGCAGTTAGAATAATTGCAGCTCTGCTACTGGCAGAAGGGGAGAAGGATCTGCCAGGTCCGCAGTGCAATGTCCTAATATTACATAATCCACAATTATCCTATACATGCACTGCTTTTGGATGAAGGTGGTTAAAAAGTTGGGTATAAGGCGCAACCTGGGAACACAGAAGAGTACACAACTTTGTATTCGCTTAATGTCCCCGTTTATTGTATAACCAGGATATATACAACACGTTTCGAGGCTACCAAGCCTCTTCCTCAGTGGCGGCATAGCCCTCCGACGTCATGCCTGCATACCCATCAAGGCCAAACTGCAATTGCCCATTATAATTTAGGATCCCTTGTAAGAATGCTTCTAATACAGGGTTATTACAAATGATCTCCCCGACGTGAAGCCATCACAAGTCCTGTCTAATGACACTCAGATACATAGATTTAATATCAATGGAAACAGAAACTCAAAAATGTTCATTTATCAAACCTAACAGTTTGACAGTCTTTGTTGTCCATAGTAGCCAATCACGGCGCAGCTTTCACTTCACGATCCCGCAACCCAGCTGCAGGCCGGGTCTTCCGAGCACAACTCCGGACCCTCCAACTTAGGGTGGTTTTTCCACAGGCGAGAAAATTGCTGGATTTTCGCCTGATGCGATAGTTACTAAAGATTATGATTTACAATGATGTCCTTCCCATCTGCAATGTTTTTACTGATGCGATGTTGAGAACACAAAAAATCGTGGCATACTCTGTCTGGATTCGGCTTGTGGGCCTTGAGTTTGGCACATGTGCTCTAATGGAAACCAACGGTTTCATGGAATCTTTTGAGTTTAGTGATGAAGCCGTTTCCACCTTTCGGGCAACGTTAAATGTAACTTTAGAAACTGGGGAAACTAGTGGCACAAATTGGAGCCATTTTCCAATGAGAGCAGCGAGACAAAAACCATCTGCCACATATTAAAGGGTTTCCCAAACACAACCCCCCCCCCCCCCCCAAATCCCATTATAAGGGATAGGCTACAGGGGTTATATTTGCTACGTTTAGGGTTTCTCTTAGAAAAGACAAGAGGTAACTTCTTTATGGGGGGGGATGTTCTATCTCCCTCTGTAAAGGTACGGCAGGATAAAATTGGATGGACTTGTGCAATTTGCCAAACTCCATGAATAATGTGTACAGTTCATTTGGTACAGTATAGCATTTGACATCTACAATTGCAGAAATTGATGGGCCCTATTCCCAATTCAGTTTCTAGCTTTCCTTCAACTGTTCTCGTATTTTTGACAGCAAGAGTAGTCTTCACCGCTGGTCTTAGGCTGTGTTTAGACTGAACAATAATTGCTTAGAAATTCCTTTAAACGAGCGGAACTGACCGGGAAAACGTTCGGCTTAAACGCAGCCAACGATCAAGGAGGATCGTGAGGCTCTCGCTCGTCATTTGAGTTTCAGCCGCCATAAATATCAGCAGCGGATTGTGCACTTTAAACACTGAAGAATCAGTTAATTGAAAATTGTGGAGTCTAAAAAGGCCGGCCGAGCGTGGACGTGTGGGCGATGACGTCACCAGCTCGTTCGCTTGGGCAAACGAGAATCGTGAGATTCTCGTCCAGTGTAAAAAGACCATTACTGTTTAAAAAAAAAAAAAGCCCCAGTATCGCTGCCCCATGACTACTTCACAACTGCAATGTCTAAACAAGTCAACAGAAAAATGTATGTATCAGAAGAGGATTCAACGCAATGAACCCAAATGCAGACTAACCTTCCACTAGCCTTTAGGTAACTGTATAAAGGTAAGATGACAACTAAAACGGTTTCTGATTGGCCGCTCAGCCGTAAATCCAGGAGAAAAGCATGACAAGCGGTCAAAACTTTGGAATTAAACGTATGAAGTATATGAAAACATGAGAAAGGTAGCAACTTCACAGCAGAAACTGGCCGATACAAATCAGTCAACTGAAGACAACATGTATGGTAGGTGCCCACGCGGAGGGGAGAAATCTGCCGCAAATCTGACAGTAAATTTGCTGAAAAATCTGCACGTGTAACACCTAGATACCACTCCGGGTTTTACCCCCTTACATGGAAAGGGAAGACAATTGAAAAAACACAGCTGAAAGTGATTGCTGAAGATTTAAAAAACTTGCATCAGAAAACTTCAGCAGAGTTGGTCAAAACGTCATCGACCCGGCTCTTACTGCAATCCTTGCGGACTTTCTATGCATACAACCACACTGACAATTTGCAGCATTTTCACCATGTGCGCGCTCGCCCTTAATAACAGAACAAATCATCTAAGGAGTCATCACACATACTGGTTTCTTTCCATTTTCATAATGTTCCAGATTTTTTTTTAATTCCCTATTGCTGCGGTTTGGCCAAACGCACAGAAAAAAATGGAACAAGACCCGCAAATATGAACGAGTCCTTATAACCAGAGGAAAATTACAAATGCAGTTTGAGTAAGGGTCACTTAATCCTGAGCAATCATAATTATTGGCCGGTGTGAATGATGGAGAAGATGCTTACGTGATACCATAAAAAAGCCTGCTCTAGGCTCATAGCGCCATTTACATACAGCTAAGAAGAGCGCAGAACTCGTAACAACAGTCACTAGACAACTCTGATATTTCCCAATCCAACAGGGAGGAACACACTGATCAAAACGCCCACCGGATACACAACCAGACTTTTGTCCCCTTCGACGCAATTTCAAAAAAACGGTGATTAATGCACGACTTGAGGCCCGTTTAGGCTGCAAATGGAGTTACGACACTGATAAAATGACTAATTTCTTTCATACGAAAGTCAAAAATGATCCAAGAGTGAAAAATAAGAAATGATCATGATTCATTTATCCAGAAAGTCACTTCGACGACCTTAGAAATGGAGAAATGAGAAACGTACGAGGCATAGCAGACAATAAACCCCCTGAAAAGGGGAATGTGATCAAACCGAACCAATAAGACCAAGCCGTTTCCAGTAAGATTGAGCACTTCAGGCTGAAAGATGACGTAACTACATGATAACCCCGTCCGCTAACAAGATCTAATGGGGGTTGATATCTTGACATATTTGAGAACAACCGTTGTATATGGTTTAACGGATTACTCACCTTGCTCTTGTGCCGATGATGGAGGCGGTGGCGGTTCATCGGGTGGACTAGGCGCAGGTGCAGGCGGAGCGGAAGGAGTAGCAGCAGCAGGGGCCGAGGTCGTCGTGGCAGCAGCGGCGGCGGCAGCATTAGCAGCTTCATTAGCCATTGATCTAGTTATCCTCCCCTTACGCCGGCCTTGGCTGTTTGCGGTTTTACGTCCCTTCGGAGTGGATTGTTCCCTTTCTTCATTGTCTTCTGTTACAATTTCCATTTTGTCTTTGGCATTTTCCCTAAAATTATAAATGAATCAAGTAAATTAGTCAGATCCACCCGATTCAGCGGGAATTTCCAAAGTTTTATTTATTTTTTGCATAAAAAGTTATACATACAATCTTGAATAAAAAGTCATAAATATCTAAAAATTTACTTTTTGTATCAATTCCTCACGGTGGCAAAGATCTCTGCTCCGTTCTAGCAGAGCAGCAGGTCTCTGATCACTATACTGTGTTCACCATATAAACTGGACAGATTGTTATCTACTAGATGTAAAAAATGAGGAATTGAGAAAAAAAGATGGAAAATAACATAACTCTGCAATACACAGTGAGTTATGCAGCATTTTACTGCAGTGGAGCCGCCAGTGACCAGGCCTATCGCCACACATGGCAGCGAAATGGTACTGTGCATGACAGTGGATCTCACGTACGCCGTCATGCGTCGTCCATCTGACTTGTTTTTTTGAGTTACATTTCCCGCAACAATAGGTATAGACAACACCCATACGCAATGTAATTGTGTGTGGGTGGTGTTGATTATGTGCCTATGAAGAACAAAGGGCTCCCTCGAAAAAAACAGAATATGCTGTGTTTTTTGCGCTCGCATATTACGCAATTCCTAGACGCTAATGTCAGCTGAATTGTGTAATGCAATGTAAAGGATTGCCTGCGAATTACCTTGTATCACTCGAGCGCAACATGCGGTAATCTTACGCCAGTGTGAGCCCAACCAAAGTGTTGTCTAATCAAACCATGAATACCCCATACATAAATCACCGCTCATTCACACACAAGAAAATGAAAACAAACTCTTGTTTAGTCCAGAATTTGCACTTTTGTTTTTTTCTGTTTTTGTTTAACATATGAACAGAAAAAAAAAAAAAGTTGACTGCAAGTTGTCCGTGGGGTAGGGAATAACTTTCAGATCAGTGGGGGTCTGATTCTTGGGACCCCCAGCAAAGCTGGGAACATCAATCTGGTACATACTGAAGTGAGGACAGCGGCAATCAGACATATGCACTACTGCTCTATTCATTTCAATGGGACCTTCAAAATTTACCTGAGCCCTTCAACTCCGCTATCTCCCATTTTTAGAATTAGTGGCAAACCCAGCAGTTAGACCGCCACCAATCTGAATAGTTACCCCTGATCTGGCAGATAGGGGATATTCACTATCAATCCTTGCTCAAACAAGCACAAAACGTATCAGGAAAGACCAAAAGGTATCATTACACATCATTATCACGCAATCACTTGAAACCGGTTTTCGCTAGTATTCGTACCTTGTACACACAGCCAGTGGCAGGGCAAAGAGCGAGAAATCGCTCAGTAGTAACTAGTCGCTTTGTTTCAGCTCACTGAAATGAAGAGAGACTAGCAGGCAACTTCTTACTCCGTGTAAACAGGAGTTCAATCTTCGAACGACTGCCTGTTCACAGTAAAAGGAGGCGGGCGGCTGGAAGAGTTCTCTGACTCGCTCCCCCTCCAGTTACTGAATGACTATCGCTTCTGTGTGAAAGCATAGGAGTGATAGTCGTTGCGAACTTCTCCGCATACAGGTACTTTAAGACTTGTTTTACACTTCTTTTACATTGTGACGGAGGGTTCCACTAGGTTTCTGCTCCTTTTTGGCTAGAATAGTGCAGCATACAGCATTATTCATGTTAGTATGTGACAAAAACCTCAACAGATTCTATTAAAAGTTAATGGGGTTTATCAGATACTACTCAGGGTTCCGTTCTAAATGGCATACAGCACAATGCCAGGCCTTCCCCTACTAATAGAACCCCCAGTATAAGGCCGGCTGCACACGGCCGTGATGGGCTCAGCAAGCGGAATTCCGCAGCGGAGCCAGTCACGGCGCACCCCAGAGATCCCATACTTACCTCCGGATCCGCCGCCCGACGTCCCGCATGATGCTTTGGCGCGCATGCGTAATAGAGCACGTGACGCGCCAGCCGTGTCATATGACACGCCCACAGCGTCACATGACGCGCCGGCCGCGTCGTATGACGCGGCTGGCGGTAGGCGGGAAAGCGGTTTTATGCCATCTTCTGCTGTGCTACAGCGGAAGATAGCGTGACGGACAACTTCCATTGACTGCAATGGAAGCCGTCCGCGCGTACACCCGCGGCAAATAGAACATGCCGCAGGTGAAGACGGGAGAATTCACAGTGCGGAATTCTGCACTGTGAGCATTGTGCTATTAGGTTCAAAAGAACCTAATAACTGTGGGGCAACGCTGCGGATTTCCGCCGCGTAATACGCGTCGGAAATTCGCCCGTGTGCAGCCACCCTAAATGTGTACAGAGCATTAGAGTGCCATGCTAAAGCAACTGCAGGAGATAGAATTGGGTTATAGAAAATGAAGAAAGTATCATGTTGACCACCAGCAACGATACAGACTGCAACACCAGAGCAAAGTGAAGAACAGGTAGCCAAGAAGGAACAAAGCAAGTAGAGGAATACGATACTCACTTAAACTCCTCCTTCTCTTCTTTCTCCTCCTCTTCCCTTCGTTCCTCTTCTTTTTTCTCATTTTTTTCAGATTTCTCCTCTTCTAGTTTTTCAGTTTCCTTTTCTTCTTGGGAAGGGCGTGCAATCTGTTGCTATAAAACAAGACAGAAAATGGCGCATGAAAAAAATCGCAGTCAAGCAACATGATTATGTCAACCTTAAAGAGAAGCGGTCCGGTACTTTATGATGTGCTCACTGGGGGCACAGCTCCCAACTTCTGAGCAACACAGGGACAATTGTGGCGCACCACTGCCCTTTGACATTAAGCCATGCCATCTGTATCCCATCATAGTGCCCTTCACTTACCCCCTGACAGTAACAGTGACCGAATTTCGGACTGCCCCACCATGATTTTGGTGCGTATTACATGCACAATGCATGGGCAGCTAATATGCGGTGAATGGAGTCAATGGACTCTCATTGAGACATTCACATTAGCGTGTAAATACGGTGTGTAGATACACACTTGAAAAGGATCACAGCATGCTCTATTTCTCCACATACCACGCAGCGTGAGCCATATTCTTTTCTACGAGCAGCATATGCAACGCTGTCCATACGCAATACATTGTGTACAGGCAACAGTACATACGCAAGCCCAATGACTGCGGGTCTCCTGACCTAAATACCAAGCATCATAGGCGCTACAGAAACAAGCTGTAAGTTCATAAAAACCACTGCACATTATCCTATAAGTGACAGAACCCTGAAATCAGCATGTCTGTCACTATAATGTGCTGCGCTCAATGAGAGCATCATCAAGTACATGACAAGTTCCCTTTAAAAAGGTATGATCACACGTGATGTAAAGGCTGGGCTGCTTGGCCTGAAATTAAATTCTTCATCTTTTTTTCCCAATCTTTTCTCAATTTTTAATTTCGATCTTACATTTTTTTGTTAAGCTAAAAATACTATTTCTTTTTTGTCCGTTTTTTTTAACATAAGGGAGTGGTCTGCACAGCAATTCCTTAGGACAATAGGACAATTCTGATCATCAGTACCTAGCAACTAATTGTTGTGCATGGAGTAGAAACTTTCGTCACCTGCCCATGGAGGATGGGGCTCGCCCATTTGCTGCAGATTTCACCCCTCCAATTGAATTCAAACTGAAGGTGTGAAAACTGCTGCAGATTTGCATCAAAATCCATGACAAAGTCTGCAGCAAATAAGCGACATGTAAATGCACCTTTATAAGGTCCCCATTCATACAGAGGACGTCCAAACCTGCGAATTTCGGCAGGACCCGTGGTTTGTCGCACATAAGGCTTCCAAACTTTCCCCTTTCAGACTGAACCGGGAAAAGAAGAATTGAGCATGTCGAATTTCAATGTCCAATCCTTTTGTTCCCCGCTGTTGAGCTGCAGCTTTCTACGCTGTCCACAAGGTAAACGACCGCTTGGCCGAACTGAGGGTTCATGTACATAGGGTAGAATGGAGAAAAAACGGTCAGCTTTTCATCCCACAGCTGTTGCAGGTGTAAGGACACCTTTACTGGAAAGCAACTTAAAGGGGCTTTCACACCTGCTCTGGGGATTCCGCTTTCCTGCTCCATTCGGGGAGCAGGAAAGGGGAATCCCTGCAGCCGAACAGTTCCGTCTCTGGAGGGAACTGAACATCGCCGGGCAGACCCTATTGATTATAATGGGGTCTGCTCACTGTCTGCTCCGCTTTTAGTATTTTCAGCCAGGAGGTTCCAACACAGAAGTGAAACCACCCTAAGACTAACAAAAGGTTGGATACCTCAGGTTAGCGCGTAGGATGGAAGAAACACCCCTTATCAGAAAGTGGTTTCTCTACTTGCCAGCAGGTGGCAGCAGTACTACTACAAACTACCTCTAAAAAAAATTAGGCAATATTCACAGATCATCATGCAAGGACAAGGGGGGGGGGGGGGGGGGGGGCGATAAAATAAATTCTGTTACTGCAACAGTCAAATCTCCACAACCTACACGGAGACTTGTGAACGTCTACAGAAGCCGGATAACGTAGCATCAAAGTTCCTTAAAATATATAGCATGTTAATTATAGTCGTAGGACATAAAGTAGCGTATAGTAGATGAAAAGCCTGAAGGAATCTAGAGGGGGAATAGGCATTCAAATGAAAATCCCTAGTCTATTATGGAGCATTTCCTAGAAAAACGCTCATTCCCCGGAAGTGAAACGTGATATTCATCCCCAAACAAGTATGTGGTGATGCAAGATGCAGCTAGTCCAAAAAAGCAATCAGTTAAATATAATCCACTGAGTGGAGAGAATAAATGGCTCTTATACAGAAACGGCCTCTGCCAAGGAATGGCCATACCTTGAATGACTGCCTATTAGTTAGCCGGCCCCAGTCAACTAAAAAGGACTTACTGAATATACCCCATCGCCGGCAACCAATCCTATCCGGTCACCGCTACATCCCACAACTTTTCGTAGTGGGTGCTCCTCTACATAAGTGTCACTCATCTGTAAATCTGTCCGTACGATAGCGCAGCACTAAAAGGGTTAAAGCTATTATAATACCGTCACTGCGATTCAACATGTGACCCCGCCTGAAGCGCTGATCTAGAAAACTAACTCATACACCAGGTATGAAACGCATTAAGGCGGATTAGACCCGCGACCTCCTTTGTTACACCCGCTTCCGTAGACACAACTCTGGCAGCTGCTTAGTACAGCCGATCAGAGCGTGCCGAACTGGACACGCAGGTTTCAGGCACAAACCAAAATGCTCTGTCCGTAAATCCTACTGCAAAAAAAAAAAAAAAAGTGATTGGCGTAATGGCCTTGAGCTGCGCACGCACCTGCACGTTCATCTGTTCCTTTGCGGGAGGTTGATATTTGGCCTGGGATGAATCTCGGAGGGATGATCAGGAGGGGGCACAAGAGCCGCGGAGGCATCGCTGTACGCTGTACAAAAGTTGCCTGACCCGGCAGCATGTTTATTCCAGGAAATTGTGTCATGCTGCCACTTAAGCTGCCTACAGAAGAGTTAACCATCTCACATGCGAGCGACTAATCTCGCAAGGGTTACTCAAGGTAATCCTGACTGTACTCCGCTTGATTGGCTGCAACAGCGGCGGAACAAGTTTCTGTTTAGTCAGATCACAGCTCGCTGCCACCTGTTACACGCACAAAAAAATGATATATATAAAAAGGTGACGAGTTCACGCCGTCTTCTACGGGCCGGGCGGCCGGCTTCCATGGCAGCGAAGCTTTAGTTCTAATCCCATCTGCTACAATGTCTTCTTGAATTCACTAAATTGTTACAGAAAGGGGGAACGGTTGGAAAGGTTTAAATAGCTTCTCCAGGGCTAGAATCCTGACGACGCATCCGCATGGTGGGTCATTAATATCTCGTTAGCGTGACGGTGACGTTGAGGTAAGCGATGCGACTTCTCTTCGCCATGTGCCAAACAAGGTTTTCAAATTTTTCTTTATTTGGCAATATGAGCAACCGAGAATGGAAAAATGCGTTTCGGGCAAAACCCCTTTATGGGTGGAGGGTGCAGTAGTCAGCACAGGAGAAAGTACGAATTTCAAAGTCACCACATGGGTTCGGGATTCAGAAACGTCCTTACTAGAGATGAGCGAGCGTACTCGGAAAAGCACTACTCACTCGAGTAATTTGCTTTATCTGAGTATCGCTGTGCTCGTCCCTGAAGATTCGGGTGCCGGCACGGAGCGGGGAGCTGCAGGGGAGAGCGGGGAGCTGCAGGGGAGAGCGGGGAGCTGCAGGGGAGATCTTTCTCTCCTTCTCTCCCGCTCGCTCTGCCCTGCTCCCCGCTGCGACTCACCTGTCAGCCGCAGCGGCACCCGAATCTTCAGGGACGAGCACAGCAATACTCGGATAAAGCACATTACTCAAGCGAGTAGTGCTTTTCCGAGTACGCTCGCTCATCTCTAGTCCTTACCCCATTCAAGGCAGATGTTACACAAGTGTCTTACCATACAGGGAAACAGCAACAACATAATGATTTAGGACCAAGCCCAATTGTACAAATCAGGACTTAGAGGAGGAACAAGGAGGTTTCAAGACAAGACAACTCCAGACCTAATTAGCTGCACAAGAAAACCACGGAAACCGTTAAATCACACATCAAATCTGGGTAAACCGTGGCGGCGCCCGATCCTCACATCCATACTATTATTATTAGTGCAAGCATTAGCACTGCTCAACCGCTGAAGCTATTTTGATGAATTTTGGTAAGGCGATAGCTGGCATCATGAGCACGGACGTAGACGACGGTTTATCTTGGTGATGCACAGACGCACATCAGCTCCGCTATGCGGCGAGGTGGAGGGAAAGGGAATGCACTTCATGAGCTAGGCCTCCTCAAACGGGCAGACACGTGAGAACAGACGTCGTTGCCGCACGTACGTGATTATTAAGCTAGCAGGGATACCCAGCGTTGCCCGGGATTAAAACTAAAACAAAAGACACATTAACATGGACTGAGATTTTAAAAGAAAATCTGTGTTGCCCATAGCAACCAACCACAGCGCAGCTTTCAGGTTACCTCAGCAGTGTAATATATAGCAACCAATCACAGCGCAGCTTTCATTTTACCTCAGCAGTATAATATATAGCAACCAATCACAGCGCAGCTTTCATTTTACCTCAGCAGTATAATATATAGCAACCAATCACAGCGCAGCTTTCATGTTACCTCAGCAGTATAATATATAGCAACCAATCACAGCACAGCTTTCAGGTTACCTCAGCAGTGTAACAAAAGCAACCAATCACAGCGCAGCTTTTATTTTACCTCAGCAGTATAATATATAGCAACCAATCACAGCGCAGCTTTCATTTTACCTCAGCAGTATAATATATAGCAACCAATCACAGCGCAGCTTTCATGTTACCTCAGCAGTATAATATATAGCAACCAATCACAGCACAGCTTTCAGGTTACCTCAGCAGTGTAACAAAAGCAACCAATCACAGCGCAGCTTTTATTTTACCTCAGCAGTGTAACAAAAAGCAACCAAAGCGCAGCTTTCATTTTACCTCAGCAGTATAATATATAACAACCAATCAAAGCGCAGCTTTTATTTTACCTTAGCAGTAGAATATATAGCACCCAATCACAGTGCAGCTTTCATTTTACCTCAGCAGTATAATATATAGCAACCAATCACAGCGCAGCTTTCATTTTACCTCAGCAGTATAATATATAGCAACCAATCACAGCGCAGCCTTTATTTTACCTCAGCAGTATAATATATAACAACCAATCACAGCGTAGCTTTCATTTTACCTCAGCAGTATAATATATAGCAACCAATCACAGTGCAGCTTTCATTTTACCTCAGCAGTATAATATATAGCAACCAATCACAGCGCAGCTTTCATTTTACCTCAGCAGTATAATATATAACAACCAATCACAGCGTAGCTTTCATTTTACCTCAGCAGTATAATATATAGCAACCAATCACAGTGCAGCTTTCATTTTACCTCAGCAGTAGAATATATAGCAACCAATCACAGTGCAGCTTTCATTTTACCTCAGCAGTATAATATATAGCAACCAATCACAGCGTAGCTTTCATTTTACCTCAGCAGTATAATATATAGCAACCAATCACAGCGCAGCTTTCATTTTACCTCAGCAGTATAAGAAATGGTTTTTTTTGATAATTGTATTTCCTATCCATTCTTCGGTCTCTTAATATGTTGTACATGTCAGATCTAGCGTGTATCTCTATCAGAGCCCAAGAATGCATCAACAAGGTGAAAGACAAGCTGCTCTTAGAGAGGTAGAGACCCCGGAGCAGTGTCAGGCCCGTCGGACTTTAGATTACGCGTCTCTTAGGCCTCATGTCCACGGGGAAAATCAGATCCGCTGCAGATTCTCCATGGAGAATCTGCAGCGGGTCCCTCCTGCCCCGCGGACATGAGCGCTGAAAATAGCAATTTAAAAGCATTTACCTATCCGTAGCGGGCGGGGACGCTCTGCTCTTCCTCACGGCCGGATCTTCATTTTCGGCCGGCGGATGAATTCCTCACGCCGGCGGCACGTCGTCGACGTGCCGCGCGCATGCGCCGGGCACATCCGCCGAGCCGAAGCAAGGGAGATGCGGCCGTGAGGAAGAGAAGACCTTCAGCGCCCACTCCGGGTGAGTAATTCTTTTAAATTCCTATTTTTGGTCTCCCGCGGATCCGGACGGCTTCCACAGGCTTCAATAGAAGCCCGCGGGAGCCATCCCCGCAGGAGACCCGCATGAAAATGGAGCATGGTCCAGATTTTTTCATGCTCCATTTTTTTTTAAATCTCTTTTATTGACCATCCGCGGGTATTTATCTACCCGCGGGTGGTCAATGCATCCCTATGGGGTGCGTATCCGCGCGCGGGAGATCCGCTGCGGATTTTAAATCTCATTTTGCCCGTGGACATGAGCCCTTAGAGCCGCAGAGACACAGGTGCAATCTCCGGTGCGCTGAACCCTACATGCTGACCGTCACGTGTCTCTTGAGCTACAGACACATTGGAGCGATCTTAGGGCCGACGGGCCCTACATGCTGACCACCACGCTCTACATGCTGACCGCCACGCGCTACATGCTGACCGTCACGTGTCTCTTGAGCTACAGACACATTGGAGCGATCTCAGGGCCGACAGGCCCTACATGCTGACCATCACGTGTCTCTTGAGCTACAGACACATTGGAGCGATCTCAGGGCCGACAGGCCCTACATGCTGACCATCACGTGTCTCTCAGAGCTAGAGACACATTGGAGCGATCTCAGGGCCGACGGGCCCTACATGCTGATCGCCACGCGTCTCTCAGAGCTATACAGCAAAACACAGAATTGATAAATACAAACTCTATGCGGATGAAGTCGCGGGTAACAAGCTCGTTATGTAATACATATGTTTACTCTCTAAAGGATGGCCTACGACTCCACTGTGTGTTCTTCATTTTTCTTAGCACTGTAGTATCCATAGATGGGAAATGACCATTACGTACTTATTACGCCTATAGGTGCACTTGCTACAAGGCATGATTATCTTCAAAGCCTACGCTTGGCGCTCCTGAGGTTTGCATGGAATAGGGCTATAGACTACGCTCTTCCATAGGATACACCGTGAGGTATAGCATGCAGTATACTTAGAAAGAAGGAGAGCCTACATGCCTATACAGCGAGACATCGCAGGCTTATGTCAGAGGTAAATGATGGCAGACACTGACAAGAATGCAAGCGCTAAACGTGATACAAATAAAACCAGAGTATAGACCAGGTCTGACGATTTGATTCATTTACTTATAGTAGGCGAATATACATAATATTAATACTTTGTGACCCGCGTGACACTGCTGTAAGACGTTTGTCCTAATTACACAGCGGATAGGCAACATGGAGGCCGAAGACCGCTAGTCTGCTCACATGATAATACACACAATGGTACAGAGTGAAAACGTACCTGGTTTCGGCCTCTCCTCTTGCCATAGTTTCTTCGCACGAGAGCTTTAAAGTTTTCATTTTTCTTCGTTAAATAATAGTAGAGCACACAATCCGCGACATTCTGGAAAAGAAACGCGGAAAATAAACGGTGAGACAGATGTCAACACGAGCTAAAATAGTACTGCGACAGCAGCCATATAATATAACAGTGCTGTGGCTGATGATTTTTGTGCTTTATTATGGAATAAGGGAGTGTACTAACTCCATATATAGGCAGCGTTCGCACGAGCGTATATCGCAGCATGCGGACTGTGAGATATATGTATGCAGCCCTCAGTCAATGCAAAATAACGTTGCATACGGGACGCCCATCGCCATGTACTATATCTTGGCGTGCATAATACGCGCCTAGATAAAACATGCTGTGATTTTTCTTACGTGCGCAATTCGTGTGAGTGGCAACGTGGCCACCTACGCGATACTGGTACAGTGCATTACCCACACACGTAATAGTCAATTACCTGAGACAGCCCATATGCTATATCCCTACTTCACAACACAGATTGTGTCAGAATCCAATCTGCTTAGATCGTCCGTTTAGTACTCATAAGATTTCGAGGAGCCCCATACAGATGTACGGGACAGAAATCCCTGCAGCATATGTTCCTGCGGGTGTACTCCCTGCGGCTGACGGAGGGCACATAACCGGTCTGATCCTGCACTCATTACAAGTAACACAAAGCGTCCGCTATGGAGGGCAATTCATCGTTCTGCTTAGCCAATTGGTTGAAGCGTTACGCATGCAAAATCCATAGCACTTAAAGGGGTTGTGCGATCATGAAATTCAGATTTATTCTGGCTGCAAACACTTTATTAAAGGAGTTGTTTGTTTTTTTTTTACATCTTTCCTGTACCCAAACATAATAAAACATAAGTATTTATTGTGTTTGGGCACAGGGAGGAGAAGAGTTAAAATTCTGTGCGTGTGTGTATATATATAATTTTTCCCCCATCTCCGACAACCCCCTTTATTTATGCCATTTGCACCTAGAAAGTTATGGATGGTGCCTCTTATTCGTGTCACTTGCTTTGTTATCCTACACCTCCCCTTTCTGTCGGCCAGGCATAAGCAGTCGAGACTTGTTTTCAAGTCACCCAACAAGACGACTCTTAGACCACACATGCGATGTTGAAACTATATCCCTCTTGCAGCTGTTTTAGAGCTCTATGCACAGACCGTCCCTCTTTTGGACAGATACACTTCTGCAGCAGTAGGGTAACCAATACAATGGGCACATACCTTTCTTTCCAGACAAGCAGCAATGAGTCCAAAGTTTTTAGGATGTTGAACAAATCTACCGAAAGAAAAGAAAACACATTAACAACAATAGCATGGGAGAAACATAAGTCGCCAGCAGTGTATTCTTCACAAATGTCAAAGTTAAAGAGGCATTTCCAGCTGGGACTGTTATGGCAGATCCACAGAATAGGCCATGGAAGTCCGGTAGGTTCAGGTCCCAAAAGCAGCATCAGCTCTTATCTTATCGGGTTTGGATCCCCAACACATCTGTCTGCATGCGGTGTCCAAGGACGGGGGGGGGGGGGGGGGGGGGGGGGGCAATGCATATTGTCCACTGAGGTCTTTAATAGAGGTCACTGTTCTACACTGCTTGCATAATTCCCATTGACTTCCATGGGAGTTACATAAACCGCATAGTCTAGCTACGCTCAGCCGTTTCCATTCTTCTGGCCACCTTGTTTTATGCACCTCTTTAAATCACCATACTTCAGCCCAAAAAATAATATATCATTGCTACCACTACATGAGATAAGAAAATAAAATGGATAAAAAGGCTTAAGGACCATTTACATTCTATATATATGTATATATATTATATATTTATTTTAATTTTTAATTTTTATTTTATTTTATTTTGCAGTCACTTTCATGCAGCGCAGACTCCTGCCTGATGCTTATCAGACACCATCTTCATGCTGAGATTTCTTCCCTGCTTCCTCATTGACTATTCTGTGCCATCAATCCCATGATGCACAAGAACATGAAATGAGCAGCTACAGACAGTACCATCTCTGCCTGCTTGGTGGATACCGATGATCACTATTCTATATATAGATCAGCCTCCCGACTACTTATGGTTTGTAGCTTAATGGTCACCCTCTTCATTATAACTGTGTGACAGGAGCTCTCACACATCAACACGGCGCAGGGCTGCGATTTGAAACACGGCGCTTTGCCGCGATCTCACTTCTGCTTTCGGCCTCAGCATGTTTTAGCGCACCTTATCATTGTGATGGGTGATGAGGTGCGCTAATGGAAAATAGCGGGGCTGGAAAGCGCTGCAATCGAACGCATGTCTGTGAGATCCCATTGATCTGAATGGGAGCGCCATTCCGCGATTAACACAGCGTTCAAAATGCTTGTGTGGTTGAATGCATCACACAGGAACTATGGAGAAGGAAAAACTGATTTCTTGAAAACAAAGCCAAGTAAATCTCAGGTGGTCGGCATGAGATCACATAATCCACCTGACAACTCCAGGAAGTTTCAGATAGAAAGAACTAACCGAGGTAATACTAGCGGATTTATATCTACTGGGGGCTAGTTACATACTGCATGAAGAAAAAAAAAAATCACCAGAGCGGCCCTTTAAAGGCTGCAACTACCCCTCTACAAAATGTACATCCCTGGTCTAAGATGCAAGACATTAGAAGCATGCTCTCTACATAAAAGAAGCCCTGAGAACATGATTACCCAAGTACTAAAAAAAAGCAGAAAAAGAGAATTACTTTTCTTTAAATATTTCCTTTTCGTGATCTGTCCAGACATTCATGAACTGGCGATCCTTATAAACTTTCATAGGATCTTCCATCAGGCCGTTCATGTTAATGAATTTCACCCGTCGCTGCTCTGCATCGAACATCATGGGTGGAATAACTGAGAGCTGGCGCATTTGCTTCTCATTATTCTGCAAAAGAAAACAAGTTTAAAAAACAAACCTTTCACCGGCTCCGCAGAAAAAGCAGTACCTGGGGAAGAGATCGGTTTAAGCCAGAAGCGTACAATCCATCTCCAATTTTTATATAAAACTACAAGTTTAATGAAAAATCCTACATGTAAAATATTAGAAGAGGTTAGAAAATAAGTGACATTTCGTAGTTTGCTGGCGCTTCTATCTCCGTGTGTTCTGTGGATCGGTTAATAGTTGCAAAGCTGTATTATGTAGTCCCTCACAGCTGCGCTCTCAGATAGTTTACTCCTTTTAGACCGGCTTCACGCGGGCGATAAAATTGCGCAAGATTTGTGCGTTGCAAGACGCACAAATATGAACCCCATTCTTTTCAATGGGGTCATACACACGAGTGATGTTTCCCTGCATGGCGCTGCGATGCTATGTTGTAAACAAACTACAGCTTGTACGTGCTTTCGCATTGCACCACCCATTGTTTTTAATGGGCCGGCAGCTCCATTGAAAGCAATGGGAGAAACTCTGCAATCCCCTGCCGAGGCTGTGGCAGCCGCGCCGGAGGATCCCTTCATCCCCAAAGTGATGTGAGGCCGTTTTGCCATGAAAACATCTCACATTCTTGGGGAATTCACATGGTAAGAAGCGCAATATGGGGGCGGGATTCACGGCCCTGTATCGTGCTTGCTCATGTGAAGCTAGCCTTAGCTATTCATGTGTTGCAGTTGTGGCTGTTTTAAACGTGTTTTTGCAAAATCACCATAAAAAAAAACTAAACAAACAAGACACCAACTGCAACATGTAAATGTAGCCTAACACAGGGCTGTAAAACTCACTGTCACAGAGGGACACATCAACCTTGAAAGGGCTGATTGTAATTGTATGACTGTATAGTAAGAGGCCCCAGTGGTAACAGGGTCCCCCATAGTGGCCCCACTAGTAATAGAGTCCCCTATATTGGCCCCAGAAGTAATAAGTAGCCCCCATAGTGATAGCAACCCCCATTAGCTTCTGATCAGGCAGCATCCATACAGGCATTCTACTCGTCTATCCCGAAGAGGCGGTCTGAGAGCGGCAGCCGCTGCCAGGTCTGTGACCGCTGGCCTCTCCCTTCAGGGTCTGCACTGCATACAGGACGGCACACGCAGACACTGGGTGGGGGTATCAGCAATCACAGACTCTGCTGCAGGCTGGGTGAATGGGGTGCCTGTGAGGGTGCTGCATGGCAGGTGGGCCACATAAAGTGAGGCGGCGGGCCGGATTCGGCCCATGGGCCTTGTGTTTGCCATGTATAGCCCAACAGGTGGCAAAAGCAACAAAAATAACAATACAGTATAATGTTTGAGATAATTAAAGAGACAGTCACCTATTTTTAGCCCTATATGTGAAGACGCATGAAATCCGCATGGAAATTGACATTTAAACCCAACAGGGAATGGGCATGGTTTCAAAATATACTGCTAATCATTACTGAGCTGGGAAGAGACTCTTACCCTCCCATGGATAGTTTGCCAACTGTTAAGAGGTTTTAGGGACTATAACCATTTTTGGGGGTCCAACTGCAGCCCCCTCCACAGATCAGCTGATTAGAGGGCTGCAATGCCCGTCATTGTTACCAGGCACAACACTGTACATTTTGCAGTAGCTGCGGCTGGTACTGCAGCGCCGTTCCATACAATAGAAATGGACTGAGCTGTAATACCAGACGCAACCCCTATTAACTCCTCAACGACCAGACTGTTTTGTTCCTAAAAGACCAGACATTGTTTAGAAATTTTACCTGTAGTGATTTTACTGGACAATTTTTTCCCCTTCCGTTACCCAAATTATTTTTTTGCAGTGTTTTTTTCCCCTGACACAAAACTATTTTTTAATATCCTCAGTTTCAGACATTTTGATTTGTATAGCTTTGGATTACAGGGCAGACATGGTGATGGTTTGGGTTGGGTTGGTCATTTTCTTCATACATCATATAATAATTTATTTTACTTCGTTTTTTTTCTTACTTTTTAGTAACTATTTGCTTTCTTTTTTAACATCTTTTGTCCCCATATTACAAAAAGAATGTAGGAAAGTACATGAGTAACTCACCGCTGAATCTTAAAAGTCTACAATTTTGCACAAATACAAATAAAGCTAAACAAATTATCCTGTGGATAGGCGATGACTTAAAAGGGGGATTGTATCAAAATTTCAAGTTAGAGAATAACTTGCTGATCGGTGGGGGGTCCCACCGCTGAGAACTCCACCGATCTCAAGAACGGGGTCCTATGCCCCCGATCCTTCTCACTGCTGGGTTATTGCACCCCCGCAACTGATCTCGCAACTGCACTAACATTCCATTCACTTTCAATGGGACTGCTAGAAACGGTCCAGCGGCAAGTGCTCGGGTATTTCCGTCACCCCACTGAAAAAATAGAACACTATCAATGCATGTGCGGCCAGTGCTTCATTCAGAGTGACACAATTCTAATTGCCAAAGGCAAAAAATACCCATTGGTGATATCCCCTAAAATAGAATTTAAAAACTTTGTTTTAAATATCATTAGATTGTCTTTTTTTAAACAAAAAACGGGCAAATGGTGAAACATAGGCCTGGACGGCCAACTTGCAAAAGCCTATGTGGAAATTAATATGTCAGCACCACCAAAACCCTATTAAAATCTAATCTACAGCCACATATGGGTATTTTTTGCCTTAGACAATTAGAATTGTATTTCTATAACCTGGAGTATTCCTAGGGTAATTTCATAATATATTCCTCATTCAGAGTCACATCAACGCGGGGTGGATAAGCGACCCTCTAAGTGACAAAGGAGCGACACAGAGTCCCATTCTCAAGATCGGCGGATGTCTGAGCAGTGCCCGCCAATCAGCAAGTTACCCCCCCTGTGGATAACTTGAAATTCTGGTACAACCCCTTCTATAAGAAGTCACTGCATAGCAATCCTCAGATGGACTGCAGCATCCAGCAGAAATGACGTGGCTTGAAGATTTTAATTAACAACTTAGCTTATGATGCACAGATATTATCACAGCGGGAAAACATTTTTTTTAGAAATGAACTCACCTCCTGCTCAGAAAGGCCATCAATGATCTCGGAGATCTCATGCTCGCTTCTAGCAATGGTCGCAGACAGTCCGCCTCCCCTCTGACCAACCCTTAAACACAGCATATGGATATCGCTAATACTGTGCACAGGGCAGGTCCAAACAACAAAAGTAAAAAACTTACAATTCACCAACATGACTGAGAAGTAATTGGGAAAGCAATAGAAGACAGCTGAGCATGAACAAAAAACAAAGCATGCAGCAAAGAAAAGACCCAGATTTATTAAGACAGACATTTCAGCTTTAAAAGGTGATTTATTCTCATGTAAATACAGATAAAGGGTCAGATATTTAATATATATATATATGCACACACTTGTCCATAATTCAGTTTGGGGAGATGCATCTTTCCAGCGCTCTTCCCTCACCAGATGTCAGTGTTGCTCTTTTGTTTAAAAAATCTGTTGCCGGTGGCAACGTCCACCAGCAGAACTTAAAAGTGCGTTGTCTTACTTTAAAAAAAAAAAACCTTTTTAAACAGCTGGTCATGATAAAAGAAGCAATACCCCCTCCCATTAAGCAGTGCAACAGCACCCCCGGCTGTCCTAGTCTATATTCACAGTGGAAGTCTGCTGGGTATTATTGTATCTTGACGCCACCAGGAAGTCCTGGTGCAGTCAAGATTGACAGGAGGGTGACGCCCCCTTTACGTGATTGGCTGGACAGTTGGCTGAGCTTCAAGTCCTGGCAGCCCAGTAACATACAGCAGCATTAATTCACAATTCAGTCAGTGGCCCTGGCTGTATTGGCGTATCCAGCGGTGCAAGCACCCTCCCAGCAGCCGCAGAAGGCGGCACACCCCTGTGTGTCTAAGTGCAGAGCAGGGTCGGCAGCAGGGAGGCCACACCGGTGTGAAGCGCCTTTCCCAGCAGAAGCAGACGACAAGCGCCCCCTTCCCCCAACATGTTACAGAGAAGTCGCCGGCAGGAGCAGGGGAGAGCACTGCGGCACAGATCAGTCGCTGACATGCGGCCCCCGCACACAGCTGTAGCACACCAGGGACGCAACAGCGGCAGGGGACTGTCACTCACAGACAGCGGCTGCAGACAGCAGGGACGGCAGAGCGCCGGGGGGCGCTACCTGCAGTCACAGCGCTGGAGCTCAGCGCTGGCTGCTTCTGCCAGAAATGCACTGTAGCAAGACCTTCAGCTCTTGGGCCAATCGGGAGCTAGGGGTGTGACAGGGGTGTTCCTCCTGTCAAATACCTATCTTCTGGTGGTGTCAAGATACAATAATACCAGTCTGCTGTAACCAAATTGGGATCATCCTCAACATCCTGGCGTCACGATACCAGGAGCTCAGGACAAGAATGCTGTGGCCTCCTCTGATTGGCTGCAGAGGTCACCTAGCTGAAAGCACAAACCTGGAGGGCCATGTCTGTGTTGCACTGATTACCAAGGGAAAATTTGCTTCAGGTCATGGCCAGCTGTTTACAAAACATTTTGAATTTCTCATATCCCTGCAAAGCACTGTGGGGGAAGTTAAACTTGCCTGTGCCACAATTTCAGCATATATATATATATATATATATATATATATATATACATACATACATACATACACACATATATATATATATATACACACATATATATACTGTGATTTATACCACTTTCTGGTGTAAGTTACAGTAATTCTGGGAGAGCAGCAGTAGGCCATACCTCTCCCATAGAGCTGCTTCCACTTTTCTGAAAAGGGGCTAACATTGCATTAAAAAGTTGTAAATTTGTACACAAAACAGGCAACACAATGTGACTTTTTTACGCTATAACAAAGATACAAGTGCCTCAATCCCATCTTCAAGAGTTAAATTAAAAATAAAAGTAGCACCGAGCAGCACAATCTCAGAAAATTTTTGAGAAAGGTACTTTTCTTGGCTAGGAAAGGAATAGCATTATGTTGCATGTTTTAAAGGAATCCCTCAGTGTCAATATGGTGGAAACTGGTCAATTCAGTAATTCCATATAATTAACACAGTTTAAAAAAGGGCGCAGATTCCCAGGATAATTAGTCGAGATATGGGGTCTATGGTGCTATTCCCCACTCACGTCCTACCCACCAGCTTACTCTCATCCTCCATCTCAATAATGCAGACGCCCCCACTAGTGAGTATACCCCTGGGGCTTGAACTCGAGGCCTGCTGACAATATGCCCAAACTCCTCGTTCCCTCTAGGTACGGATTTCCGCTATTGGGGCGAATTACCCCCTTTGTCAATTTTACACTGATTCGTCATGCTTTTTGTTGTATTACAATGCTACAAAACATGTTGTGATTTATTGACTTTTCAAGCTGACTACTAGGACCCCCAGGGAAGCTGCTAGTGACTAGACATATCTCCTGCAATGTTACAGAGCAGCATTACATAGCTTCCACTGAAACCAATGAGTGGCCATGAAATACACGGCCATACGAGGTTCTGTGATCACAAGGCGGTTCTCCCCTTTAGCCCAGCAAAGTTACAAATAGGAGAATTTACCTCTGAAACCTCTCCTGCTGTTCACGCTGTTTCCGGATTTCCGGAAACTGCTTTTCATAGTACTCCCTGGTTTTACTCTCCTTGGCTTTCCTTCTTGGGTTATTTTCTATTCGGTCTACCTTTTTTTCCCAGGCTTCCATCAGCTGATCATAACGCTGACAAATGTTCTGTTCCTGCAATGCAGAAGAGAAAAATCCCATCATGTCCTTCCATAAGCAGAAGAACCAAAATTCCACAACTAAGAAAAATACAATTTTGCTACAATGCAAAGCCTTTATCTTCATGGCATAAAAGGAACAGAAAACACTCAACACATATAAGCACAAACTGAGCTTAAACCCTTTAAGGCTGACTGCACACGGCAGGGTCGGATTCCGACTGCAAGATCTCGCAGCGGTATCAGACCCGGCGCCCCAGGAGCGATACCCGCTTACCTGTCTTTGTCTTCCCTCTGCTCATGTGTTAGCTGGCACAACGCCGCACACGGGCAGTGCAGAGAATGACGCGCCGGCTCGCAATGTCATAGTGATCTGTTAAAAGTTTAGATCTGTGGGGTCAGGGTGCAGAGGCCCCCATCAATCACCCTAACAAACAGGCAGAAGCATTCATCTGAGCGCTGTGCCTGTTCGGCAGTTTATGTCACTGCTGTGAGTGGTGTACGGGCTCCACAAAAAGTCTATGGAGTCTGTACACAGCTTGCAATATCGCCCGAAGTGGAACAGGCCTCGGATGAGATTTTCTGACCATTCGCTTTAGCAATGGGTTCAGGGTCTCAGCGCGCAGACCCCCACCAATCGATACTTCTGACGTGTCCCTATTGTAGAGACAGTAAATATGGATTGCAGTGTACTAACCCAGGGGTCCCCAACCGCCGGGCCGCGGACCGGGGCAGGGCCGTTGGGTGTTTAGCGCCGATCCGCGGCACCGCCGGGAACTTTTGCTCTAAACACAAGGCCCGCGGGCCGAATCCGGCCCGCTGCCTCGTGTTATGTGGCCCGCGCCGTGCCGACGCCGCTGGTAATCGCGCTGATCCCGGCGCACAGACTGACATCTGTGTAGCCAGGATTCTCTTCCCTGAGTCCCCTGCTCATTAGTTCCGCAGGAGAGGACTCGGGGAGAAAGCGTTCCGGGCTGCACACTGACGTCCGGGCAAGCAGAGAGAGAGCGACAGCAGGGAGGAGGTAAGTATATGGGTTGGGGGGCTGCCTATTACTGGGGGGGGGGGGGGGGGGGGGCTGCCTAATACGGGGGGGGGCTGCCTATTACTGGGGGGTTGGGGCTACTTATTACAGGGGAAGGGGCTGCCAATTACTGGGAGGGCTGGTTATTACTGGGGGGGGGGGGGGGGTACTTATTACAGGGGAAGGGGCTGCCTATTACTGGGGGGGCTGGTTACTACTGGTGGGACCTGCTTATTACTGGGGGGGGGGCTACTTATTACAGGGGAAGGGGCTGCTTATTACAGGGGGGGCTGGTTATTACTGGGAGAGGGGGGCTACTATTACTGGGGGGGGCTGCCTATTATGGGGGGGCTGCCTATTACGGGGGGGCTGCCTATTACGGGGGGGGGGGGGGACCTGCTTATTACTGGAGGGGTTGCTTACTGGGGGGGGCTGCTTATTACTGGGGGGGGGCTACTTATTACAGGGGAAGGGGCTGCTTATTACTGGGGCGGCTGGTTATTACTGGGAGGGGGGGCTACTATTACAGGGGAAGGGGCTGCCTATTACTGGGGGGGCTGCCTATTACGGGGGGCTGCCTATTACAGGGGGGGACCTGCTTATTACTGGAGGGGTTGCTTACTGGGGGGGTGGGGCTGCTTATTACTGGGGGGGGGCTACTTATTACAGGGGAAGGGGCTGCCTATTACTGGGGGGGGGGGCTGCCTATTACTGGCTGGGGGGACCTGCCTATTACTGGGGGGACGGCTACTTATTACAGGGGAAGGGGCTGCTTATTACTGGGGGGGCTGGTTATTACTGGAGGGGTTGGGGCTACTTATTACAGGGGAAGGGGCTTCCAATTACTGGGAGGGCTGGTTATTACTGGGGGGGGTACTTATTACAGGGGAAGGGGCTGCCTATTACTGGGGGGGCTGGTTACTACTGGTGGGACCTGCTTATTACTGGGGGGGGCTACTTATTACAGGGGAAGGGGCTGCTTATTACTGGGGGGGCTGGTTATTACTGGGAGGGGGGGGGGCTACTATTACAGGGGAAGGGGCTACCTATTACTGGGGGGGCTGCCTATTACGGGGGGGGGGACCTGCTTATTACTGGAGGGGTTGCTTACTGGGGGGGGGGGCTGCTTATTACTGGGGGGGGCTACTTATTACAGGGGAAGGGGCTGCTTATTACTGGGGGGGCTGGTTATTACTGGGAGGGGGGCTACTATTACAGGGGAAGGGGCTGCCTATTACGGGGGGGCTGCCTATTACAGGGGGGGGACCTACTTATTACTGGAGGGGTTGCTTACTGGGGGGGGGCTGCTTATTACTGGGGGGGGGGCTACTTATTACAGGGTAAGGGGCTGCCTATTACTGGGGGGGGCTGCCTATTACTGGCTGGGGGGACCTGCCTATTACTGGGGGGACGGCTACTTATTACAGGGGAAGGGGCTGCTTATTACTGGGGGGGGCGCTACTTATTACAGGGGAAGGGTTGCCTATTACTGGCTGGGGGGACCTGCTTATTACTGGGGGGACCTGCTTATTACTGGGGGGGTACTTATTACAGGGGAAGGGGCTGCTTATTACTGGGGGGGGGGGCTGGTTACTACTGGTGGGACCTGCTTATTACTGGGGGGGGGCTACTTATTACAGGGGAAGGGGCTGCTTATTACTGGGGGGGCTGGTTATTACTGGGAGGGGGGGCTACTATTACAGGGGAAGGGGCTGCCTATTACTGGGGGGGCTGCCTATTACGGGGGGGGGCTGCCTATTACAGGGGGGGGGGCTGCCTATTACAGGGGGGGGCTGCCTATTACAGGGGGGGGCTGCCTATTACAGGGGGGGGGCTGCTTATTACTGGAGGGGTTGCTTACTGGGGGGGGGGCTGCTTATTACTGGGGGTGGGGCTACTTATTACAGGGGAAGGGGCTGGTTATTACTGGGAGGGGGGCTACTATTACAGGGGAAGGGGCTGCCTATTACTGGGGGGGCTGCCTATTACAGGGGGGGCTGCCTATTACAGGGGGGGGGGACCTGCTTATTACTGGAGGGGTTGCTTACTGGGGGGGGCTGCTTATTACTGGGGGGGGGGCTGCCTATTACTGGCTGGGGGGACCTGCCTATTACTGGGGGGACGGCTACTTATTACAGGGGAAGGGGCTGCTTATTGCTGGGGGGGGGCTACTTATTACAGGGGAAGGGGCTGCCTATTACTGGGGGGGCTGCCTATTACTGGGGGGGCTGCCTATTACTTGGGGGGGGGGACCTGCTTATTACTGGAGGGGTTGCTTACTGGGGGGGGCTGCTTATTACTGGGGGGGGGCTGCTTGTTACAGGGGGGGGGGCTGCCTATTACTGGGGGGGCTGCCTATTACTGGGGGGGGGGGACCTGCTTATTACTGGAGGGGTTGCTTACTGGGGGGGGGGCTGCTTATTACTGGGGGGGGGGCTACTTATTACAGGGGAAGGGGCTGCCTATTACTGTCTGGGGGGACCTGCTTATTACTGGGGGGACCTGCTTATTACTGGGGGGACCTGCTTATTACAGGGGAAGGGGCTGCTTATTACAGGGGAAGGGGCTGCTTATTACTGGGGGGGTGCCTATTACTGGGGGGGTGCCTATTACTGGGGGGGTGCCTATTACTGGGGGGTGCCTATTACTGGGGGGACCTGCTTATTACTGGGGGGGATTGCTTACTGGGGGGGACCTGCTTATTACTGGGGGGGGGATTGCTTACTGGCGGGGACCTGCTTATTACTGGGGGGGGATTGCTTACTGGCGGGGACCTGCTTATTACTGGGGTGGGGTGGGGGCTACTTATTACAGGGGAAGGGGCTGCTTATTACTGGGGAGGCTGCCTATTACTGGGGGGGGGGGGCTGCCGCCTATTACTTGGGGGGGCTGCCTATTACTGGGGGGGGGGCCTGCTTATTACTGGGGGGGGGACCTGCTTATTACTGGGGGGCTGCTAATTACTGAGAGGTGGGGGCTGTCTATTACTGGGTGGGGGGGATAAATTATATGCTGCCCTGTGTGTGTGCTGCGGGGGGGGGGGGGGGGGGGTAGATTATATACTGCCCTATGTGTGTACTGCCAGGACATTCTAAATGTCATAACTAAATAAGAATGCACTAAACTCCAACCCCCTTCATAACCCCGCCCCCTATAACCAAAGCCCCGCCCATGTCCTGACCAACCCTGCCGGGTTTTGTAAAAATGGTCTTGCTTGAAGCCGGTCCCTGGTGCCAAAAAGGTTGGGGACCACTGTACTAACCAATACAAAGTTGTGAGGGATTCCACTACTATCTGCTAACAAAAACAATAAGAAATCCCAGATATGTATACGGATACTTTTACGGGGAGTAAAAACAGAAGGGAGGGGTGGTGGGAATGTCTGGCAATGCCCGAGCAGGCGGCATGGGCCCTAGAGACATGTCAAATAGAGAGAGACCAGGAAACCGGAGGCTGGGAAACAATAGTAGACATACGATAAATGTGTCCTCAAAATCCTTCACATGCCGACCCACGTTACCTGACATAACTACGAGTCTGTAGCCGATCCAGTAGGTAATGGAAAGCATTCTGGGTAAAAACAGTTTGTGGGGAATTACACCACACGGATACATTTTTTAAAAGTTTCGTTATACTTTAAGCTCTTGATTTGTGGAAAAAAATAATCACAGTATTTAGTGTGGTAAGGTAATCAGTCTTCAGCATTTCTCTATGGGTAAAAGGGCCACTCCGGTGAATTGGTCTCCCCCATTCATTAAGCAGCTATACCCCAGTATATAGGTGAGCTACTGTTACCTTGGTTACTTATTCCTTTCTACATGAAACTTTCGCCTCAGATGATGATGTGATCTCAGTTCTGTTCATTCCAGATAGACTTGGGCTTATGTGTGAAGGTTCTAGTCAATTACTTATCAGTAGTTGACACAATCTCCTGTCAGTTATTGATGAGGATTACAAAAGTTATACCCGATGAGATCACAGCTCATCCTCCTAACTATAAATGTATGGTCTGTGGCTTATTTACATGACACTACAGGGTAATGATTTTAATTATATTGTCCCCCGCCAGCAGACGGAAATGGTCTAGCCTCTAGCAAATGCTGTGCTGCTGATGCATCATGGGATTGGTTAAAAAGTGAAAGCAAATTTTTCACCATCAAGGGGGCTGCACCTCATGGAAGTGGCTGCAAAACACAAAGGAGTCCTGTGTGCCAGACAATCAGGTAACAGGGCAGGGACAGAAAAATGTGTTTTAGCTGGAGTGGCCCTTTAATACTGGAATTTGTAGCAATTTTTTACAACACAACCTGCAATTACTTTGAAAGAATTTTTGATTTTGCGAGCGGTGGAGAGGTCCCGCACGCAGCGGTAACATTACATACCCTTTGCTTTCTAGCATGGTTTCTTCTCTTGAAAAACAAAATGAGCTTCTTCCTCATAACCTGATTCCTGTGATGAAAAACATTAATAAAACCAGTTAGATGCCTGACTTTAGGTCGCTGTACAGAAGTCAATTGTCTTTTCTGACCTTGTGAATCCGAGCTACCGAATGAGGATTTAGCTGCCTATAACAACCGGGCCTCAAATAGTTTCTCAGTGCGAGTTTGTAGACGATTGCTGAACTATGTTCTACAGAGACCATGTAGCTGAGATCCGCCCACGTGCACATAACATTACAAGTGGCACATGTTGAACTACGGGCACCCAGTCTGTGCCTAAACCAGCCTATATTATTGACTGCACCCCAAAAGAATAGGAGACAATCCCAGCAAAAAAGTGCACCCTGCAACCTGTATTGTCTTGTTGTTAGCAGTTTATTTGTTCACGACCCTCGGCGACCCTAAAGGCGAGCTCTCTCCATGTTTTTCGGTTTTGCACGGCTTCTTTCAGTTGTGTGATATCCATGCCAGTATCAGCTCTGACAGTATCGGCCATCGTGGTCTTTGCCGGTTGGTTCTTCTTTTGCCAGTGATCTGTCCAAGCATTATAGATATTTTAGCGCCTCTGCTTGCATTACATGGACACAATCCGTGAGCCTGAGCCGGGTGATCTTGCCCTCTAGTGATATATCGAGTCTTATACGATTCAGAACTTTTGTTACTTTCGCCCTCCAGGGCATATACAGCAGCTTTCGCCAGCACTGCAGCTCAACGCATCAATGCTCCTATCAGCTTTTTTCGCAGTTCTTCTTTCACATCCATACATGGCTCTGGGGGAAACGGTGGTTTGCACTATCCTGCGTAGTTGCTATACCGATATCCCTACTTTTCCAGATTTTGTCCATGTTTAGCATCGCTCTTCGCCCCAATGCTATCCTACATTTTCTCTCTGGCATAGATTCTCCAGCTCCATTCTGCACTCATCATTGCAGCGCCCTCTGCACTGCGCATGCGTGCTGGAGCGCAGGCCGGCACATCCGCAGTACAGAGAAGACAACACCGACAGGTAAGCTGAGGTCACCACCGCCCATGGACAGGTGGCCTATGGATGAAGCATGTAACCGTATACCTATATGGAGGCACAGGTTACATGATTCTTCTGACCTATACTTTCGCCATCCATTGCACACGCAGTGTAAATGCACCCTTAAGCATGCAAAAGTGGCAGTATGCTTTCATTTGACAAGCGCCATTGTTTCCAAGCACTGTAAACCATATACTATTAACTAATTAATTAATTAAAACAAACCTACTGAAGCACACTGAATGGCAACTTTATAACAGACACCCATCTAGTAAGTTGGACTTCCTTTGGCCTTCAGAACTGCAGCAATTCGTCCTGACGTAGATTCCACTAGGTGCCGAAATCATCCTGCAGGAATATTGGCCCTTGCGGACAGGAAGCTTCTTGCAGTTGCCGCAAATTAGATGGAGGTACTGACTTGCTCTGAATAGCTGACCAGAAGGGGTCATCGATACATGCAGCTTGCACCAAATTCTGACTCGCCTATCTGCATGGTGCAAGGGAGAGCTGGTTTATTCTGACCAGACAATGTTTTTCCACTGCCCAGTGATACAATTTCCACGCTGTTTGGTCCACTGGAGCCTTACGTTTCGGTTTCTCTTAGACAGCAGAGACACTCAAACTGGTCATCTGTGTTATAGCCCATCCTTGCTGAAGAACGACAAGCCCCAGTGTTGTATTCAGCCACAATTTGCTTGCTCTGTTCTTGACATCCTCCTCTGACCCCTTTCGTTGATGAATTGTTTATACCTATAGGATCCCCTCTCAATGGATGTCCTTGAACACAGCATTCTCCTGACAGTTCTTGATATTCTAGCCCTGGTGATCAGGCCTTGTAAGTGGCTCAGATGGTTGGATGTTCCCTTTCTAATGTGGATTTACAATGAAACTGATACATGGAAAACGTATCTCGCTTGGCGTCACAAAAATAAACAAAGAAATAGTTGATGTTATCAAAAAGGTGAATATTTGCAAGAGAGGTCATGATAATTTGGGTCAGGAGGATAAAGGTTTGCATAAAAGGGGGAACCAGCAAATCAGTGCACCTCCAGATGAAGTATCTGCATTGCAGTCATTTGGCTGAGGACTGACCACAGCTGGAGGGATTGCAAAGCACATGCAAAGAGGTGGTTCCCAACAAAACTCTCGACTTCGTAAAAGGCTTGCCAGGCTTAGAGGGATCATTATATACAGCCCGATTATTACACATTCATTACCTCCCATTGTAAAAAAGGCCTTGATCTATTTTTTTTTTCCTTGCAAGAGGCCGTGTTAATTGCATCCTCACACAATTTTAAGACAATGGCAGTGGCATACTTACGTCTTGATGTTTTCATGATAAACCTTTGTGTCTGAAGGCTGGTTGTAAAGCGGCTATAAAATCAAAACATTATAATTAGAAAAACAAGGTTGGGTTTCATCACAGATTCGAAGAGATCTGAGAGACGATGCAAGGGAAACACTCAAATAGCAGCCAACCCCCAAGGCCGGTCCGACGAGAACTTGTGTGTGGCGAAGACTGGATATTGTCCCCCAACATCAAACTCAGAGCGCACACAATATAGAGGGGTTTCCCGTAAAAGTGTAATGGCAGAGCTCATGTCCATGCCGCATGCGACTCAGTGCTGAAATGATTTTTAAATGCTTGTCGGTAGAGATGAGCGAGTATACTCGCTAAGGCACATTACTCGAGCGAGTAGTGCCTTAGCCGAGTATCTCCCCGCTCATCTCTAAAGATTCGGGGGCCGGCGCGGGTGACAGGTGAGTTGCGTCGGGGAGCAGGGTGGAGAGAGGGAGAGAGAGATCTCCCCTCCGTTCCTCCCCGCTCTCCCCCGCATCTTTAGAGACGAGCGTGGAGATATTCGGCTAAGGCACTACTCGCTCGAGTAATGTGCCTTAGCGAGTATACTCTCTCATCTCTACTTGTCGGCGATCGCGGATGCAATTTTTTCCTACGCAGATGCATTGCGGATCATTACCGCGGGGGGGGGGGATCGTGGGCCCAAAGTGACTACCTCCTCCCCACCTCCCTGCTTCGTCTGCAGGCAACCAGAGAGGTACCTACCTACAAAGTTTAATGGAGCCCATCCACACAGAACCCACGGTTAAACGGAGCATGCTGCGATTTTTCTTTCCACACGTGGCATCCGCAAATCAAATCTACATGTGTTAATTGAGGTGCAGGCAAACTACGGATCTTTCGCGCGGGTGTCCCGCACGAATTCGGCAAATCAAATCCACCTGTGAACATTGGGCCTAACCTGGTAAAATTGCTACTGTGTTTCCCTGAAAATAAGACCCTGTCATATTAATTTTTGCCCGAAAAGAGGTGCTACGTTTTATTTTCAGGGAATGTCTTATTATACTTACCTAGCAGGCTCAGTCCAGGTCCCTCACGCTGATCTTTGGACCTCCAACACGCGTCTTGCAGCCCTCAGCTGCAACACAGAAGCTTGGTTCTTTGACAGCTGCTCAGCCAATCAATGCAGCACTCGATGAACCAATCACAGCCATTGCTTTAGCATTGATTAGCTGAGACAATCAGAGCCATTGCCTCCTGGAGGTGGGATTTATGAATCCCGTAACCAGGAAGTGATCTTCTGTGGGCGGCCAAGGACTGCAAAAAGCACATCAGAGCTCTGGTGAGCAGCGGGAGGGACCTGGACCGAGCCTGCTAGGTAATGTATTTTTTTATGTAATGCAGCTAGGGCTTATTTTGGGGATAGGGCTTATATTTCAAGCCTCCCGAAAATCAAGAAAAATCAGGGTAGGGCTTTTTTCAGGGTAGGTCTTATTTTTGGGGAAACAGGGTATGTACTCAAAAGTTCTGCCGACACCTGCGAGGGACGTTCATTAAAGATTTCCCCTGACTCACTTCTATTTATCACAGGATGCTGAAACTGCACCTGTGTAATCACATAAGTCTCTATAGGTTACATGCCAATTTGCAACTCTGAACTGATAACGTTTTTTGTTTTACAGGTGCTGAAGTGGTGCGAGGTCTGATAAGGGACCCAGTGGAACACAGAGCAGTTAAGTTCCTTTACTTGAAAGGCCGCACAGCAAGGAAGACGTTTGATGAGATCAAAGAGGTTTATGGGGGGGGGATTCCCCATCAAATCATGTAGTCAAGAACTGGCATCGTCCATTCAAATGTGGTCAGACTTCGGTGGAAACGGCTCCAAATCCAGGGCGACCCCACTCCGCTATCAATGAACACACCATCCAGCAAGTGGAGGCCACTATTTTGGAAAATTGTTGTGTAACCATTCGCTACCTAGGCCAAATGTCAAGATTACTGTGGGCTCTGTGAAAAATCATCAAGACCATCTTCATATGCATAAGGTATCCGCTCACTGGGTTCCACAGCTGCTCACACCTTTCCAGAAGCCGGAACGAGTCTAATGCTTCCAGGCTCTTTTGACGATGTGCCATGGAAACCAGGAGGACTTTTTACCCAGACTGATCACACAGGATGAAAGCTGGTCCATCACTATGATCGGGAGACTTAGGTCCAGTCGATGCAATGTAAGCATCCGTACTCACCACCTCCAAAGAAGGCATGTGCCAAACCCTCGGCGGGCAAGGTCGTGCTTACAGTCTTTTGGGACTGGCACAGAGTAGTCTTGATGGATTTCCTAGCAAAGGGTACCACGATTACTGAGGCATACTGTGCTTCACTGCTGCGGAAAATGCGGGAGGCCATCAAAACCAAGAGACGTGGCATGCTCACCAAAGCAAGAGAATGTCCCAGTTTACAACTCCCATGTTGCCCAGATGGAAGCACGCTGCTGCGGGTATGAAATTCTACCGCATCCCTGTTATTCACCCGACCTCGCACCATCAGACTTCCAACTCTTTCCACAAATGAAGTCATTTTCCAGATGATGACACTCTGATTTCCGAAGTCACAAAGTGGCTTTTGGAGTGACTTGTCGCCTTCTACAAGCAAGGTGTTTACATATGGGAGAAGTGCGCGTCCCTAGGAGGCACCGATGTAGAGAAGGACTAATAACTGTGCCATTCGTTGCTCTAAGTTCACAGGAAGTGGGTCGAGGAAATCTTTAATGAACGCCCCTCCTACATTGGGAAGCTTTCACCAAAATTGAAAAATGCCCAACAGTAAAGTTAAAACAACTCAAATTTATGCATTCTGAAATTTCTGATTTACATCAAAATTGAAGAGTAGAAAAATACATTTTACCAGTAAGGCTGGCTGTCTACGGAGCGAGGCGCCATTGCGAGATCTGCGGCGATAAATCGCGCACGGAGCTTGCATGACACGCTTTCCATAGGATAACTATGGAAAGCGCAGCCTACTGCACACGAGCAGAAAATCAGCAATCTTCCGCTCGCGATGAGGCTCATCGCGGAGACCTTTTAGTGCTCCTCCCCCGCCACAGAATAATCGCTAGCAGTATTCCGTCGCGGTCATAGACAGGCGGCCTAAAACAGCAAAATTACAGACCTGGTTTAATGATATTCTAAACGATACCTTACCAAGAAGAAAACATTGAAAAGAACATCCATATACGGCTTATATGTTATACTTGTGTTCTCTCTAATCATTATGACTAGAGATGAGCGAGCGAACTCGCTAAGGCAAACTACTCAAGCCAGTAGTGCCTTATGCGAGTACCTGCCCGCTTGTCTCTAAAGATTCGGGTTCCGGCGGGGGAGAGCGGGGAGGAACAGGGGAAGGGGGAGATCTCTCTCTCACTCTCTCCCCCCCGCTCACTCCCGCAACTCACCGCTCTCCTGTGTAGTTTGCCTTAGCGAGTACGCTCGCTCATCTCTAATTATGACCTTTCCATTTGAATAAACATTTGAAGGCCATGGAAACCTTTGTACATGAATAATCAACACACACATATCTTACAAAGTCTCTGCAGAAAAATAAATGATGCACTTATGTTTTTTTTTTGCATTGAGTTTTCCTTGTCATGCATTCCGAAAGCCTCACACTTGGTTTGCAAGGCTCTCCTACATACAAGTTTCTGGCTGGGGGAGGGCATTCCCAGCACTGATCAGCTGATCTCTCTCATGAATGCACACAAACTCAGCTCCTCCTCCCCTATGTAACGTAACCACACCCACTAAGTACTACACAGCTACCTCTACCAATCCCCAAAAAGCTGCTGGTCTTGTTCACTCTCACTGCTGATAAAAAAAAGATTTACCAGGAGTGAACTACAGCTCTCTAGAAGTTGTTAAGAAAATGACCTATTATGTGAATCACACTTTTATGTTAATATTTTAGATGGGTTTTTTTAAATTTTGGTTACAATCAGTATGTTAATTATAAAAAAAACTACGAAAATCCTACATTTTTCACACTGTCCACAGAGTCTAATAATTATTAAATCTGTCACTTCCTGATCTGTAGAGAAAGCTTTGCAGCAGTCATCTCACTAACATCACAGGCAGGATTACACCGAGAGGTAACACTTATATGTAGGTAACACAGGATCCATCATTCACAAGAGTTACAAGCTGACTATCTACTCCCCCTCCCTGCAAAATGACCTCTGTACAGGTGACAGAGCATGTCTACAACAGTCTTCCATACAAGCCAATGGGTCCCCTCCTGTCAATTGTGTGAATGGCCTGTGAAGCTTCTGTAAAGCCTCTCTCTAAATGTTGTTAAATGTATATCAGACAAGATGGCCGCCCCCATAGTCATGTATAGACCGCACAATAAAAAAAGTTCTACAAATCAGAAAATAAAAACACAAAAATAAAAAAAAATGGAATCTCTATCTGGTTTCAATATCTACATTTGTTTTGGTGATATAGTCCCTTTAATTAGCCCCTAAAAAGAGTGTCATTGGGGACTATAGGGGTTGCTTGTATTAGAGATCCCTGTGGGTCCCAGAGCTAGGACCCCCATCTAACATATTCATTGCATATACTGAGAGTATGCCATGAGAGTCTCCTATAGAAATAGCACTTTAGGTTCTTACTTTGTCAATGTAGCTTATAAGAACCCGCACGAGCAAAGTTGGAAAACTGCAATAACGGATCTAACCTGATTCTTCTTTATTGAATTAAAACAGCCAGAACTAAACGCATTTCGGGGACACAGCCCCTTCCTCAGAATTTACTGGGAAAAGTTCTAGCTGCACAGTAGGAAAAATGATGGGCGTCAAAAAAAAAAAAAAAAAAACTGAAATTTTTCACACTGACCACAGAGCCCAATACTAGTCTATAACTTCCTGATCTGTAAAGAAAACTTTGCAGCAATCATCTTACAGGATTACACTGAGAGGTACCATCTATATGTGGGTGACACAGGATCCACCATTCACAAGGGGTGATCAGCTGTCTCTATCTACCTCCCCTCCCTGCAAAATTACCTCTGCACAGGTGACAGAGCATGCCTGGAACCATCTCCCATACAAGTCACTGGGTCCCCCTCGTGTCCATTGTGTGGCCCATGAAGCTGCTGTAAAACATCTCTCTAAATCCTGTTAGATGTAGCTCAGGCAAGATGGCCGCCCCTTAGCATAGACAACTGAATATTTTTTCTGATTTGTAGAGTTTTTTTTTTAACAGATTAGATAGATAGAATATGAAAAATAGAACATCTGGATTTAATTAAAAAAAAGGTGATAGGCCATTAAATGGACTATATCATTAGGCTAGGTCATCAATATCAGATCAGTAGGGTCCAACTCTTGGCATCCCCATGATCAGCTGTTTGAAGGGGCTGTGGCACTTGGGTGAGCACTATGGCCTCTTTACTGTATACCAGACAGCTCTGTACATTTTGCAGTGGCTGAGCCTGGTAATACAGCTCATTTTCATTCACTTGAATAGGATTGAGCTGCACATAGTGGCCAATAGACTCGAGCGCTAATGGCCCCTTCAATCTGCTGATCGGCCACCTTTCTGGAAGCCAGTCACACACGCAATCTGATATTACTTACTTATCTGGAAAAGCCATTCATTATAAATCTGGAACTATCAGCAGTACTACAGTCAATGGTAGTACTAATAGTAAAGCATAACAAAATATCAAGCACTACTTACCAACTCTACTTTTGGGCCCAGACCTTCTAAAATCTTATGCGCTTCCTCTGCTTTTTTCTGTAAGACAATAGTTTCAGATTTTTGACAAGACAAGGCCTCCTCGTAACAAAACTTCTGCTCAACTACCGACAGTCACAGAGCCCTTTAGATGGCTGAATCTAAACTCCTTAGTGCAGCGGAGAACAGAACCCGAACACAAGAGAGGAAACGCTTTCACAGGAAGAGATCTATTAAAGGTTTCAATATAGATTATTACTAGCAGCAGAACCATTTGTATTTAATGACTAGTCTGAACCACAGAACACCCCAAATACCAGGGGGTGGGGAGATAAATGGAGATATACCATACTGAGCCATTCTCATTCACTTGCCCAGTCACTCGCCCGTTTGGAGCAATCACTCCAGCGAGAAACATACATACTAAGAGTTGGTAATGTGTGCTGTGTGTGTTAGAATATATACACTGTAGAGGGGATATACCATACGGTGGTGGGAGATACATATTGTGGGTGGTGGTGCAACATATACATACTATGCGGGAGAAGTCAGGACAAACCATACTGTGGGGGATAGATTATAAAATATTATACACACACACACAAACTGTGGGGGGCCACTGCCGCCGCTAGTCAGCGAACCAATTGTTGATGCATTAATAATGTCAATGTTAAGATCCAGGTGCTGGTGCCGTATCTATACATTATGAACCAGAAGCTGGTGCCATATTTATACATTATCTGCGTTATTACTGTGAAGAGCCAGGTGCTGGTGCCGTATTCACATTATGAACTAGATGCTGGTGCCGTATTTATACATTATCTGCCTGGTGCCGTACAGAATGTGGCAGTAAACTAATTAGGGATGGGTTGCTGCTCGTCAGCCACTGCTGGGTGCTTGCCGCAAAAGACCAACATGTAAGTAATTTAAAAATATATACTGATCTTGTTCTATAAAGTTTCTGAAATGCTAATAAGACATCTTTTCTGTTAGTGTTTAGCTATGAGCGTGACCTGACCACAGACTTGGGTAAGCGGACTTTTACTAAAATTAGCTGAGTACCCCCATGCTACAGTGTCCTGTGCTCAGCTTCCGCAGCACAGTGAGAAGATGTTATTACAAGGTTTAAGACTAGAGATGAGCGAACCTACTCGGCCACGCCCCTTTTTCGCCCGAGCGCCGCGATTTTCGACTACTTCCGTACTCGGGCGAAAAGATTCGGGGGGCGCCGTGGGTGAGTTGCAGCGGGGAGTGGGGGGGGGGAGAGGGAGAGAGGGCTCCCCCCTGTTCCCCGCTGCTACCCCCCGCTCCGCCACGCCTCCCCCCGCCCCCCGAATATTTTCACCCGAGTACGGAAGTACTCGAAAATCGCGGTGCTCGATCGAGTAATTACTCGAAACGAGTACGTTCGCTCATCTCTATTTAAGACCCCTTAGTAACTACCATAATAATATGCATTGCTGGTCACTAAAGGGTGAAAACGCTTGTCAATCCACAAGGAAACGTCAAGTCTTTGTACAAGTACGTAGAATATGGTTACCAAGCTTCATTAGAAGGAGATTTCTTAAATAAAAACAGGCTTCCAATTTTCAGCCAAAAAAAATCTTGCAAACCCCATATTTAAAACGCGGTCCAAAGCGCAAAACTTTACGTGTTAATGTCAATTCAACCCAACTGTGATCTCATCGTCAAGCAAAAAAGTAGCAGCTATTAAGAAAAACATAACAAAATAAGCCAAAGGAAATGAACCACCCCCTATTGTTGAGGGCCTGGATAATTGCTACTACTTCATGGGCATGATCGTTCTGGCACAGATACAAGTTCATAATCCAATTTGCCCTAATTATAGCCCTAGTATCGGCAACGTAATTAGCCAAAACAAATATTTACACGGCTCCCTGTGAATATGTCATATAAAACTGTGGCGTAACTCAAAACGATGCAAAACTGCCCATGAGAAGTAGATGAACGAGGAAAGCAATTAAAAAGTGCAACATGTACAGCTCAAGCCGGCGTGGCTGATGGAAGTTCCCACACAGTCGGAGAACATGCGTTACTTACCCGGTTCTCATCATAAATAATTTGGACTATACTGCGATGCTTCTGCTCCACAGGTGGAGGGGAGACGGGCTTCTCCGGCTCTGGAGGTTTGGCTGCTTCTTCTTCAAGCTGTTGCTAAGTTACACAAAAGAAAAAAAAAAAATCTCCATCATACAATATAAGACTCCAATCAGCGTCTGGTTGTATCGTGAAGCTACAATTTACTTGGATTCTGGGATTTTGATCTAAGGTTTGCACAGTGACAAAGAAACGGGGAGGAGGCAACATATACACAGCAGTACTGCGTACCAAATAGTAGTCCGTGCGCTACAACCTCTGCTAGCAAAACTTAAGACACTTTTACACGGAACCGTTAAGAGTATCGCTGGGACGATGTTTAGGCGCTTTAGTGATCAACGGTTATCCCGCGTAGAAGGACCCCAAGGCCTCATGTCCATGGTTAAAATAACATTTAGAATCCGGAGTGGATCACCCGCACGCGTGATCCGTGCCCCATAGGGATGCATTGGACACCCGCAGGTAAGTAAATACCTGCGGATGTCATTTTTTTCCTGAGGCGCGGATTGCGTGTGCGGGAAATCACCCGCAGCATGCTCCATTTCGGTGCGGGTCTCCCACGCGGACGGCTCCCGCAGGCTTCTATTAAAGCCTGTGGAAGCTGTCCGGATCCGCGGCACACCCGCAGCTGAATTCCTGCTCTCTGGCGTGGGAGTTCAAAAAAAATACTAAGAGTGCACGGCGCATGCGTGCAGAACTCATCCGCCAGGCCGCAGAAAGAAGATCCAGCCGCGACGGAGGGCAGATCCGCACCGTCCGGACAGGTAAGTAATTCTTCTTTTTAGGCCTCATGTCCGTGGGAAAGGAGGGACCCGCTGCGGGATTCTGCATGAAGAATCCGCGGCGGGCCTGATTTTCCTCGTGGACATGAGGCCTTAGTCATCCGCCAAAAGTAAATTGAGCACCAAGTTGAGCCCTCTGTAAGCAGTGCAGTAACTTTGTTGCAGATTTTGGGGAGGATTTTTATGGGGATTTTATTCGTTGCATTCTATGAACGAAATCAGCAGTGAAAATACGGTTCTTTTCTGCGAGAGAAAATGCTTTGGATTTGAAAATCCGCAGCCTGACTTTTTTTTTTTTGCTGTGGATTTCTTCTGCCGCGAGTGAATGGAGTTTGTTCAATTCCCGTTTCTTTACATCGTTCTGTACTTTGTTGCAGAATTTCAACACACAGCAGCCAAAATTCAGCTAGGTGTGAACTTAGCCTTATATGCCATTCACACGGGACGAATACCGCTCAAAATTCATTCAAATGAATGAATATGAGCGATAATCGGGCAGTGTAAACGCCAAAAATAAAATAAAAATCACTCCCTATTCGTTCACAAGTCGGTATCGCTGACTTTCATCAGTCAGCATAAAAACTATCGCTGCTTCTCGTTCCGTGTAAACGCTCTCCACTCAGCGCTTCACATAGAAGATGAAGCGCTCAGCAAGATCCCGCAGTGAAGTCTGCTTGTCTAATCTCTCAGCACAAGCGCTAACAACCTTAACGGGGACATCAGCACTGGAGCAGTCATTTAGGTGATTGTCGTCCAGTCTAAATGGGACATTGGTCTATGACCTCAGCAGGAAGTTGCCACTAGCCCATCATAAAACGATACCACATGTGCAAGAGATTTTTGCGAATCAGTTACTTAGAACACTTTAGAAGTAGAGATGAGCGAGCGTACTCGGATAAGCACTACTCGCTCGAGTAATTTGCTTTATCCGAGTATCGCTGTGCTCGGGGCTAAAGATTCGGGTGCCGGCACGGAGCGGGGAGCTGCAGGGGAGAGCGGGGAGGAACGGAGGTAAGATCTTTCTCTCCCTCTCTCCCGCCCGCTCTCCCCTGCGACTCACCTGTCAGCCGCAGCGGCACCCGAATCTTCAGACCCGAGCACAGCGATACTCGGATAAAGCACATTACTCGAGCGAGTAGTGCTTTTCCGAGTACGCTCGCTCATCTCAATTTATAAGTATATCTCGTTAACTTTATAACAGCATGGCACATCTCCAGGATATCCAATCACTTTATGATAGTTGGAGTCTGTCCTCTGCGATCCCCACTGAGCCTAGGCATGTAGGGCACACAAGGCGGATTCAGTGCTGTGTCCCTTTCAGTTTTTTTCAATGTGGTATACCTCCATTCAAGTTAATGGGGCCTGCTCCAGTTCTCTACAGAGCCAGGCGGCAAGGAGTACTGCTGTGCAGGGTAAACAGAGAGAATTAAACCAGCGCCTCGCTTCCTTTATTCTGATGATTGCTCAACTCACAATGGCCAGACCCCCACTGATCATAAAGTGATGGCTTATCCTAGAGATAGGTCATATCCTCAGGTAGTGTTCACAAGGCAGAAACTGACAGGGATTTGACAAAACAATCTGCGCCGATTCAGTGTCATTTCCGCTTCAAATCCATGCCCGTGCGCTTGAATAGAAATCCGCGCCGCAGAGCAAACATTTGAAATTCGTGTTGCAAAAGGAAACAAGTGCCAAGTCACTCTCGAAGAGATTCCAACATGGGATATCCGAATGCAGCTGTATGCGGTTAATACACGTGTGGATCCACTGTATTGCTTAAAGTATAATCCGCATGGCTCGCCGTCAGACATGCGCTATACAATTTTTTTTTTTAAACTCTCGCCTTTCCCACGTCGTCACCTAGTGATGACACAGAATCCGTGATCTTTCCGCAATGCCAATTGTGGAAGGGCTGCGGATCCGATGGCTTCTATTGACTTCGATGGAAGTTCTCCGCGCAGAAATGAAGCATGCTGCGATTTTTCCTCCGCAAGCGGAAACCGTGCTTGGTTTTCGCTAGTGTGCAGGAATTATCACTTTTGCACAGCATGCTATGGACGGTATTTGCTGCGCAACCCGGAGGCGGACACCCGCTCTGGATTCCACAATGGAAATCCACCCATGTGCAGACGGCCTAGTCCCGATCATGAAGAATCCAATACTTGTGCATGGAATAAGTGAACCAACCGGCATTTATGTCCGCTGTGTATTATTGGTAGCAAATATTAAATTTATACCTGCTTTTTTTTCAGCTTCTGAATCTGTTGTTCAACTTTAGCAATTTCTCGATCGACCCTGTCCATGCTTTGTATCAACTCTTCTTTAGAAAGTTTGGAGGGCGATGCGTCCTGGTCATCATTGGCTTGGCCAGATAGGGGGGATGAGGGCGCATCATGCTTGCCGGACAGTACCTGTTCCTGTAAGAACACAGACATGGATTATACCAAGTATAATTGCAACATGCAAAGATCAAGTCACATATAAAGTCTATGGAAAACGGTAAAAGCTATTGCATAGGTTGGAAGCATTTACTGGGATTATATTAAACATTTAATGGGTTGGCCTACATATAAAATGTATCATCTATCCACAGCATAGGTGATAAACGGGACAGCCATTAATGACAAGAACTGGCTATGGGACCGATTACCTACGGTGTTCGTGGGCCAACCCCTTTACTGAGACAAGAGAGGAAAAAAACATTAAAAGGAAACCCGTCACGTCTCCACAACACCGTAAACTAAGTTATGGTTCTGTTAGGGCAGGGGTCCCCCAACCACCGGGCCGTTGGGTGTTCAGCGCCGGTCCGCGGCACCGCCGAGAACTTTTGCTCTAAACACAAGGCCCGTGGGCCGAATCCAGCCCGCTGCCTTGTGTTATGTGGCCCGTGGCGTGCTGACGCCGCTGACCACTGAAGCGATTACCAGCGGGGGGCGCCGCAGCTCCCCGCTGGTAATCGCGCTGATCCCGGCGCACACTGACCTCAGTGTGCAGCCAGGATTCTCCTCCCCGAGTCCCCTGCTCATTAGTTCCGCAGGAGAGGACTCGGGGAGGAAGCGTTCCAGGCTTCACACTGACGTCAGGGCAAGCAGATAGAGAGCGACGCTGTAGTAAGTATATGGGTTGGAGGGCTGCTTACTACTGGGGGGGGTTGCTTACTACTGAGGGGGCTGCCTATTACTGGGGGGGGTCGCTGTCTATTACTGGGGGGGGGGGGGAGACCTGCCTATTACTGGGGGGGACCTGCCTATTACTGGGGGGGGACGGACCTGCCTATTACTGGGGGCGGGGGACCTACCTGCCTATTACTGGGGGCGGGGGGGACCTGCTTATTACGGGGGGGGGGGGGCTGCTTATTACTGGGGGTGGGGGCTACTTATTACAGGGGGAGGGGCTGCTAATTACTGAGAGGTGGGGGCTGTCTATTACTGAGGGGTGGGGGCTGTCTATTACTGAGGGGTGGGGGCTGTCTATTACTGAGGGGTGGGGGCTGTCTATTACTGAGGGGTGGGGGCTGTCTATTACTGAGGGGTGGGGGCTGTCTATTACTGAGGGGTGGGGGCTGTCTATTACTGGGGGGGGGGGGGGGGGAGAGATAAATTATATGCTGCCCTATGTGTGTGCTGGAGGGGAGGGGGGGGGGGATAGATTATATACTGCCCGGACATTCTAAATGTCATAATTAAATAAGAATGCACTAAACTCCAACCCCCTTCATAACCTCGCCCCATATAACCTAAGCCCCGCCCAACCCTGCCGGGCCTTGTAAAAATGATCTTGCTTGAAGCCGGTCCCTGGTGCCAAAAAGGTTGGGGGACCACTGTGTTAGGGGATGTGACAAGTTCCGGGTGACAATTTTTTTAAACTAACGCACTACTGTGATCCAGTGGTGTCACCCTATGACGTCAGCGTGCGGCACGAGGCTCTTTCAGAATCCCTTGCGCGCGTTCTCCAATAGGCATGCAAGGGACTCAAGAGTTATATTTTTGTGCTGTGCGCCGACTTCAGAGGGGGACACTGCTGGACTGTGAGAGTATAAAAAATACTTCACTCGGCTCCCTGTCACGTCCTCTGGCAGCACTAGAAGTCAGTTTTATGGTGCTGCGGGGAAGTGACAGGTTCCCTTTCATGGGGTTGGCGCCTTTCTAGTAAAATGTTCTGTTGTGCCCTAAGCGATTAAGTTTGATTCCAGGGACCACTATAACATTACAGTGCCTACCCCATTCTTTATTTGGCTGTTCCCTGATTCTCATCATAAGAACTGGACTTAGCGCTTTCCCTGTCCATAAAAATTAAGATGGCGGCAGCCATATGATTTAGCAAAATTGCAAACACAGGTAGTCAGCAGCAATTTCTGTGAAACCACCAACAAGGTGAGGCGATCCTTATAGTAGGGCGCTCGCCAGACAAAATAGGATCTGGACCATAGACCAAAAAAAAAGTCATCCAAAATAGAGAAAAGTATGGCAACTAAGTTTGGTTGAAACATGGCTTTGTTTTACTGATTACGGAAGAATAACGTTTTTTCAACATCTCTTTGCTGCCATACTTTTCTCTATTTTGGATGATTTAGGAAAATGACGACTTTCCCGGCTGTTTCTTTGGCTCCATTCAGTTTTGCACAGGTGCACAGAGGGAAACTAGTTGTTACCTGCGCCAAATGAGTTTGTCTGCCCAGAAGTAGATGGAGCAAAGGGAACATGCAGGGAAGTGATTGCGTGGCTAAATCACGTAACCTCCGCCATCTTCATGCCTAATGAAAACAAAGCAGTGAAGAGGTATTTCCCATCTCTGCTATTTATGGCAGAGATGGGAAAACCCAGCGCTCTGTTCCAACTCTCCTGACCTGTCGGTAGGGGCCAGGCATTGTTTCCATAGCTCTCAGTGAAATTATCAGAAGCAACGAAAACAGCGAAGCGCGCTATGCAACACCATTCACTTTAACGAGAGCTACAGAAACATCCTTGGAGGGAGCAGAGCGCTTCGCCCTCCATAGGCCATGGCCAGCAATCATGGCAGTGGATTCCCATCTAGGCTAAGGAAAGCAGAGATGGGAATACCCCTTTAGAAAGGTACAAGTACTGTGATACTAGAATGGTTGCTGGAACAAAACCTAGTTCTATATGGCACAAATTTTTTTTCACTGGAAATTAGTCAACTCCTTTAATTAGCCTCTTCGCTCCAATAAGACATTAAAGCTACGTACGGTTTCCTGCCTGGCAGAGCAGAGGAGAACGTACCCCACAGCACAGGCTGGGGATCAGCTACTACTTACCTTTTTAATATCCCCCTGTGATCGCAGCCCCTCCTGGATAGTGGATACAAGAGGTACTACAGAAGCAGCAGACACCCGGTAGTGCGAGTCCACTTGTTCTAGCCGAGGTCTCTTGGAGTCCAGCACATCATGGTCGCTCTGACCAGAGGAATGGTACTGCTGATCATACCCCGATCGCCGGTCCTGGGGCCTGCAAAATCATAGCAAACATGAGAACATAGCACATCTGCTGCACCCCTATCAGATGCATGGCGTCGGCATTACAGAACAGCAAAGGATTTTATAGAAAATGACACTAAACGTAGGCCTACATTCCTTCAAATAGGTTTTTCTAGTCTGCAAGATTTCTTTATTTTTATGGAGACTTTTAAAAGGGGTTGTCCCGAGTCGAAATATCTTGGGAGAACCCCTCCCCCATGCAGGAAAATAAACAGCGATATAGTCGCCTCTCCCTGCTCCAGCTGTGTCACGCACCGATGCCCGATCCTCCGCTCCGGTCTCGGGTTTACAGCTGTAGTCCCACCTGCTTTACGGGACGTTACAGGGGCTGTAGTCAATTGACTGATCGCTAAGCTCGGTTATCGGCTGCATCCCCTGTGATGTCCCAGCTGTAGACTAAAGCCAAACGTTAAGGCGATCACCTTGCGCTTCAAGCGGAGGATGCAGAAGACAAGCGGGGGCCGCTTGCCTTCTGCATCCAGCTGGTCCCTGCTCGGAGCGCCCGTCTGTTATACATTGAATGGCTGTGATTGGTTAATCCAGCGCCGCGTCTGCCAATGAAAGCAAATGCTGGCTTAACCAATCAGAGCATTAGCTTCATGGGGGTATTCAAGTGTTGCTTCCAGGATGGACTGTTCTGTCGGCTTGAAGGAGGATGCAGAAAACCTGCAGCAGCGAAAGAGGCCAGCGCGGGGCATATATATTTTATTTATGCATGTGTATATATACACACACACACACACACACACACACACACACATATATATAAAATCATTTTTTTTTCATGTAGCCTAGCTATTGCTTATTTTCAGGGGGCGGCTTATATTTCAAGCCTCCCCTGAAAATCAGGGTAGGTCTTATTATCAGGGAAACACAGTAGTCTAACACTACAGATGCCCTGTGGAGGACTGTGTCAAAAATGTCTCGCATCCCTTTGGGGAAGTAGCAATCTTTCGCACTGGTGGATCGGCAAGTGTTTCCCACCATTTTCAAATGGGAAGCCTTGCATCAAATAGCGTGCACCTTGCAGACCTGCATGTACAAGACCCCAGTCAAAAGAATGGGATTCATATTCATGCGATATGTGGGAGTCTTACAACGCACAAATCTCACACGATTTTCTCGGCCGTGTGAAAGCGGCCTCACACTGCATTTTCTGCGCTCCATTTAGACCTTTTAGCTACCATCATCCGGGGTCAGTTAGGAACGGGTCATTTAGTTTTTGTGAACATTCCTCTATGTAATTGCAGCACATTGGTGCTTTAATTGTATTTCCTGTTTTGCTTTATGTGTGCCGTCATAAAGTGTTATTTTGGTACATGTATTGTAATTTTTGGTGCGGACATCGGATGCATCGCACACCATCTGCCTTCTGTTAGTTACATATCATGTAAGACGAAAATGAAAAACAAAAAAGGGGCTGCAGAGCCAAGGGGTTAAAGTGGCATCAAAATGACTGCATAGGCCTCCTGCACACGGCGGAGCCGGATTCCGCATGTGGAAGCACGCAGCAGAATCCGGCCCTGCCCGCGGCCGGCGACCCTGCGTCTGTACTGCGGATGGTCCGCACGGCTCGGCATCGGACATGTTCAGTACAGATTTTTTTTCCCTGCGCCGTCGCTAGGAAATGACGGGGATACCCGCGACCTTTCTGCAATGTCAGGGCGGAAGGGCCGCGGGTCGGACAGCTTCTATTGACTTCAAGTCTCTAACCGTGGGCAATAAAGGCCACGCGTGCACACCACTACTTACTTCAATGGGACTGCCAAACACAGACTCCAAGTGATTGGGCATCTCCGACCTCCCACTGGAGTGGAGGTGCAGCAAGCATGGCCTAACCTCCCACACTATGGGATGTACCAGGACCTAAATCTTGGAATATCTTAAGTCCCAGCAGTCAGACCTTGCCTGATTAGCATGTTATCCCCTATCCTGCAATTAGCAGGGCTGTGGAGTCAGAGTCCCATTTTGGTGGAGTCACTAGAAATGTACCAACTCCAGCTTTTAAGAAATTATATTAATATCTAAAAATTTTTTTATATATATATATATATATATATATATATATATATATATATATATATATATACACACACACATATATTATTATACACACACACACACACACACATTATTATTATACACACACACACACATATATTATTATTATACACACACGCACATATATTATTATACACACACACACACACACATTATTATTATACACACACACACACACACACATATATATATTATTATACACACACACACATATATTATTATTATACACACACGCACATATATTATTATACACACACACACACACACACACACACACACACACACACACACATTATTATTATACACACACACACACACACATATATATATTATTATACACACACACCAGTTTGTTACCAGCGACTTCGTCTGCATGGAATTTGTAATTTTTCTTATCTAACCTGTGTTTTGCTCTATATTAAAATGTAAGAAGATGAAATAGTGAAAGGAATATAACTGCAATCTGCTGTCCTCACAGTTCTGTAGGTTTTTTGTCTGGTCCTCTTGCTAGGATATAGAGGTTTTGTGGGCTGTATACGTGGGCCGCCACATACAGCTGCCCACGAGAAAACCATGTTTTTTGTAAGTGTACACCTGCTGCCTTAAGTGTTTGCCCTAGAGCCTTATTGACCGTTAATCACAAATGCGACAGGAAATATGATCAAAAGGAAACCATTTCTTACTCAGCTGAGGTAAAATAAAAGCTGTGTTTGGTTGGTATTTCTTAGGCTTCATGTGCACGGACAGGTCGGATGCCGCATGCGGGAGTCCGCAGCAGAATCAGACCCTGCGTACCTGTCCGGGTCTCCTTCTGCTTTCCCGCTGAATCTGCAGTGTCAACTGTGGACAGGTTGCGGATTGGACAACTTCCATTGACTTCAATGAAAGCTATCTGTGCGGTATTCACGCTAAAACGGAGCATGTTGTAATCTGTTTACCGCATGTGGAATACAAAAAACATGTGTAAACTGAAGTCTGAACGCCCATGGTTCCCTTTGGGCAGCTTAAACTGTGGATTTTCCATGCGGATTCTGCAATTCGGGGGGGGGGGGGGGGGAAATGGGATAAAACAAAGAAACCACATATCCTCTGTCGTAACGACCCGGCGTAGCGGCACCCGCGGTGCTTCTGCTCAACCAATCAGTACTCACGTGCCCTTACTACTGGCATCATTGTGGGTATCCCGCAAGAAATCCAAGTTAAGAAGCGGCGTGTCATTTGTTTCCCTCCACATGTGTATTCAGTGCAGATTCCGAATTAAGTGACCAGGAAACTTACTTTGAAGCGAAATCAGCATGGATTCAACATGAAATATGCGGCATACTATCTATAATAACGAGGCATCCCCATGGGAATATCAGGCCGTAGACCGCAGTCGCTGGGATTATGGAAACAGCCTGCCTGTTCTACACCATTTCGACTCCCATGAAAGTGTATGGAAGTTACGGAAACAGCGCAGCAGAGCAAACTACATCATGTCCACACCTCTAAAAGCCACGTGGTTAGGGAAATGGCATAGGTCACTGTTTTTTGGAACACCCATATATTTCCATTGGAGTTAGGCTACATTCATACATTTTTCACGTCTCACATCACTTCTGTGAAATTGCGATCTTCAGGCGCGTGTTTGACGCACGTCAGAGGACGGCAAGTATTTCCAAAACATGGCATTGCACGCCATCCGAGTCCCATGCAACGTCTTTTAAGGTCCCATTGAAAACAATGGGCGAGGGAGGTGTTCAAAGATAGAACATGCCGCAATTTTTATGAAAAAAAAAAATTTTTACATTAAATTAGAATTAAAAAAAAGAGTGAAAAAATCTCTCATGAATAAGTCCATTGGGGTTCATATTTGTGCGAGTTTTGAGTCTCGCAATGCACAAAACTTGCACGAGATTCTTGCCTGTGTGAATAAGCCCTTATAGAAAGAGCGTAGAAAAGCCAATTCAGCGTTCCCGTAGCCCCAGAGACTGGTGGCCGTGACATACAGACCGGTATTCTCTTCTTAGCCAAGTTGGGAATACCCTTTTTTAATAGTTGGCTTTACAAGCCCCGGTGAAGCCGCCACGCTGGAATGTTTGCTGCATTAATAAAACGAGGTTTATTTCTTACGCTTTGTGAGAAGTTCCAGGTTTTAGATAATTTGAAGACCAATATTTATCCTCTGTGCGGCGGGGAAGTGATTTGCATTACTAGAGGCAGTTTTATATTCTGGAAAAGCACATTTCTGCTTCGCTTCGGGCTCGGCGGTTGGCTGACGATTTTACAAGGAAACCAGATTTGCCGAGCAAGCAATCCACGGAGCGGAGAACATTCCAGTGCGGTCTGCAGGCGCACACTTCCAGCTGAGGCATTCCTCTTACTTTCAAGCAATGTGACTTTAGATAAATACAACGTCCACCTTCGCAGGTAACAGATCTTTTGGAGAGAACCTTTTCATAAACTGCGGCCCACCTGCAACCACAAACCCCTCTACTAAACAAAGCCAAAATTGTCCTACAGAAGGAACACTTCCCCTACGTCATTTTATGACATCTGAGTCAGCAGTGCGGGGAACGTGTATGAATGAAAGGCCATCGTATCGGAGCAATAAAAAGCAGATCCATCACCAAAATCACCCTACACCCCCCCATACCTTCAGCTCAGGGCAGGGCAAGCAGGGCCAAATGTTACATGCAACAACTTTAGCTAGGTAGGAAAATTAAACTAAGTAACCGTGTATATAGGGAGTTCAGCAAAATCACGTTAAGCATCTACTGTATGTCCCCGTTCTCCATTCGTACTATTTTATACATTAACCCTTTCCAATCCAATTTCCCTGCCAGCCGCACACTTCCCAGCTCTTATCTATATTTCGGGTGCAAAAGCACGTTGCGGGTTCCTTGGAATTACTCAACGTAGAAATGACTGTTGTGATGATTTTATTAGCAATTTTTGGAAAATTAAAAACTTGAGTTTATGAGCATTTCTCATTGGGAAGATCATTTGTAATACTCCTGTAAGTATATCTATATATTGATATGACACACATTTATATAATAAGACTATTCATTTCTAATTTCACTAATAGATAGATTTCTGTAATAGTGTGCCATACCGAGGCATCCTATAACTGCATACTATGTATATAGCATAAGTTTCTAACACTATGCAGGACAGTGCACCGATGTTCTGCATATGTATATTATACTGCAAAACAGTCAAAGACATTGGAGCACTGTCCTGCATAGTGTTACAAAACGTGTTGGACCTTGCCCGAAATCGGAGCTTTGTAGGGACATTTTAAGGTCTGAAGAGGTCAGACACTGGATTGGAAAAGGTCAATATCCTCAACAAGACTAATGAAATCACACATACAGTGAAGTGCAAGAATTAGACACGATCATGGGTCCAGATTGTGATTTACTGCTAATATCCGGGCTACAACTCCACAAGTCCAAGTACAACCTGGCAACTGGTGGCAAATTGTGCCATAATGCAAAAGCATCCTTAGCAGGACTGCTGCCTTACATTTCACTGGACAAAGGGCCCTTCTACATGGGATGATGTATCGTTCAGTTTGCGCGATGCGTTTTTATGGGGTGTTTTCAACATTTAGTGTTCATTTAAAAATCATAATGAATGGATACAGAAAACCGATTACAAAACGGCTAAACCAGAGGGCCTCTTTAATGTAACATTTCTCTGGCATTAAGGAGAATGTCCAACATTCTAGTAACAACATTTATCAGAAGTCTACAACTCTTACCGTTCTGACACAGGATGAAATTCAGAAAGCAAAGACGGACGCCTCCGAAGCTGCTGTTGCTGCAAAGCTTCCAAGTGAGCATTTCGGTACTCGGGGATAGAAAACTCCTAAAAACAAATAAGACATATGAGTACCAAGTAACTCACAGATAAGACATCTGGCTGCTCTATGGTTGAATACATTGTAATTAGCCATATAAAAATTACTTGCCTAATATTGATAAACCGCTTCCTTCCAAGGTCCCTGACTAAGGGTGCTTTTACATGGGACGACCAGTTGGGCATCAGGTGCCCAACAGGTCGTCCCAGCAATAATTGTTCCTGTGCTTATACACGGGAACAAATATCGCTAGTGAATGAAGGCGGAGCTGCTAGGGATCGTTCTGGCAGTCCGCCTCCATTCACAATAAACAGCCAATTGAATGACTGCCTGTTTACATGGAACGACCTCTCATTCGTCGTTCAGCCAGTGCATGCATTACCCTGAACCATTCAGATTCCAGGTGGAGAGAGCCGGAACGCTAATCATTCTGTGTAAAGACAACTTCAATCATCAAGCACACGGCTGTACTTTGGCTCTCTACCAGCTTGGAGTTATATAAGCCATAATACCCCTATAGAAGTCTACGGGCCCGTACTGTACCTCCCTATGCCTCAAATTACAAACAAGTGTTTTTCTGTTGGAGTCATTCGGAAACAAAAAGGGGAGGGGTGAAGACACATTGCAGCTATTCCACCAAATTGTTTCTAAGGGAGAATACAGTGTTTAACCCCTTCAGTGGAAGGTTTAGGTAGTCTTCAGCACATTTCAGTGCAGCAAGCCCCAGAGATTTTCCGGGCGTGCTACTAAAGGGGTTAAGACTGACATACCATATGGCAGCACCCCAAGTATAGAGACACAGACCCCATGCGCTGCCATACAGGCTCCGCTGTTTTTGGGAGGTCTACGGACCTATTTACACGTGCTGAGATTTTTCCAGCTGTAATGAGCGCCAGATGACAAAGCGTGTGAAATGGATGTTCATTCACACAGGCCAAACCGATCGGCTCTAAAGGGGATGAACGACCCACATCGCAGTCACCAGTTGGCTACACAAATATACCGACTAGCGAGCATTTTGATGCGCACAATAACAGGCAAGATCAGCTAATGAACGAGCAGCGAAAATATCTAGTCATTTCAATAATATGATTAGGTTTAGCCCATTTACACAACATAATCTTTCAAAAGATTGAAAGGTCAGTGATCGTTTTGCATAAAGTACTAATAGGCACTAATGACTATTAGTACTTTATCAGCTTTATTTGCATGCAAATGAGCTTCTGGGAACTGTTGCAGAACTGAGCAGGAGGTCTGAACTCTGCAATTAGCTCCATTGTTCCGCCATGGACTGCTAAGAAAAAACCATGTAATCTCTAGCTCCCCATGGAGAATTCAGCACCATGGACAACAGACACAGCTTGCAATCCTGCTTATCAGCTGTTCTTCCTGTGGGGCTGACAGGGGAGACAAAGCAATCAGCTGTTATTAGCTCACCCCCCACCGGCAGAGCACAGCATGTGTCCCTGCTTATCAGCTGTTCTGCTGAACGATGGGTTTCAAGCAGAATTGAAAACAGTCATTCTGCAGAAAAATGAAAGAGGAGCACATTTAGACACGATTATCGCTCAAAAGATGGCTTTTGAGCGAATTTTGAGCGATAATCGTTGTGTCTAAACGGGCCTTTAGTAAAGCATTTTTGAAGAAATAAAAACAAGAAACAGTAAAAAGAGCAAAGCCAGACTTGCTAGAACAATAAAGTGAGGCCTCAGTCACACGGGCGCATCAGCGCCCGTGTTACTGCAGGAAGGAGATAGACGTACCTGAAGACGGCCATCTCTCTGCAGCGCCGGAGGAAAGAACATGTGACCGACTTCATTGCCGCTCACATGTTCTTTTATCAGCGCTGGAGAGAGACGGTCGTCTTCTAACTGTCAGTCACACGGGCGCATCGGTGCCAGTGTACGGATGCCAATGCGCCCGTGTGACTGAGCCCTTAGTGTGCGCTCCTTCCCGTAAAACGGAGGGGAAAGCGGTACTAGTTGTCTTTCCAGAGGTCCATCTTGATATGCTTGCACCAGAAGGAGTAAAGAAAGTTAACCTGTTGGACTTTATTTTGGAGATATGGTAAGTAGATGCGGAAATCCCTTCCAGTCCCAGACGAGCATTTAGAACTCCCAAAAGGAGCGATTCCCCCAACCCCAGTTGTTCCTGAAACCAATATGTATAGTAGAAACAGTTTTTGAGTCCATCCCCGATTCTCTGTGGTAGCATCTGGATAAAGCTCTCCCAGGCCATGAAAAAGGATTGTACCATTTTCTCTGTAAAAAGGGATGTTTCGGCCCAGTCCATTTGAAACAGAAAGGCCAATTTATCCAAAAACCGTTTAAAAGGGGGTGCTGTTGGGTGTAACCACATCTGCATAACAGCCTTCACACCCGCTGCCGCTATGATGTGTGGCAGTGTGCGCGCCCCCACTGAGCGGCGATACTTGTTGGGATCTAAATGACCACAAATCACCCTCAGGAGGTTCTTGTGGGCAAAAAGTGTGTCGTGGTGCAGTAGTGGACTCGTGACCAAAAGGCCTATTTTAGGGGGCAGGTATAGCCAGTCTTGGATGATGCAAGCTTGTGACACCTGGCTATAGTCCTTTATGTGGGGGAAATTAATTCCTCCATTTCTAGCTCAGCATATCGGATGCCTGTAAAGAGTGTCACAGATGTTAAGTAGTGGTGGAGTAGGGGGTCTATGGACAGGTCAAAGAGAAGTGGTGAAAGGGGGCATACCTGATGGGCCCCCCGGAACAAGTAGATTGTTGTGTGGTAAGTCCGTTAATGGGAAGAGTAGTGGTGGCGTCTATCAAGTTTATGTAATTGATAAAAGGTTTGTCCGAAATTCTGAAATTTACATGTTATGTATGGGAAAGGCCATGCCATTTTGTTAAAAGCCTTCTCAACATCTAAGCTTAGAAGCATCGTGACTGGACTATCCGGGGTTTGTGCAATTATGGTTGCCGCTATCGGAGTTCTAATATTTGTAGGGCATTTCGAGCCTGTATGAGACCTCTCTGCGATGTGTGGAGGGTAAAATAGATTTGTTACCCAGCTGCTGGTATTTTAGATATCATTTTGTAATCTTGGTTGAGTAGGGCTATGGGTCTGTAGGAGCGGGGATCAGCAAGGTCTTTGTTCGGTTTAGGTAGTAAAATGGAGCTAGAAGTCCCAAAGTCATTGATTTGGGTCCCTTGCAAGTACATTGCATTGTAAAGCTTAGTAAGTATTGGTACTAGGTCTATTGTAAGTATTTTGTAGTATTTCCGCTGAGAAGCCATCTGGTCCTGGCGTTTCCCCCCTTTTGATATAGCTATTTCTCTACGCACCTCTTCCTTCTGTTATTTACTATCCAGTGTTTGTTCTGTTGTGAGTCTAGGCCAGTGGTGGCGAACCTATGGCACGCATGCCAGAGGCAGCACTCAGAGCCTTCCCAGCTGGCACTCGCCACTGTCGGCTGCTCACCACATTAGTAAATACCGGCAGGGGTGCCGCAGCTGTGATGTCAGTGTGCAGCCGGGATCCTCCTCCCCCCTCCTCTGACGTCTCCTACTTGGTTCAGCGAGAGCAGGGAAGGGGAGGAGGTGTCCGGCAACACGTCACAGTGTGCTCCTGAGATCAGTGGCAGCAACAGCGCCAAGCAGAGGAGGTGGGGGGGGGGGGGGGATTTTATGTCTCAGAGGGGGGGCGCTATTACTACAGGGACCACTGTGGGGTGTCACTATTACTACTAGGAGCTGCTGTGGGATGTCACTATTACTACTGGGCTGATGTGGGATGTCACTATTACTACTGGGGGGCCACTTTGGAATGTCACTATTACGACTGGGGCAACGGTGCGGTGTCACTATTACCGCTGGGGCCGCTGTGCGGAGTCACTATAACCACTAAAGCTGCTCTGGGGGGGGGGGGGGGTCACCCTTACTGCTGGGGCCGCTCTGGGGGGGGGGGGTGTCAATATCACTGCTGGGATATGTTTACACGAGGTGGAAAGCCTGCAGAGTGTCCACAGCGGAAATTTCCGTGGCAAATTCCACAGCATTTCCGCATCCAAAAGAAGTCAAAATCTGCACCCAGTCTATTTTGAAACAGCCCTCCTTTTTATAACGACAGAGGTAAACTCATACGTCGTGATAAGCCCCGCCCCCTGACGTATTGGCACTTTGCAATAAATAAGTGGGTTTTGAGTTGCAGTTTGGGCACTCGGTCTCTAAAAGGTTCGCCATCCCTGGTCTAGGCAGTCCAACCATGTCTACGAAGGAGTATATCTCTTGTGGGTTAGATGGGTCCGCGGTATAGAGGTCTTCAAAATAGTTTTAAAATATCTGAGTAACCTCTTCAGGGTTAAAGTATTTTTAATTAAGTATAATAAAAGTTATGTTTTAAGATTCTATTTCTGCGAATGGGTTGTTACATAGAATTACAATTTGTTCTGCTTTTAGTGACAGTTCAGCCCACACGGCGAGGTAAATTTTGAGCAAAGTCAAACGAATTCCCATTTTGGTGCAGCTAGCATAAATTGTTGTGCACCTCAGCTCCTTACGCCTCCTCTAGTACCTAGCCTGTCTCTCCCCTTTTTGTAAACTCCGTCAGAATTAGGTGCATTTCAGATATTGTTGGCGCGTCTACTAGTTTTTCCGATGCTTCTAAACTTTCACCATGCTTACAAGCGCAGTTTACCTTATTCGGACACATCTCTGCCTCTCCTGATGTTAGATTGACCTGACCTGGTAGGTGTATATTGGTATGGTCACCGCATATATGGAGGTATTTCAATTTCCAAATCTATCCCTTCAGTTGTGTCCGACTCTTTGATACTCTTTGGCCAGTCTACTGCATGCTTTGCTATGGCTGTTTTCATTAGCCCGATGTCCATTCCTGTGTCCTTCTTGATGGATCCAGCCAACATGTCTTTTTGTCTTCCCAGTTTCCTTTTACCGCTGACCATTCCAAGTATCTTCTCTTTTTCCAGTGAATTCGTCCTCATCTCGTGCCCAAAGTCAGCCAGTCTCTGTCTGATGATCTTGTCTTCCAAAGACACCTCTGGGGGTGATACGGTCCGGGACAGCTTTGTTGGTGACTCTAGCTGTCCAACACCACAGCTCGAAAGCGTCAGTTCTTGTCAGCCATCCTCAATGTCCATGTCTCACAGCCATATGTTACAATCGGGAAGACGATGGCTGTGATTAACCTTCGTTTGAGGTTGACCGAGACATCCTTGCACTTTAATATTGGGTCCATGCTTATCTCACTTGTCGAGCTGCCACTATGATTGATGAGGGACCCAAGGAATACGAAACTATTTGCCACTTCCTATTTCCTCGTTGTTGAACTTTATGTGAACGTCCTTGTTGGCAGGACAATCTAGAGGTAAATACAGACCTATATAGGCTTTTCGATACATGGAGTTCCAGGAAAATAAAAATCAACACTGAAACAAGGTTTGAACCAAATATATATATTTCCCAGTAAGAGGTCAGAGAAATGAGGTTGTAGGTGAATCTCTTCATAAGATGTGAATGTAAAGCATCAGCCCGCTATACTGAATATATAGGAACATTCACTTTACTCAACATCTGTACAAAACGTACATTTTACTTGAGCAGAACTGGGAGAGCAGTCACAACTAATTAGGAGGCTTCATTGTTAAAAATATGCTTCTATCCCTCTGTTACTTTGTATTCGTTCTTCATTTTGGGTTTCCCTCAAAGGGCTATCACCTCACAGATACAAGTTATATACCGTTATTAGGGCCTCTAGTAATCCTGAATATATTCATCTACATTAATTCTCCTCTATTAAAAGAAATTGTGCAGCAAACCTGCAAAAAACTAAATCCCACTAACGAGCTCAAATTTGACCTTATGTGTATTTGCCGAGAATGGCGCTGCAGCTGCTGCTCTGTCCCATGACGATAAGGCGTTCTTTAAATAAATCACGGTTACATAACGCGGCTGAAACAGCGTCCAGCGAGCTCACTAATAGCAGGATGGGGTGAGCAGTGGAGCAGAACAGGCACAGCACTGACGAGCACAATGCATCTCTGCCACGCATGCCTGGTCCTAGTAATAGTCAGGGAGAGGGGCCGACCACCATGCTGAACCATCATTCCCATCAGCTAATCAGAGCCTTCCCCTCCATGCTCTGGAGTCCTCTCAAGACACTTCATACAAGGATTACTATTCAGTCATAAAGGACAGAACTATTACAGCTTTCTCCATGCTTCAGCTTTTATTTCCCTCCATTCATCCTGCAAACGTCTGGCAAGTTCTCGCAAAGAACTTCGTGAAAGACTGCTTGGTGCAGTGACATAACCCGTAAATCCAATAGCATGCAGTTCCCGTCCCGACACCTCCAAGGGTCTGCACATTAGCTCTGTTTGGTTGCTATGGGCTACAGAGACAGATTTTTTTTTTAGATCACTTCACAAATCCCCCATTGCGTTTTACTTAATCACCATTTTGCAAGATCTCCGCTTACTGTCAGCGCTCATTGTTTCCAGTCTGAAAATCCACCCTGATCCAGTCCTGCACACCAATTAGGTTTGCTACAATGTATCAGGGTAAGAAAACGCAGCAACAGAACAAATCTCTCTCCAGTTTGTTACAATGTATCAGTGCTTAGAAACTATTTAAATTGTTTATTTAAAAGATAAAGTTAAGTGGAGACGCTGATTTTTCGGGTGGGTCGTTAGACGCGGGTGACATGGCTTAGTTCGTTACCCTGCACAGAATCTAGCCCTCTTCGTTACGAGCGCGCTCTGCCAGCGGGGAGCAGTGACTTCGTAAGCAGACAGTGGGAAGGAAGGGGTGGGGGGCAGCGAGGAAGGCGAATATGAGAGCGACATCCTTGGATTCAGCGCCTCAGCTCCTATGAGCCCATAAATTTAGTTTATGGGGCTCATAGGAGCTGACAGAATCCCTTTAAGAACAGGATGTAGGTCTTAGTGGTTGTGAACTTCTTGAAGACTGAAGAAAGAAAAAACAGCAGCAAGGCTTTTTTTGTGGATTTTGCAGAGGATTGCATCAATGGAAGAATCACACAAAAAAAAAATCCACATTCGATTCTGGTCGTAAAAGGTTATGCAATTTAAACAAAACATACAGATTTCTTACTGACTTTTGAAGTCAAATCCAAAATGTGCAAACGCTGCTCTATGGGAAACTACTAATATGCATGCCGGGACCAGAAGAGAAGCTGAGCTTCCAGGAGGAGGGGGAGGAGGAGGAGGTAAGTATGTGGGTCTCGGGAGGGGCACTGTGGGGTGTCACTACTGCACTGGGGGGCCGCTGGGGGGTGTCACTGCTGCACTGGGGGGCCGCTGGGGGGTGTCACTGCTGCACTGGGGGGCCGCTGGGGGGTGTCCCTAATGCTCTGGGGGCTGCCCCTAATGCACTGGGGGCCGCTGGGGGGGTGTCCCTATCACCGCTGGCGCCGCCGTGGGCCACTATCACCGCTGGCGCCGCCGTGGGCCACTATCACCGCTGGCGCCGCCGTGGGCCACTATCACCGCTGGCGCCGCCGTGGGCCACTATCACCGCTGGGGCCGCCGTGGGCCACTATCACCGCTGGGGCCGCCGTGGGCCACTATCACCGCTGGGGCCGCCGTGGGGGGGGGTCACTATCACCGCTGGGGCCGCCGTGGGGGGGGGGGTCACTATCACCGCTGGGGCCGCCGTGGGGGGGGGTCACTATCACCGCTGGGGCCGCCGTGGGGGGGGTCACTATCACCGCTGGGGCCGCCGTGGGGGGGGGTCACTATCACCGCTGGGGCCGCCGTGGGGGGGGGTCACTATCACCGCTGGGGCCGCCGTGGGGGGGGTCACTATCACCGCTGGGGCCGCCGTGGGGGGGGGGTCACTATCACCGCTGGGGCCGCCGTGGGGGGGGATCACTATCACCGCTGGGGCCGCCGTGGGGGGGGATCACTATCACCGCTGGGGCCGCCGTGGGGGGGTCACTATCACCCCTGGGGCCGCCGTGGGGGGGTCACTATCACCGCTGGGGCCGCCGTGGGGGGGTCACTATCACCGCTGGGGCCGCCGTGGGGGGGGTCACTATCACCGCTGGGGCCGCCGTGGGGGGGGGTCACTATCACCGCTGGGGCCGCCGTGGGGGGGGTCACTATCACCGCTGGGGCCGCCGTGGGGGGGGTCACTATCACCGCTGGGGCCGCCGTGGGGGGGGTCACTATCACCGCTGGGGCCGCCGTGGGGGGGGTCACTATCACCGCTGGGGCCGCCGTGGGGGGGGTCACTATCACCGCTGGGGCCGCCGTGGGGGGGGTCACTATCACCGCTGGGGCCGCCGTGGGGGGGGTCACTATCACCGCTGGGGCCGCCGTGGGGGGGTCACTATCACCGCTGGGGCCGCCGTGGGGGGGTCACTATCACCGCTGGGGCCGCCGTGGGGGGGTCACTATCACCGCTGGGGCCGCCGTGGGGGGGTCACTATCACCGCTGGGGCCGCCGTGGGGGGGTCACTATCACCGCTGGGGCCGCCGTGGGGGGGTCACTATCACCGCTGGGGCCGCCGTGGGGGGGTCACTATCACCGCTGGGGCCGCCGTGGGGGGGTCACTATCACCGCTGGGGCCGCCGTGGGGGGGTCACTATCACCGCTGGGGCCGCCGTGGGGGGGTCACTACCACCGCTGGGGCCGCCGTGGGGGGGTCACTATCACCGCTGGGGCCGCCGTGGGGGGGGTCACTACCACCGCTGGGGCCGCCGTGGGGGGGTCACTATCACCGCTGGGGCCGCTGTGGGGGGGTCACTATCACCGCTGGGGCCGCTGTGGGGGGGTCACTATCACCGCTGGGGCCGCTGTGGGGGGGTCACTATCACCGCTGGGGCCGCTGTGGGGGGGTCACTATCACCGCTGGGGCCGCTGTGGGGGGGTCACTATCACCGCTGGGGCCGCTGTGGGGGGGTCACTATCACCGCTGGGGCCGCTGTGGGGGGGTCACTATCACCGCTGGGGCCGCTGTGGGGGGGTCACTATCACCGCTGGGGCCGCTGTGGGGGGGTCACTATCACCGCTGGGGCCGCTGTGGGGGGTCACTATCACCGCTGGGGCCGCTGTGGGGGGGTCACTATCACCGCTGGGGCCGCTGTGGGGGGTCACTATCACCGCTGGGGCCGCTGTGGGGGGTCACTATCACCGCTGGGGCCGCTGTGGGGGGTCACTATCACCGCTGGGGCCGCTGTGGGGGGTCACTATCACCGCTGGGGCCGCTGTGGGGGGTCACTATCACCGCTGGGGCCGCTGTGATGTGGGGGTCACTATTATTGCTGGGGGCTGTGGGTCACTATTACTGCTGGGGCTGCTGTGTGGTGGGGGTCACTATTACCGCTGGGGTGTGTTTACACATGGCGGAAATGGGCAGGGCTGTTTCAAAATAGACCGCATGCAGATTCTGACTACTTTTTGGATGCAGAAATGCTGCAGAATTTTCCACAGTATTTTCCGCTGAGGACTTTCTGCAGCATTTCCGCATCCAAAAACAGTCAAAAATCTTCACCCTGTCTATTTTGAAGCAGCCCTGTCCTTTTTAGAATGACGGGGGTAAAATCATACGCCGTGATAAGCCCCGCCCCCTGACGTGCTGGCACTTTGCGATAAATAACTTTGGGCACTCGGGCTCTAAAAGGTTCGCCATCACTGCCCTAGGCTATTATGTTTGGACTATACATCAGAGGTGTGCGTTGGGAGTATTTCCTAACATACATCACTATGTAGTTATACGTCAGCCTTTGGTCACAATCTTAAAGCTGTGGTCCTCGTTATGTTTTACCAATAAAAGCCGGTTCCCCGTACAGTGAAGTGACCAACCATCATATACCTACTTATCCCCCCTGCCGTGGCGCTGTCCGGTCCTCCACTGCTTTGTATATTTACAGACTGCAGTCCAGCCCGGCCTACAGAACGTCAAAGGCCGCTGCAGCCAATAACAAAGTTGAACGATCATTAAGCTCCATCATTGGCTGCAGCGTCTGATATCCTGTAAATGGGCTGGGGAAGCCTGTAAAGATCATGTCAGAGGGGAGACCGAAGTGGGGCCACGGGACAGACCGGGGAGCACGAGAGGCAAGTGTATGCTGATTGATTATTTTACTGCATGGGGAACATACAATATAATTAATACGACGGGGGACAATGTACGGCTGCAAATAGACCTATATAACCTGGGGGGCTTGGGGTAGAAAAATGGCAAATGAAGTTCAATGTTGATAAATGTAAGGTTCTGCACATGGGCAGGAGAAACGGATGTCACCAATATACACTAAATGGGGTACTAGTGGATTGTAGATTAAACTGGAGTAACCAATGCCAGTCAGCAGCTGCAAAAGCTAATAAAGTCTTGGGGTGCATTAAAAGAGGTATAGGGGAGAGGGACGAGAACATTATCCTTCCATTATATAAGGCACTTGTCAGGCCTCACATGGAATACTGCGTACAATTCTGGTCACCGGTGCTCAGGAAAGATGTTACGGTACTGGAGGGGGTTCAAAGAAGGGCAACTAAACTAATACATGGAATGATGGGACTGAAATACCCAGAGAGGCTATCAAAATTGGGATTATTTACCCTGGAAAAAAGACGACTAAGGGGCGACCAAATATCTATGTATAAATACATGAGGGGACAATACAAGGATCTCTCCCGCGAACTGTTTATACCCAGGACTACGACGGTAACAAGAGGGCATCCACTACGTCTAGAGGAAAGCAGGTTTCATCACCAACACAGAAGGGGCTGCCTGTCCACGGGCGTTGCGATATCCCGCCGCAGATCGCTGCCGCGGGAGCTGCCGCCCAGGAGCAGGAGCCTGCAGACAGGTCTCCACGGTCAGCCTATCTGGTCAGCCTTCATGCTCTAGGAAGCGCTGCTGAGCGATGGGCAAAAAAAAAAAAAGGGGGACACTAGGGAGAATGAAAGCCAGATGTGCAAAATGGTTCAACAGATACGGTGCGATTCAGAAAGAATAGTGCAAAAGTAAAGCGGATTTCTTCATACATGAACAGCCAGAATGACATGAGATGTTAGAACTCTTCCGGTTTTTTAATGCACCTTAAAGATGGTTAATTTGGGCACCGTTGGCGACACGGCAGAGGTTACGTCTCTAGTCTAGTTCTGCCCAGACACGACCTGGCATATCTTTTTTTTAATTGATTCTACTTCAGCAGAGATGCAGCGCTTTAGGTCATCTAGCGTCACAAAAAGCCGCCGACAAAGAACATCTGGAAGGTGCATTAAAAACTTCTTTCATTCCGGCTGTTGTACAACAATTCATGTAGGACGAAACCAGCTTCACTTTATAGCACCACTCCTCTTGTATTACCTTCCACATGCAAATAATGCTGTGCAGTGTTAGTAAAGAGAATGCAGATCGCTTTACAGAAATTTTCTTCTAACCTTTTATCAACAAAGTCTAATTTCATAGTAAAAAAAAAAAAGATTAACCCGACACTCGCTGGGATTCAATGATGCAATGAAAAAAAAAATGCACAAACTAAATGAAATACTGATTACAGATGCTGTAGGAGACACCGTCATATAAAAGGTACATTCACTTGGGGTATCCACTCCTGCTCCGGGGGTTCCCCCTCCCTTACACTCTACCCCTGGGTGGCCGAAAACGATGCCCAGATGGCACCCTTTACAGTTCTATAGGCTGCCATTAGCAGGTTTCTATTTGGCTCTGTCATTTTTGATCAGTCGACTACACTATTCTATCCGGTCAAAATGCCAGAATCAAAAGGAAACCGGCTAAAGCTTGCAGCTCCAGTCTCCTATGGACAAACTATTATTTTAAGCCATCCAGACAGAGACCCTAGAATAAACCCCAGGAGGGTGAAGACTATTGGCCCATTTACACGCAAAGACAATTTTTCAAACGATTGAAAGATTGACAGTTTTAGCGATCATTTTGCATAAAGTGTTAACGGACACTACTGTCCATCGACACTTTGCTAGCTTCATTTGCATGTAAAACGGCCTCCAGGAGCTGTTTGCAGAGCACAGCATCTGGTCTGAGCTCTGCACACAGCTCCATTGTTCTGGCATGGGCTATTGGCAAAATACAATGTAATCTCTGACTCCCACACAGAACACAGCGTATGGTTCCTGTTAAGCTCACTTTAAAATCATCATTCAGCCGAAAAGTAAATGATGGCAGCTTTAACACGCAGCGATGATCGCTCATCTGCGGTCATTTGACTGAATTTTGAGCGATTATAATCATTGTGTGTAAATGGGCCTTAAGTATATGAAGCCATGGATGTGTACAAAGGACACTTACCTGCTGGTGACGGCTGCCGGGGAAGGTATACTGCACGGGATGGCTGGAGTAGCGGCTTTGCTCAGCGCTGAACGCTCCTTGGTTAGGATACCCTGAACTTGACATAATGGGAGACTAAGTCCTCACTGAAGAGTAAGGTCAGGGCCAGCGCACAGTCATGTTTTCAGGAAACTACCTGGAGAGACAAAAAAAAAATGGCACTTTTACTAATTAGTAGTAGATAAAGCTGGCAGGCAATGCGCTAAATACAAGAGGAATCGCATACAATACATACACAAAGCAGTCTCTTGGATGCAAGGAGCAGGCCTGGCCCAACTGACTAGATTACATACAAGACCTCTGACCTTCAAAAGTAACAGAATGGAAACTGCGCAAAAACTAACTATGTAAGGGTGTAACTATCTACACTGGGGATTCCACTTTACTGCACCATTAGGGAAACAGGAAAGGGGAATCCCAGTGGCCGAGCGGTTCTATCTCTGGATAAACCGAAAAGTCTCAGACAGACCCCATTGACCATATTTCTGGCTTTTGTAATGAAGAAAAAGCGCTGCATGCAGTGCCTTTTCTTCCGAAGTCTTCAGCTGGATCTGACGCTGGTGTGAAACTGGCCTAAATCTAGTATATTGTGTCTTGTACCATCTCTGAGTCTGTATAGTTGCAGTGGTCTTACTACGGACTTCAGATCTGAAGTCACCATGCCTCCCTTAGTGCCAACATAGCGCTGCCTCTGCTGATATGCATTCCGTTAAGTGCAATCGTCTATAATGGATTATTGAGATCAGTCTTTGAGCTATGGACTGGTTCTGATCGGTTGGCTAATATGACACAATTGGCAACTACTAGATAGATTTTTTTTGTCTTCCTTTGAATCAACACTGTGGGCTAATAGATTGAGCCCAATGGACCCATGTGTCCCTTTTCAAACTGACCATGTTAAATCAAAAACTGGAAAATTAACGTAAAGGGCCTTTTACACGGGAACGAACATTTGATTGCCTGATCATACGATTGCACCGTGTAGACTGAGCTCAACGAGTCCTGATAGACTTGCAAAAAATGATGAACATCTCATGTTCCTGCCAGAAAATCTAACAGAGCAGGACCCCCCCTCCCCCCCGTTACTGGTGCTCAGCAACGTACTAGTATTGGGGGGCATCTGGCAGGTAAGCAAACGCTACTGTATTAATAATAATCTTTATTTATATAGCGCCAACATATTCCGCAGCGCTTACATAGACGGGGGGATACAGAAAGACAAAAAAAAATAAAAAAATTACAGAACCACGGTTACATAGTAGTCAGTTGATGGAAACAATAGGGGTGCGGGTCCTGCTCCAACGAGCTTACATACTACAAGTTATGAGGGGGATACAGAAGGTAAAGGGTCTGGCGGTGTGCACGGTATGGTGAGGTGGAGAGTGAGGGATTCTATACACAGACAATGGTCAGACATTTGGCCGTGTGATGGCAGAATCGGTATGACTGCAGGAGCGGTTAATGATGGCTAGCAGGGATTGCAGTCAGTAGGTCAGGGAGCATGTTATCAGGCGGAGTACAGAGGGGTTTGTTTAGGGAATGCGGTATGCCTCCCTGAAGAGGTGCATTTTTAGAGTACGCCTGAATTTCTGCGAGTCCTGGATTGCCTGGGTAGCCTTTGGTAGTGCGTTCCAGAGGACTGGTGCTGCTCTGGAGAAGTCTTGGAGGCGGTAATGAGATGTTCGTATTAGAGGTGCGAGCAGTCTAGTTTCGTTAGCAGAGCGGAGAGCCCGGGCTGGGTGATGGACTGAGCTGAGGGAGGCAATATAGGGGGGTGCTGCGCTGTGGAGGGCTTTGTGGATGAAGGTAGCGAGTTTAAATTGAACTCTGTATTTAACAGGCAGCCAGTGCAGTGACTGGCACAGGGCAGAGGCGTCCGAGTAGCGGCTGGACAGGAAGATGAGCCTGGCTGCCGCATTCAGGATGAATTGGAGAGGGTAGAGTCTGGTGCAGGGGAGGCCGATCAGCAACGAGTTGCAATAATCGAGCGGAGAGTGGATGAGGGCGACAATAAGCGTTTTTAGCGTGTCCACGGTGAGAAAAGAGCAGATTCTTGCGATGTTCTTGAGGTGCAGCTGACATGTTCAGGCGAGAGATTGGATGTAGGGGGTAAAAGAGAGATCAGAATCGAATATGACCCCAAGGCAGCGGCCATGTCTAGGAGTTATGGTAGCGCCACACACAGAGATGGAAATGTCAGAATCAGGTCGGTTAGTAGAGGGCAGAAACACCAGTAGGTCAGTTTTAGAGAGGTTTAGTTTTAGGTAGAGAGGGGACATAGTGTTTGAGACAGCGGACAGACAGTTGGTGATGTTTTGGAGTAAAGGTGCAGAGATGTCACGGGAAGAGGTGTATAACTGGGTGTCATCAGCATAGAGGTGGTATTGGAGGCCAAATCTCCTGATGGTTTGTCCAATAGGGGCTGTGTAGATAGAGAAAAGGGGGGGTGAGGACCGAGCCCTGGGGGACCCCAAACAGCAAGGGGAAGAGAAGGAGAGGTAGAGCCAGCAAAGGAGACGCTGAAAGAGCGGTCAGACAGGTAGGAGGAGAACCAGGAGAGAGCAGTGTCCTTTAGGCCAATGGAGCGAAGCATACTGAGGAGGAGTTTGTGGCCAACAGTGTCAAATGCTGCAGAGAGGTCGAGGAGGATCAGTAGGGAGTAATCGCCTCTCGATTTGGCTGTCAGTAGGTCATTAGATACCCTTGTAAGGGCAGTTTCTGTCCAGTGTTGGGGTCAGAAGCTGTAGGGGGTCGAGGAGAGAGTTCTCTGAAAGATAGCTTACAAGGTGGGAGTAAACTAGGCGTTCCAATAGTTTGGAGATGAAGGGGAGATTAGAGATGGGTCGGTAGTTTGCAGCATCAGTCGCGTCCAAAGTCAGCTTCTTTAGCAGTGGGGACATGATGGCGTGTTTGAAAGAAGAAGGAAAGATGCCAGAGGTCAGAGAGAGGTTGAATATAGTGGTGAGATGGGAGATGACCACTGGGGAGAGGGATCTGAGGAGGTGTGAGGGTCGCTAGCGCAGGTGGTGGGGCGAGCAGAGGAAAGCAATTTGGAGACTTCTTCCTCTGTCGCTGGTCTGAGTACAGACAGTGAGCAGGAGCTAGATGCAGTGGTGACCAGACTAGGGTCAGGGCTAGTCTGGGATTGGGAAGTTATTTCCTGACGGATGTCATCAATTTTCTTTTTGAAGTAGGCAGCCAGCTCTTCAGCACTGAGATCCATCACCGGGGGCTGCGGTTTAGGGCCGAGAAGGGAGTGAAAAGTATCAAAGAGACGTTTAGGGTTGTACGATAGTGAGGAGACTAGAGAGGTGAAATAGACTTGTTTGGCATGGTGGAGGGCGAGGTTGTAGGTTCTGAGCATGAATTTGTAGTGGAGAAAGCCCGCGGACGTTTGCAATTTCCTCCACAGCCGTTCAGCACTTCTAGAGCACCGCCGGATGAAGCGTGTTTGAGGCGTGAGCCAGGGTTGCCGCCTTCTACATCGGATGGCTCGGGTCCTGGGGAGCGCCACTTCATCCAGGGCATGTTTGAGAGCGGTGTTGTAGTGAGCGGCAGCCAGGTTGGGGCAAGAGAGGAGAGAGATGGGGACAGAGAGGACTGTAGGGATTCAGTAAAGTCCTGGGTGTTAATGCCCTTAAAGTTCCTGTAGGTACGGTAGGTAGGTGAGTCTGGAGAGATGTTAGGGAGCGTCACAGAGAAAGAGAGGAGGTTATGATCCGAGAGCAATCTTGCCAATTATTTTGGCAATCTTGCAGTCCTGGACGGCCCTCCTCTCCATCTGATGTCCGGGGAAGAGGATTACAGCTGGTGTGGTGTTCACCTCGTACATAGGAGATTGGCGAGTTGTCTAATGAATAGTCCAGTTTACTACCCCTACTTACTGCACAATATTTAGAAGTAAACACTATGGCAGAGTATTTGCTCACCGTGTAGACCCGGCGCTGAGGAAGTGAAGGGCAAAGTGGGTCGGACGATGAGCAGCTGTTACATGCCGCCCGCCGGCTCCCAACTTTCTGGAACTTCCTGGTGTCTTATCAACAAAGTCGGTGATGACACGGGGATATCTGCTTCTGATGGCACACGCTCCTGCATAGGTACTGCAATCCTAGTAAATCAGTGCTTAGCAGATCTTCCAGAGGCTGGAGAGTAGCGGTCTTACATACATACGCTGCTCAAAACAATTAAGGGAACACTAAAGCCTCATAGTATAAGGCAGCGTTCCCTTCCAGCCGAATCTCCGCCTAGCTGCGGCTGCCAATAGCCACAACGGACGGCTGATATTATTAGGGCTCATGTCCACCATTGTTTCCACTGTGTATTACACGTGTGATACACTGTGAACTGAGTCAATGGACTTTCATTGGTTCATGCACGTGTTTGTAGACACTGCGTATCGATATGCACGAGAAATAAATCGTAGCATGCTCTATTTCTCAGCATACCGCGCAGCGTGAGTCTTATACATTTGTGTAGGCCGCGTATGAAACACTGCCCCGGCCTCCTATAGTGGGACCTCAATGACCAGGACTGTGCGGCTCGATTGGCAATCGCCGGTGAAGACAAGTATTGCCGGTGAAGACAAGTATTGGCGCCCACTTTTCATAGATGAGAGCAGGTTTACATCTATCATTGACAGAGATGAAATTTGTGATTTAAGGATTTTTTTATTTACATGGACAAATGTGATTTTGGTGAGTGAAGAAAATGATCGAGTTCACATCAGTTTTTGTGTAACGCGCGAGTGTCATCTGAGTGCAAGCCATTTCTTCAGCAGGTGGTCTTAAAACAAAAAGGTGGCCCAACTAATGTAATTTACAACTCCCATTATAGTCAATGGATGCATCAAAATTAATAAAAAATAAAATAAAATTTTTAATTAAAAGGCATTCACGCCAGGCGATTCCATTCAATGTTAACGCAACCTTTGACTTGAATGGGCGAATTTTACCAGAATAAGACATACTGTGACTTTTCTATCAATGGACTAGAAAGAAAAATAGAAAGAAAAAGGATAAAATGAAGGGGAAAAAAAGAGGAATGAATGAATGAATGAATGAATAGCACATGAACAAAAGTCTGAGTTCTGTCCGTTTCATACTTGGACCGAATTTGGACATTAATATTGCCGGTGTGAATGAGCCCCAAGTGTTCCCTTAATTTTTTCGAGCGGGATATCTCCAACACAGCGCCAATAATCATCATCAGGCAGTAATGTACCAATGAGAGGAAACTGTTGGAAAAAACAAATCAGTACTAGTTTATGGGTTAAACAGCATTTCCAACTGTACAGGATGGGCGAAGAACGCTGCTGTCTCTCCGTACAAGTGGCGGAGGGCCTGAACGCTGTGTGCACAGAGTCTTACGGCCAAATCACAGAGAGGGGGTAATTTATTAAACTCGGCATTTCCAACACTGGGCTTAGTATAATCCTCTTCATGCATCACAGCTCCACGCGCCTTCACAGAAATGTACGCCTGGTCCACCACTAGAGGTACATCTCTGGCATAATTTACACTAGTTTCTGGTGTAAATTATACATAAACCTATCTGTCTGGGGCAGCCATACCCTGACCCCAACAATCCCCACTTTTCGGGGGGAAAAAAGTGGTGAGGCCCGTACAGAAGGCTGGAAAGTTGCTAAATTGTTGTTCGGTAAGTGGCCCTTGTCCAACAACTTTGCCTTCCAATAGATGGCGCTGCAGAGGCATTGCACCATCTCCCATTTGCATACCAAACTTCCCGGAGTACCATTGCATGGCCTTATAAGTTTCCTCATACCTACTTGGTTGTCTCCAGGAACAGAAAATGTAATCATCCAAGCTGGAAACTGTACAACAGGGTACTAGAGTCTACATGCCCGCATCTCATCTTGTATCCAAGCTAGAGGTGGTACAACAGGGTACTAGAGCCTCCATGCCCGCCCATATCACATCTTACATCCAAGCTAGAGGCGGTACAACAGGGTACTAGAGCCTCCATGCCCGCCCATATCACATCTTGTATCTAAGCTAGAGGCGGTACAACAGGGTACTAGAGCCTCCATGCTGGTCCATATCACATCTTACATCCAAGCTGGAGGCGGTACAACAGGGTACTAGAGCCTCCATGCCCACCCGTATCACATCTTGTATCCAAGCTAGAGGCGATATAACAGGGTACTAGAGCCTCCATGCCTGCCCGTATCACATCTTGTATCCAAGCTAGAGGCGATATAACAGGGTACTAGAGCCTCCCTATAAGGGGTCAGTTTCCACAATAAATTCTCCTTTCACTCGGATATTGTAATCACTTATATCAATGCTACAATCACACAGAGAAAGTGTCATTCTATTCCAACTACTCCTTCTAGAGGAGGGACTTTTCTTGACAAGGAGTGTAAGTACATATACAAGTAGGACTGAGAGCCCCGGTTAGGCTACGACACCTGCAGTGACTACAATCATCTCTTTACATAGCTGTTCAACATGCAAGAAGCACAGCAAACGCCGGCATGCATTATTAAAGAGCCTCGCCATTTGCGCCCGAACATAATGTAGCACAACAAGTGGAGAGAAGGGCCGGATCAGATGTGCCGTACAGAGGGGAAAGCCGAACTTATCTGTTCACATAGTACAAATGACAGCAATGCAGTATAGCAATTAATGGTCCCAACCAGCAGCCGGCACCATCCGGCCGACAGGGAAGCTCCATTATTAATACATCACGTTGCACAACTTTCCAGGTAGTGAAGCCAACAGGTATGTCTTGTGAACACGTCCGCACCGCCAGTCTTATAAAGGCACGTTGGGAAAATGTCTGGAACAGATACGACTAAAAATCTGCATGTCACATTTGTTGGAAGGAACAGCACAGCATGCAGCAGCGTTCTTGTCAAAATGATGAAAAGCGTAAAAGCTTCCCATTATAAGCCGGCAGAGGATGTTGGTTGGAGTTTTAAACTCTGCATTGTGATTCCCATTATGAATGAAGTCTGAAAACACCAGTAAGGTCACATTTGCAAATGGCGACAAGAACGTAAAGTCTTATTGCCATTTGCGACTTGCCCTGCTACCATTTTGGGTCTGTATAACCTGTCTGGCGGGGGGGGGGGATAGTTTTCCCTAACCTTTAGAGACCAGCACGATATGCGGCGCATCTGATACACGCCTTCCGCTGCTGCCCGCAACAAAGCAGGAGGTGGCACAGGGGGTAAATATTTATCAAAAAGGGGAGGACAGCAGGTTGTGGATACTAGTCTGTAAGAGCTCATCACATATTTGCCCTCACTGGCAGCATTTATTCTCACCATAGCATGTCCATCTCACAGCTTGACTTGCCCCATCATTGGCTGGCGGATGACGGTGATAGGTTGGGCATGTTGTGTTACCTCCTCAGTCATGGTAAATGGCGCTCAGGCAGGTCTGCAGCCAAAGCAGGTGGTTCACATTATTAATAAACACTGCAACTTGCCATTTGTATAGATAAGACTAGTGCTATGCAGCCGCTTTTGGATGCGCAGCTGAAGTTGGATATGGGCGTATTTTGATAGCATGCCGACAGTGTATTCTATGGACAGCAGCCTAAATAATGCCAGCCGTGTTCTATCATAAGTTGAGGCAGCTTTCACATGGGCGACAAAAATCGGTCCAGGTCCTCCTGTTGCGCTCCTAGGCGTCCTGCAGTTCTTGTTCGCCCACAGACGATAACTTCCTGGTTGCGGGATTCAAAAATCCCACCTCCAGGAAGTAATGGCTCTGATTAGTTCATCCAGCACTACTCAGCCAATCAGTGCAGCGCTTGATGAACCAATGCGAGGGCTGTGATTGGCTCATCTAGCTCTGCATTGATTGGTTCTTCAAACTCTGCTCAGCCAATGACGTTGTGGAGGTGGGATTTATGAATTCCCTGAGCTGCAACACTGATTGGTCAATTCATAAATCCCACCTCCGCAACGCAATTAGTTCTTCAAACTCTGCTCAGCCAATCAATGCAGAACTGGATGAACCAATCACAGCCCTTGCATTGGTTGATCGATCGAGCATTGCATTGATTGATTGGCTGAGTAGCACTGAATGAACCAGAGCCATTGCTTCGTGGATTTTTGCATCACGCAACCAGGAAGTGATCTTCTGTGGGTGAACAAGGACTGCAGGATGCCCGGCGGAGCTCTGGAGAGCAGCAGCAGGACTCAGACCAAGCCTTTAAGGTAAGTACTCCCATTTTTCTTTTTTCATGCATTTCAGCTAGGGCTCAGCGTTCTCGCGATTCTATAGCTGGCAGCAGCGAAGCAATGTGCGATTTTTCACAAGAAAAACGCCTCGCTGACGCTACAAAATCAGGAGAAGACGGCTGCGGCATCAGTGCAATTTTGTAGCGCTGATATCGCTGTCGCCTGTGTGAAAGAGGCCTGAATGTGATTGGCTAATACTTAGAAATGAGCGAGTATACTGGCTAAGGCACATTACTCCAGCGAGTAGGGCCTTAGCCGAGTATTTCCCCGCTCGTCTCTAAAGATTCAGGGACTAATACTGAATACAACCCTATCCCCAAATATAAGAGGGTGTGCACACTTATGCAACCACCTTATTTTACTTTTATTTTTCCATCCTAAATGATTCTTCTGGCATTTCGAGAAGGGTGGGTAGAGTTTTTATATGGACTGTATTTATGTACAGCCAGTTTTACATGAGCCTAATAGTGCATTTCTGTGCTTATTGTACAGCCAAAAGTCCCGGCCAGACTACGGACTGAATGATCAAACTGACAGCAATATAACACAAGAATGCTGTAAACTGGGGTTATCAGATAGGAAAAAGTAGGGATATTCCAAGTCAGGATAAGCAAAGACAGGATTGAGTTGTTCGAGAAAGAAAGAGGTCACGTATCCAGGGAGGGATGAAATGTAGCTTTAGTGCAACAAACAGGCCACGTGTTTCAGTGTCGTGCGGCTCATTCAGACGGAGGTGCTCCTATCCGGTGCGGACGGAGGCGGCAGCAGAAGTTAACTGCCGTGGCATCAGTACCGCCACTTCAGGTGGGCGCATTTATGCACTATATCGCTGGTCTTACTGAGCGGCGTTCTCTTGCAGCTCCTCCTTTTTTGCTATAGAAGATTGAGGCTGGCCAAATGGAAAAATTATACAGAGTCGGGCCGGCTGTAGCCGATAATCTCTACTGCCAAACTACAAACAACCCACAGGGGGAAAAAATAAAAATATTAAAAAATAAATAAAATAAAAAAAATCACAATCCACACCAAGCTCACACAATCTCGCTGCGTGCCATCAATCGCCATGTACCATCTTGGCGTGTGTGTACGCCAACGTAGAATATGCCATGTATTTCATGTAATTTGTGTGAATGGCAACATGGCCTCCTGTAGGTTACTGGAACAGCATATTATGTGCATAAAACCCGAGCGAGATTTGTGCGTTGCGAGATACAGAAATGTTCCTGCATAGCACCACGTTGCAAATCACAGCAGGTTCGTTCTTTTGGCAATATCGACCATTGTTTTCAATGGGGTCGGTGGCCGCAGCGCCAGCCCCACTGAAACCAATGGGAGACTATCGTGATACCCTGCCGCAGCTGTGACAGCTGCAGCAGGGGATTCCTTCAGCGATCTTCTCCCATTCAATGGGCCCAGCGCTGCAGCGGAGAACAGGCCAGCCCCATTGGAAACAACGAGAGAAGACGCAATCTCCTGCCACAGCCGTAACAGCCACACCAGAGATGAAGGGAACCCCTGCAGGGAAACTGTGAGGGAGATATTGGGCCGTGAATCACAGCTGATATCACCCTCCCTGGTGTGCAGGAGCCCTTATGCAAAGTTTAGTGCAGATTGTCTTGTAGGATCTAAGAATAACAACCAAGTCATTGGTTTTGAAATCCGCAGGAGCGGGTGCAAAACGCACAATAAATTACTTGCGGATTTGAGCGCACATTTTGACCTGTCTTATTGAAGTCAATCAAAACGTGTGCAAAATAATGCATAAGCTGCAAGTCTCAATATCTACTGTGTGCCCAATGCCACACAGAAAAAATTCTGCTACATGCAGTTTGGGTTTAAAACACCATCCACGTATTCTGTAACCTCCCATGGATGTGCAGTGCAGATTCTGAGAGAGTTAGGGCGCCTGCAGACGAGCGGAAATTCCGTGGCAAAAATTCCGCCGCTGGAAGCCTGCATAGGATTGCGTTAACAAACGCAATCCTATGCAGACAAACCGCACCATGTTCTATTTCTGTGCGGAGCTCGCAGAGCCCCCCCACAGAAACGTCACTCATCCGGCGCCGGTCTGCGCATGCGCCGACTGCCCGGCAAGCCGGCACATCAAACAGCCGGAGCTGCGGACGCGGGTGAGTACGCGCTGGTCCCTGCAGGCACTCGGATCGGGTCCCACGGCGAGAATCCTCGCTTCCGGATCCGACCCGCCCATCTGCAGGCGGCCTTAAAGAGTTTACTTTTCCAAAAAGTATATATTAAAAAAAAAAAAAAAAAAACACACAAAACAAATAAAAACTTTCTAATCTACTTGCCTAACCAAAGTATCGCTGCCCCTAGTTGACAGTGCTGCATGATCAGGTATTAGAATATTGAATTATAATGCCCACAGCCATATTTATAACTCGTTCCCTGCGGCGTAATAACACTATTAGGTTCTATTAGACTTAATGGCTCAGTCCTCACATGCAAGATTCTGCCTCAGAAAAAAAATTCAAAAATAAATTTAAAAGGAAAAAAAAAAAACACCACCACACGGGGCATGTTCTATTTTACAGCATTTTTTTGCGGCGGGAGGGCTCTATAATATAGTATTAATGAAGACTGAGGTAAAAACCGTGTTTTCCCATGTTCGGCAGCGGCGGCTTTTTTAAAAAAAAATCCCCGCGGCCCTGAAATTGCGGGCATATCCCGCTCCGTTCATGGGCAGGAGGCCTTAATCTAGTCCTGCCAGCTTCCGATTTGTATTACCCATTGCCTATGATGCTACGGGTTCAGGCCTGTATACCAATGCTCACACATTACAGAGTGCTTGGAATTAAATCTGGCCCTTTATTGAAGCGGGTCCATCCACACTGAACGCGATGTTCTGACACAAAATACTGCCTTTATCCTGCTTGATATGGCAGTATCAGCTGCCGACACCTCGCATCATCCAGTTTGTGGGAATCTTTTACAGAAAGTAAAGAAAAAGCTATCTTTGGATGTTTAACCCCTTAATGACCAGCCCATAGTGTTTTTACATCCTGCTCAAGTGGGCTTTATTCTCTGAGGATGTAAAAACATGCGTCCTACAGAGAATAAAGCCCCGTGGGCTATGGACGTGACAGCTCCATGCTGTCGGTGCCCGCAGGTAGCCGACAGCATGGAGCTGTCATCCTGGGCTGCGCCCCCTTCCCCCCGGCATTGCGATTGGATAGCGCCGATCGCAATAAAAAGTGTAAAAAAAAATTTTTTAAAAAGTGTAAAAAAAAAAGGTTAAAAAGTTAAAGATTCAGCTGCCCTGATGGATCGGATCCATCAGGGCAGCTGAAAGTACTTACCCAGCTTCCCTGATGTCTGCCGCGGAGAATGGGTCCTCCGGGACCCGGCGCGGCTCTTTTGCGTATGCGCGCTAGACGAATGACGTCACGCGCATGTGCAGAAGAATGAAGGTAGCCGGGAACCAGGGGATGTCCCCGGGGACAGCGGCGAGCTGTCCCCAGGCTCGCGATCGCCGCTATCCAGTGGATAGCGGCGATTGCGAAAAGTTTTTAAAAAAGTAAAAATAAGGTTAATTTCACCTCCCCTCATGGATCGGATCCATGAGGGGAGGTGAAAATACTCACCCCCGGTCCTCAGCGGTGTTCTGGTCTTCCAGGACCTGAGTCCCCTTCTACGCATGCGCGCCCGATGATTGACATCGGGGCGCGTGCACAGAGAGGCTCAGGACCCGGGAAATTTAAAATCCCTCTGCTCCTGGCTGCCATGTGTAGCCAGGAGCAGAGGGATGTCACTGCAGAGATGATCACTGTTATCCAATGGACAGCAGTGATCATTTAAAGGAAAAAAAAGTGTAAAATAGTAATCAAAAAAAAGGTTAAAGTGTAAAAAAAAAAAAGTTTAAAAAGTAAAAAAAAAAAAAAGTTTAAACCGCTTACATTTCATCTTCCCTCATAGATTATATCCGTGAGGGAGGATGAAATTACGTACCTAAGGCCCCCGGATTTATCCGCGGACCTTACCACAGCTTCTGCGCACGCGGCCGTCAAAGCGGCGGACGCATGCGCAAAAGCTGTGGATTGCCAGGATAACTTAAAATCTCCCTGCTGCTGGCTACAAAACTTAGCCAAGAGCCTGGAAATTTCACGGGGGGCCGCGGTGAGCGGTTCCTGATCACGTGTTCGCCGTCATCCAATGGATAATGGCTATCACGTAAAAGTTTTTTTTAAAAAGTTAGTTTCATCTCCCCTCACCGATGCGATCGGTGAGAGGAGATTAAACTTTTTACCGGAGGCCTCCGTATTTGCACCCCAATGCGATCCTCATCCGTGAACTTACCCGGATTATGCACGTGACCGCCGGCAAAATACCGGACACATGCGCAGGAGTCGAGGAGCCAAGGAAACGTAAAATCTCCTTGCTCTCGCCTGGAGCAGTGACGGGTGGCCTCGTTGAGCGGTCTCCGGTCACGTAATAAAAAAGTAGCGATCTAACATAGGTCGCTCTCACATGACCGGATAGGAATTACGGATTCCGCATGCTTCTGATCCGCGGTAATACGCAGATCAATCGCATTGGATTACACAATTACGCTCACATTAGCGGGTTGGAATTGTGCAATCCACTCGCAGAAAAGAGAATGCAGCAGGTTCTATTTTACCGCGGCTATCCGCAGCATAGAGCCTATTGTGCTCCATAGTCGCAGATATACCCGCTGCCCATACGCAACTACGTTGTATGCGGGCACCCGCGTCATCGCTAAGCGACGGTGCAGGAAATACTAACAAAAAAAAAGGTGTACTGTGCATGAACGCCCGTGTAAGTACGCAGTTATGCGCAGTACATTACGTGGCCGTACGCAGGGTCACAGCCGAGCTCACAGCTGGGGTCTGCTGCGGACCTCCACAAGGGGATTCCACCTACGGCTGCGTGAGCCCGGCGTTATTCAGACCGCTACCTGTAATACGTATTTTACAAGAAGCCCCGGGAACGCTCGCCTTCCTGCAGTTCCAGGAGCAGCTTGTTGAGCACCTTCTGTGTGAGACCGCTGCACCTCCGCAAGCTTATGAAGACTCACGGAACGCTACTTTTTACACCCCATCCCCGCCGCTGAGGTCACGAAATACCCCCCAAAAAGCATGAGAGGAGGAGGGATACCCGGTTTCTTGCCCCATGTGCCTAACCCAACCAGCCTCCGTAATTACCCCTGTCTTCGGACATAAAACGCAGTTTATATTATTACCTTTATCTAATATTTAGGGAATGCCAAAAAAATGGGGGGGGGGGGATTATTTTTAGGAAGTCAATTTTTTTTCCGTATAAGTGGGCAATGGGGCCTGGAATTTATTCAGTTCTGCCCTGAAATCCAGTGGGCATTCCCTCCATTACAGGCCTTGCCATGTGTCCTGTAAGTAGATTAGGGCCACAACGGGTATGTTTCTGAACACGGGACAAACGGGGGTATCCATTTTGGGGTGAACGTCTTCATTCCTATGTACACTGTACAAAAAAACCTGTTTTTAAATTGACACAATTACCAAAAAAATGAAAATCGTTATTTTTTTCCTTCGGCTTGGCTTAGATTCATTCAAAAACTGTGAAGTCAAAAAAGTCATCGTACCCCTAGATAAATTCGTTAAGGGGTCTACTTTTCAAAATGGGGTCACTTGTGGGCGTTCTCCATCGTTTTGGTCACTCAATGGCTCTACAAGTGGGCAATGGGGACTAAATCTCCTTCAAGCAAAATTTCTGTTCCGAAAGCCACCAGTTGCTCCTTTCATTTTGGGCCCCATTGTGCATATAGATGTAATACTAGGGCCACAATGGATATGTATCTGAGCACGGTACAAACAGGGGTATCCATTTTGGGGTGCAAGTCTTCATTCATATATGTGCTGTACAAAAAAACTGCTTTTAAAATGACAGAATTACCAAAAAAATGAAAATCGTAATTTTTTTCCTTCGGCTTGGCTTAGATTCATTCAAAAACTGTGAAGTCAAAAAAGTCATCGTACCCCTAGATAAATTCGTTAAGGGGTCTACTTTTCAAAATGGGGTCACTTGTGGGCGTTCTCCATCGTTTTGGTCACTCAATGGCTCTACAAGTGGGCAATGGGGACTAAATCTCCTTCAAGCAAAATTTCTGTTCCGAAAGCCACCGGTTGCTCCTTTCATTTTGGGCCCCATTGTGCATCCAGACGTAAGATTAGGGCCACAATGGGTATGTTTCTGAGCACGGGACAAACAGGGGTATCCATTCTGGGGTGCAAATCCTAATTTTCATGTGTACTATAGAAAAAAGTCCTGTCTTTAAAATGACATATTTGCAAAAATATGAAATTTTAGTTTTTCTCCTCTAAATTGCATTGACTCCTGAAAAAAAACTGTGACCCCCCCTCAGTGAATACGTTAAGGGGTTTAGTTTTTAAAATGGGGTCATTTGGGGGGGTATCTATCATTTTGACTCCTATGAGCCTTTCCAATCTTGGCTTGGTGTAGGAAAACAAATTGTTCCTCAAAATGCTGAAAAGTAAATGTTAAATTTGTACGTCTCCTAAATGGTTAAAAAAAAAACGAAAGTTTTTCCAATGTGCACCCAAAATAAAGTAAACGGGTGGAAATATATATCTTAGCAAAAATTTCTATATGAGGTTTGCACATATTTGAGATATTGCAGTTGGAAATGTGAAAAAAATGACGATTTTTTCAAAATTTTCCCAATTTTGGCGCTTTTAATAAATAAACACAAATTCTATCGGTCTTTTTTTTCCGCCTAAATAAAGTACAACATGTGGTGAAAAAACAAGGTCAGAATCGCTTGGATATGCAAAACCTTTCTGGTGTTTTTCCATGTTAAAGTGACACGTGTCAGAGTTGCAAAATTTGGCCTGGTCATTAAAGGGGTTGTCCCGCGAAAGCAAGTGGGTCTATACACTTCTGTATGGCCATATTAATGCACTTTGTAATGTACATTGTGCATTAATTATGAGCCATACAGAAGTTATTCACTTACCTGTTCCGTTGCTAGCGTCCCCGTCTCCATGGTGCCGTCTAATTTCAGCGTCTAATCGCCCGATTAGACGCGCTTGCGCAGTCCGGTCTTCTCCGTGGTGAATGGGGCCGCTCGTGCCGGAGAGCTGCTCCTCGTAGCTCCGCCCCGTCACGTGTACCGATTCCAGCCAATCAGGAGGCTGGAATCGGCAATGGACCGCGCAGAGCCCACGGTGCACCATGGGAGAAGACCCGCGGTGCATCGTGGGTGAAGATCCCGGCGGCCATCTTGCTAAGGTAAGAAAGAAGTCGCCGCAGAGCGGGGATTCGGGTAAGTACTAAACTGTTTTTTTTTTAACCCATCCCTTGTGTTGGTCTCGCGCCGAACGGGGGGGGGCCTATTGAAAAAAAAAAAAAAACCGTGGCAGTGCGGGACAACCCCTTTAAGGCGCAAACAGGCTTGGTCACTAAGGGGTTAAAAAGACAGCAGGGCCACCATTTTTCTATAAATAAATTAAAAAAAAAAAAAAATCAAAAATGTTACGTATTACCTGAAAAATGCTAAAGATTTCACTTTACTTTGAATTCCTGAATACTTCGTGGCATAAACTGTCTCTGAGAACGGCTTGGCATCTGAGTGGCATGGAGTCTACGATTGGATCTTTTAGGTTTCCGCATCTTTTAGGTTTGCGTTGCCACTTCAAGGCGTTTGAGATCATTTTAGCTGAGCAGCCTATAACTTGTTTCACTTTTCTTAATGTTTTTCCTTTTCCTAAGGCAATCCATCAGAATGCGTGGAACGACCCATTTTCACCAGTATTACAGAAGGAACATTTGCCACCCGCCTACCATAAATGGGGGCCAAGAGTGACACCTGTCATTCCATGGAATTAATTACGTCACCAATTGAACTCCTCACTGCTATTATTTTGAAAATTCCAGGGGTTGTCCGAGTTGTAAGAAACCTGGACAACCCCTTCCTTATGCATTAACAAATGGGGTATACTCGCCTCTCCCCATTGTGTCCGGCGACGGCACTCGGACCGACACTCTGGTCTCTGTAGTCTCGCCTGGTCTATGAGACATCACAGGTACTAAAGAGACCAATAACGGAGGTCAGCTATTTTTGACATTTTTTTTTCTTAATATAGCTTGTACCATGCAGGTTAAGCAATGTAATAACTTTTTTTCTCTGGGGCATTACAAACGCAGTGATAACAGATGTGGTTTTTTTGTTGTTGTTTTTTTTTACATATCGTAGTAAAGTGGAAAAGTTGGGGTTCTGAAGTTTTTACCATTTTTTTTTAACTTAATTTTTTTATTTTTGTCCAATTAGGGGTTTGAATATCACCAACTTTTATCATTCTTATAATACACTGCTATACTTCAGTATAGCAGTGTATTATAAAACCTATGAGCCTCATGGGCAACCGTAGTTGGAAGACTAGGCGGCCATATTCAAGCCTCAGGGCACCATAGCAACACATCGGGATCCTGCAATCACATTGCAGGGGTCCAACTGGTGACAGAGGGATGCCCCTCCCTGTCAGGCTTTTGCCCGCAGCACGATTGGGATTAAACAGTGTGGATCTGAAGTTTCTCCGGTCCCTGCTGTTTATGCAAGTGCCAGGCTGTTATCAAACATTTGAGGATCTGTACCAGGCCTCTGATGCAGCACCGTAAAAAGGCGAACTGCATCAGAATAAAGTCTCTTAATGGACGGTCGTAAAGGGGCAACACGAATGCATTAAACAAATAACTAGAGACATTTGTGCCCATTTTTTACATTAAAAATGTTTATGTTTTTCATTAGAAAACCATTTTCTTAATAAAGTTTTGCCGCTGAATTTTTTTTTTTTTTTTTTTTTTTAAGGAAAAAGTAAGCATATGCTAAACATCTGGAACGTGCAGCCATACGTCTTCCACTGACCACTTAAAATAAGTATCCATTTCCGTACACCTTTTTAGTAAGATAGAAAAGCGTTGTAATAGACACTTTTCTATCCTGCATTAAGAGGAGAAAAAAAAAACACACGCCTTCACAAACATATGTAAAGTCAAACGCTGTCAAAAGTATGTCTTTTTTAAACAAAGTTTGACCCATTCTAGCCTAAGAGTACGTAGAATTCTATATTTTTGAGTGTCTTTTGTATAATAACGTATTCAATTCACAAATGGCAAAATCCTATTGTGAATGATCCCCGACTCCCTAAATAGTAGCTTGTGTACAAAAACAAAAAAACAGACATATCTGCCCCAATATAGCATGGAGCATTGAAAAAAAACTAAAAAAAAAAAAAAAAAATCCAACTATAAAAAGGATTCCTAAATGAAAGGAAACTTCGGAAACAAAGCCCCGGCCCGCCAGCGCCATGATGGAAACTGTTTTGCTCTAGGAACAAATTATGACCCGACTTTTAGTGGAGAATGGCGCTTTGAATGAACAATCGCACAGCTCTGCGGACCGCTACCTGCAAAGCCAATGTTTTTGCCAAGTACATTTTGGCAGAAGAAATTCCCAGAGGCGCTAATGCTGCCAACGGGGCGATGCCAAGTGACAAACAAAAATTGGGAAAAGTGATAGAACTCACAAGTGCGTGATAGTGACATATCACCGGTGTTACTTATAATGGGATGCTACACAACTCACTATAGGTCGTAAACAATACCAATATTTATCAATCCCTCAATTAAAGGGCCACTCTGCTGATTGTATTAATTCATTACGTAACCCCCCCCCCCCCAGTATATATAAGTCGGCTAGTGTTGCCTTGGTTACTTATTCCTATCTGAAACTCCTGGTTTCTTTCTCTTCAAATGGTCATGGGATCTCAATTCTGACCAACTCAGACCTACGTGACCGTTATGGATTCGTTTTCCAGTCAGTGTGATGCTGTTGCATGATCACTAGTACGGACACTCCTATCACAATTATTGATGATGAGACAGCTGCTGTCACACAGTTATAATAGAGGTAATCACAGCTCATCCTCCAGATTGTATAATTATGGTATGTGGCTTATTTAGTTAAATTGTTCCCCTGCAGGAAAAAAACAGGATAGCCTTAAATAATGCATCATAGGATTGATTGAAAGCAAAAAAAAAAAAAAAAAAAAAAAAAAAAAAAAGGATGGAAACCAGCTTTCGCCCAATCCCTTCCCTGCCCCAATTTTTTTGCTCTTGGGATAGGAAAACAAAATGCTGATGTGAACTCAGCTTAAGAGGGTTCTGTCATTAAAAGGATTTAAAAAAAAAAAAAATTTCTATACTTACCTATTCCTCCCCAGGCAGCCTTCTTGCCAAATCTTCACCTCACCGCCCTTCTCCTGGGTCCCCCAGCCCGCCAGATCCACTTCTTCCTGTACCCAGTCAATAGTGACAGAAGGTTCACTGCCTAGCAGAGAATGCCGAATCCTCGACAGCCTGCTTTAGCACAGCTGTGCATGCACAATGTCTCACCGCGAACGTTTCACATGCTACATGAAACACTAGAGGCGGGTTATCGCACACACACACTAACGCAGGCTGCTGAGGATTCGGCATTTCCTGCTAGGCAGTGAACGTTCTGTCAGTGGTGACTGGGTATAATGCCCTGCAGGAAGCACAATGCCGAGAATGGATGCGCCAAAACAGGAAGAGGTTCCAGACGGCTGGAGGTAAGGTGACCTGGGGCACTGGAGGAGCCAGGAGAAGATCGGGGAGGAGAAGATGCGGTAAGAAGACTGACAAGGAAGGAAGTATTGATTTTTTTTTTAAATGACAAAACCCCTTTAAGCCTTAAAATAGGCTTCTCAGCGGGCAACTCATCACCAAAGGCAGCATTACAAGGAACGTCAACACCTCTATAAACAAGGGTGCCACCATTTACAATAGCTGATGGTCACAGCTCACCTCCTCCCTCTTCCTGCACAATAACCTCTGCACAAGTCACAGAGCACGCCCACAAAGCTCCCATAGAAGTTAGTCACCTCCAAACCACATGACCCCAATGGTTCAAGCAAGTTTCTAAACTACTAGCAAGAGGGCCGCCCCTATTATCACATAAAATAGTAAACCTACAAGTAGAAAACAGAAACACAGCATACGTTGCTTTAGCAGTTTTCATCATTAGCAATATAGATGATCCATCCCTCTAACATGTCACAGTCCAAGACAGGCTCTTAGGGAAGGGAACGAGTCACGTTAACAAGACGCCATTGATCATTTTATGCCGGCTGAAACTAATCGACAAGCGCACGATTCTCGTTCGGTCATTCTCGCTTGTACTGAACAGCTATCGTTCACTTTTGTTTGTATATTGCAACGATAATCGTTTTGGCCAAACGCGCCTCGAGGATCGTCATACCGCTGACATCACTGCTCTACTTGTGAGAGTTTTTTTTCTTTCTTCGACCTTTGACGAGATCTCAAATGTCTTAGAGATGTTAGGCAAGGTGCAAGTTGAGGAAGTACCTTGTGGGCCTTTTATAAAGACTGTCACTCCGTACTTCAGCAGGACAAGGAAGAGGTGTGGCGGCAGCGCTCATCTCAGACCTTCTTCCGCCCAAACCTCAGGGTCCATTCCAGAAAGTTCTGTCATTATTTGGTACAGGATTCAGACGTCAGGGCCAAGCAGAATATCGTCTGAATAGACAGATACAAGCAGGAAACTTTGTAGAACACTTAGGTGGGTGGGGGAAACTTTTTGGCACTATGGTTGTGACTGTCATCTTGGTGGCAGCCGTCTTGGAATCAGCCCAAGAAACTTTGATGGAAAGGAGTCATGGGACACATGACTTAAGAAACTGATAGCTGCAGCCATTTTTTCAATTCCTTCAACCACTTTCAAGTTATGGCTGTCATGGGGAATATTAATAAAGTTATATTGAATTATGTGTATGGAAACCACTAATCGCGTGTCTTTACAGGTACTTCTATAGAAGATAATCCAGGACATACCGACTATCAGGATGATCTCTGTTAACAGAAGGTCACATGGGGTGGCCGAGGCTGTCAATCAGGAACACCTAGGAAGGAACTGGCAGTGTCCAGAACCTACCAAAAACTGGTTGTCCCCGCAGCGTTCCTGATCCGAGGGCAACAGTTATGCTAGCGGTTTTCATGATTAGTCCACATAAAAGCCCTTCCCCACTCCCATTACCAGGTGGTCAGGGGCTGTAAAGGGCCTTTTATACAACCCAAAGATTGGGCTGGAACATTCATAGGACCATTTGCTTGCCCGATCACCGAGCTACGTGAACTTGTCCCAGATCAGTCAGTCAATGAGCACTCATTCATCAGCTTATTGCAACTTCTATGTAGCTGGAAGAAAAAAAAATTAGTCAGCAGCACACCCCCCAATATAAATGGAGGGGATGTTTGCTGATCAATGAATGAGGCCGAGTGTCGCTTGGTTTTTAGGCAAGCTCTACACCAAGAGGCTCCAACAAGTGAGTGATTTTGTCAGGTCCCATATTTTGAAGGTGAGGACAGTTCCCTGCAATTACTCTCTTGAGAGACTGCTTGGGCAGCCATCAGCCTGTGAAAAAGTACCCTTAAACCACATCCTGTAAAAAAAAAAAAAAAAGGGGCATGGAGATCCCGATGGGAGACAGGAGTAGCCTCCCTTGCCCTGTCATTGGATTACATGCCGCAGTTAAGGATTGTGGAATGCTAGGGGTTAAAAGGCCAGGATCTCAGGTTTCTAAAGAAAATTTAAAAATAGTAGATCGTAAGTACTCCAAAATAGTACCAATGGAATCTACAGGACATCCCACAACAAACGAACTTTGGCGACAGAAAAATAAAATGTTCAAAAATTTAAGAAAATGTGGTTCTAGGGGGTCAGAGGACGCAGCAGGAGATAATAGTATTTTTTTTTTCCAAAGAAACTTTACTTTTTAAATGTAGTACAGCAAAAAAGAAAAACTATGTAAAATATGGTTTTGCCGTAATCATACTGACCCCATAGAATGAAGTAATTTTTGCTGCAGTGTGTAGACCATAGAAACAAAGATAGCGGAATTGCACTTTTGTTCCCCATTACATTCCCCGGCTGGGTCGGATGCCCACTGCGAAAATCTCACAGCGGAATCAAACCCGGTGCCCAGCCAGAGACACCTACTTAACTGTCCGGATCTACTGCAAATGTCTTGGCTGGCGCACATGCACAGTGCAGGGCATGACGCTCCGTCGTGGATCGGCGGCGATTTCAAAATTGACATTTCGGAATTGCCGCAGATCGGACGGCTTCCATAGACTGCAATGGAAGCAGGCCATTCGATTTCTCACAACAAATAGAGCATGCTGCGATTTTCCCCTGTGGGCAGACAAATCAGTTGATTTCCGCTCAGGGGCACGGAAGAATCTTGTAACGTAGCATGCCACGGACGGACATTGCTGTGGAATGTGAGGCGGGCTTCTGGCCACAAATTCCGCAGCAAAAGTCCCGCCGTGGGTGCTGGGCCTTAGAATGTCAATCCATTGAAAAACACAACACGACAAGGAAATAACGAGCTGCAGACCGCGATGTTGGTGGACAAATAAGAGACAGGATTCATTTATTTTATTTTAAAGAGGAAAGGAAAAAAAAATGTAAATGGGGGGGGGGGGGGGGGGGGGGGGAGAATGGGGCTGCACACTTAGGTGGTTAAAGCCCATTACGGAGGTAATTAAAAAGGTGTATTGGTGGCCACTAAGAGGTTAATAAATACCAACCACGGAGGTTTGTGAAGCAAATGTATAGCAAATAGAAATAACCGTAGATGAGCCAGAAAGTGCGTCACATAACTTTATTCTATTTTTTTTTAAGGAGGGGAGGGGGGGGGGGGGGCATTTAAACCATCTGTTGATCAAACAAGTTTTAATTAAAATTTAAAAAAAAAATTGTTTTTAAAAAAGGCATAAAAAACAATAAATGTAACCCACCGGTGGGTGGGCTTTATACAAGCCGTAAGTGCTGAGGATGCCTCTGCAGATATTCCGCAGCATTGCGGCTGGGTTCACACATGTGGAATTTCCCTGCAGTCGCTAATCCCCGCTGTCAAAAATCTCATCCACACGGGCCGGCCAGTCTGTTGCGGCAAAGCTGACGCTGCTGCAGAAAGGTGAGATTTCGGCCCTGTGAGAACGCAGCCTTACCGTTCACAAGACACATGGAGAGGATTGCAAAAATCTCCTTCCGGCGGAGCAGAACCTCCCGGCCCGGAGTCCCTGCGATGGATCCTAAGTCTGAAATATATCCCGTTCACGCTGCGGAATACAAGGGTGGACATCCTCCTGAGATCCGCTTACATTTCTTATGGGTCAATAAGGCCCAATGTCCACGGGTGGATCTGATTTGTAGCATCCGCAAAACAATTTAACGCACACGGCTGTTATTTTTCTTTTCCCCCAGCGTGCGGATCGCGCGCACGGTAAGACATTGTAGCATGCTCCGTTCCTCTGTGGATCCCGCAGGGACGGCTTCCACAGAAGTCAATGGAAGCCATCCGCAGCTGTGGATATACCATGGATCAAAGGGAAGCAAGAGATTAAAAAGAAAAATGATTGCACCGCGCATATGTCCGGACGCATCCGCCGTGGTGAAGGAGGAAGATCCGGCCGGCACAGAGGAGACCCGCGCTGGAGCTGGACAGGTAAGAAAATGTATTCTTCTGTCCATGCCCGCGGGCACAGCTGGATTCAGCAGTAGAATCTGTACGTGCCCGTGGACATTGGGCCTTAGGCGTAGCGCACCATGCTTGTCTGCCCATGAAATGTATGCTTGACATATATGTGTTTTGTTTTACATTACAGTCAAAAGGAGACGTATGGAAACTGGGTCCTCCTGTCCACGGCCCGCGCTGCTATTTCATGCGGATTCCCACAGCAGACGCTCTGCAGGTCATCTTAAAATTGATTTTTTATCCCCCCCCCCCCCCCCCCCCCCCCCCACCCCCCCTTGCGGGAGGGATCGCAGATTGCAGATTTTTTTTTCCATGCAGAAAAATACCCGCCTCCCTAATTGCTTCTAACCTTCGAATCCGCAGCGGAGTATTTGCAGATGCACTGCGGATCCTGAGCTCCCCTAGAGATGACTGGAGCCGGATCCACGCCTGATCCACGGTAAAATGCTGCGATTTACAATATAATCTGCAGGACTTAAAGGGCGGCTGCCCAATGCTTCTCTATGGGCGGCTAGAGCCGCACGGAATCAAATCAATAGAATCCGCCCGCAGACATCGGGCCTGAAGCTGGGAGTTTCCGTAAGTTCAAACTTTTTTTTGTCTCAAATATCTTTGCGGGGGGGGGGGGGGGGGGGGCGGGTCAACTACAAAAACTATCAAAAATACTTGACAATAAAAAGCATAATTTACATTTAAAAGTACAAACATATAAAACCTGCGGCTGTAGTTTATACACTCTTCATGTACGTCTAACATTCTCCATGCGGTGTGGACCACGCACGAATGGGCACCGCATTGTGAGCCAGCTTGTGTTAAAGGGACAACCAATACGATAAGCAAAACTGCGAATCTCTAAATGCTGGACACTACAAATCTGCCTTTCTTGTGCTTTTGCTGTCCACTGCCTGTTGTCACACGGTGCCCGCATCTAGTAACAGATGGATAAGTGGAAGAGGCTGCGGTCTCATACTGCCCATAGAAGTAGATTGAAAAGATGAGGCAGGGATAGAGAAACAGAGACTCACAGGCATGGCTGCTGCAGCTGATTGGGTTTAAGGTCTCACAGCAATGAAATCACATCTACACTGCTCAGTGCTGCTGTACAATGTCTTCCATGATGAGGTTTGTGTGTGCATGCAAGAAGCAGAATCGGCTTTTTCCTCCATGCAAAGTGTATGGCAGACAGCAGAGCAACAGTCTGATCCACCAGCTCAGAGGGAACTGAAGATGGAGCCTGCAGACCTGGTGGGACAACTGGTGAAAGATTCCACATAAAGTCACATGACAGCCGAAAATAGTGTTATCCTCTCACACAGCCATTTATTTTGACAAGTCACCTAGAAGTGCGCACACGCTTTTATATATACACACATTATAGCGGTGTTGTGTCAGCCGGACGTTACTAAACCTCAGCAGTAAAAAGGTGACCAAACTTCCTCAGAGGCAATTAAGATTACAGAAGTAAATACAGCAATTATTTCAAAGGTTAAAGAGTTAAAGGTTTCCCAGCTCTAAAAAAACCGTTGACCTTTTCTCAGAATAGGTCATAATAAACCGCTTGGTGGGGATCCACTGCTCAGCACCCACATCCAACTGTATGCTGGGCGGCTGTCACAGTGTAAGGCGAAGGAAGCAGATAGCTCCATACATTATGGAGTGGCCGACATGGTATTGCAGGCACAACTCCCATTAGAGATATGCCAGGTCACTGCACAATCTAGGGAGTTATCAGCTTCCTGCTCTGTACACCATGACAGCTGATGGGTGGCAGGGTGCCAAGTGGTGAACCCCTGCCAATCAGCTACTGATGACATCCTGAGGATAGGCTTTTTGGTGTGGATCCACATGCAAAATTTGCCCCGTCAGGTAGAATCAACGTGCAGAATTCCGGTGTGAATAATTGTGTTTCCACATCAAGAACTGACCATTGGTACGGATTTTGGCGCTGATCTACAGCAGACTTCAACCCCGTAATTGAAAGGGTGATATCTGCCGCAGATCCGCTGCTGGATTTCAGCGCGCCAATCCCTTTACATCTCAGTGGAGTTACACAGGACTCCTAGCGGTGACTTCCTGCACATCCACTTGGACAAGAGGGCTCAAAACTGGAGCGATCCCCTACAAGGCGGGAGACTAAACCCCACCACTATAGAGGAGCGGGAGGGGAGTGACCAGGATGTCACCATGTGCCATCAGTAACAAGGTGCCCACTAGAATACCCATCAAGGGGCAAGAGATCTTGCCAGCAGGGTGTGGGCGGAGCTACTTGTTCCAGCCCTAGAATAACCAAAGAGAATCAATTCATAACAAATTAGCATACAAACGCAGCTAGCCATTAGTGGCAATTATATAAATGCAACGGATACAGTAATGCAATCAGTGAAATACAATAACTCAGTCAATTAAAGGTCCACAAAGGGGAGGAGACACATGGAAGAACCAATCAGGTTCTAGCTTTCATTTTCTCAATATAGGTCACCGTAAAAGTACGTTCCGTGGCGGAAAATCCGTCCCTAAAGCCACATCATGATCCTCGCCATTGGTGCAGCTTCTGAAGCTGATCCGCAGCAAACTTGCCCTTCGGCTGACAAGGGTGAAATTTGCTGCAGGCGCGGGAAAAGCCAGACCAAACGCCAAGGAGATACCGGAGGCCGGGCCACAAGAGCGGATGCGAATTAAGAATGCCACGTGCATCGGCGTCCGCGTGGACAATCCGCATTAAAACGTGGGTATTTCGACTTTTCCTTCAAACTCACAGATACGAACTGCATATTCCGTGAATGAGAGGGGGGGGGGGGGGGGGGGGGGGGGAGTCGCAGCATGCTCCATTTTACCGCAGATTCCACGATGATGGCCTCCATTGATGTAAGCGTCCGACCCTTAGCCTATTAGCAATACATATGGGCTGCGGGTGGCCGTGTCATTGCGGGAAACACAAAAAAAAAAAAAAAAAACCAAAATAAAAAAAAAAAAAAAAAAAAAAAAAAACACAAACTGCACAACACGAGTGCCTGCGTCATACAGGTTAGCGCCGTACGCAGGGTCAGCGGCCGGGCTCACAGCTGGAATCAGTGGGTAGCACTGCAGTTCTGGAATCATTTCCTGCCACAGACAACATCTGCGCGTTCTCCTCACAGACTGATGGCAGTCATTATACGCAAGCACATGGGCGATTAGGGCCCCAACAAATCAATACAAACCAAAAAATGGCGCGTTATGTTTTTAATAACATTTCATAAAGCGGTGCAGATATTTTTCGCGGTGGACCATTATCACCTCATGCGCTGCATGCGACGCACCCACGGGCGGTATTCCTGCGGCAATTCACCCGTGTAAGTACTGTCCGGTTCTGAGATGAGCGGCGTTCACATGAAAGGGTTAATTCACACGATCAATTTTTCCACTTGGATCGACAGATCCATTTAGAAAAATCGCTGCAGGTCGTATTTTCGTGCGATCATTCGTCAAGGACCGTCCGCTATTTTCTACGGCAACCTCGAAATTTTTTTTTTTTAATGCGCGTGAAAACAGGATGGTGTGATGCAACTTGTGCGCATTTACTGCAAAAACGCATCATACATGTATAAACCCACATGGGGGATCCATGGACGACTATAGGAAGGCGCAGCGTCTGCGAGTCCAGATCCCACTCCACGCTGATTAGGCGGAATGTGATGCAGTTTTTGACGTAGAAATGACCGATTTTGGTGCAAATTCTTTGTGTCGGCAGATCTGAGCCCCATGAGCCGTGTGTGAACAGCACTGCGCCCCCGCGGACGCCCTGCAACGGGCAACATACACCACCGTTGGCACAGCCAGACGCGCACTGCGTGAGAATACTCGCAACGCGTCCCGTCTTAGTTCGTATCACGGATCGAAATTGCCGTTAGATCGCTTTCACGCAGCCGAGAAAATCGTGCGAGACGCACAAATAGGAACGCCATTCTTCTGGTGTTACCTCGGAAACTCCCCCCACCGCCATTGTTTTCTCCATCCTCAGGCCACATTGACATGAGTTTCGTATGTTGCGAGGCGCACAAATGTGAACTCCGCTCTTTGAGCGATGCGGCGAGGTCGAGGTCATAACTTTCTTTTTTTTCATTGCGGCACGTCCAATTTTTCCGTGTCCTCCGAAACGCGTCGCCCATTGTTTTCACAGGACAGTCCGACACGCGGCGAGGTTTTCCATTGAAACCAGTGGAACACACTTTCCGGTCCTCCGCTGCGCGGGATACAAGCGCCGGGCACAACCTCCCGGACGTGACACGTGGCGTATTTGAACGAAAACCGCGTTCCATCCGCTTGAAAAAAAAAAAAACGTACGTTGGGAGGCGCGATGTCGGGCTCGGTCTCTTGTCCCGGCGCGGCGTTCGCCGTGTGCATGCAGCCGGGTAAAATACGCAGCGAACAGACATTAAAAAAAAAAAAACAGCCATCTTGGGGGGGGGTTTGCATGCATGAAAAACGCAGCGAATACAGGTGCGAGATGGACGTAAAAAACGTGAATACGCACCAAATACGGCACATTTTTTCACAGACCTAAACGCCATCCGCCAGTTGGACGCAGGCTCATCCCCACCCACGGCACCCAGCTTTCCCACCGTCCAGTATGGTGGCCGAGGAGGAGATTATCCACCTGGGAGAGCTGGGTTGCCCCTCCAGGTGCGCTGATGTCCTCCATTGTGATGCAGACTCCTTCCTCCTGCATACAGTCTATTGTCCCCTGTTATCAGCCGCTGCAGGATCCCCCTCGTCAGTGCAGGTGACGCGGCGCCCTCTCCCCCGGTACCGGCCCCGTTCCCGCCCTTCCCCCCTCTCACCGTCTGTATTTCCGCGCAGTGATATCCGTCGAGTCCGTCCTGGAGATCAGCCGGGCAGGATTCGCAGTATGTCCGCCATTTTGTGCACCCCCCGCCTCTGTCCTCCTGCTCCTCCCGGGTTTCCCCCGCTTTGCTCTCTGCCGTCGGCACACAGGCCCGGGCTCAGTGGGGCCCGCCGATCATGTCCCGAGAGGTGGCCCGGATGGGGTGTGCGCGGACGCTCAGGGATCTGGCCGGATCACTCCGCCTCCTCTTCCTTGGACACGGCGGCTCGCAAGGTCCTGGCAGGGCGCTAGAAAGGAAGGCGAGCCAAACGACTACGGGAAATACACCGGGCCGTGGGTCCTGTGCCGTGAGGACGGGACTCTAATGCCAGGACGAACTGTTAGTAGTCGGGGATCAAGAGCGGGCCCCGCAGTCGGTGAGCGGCATGTGCCTCACTACACAGCTGCCAGGACCTGCGCTGAGCGCTGCGGGGCTTGGAGCAGCCGTCCGGGGGCGGGGCTTGTGGTCTACATGTTACATGTGTGTGACGGCCGGGCTACATGTGTCCTCTGCGCTCATATGTTGCGGTTAACATGTCACACCTTCGCAATGACATCATTGCAGCCTCTATTAAACCTGAAGCATTGCTGACATTTCTTGTTCTGTAGTCTATTGTTCGCTGTTGTCAGGCTGACTAATGATTCCACACTGTATGATTGTTTATGTCTTTATATTAATGGGGTGTTAATATGTAGCCCTGTCTCACGCACTGTTGGGAAAACGCCATTTAACTGTGATTTCGTACAGCATTTAACGCACCCCTTTATCGTAATGGGTGATGAGGGGCGTTAAAAGTGCGTAGGCGCACAAAAATGGAGCAGACAGCGCTCGAAAATTGCGGCGCTACAAATGCTGCGTTCGAACGGCAGCCTGCAAAGCCACATTGAAGTCGATTGAGGCGTAGTATAGCGCTTACCGCGGCGTTTCAAATGCCGCATTCAACGCTGTAATAAGAGCTTGTGTGTGAGAGCGGCCTACGGGCTGCTTCACACTGGCAGTCGCGATATCGCCACGGCAAAATTGCGTCATTGTTCACCCGTTTTAAGCATCAGCTATGCTTTTTCTTGCGAAAACATTGCGATTTTCTTGCGCAAAAGACAATAGTTCTTTCTATTGTTAAAAACGCATCGCACGAAGTTCGGGTGTTGCGATAAAACAAAAACCCCGTAGGGAAACTATAATAAAAAAAAAAAAAGCAAGAAGATAGATAGGGCCGGCAGCCATTTTTTTTCTCATGAAACATATGCATCCGTAAAAGCGTCGCAAATGCGAAGAGAACCATGGAGAAGCACGGGCTTAATAATTCTGCGTTTTCACTTGCGATTTTATCGCCCGTGTGAAACCAGCCTTTGTGGGACCAAAAAAAAAATGCAACGCAATTCGGTTTTATCACGTATCGCGAGGTTTTCAAACTGATAACGGCTGCGTGATTTAGCTGGTAAGAAGTTCCACAATAGCGTGGCCGTTAGCGACTGGAGACTCCAGGTCACTTATGGTGAAAGCGCGCCGTCATGGCACAGCTGCTACGTGGAAATCTAGACTGCCTTCACAATAGCAGTAAACGCTGCGTTTACGGGACTCGCCATGTAAGATCTCAGACATCGCCTTACAAGGTGCAGACATTTTCTGCCATGAGCCCGCAGCGTCCGTCTATGTTGCGGCATTCGGCCTGGAAATACAAGGGTTAAATCCCGCAGCAGATCCACAAGTAAAAACGTGTGGAAATCCGCACCTAAATGGGTGTGCAGCAGCTGGAGAGGCGGCACGTTGCATTTTTTTTTTTTCCCCTGACGAGGTTTGCCGTACGGGATAAATAACGTGTTACTTTGATTGGACACAACGATACCAAGCGCGCTTTTTTTTTTAGGCTGGGGGGGGTCACATGGAGGCGCAGTTGTCACCTGCAATTTTAATCCCAGGATTAAGCAGATTTGCAAAAACCTCGTCCACACACTGCGGCCAGGACACGCTAAAACTGACATGCGGCGCGGAATGCAAAGCCGCAGCATGTCAATTGTATCGCCGTTCCCGCTGCCGGCTCTCTCCTCTCTATGGGGAGACATAGGGCAGCGGCGTACAGGCTTTGAAGCTGCAGAAATCTTGCGGAATTTCCGTGCGGTCCTGCTGCAGGAATTCTGCCCCATGTGAACCCAGCCTTATAAATGGGAAAAGGTTTTTTTGTTTGTTTTTTTTTTTTTTTAAAAAACCAAAAACACATTTTTGGGTGGGGCCTTGAACTTGTGATTGTTTTAACACTCATACAGTATAATGCAGGTGTGTCAAACTCATTTTCACCGGCGCCCACCTCAGCCTAGAGCCACTCACACAGGCATTTGTAAAAACACCGCATTGTTAGACACCACATTTTTTTTTACGCACCCCGTCATTGCAATGGGTGATGTGGTGCGTTAAAAAAAATAAAAATTTTTTTTAAAGCGCTTTAACGCACTAAAATGAAACCTACAGCATTCGTTTAGCGCGGCATCATTAATGCCGCACTAAAACGCTCGTCTGAGAAGCTCCATTGAAATAAAGGCTCAGTACAGCGTTTTTAGCGGGAGTTTCAAACGCCCGCAAAACGCTGTGAAAAAATGTCCGTGTGAGAGCGGCCTTATGGCTGCCTTCAGAGGGCCGATTGTAATTGGACAGTACGAGCCCGTTAGGTTTGACGTACGGCTGGCGGTCACATTAAATGAGTCTGCGGGCTGGAGTCGGCCTGCGGCCCTTGTGTTTGACGTGTGGTATAATGCAATACCTAAGCATTGCATTATATCACGTTTTAATAGGCAGCCATTCATGGCAGCTTTTAGAAGGCCCCAGGCTGCTATGGCAACCAAACCGTACTTTACAATCTCATCATACAAACCCTGCACACTGAGAACATAAATGTACACACTGGGGCGTGAAGGGGTTAAAGGGGTTGTGAGGGGTGCAAGATAGTGTTTAAAAAAAAAATAAAAAATTTGGCCCAGGCCTGTTAAAACAATAACAGCAGGGTTACTTATCCGCCTGCGTGGTCTCCTTTGTTTTGAAACGGTTACCACTTGACCACTACAGCCAGAGGCTGCAGCAGTTACGTGCCATTCAGCATTTTCTATTTCTGTGCGGGTCTCGCAGAGGCCCGCACAGAAATGTCAGTAGTGACGGGCCGGACCCACTCTACGCATGCGCCAGCGCATAGCAGAGAATGGAGACGCTGGGAGAGGGTGCGCCGCAGGCCTCTGCAGGGGCACGGGTTCGCCCTAGTCTGCAGGCGCTGGCTGTCATTGATTTTTCCTCCACCCACTTCACTGTACTCACTGTTCTGCAGCGCTGAAGTGTGCAGCCGCCAGCTGTGACAGTTTTTTCCTCCGACACAGTGGGCTCCATACTGGTGGCCGCGATGTGAAACTTACATAAGGGGTTGCTGCGCGTTGTGGCCGTCCGCTGCAGTCATCCTAGTATCCCGATCACTTCTGTCCCTGGCCGCCACCTGTCAGTGTCCCCAGCGCTGTGTTCTTCATCCTGGCAGCCACGATGCCTTGCGGCTCTCCACAATAAAACTCGCTTCAGACCGCTGTGGCCTTCCTGCCGCATAGTAGGATGCCAGCAGGCAAAGCCCTTCCATCTTGGGATGTGCAGCAGCAGCGGGAGCCACGGTATGCATGTCTCATACATACTTAGTGGGCTGCAAGGACCTGCAGACTTCCCATGTGTGCAGCCAATTAGGTACAGGGGGCATCACGCCCCTGTCAAACTTGGCTCCCCCAGGAGTTCCTGGTGGCATCAAGATACCCTAATACCATATTTGCACAACATCCAGTTTTCCCTGGGTCAGGGCTACCACATCCCTTGAGCCCAGCAGCACTTGGCTGCTCCCAGGCCTCAACTCTCTCTGCATCTTTGCAGACTTTTATGGACTGGGTAATTACCCAGCCTCTGCACCTGAAGAGCTTGCCTCCCCATAGTAAGACCTGGAGTGGAGGGAGTGGAATGGACAGCCCCGCTACCGAGCCTGCCATACATTCCAAAAAAAACAGGCCCAAACACACTTCACCAAAGCATCTCTGGCAGCTACCCTTGCTGGACATAACATCCCTGGTTTTCACAAACTCCCTTCATACCTACTGGGCGTAACATCTGAACCTAGGTGAAATATACGGACCGTCCATTATTAACCCCTTCAGTGTCTCACACTTGTTTAAGCATATAGTTAAGATTTATTCATTAAATAGTCACTAACTTTTCAAACAACGTGCACTTATATAATAACAATGTGATAACCGACAAGAGTGCGATATACTGTATTTACTTTATATAGTTCATTCACTTTGCAAATTGTTGGCAAAAATAAACTGTTAAGGCCCCCTGCACGTGGGCGGAAATTTCACGGCGGGATTTTCCGCAGAATTTCCGCTCGTACCCGCTTGCATAGGATTGCATTAGATAAAGCAATCCTATGCACACAGCCGTGATTTGTCTGCGTGAAAACGCACGGAAAACAAATCGCAGCATGTTCTATTTCTGTGCAGGTCTTGCAGAGGCCCGCACAGAAATGTCAGTAGTGACGGGCCGGCTCCGCTCTGCTCATGCGCGGCTGGCCGGCAGCTGGCACACAGCGCAGAGAGGAGATGCTGGGAGTGGGTAAGCCGCAGGTCTCTGCAGGGGCACGGGTCCGCATCCAGCTGCGAGAATTCTCAGAGCGGGATCCGACCCAGCCGTCTGCAGGCGGCCTAAATCTCCTATTTTTATAGCATTCTCAGGTCAGTTTCACATCTGCATCGGAACTTTCGGACAAGGGTTCTGTCGCAGATCCAGCTGCGAATACCGGAAGCCGTCCGCTCTGTGACACACCCGCAACTATCACTTCGGGTGCTGCAGAAAGGCAGGAGATTAAAAAAAAAAATTTCCACTGCGCATGTGCGGGGGGGGGGGGGGCAAATGCACGGAGGAGACGACCAACGACCCGCACACATCAGGACTGGTAAGTAATGTCTTCATGCCGCAGGCAGGGTGGGATCCCGCGGTGGGGCTCCCGCTCACGGAACCTGACCCGCCCGTGGACATGAGGCCTAGGGCTTCCTTCACACAGGCAAGCGTGATATTAGGCCGTGAAACTCGGTCCTATATCGCGATCGTGAGATGTACCTGCGGATGCAAGGCTTTTTTCAGGCAAAAACGCCTCGCATCGGTGAAGTTCTGATCCTCTTGCGCACGTTTTCTGCCTAATAGATCGGAAGTGTTTCCCATAGATTTCAATGGCAAACCTCACATGCACATCGCACGGCGTTAAAGCTCCCATTGAAGCCAATGAGCGATGTGTTCCGAGGAAGGTGCAATGTTAAAACACGCAGCTAGTGTATATGATTTCATCCAAAAGAATGGGGTTCATATTTGTGCGTCTCGAAATGCACAAATCTCATACGATTTTCTTGGTCGCGTGAAAGCGGCCCTAGATCGTTGTCACACGGACGATAAATTCACGTGAGTTTCGTGCCTATTGTCTATCGCGAGAGAAAATCGCAAGTGGCAGCGGTTTTTGCAAGAAAAAGCATCGCTGACGTTCAGACATCTCATAAGCATAATTGCGATTTTCTCGCGGCTAAAATCGCAATCGCCAGTGTGAAGGAGCCCTTACGGTAATTCCAATTTCCTGCTGCGTTCAGGGAGCAATGAACGGAGAATCCCCGCGGCTGAGCGGTCCCGTTTCAGGATGAAACCAAACAGATCCATTGACTATAAAGGGATCCATTCGGTTCTTGCTCAGCTGCCCGGCTTTGGTTCGGAAGAAAAAGCGTTGCATGCAGCACTTTTTCTTCCCTAGAGGTTCCAAGATGTGAATCCGACATTTTTTTTACACCTGCCTAAAACTTTTGCACAGCACCTGCTGCTTTCTACATGTACTGGAAAAAAAGTGGAATGATTGTCAAATCGCATATATATAATATATGAAACAATCTTCTTTTCGATGTGACATATATATATATATACGGGTCGGGGATACTATTGTATTCATACAGCTGCGAGGTATTCTACCCCACACACAGTGTCTTAGTGCGCATGCGCCTTGACGCCTGTGCTGCTGCGGAGCCCTTCGCTCTGGTATTAGTTCCCGGCCGGAGCGCTGTTGTGCGGGCACCGGCTTCCGCCATGTTGGTTGTGGCTCTGGTTGTGGTGGTCGCCGTCCTGTGGTGGGTGTGCAGCAGCTGGAGAGACGTGGTGTCCGGCCGGGCGGCGGGGGTCCTGCCGGCCTCTCGTGCTCCGCTGCTGCTCATCGCTCACCCAGATGACGAGTGTATGTTCTTTGCCCCCACCATCCTCGGTGTGTTGCAGGGACAGCGCCCCCTCTCTGTGCTGTGCTGCTCCGCAGGTATGGACAGCGGTGGGGCCGGGTGATCTCACTAGCTTCTTGTATACAAATACCGTAGTTACTGATGTACCAATCAGGAGCCAGCTGAGGAGGCAGAACATGAGCGCTGTGATCTGATTGGTCGCCGTAGTTGAAGCTGATACATTGTGTCTAGCCAGCTGCTGTGCCTGGAAGTATAGCTGCAGGCTGCAGTCCTAGTCGGCCACATTGTATCCTACTAAAGGGGATTGGACACACGAGCGGGGAGCACAAGGGGGATTCATTTCTATATGTTCAGCACTTACTGGGACTCCATTATCCCTAATGACATCAGATACTCTCTATGGTATACATTCTACTGACATCTAATAAACTTAAGCTGGTATTTCCCTCCATTCATCCTGTAAACGAAGAAGATGGATGCTGTTCGTATTTCCTGACCTGACGTTGTTTTCCCCCCTAGAGATGTTCAGTAGGGTTCAGTTTGGGCTCTGTGCAGCCGGTCGAATCGTGGAACATCCATATCCTTAAACTACCCTAAACGGCATTGGATTTGTGACAAGGCACGTTGTCTTGTTGGAAGTATGGCCGACCGTTCCCAGAGTATTACCACATTGTCGGCAGCACATTACTGTCTAGAATATCAGTGTACACTGCTGTGTTCATGGTTCTTGTCACTACAACCAACGGGCTGAAACCATGCCATGTAAACCATCCCAGACCATAACGGAACCTCCACCGTACTTGACTGTTGGCACAACACACTCAGGCAGCGATCCTCCACACCCAGGTACATCCATCTGATGTGAAGATGGAGTAGTCTGATTCGTCACTCCATAGAACATTCTTCCATTGCTCTGTCCAGTGACGAAGCACCATTGTAGATGGGCTGATACATCTTTGAGGGAACGTGCCAGAAGTTTGCAGGATGTATGGATGGAAGTATCAGACATTAGTAAGTATGCCATGGAGATTATCTGATGTCATTAGGGCCAAAGGAGCCCCACTAAGTATTAACAATATGGAAATAAATACTCCTTGTGATTCTTGCTGAGGGGTCCAGGTATTTTTGATAGGATAAAGAGCTGTATCAGCAGCGTAACATCAGTTTATAACACAAGTCACAGTGCTGTGCTGGATCCATCATTTGACTGTTGTGTGAGGGACCCCCCTGACTTATCATGCAGTCCCTCGAGGTCCCATTATGGTTTCTGTCATTTTCTGAGTGCTGTGTTCCCCGATGGGATCCTGCCACAGGTGTGGGCATACCCATAGTAATTCAGTTACTGTGACGTCAACACCATAAGGCAGCCTGCAGACGGGCGGGTCGGATTCGGCGGCGAGGATTCTCGCCGCGGGACCCGACCCGAGCGCCTGCAGGGACCAGCGCGTACCTACCCGTGCCCACCGGCTCCGGCTGTTTGATGTGCCAGCTTACCGGGCAGCCGGCGCATGCGCGGACCGGAGTCGGCGGCGGGTGAGGGACATTTCTGTGTGGGCCCCGCACAGAAATAGAGCATGCCGCGATTTGTTTGCCGCGCAGCCAAATCGCGGCCGTCTGCATAGGATTGCGTTTGCTAACGCAATCCTATGCAGGCTTCCAGCGACAGAAATCCTGCCGTGGAATTTCAGCTCGTGTGCAGGCGGCCTAAGGAAAGTTTCACATAGGCGATCACAATATTACAGCAAGACAATCGCAGCAAAATCGCATGTTTGTTCACTCGATTTTTAAGCGTCAGTGCTTTTCCTCACAAAAACATCGCTGAAGTTTGTGATTTTCTCACGAGAAACACAATAGGACTTTCTAATGTTAATTGCGCATCACACGAAAATCACAAGGACATGCGGTCCGATGCAATAAAACAAAAGCTCTATAGGGAAACACAGGAGTGATTTAAAAAAGAGCAAAACGCAGGAAAATAGGACATGCTGCGTTTTTTTTTCCCCCACGAAACCGCATGAGTGAAAACGTCGCAAAAGTGAAGGAAACCATTGCAAAACATGGGTTTTATAATTCTGCGTTCTCACGCGCTCTCGCATCGCGTGATGTTTGTCACTCGTGTGAAAGCGGCCTAATAGAATCAGCAAAAAGGATTATTACAGTGTTCAGAAACGGATGAAAATGACCTCGCAGCTCGCCATGCAAATAGTGCAGAGGGGCAGAGAGGGGACAGGAGCTCAGTTCCTGCTCCTGGCTCTTCCATCCTCCCCCCCCCCCCCCCCCCCTGCACATGAGGACACCGTATATCGGCTCGGCGTGAAAACCGATCTGATATACGTTCGTGGGAATGCAGCCTAAGGCCGGGGCTACACGGCGACTGTGGCTATAACCAAAGCTGAACCTTTTTAGTTGGAGGAGATGAGCTGTCAGACATCTCTGGTGAAATAGTAGAAAGTGACAATTAAAATCCAAGCACTCCGCAAATGTGCAACTAGCCTAAATGGGCGTGACTGCAGCCGGGTGTCTAGGGCCACTCCCACACACGAACGCAGCAAAGCGCAGCGATTTTACTTTCTTAATCTTCCGCGGTTTCCTGTGTCTGACCGCGTTTTAGCGCACCCCATCATTGCGATGGGTGATGAGGTACGCTGAACGCTGAAAAATAGAGCAGACAGCGCATGAAAATCACGGTGCTGAGAAGCGCCATGATCAAACGCATGTCTGCGAGAAAGCTCTAAAAGTGGCCGTAGGCAAGAGATATGTATTGGCAGACCCAGGACAACTTTAATGGTATCGGCCAATAATCTAGTCTGCGCAGCAGATTCCAATAAATTAGTTGAGTGAATCAATGCGTAATCTTTGAGCGCCTTAGGGCTCCTTCACACTCTCGTTCGCAATATCGCCACGAGAAAATCGCGACAACATAGCAACTTTTTTCCTGTGATTTTTGAGCGGCACCCCTGTTTTTTCTTGCAAAAAATTTGCTGCAACTTGCGATTTTTGCCATGATTTTTTTTTAGCACGAAAGTCTATAGGACTTTCTAATGTTAAAATCACATGAAAAGCGCAACTTTGTGCTTCGCAATGCGATAAAAAGGAGGCTCCATAGGGAAACATGGGAGATAAAAAAAGCAAAACGCAAATAGGAGATGCCGCGGTGCCAGTAGCCGTTGCTGCAGTGCGTAGAGGGGTGTGTTAAGTTGTTCTTCCATTCTTAGTTTAGAATGGCACTGTAAAGAGTCGAATGTGCAATGCTGTGCTAGATCTTCAGAGGTGGGCACCACAGGGAGCAGGAGAGTATTAAAAAATACAGCACCCCGCTCCCTCTTACCTTCCCTAACAGCACCATAACTTAGTTCTGTAAATTAATTCTGAAGTGACTGCCACTAGAGATCTTCTTTTACAACCTGTCTGCAATCCACTGCCTGTTAGATATTGAGCTTCTGTAGTTACTGGGATACCAGGACATGGGCGAGGGCGATCTTCACAGGCTGACAGATCTGCAGACAGTGTCTGCAATCTCCACAACCTCTGCCTCTCCTGCTGTTACAGGATGTCTGTGTATATTATGTTGCATTAATAACTATTTGGCCAGAATGTCTTATTGAATCATCCTGGGAAAGCACAGGGACAGTGATTTGGATATCGCTGATTGGATCAGAGATGGAGCAATGCAGCATGGGAAGTGAGGGAAAGGAAGTCCAGGACTACTTGGAGAATGCTAGGTTTGCGACATGCCTCCTGCCTGAAAGTAGATTGCTAACAGCAGGGCAGCAGAAAAACGGGGAAAGACCACCTGAAGAACTTAAAGGGGTTGTCCCGCGAAAGCAAGTGGGGGTATACACTTCTGTATGGCCATATTAATGCACTTTGTAATGTACATCGTGCATTAATTATGAGCCATACAGAAGTTATTCACTTACCTGCTCCGTTGCTAGCGTCCTCGTCTCCATGGTGCCGTCTAATTTCAGCGTCTAATCGCCCGATTAGACGCGCTTGCGCAGTCCGGTCTTCTCCCTGGTGAATGGGGCCGCTCGTGCCGGAGAGCTGGTCCTCGTAGCTCCGCCCCGTCACGTGTGCCGATTCCAGCCAATCAGGAGGCTGGAATCGGCAATGGACCGCACAGAGCCCACGGTGCACCATGGGAGAAGATCCGCGGTGCATCATGGGTGAAGATCCCGGCGGCCATCTTAGTAAGGTAAGGAAGAAGTTGCCGCAGCGCGGGGATTCAGGTAAGTACTGAACGTTTTTTTTTTTTAACACATGCATTGGGTTTGTCTCGCGCCGAACGGGGGGCCTATTGAATTAAAAAAAAGACGTTTCGGCGCGGGACAACCCCTTTAAAAACATGAAATGATGCAAATAAGTGTTAGGTCACCCTGCGTACCCGCTCTTTCTGTATTGCGGATGACCGTAGCGGCTCGCCATTGGTCATACGCAGTGCAGATGTCTTGTTTTTTTTCAATGTTTGTATTTCCCGCGCCGCCTCTAAGCGATGATGCTAGTCCCTGCGGCCTATGTGCAATGTTAATTGCGTGTGGGCTGCAGGGCAGACGGCCTCTATTGACTTCAATGGAGGCCGTCCGCGCGGATTCTGCAGCAAAATAAACATAATGCGATTTTTTTTTTCCTCCGCTTGTGGGATACATGATTGGGATGTGCAAGTATAAAGGAAGAATCAAAAGTACATACCTGTCGATGCCCGTGTTGTGTTGCAGATCCTCCGAATAGACGCTGATTGGGGATTCCGCAATTGGAATCCATTCGTGTGAGCCCCCCCTCCTAAGGAGAATCTGTTATATTTTAAAAAAACAACTTGTTGAACACTCAGGTGAACTTTAAGATAACTTTTTGCAGCAAATTATCTGTGTTTGCTACATCTATACATGGATCGGTGGAGCAGTTTTTCAAAACTTGCCTGTTAAACTATACAGTGGGGTGTAAATTGACCTGCGGAGTGAATCTTACCTGTGCAGCATATCAGTTTATGAAGTCTACAGCAAAATCCATGACACACCTCATGTAACTCATGCAGATGTTTCTACCAATTTTCTGTCTCGTGTGAACATACCATGAGGGGGTTTTCTAGGATTTTAATATTAATGGATAATAATAGGCCATATTGGATGGAAGGTGGTCCAACTCCCGGTGACCGAAGAGGCTGTAGTGCCTTCGTAGACAGGGCATCCCACACACATGATGGTGGCTGCCTGGCATTGCAGCTCAGTCCCTAACAAACGAATGGGACTTGGCTGCAGTACTATGACTGTATGGGCCCTTTAGTTGGTCCATCGTCAGGAATCGTACCCCTACTGATCAAAGAGTGATGTCCCATCCTAAGGATAACCTCTAGTATTAAAGTCCCAAAAGTGATTTATAAAGATTGTATGAATTAGAAAAAAAGTTAATAGTAACAGAACTTGATAAAAATAAGTTGATCTAATTCTAATTTGTAGGAAATTACTACAATCAAGGGGAGACTCGGAAGAAAGAACTGATCAAGAGCTGTGCTGCTTTAGGAATCCCTCCTGACAACGTCACACTGATTGACCACAGGTATGATACAAAATAGAAGAGGATTGTTGCTGATCTTACAAGGATAGATACTTGGGGTATGGCCACCAATGCAAGATGTCGTTGCTGTTGTCCATGTCACAGCAGTAACACATGTCCTTAAAGGGATATTCGCATCATATCAAGTTGTCCACGTATTCACTTGGACCCCCACTGATCCCGATATCTCAGCCCCAGCACATTATGAAGTGAAGGCAAAGGGAGGCTTCAACTCCGCTCTCTCCAGCAGTCCCATTGAAGTTAATGGAAGGGTGTGTTCATGTGTGTCCTCTGCTGCTCAATGTGCGGCCTCCGGGACTGAACTCTCGGGATCGGTGGGGGTTCCAGTACAGGGGGGAGGTCAATAAGGGATCACTTGCTCTGATGGGAATAACCTTTTAACCACTTTCTGCTGCAGCTCTTTTTTTTTCACTTTTCCATCCCCATTTTCGAAAGATCGTAACTGCTTTTACTTTTCCGGCGCCGTAACTACATGAGGGCTGTTTTTTTGTTTAATGTCCCATATAATGTATTGGAAAAGTTAAAAAAATTTTGAAGCTGGGCGAAATGGAAAAAAGCGCAGTTTTGCCAGTTTCGGGAGGGTTGGCTTTGTTTTTATGGTGTTCAGTGTGCTGTAAAAAGGATATTTAGGGAGATTTATGAAACTGGCCTTGTTTTCCATAGCAACCAATCACAGAGCAGCTTACATTTCTTATAGTGCTGTTGTACAGTGAAACCTGAGCTGTGATTGGCTGCTGTGGGTAACGAGGCCAGTTTTTCTTTTAGACGCTTTTCATAAATCTCCACAATTGCCTTTATTCTAAGGGTTGATGCAGTTAGGACGATACCAAATTTATATAATTTCTTTTATGCTGTACTACTAGAGTTGAGTGAACGTACTCTGGCGAGCTTGATGCTCGTTCGAGTATTAGCGTACTCGATGGTGCTCGTTACTCGAACAAGCATCAAATCGCGTTCAACCCCGCCCCAGCTTTTGGCTCCTCCCCACTGCGACGTGCCTGTTTTGGCCCCTCCCTGCCACGACGCAGCGCGCGTCATTTGAAAATTTTTGGTCTGGCAGGGAGGGGAAGGGGGAGAGGGAGAGAGAGGGGGGGGAGAGAGAGAGAAACACGAACCAAGAAAGAAAAAAAAAAAGCTCGGGACCCGGCGTTCCACATACAAAAATGCTCGAGTCTCGTAGTCAATGGGGTTTGTTACTCGAGTAGAGCTCTCGAATTTTACGAAAAGCTCGACATGAATAACGCGGACCTGAGCATTTGGGTGCTCGCTCATCTCTATGTACTACCTATAGGGGTTTTCCAAGAAAATACTACAGTGGTGTATTCTCAGGATAGGTCAATAGTTGATTGGCTGTGGTCCACCACTTGGGATCCCTGCTCATCGGGTGCCCACTGTCAGCACCACAATTAACAGGAGTTGGAGTGGAAGCAGATGGCTCCAACCTCTGTGTAGTGGTGGGGATAGCTGGTGCCGCTTCACAGGGGTCGAAACAAACTGCTTCCACTCCGACCCTGGCGTATTGTGGCATGTAGGGCGGGTACTTAGCATTGGGTCCAGCCAACCAAATATTGATGACTTATCCTGAGGACGGGTCATCAATAGTATTTTCCTGGAAAACCCCTAGCTTTTAGTCACCATCTTTGACCCCCATACCTTCTTTTTTTAATTTAGTGAATAGAGATGAGTGAGTATACTCACTAAGGCACATTACTCGAGCGAGTAGGGCCTTAGCTGAGTATCTCCCCGCTCGTCTCTAAAGATTCGGGGACCGGCGCGGGTGACAGGTGAGTTGCGGGGGGGTGGGGGGGGGGGAGAGGCAGAGAAAGATCTCCCCTCCGTTCCTCCCCGCTCTCCCCCGCCGCTCCCCGCCGGCCCCCGAATCTTTAGTGACGAGCGGGGAGATACTCGGCTAAGGCACTACTCGCTCGAGTAATGTGCCTTAGCGAGTATACTCGCTCATCTCTATTCGTGAATTAATGCCAGTGAATGCCTTGCATCACCCATTGTTTTCAATGGGGTCGTCAAAGCATTGCACATCGAGCGATGCAATGCAAGGTTTCCCATTGACAAAAATGGGAAACACTCCACAGTGGAGGATCGCTGTTTCCCCAAAGTGACGCAAGGCGGTTTAACACAAACGCCTGGCATCCACGGGGAAATCGCGCGTTGGTGAGTGTGATATTGCGCCGAATTTCACGGCCTGATATCGCACTCGGCCGTGTGAAATTAGGCTAAGACAGAACCTCGTTAGGGCTCATTTGCATGCACACATGTAGTTGCGGTGTAAAGAAACCAGACCAATTTCACCGCGTGTGTACATGTGCGCTGCATACATTTTTGTTGCTTATGTGCAGTTTTTTTACATCCGTATGTCATCGTTTTGCACAAAAGAAAAGGAAAAAAATAAAAAGGCACAATTGATGTCATTTTTGTGTTTCCGCTGTCTCCTGGCAACAAGCCGCTGCGGATTTTCTGTGAGTAGCACTGTCAGTACCTGAACATTTACCTTAACGAATGCTGATACTAAATGCTGCAATGTGAAAGTGGCGTAAAGGCGGAATAGAACAGTGATCAGCCGGAAAAATCCAACTTGGCTTACTGAGGTTTTCCACAAGAAAGTTCCACTCTCTCGTATAAACTATACGCTCATTTTTAGATTTTAAAAAACATTTGTTTTCAAGTTAAATATTTATACAGGTTTTTTTAGCGTAGCAGCGCCTTGTTTTTTTCTTCCCTCGTGTTATGTAAAAAATTGATTGTGGTTAAAAATGGAGGCCAGCAGGCTTTCCCTGTACAACACCCAGACCATATGAAAATGTGTGCACGGATGTCGTCCGTTGCATCGAAAGTGAGAACTGCTGACTCAGCTGGATTCCCAGCCACAGAACTGACTTTATGTAGCACCGCGCTGCTTCTTTCCAAGGGATCATAGTCCCAACTGGACTCCCGCACTTGGATTTTACTATCTGTCTTCTTCATTGCATCAAACCGTCATCTTGACCACATATGTTATTTGAAATGTTACCTATTATTCCCTGGGGCTTCTTAAAATATCCTGTTTAAGGGGGCTGTCTGAGGCTGAACGCCTGACGCTCGTCAAAACATGTAAATTGATGGTACTTTGTATCATACAGTATAGACATATAGTAAAAATCATGAAATTCGGCCCAATATCACATTCACCAACGCCAGACATTTTCAGGTTGACTGGAGGGAAATATCACCTATAGTGTATTGGACATTAGTAGAAAGTATGCTGTGGAGAGTATCCAATGTCATTCCGGCCACAGGGAGCCCCACGAAGTATTAACATATGGAAGGAAATACGACTTTTGATTCTTGCACAGGTGTCCATTACTTTTGGTAGGATGATATAGTAATAGTGTACAGAGTGATGTCACAGCTAACGGGTAAGAACCCCATGATGTCACAGCACTGAATTAATACACCCAGCATAGTGAACGTGGTATCCTAATATATAGAGCGTGCACTCAGGGGGCTCACAACACTGATGTCATCCGCACAGCACAAGGATAGCTCACATGCTGTTTTATCACAGGGTTAAAAAGCTAAAAAAAAATAATATCCAGTACAAGGATAACAGAGAAGTACAACAATAACCGCCAGTATTCCATTCTGTGCCTTGGTGGCCAGTGGGCTCACTTCAGCCCCCGGGCTCAGGTGCAAATGTACCCGCTGTAGTTACCCTATTGATAATGGAAGTATATTAATGAATTACTCTGTATGCTAATACACTAATATAAGTTCACTATGCTGCTAACTAGGTGATATACTCGTGCGTTGCAGGGCGATTTTATGAATAGCAGTTCTGCAATGTACAAAGCGGGCCACAAAAATGAGCCCAGGACCACACTGCGACGAAAGCTGTCCAATCACAGCACAGATTTCATTTTACTTCAGCACTATAATAACCAATTACAGCACACCTTTCATTCTACCTCAGCAGTATAAGAAATGAAAGCTGAGCTCTAGCAACTAGTGATGAGCGAGCATACTCTTTAAGGGCAATTGCTCAAGCTAGCATTGCCCTTAGCGAGTACCTGCCTGCTTGAGAGAAAAGGTTCGGCTGCCGGCGGCGGGCAGGGAGCTGCGGGGGAGAGCGGGGAGGAACGGAGGGGAGATCTCTCTCTCCCTCTCTCCCCCCTGCTGACTGCCGCAACTCACCGCTCACCCGCGCCGGCACCCGAACCTTTTCTTCCGAGCGGGCAGGTACTTGCTAAGGGCAATGCTCGCTCGAGCAATTGCCCTTAGCAAATATGCTCGTTCATCTCTACTAGCAACCAATCACAGCGCAACTTTTATTTTACCTCAGCAGTATAAGAAATGAAAGCTGAGCTGTGATTGGTTGCTATTAACAACAAAACATTACAGGGGAAGTCAGTGAGTTTTCGATGTTTAATTCCGCCAGTACTTGTCGCTCGGTGCTGATGAACACTCATGCGAAAAATGGCACTCAAATCAGACCAGAACTGTGGATTTATATCCAACACAAACAAACAGATTGTGCGTTTTATAGGTAAGATAACCGATCAAGAGTCTATACAGTGACATTAAAAACCTGATCTACAGGCTGAAGTCACTGCGACCACAACCCAGAGATGGCAAGAAATCCACTGAGGATAGATCTCGTTGCAACCTTCAGGTTGCGGTTGGGACAACTCACACCATGACCTCATAGACTTCAAGGAGATTCGGCGGCGATCCTTAGCTGTGCAACTCGTGTTGCAGTCAAAGTCGAAGAAGCTTCACAGCAGATTAACGATGGCTGATCCTGCCTGTAATTAATAATAAGGGCTTATGCACATGGCCGTATTATGACTCCATACATATACAGTGCCTATAGAGCAATGCATGGAGCCTGTCCTGCTCAGTCCTTGGGGACCATGCGGACTCCATGCTCAGGGATGAGCCCTATCATTACAGCACATTGTCTCTAAGCTGCTTCCTGACGAGTCGGGATGACAGAATGGCTATTCTGAGGGTCTGTTAAAGTAAACTCATGTAGGAAATCTCCCAGGCACTCCATATTCAACCGCAATACCCCATTAATCTGCTAGCTTTCATTAAAGCCAGATGAGCTTGGCTGAACTGGTGTTAGACGGGGTCATATCCCCCTGCATTGGCTGCAGTGCCCATCCCCCGGCCAGCAGGAGACCCACATAGCATATAATGGATCTGAAAGCTCAGCTTTTTCCACCCTACAGGACAGACGTGGGATATGGGGCAATGAATCTCACTGCGGGGTCACACTGTCACGTAACCTTCTCCCGGCCCCAGCTACAGGGAAAGGCAGGAATTCGTATTCATGTACATTGGGGATGGATTTATTTGGCCTGTAAGGGTCATTGGTTGGTTGTGCTGCAGTTATAACACAGGGAGATAAGTTGTGGCCGGGCCTAGAAAGCCAGCGGTAAGGGAAAATTATGCATGCCTGTATTCTTTGCTGGCATAGTGCATTCATGTATGGGTTCATTATTCACATAGCTGCAGCCATAAGACTAGCGACTAATCATTTCAAAGCGGCGTAAATATTTTAGACCTGCGACCACTTTGTAATGGGCATCATGGACACGGAGCAGCCATGTAAAGGAGGATGGGTGACCGCACACAGTATAGTGCTCCATGAGGTGCTGTATTACAGAGCGGTTCCTCACTAGGAGCATTGCTTGCATTATTCGGCATCTGATGGAGCATATCTGTCAGGATCAGCAGATGTGGACCTGCCGTATCAGACTGGTTTGGCTTTGGGCCAAATTCAGGTATAACACCTGAGGAAGCCCAGCCTGCACCCTTTTACTCCACTATTCGGGATCTGGGCTTCACTGCGGGGTCCCAGTTATATTGCAGCTGACACTAGAATAGACCAATGCACAGTCTGAGCTCGTGAACAGAGGCATAGTCCGAACAAGCCGGGTCGGGGTAAGCAGCATAACCTCAGAACAATTTGGAGGTCAGGGCACACACAACTGGTTCAGCACGGTGCAAAAGGCCAGGAGTCGGGCAGACAGAAGAATAGTCAATACAACAAGCTGGGGTCAGGAGTGGAGAATGCAGCAAAGTCGGGATTAGCTGGAGTCAGAAAGCAGAGAGTCAGTATGAATGAGATGGCATCTTAAACTGGACTAAGAGACCAAAAAACTCAGGCACCTTCCTTAGGCTACTCTCACACGCTTGACAAAAAACTGCAGCAGCGGTCGAAATGTGGCCTGTATGCTGTGGACTCAATAAAGAAGATAAACTTTTGCCATGTGAAATCCTTTGTCTATATGCACCCCATATGCGGCTCATTATTTTTAAAGATACTCTCACACGCGTTGTCACACCTTGTATCGAAGCTAGAGGTGGTACAGCAGGGTACTAGAGCCCCCATGCCTACCCATATCACCACGTCTTGTATCCAAGCTAAAGACAGTACAACAGGGTACTAGAGCCTACATGCCCGCCCGTTTCACATCTTGTATCCAAGCTAGAGGCGGTACAACAGGGTACTAGAGCCTCCCTCCAAAGGGTCAGTTTTCTGCAATAAATTATCTTTTCGCTCTGACATTGTAATCACTCATTTATACCAACAGTACTATCACACAGAGAAAGTCTTATTTGATCCCAACAACAACTTCTAGGGGAGGGATTTTTTTTTTTGACGATGAGTGTCAAGTCCCATTTAGATGCAAAGACTAACACCAAAATTTGCTGAAAGCCGTCTTTTGAGCGAGAATCGTTAGGTCTAAACACGCGCCCATTGTTCAGTTTTCGTTAATGATGAGTCTTATCAGGACCGCGCGCTGAATTCTCAGCGGGATATCACTGATACTATTGTTTCAGCTGGTATCACGCTCGAAGAAGAGAGTATGGTCGGAGCGCTCAGCTGTATACCAGCTGACTGCTCTGTGAACATAGCAGGAGTAAGCAGAAGACAGCGCTTCAGCTGTGTTCTGTATACCCCACTCGGAGCGCGCAGCTGTATACCAGCTGAGCGCTCTGAGAAGACAACTGCTGTATGCAGAAGATAGCGTTCCCGCTTGTCTTCTGTGTACAGCGTGAGCTTTCATTTACACACTTATGCAAAGTGAAAGCTCAAAACAGTCACTCAAACTGCCACGTGAGCGAATTTTGAGCGATCATCTTGCCATCTAAATGCACACAGCGATTATCGCTGAAAAGATGTATTTGAGCGAATTTTGAGCGATAATGGTTGTGTCTAAAGGGCCTTAAGTGCTGAGATCCAGCTAAGAAAAAAACAGAAGTCTTTTCCATTTATCAAGCAGGCAATATATATATATATATATATATATATATATATATATACTAGCGTACCCGTCGCGCGTTGCTGCGAAGACAGACATACATACATACAATAGTTTTTATATATCTAGATAACAACCAATCACAGCGCAGCTTTCAAGTTACCTCAGCGGTATAATATATAACAAACAATCACAGCACAGCAGCTTTCATGTTACCTCAGCAGTATAATATATAGCGACCAATCACAGCACAGCTTTCATGTTACCTCAGCGGTATAATATATAGCAACCAATCAGAGCACAGCTTTCATTTTACCTCAGCAGTATAAGAAATTGCAACCAATCACAGCACAGCTTTCATTTTACCTCAGCATTCTCAATATCCAGGAATTGTCTTGCAAAACGTTCGGCGGATGCATCATTTTGTAGTTGAACACTCATCCCGTTGCTCGTAATGCCTTTTGCTTTTGTGCTAGAGATGGAAATCAAACGATCTTTGTCTGGGGGGCATAACTGTCAACGACGCTCGCACGCACGCCACCTATCCTAGGATAGATGTACTATGCCAGTAATCTTCCCAGGAGTGTACTCAACAACTTCCCAGTAACTTTTCCTATTTATGACATAATCAATGCTCGTGCCAAATTTCAAGTTTCTATGACATTGGGAAGCGAGAAAATTAGATTTCGTACGTAAAATTTGGACGCTAATTCTTTTGCGCATAAAATTGAATAATCGAGTTGGGACCGATTAGCTTTTCCTATTTATGACATATTCAATGCTCATGCCAAATTTCGAGTTTCTATGACATTGGGAAGCGAGAAAATTAGATTCCGTACGTAAAATTTGGACGCTAATTCTTTTGCGCATAGAATTGAATAATCGAGTTGGGACCCATAAGCGTTTCCTATTTGTGACATATTCAATGCCCGTGCCAAATTTCAAGTTTCTATGTGAGAAAATTACATTCCGTACGCAAAATTTGGACGCTAACTCTTTTGCGCATAGAATTGAATAATCGAGTTGGGACCCATTAGCTTTTCCTATTTATGACATAATCAATGCTCGTGCCAAATTTCAAGTTTCTATGACACCGGAAAGTGAGAAAATTAGATTCCGTACGTAAAATTTGGACGCTAATTCTTTTGCGCATAGAATTGAATAATCAAGTTGGGACCCATTAACTTTTCCTATTTATGACATAATCAATGCTCGTGCCAAATTTCAAGTTTCTATGACACCGGAAAGTGAGAAAATTAGATTCCGTACGTAAAATTTGGACGTTAATTCTTTTGCGCATAAAATTGAATAATGGAGTTGGGACCCATTAGCTTTTCCTATTTATGACATAATCAATGCTCCTGCCAAATTTCACATTTCTATTACATTAAGAAGCGAGAGAATTCGATTCCGTACGTAAAATTTGGACGCTAATTCTTTGGCGCATAGAATTGAATAATCGAGTTGGGACCCATTACCTTTGCCTATTTATGACATATTCAATGCCCGTGCCAAATTTCAAGTTTCTATGTGAGAAAATTAGATTCCGTACGTAAAATTTGGACGCTAATTCTTTTGCGCATAGAATTAGTATATGAGGAGGAGGTCGTCTGTGTAATATATTAGTATATGAGGAGGCGATCGTCTGTGTAATATATTAGTATATGAGGAGGAGGTCGTCTGTTTAATATATTAGTATATGAGCAGGAGGTCTCACAATGCAGCTTTATAGAACATGTTGGGGCATGTTCAAGGGCGTCCGATGTTGATGACATCAGTGATGACATCACAATAGCAGGTGGCTTACTTATTCGATCTACGTGGGGGGGTGGTAACTTTCGACGACGCTCGTGCGCGCGCCATTTATCATAGAATATTTGTACTATGCCTATAATCTTCCCAGGAGTGTACTCAACAACTTCCCAAAGTTTCATGGCGATCGGATGAATGGTGTAGTAGCGCATAAAGGACAAACAGACAGACACGCACGCAGACAGACATACATTCAATTTTATATATATAGATATATATTTGTACAATGAGGGAAAGTTGGCATGAAATAAAGAAGACTAGGAAGGAGTCAGCCGAGTTCCCAGGTATGCTATGGAAGTATCCCACCACTGATAGGGGAAATTGGGGTTGAATTGAGTTAAAAGCTTGAATGGAAGTGCCTCAGTTCTAGTTGTGTTAACGTTACAGCCATAAAGTCACCAATAATCCCACAGCAAATCATGTAAATTAGGGAAAGAGGTATGTAAATTGGTGAGGAATAACAATATGTCATCTGATAGCAAGAATAATTTAAATTCTCCCATGGGCAATTTTAACAAGTTTGAAACTGACAGAACTTGGCTCCATTAAAGTGAATGTGTGCAACTTTTTTTTTTCAATGCAGCAAATTGGGCCTGAATCGGATCATTCAAGTCAATGAGTACATTAAAAAATCTGGAATATGAGAGTGTTCAGTTTTTTTCCATGCAGCCATTGACTTCAGTTAGGCCTCCCTCACACAGATGTTTTTTTAGTGTTTAGCTGAAAATTCATTATGCCTGAAGAAGGACCCTGGGAGGTTCAAAAGCTCGCATTAACATCATGTATTTTTGTTAGCCGTTAAAAGATATCATATCTACAAGATCACTTGATTTCTTTTACGGAGAACAATCACAAAAACTCATGTAACATACTCACACACCCTACAAGGCCTTATTCACCCAAACTGCACTTTGTGTGTATAAGGCCTTGTAGGTATTTATTTGAACATATTAACTTAAAACATGAACATGAGGAAAAACTGTGTTTATTTTCTATTTCTGACCATTTTTCCCCAAAAAAGACCTGCATAGTAAATTGATATCCACCTCAATTTTAATTAATAGAAAAGTCCTGTAAAAAATAAAATAAAAATCAAGTTTAGAATGCCGCTATCCAAAATGGGAAATTTTGCTCTGGGCACAAAGACCCAAAACACCCTTGATCATGGAAGGGTTAAAAAATAAATTTTTGAGCAGTATTAAATTAGTTTTTCATCCATATTGCTGCCCTGACTCTATGTACAAATTTGGTTGTCCCCAGATTTGAGTAGTAAAGCCAACATGGCACGTCCTTGTAGAGTATACCATATCTATACTTGAGTTTGTGTTGGACTTTGCAGGATTTTTAGACCTTCTTCTCGGGTCAATTTCCTTCAGGGTGTAATTTATGGGTTCTTATTCACAAGGCCCCTTACATAAAGATGTGTCTTTATGGAATATTTGCACTTTTGACTTGACCAAGGAAAAGAAAAGGACATTTTTAAGCTGTTTTTCACTGCTTCCAACATAATTCATTTCCTTTTAGCTTAAAAAGAAAGGTTGGAAGGAGGGAGAGGGGCGAGCTAGGTGAAAGGGGAGGAGGGAGGGGAAAATGATGGCACAAATCCTATTCTCTCCTAGAAAGATCAGATCTATCCACAGGCTGTGTGTGAGCGGAGACATTCATCAGACCGGGGTGTTACTCCCAGCTGTATACACACAAGTCCTGGGCCTCGTCTGCCGGGGCACAGCAGGGTTCAATAAAGGCTGCGTCCAGAATAGGATTACTCTGCCTTACGGCTTCTGTTCTTGAAAGCAGCAATATTAGAGCTTTACAATCCAAACACTGGGAAATTGCTGGAGAGGGATGCAATACTGAAGTTTCCGGTATATAAAAGACTTTTGTAGTACATGGAAGATTGGCCCTTGCTGCTTGGGTACTGAATACACCCTAAGATGCATTCAGTATCAGCCAAGTAGCGAGAGTCTGTTCAGTGATAGTGTGAAACCTATTGTTTCATCTCGATCAACAACTTTGAGTGTCCTATATGGTAGATTAAGGTCTTAGGGTAGCCATAAACATTGGATACTTGTTGGCCAAACCCTTGTTCATTCAACAATGATCTTACCGGATACCCACATACATGTGCATGTTCAGCTTGGGCCAAGTGTGGACGTGTAAAGAGAGGAGAGCAAAAGGATTGGGCAGTTGGGATCCGACTGCCTGATCTGGTTTCCCCTTTCATCTCCCTTCGAAGGCAAAGTTGGGTTTGGCCGATAAACATCATAGGCCTCCAACATACTTACCGTGTGCCCAAGTTGCACCCTCGGACACCACATGGACCACCTGCATATTGACGTGATATGGACAAGAATGGGGAGTGTTGAGTTTTTCACACAGTCCGTGTCTTGGTAGTATGTGCTGCCTCATTGCATATTATGGGTTCTTATGCTGTCCATGCGGCGAAGTTATTTTTTCACGTGTGACACATGGATAAAAAAAAAGACGCTGGTGTGTCCGAGGCCCAACATATATGACCTTTGGGCTGGTTTAACGGCCAAACGAAATGTTCATATGCATAGGGGATGGGGGGGGAAACGTCTCTTAGATGAACGATTGTTTATCTACAAGTTATTGAAGGGGTGTGGACCACATAACCCTGGACAACCACTTTACACCGGCCTGCCACACAAGATGGCTATCTCTCAGCAGAAAACGCTGCGGAATGTCCACAGTAAATTCTGCAGCATTTCCTTATGCAAACTCGCTTCAAAATCACCGCCGTAGGTGCCAGTTTTACGTGTCTATAGCTGATATTAGTAGCTACACCACTTCTCCCTCACCCCGGAATACATGGCGCTGTAAGCACACCCAGCCGCAGGCTTCTTGCCAGCCTCTAGTCAGTGCTGAGCCGCTGGTCATGTGATGTAGACCAGTGATTCGGATTTTGTTGTGGTCTTTTATACGAAAATACTGCGGGATTTAACACAGCGGACTCTCTGCAGCGTTTCCGCCCCACGTCAACGTACCCGAAGGCTGAAAACACATGCAGTTGGAGGTGCGGGAATTTTAAAGCACACCCAGAATTGATCTAACATGAAATATATGTCCTGCCTTTATGTTTTCCATTCCTCTTGAATCCACTTATGGCTTTGACTTTAAAAAATTCCATTAAAATGGCTTTTGTGATCCCAGCCCAGAATGCAAAGTTTTCTGTATTTCAGATGGGAGAGGGAAAGAAGACCGTCACGTCTCCTGGGCAAAACACAATGGGGTCCTTCTTTAACCTCCCCAACAGTAGATTTGGGGGAATGTTGTCCGGTCACATTGGATTGCAAATTGAAGTCAGCAGGTTCAGCCAGCGTTAATCTAATGTGGCTGACCAAAGTAGGTCAGCTGCATGTTGGAGAACAATATTTTGGTGGACTTCAGCGCTTCATGTAATTTGTATATTATGACTGTGCTTTATTACATTATTGCTAACTTTATGTGTAATATTAGATTACCTGCACTTTTTACATCTAGCAATGTAGGCTAGGGCCCTTTCAGGGTATGTTCACATGGGGCGGAAATGTTGCAGAATTTCCGCAGCTGAAAACTCTGCGGCAAATGCCACACCATCCACAAATACAACGCTCCCCTCACTCATTTTAATGGCCTTTATGGTGCTATTAACGCTTGGGTAATAGTGCTAATTACCAGGTTGCACCTACACTTGCAGCATCGGACTGGCAGTTGTCAGGAAAACGTAAGGACTAGTGGCAGCCGCTATCGCTTATCTAATAGCAGCCTGGCTATATGGGAAACAAACGTTCATTCATAGGGTCATTCGTCCCCAATACAGCTGATATGATGTGCTTCCCACAATTATGTTCAGACAAATGACCGTTTAGGTGAATATTGGTTACCAGTAGAGATGACTGAGCGTACTCGCTAAGGCAAACTACTTGAGCGAGTAGCGCCTTATGCGAGTACCTGCCCGCTCATCTCTAAAGATTCGGGTGCCGGCGGGGGAGAGCGGGGAGTGAGCAGGCAGGAGCGGGGGGGAGAGAGTGATCTCCCTCTTGTTCCTCCCCGCACTCCCCCGCCGGCACCCGAATCTTTAGAGACGAGCGGGCAGGTACTCGCATAAGGCATTACTCGCTCGAGTAGTTTGCCTTAGCGAGTACGCTCGCTCATCTCTAGTTACCAGTCATCGGCCCATGTAAAACAACTTTAGGTTATTTCTCCTTATTAGGAATAAAAATACCTTCCTGACTGCATATATGGAAATCAGAATAAATCCTTGGATCAACATCCCATCTCGAGAAATCTAGTACCCATAACATTGTGATATTCTGTTTTTCTAGAAAGGCGTCCAAATCCTCTTTGAACTTGAATGAACCATCACAACATCTCGTGTCAGAGACTTCTATAGTCTCATTGTTCTTATAGTACACAATCTCCATCTATGATGATGCTGAAACCTTTTCTCCTCTAGAGCAGTGTTTCCTGCACTGTGAGACACTCCCTACTTGTTAGTGAGGCTCCGCTACAGAGGCAATTTTACCAGATATGATTTTTTTTATCACATTCCAGATGTAATCTTTAAGCCACACAATCATTTCTCTAACTTCACCAATCACTGGATTAGCAATGTAAAGGACTCCTTTTCTGCATTTGCTTAATGTTATCACTACAGGAGACAAATTTAAAGATAATTTAAAGTGAGTATGTCAACATCTATGAGCAGCATAAACAAGGTTATGGTGCTTGTAGGCCAGGTCCCGAGGTGTGCTTTGTATACTCGCCAACTCCTCATTCCCGCGCTGTCTTTCCTGAAAGTTAGAGCGCAGACAGTGCTTGTACTCCCATTACTCTCTATAGGGGTGCGCGTTCATGGCTTGTCAAGATGAATCCGCCACACTGTCTGTGCCGACTTCCATAGATAGACAGCATATAAAGCAAGCTCAATGGCACTCCAAACATATGAAGAACATGGGCATCCTCTCAGGGAATAATCCTGATTTACCCAACCATATAAATCAAAAAGAAAGTAGAAGGCAACTTCCAAAATGCGGTGTCAAAAAGGGGTATTTTTATTCCACCTACCGTATTTTGGAAGCTGCCTTCTACTTTCTTTGATGATTTAAAGGTGACAGCTTGGGAATGGGGAGTCGGGTAAGTATGCAAAGCAGCTCCCTGGACTCCTTGGGACCTGTCCTATGAGCACCATGACTTAGTTTATGGTTCTCACAGGTGATGACCTATCCTCAGGAGAGATCTTCAATACTTGATTGGTGAGGGTCCGCCACTTAGCTGATCGTTGGGTCTGTTGTCAATGTGGACAGTGCTGGAAGCAGATAGCTTTGCCAACCTTACAGCCCCCCTTTTGGTACTCCAGACACACTTTCCATTGAATTCAATGCAAGTGGTGCCTGCTGTAGCAAATTGGATGTGCAATGTAGACAGCGCTGTCTGCTTCCATGGCTGTCCACACTGACAGCATGCTCCGGGGTTCTAAGCGGTGCTCCACCACCAATCAACTGTTGCTGACCTAGGTCATCAATAATAAAAGTCCCAAAAACCCCTTGACATGGCATGGACTACAGCCAATGGTCAGGCCTAGGTATCACCATGTCCTAGCCGATGAGGCCACAATAGCAGCTCTGATCTAGATGTAGAGGATGCCCCCTTGGCATGGTTATACTCTAGACTTTCAACATAAAAAACAACAACTCCTCACCCACAAAATGTTTTGGTCTGTGACATTTTTGGGGTCAGTAATATTTTTCTCAAAATACAGCATGATTTAGGTATAGCAATTTTTTTGGCGCTTTTCTCTATAGCCTTCTTCATAGGAATGGAAAAACACCATATATTGCTAAATAATGTAGAAGATACACCAAAAATACTTGCAAAATACGCTTGAAATTCATGCTTTTTTTTTAAACACATTGGAAAAAAAGTGTGTGAGAGAGAGCCCTAAAAGACACACAAGCCCTTTTAACATGAGAAGTGTAATTTCATATCCACGTCTGCATGATACTGAGAACTGTGCACAGCGGAGTGCGGCCAGCAGTTCCTGGAAGCCGTGTCATCTCATAACCTTGTGACATAAACAGTCTAACCCCAGCCAGGCAATGCTCCGGAGGGAGATGGAGCGCTCATGAGGCCCGCTTCCCCATACTCAATTTGTCATGCTTTTGGGTGCATGGACTGTGAATCCTACTTTGTTTATACACAATCGTTACCGTACGTTTACACTATGTCACTGTTAAAGGGATTTTTTGGGATGAAGAAAAAGTTTAGCAGGAGTGAGTAATTGTGTAAATTAATGAAAACAACAAACAAAAACAGTACTTAACTATTAGATTCCCTGCTGTTCTATCACCACCTCCCCGATGCTCCACGCCGATGTTAGTTGTACTGCACTGCAGGACTGATGTCACGTCACTCATAAACTCTACAGCCAATCACTAGAAGGAAAGCTGGGTGGTAACCCGTGTTTAGAGGTTACTGGTTAGCACTCAGCTTTCCCATAAACATATTACTAATCAATAGCAAAGTAGAATTTTCTACTACTTGATAGCAGAGGACATCTGAAGGGCTTGTTTTCACATCAGCCATCCTATATTCGGTCACAATCGTAAATTTTTTTTTACAGTATCCGCTGTGTCGTGTGGTCTATGGGTTCGTTTAGTTAACAGGAGTTTTTTTTCGTGACTTTTTTCCATAAGTTTAGAGCTGTTGTAGAAAGACAAAAAATATCCGATTTTGCTAAATAAATACATGGCGGCTGTTTTTATTTTTTGCTCCACAGTCGAATAAGTTCTTTAAAGGAAACCTGTCAGAACCCTTGAGCCCATTAAACCACGTTATGGGACTCAAAGGTGATGGAATGGGGAGTCCAGGAAGAAGTATTCCATACTCACCGAGTGCACCGTTCTACTGCCATGTTCCTGCAAAGTTGGCGCACACCGGCAGTTTGACTTTTTCTACATGCGCATCGCACATTCAGGCCTATGGGAGTTGCCTGCGCATGCAGAAAGGGTCATGCTGCTGGCTTACACAGACTTTGTGGAGACACATCTGTGGAACGGGGCACCCGAGGAGTATGGAACAAAGCTCCCCGGATTCCATGTTCCTTCGCCTTTGAGACCCATGAAAAAGTTTATGGTGCTCAAAGGTGATGAAAGGTCCCTTTAAATATAATTGGGATTGTAGAGTTGACCACAGTAAACATTACTTTTCCATGTCAATGGTTATTGACTGTTATCGGGGAAACACGGTAGTTATTTGGTCACCCCTCAGACGTCTTTTTTTCTAAATTAAATGCCCTCAATTTTGATGCCCTCTCTGGGTAATGTTGTCCACCCATCCCATTTATTACTTTAGCTGCCCGCCTTTGTAGCCGCTCAAGCTCTGATATGTCCTCCTTGAGTACCAGTGCCCAAAACTGTCCACAATGCTCCATATGTGGTCTGACCAGTGACTTGTAAAGAGGAAGAACAATGTTCTCATTATGTGCCCCTAGACATCTTTTGATGCACCCAATGATCCTATTTGCCTTGGCATCAGCTGCCTGACACTGGTTGCTGCTGATAGGTGCTAAAAGTCAATTCTGGGATAATCCCTTTAAATTTTGATGACGTATCCTTAGGTCATCAATATCAAATCAATGGGGGTCCAACTCGCAACACTTCTGCCGGTCAGCTGTTTGTAGGGGCTACAGTGCCTGGGTGAGCACTGTTACATCTCCATTGTATACCAGAGACTGCACCGTACATTGTATAGTGGTTGTGCCTGGTGTTGCTGCACAACCCCTATTCAATTAAATGGGACTGAGCTGCAGAAAGGCAATGTGAAAAATAAACCTGACGTCCTAGACCAAAGAGGCTGCAATGCTCACCCAAATGCTGCAGCCGCTTCAGTCAATAGAGGTGCCTGGAGTCATACCCCTACCGTTCTGATATTGATGACCTATCCCAAGGATAGCTCATCAATATGAAGTCCCAGATAACCCCTTTAATTAATCCATTTACCTCTATGGATCTTGTATGTGTTACTTTATTCTTTGTTGCCGTCAAGTTGTTTTTGTATTCATATGTTTGGGGGGTTTTTGTCCTAAAAGTTACTTTTTCATAGTTGGTCATGGGTTTTTGTCTCTGGAAAATCATCCTAATGCTTTGTACAGATCGGATGATGGAAAATAATATGCAAACCCTCCTGATGTGCGGCTCCTTCCTTGTATGCATTTCAAATCACATTCAAATGTGACTCCGTACCAGTCAGACAATAATGTGTCATTTACGGCTGTGGGAATGCTGCGCCACTTCCAGGTCTTTCACAGTTTCCATAGGCAATAATTACAGCCCTTTCGAATCCCTAACTTATGTATGCTGGCATTAGCTCTGTTCACATGGTGTCCATTCTTACAGGAGCCATGACAGATACTTTTTGCAATGGATCATTATTTCTTACTGAACACAACAGTACAGTAAACTACGATATGTTGGCTGTCATTGGCCATGTCAGACAAACTTATGCAAACTAGATTGATGCGATGTTTGCTACGCGGACATTAAATGTTTGGGAAAAGGGTTGTCAAACTACTAATGACCACTTGTCTTAATGTATGTGCATGAGTGCTTCTGATGCTCCACCCCCTGGTGACTCCATCGAAGGTCCTGCAACATATATAAAACACACAGTCTGACCCACAGAATAACAACACAGTTAGGGCTCTTGGAAGGGGAGGAGAAAAATAACACACTGAGAATACAACAAAGCCAGTATTATCTCAGAAGACACAACTCATCAGTCCTGACAGAACACATTGACCTAGCACAGAGATACAGTGGGCTAAAGGACCTGTGGTGATGTCACTTCTGTGGGAGGAGCCAAGCTGTGTGTGTGATGTGTGGGGTGTAGTAGAGCTGTGTGTGTGATGTACCATGTAGCAGAGCTGTGTGGCGCATTGCGCCACCAGAAACACTGGTACTATAAGTTTTTCTATACAACTCAGCAGTCTTGACAGAACACACTGACCTACCACCACCACAGAGATCCAGTGGGCTGAAGGACCTGTGGTGATGTCCTGTGGGAGCGGCCAAGCTGTGTTTTTTTTTTCCTTTGTGGTAATCAAGCTACTGTGACTGCGATGTGCCACCAGAAAGATTGGGACTATAATGTCTTAATGATTACTAGTAAATGTTTTAAGAACTGTCGAGCCAAGGATTTTGCTCGAACTGTCCGCCGTTCACGTCTTGGTCTTCCACGTTTTGGGGACATGGCAACAGTCAAACTGGTAAGCACTTGATATGAAATTCACTTAGCATCTCTTGACTCTCCCTAGCGGCGCTATTGGCTGAAGCACAACAGCGCCGCTAGACTTAAAGGGGTCTTCGAGTGAAATAGTATTGATGACCTTTCATCAGGTTAGGTCATCAATAGTTGATTGGCCGGGATCCGTCTCTTGGGACCCAGGCCGATCAGCTGAGCAGGCGCATGCTGTCAGCGCCACGAGAACAGAGAGGTTGGAGTGAAAGTCTCTGCGCCAACGTCTATATAGTGGCCGTCGCTTGTAACTGCAGGCATGGCTCTCGTTGAAATCAACGCGAGCCGTACCTGCAGTTACAAGCACTGGCCACTACATGGGCGGTTGCTGGGGAGACTTGCGCTCCAAATACACAGAGGTCGGAGCAGAAGCCTACATCCTTATAGTGGCTGGCACCATTGATTTCAATGAGAGCCGTGCCTGCAGTTACAAGCTGCCCTACGCAACTATAGCCGGCTCACACAGTGTTAAAAGGCTGCGTGAGGGCTAATACCCACGGACAGATTATTGCTGCGGAATTCACGGTCAGACACCTGCTGCGAATTCCAGAGCAATAACTGCCCATAGACACGCTGTGGTAATCGCTTCTCCCCTGCCCACGAGCGGAAATCAACTGCAATTTTCAGCTCGCGGGGGAGAATCACAGCATGTTCTAATTTGTGCGGAAAAACACACGGATGGCTTACATTGCAGTCAATGGAAGCCGTCTGTCCCGCGATGCTTCTGCTGTCAGCACAGCGGAAGTATCGTGGGAAATCGCATCACTGCCTAGCATCGGCGCGTCATGCGCTTGTGCGCCGGCTCGCTGGCTGAGCCGGGTCTCTGGGGGGGCGTCGGGTCTGATTCCCCTGCAAGATTTCGCAGGCAGAATTTGACCCGGCCGTGGGCATGAGGCCTAAGGCAGCTGTCACAGAGGCTACAAAATCGCGCGATTTCCTCGCGATGCGACAGCATTACAAAACGCAAGTATGTGACGCTCATGCTTTCTTATGGGTTCTTTCACATTAGCGATGTTTTATAGGCTGCTACATTGCAAGAATAGAATATCGCGGCATGCTCTATACAACCGCGATTTGTGATTTAAAAAAAAAATCCCTATGGCGCCTCCTTGTTTATCGCATCGCATAGCACGAACTTGCGATTTTCGTGCAATGCGATTTTAACATCAGAAAGCACTATTTACTTTCTCATGTTAAAATCGCGAGTAGCAGCGACGCGTTTCGAGATTCTTTCACAGGAAAAAGAATCACTGACGCTACAAAATCGCGCATACAAAGCTGCGATTTTGTAGCGCCGATATCGCTGTCTCCCAGTGACCTAAGCGGCCTGATACATGCAGCGGTTTACGCGGACGGCCATGGGAATGAGCCTTTATTCTTTTTTTAAAAATACTTTTCAGCATAAAAAACGTATGTGTTTATCGCACCCAGTAAATGCAGTGCGGACGCTCGCTTGTTATGTAATTCAGTGTCCTCGCCAAACTACTCGTCGCGTTTCAGAATCCTGGATCGCAGTCCGTGTGACGCAGTGGAACGGGGATAATAGACGTCATCGCAGTTACACCTAAATGTCCCATTTACGAGTGGATTTAGGCTTTTGCCGTTTTACATTTTTGGATTTTCCATTCATTGCTTTTACTGGTTTGCTAGAAGTGTATTAGCGAGGGGGCGCACGTCTCCGGCACGGAACGGGTTAATGTGTAACGCTTGGCATGCAGCTTCCTCCGTCTCCTACATGTCAGATTGCCCTGGGGGCTGGCAGGCCCCCTTGGACCGAGTCCCAGCGGATGACTGAAGAGGACGGCTGTGTTGACAGTCTGTGCAGCCCCGGGGCATTGTGGGATGGGTGGAATCAGTCCAGATCTGCGAACGCTCCATTGCTTTAACAATGAACTGACATGACCTCTGTGTGTTTTGGACCACAGAGGAAGTGACTGAGTTGAAAAAAACTTGGCAAAGTGAATGGGAGACTGCAAAGGACAAATGCAGGCCCGAAAACCAAATATGGGTGTGTGTGAGTGCGTGATCCTCCTGCTGTAAGCCAAGCACATAGTGTGCACAGGGGGCTGCAGCAGACATGGGGACCCTGCACATCTCAGATGTCTCCACCGAAAGGTCACCGCAGGAAGGCCAGATGCCCCGGTGTCCCCTTCTGATCAGTAATCAGAGCCGCCAACACCTCTGCAAGGCCGAAAATAATCTTACTAGTACAAACGGAAGGAAAAAGGCTCCTCTCCAGCAAAATATATCCCTCGTACTGTGTGCATAGGGAGAAGATCAAACCGGCACATACATCTTTGTAAGGCCATGGCTTGACTGACTACCGACAGCCAGGCTCCTGCTATAACTGTCAGCAACAAAGAAACCTCAGATCCTGGAAGATCCGCTCCTCTTGTCACCCATCCGCACCCCGCAATGCAATCACAATGTACCAGTTGGTTCTAATGCCAGTCAGAGGTCTGACAAAGGCCTCTGTGTATGCCAAGTGCCTCGGCCTATTTGACCCCGCATCCAGCAGAGTCTAACAGGATGACGTACTAGGCATTGTAGGATGCATTACGACCTCTTGAAATTCTGACTCTTTAAGGCTCGGTTCCCACAGGGCAGAATCCCGCCGGAAATCTCGCGGTTTGGCCGCAGCAAAAAAACGTGAGATTTGCGCCAGGAAAGCACTGCTTCAAAACCCGCGACACTGAGCCACGGGTTTAGGAGCGGCTTGGCTGCATGCTTTTCTGCTGCGGCCGGCGCTCCCGTAGAGGAAGGCCTGGACGCAACAAGAAAAAAAATTGACATGCTGCGGCCAGGAAATCTGCGCCGCAGCGCTGGCTTTGCCGCGACAGATTCGCCGCCCTGTGTTGACGAGATTTTTGACAAATCTCGTCCACATGGCTGGCTAATTCCGGGATTAGCGGCTGCAGGCGGATTTGCCGCAGCGAAATTCCGGACGGAATTTCCATGTTAAATCCCCCCTGTGTGAACCCAGCCTAATTCTCTCTCTCTAGAGACTAGAAAATAATGTGTAAAAAAAAAAAAAAAGTTTAATTGAAAAAAATCCAGTTTGAAAAATATATTTGCATCTTTCCTCACAAAAAAACCTTTAAATGGATAAAATACCACAAAGGTTTTTGTTAAAAAGCAGCACATAATGGATATTACCGTGTCCGGAACAATCCCAGCAATGAAAATGTTTTGCTATATATCTCACTTGGGGGAAGCGCCATAAAAATAATTAAAAGTAATTCCAGAATTGCTATTTTTCTTTTGTTTGCCTCGCAAAAAAATGCAATAAAAAGCAATCAAAAAGTCACATGTACCTATCAAAAATCAGCCCTCGCATTGCTGGAAAAATAAAAATGCACTGATGCAGATTAAATAGTTTGTTTTTTTTTAAATATGTTTTTGTTGTTTTTTTTTTTTTTTGCTAAAGTCGAAAAATATATTAAAAATCCATATAAACTTGGTATCAAAGTAATCAAGCTGATCCAGATAAGAAAATTGTAACTTTATTTTTACTCAGTGGTGAACGCCGTTAAAAACAAAACCCAATGGCAGAATTTCTGGGAGGGTTTCCATCTCCCCGCAAAAAAAATGTCATCAAAGGTCTATATCACATTATACGTACCTCAGAGTGGGGCCATTAAAAAAAAAACAATTGTCAACGAGTTATGGCTCTTGCAAGGCAACAATAAAAATTTCCATCCAAATTTCCATTTTCAATCCCTTCTCCCCTCATGGTTTGTTAGTATCCGTGCGGAGGGACTGAGGGGGTCTTCTTTACATCGCTGTCTTGTTTTAACCCTTTGCAATCCAATTTTAGATTCAGGGTTTCCTAGGGGGCTTTCTCTTTCTGCCGTAATACAATGGCGCCATCTGCTGACTAGAGCCAGTACTACAGTGTGGGACATGATGGAGAGGCCCCCCCGACAACAGAGCGTCCAGTAATATACAGTAAGAATACCCTGCCGGACATCTTTAGACATTGTACAGCCTTCAATCAGAATGTCTTTAGACGTCAGACAGTGGATTGGAAAGGGTTAATGATATGATGACAATTTTTTGCACACAGTGGAATGTTTTTTCTATATAGGTATTGGAGAATAAATAGATAAATATTAATTCTTCTCTGATTTTTCCCAATCTGGGCTTTGTACCCCTGGATATAATCATAGAAATGCACAGTAAGCTTGCTGTCACATGAAGGGATTTTGCACAAAAAAAAAAGGCACATTTTTAAGAATTTTTATTTATTTTTTTGCTGTGTTGTATTGCAGTAAAGAAAAAAAAAAGTTGCCTGCAGGTGTTTACTGTAGGTCTGTAGTAAAGTATGAGACTCACTACATACAGAACTGAAAATAACGCTACCCCCAAAAATCTTTAAACCATACACTAGTTTTTAAAAAAATCCGTTTTTTCTTTATACATACATACTGTATCTATATGGATAAAAAATACCCCAAAAGATTATAGAGAAATCTATTAAGACCTCCATTTGAAATGCTGGTATTGATGCGCCTAATGTGTGAGCCGCGCGCTTCTTTATACAGTATATTAGGTGCATTCCGGTTGCTTCGTGCGCCTACACAGAAATGTAAGCCAGGTCTCATCTGTCATACACTTCTGGTATAATTTACATCAGTTTACAACAAATATGTTGGCACGGGGAGGCCACACCCTCTCCTAACAAGCCATGCCCCTTTCGGATAAAGTGGCGGACAGCGGCACAGACCTTGAGCCAAAGTTGTTTTTTATACCAAAAATAGGGGTAAATTAATGAATGACGTCGTAATAACGACTGTTTGTCCCCATATTGCAAATCCTCTTACCCGTGTAAATACTATTAACGAGTGCTGACATGCTCAGTTGATCAGCGCTCGTTACCACAGACAACCGGTTTAAAAGGACCCTAATGGTGCTTTTACATGTACCGGAATATTCCGTAGTACACAGTGGAATATTCTGCCATATAGAACAATCCAGACCAAAATCCGCATAACTAACGTGGATTTTGACGCAGATTTGAATATGGCTGAATTGCGCTGCTAATCCACGTTAGCAATACAGATTTTCTGCAGTGCAATGTTCCACTACATGTTGCAGAATATTTCGATACATGCGTAAGTAGCTGGATGCACACTAGTCGTAACTGTGAGTTTGGCGCAACTCGCATCCGTCAGTCCATGTGCTGTCCCATACTCACGAACACAGCTCATTTACATGCATTAGCATATCCCTTTTCTCTTTCTTTAAACAAACAAGAATAGGACATGACAAGAGTTTTTTCACGTAGACCATTGGTCCGTGTGAAAAACGTCAATGTTTACAGCCCCATAGACTATAACGGGACAGCGTGCTATCCGTAGAATTATACGGATAACACATGGAACCAAAATACGCTCATGTGCCGAAGCCTAATCCTGATTTTCTACTTCTTTTACTCACTCTTTTGACTTTTCCAGGTGGTGGAACTTTTTGAGAACTTCTGAGAACTTCAATATAAAAGCACAGGCAAAAAAATAGGTCCCCCACATCTCCTGGGTCCCACAAGAACAAATATGAACAATATATTTGTTTTATGCTATTATTAGGAAAGCCCCCTAACGTCTAACCCAAGGAACCCCCTTTTAATGACTTTTGTGTTTACTCATTTATTTAAAACTGTTAATCCAGCTATGCCGATACTTACCGTAGCTGATAGACAATAATATTTGTAGAAGGATGGATCCCAAGAATCCTATTTTGGATGAGAGGAGAAGGCAGGTAACTATAAAGGCCTCTGTGGTTTTCCATTCATATCTGCCTTCTATAATTATTGTGCTAAACAGTCCGGGAAATACTGAGTAGGTACTGCAAGACTGGATTACATAAATTTATTATAGCGATTGGCATATAGGCTGTCCTGCAGGTGGTGACATACCGTACCTACCTGCTGCCTGTCCGGCAATACTCAAAAAAGGGAGCAGTCAGTTTCCACAATTGGTTTTAATACATGTTTATAGCCCCGTACGTTAACCTAAATACATAAAATAGGCTAATCAATCATAATAAAGGGTTTTGTTAGGCAAATATTGCCACTAGATGAACAGGAGTCAATGAAAATTCACACCCAGTGGCGTTTTGGCAGCAAACAACAGTGGAAGCTAGAAGAGCTGTAAAGATCCATATTGCAGCTTTCATTATTTTTTATGTGCAGCAAACATGGCTCCATAATGGGTAATGGCCATATACATCAGATATAGACCACCCAACTCCACTGCTTTCAGTGGGACCGGCTAATCATTTGTCTATGGGGGCCTCCCGACTATCCCAACAATAGCAGATCCTGCAGTAAATGAGAATTGGGATGTTGGATTTCATCTGCTCAGTCAGCTTGTTATTGGGAGATAAGCCGCTACCAGAGGTGTCTCATAGCGACTTTCTTCTCTCCCCTCACTCAGAACACAACTCAGGCGAGTATGTAGGTGTGTGAGGGGACGGCCGATATAGCTGTGTGAAATGTGTGCGACAGCTTAATTTGCCCATCAACAGATTATCAAGGAGAATTTTTAATGAAAGGCTTATCTCTAGTTACAATGACAACTTTCAACACTATAAATACACTGTCCTACTAGACGTATTTGGATACCCCCCATCAGTGGAATGGATCGTGTCTTATTAGCATGTCACGTGTTCTGAACCATACTAAATAACATGCAGACCCTTTGAGGTGTCAGCCATAGTTTGATGGGAACTGCACACTATTGGATATACAGGTTATAACGCAGCACACAAGCCGCCCATCATGAAGCACAATGCATCAGCCCGTCCTCATCGGACAGTTGAGCAATGGAAGAACATTCTATGGAGTGGCGAGTTGCACTACTCCATCTTCAAATCAGATGTTCATACCTGGGTGTGGAGGACACCTGGGGAACACATTTTACCTGAGTGTTTGTGCCAACAGTTAAGTACAGTGGAGGTCCCGTTATAGTGCGGGAATTTGTTACCTGGCATGGTCTCGGTCCTTTGGTTGTAGTGACAAGAACCATGAACACGGAGGTGTACCCTCAAATTCTAGACAATAATGTCCGGCTGACAATGTTCCAATATTCTCTGAATACTTCCAACAAGACAACGCTCCTTGTCACAAATCCAACACTGTGTTATGTTGGTTTGAGGATATGGATCTTCCATAATTGGACTGTCTGCACAGAGTCCCAACCTGAACCCTACTGAACAACTTTGGGACAAACTGGAATGTCGGGTCAGGAAATATGAACAGCGTCCATCTTCTTTGAAAGAACTCACAAGATTAATTGAGGGAAATAACAGCTGTAGTGTATTGGACGCTTGTAGAAAGTATGCCACAGAGAGTATCCAATGTCATTAGGGCCGAAGGAGCCTCATTAGGTATTAACATATAGAAATAAATACTACTTTTGATTTTTGCTCAGGAGTGCAATTACTTTGGGTAGGATAGTATATTTAGTACTGTTCTAAGCGCAATCACCCACATAACAAATTTATCAACTTATGTTTCTTGGTGTTACAAGGATCCTAACATGGTAGCACCTTGGCCTCCAGAGCAGGAAATGCTCTTCCCTCCAGCTCACCCCTCTAGCTCATAGTCACCCAAGCGGTCACTGTTGCTTTATGAAGTCCTTGATGGCCTGTTAGGACATGGAAAGTGGTTCTCCAGATATATGGAGCTAAAGAAATGCAGTCCTGAGCTCTTGCTCACGACCTGAAGGTTGCGAGTTCAATCCCCGCATTGGTTCAGGTAGCCGGCGCATGGTTGACTCAGCCTTCCATCTTTCAGAGGTCGGTAAAATGAGTATCCAGCATGGTGGGGGGTAATAAATTACTTGAAAGCGCTGCGGAATAAGTTGGCACTATACAAATATAACAAGATTTATTTGTATGGGAATGATGCATTGACTTCTACTTTCTTTAACGGCAGCCCAAGTTATTGCTTATCATCTTGCGAAATGAAATGTGAAGAGGGCATTTACACCCACCATGCTCCCTCCTGTTTGATGTCACATGGAACTGAGCTGTACAAGGGCAGGTTGCATTGGGTTACCAAATAACAATATCAGATTCTGAATTTGGACACGTTTGTGCTGTCCATAAACAGAACTGACCTTTGCAGGGTGGTTGGCGGTAGCGAAAGCAGAGTCAATATAGACGCACACAAACAATCTTTGAATGATAGGCAGGCCTCTTTATCTCCATGCGGGGTGCCGTGTCATATGGTACAATGAGCTGAATGTAGATTTGTTTTCATGGATGTGAAAAAGCTGCAGTGCCCTGAGTTTGTTGCTTGTATGTTGCATAGTTGAGCAGTGGTATCTCTTGCGCAGACATTGAGATTTCTGCAAGAAGGTGAGAACAACTCTTTTAGCCTGTCATCCAATGCACAGGATGGATGGGTAGATGGATGCCGGTCCGAAAAAAATAGCAGCGCTCCCAAATTCAGCAGATGCACTTTAAAAAGTAGTTCTTACTTCAGCCATGCAAAGAACATTGTGAAGTTTCAGCTCACTGTATGGAGCATTCCTCAGACTTGAGAAAATCTCCCCGGAGTGGGGGAATAAAGAGGCATTTGATGGACCGCTGGCATGCCGGCATTTGTTATTTGGACACAGCTGCTTTTCTTCTGGGTGTAAATAGATGCACGTATTTATATACTGTTCCCATATTTTTATATAATGTTTTTAATATCTTTTTAAGCAGTCTTAATAGATATTAAAATCACATAAAGCGGCCATATACTTTAGGGTTCATATCCACAGGCGGATTTTTGCTGCGGAATCCAGAGTGGGCGCCCACCTTGCGATTCCGCAACAATAACCCTCCATGGCATGCTATGGAAAAACCGATACTTCATGCACACAAAAAATCACAGCATGCTCCATTCTACTGCGATTCCTGCACGGACAGCTTCCATTGAAGTCAATGGAAGCTGTCCAGCCCACAGGAAAGCAGGAGATTTAAAAAAAAAAAAATCTGTACTGCGCCTGGCAACGGCCAGAAGAAAATCCGTGCGTGCCGTGGACATGAGGCCATACCGATATACTAATATATAAGGAGTCAAAAAGGAATTTTTTTCCCTTAAATGGGGAAAATTGTCTTCCTTCTCATTGGTCATTTTTTCCCCCTTTCTCTGGATCAACATTGGGGGGGGGGGTAATAGGCTGAACTGGATGGACATACCGGTATGTTGTTTTTTGGCCTTAAATACTATGTTTTTGTGTTACAATATTACTATATTGTATATTTACTGGCTCTCCAATACCTCTTGTACACCTCACCGTCTTTTTGAGCCATTTTTTGGGTCTAAATGCACGGACATTGTGCAGTTCTCGTGCACGATTCGTTCCTCGCTCAATTCTAGCTTTCTAGAAGTGAGCGATAAACTCTTACCAGCAGTGCAGGTTGTTATCATAGTCAGCATCTCTGATTAGATTCTTGCAGCTTATGTCCCGCTGGTAGTTCACAGCGGGACACAAGCTGTAAGTGCAGAGAAGAATGCAGCTGTTTGCTTATCAAAACAGTTGTATTGTTCGCCGAGCAATAGCGGCGGTGTCCCGCTCCGCCTGCATAGCTCTTTAGCAGCTACTTGGCTACTATAGACTATGCAAAGATGATCGCTCAAAACTGTCACTCTAACGGTCGTTTGAGCGATTTTTAGCGATCATCTATCTGTGTAAATGGGGCCTGTCCTTTTCACATGTAGAAATGGATATTGAATACAGCTAGTGAAGATCCAGATTAGCGCATAGAAACCTAAAACACCATTTAGGGCTCATTTACAAAATAATAAATGGAATACTTTTTTTTTCTTCGCTAAAAGCAGGTAGGAACCCCCGCCAACATAACAGAGGGATCTCCAGAGGCCGGGCTTGCAATTATTTTCCTCTTCTGAAATCCTTATACAAAAGGTTAACTCGGCTCTTATTATGTGTCTCTAGATGAAGCTTTATCTTATTAAGCCAAGACTGAGTGACAACCGGTTTAGCCTTTATTATTGCTCCAGTAATTCCTGAATAACGACTCTAGGGCCGCCGTCACATGTGGTGTAAATGTGCAGACGTTCCGCCTTGGATGTTTCCGTGTAAATGCCGCAGTATTTACAGTACAAGCCATGTGGGGGAGGTTCCAAAAATCTCCTTCACTCGGAGTGGAAAATGTTGAAAAATGCCTCAGATTCTAAATCCGCAACCTGCTTACGTATTTACGTTATGGATTTTAGATGTTGAAATAGAAGGGTTAAACCCGCGGCAGATCCGCAACAAAATCTGTGGTAAATTGCGAACTTGCGGCGTAAATGCTGTAGATTTCCTGCTTGTAGCAGATGCATCAAGTCTAAAGGGCGCTTTCACACACACCAGGATATTTTGCAATACACTGGGGGTCATTCTGCTGTCGAAACCTGCACCAAAACCCGTATGTCTAAACCCGCATGGCACGGATGGTTCGGATTCTGCATGCAGGAGCCCGCAGTGGAGTCCGACCCTGTGCCCGGGCCGGCATCCGCACGTACCTGTATTTACTTCTTCTTTTCTGTGCTGCGAATGGTCCACTTGGCTAGCCGTCAGACATGCGCAATACAGTTTTGTTTTTTTTTAAAACTCATGTTTTTCCCGCAGAATCCGCGGCCCATCTGCAATGTCAATTGCGTGCGGGCCGCGGCTCAGACAGCTTTCATTGAATTCAATCACAGAAAATCCACAGGAAAATGGAGCATGCAGCGTTTCTTGTTTTTTTTTTCCAACACGAGCAGAAATCGCAATTGACTTCCGCTTTTGTGTAGGAAGCAGCGGATCTCTATAGGAAGTAACGGGCGGTATTTGCTGCGGATTCACGGTGCAGATTCCGCAGCAGATATACGCCTGTGTGCATTCAACCTAAATGGGGATTTTGATACAGTATTACCATCAGAATTAAATGGGTTGTAAGATTTTCCAAAAACACGATTCCTGTGCAGTAACATAACAAACAGACTTCTCCTGGCTCCCACGGTGTCCTTTGTCGCCTCTACTGGGTCTACTGTGACGTCATGTTCCCAGACTGCTCAGCCTGTATACAAGATGTCCCAGGCTGCTGCAGCCAATGACAGACCTCGCTGCTCGATTGCTGAACTTTTTTTTGTTTTTCTTAACTTCTAAATTCTTTATTTAGAATGGAGTTAGAAACCCAGAGGGGGTACACCTCACTATACACAAGACAGAAGAACAATTGGTTTGAAATCAAAATCAGGTCAACATTGAAGTTAGTTGAAAGATACAAAGTAGTAATTTTGACAATGTCAAATGCAACAGGTAGCCCCTAACCCCCCCACCCATCCCCCTCCCCCCACCAGTTGCACACCAAAAGTTTGACATATGGAACCAACACAAAGAGGTCAAGGAAAAGAAGAAGTGGAAGGGAAATGAACAATGTAAAGAGAGAGAAATATAAGGGGACACGAAATGTAAGGGGACAGACACTGCCACGAGCAAGTCGATAAATGAAGAAGATGGCAGCTTCACACAAGAAGTCACCATACTCAGCAGATTGTTGGAGTTCCATCCAGTAAAAATCCAAGTTTTCTAGAACCTGTTGGAGGAATCCTGGAGAGCAGACGTCAGGACCTCCATAGTGACATTCATTTTAGTGAACCAGAGGGAAATGGAAGGTGCTTTCGGCTATTTCCACAGGAAGAGAATACAGGCTCATACCTACAAAACGGAGGATGGATCGTGTGTAAACAGGGAAGAAGTCTCGGAAGTGATGGAGGAGGAACAAAGCTAGGTCAAGGTCGGTGGTCAACTCTGTAAATTTTTATATTGCCTCTTGTGATCGTTGATCTCTGTCATTGGCCACAGTGACCTGTGACGTCCTGTATACAGCCTGACTACACTTGTGACCAGCACAGAGGACCCAACTGTGGCACAAGAGGTAAAAGGAGCTGGGAGAGGTGAATATTTGACTGTTATGCTGCTGCATGGGAAACATAAAAAAAAAAAAACGGACAGTCCCTTTAGGTCTCATTCACACGGGCGATAGCGATATCGCAGCTGTGTTCTGCCCGATATCGGTGTGTTGTCTTGTGGCGATAACACTATTTTGTGGCGCAACTTTGTAGTGCTCTTTTGACGCAATTTTTGGGAGGCCTTGAAAAATAAGCCTTACCCTGAAAATAAGCCCTGGCTGCATTACAAGAAAAACAATACCTCACCTAAACAGGCGCTGTCTGCTCTGCCGCTCTTCTCCTGAAACTCCAGCATTTGTTTGTAGTCTTCAGCCAGTGCTTCCTGGTCAGGAGGTTCAAAAACCCCGCCTCCAGGAAACACTGGCTCTGATTGGCGGAGCTGTGGCACTTGAGAACCAATCACTGTAGCGCTCGATGAACCAGTCACAGCCATTTAATGTGATGACTGTGATTGGTCACGGCATCGAGAACCAACCAGAGCCAGCGCTTCCTGGAGGCGGGATTTTTGAACCTTCTGACCAGGAAGCGCTGGCTGAAGACTACAAACAAGTACCGGAGCTTCAGAAGGAGAAGTGCAGCGGAGTAGTCAGCGCCTGTTAGGTATTGGATTTTTTTTCTTCAATGCAGTTAGTTTATTTTAGTGACAAATAGTAGGACTTCCTACTTTAAAAGTTGCATCGCACTGCTCGAAAACCGCGATTTCATGCAAAGCAACACAAAGGAAGGCTCCATAGTGAAACGTGGGCTACAAAACATAGCAAATCGTGGCTGTATAAAGCATGCCGCAATTTTTTGGTAATCCCTCGGTCGGCAGAAGTCCTTGGAATGACTATTAATGCTTAAATAGGATGCAGCGTATAAAATCAGCGACCAAGAACCGTCACCGATTTGCTATTGTAGCCGTCCCGTTTTTTTACGCCACTAACAATCGGCCATCTGAATGAATATATTGGAATCCAATGCTTCAGATGATCGCAATTTTTGGACACAGCTAAATAGCTTCTTATATATGGTTGTGTGGATAAGACCTCAAACAAAGAGTTGCAAAAAGGCTAACTAATCCAATTAGCCTAGAAGCAACACAGACATGGCTGAGCCAAACCGGAGGATACGTTGAAAAGAATAAATGAACGGTCTCATTCAATCCAGATATTATCAAGATATGTTTCATACATCTGATGTTCCAGTCTCATGATGGCTCCAGTCTCAAAAAATTGTTGGCATATGAAAAAGAGGAGGGAAGAGGGGACCATAACTCACCTTGTCGTTCTCAACTATCTATTACGCCCTTCATCACAAGAAAGAAGAAATAGGAAAAAGACTGAGCTTCAGACAGAAGGACATAATTAACCAAGATAACACTAACTAAGGTGACCAGATGTCTCGATTTAGGCAGGACAGTCCCGCTTTGGGACCCTGTGTCCTGCCTCCCATCTGTCCCACTATCTGGTGACGTCTGGTCACTATTACAGTGATTACCGGCTGGAGTGCCGCAGCTGGGGCTACTGTGTAGGTCACTATTATTGCTGGGGCTACACTGGGGGTCATTTTTATTGATGGGGCTACAGTGGAGGGTCACTATTTTTACTGGCGCTACTGTGTGTGGGGGGGTCACTATAGGGCTACTGTGGGGGTCACTATTATTGCTGCGGTTACTGTGAGCGTCACTATTATTGCTGCGGTTACTGTGGGGGTCACTATTATTGCTGGGGCTACTGGGGAGGGTCACTATTATTTCTGGGATTACTATGGGGGTCACTATTACTGCTGCGGCTACTGTGGAGTGACTATTATTGCTGGGGCTACTGTAGGGGTCATTATTATTGCTGGGGCTGGTGTAGGGACACTATTACTACTAAGGCAACTGTGGGGTCTCTATTACTACTGGGGCCACTCTGCACCTGGCAGCATACCATTGATGGAGATTTTCTGACTGGAAATCAGCCGTGTATCCGCGTCGGATTTCATAATATGTGGCGCTCCCTCTCACCTCCTCCAAAGGCTTCCCGCTGTCAGCACTTCAGAGCCAGAAGCCGGGGAGCGCTGACAGTGGCTGATTTTCCACAATGGTACTATTTTGATTTTTAGATGCAGAAATGCAGCAGACTTTACTCTTAATCTTTTTTGAACCGGCGCTGTACTTTTTATAATGACGGAGGTAAAAGCATATGTTGTGATAAGCCCCGCCCCTGACCACACCCCCTTTGTCCCACTTTGCTGCTGGGAAAATCTGGTCACCTTACACTGGCTCACTTATATATATTGGGGGGGGGGGGGGCATAACGACTGATTAAAAAAAAATCACTGGAATGGTCCTTTAAAAGTAAGAGAAAAATCTTTACAAGCTGAAGGACCCCTTTAGGATCCTTCTAGATGAGCCGATTCTCGTTTGAAGAAGTGAGTGACGTCACCACTGACTCGTTTGCATTCGTACAGCCTGTTTATACGGGCAGATAGAACGTTGGCTCGTTCAAGCAAGAATCGATCAGATTCGATCAGTCCCTGTTTAAGTGAATGAGAGGGACTGAAAGATTGCTGCTTTAAACCGAACGATAAGCGAATGTGCCAATGGTGGTTTTTATTCGTGCATACAACGAACGTCGTTGGCTCGCATTTAAACAGAATGATTATTCTTCACTTTCACTTTTTTTTCCAACGTTAGTCGTTCCACCTAGAATTAACCTGCATGTTCAGTTCATTTGTAACTTTTTTTTTTTAGCTGCTCGCAAAAAGTTTTTACGCTAACGAGTATTAACCAGACGCCAGCCGTGGCAGGTACGGTTCAGCAGGAACACACAAGTTTCTGTACTTTTAATTCAGAGAATTTTCTCTGGCTGTTAGCCATTCATTTCACGCTATCAGAGTCGTGTATTTTCCTTTGAGGCTGCACGGGTGAGCGATCGAGCCGTTTAACTATTTACCTAGAAGGTAAAGCTACAACCTGCCCTATTTTTTTATTTTTACATAGGAATCAAGGCTAAGAAATGTCAAATTCTGTCGATGCACTGAATGAGTTAACATGAGGGCTGTGCGGAGGTCAACAGGTTTAGAGAAAAAAAAAGGGACTTGGATACTAAATGAAGGTGCTCCAAATCCACAGTGGCCTTCCAATACTAAAGCCATGTGACCTTACCAAACATGCAGGAGGCTTGCCAATCAAAACAGGAGGGACACTAGTAGGCCAAAGTTGAATGGGCTTGTGCCAAACCCCTCAGGCAATCAGACGTGTTCATCTGCAGAGGAGGGTGGAGGCAGCAGAGGTTACTGCAGATCATCCTGACTGTTACTATGGTGAAAGTCTTGCGTAATGCAAGAAAGACGCCTACAATTGAATAAAACTGAGGCGTAGAGGGGTAACGCACGCTGTAGTACGTGTCCCTAATTCGTTTCAAGTTCGAGGACTTGCTCTTTATGCCTGATAACGCGTAGAGGCTTTGTTTGTCGGCAGAGAACGGCAAGAAATAAAAAAAGCTTAAAAAAAAAACAAAAAACTTTTCATTCATACGACACAGGATATTCATTGATAAGAAGAACTGCAAACAAAGTGCATACATAGTAGGTGTTCTACCCCCCCTTCATAGCACTTTATGTAAATACATACTTTAGGATTGTTGCTTTAAAGAGGTTCTCCTGGACTATAATATTGATGGTTGTCACAGGATCGCCAGTACCAACGGGCTACAGGAGCATGCACGAGTCTGAGTGATGTCAAGACATCAGCGCCGGACCATGTGATGCACCTGCTGGCGCATGCGAGGTGTCGTTCGGCTGCTGGCACATGCACGGTGTCATTCGGTGCTGGATGCGGAGCGAGACACTTCTGTTGTGAAGCTGATTGGTTGGCTGGGCTATCTATCGTCCCAGCCAACTTATCCGTTATTTGCTTCATTATTTATTCCGGCTTCTCTTAGCAGAGGATGGCAGTAATACTCTTGTATTACTTGTGTGATGCTTTTGTTATACTGGTCTCAATGATTCCCTTTTTGGTCTCGTAACTTTTATTGATTTGTTCATTTGAATTTTCTGTCTCGCCTTGTCCTTTATTATCCCCTTCCTCTATATTACAGCTACAGATAGGGAATCTAGTTAGGTTCCAGCCATGGGGTCGCCCTTTTCAGAGCGGGTGCCAGTCAGGACAAATTATAGGGGAAGAACCTAAAGCGTGCTTTCATCTCTTCATTTGTCTGTTGTATTGTTCCGCACTACTTGCATCTCAAATACCCATTGTGCATTTCATGGCGTTCAGGCAGTCTTTTAATTGGTTTGTCGGTTTCCATGACATAGCTGAACGAAATTCATAGTGGTCTGGCCTTAGGATAGGTTAATATCAGAAAGTTGGGAAGGAAAGGGGGTGGTCTGTCCTCCAGCACTCATGCTGATCAGCTGTTTGAAGGGTCCTCAGTTTTTGGGCAAGCGTAGCGGCCTCTTCCTTGTATGCCAGGCACAGCGCTGAACATTTTGTAGCAGCTGTATCTGGTATTGCAGCTTAGTGCCATTCACTGAAATGAGACTGAGTTGTAAAAAGTCCATGTGACAAAGACATGATGTCACAGACCAAGGAAGTGCAATATTACGCTCTCCAGAAAAACTAATGCGAATGGAAACTATGTCAACGTTTGCACCTTTGGTCTCTGATGTCTTGATTAAAGTCAATGGAAAGATTGAGCAGAGACTGAAAAACAGTCTGAGCCAGCCTTAGTGCTGTATGATACTTATTACTAATATAGCATACTCCGCACATACTCATACTGTGGTCAATCCCCTCAAATAACCCCACTGACATTGAATTTTGCATCTGTATGTCTATCCCTGTTAAGATATTTTGGATAAACTATTATAGTCCCTGGAGGGTTTTTATACAAGCAATCTTAGGGTTTAAACGGGAGGACTATCATCCGAATAATCCCTCAAAATAGTCGCTACAGCGAGCAACTACCGTTTTCCCCCGAAAATAAGACAGTGTCTTATATTAAGTCTATTTAAATAGACTTTTTTGATTAACTGTTAGCAGGGCTTAATTTTGGAGTAGGGCTTATATTTCAAGCATCCTCAAAAAGCCTGAAAAATAATTTTGCATCCTCGAAAATTCTGGAAAATAATGCTGTCTTATTTTCAGGGTATGTCTTATTTTCAGGGAAACAGGGTATCTGTGTACCTTTACACGGAACAAGTTGTCTACTTGTTGTTTATTTTCATGATCGTGGAAGTGCACACCTCCCTTATTGGCTAGTCGTTGGAAAGACAAACAATTGCCTGTTTACACCAGACGGTAATTAATCACCCAACAACTATTTCCAGGTGAGCTGAAACGAAGCGATTAGCGACTAGTGAACAAATTCTCCCTAGTCACACTGTTGATAGTCGTGTTAACACAGAAGAACCATCGCTTACATTTGCTCAATTTGAGGTCCAGAGTCTACAGCTATTGCCCTCTGATGGCCTAAAGCTGACTCTACAAGCTCAGTAATATTCAGCCGACAGTGATATTCCTGACCACCCCATGCACATACACACTTGACTTAGTTGAGCCTGCATGTTTAGGGTAAAATCACAGAAAGGGAATCCTCAAACAGAAAAAAAATTACAGAAAGTGGCCACATACTCACCGATACATTGATACAAGAGGGCAGATGTTACATTCGTGTGGGCAACTAAGCACCAGGTGGCCCCACGCTGGAACCTCGGCCCTGCTCTCCCTGAAAGGGTGATACTCGTAACCAGGTGGAACTGACACATTAAATGCACAAACTCACTTACCACACAACCTCGCAAACTAAAGCAGATGGTAAAGCTGAATATAAAAGTGAGGGATTAGTTCATACATTGGCCAATGAAATTAATCTGCAAGGCCCCGACAAGGCTCCTCGTGTCTTGCAGTCCCTACTCTAGCAAGACACTAAACAGGCAGCATAGGACACTGCACACACAGCAAGCTGACCAGACACTACTCACACAGCAGACAAGACTGAGGAAATACAGCTTCCTCATTGCAGAAGGGCTGGGGTATATATCTACACCCAGACCCAGGGGATTGGCTGACTTGAACAACCACACCCAGCCAGCTCAATTAACCATCACCTGTTCAAGTGTGCTCCTGGAACCCTGTAGAACAACAAACTCCAGCAACACAACCTAACAGCAGGCATATAAACCAGATATCCCTCAAACAAGCAAAGTCCAGACTAATATATGGGGGAGCTATGTCCTCACATGTGTCTGTCTTTGGCTCTTCCATATATCAGTCTGGCCTCTGCATATTTGAGGGATATGTGGCTTATATGCCTGCCCTCTTGTATCAATGAGTATGTTGCCACTTTCTTTGATTTTTTTTTGCATGTTTAGGGTGCATTCACATAATGCTTGCAGTTTAACTTATACATAGACCTCCAACATATGCCTCTGTATAGTCCTCCATTGCATATGTCAACCATAGATGTATGCCATGAGATTATGAATAGACAGTGACATTATATTCCCTAGTTACAGTTCATGGGAAGGTACTGATTCTAATTAAAGGGCATTTGTCCGCTGTAGACATCATGTTATAGAGCAGGAGGAGCTGAGCTGATTGATATATAGTTTTATGGGGAAAGATTCAGTTGAGCTTGCATTATATGCATTTAAACTTCTGCACATTCTGAGCTGAACAGTCCAATGGGCGGAGCTATAAGTGATTCACCGCTATCTGTGTATGACTGTACTTACAGGGGCAACTGTCGGTCACTAATAGGACCGCCCATTGGACTCTTCAGCTCAGAATGAGCACAGGTTTAAATGAATAAAATATGAGTACAAAATAATGACTCTTTCCCCATAAACTATATATCCGTCTGCTCAGCTCCTTCTGCTCTATAACATCATGCCTGCAGTTTGGTAAATTTGAGCTGACAGCCTTCCCTTAAAGGGGTTGTACCAGAATTTCAAGTTATCCATTATTCACAGGATAGGGGATAACTCGCTGATCAGTGGGGGTCTTAGTGCTGAGATCGCTGCCGAGCTGAAGAACAGGGTTCCCTTTCCCCCGTCTTTCTCACTGTGGGGTTACTGCACCCCCTGCAGTGAGGAAGAAACTGAATAAAGCGCTACTCGCACATGCGCTTCAGCACTCCATTCACGTTCAATAAGACTGCCTAGATTTTCCGTCCCTCTCATGGAAATGAATGGAGCACTGGCTGATCATGTGCAAAGTGACGTCACGAAAGTCCTGTTCTCGAGATCGGCGGGAGTCTCAGCAGTCCCTCCACCCTATCCTTACTGGCATACTGATACGAATACAAGAGCAGCATGTATGGCCACCTTCTGGGATTTTTGAATTGTTATTTCCTTTTTCTGGGATTTGTTCGGGTCCAATATATATTGGATCTGGCACTTCCGTTTTTTTTCTGTTGTTCAGCTCTGAGGATATAGCTGACCAATGGAGCATTGTTGCGCTGGTGTGAACCTATCCTAAAATATCTCATCCCACCTACAGAGCATGGCACCTGCTAAGCTTATGAGCTCAAAGTTGGTGACCCATGGAGTCCAGGGATGTAAGTGTAATACTTACCGTCCCCGTTATATCCTGTAGTCCGTGCATTGAGCGCTGCTAGGTAGTCTGCCCATTATAAAATTAGAACAGGCAAACTAATTAGCGTGCCACTCCATGCTCACGCTGGGGGAACTACAGGGGGAGGTAAGTATAAGACGTACATCCCCGGACTCAGCAGGCCATCTACTCTCCGCTTATAAGGCTAAAAGTAAGTGACGGATTCCGTTTAAGGGCCCATCCACACTGCCACTTTTACATACATTTCAGGTATGTGAGAAACAGACATACAAAATGTATAAAAATGCATGCATTTCCGATTTTAAAAGTCTTATGTGCAGCATATTTTTTGATATGCCTTGATCCGTTTTTGATTTTTAAAAAATCATACACGTTTTTTTTCCCATAAACGTTTTCTTAATACAGTCTTGTAGTTCAACACTTTCATATTTACCCTGTTTCCCTGAAAATAAGACATACCCCGAAAATAAGACATAGCATGATTTTCCAGAATTTTTGAGGATGCAAAATGATTTTTCAGGCTTTTTGAGGATGCTTAAAATATAAGCCCTACTCCAAAATTAAGCCCTGCTAGCAGGTAATTAAAAAAAGTCAATTTAAATAGTGTCCAGGCAGCTATACATGTAAAAAAGTTAAACCTTTTTGAACAAAAATTAATATAAGACACTGTCTTAATTTTCGGGGAAACACAGTAGGTGTTTGATCATGAAAACCGTTTATGGTAAGCCTATGGAAACATACAGCCATACATTTCCAATGCGTTTTTTTTCATTTACTACAATGATAAAAAAAAATCCATACTTTTTTTTGCGGGACAGAAAAGTGTTCTAGGCTAAAATAGATGGAAAACATAGTCAAACCTATGCATTCTTTGGCTACATTTAACCCACTATACCTATGGGTCCATTAAACTCTACATGTTCATCCATTTCACGGACCACCTATGGCGGTGTGGATGGGCCCTAAGAGTCTGTCTTCCTTTCGCCTTTATTTTGGCTGACATGAGCTGATTTGCGTATCTTCTAGATGTAAAGAAGAGGCACATTGACAGCAGAATGGACTGTATGGAAGAATTGAAGAGCTCGCTCGCTATCGAGGCATTGTCCTAGGTTGTAATCTTTGTAAACCAGTGGGTGAAAGTTCTGCCTTATCACAAGAGCCCAACTCTCCTAGATGTTTATTGTTAATGTGGACGAAGAGTAATGCTGCAAGCCTGAAGGTTGTGGAAATCGGCTGATACTGCCAAGTCCTGTCTGATGCTGATCAAGATGTCAAGTTCATACTTTTCTCTAGAAGTAATGTCTGAACTCTTTATCACCAGCTTAGAAAACACGGATAAGTCTAATATTACAGGGTCAAGTGCTGGTGAAGTGGTGTCAAGCTCAGTGCCGTTGGGCTGAAGCTTATAGCAGAGGTCCCATGTCCCTCTCTTCTGCCACTGCAAGGATGCTTCTCCCACCCTCAGTGATGTCCGATTGAATGTAGCGGCGGTTGAGCATTTGTGGTCGCGCTCTATTCCTTTCAATAGGGTTGACGATCGCTTGTACTCGGTTATCTCTGGCAGTCTCGTTAAAAATGAAAGGTCCGGCATTGCGCATATATATATATATATATATATATATACGGCCATCGCTTCATTCAATCTCGTCCTCACTGTGGAGGGTGCATCGAGCCTGCAATAAGGGGGGGGGGGGGGAACGTGCAAATACCTCATACTTAGAATTGTGGGAGTCTCAGTGACAAGACTCACACCAATCAGACTTTTATCCTCTACCCTATGGATAGGTGATAAAAGTTGATCTGGATACAACCGCTTTAATGGTAGAATAGAACCACAATTGTAGAATGCAGAGAAGATTAAGCCTGAAACCTGAAATTAATGTAAAATATGGCTCCACAAGCACTGAAACGTAACCCAAAGTATCGTAGAGATAAATTCACTTACCCCTCCATCTACATTTTATAAGCATGAGCTCAATATGTTGTCTTTGGTGCTACAACTTGCTATTAATGCCTGAATTAATTTCACTTGATGCTATAACTTAAAATAAATGTTTGTGATTTCACAAGGAAATTTTACAGCTGAGTCCCGGTACTTTTGGTCAGTAAAGGCGTCCACACTGGCAAGAAAATCGGGTGATTTTCTCGTGCTGCGACAGTGAGTGAAAACGCATAATTATGAAATCAATAGTTTCATTCTCATTTGCAATGTTTTCACTCCTGCAATGCTGCGTGAAAAAAAATCGCAGCATGCCCATTCTTTTTGCGATATCACCCATTGTTTCCAATTTCATAGCTGCAGCAGGGGAGTCCTTCAGTCCCTCCAGGGATGTGAGGCTGTCACATTCAGGGGTTTAACCTTGTTCTCAATGGGGCCGGTAGCAGTAGCGCCGTCTCCATTGAAAACATAGGGAGAACATTGCAATCTCCTGCCGCGGCTGTGACAGCTGCGGCAGGAGATCTCTTCATCCCCGCGGTGGCGTCCCCTCATCGCTAAACACTGTGACAGCAGCGGCAAGGTGTTCAGTGATGAGGGGACTCCCCGTGGAGATAAAGGAAGATCGCGATATTCTCCCATTGCTTTCAATGGGGCCAGCGCTGCTACCACCCCATTGAAAGCAATGGGATGAAGGGAACCCCCGCAGTGATGCAAGTCTGTTTTCACATGAAAGCGCCTTGCATCCAGGCGTTTTTAGAAGGATTGCGAGAGCAATATCAGGCCCTGAATCACAGCCGATATCGCTCTCGCCAGTGTGCAGGAGCCCTTAGAGAATATCAGCATGTCATAGAGAAGTACTTCGCTGGTATTTGAAATGAAGAAATCCTAGTTGTAGAGAATAGAAAAGCATGAAGACAAGTGGCCTACAGAGTATCCAAGAGTTGGACGTGTCTAAACGGATAGAATTGGAATCCTAGTTGGTTTGCTACATATTAGGGAATAGGGTTCACATGCTTCTAATATCACTATAGTCTTGTCTGTGTGTGTAATAAGTATTCGGGTCAATTCACATAGGCAAGTTTAGAATCCGAGTTTGTAATTTGGACACATTAAAGTGAATGTAGTCATTCACAGGTACAATTTTTGTCATGGACCGATGGTTCGTATTAAGAAGCATGCCCTATTTTGGTACATTTTCACACACCAGAATTTCCCATTAAAGTCAGTGGATGTGTGAAAAGAAACAGAATGCAACCACAAGGTGTGCGTGCTCATTTTGTTTCACACACCTATTGACCTCGATGGGTGTTTAAATGACATCAGTTGGGCCACCTTCCATTTATTTGATACTCTAGAAATACAGATAACTCTTATATGATACAAAAATTGCAACAAAAACACATTAGAAAGCGTGGGCTTCACATGCATGCGGTTTATAGCAATGTTGTATCGCTACAAAATTGTGCAATTTTGTAGCCCATGTGAAACCAATCTTATTGGTCTTCCTTGTCTCGTTAAAGAAGACATGCATTTTATTGCTGGGAAAACCATTTTTGGGCTATACATACATACAATTTTTGGCATTAGATGCCAGCCCTTCATTTAAAGTGATCCTCTATACCCAGGGACAAAATGTTCAGTTAGGAGCAGGGCTGTGGAGTTGGAATCGGTAGAAATGTACTGACTCCGGCTTATGTATTTATGTTAGAAATATGGTATAATTTCTGCATTGCAGAATTTTGTTGCATATTTTCTTTCATGGGAATTTAGGAAAGTTTTGAAATCTCTTATAGATATTTGTTCTATTTATTTAAGCCCTTACTTATCAAAAACATTGATAACTAGGATGTGGAAACGTCAACAGAAAATCAGTTATTGCCTTACTTCTCCGTTAGACTAAGTATCTTTTATGCTACTTCAAGACTTTAGTTGAGATGAGTCTCTGCTGCGCTTTTTGCACATGCTCAGTAGTGAAGCTCCTCCTCTACAGACCCGAGGAAGAAGGCGCTGGGCAGCAGGCATGTCTGCACTCCTCTCAGTACTGCTAGAGAGAATAGGAATAGCGTATTACGGCAAGTTAAAGCAGACCTAAACTTTCAATAAACTTTGCATAAATCAGTAGTCCAGTGTATGTTCCTCCCAAGGCTGTGGAGTCGGGGTCAGAGGTTTGGCTATCGATTCCACAGCCCTGTTTGGGAGGGGGAGATATAGATATAAGGCCTGACGCTCTCTGTTTGTGCTGTTCTGCCACGGCTCCCCTAATTCTTGGACCTCTCTCATGACTTTCAAGATGGCCAAATATGAGCAGCTCTGGCCATTTAGAAAGCAGCACAGCAATGTACATTGGGGAGTCCTAGAAGTGCTGCTGCTATCTTGGAGGACAGAAGAGGGAACTGGGATCCAAAAGATCCATGTCAGAATGATCGAAACAGAGGGCGCCGGGGAATATTACTCTACCCCCCCAATCTAATTTCCAATTTTGTGCCACGACCACGGGGTAGCCTTAAACATATGGACAGACTGGACCCAACAGAGCAGAAGCCTCTCTTGGAGTGGCTTTTCATTACACTTAATTCCAGCTTACAGAAAGTGGCAAAAACAGAGATCCAGCTTCTGTGACATCCACATGCCTCAATAGCCTTTAGTCAGTTGTTATAGGAGGATATTACTGATACATATATGTGCCCATAATGTTGACATGCTTTGGTCAAACTGCGAATCAACTGACAATGTCATAGGAATCCATGATGCTCTGAGTTCGGGTTAGCAGGGCCGGAACACTTGTCTGTATTATGGGTGTATAAATGTGCCCTTAATAGACTCATATGAAACCCGCCATATTAACAGGAGCTGTATTTAAATGTTCATATCATATAATATATATATTAGTGTAACTATATTGTATCTGTTGACTATGATTTGACAATTCCTAATAGCCGGTGAACTACAGTCTACTTTTATCACGCCGCTCACCTATGCCCTACATAAGATAACAAAGGTTTATTTATTCTTGAATCATCCCAACCTTTGATAAAAGGCACAAATATTTAAGTGCACTGTTGACAGTACAGACATCATTCTGTTATCATCATGTTTCCAAATCTGCATCTTTTGGGTGCCAATAACTGTTGTAAAACCGTGAGTATCAGCAAGGGCTTTCTGAGAATATCAAGTCCGTATCTGTACGCAACAGCTTCAAGGTCAATTACAGTTGTTACACTCTGCTAACCTTTCAAACAGTTTGTCCTTGTATGATAGCCGGTATAATAATTAGCAAAAGTTCTATTCACTTTATTTATCTAAAATAATTTTTTTGGTACTGAAAAATCAGTCTTACGTGTTGCCACTAGGGGTCTCCGGTACTGGTGTATCTTGACGTCACCGGAAGCTAGGGGTTTGACGGGAGGAGCGCCCCTCTCACACCCCTAGCTCCCGATTTGGCTGCAGAGCGAGAAGCGATCAGAGGACGCCGACATCAGGCTGCTGTGATTCTTCACTGGGATGGAGGGTTAGGGTGAGGGGTAAGTGTAACAGTTAGGCTTATGTTATTAATTTAAGCCTAACTGTTACACTTACCCCTCACCCTAACCCTCCATCCCATCCACAAATTACAGCATGCTGCATTTCCCCGGCCTGACCGCTCCCTAACCCCTCCGCTACTAGTGTCATAGCTGTGCAGCAATGCCAATTCCCCTGAGCCCATGTCCCCAGCCCAACAGATCCCTCCACGCTGCGCAAGCGCAACTTACCACCTATGTTGATTTTCTGGTCCCCCTCGGCCACCGACTCTGTTTGGCGCTGTGTGAGCACACAGCTGTGTCCCCCGCTCACTGTATTTAGCAGTGCGCTGTGCAGGGACGATGTCCGGCCCTGCTAACAGTGCTGCCACTGTGCTCCCCGACCGAGAGCATAGAGGCGCCGCTGTGCACTCCAAACGAGACCTGGCCACCCCACTATGCTCCCCACCGCAGTACTTTAATCTGAGTGCTGGACGGCACGCTGCTGTGCTCCCCGCCGCAGTACTTTCATTTGACTGCCATACAGCACTCGGGAGGTGAGACACGCCCCCAGCCAATCAGGAGTTGGTCGTGTGACTCCATGTCAATTGTGTTGTATTATGTCGCCACCCCTAATTTCCGGTGGCGACATAATACACCAGTACCGCGTTCTCCTTTCCTGTTAACTTACTGCCCACTGTCTGCTCTCAAATGTCTGACTGTTAGCACAAGGACAGGTTGTGTGGGAGCTACAGGAGTTAGCATACTCATTGAAGTGTATGAGAGGAGAGGCACACACAGACCTGCTGCTGGAGCTAATAGTGAGTCATCTGCTGCTGTTTACTCACATGTACACTGCTTATGCTTGGTGTACACTGTCCTACATGATGATGTTATGTTTGTGTGATGCATTCAGCAGAATATGCAGCGCTCTACACAACAGCAGGTACCTCTCTCCAGTCCTGAGAGCTGAGAATCACAGATACACCTTGTAGAGGTGAAAACAGGGAAAATACAGCATACAGGTCATATAAAAGCCAGAAATAGGGTTATTCCTCATGCATACACACACAGCAGCTTTTTCTGAAAAGTTAGGCTTTAGTGACGGCCCTATAGAGTTTTTACGTCCTGCTTTTGCAGGACGTGTATGGAGGGAGACAGCGCCGCTATCTCTCTCCATACAGCGCGGGCATCAGCTGTTTATTACAGCTGATGCCCGCAGGCAATAGCCGCAATCGTCTGTTCGGCCGATCGCGGCTACTAACCCTTTAAATGCCACTGTCAATTCTGACAGCAGCATTTATATCCCCCGAACATCGTCCCATACAGCCCCCCCCCCCCCCCGTGGTGAGATCGGGGGAGCTGTGCAGGTGTCATGGCAGCTGGGGGCCTTCTGAAAGGCCCCAGGGCTGCCTTAGCAGACTGCCTATCAAGCCATTCCCGTGGGGTGGCTTGATAGACTGCCTGTCAAAAATCAGTATAACGTAATGCTATAGCATTACGTTATACTGCAGGAGCGATCAAAGTATCGCTGGTTGTAGTCCTCTAGGATAACTAAAAGAAAGTGTCAAAATAAGATCAATAAATTTTTAGTAATTATTAAAAAAAATAAAAAGTACTAAAAGTTAAAAAAAAAAAACTTTTGCCATATTTGCAATAAAAAATCAAAATAATAAACCAAAAATACGTGTTTGGCATCGCTGCGTCCATAAAAGTCCGATCTATGAAAGTAATGTATTATTTACCCTGTACGGTGAACGTGGTCTGAAAAAAAAAAAAAAGAACGCCCGAAATGCACTTTTTTGGCCACCCTATCTCCGAGGAAAAATGTAATAAAAAGCGATCAAAAAGTCAATTGTATGCGAAAATGGTACCAATAAAGTTATCGGGTCATTTTTGTTGCAGTTTGTGCGTCGTAGAAACAGGACGCACCGAAAGATGGTGGAATGTCGTTTTTTTTCCCATTTCTCTCTACTCTAAAGTTTTTAAGTACATTGTATGGTACAATAAATAGTACCATTGAAAAACACAACTCGTCCTGCAAAAAGCAAGCCCTTACATAGCGACGTCGATGGATAAGTAAAGGAACTACGATTTTTTAAAAGGGAGGAGGAAAAAACCAAAATGGAAAAAAGCAAAAAAGCTCCGTCACTAAAAGGTTAATTACAGTAATTAATAAGGCTGACTTGCGCTATTGGAAAGCATTTGTACTTATACCAATCATTATGTGAGATTTCTAGGGAAAAACCTGCTTTTAGGACATTTTTCAATCAGAACATTCTGTTTGATCTAAAATGAATTAGGATCTGTCAGATTTCCGAGAATCATTAATAATTTCCTCGTTGTGTACATCCTGTCCTTCTCTTCCTGAACATCCTAAGCAGGCCGCTCAGTCCGAATCGGACGCAGTTTTCATGTAATGAATGATTTACTCGAGCCCGGACTTCCTTATTGTGCGTTGTGATTGGGAACAGCCTGTGACATTTTATACGTGGGCGCCACTGCTCATTCTACCTTCATATTAATACGATAAAAATAACCATTTCATATAAATAGGTCCAGACTGCATGGAAATTACTATTACGGTTAACTCTTATCTGTCTCGGGGACTTGCACCCATGCAAAGAGTTTAGAGTTTTTCGGGTAAATTAGTCATGAAGGGACATATTGTAATGGTCCCGATTGTTTTTTATTTTTACATTAAATTAGATTACGGTGTGTTTATCATGCGTTGTACATAGAGCTCATATTACTATGGATGTTGATAATGGGAAGTCTATGGAAGAGTTTAACAGTAAAACACTTTTATCTAGAACACATGGGGGAGTTCTTATTTATAGATGGAGGGGTATAGAGACCCATATTTAATTCCACCCCACATATGATATAATATTGTCTAAAATGATCACCTTGAATATCTTGTATACATCAGTAGAACACATCAGTGCATGAAACTTTGTAATATCCTGAATGGACACTTTATTGGAGACACCCATCTAGTAAGTCGTTGGACCTCCTTTGGCTTTCAGAACTGCAGCAGTTCTTCGCGGTATACATTCCACTAGGTGTTGGACAGAATAGCTTCTTACAGTTGCCGCTGACATGGCGGCTGACAGGAAGGCCCAGTGTCCACAGGCAGATTTTTGCTGTGGAATCGGGAGCAGGCGGAGCATTCTATGGTAAAACGATTCTTCATGGCCACAAGCAGAAACCAATTGCAGTTTCCGCTCATTCTAAAAAAATCGCAGCGTAATCCATTTCATCTGAGAAGTGGAGATGGGTTTAGCCAGCAGGATTGGGTAATTTGAAAGGTGACAGACCGCGCGATATTGTGACGGGACATCGCGCCCTATGTTGGTATTATGAGCCGGAGGTGTATGATGACATGTGACAGTGTGATTGGCTGCACGCTGATTAAATTAATGGCTACACTTGGTCCTGTGAATTAGGAGATCGGAGTAAACAGCTGACAGGTATGTCTTTTAATAACATGCTAATGGTGGAGCAATTGTGGCTAATTCTATTGGCAGGCAGGCATATGTATTTTACTATTTAAGGTGGGGGGTTGGTGTTGGATGCATGCTTTAAAAAGGCCAATCACTTGCCGAAACGTCACTGCTTGTATCCAGTTTTATGGAATTGAAATAAAGGAAGAGTTTTATATAACATCTACAGTCTGCTGTGGATCCTCTTCATGCTTTGATTGACTATCCTCAGGATAGGTCATCAATAGTTGATCGACAGGGCCCACTGCTCAGGATCCTGCCAATCGTCTGATCGTTTGGCCCACTGTCAGTGCAGCGGGCCGCCGTTAATCTACTATTGATGACTTATCCTGGGTATAGGTCATCAGTAGTTAAAGTCCTGGAATACGTCTTTAATACCGTTGTTTGATACCCACTGATGGAGCAGTCTACCATTTGTGTCTCTCCAATCTGACATCGAGTGTGGAGAGACGCAACCACTTGCTGGGCAGTCAGATTGTTAAATCAGTTATCCAAGGCCTAGTGAATATCATGCAAGGGTCTTATTCTTAATTATAGGACCCATGTATGATACTGGCTGGGTTTTGGACAATTGCCTCGTAACCAAACCACCCAATGCGCAGTTGCATTTCTTCACAGATCGAGACAGAGAATATGTCAACACAACACAATAGACGATCAGTTGGTCTAGTTTTGAAGGCTTCCTCGTCTAGAGTCGAATATGTAAATCTTTTAGCTATTAATACAAAGTGGTTTGGGAAGTCATCTTGGTGAGTTCATCCAGTGTAAGTGACTAGACACATTTGCATGACTTTGAGCACTCGTACTGAGTCATGATGATCTGGTTACTAAATGCACTTATTATAGAATATGATCATTTACGGCAAACGTCAACAATCAGGTAACCAGTGTACCTAAATATCCATCATTGGCAGACAGCTTGCTATTTCTATTAATTTCTTTGCATGCACATATTCCTGGGGTCTGCAAACATTCGTGATGATACCAGACGTGGTTGCTTTTTTCTTCTTTCTTGGTTGAGTCCTTCATTTTGGGCTTTTGATGCACTCCCTAAAGTTATCCGCTGTGATTAGGTAATGTAAGTTGTAGAATATGAGCACGGCAACATAACTGTTATGTGTGCTGCTGGGATCTGTAGTTCTAAGCTTCCTAGCAGCACAGACCTCACAGGGTTAATTGATTGAACTGGCTGGGTGTGGTAATTCCTGCTAGCCAATCTCCTGGATCTGTGCTCACATAATAACCCAGCTCCTGGTCAGTCCGTCTAGTGTTCAAGGTGAGCAATTATGAATCCTTGTTTGTTGCAAGCTTGCTATGTGATCTGTGTCTTGCTGGTTCATGTCCGTTTGTTTGTTTATATTCTGTCAGTTTTGTGTCAGCTTGCTGTGTGACCTGTGATCTGTGTCCTGTCCTGTTGCCGCTTGCTGTGTGAACTGTGTCTGGTGCTGCTGGACTCCTGGCTAGTGTAGGGACTAGCGGTATAACCAGGAGCCATGAAGTGGTCTGCTAGCTTTCATGTTTTGTACAAAATGTCAACTAATACCTGGTATTTATATTCAACTTCCTATCTGTTACTAGTGGTTGCATTTTGGCTGCTGTGTATTCTGGCTCTGTGTGTCCTGTGGTTCAGTCCCTGTCATGTGGCATGCGAATGCGTCCTGTTCTGGTGCTTGGCTCCAAGGATCAGCTAGGACCCAGATCTGAAGACCGCTTGGCTGCCCTTATATGGGCAATGTCCCCGCTTAGGTAGGGCCACGTCAACCTCCCTATAGCCAGGGCCAGCTGCTATCCTCCCGTGTAGAACAGGGTCAGTTGTTTGAAACTCGTGTAACCCGTGTGCGTACCCCATCCTGCTTTGGTCATGATCGCGTGGGCCGCGTGCGTAGTTTGCCCACACGATCGTAACAATAACATTGTGGTTTAATTGACTAGTGTCTCATTAAGTCATTGAGCCATTCTCATGTCTCAAATAAAACTGGACTTGTTCCAGAGAAGTTGTTGCAATACCAGAAAAAACAGACTCGTTTACCGGTGCTCGGTGTACTCTTTTTAATTAGGGACATGATGGCCAAAATGCTTAGAGACAGACCCACTTGTTGACATTGCCAAGCTTAAAACTGTTCTACTGCATATTATTTTATGGCTTTGAATAAATTCCAAGTAGTATGGAGTTGTAATACCGCCCCCATTAATAAATGTGGGCCATACTGTTCCTCCATAAAGGCTCCCATACACATTTAGAGTTTCGAACCTACAATAACAGTGGGGGTGGACAACTCTCTACTATGTTGGGGGAGCAGCTCATCTTGCTCTTGATAGATGATGTTAGGGGGAAAAAAAGATCAGGGATGTTAACCTTCATCTCACTATCCATTTCTTGTCTGGCTGTGGTTTAGCCCCTTAGTGATGGCCCCATTGCCTTTTTACATCCTGCCTAAGTGGGCTTTAATCCTCAGGGACGTAAAAATATGCATCCCCTTAGGATTAAAGCCACGTGGGCTGTGGACATGACAGCTACATGCTGTCAGTTACCGGAGGTAGCTGACAACCTAGAGCTCTCATGCGGGGTCATGGGTCGTTCCCCCCGGCAATGCGATTGTCGCTATCCACTGGATAGCATCAATTGCAATGAAGTCAATAAAAAGTTTTTAAAAAGTTAAAGATTACGGATCGTATCTGTGAGGGGAGATGAAATTGCATAACTCAGGTCCCCGGATTTTTCCCACAATGGGATCTTTATCGGCTGTTATCCACTGGATAATGTCGATCACGTAAAAGTAAAAAAAGTTAAATTTTCATCTCCCCTCACTGATGCGATCGATGAGAGGAGATGAAACTTTTTACCGGATGCCTCCGTATTTAAACCCTGAGGCAATCCTCCTGCACGGATCTCACCCGGATTCTGCACATTCACCTATCGGCAAAATGCCAGACACGGGAGCCGGGGAGCCCAGGAAATTTAAAATCTCCTTACTCCTGGCTACCAGAGGCAGCTGAGAGCCTGGAGCAGTGACTGGTGGTCTCGTTGAGTGGTCTCCAGTCACATGATAAAAAGGTAGCGATCTACCTTTGGCCGGTCTCATACGACCAGATAGGAATTACGGATTCCACATGCGACTGATCCGCGGTAATACGCAGATCGATCAAATGCATTGGATTCCTCAATTCCGCTCACATTAGCGGGTTGGAATTACGTAATCCACTCGCAGAAAACAGAACGCAGCATGTTGTATTTTACCACGGATATCTGCAACATAGAGCCCATCGTGCTCCATGGTCGCAGATATACCTGCAGCCCATACACCACTACATTATGTACGGACTGCGGGTACCTGCATCATTGCTAAGCAACTGTGCGGTAAATACAAACAAAAAACGGTGTACTGCACATGACCGCCTGTGTGAGTACGCAGTTATGCGCAGTACATTATGCGGCCATACACAGGGCCATGGCCAGGCTCACAGCTGGGATCCACTGCGGGCTTCCACAAGCGGATTCCACATACAGCCGTGTGAGACTGCCGTTATTCAGACCACTACCTGTAATACGTAATTTACAAGAAGCCCTGGGAACTTTCGCCTTCCTGCTGTTCCAGGAGCAGCTTGTTCAGTGCCTTCTGTGTGAGACCACTGCACCTCAGCAAGCTTATGAAGCCTCACTGGAGCGCCACTTTTCATACCTCATCCCTGCCACTGAGGTCAAGAAATACCCCCCAAAAAAATATGGCTGGGGGAGGGATACCCGGTTTAATTGCCCCATGTGCCCGTACCAACCAGGCCCCCATAATTACCCCTGTCTTCGGACATAAAATGTGAAAAAAATTATACTTTTTTCAAAATTTTCCCAATTTTGGCACTTTTGATAAATATGCATAAATTCTATTGGTATATTTTTACCACCTAAATGAAGTACAATATGTGGCGAAAAAACAATGTCAGAATCACTTGGATGTGGCCCTCCACAGTTTTCCACACCCTAAAACATAGATTGATTGCTCTCTTAATTGATGCGGCAAAAGCCCTCATCCCCATATTATGGCTTAAAAAGTACCCCCGACCTTGACCCAATGGAGGGAGAAGGTTGATCTTACCTACAATTTGGAGGAACTTTCCAGCTGGTCAAAGGGCACGCATGACAAATTTCTTCAGATCTAGAGTCCCCCCCCCCCCATCCTTACTGGGGCCTTAGGTCAATTCTAGCATGAGGTTTCTTATCCAATGAGGTCAATATACAAAAAAAAAAAATCACTTGGATATGCAAAACCTTTATGGAGTTATTACATGTCAAAGTGACACATATCAGATTTCCAAAATTTGGCTCTGTCACTAAGACGCAAACAGGCTTCATCACTAAAGGGTTAACTCTCTAAACATGCAAACATTTGGCTGAGCCGAACTTTCATGTGTATCGGGGATTGGGGAAACAGCTGGATGATCGAAAATTCATTGGACAGTTGTTTAAAAATGTATGAGCTCCTTAAAGCGGCCCTCTGGTTTTGGGAAAAAAAATTGTCCCAGGACCGGAGGAGGCTTGTATATTGACTGCAGTTGTTGTTCTCTGCCATCTCTCCAGTCCACTGTTTCAGAGTCCTGTATTTGGACATCCAAGATGGCCAATGCAATCTTCAGGATACCTAATCCCCCACAGTGCTTTGCTAGTTTTAGACTACCAATGCACGATCTCTGTTCTCTGAGGGGCGAATACCTTCATAGTACAGTGGTATACAGAAACACATGCGGTTCCAGGATTGTGTTATCTTTTCCTGCTTCTATGCGTAATATGTAATTATATTTCCTATACTAGTATACAGTGAGTCCAGGAGGTCTTCAGACCCTTTCAGGCCTCCCTAACACAGGTGTTTGCAGACATGCGTTTTTTTCGGTTTTGGCAGCATTGTCATGCACAGCTGAAAACACAGCCAAGGATGCTGAAAAAAATATATTAATACTCACCTAGTTGGTGCTGTCCGGGTCCCTGTCGCTGCTCTCCAGAGCTCCCGGCACTTGTCATCGCCAACAGAGTATCTTTTGCTAGTGACAGGGTTTGAAGACCCCGCCTCCAGCAAGAGATTGCTCTGATTGGCTAAGCCCACTGAGTATCAGCAGGCTCAGTCAATCACATCCAGTGCTGGATGCTTCAATCACAGCTGGCGCTCCTGTAGCAATCAGAGCAATCTCTCGCTAGGAGGCGGGGATTTCAATCCCCGTCACAAGCAATAGATGCTTTGTCGCCTTGACAATTGCTCGGCAGCCGACCCAGAGTTCCGGAGGACAGTGGTAGGGACCCCAACGGCGCCAGCTAGGTGAGTATTCCTTTTTTTTTTTCAGGTAGTGCAGCTATCGCTTGAAGTTTAAAAAATGTACAAAGATTTCTAACAATCTGTTGTCACTTCATCATTACGGAGTATTGAGTGCAGAATGATGGGGAAAAACCTGAATATTTTTTTGATTTGCACAAGGCCACAACATAACAAAATGTAAAAAAAAAGTGAAGGGGTCTGAAGATTTTCTGGACCAACAGTATATCATATTAATAGATTGTCAGTGCTGATTCCACATCAAATCCTTGGTGCAATCCACTTTGTGAACATGGCCTTACTTCATGCCAATATTCACACAGGCGACAAACTCGCGCAATTTTGTAGCGTTGCTACAATGCTACAAATCGCATGTATGTGAAGCCTATGCTTTCCTATGGGTTACTTCACACATGCGATGTTTTGTAGCATGCGACAAAACAACACAAAAACCTCACGGGTCCCGCTATATGCACACGACTCATGAGGTTTTGTAGCCCACGTTACTCTATGGAGCCTTTCCTCCCTGTTGCATCGCATCGCACGAAAACACAATTTTTGTGCGATACAACTTTGACAGTAGGAAATCCTTCTGTTAAAGCTAAAATTTAAGCCTTGGCTGCAGAAAAAAAAACAAAAAACACATACATCACCTGTACCGTGCTGTCAGCCCGGCCGCATCTTCTCCCCGGGTCCCCGGCAGTGATCTTCTGGCTATTACCCCGAAAATCCTCGCATGTGGTACTACAAAGTCGCAGTATCACCGCGAGAATAGCAGCGATATCACACGGACCAGCGATGCGATTTCGCTGCGATATTCTCACAGCAATGCCGTGTTGCCCGTGTGAACGAGGCCTAAAGAACATTTTTAAGAATGTGATCAGTTTTTCTCATTACTGTATTCTCTAAAAGCAGTTTCAGTATTATTGTCCACTCCATAGGTCGACGACCCAGTAGGTTAAAAAAAATTACAAATTTGAAAAAAAAAAATTTAATTGATCATTTTCAATTTCCTGCAGATTTCAATTAAAATTCAAATTTAATTTCTAAGAAAAAAAAAAGATTTAATCCCAGTGAACCGAGTAGCCTACCTGATACTGGGTACTGGGGAAGCGTTTTCTTCACGATACCCTCACCATATTACGCTTTCCTATGCCAGTCTCCCTCTAGACCTTACTAAATAAATTACGCCGGTGTACTTGGTAGCCATCACTTTTATTTGTAGCCAGAATCTTACTTCAATTACTATGTTCTTAAAAGCCAGCAAAATCTGAAAAAAAGGAATTATTAACATAGCAATAGGTACTGCATGACAAGTTTAGGATGGATTGGCACCAGGCATTGCATTAGAGAAATGGATACCCTGCCCAGGGGAACCGCTGACCTAAACTGCAAAGGAAAGCATCTGGCACAGTTTTACAGATCTGTACGGCTTGTCACTGTAGATTTACAAAGGTAAGGTTCCCTGCTTGGGCTACGCTGCCATACACTTTCAGTCTGGTAATTCATCATCTTCTATATGCCCCTGTTGTTTAAGTCTGTGCCCATTTAAAGCCATTCATATCTGAAAAAGTATAGTTTTCACCACTGATAGGTTTTATGTAAAAGTGTGATATTTAATCCCCTGATTAAAATGCAGTACAGTATTTTTTTTTTTCCTTATTCCAAAATGTGGCGCCTTCTTCCCCGATTATTATGCCATGTTTCCCCTGCTTCTATGTAATAATTTGTTCTGTACTAGTATATGTCATATTGCCATATTTTCCAGATTAGCAGCTATTGGCTAATCGGCTCTATGACTCAAATCGACTGTCCAATCAATCACTTTCCATATGATGTCAGAGCTGATTGGCAGTTTTCAGTTAAGACATCCTTCACTCAGTAGGATCCTAGCAGTAATCAGTGTTACCATGACTAAATACTAGCGCTTTTTTGCAGTGGCAGTACCCGGCACCCATAGGCTGACATTGTAAAAAAAAAAAAAATAATGTATGCTGCATGGTATGTGTTTTTTTTTTTTATTGTCCTGCAGTACCATGTCAGGCCACTGTGCAATGTATGGAGCTGGCTGCTCTGGCCATAAAGCAACTTTGTACAGTAAAACACCAGCCCGAGCAATCAACTTATCATGGGGGGTTCCAGGTAGAGCACAGTCTTAGGGGAAATCCAGATGGGGCAGATTTGCTGTGGAAATTCTGTGGCATTTACAGTAGCAGCAAAGAGAATGAGATCTTGAAAATCTCGTCTACAATCTGCGGAAATAATGCGCACAAAACCTGTGCGGAAATTGACATGCCGCCATTTTCACAGCGGAATTCAGCTCTTCTCAATGAGGTGGTGAATTCTGCACAGAAATATGCAATAAAACCTGTTTAGAAATCCACACCAAATGGACCTTTCCGCTGCAAATTAGCCCCTATGTGGACCCAGCCTTAAGGTCTAATGTACACGGGTGGGTGTGATTTGCGGACGATCTGCAAGTCAAGCTGTCCATAGGGAAACCTGGGCATCCACAAATGAAATAAAGCATGCAAATTTGACTTTCGAACCTCTTGGTCAGAAAAACAAGTTGCAGCGTGCTCCATTTCTGTGTGGATCCCGCAGGGACGGCTTCGATTGAAGTCAATGGAAGCCGTCCGATCCACTCGCCGTCCACAATTGTATTGCGGATGGGCATAGGATTCCGCGGGAGAGCAGGAGTTTAAAGAAGAAACTCCACTGCGCATGCGTGACGGCGTGCTGGCGCTTTCACACATATTTGCAGTGAAGAAGGTATAAGACCTGGACAGGTGCGCAGAGGATCCGGATGGGTAAGCAGGGTCCTCAGCCGCGGGCAGGATCAGATTCCGCTGCGGTTTCTCGCATGCAGTATCCATCCGCCCATGGACATTGGGCCCTAATCAGTTAGGGAAAGTAGCAAGCGACATCTTGGACACCTTATTATACATTTTACTGCTTTTATTGCATATGTGTACACTTTTTGATTCTTTCCTCTTATGCACTCAAACCCTTTTTAGTTCTTTATTTTTGGTAGAAGACCTCAATACTGAGTCTGAACCTGCTGTTTTGGGGACTCCTATGGCACCAGATGACAATAAAACAAGTTTACAAAAAACATACCTTCATGGCTACAACATACTTCAGTCCCTTAACCCTTTCCCACTGCAGCCCTTTTTCTCATTTTCTACTTTCCTCCCCACTTTCAAAAAATCCTAAGTCTTTTATTTTTCTGTTTCACACCTACACAACGGCCTGTTTCTTGCGAGACGAGTTGTAATTTTCAATGGTATGATTTAATGTAGCGCATAATATACTGGAAAACCTTTAAGCAGTTCCAAGTGGGGAGAAAAGGAAAAAATACAACGGTGCAGTTTTTGGGGACCGTTTGTAATGTTATTACATTACCACATTTTGCATAGTTGTTTTCAATATAGAACCACTTAAAATACATTTTAAGGGTGTAATTCAGACGACCGTATATCATCCCTCTCTGCCTCTGGGAGGGCGGGAAGGTGGCGGAGCTAAGTTTCATGACGTAGCTCTGCCTCCATTCCGCCCCTCCCATTGCAAATAGTGGCGAGAGGCGGTGAGGGGGCGGGAGCTCAGTGCACTGCTCCCGGCTCTTCCAGCCTCCTCCCCGTGCAGAGAGGGACGTCGTATATTGGCCGGGCATGAAAACCCAGCCGATATACGGTCGTCTGAATGCGCCCTAAAAAAGCAAATTTTTGCTTTCCGTCAGCATTCTTTGAACCCATAAACTTTTTACTTTTGCAGGGATTGTGGACTATGTGAGGGCTCTTTATTTGCACGCCAACATTTAGTGTTTTTTTTGGGTACCATTCTGGGGCACATGGGACTTCTACATTGCTTGATACAGGGTGATCAAGAAAACGCAATTCTGACATTGTATGTACATGTGTGTGTTTGTGTGTGTGTATGTATATATATATATATATATATATATATATATATATATATATATGTATATATATATATATATATATATATATATATGTGTATATATATATACATAATTTCCTGACTATGTTCGCCACGTGGGATTAAAAATGTTTTATTTTGATAATCTGGACTTTTGCGGACGCAGTGATAAATCATTTTCATTTTTTTTAATTTTTGAGGAGAGGACCAGAAAAATAAGGGATTTTAAAGTTTTACTACTTATTTTTGGTAATATTTAATAAAACTTTGTTTTTCACTTCTATTTTCCATCTTTTAGACCGGTCTCACACAAGCTGGTCTGATTCTGTGCGTGGGAGGCCCACAGCGGATTTCGGCTTTGAGCCCTGCCGGTGACCCTTTATAAGGCCACATAATTGTATTGTGTATGACCGTGTACTCACGCAGGCGGTCATGCGCAGTACAGCTTTTTTTTGGTCTGTATTTCCCTCGCCGTCGCTTAGCGATGACACAGGTACCCACAGCCCATATAGAATGTAATTGCATTTGGGCTGCGGGTATATCCGCGACCATACAGCACAGTGGGCTCTCTGGTCGAGTATTCAACAGTAAAATACAAGAGTATTGCGCAATTCCGACACACTAATGTGAGCAGAATTCTTTAGTCCCATGTATTTCATTGTACAGCGTATTACAGCAGATCACAAGATCGCGGAATTCGCTATTCAAATCCAGTTGCGTGAGACCGACCGAAGTCCCCTTAGTGAACTTGAACTTCCGATTATTTGATAGCTGATACAGTATAATGCAATATCCTAGTATTGCATTATACCGCGTTTTGACAGGCTATCTATAAAGACACGCTGCACACACATCTTTATAAGCAATTAGTCACAGCAGTCCCTAGCTGCCATGACACAACCCAACGGTACTTCTCCAATCGCCCTGCAATGTGATGGCAGACATTTAAATAGTTAACAGACCTAATCGGCTCCAGAGCCCTCTCCATACACGGACACCTGTATGAGGCGGGTCAGGAAAGGGTTGTGCAAAGTTTTAAAGTTATCTTTTATCCATAGCTTGGGGGATAACTTCCTGATTATTAGGGGTTGTCCGCTGGGACCTCCTCCAATCCCAAGATCGGAGGTCCGATTGGTCCCCAAGTGAGTGGAGCGAAGGTCGTGCAGGTGCGCTGCTGCTATATTTACTTCAATGACCACACCGGAGTTTGCCGAAGCGCTTGACCTCTGTAATCTCTGGTGCTATCATTGAAGTTAATGGAGTGGCAGCGCTCTTGTACATATAGAGTCAAAGAAAGTCCAGCCTGTCGAGAATCACATGAAGAAGCTTTATTATACAAGATAGCAGGAGTATAAACCATGCGCAGGTCTAGAAATATATACATCATCCCATGAATAAGCACTATTGCTCGGAAGGCATGTTTTTTTTTTAGACATGTATGGCTTTTTCTCCTGTTGCCTTGTATAATAAAACTTCTTCATGTGATTCTTGATGTGTTATAGGGAAAGTTAGGGGGCAGGAAGGGTGTCGTCTCTCCTTAAGGAGAGCACCCAAAAAGTGTGTGGAGACACCTAGGGGTTGAGTGGGTCGTGGGATGGCATCGTCTCTCCCCAAGGCAACACCCAGAAAGGCTGTGAGAAGACACCTGAGAGGTGAATGAGGAGACTTATAAGGCTATGCTAGCTCCTCTGGGTAATTTTATGCAAATAAGGAAGATGGAACAATACCTCTGCAGCGCCACCGATTGGATGGCAGCATTGATTTGAAGGAATGCTTCCATCCAATAGGTGGCGCGCCAGGGGAACATAGGTATACTGTGGATTTTGAAATCCACAGCACTCTGTATTTGTTGCAGGAATGTTGTGGAAGTCATCCATTGCAATGCAATGAGTGAATTCCGCATTAGAATCCGCCTACACGTATTGTGCATATTTTCTTTGCTAGCTTCATACCCCGTGGTGATCAGATACTTCTCAGCAACCCTGGCGAGTTTTCATGGCATCCTGGGTGATATTACCCTGTTTTTCCAAAAACAAAACAGAGTCTTATATTAATTTAGGATCCAAAAGATTTTACTTTTTCCCATGTATAACTGCCTGGGCACTATTTAAATTGACTTTTTTATTACCTGTACCTAGTGCTTTTTTATTAGGGCTTATAGTTCAAGCATCCTGGAAAATCCTAAATAATCATACTGCATCCTCAAAAATCTTGAAAAATCATACTAGGGCTTATTTTGGGGGTAGGTCTTACTTTCAGGGAAACATGGTAGCTGCTACGGTATATACCATACTGGTATAAAACATGTTCATTTCCCTGTTTCTGATGTATTCTCTCACTTAATGACTCTAGTATGTATGTTCTTTCATGGGAAAAGAGCATTTACATTTAATAAATTCACAAATTTTAACAATTTTCATGTATACATGATTTTATTTTGCAACATAGAAGTCGTAAGAGTAATGATGAACATCTTACATTATACAGCCTCACATACTATACTTATTTGTAAGGCCTCATTATCACAGGGCGACAAAGTTGTCGATTTTTTTTTTCTCACGTTGCGACAATGCTACAAATCGTATGTATGTGAAGCCCATGCTTTCCTATGGGCTACTTCACACGTGTGATGTTTTGTAGCATGCGACAACCTGACACAAAAGCCTTGCAGATCCCACAATATGCCCGCGACACGTGTGGTTTTGTAGCCCATGTTTTCCTATGGAGTCTTCCTCTCTGTTGCATCGCACACAAAAAAAAAATCCTCGCATGTGGTGCTACAAAATCGCGCTATCACCGTGAGAAACCGCAGCGATATCGCACGGACCAGCGATCAGATATCGCTGCAATTTGCTCGCGGTGATGCCGTGTCGCCCGTGTGAACAAGGCCTTACAGCTTTGGAGGCGAGGAGAGGGGGAGCCCAGCTACTAAATTTGCACCAATCTGACTTTTTTTAGTGGAATCGATTTTTTTTGAGCGCCGTGTGAGTCTGATTTATCACATCACAACGCACAAACTTGCAATGTTCGTACGATGCGTTTTCAACATTATCAACTCCTGTTGTAGTCTATCTCGCAAGAAAAACGCACGAGAAAATCGCAAGCATCAGTGATGCGATGTGAGATGATTTTCCAGGATAAAACATCGCTCACATTGAGACATCGCATGAGCAAATATCCGAAATTGTTGCGAGTTGAGCCTTAGGCTACAAATTCATACACAATGTGCATCAGGTAGTCGGAGAAGCTGTTGCAGCCATCTTTGTTTGCCCCGGTCCGAAGGGTCGCCTTAATTTGTCAAATGATGTCTTTGTTCTGTAAATGCAAACCATATGTGACATTACAGACGATGACATCACCGGTCACCGAAGCGCACTAACGGGATCTTTTCCTTGGTATCGTAATATTTCTAATGGTGTGGCGGTCTAGATAAACGCTCTCCATAGTGGATCATACGAATGGCCTTTGTTGTCAGGGAATCATTAACAACTCAATGGCCTGCGGTTGAGATGGAGTTAAACCATTGTGTGTTCGGCTTCTCCGGTGACAAGGGGAGGGGTGCAGTGGTGACTTCCCTCTTGTACAACATGAGATTTATACCTTGATCCATCATGCAGCTTGGCAGCTCTGCCATCAAGACCGAGGAGACAAAAGGCCATGGGGGTGGAGCGAAGGCCGGGCCCACTGACATAGACAAAATGTGCTCAGCTGCAGTCCGTCAGGTGCTTTATCTCCACCCTATGACCTTGAGCTTACAGATCTTGGCACATGTTCCTAGAAAGCTGGCCCCAGCACACTGGTTACATAGTTTCCATGTCAAGATATCTCGCATACTCTCCAGGTTTTCCTGGACTTTCTGAAGGTCTTACAAGGCCTGGAAACCTAGAAATGCACACAGCATTCACATTTGGAGTAAGTTGTGTATTTCGGTAGGTTTTAGTAAGGGGATTGTTAATTTTGACCAACGTTGAAGACCTCCGCTCCTGAATTCGAAGGCTTTTCCGCGTTATACTTGCATCCGAAGCGATTAATATAAAATATCACATGCCGCAGCTCTGGTTACTGGACAAGTTTTCCCTACTTTCACGCGCTGTCTTGTGGTAGTAGCAAAGTTACTATGTGCTCATATACTACTACGTGTCAACACATTTCAGATTCTCAGTCCCCTATTTGGAGGTACAGGAGCCAGGGGCATAGCTGGAGTTGAATGAGCCTCAGGGCCAATTTTGGACCTGCCTCCACCCCAGCTTGGTTGCACAGGTCCAATAGCATTGCCTGAAGCAGATCTAATTGAAAGTGGTGCTCACCCTGGGATCTAGATGGGCCTAGGACATGTTTAATTCCATTCCTTTTTCCAAAAATGGAACAGCGAGAGCCCTGACGCAGGTGTGAATTGGCCCTTAACATGGTATATTCAGATGTGCTTAAAAAATAAATCGCAGCGTGCCCTATTTTGGTCTGTATTCATGGACCCATTAAAGTCTATGGATGAGTTAAAAAAAAATGCAGTGAACACATATTCACCGCAAGTTTTGTTTTTGCGCACCCTGTGCTCCATGAGTTGTGACAAAACTGACATTACTTGGGCTTTTTTTTTCTTTTTTTCGCGTACGTGAAAAACGGATCACGCATGGATGCTACACTGATGTAAACAAAAATGCTTATAGGCACATACACTCGGTTTTTAATAACCGAAACCGCATCCACCAGGGGTGTAACTACAGAGGATACAGGGGATGTGGTTGCACCCGGGCCCAGGAGCCTTAGGGGGCCCATAAGGCTTCTCTTCTCCATATAGGGAACCCAGTACGATGAGTAAAGCATTATAGTTGGGGGCCCTGTTACAAGTTTTGCATCGGGGCCCAGGAGCTTCAAGTTACTCCTTTGGCATCCACCATTCTAAACAATACTCTTTATCGTGTCCTATTTGTATCAGTTACTTCACTACAGCCAATCATCTCTGAGCTTTAGCGGTCAGTATGTAGTTGTTATGGTATATGTGTCATATTACACTATACGCAATATCACAAAAGCAAGAGGCAAACTGAATAGTGAAGTCGACAGATAAGCAATGACAGGTGATGTATGCGTGGGAAGCTCCGTCTAATAGTCCTCTGGGGATTCTCATATAATTTGTATGAGATGAGGATTTTATCATGCTTGAAGATGAAACTACACATTATTGCAGGAGTGCTAAGCTCCTTCTAGATGGAGACTGTCCGCAAGGAGAAATAATCTGAGAAGAACTTGTAATAAGGCCAAACAGCCTTACAGGATGCTTATACACCTTGTTCTACACTCGGACGCCGTTTGTATCCAAGCTGAATTGCAGATGTAATACATATGTGTCCCAAGTTTCGCTATATTTTTGACAAAGGGCACCAGCCCGAAACGTTAACGTTGCAAACTATTGTGAACATCTGGATTACTTCAAGAAACCTTATGAGCATGTCAAGATTCTAGCGTGTGCTGTCCAACTGCGTGCTGCTGCGTCCATGAAAGTCCGATCTATCAAAAAAGCACGCAGTCGGCAGAAAAAGAAAAAAATTCCAGAATTGCACCTTTTTAGTCACCCGGTCTCCAAAAAAAAAAAACGTAATAAAAAGTTATCAAAAAGTTGTATGTGCTCTAATTAGAGATGAGCGAACGTACTCGGATAAGCACTACTCGTCCGAGTAATGTGCTTTATCCGAGTACCGCTGTACTCGGGGCTAAAGATTCGGGGAGCGCCGCTGCTGACAGGTGAGTTGCGGCGGGGAGCGGGGCAGAGCGGGCGGGAGAGAAGGAGAGAAAGATCTCCCCTCCGTTCCTTCCCGCTCTCCCCTGCAGCTCCCCGCTCCGCGGCGCTCCCCGAATCTTTAGCCCCGAGTACAGCGATACTCGGATAAAGCCCATTACTCGGACGAGTAGTGCTTATCCGAGTACGTTCGCTCATCTCTAACTCTAATGTAATGTTATAGAGACAGGACTGATAGCTGGCCAATTATGCTGCACCTTGGAGGCCTCTTTAAGGGCTTTTACCCACTAGCGTTCTATTTAACTCTGCGATATTGCAGCGGTTTTTTCAAAGGGACTTTCTAATGTTAAAATCGCATCGCATGAAAATCGCAAACGCACAAACTTGCGATTTTTCTGCGATGCGATTTTAACACGAGAAAGGCCCATTGAAGAAAACGCAGCGATATCGCAGCGTTAAAAAAAAAAAGAACGCTAGTGGGTAGAAGCCCTAAAGGTGTTGTCCAACTTCTAGCTGTTTTGCTGCAGGAAGCGAATAGCTCCATACATTTTACAGTGGCCCAGGCTTGTACTGAGTCGCAATAAAGTGAATGGGACTCAGACAGCAGTACCAACCCAGGCCACTGTACAATGTACGGAGCTGTCCCCTTCCTGCAGCAAAACAGCTAGAAGTTTGACAACCCTTTTAAAGAGCCCTCTCAGGTGCAGTATAATTGGCCAGCTGCAGAACATGCACCCTTTCTCTGCCACACAGACTACATGGCATGTCTGTAATTAGTGGTGTAAGTATGCCACTCTGCCATAGTATATAAAATCCTGTTTTACATGGACAAGTTATGATAACCGTGCTCTGTGGTGGAGGGCTTTATTCTGGTGGGATCCTACTACTCTAAAGCTATCAGTCCTGTCTCTATAACATTACATTTTGGTTTTGACTGGTGTGGCTTTAGAGATAAGGGCTTCTGTAAAGGGTGTGAACCCTGTCCATAAAGGGTTAAAGGTGGTAGGATTGATTTCGGCCTTTCAGCTGTAGGGTTCCAGTGAACTGAAGTGACCTTTATCTCTCTCTGTCCCTATCCTATAGACTGAAGAGGCAGCCGACTCAGGCACAGACCCTCAGGGCTTTCTTCAGCTTGTCACACCTAATATTAATGTATCCTTCCTGACCCCATTCCATTCCCATAGTGCCGAAATGGTTTCACTTGGAAATCTTCCCAAAATAAATCTTACTTCATTATTTTTGAGGGAACCAAGTACATTGGTGTGACACTGGCACGCCATGCTTTATGTAATGATATTATTACCCCTGCCCACGTTCTGGAGGCTCTCCGAAATAGTCATATTAGCCACGTTTATCATGCAACTCCTTCTATCTGTTCTATCTAACTACTTATTAAAAATGATTTTCCGATTTGAAACCCTGTACTTTTAATGACGCTCAAGATACATAAATATGATATAAATAGACACAGAAACCCAAAAAGTTTTGTTACACAACGGCAAAAATGTTTTCCATATCAGGGGTGTTCAACGTGAGCCCCCTTTGTCACTTTAGTAAAGTTCCTGCCATACACGTTGTAGGGTATCACAACTGACTCATGCAATGGCCTCTGTGATGTGGACTCGCAGGTCGTACATGGTGGGTGGTAAGGGGGCATGTAGACTATCTATAACAACCCCCTTCCCCAGAGGTAAAAAAGCACACGGCGTAAGGTGAGGCCAAGGAAAATGTTTGCTATTGTCACGACCTGCATGGCCAGTCTATCTGTTTGGTAGTCACCCAATAAGTTGACTTCATTGCGAAAATGGGGGATGCCCCGTCCTGTTGGAAGATGAAACCTGGGATTTTCTGTTCCAGCTGCGGCAGACACCATATTTGTATGATGTCCAGGTACGAAATCCCCGGGATTCCCTCCTCATAGAAAAAAGTGATAGTTCAAATACATTCACCTTGCGTTTTCCCTCCCCTAGATTGTATACTCTCGCAGAAAGCATCGCCTCTAGAGATGAGCGAATCTACTCGGTTCGGGTGTTTTTGCACTCGAGCACCGCTTTTTCCGAGTAACTGACTACTCGGACGAAAAGATTTGGGGTGCGCCGGGGGTTGCAGAGGGGAGTGGGGGGGGGGGGGGGGAGAGAGCTCCCCCTGTTCCCCACTGCTACCCCCCTGCTCCACCACGCCGCCCCCTGAATCTTTTCGTCCGAGTAGTCAGTTACTTGGAAAAAGCGGTGCTCGAGTGCAAAAGCACCCGAACCGAGTACGCTCAATCATCTCTAATCGCCTCGCTTTACCGTCTGGTTTTAGGGCCTGTAACGATTGCATTCGGTAGGGATAACATCGCAAACGGTTGCATATGAGTCTTCCATACAGTCGGCTGCGGGACATCCAATCCTCTGCTCGCTCTGACCGTGGATTTCAGAGGACTCTATGTGAAACTTGCACTCTCCATTGTTTCCACGCTTACTGGTGGGCGGCTGGATGATTTTCACTTATAAATTGTGTGCTCTCTGGGGGAATCCTCACCAAACGTTATAGACGTGAAAATCAAGGACATAAGAGATTCTCCTGCCTTTGTTGGCAGACGTTTTTTCACAGATCCCCCAAGCAAAGATCTATGGATGTGAATAATCCGCAGCCCGTACGCAATTAACATTACGTATGAGCGGCAGAAACGCTCAGAACTTCATAGGAAAATAGATTTTAAGTAGAGATGAGCGAATCTACTCGGTTCGGGTGTTTTTGAACTCGAGCACCGCTTTTTCCGAGTAACTCACTACTCGGACGAAAAGATTCGGAGTGCGCTGGGGGTTGCAGAGGGGAGTGGTTGGGGAGAGAGAGCTCCCCCCTGTTCCCCACTGCTACCCCCCACTCCACTACGCCGCCCCCCCGGCGGTACTGCATGAGGTTACACGTTGGATAGGCTCTGACAGCAGAGAGGCTGGCAATATATAGTAAGAGAACCCCGACGGACGTCTTCCAACATCAGAGCTGTACAGCCTTAAATCATAATGTCTTCAGAGGTCAGATAGTGGATTGGAAAGGGTTAATGCTTTACCGTTATGTAAACGTGCTGGTGTCTGTAGCTAGCACGTGAACGCACCGCCGCCAATTTACGGATAAAACTGTATTTTCAATATACTGTATAGTCTTGAATACCTTTTTATTTCCTAGTCATGTCCAAAGTTCAGAACATAAAATACAAGCTGTAGAGTTTTTCTATCTCGGTGGCGTGCTTCAGACCGTAATTACTGCTAGACTTGTTTTATGTCTTTTTGCTATGTGATGGGTAAACAACATTTTTTATTTGTGTATGGTTGAAAGCGTGTCACTGCACTGGTATTTCTAACAGGAACACATGTGGAGACGGCAGATGTTAGCACAGTTTTCGGTGCAGGTTCCGTACCAGATCTGTGACCCATTCATTTGGAAAGCCTGCCAAGGGGGCAGACATTAAAGGGATGTTCCCATCTCGGTTTTTCTTAGCCAAGATGGGAAACCGCTGCTATAATTACCGGCCATCCGACTAAAGCCTACAGAAATAGCCCAGCGCTGTTTCCGTAGCTCTCATTCGCTTCAATGTGAGCTATGTAAACAGCGCTGGGCTGAAGGGCTCAACTGCTTCCGATGAGTGTCAGAAATACAGCGCCGGGTTTTCCTATTTCAGCCATGAAAAGTTGAGATGGGAAAACCCCTTTAATTTATAGAGTTGCTATCCAATAGGTGGCACTTGGGTCACTTTCTTCCTCTAGGAGGATAGTCTATTTACATATCCGTTTTCCTAGGGAGCATTGCCGGGCCTACAAGACTCCCTAGGCCAACTTTGCAGAGAAACTTTATTCCCTGCAGTACTTGTGGGAATGCTGTAGATTTTTTTTGAGCTGAGTCAATCGGGGGTTGTTAAACCAGTGGTCACTTACATTATTGTGTATGGTGTTGAAGATTCTACAACTTAAAGGGAATGTGTCATCAGAAAACGACCAATTATATAGATCGCATTTTTATGTTAAACATATTTTTTAAGAATTTGTGGAGATTTTCTTTTAAACTTTTGGTCACAATTTGTATATATATTTTTTTAATCCTAAAATCTTGCATTTTTCACATTGACCACAGAGCCTTATACTAGTCTGTGACTTCCTGATCTGTAGAAAAAAACTTTGCAGCAGTCATCTCACTAACATCACAGGCAGGATTATACCGAAAGATAACACCTCTCTGTAGATAACACAGGATCCACCATTCATATAAGCTGTGACTATCTACCCCCCCCCCCCCTCCCTGCAAAATGACGTCTGCAGGTCACAGACCATGTCTAGTACAGTCTCCCATACAAGTCAGTGATTCAGTTCTGTCCATTGTGTGAATGGCCCGTGAAGGTACCGTAAAGCAGCTCTCTTAATTCTCTAAATGTAGCTCAGGAAAGATGGCCACCCCACTAACCCATGTATAAACAGTAGAATAAAAAATTCTAAAATCAGACAATAAAAACAGATGAGAAAAATGGCAAACGTTACATTATCTTAATTAGTTTAAAAACAATTTTGGTGATATAGTCCCTTCAAAATGTGCAACATATAAGTAACGTGAATCCAGACTAATAGGGCTTTGATAGAAGAACAAAGGAGCTCTTCTGCATCTCCTGTATAAATTCAGAGAAAACAATTATGTGATGTTTCATCAGACCCCCCCATGTAAAGGCCCATTTAGACACAACGATTATCGCTCAAAATTCGCTCAAAAGACATCTTTCATTTTTCTGCCGAACGATGAATTTCAGTTCGGCCTGAAATACATCGTTCGGCAGAAGAGCTGATAAGCAGGACCGCACACTGTGTTCTGCCCAGGGAGCGCTGATTTCATTGTCTCAGCTGTCAGCCCCGTGACAGAACAAAGGGAATTTATTCAGAGAACAGCGGCAGCCTTAAACCTAAGTAGGATGCTTACACCTTTATAATAAATTCGACACATCTTAGCCAGCCCATGCGACATAACATCAAATCTATGAACGAGTCTAGATTTGCACTATTTATGCCAGTTTCCCGCTCCCCACCCCTCCTCCCTCTGTCAGCCTTTTATATGCCGCAGTTGCATTGACAGCAATATATAAGGGGTTAAATAACTGGGGTCGTTGCTTTCTCCAGACCCAGCCATTACAGCTGGAGCCCTGCTGTCATTACACAGCCAAACGTCACGTTCACAGGCTTCTGATACAGGGCCGTAAAAAGGTGTATGCATCAGAATAAAGCTGCTTTACAGACGCTATCAAAAGGCGTACTCATGGTCGTTAAGAGGTTAAAGAACATTTGTGTTTGGTGATATCTATTCAGGAAATAAATGTTTGCTACTATGTTAGACTTTTATAACACAGATACATTTTCATCTCCAAATTCATTAACAGGAGTATATAAAGAGAAGGCTACATTCACACCTGCGTTTTGCCTCCCAGTCATAATTCCATTTCTCTGTTCCATTTCCTGAGCAGAGAAACGGAATTAAAACTTCCCGGCTCAGGAAACAGAACAGAGAAATGGAATTATGACTGAAAAGCAAAACGCAGGTGTGAATGTACACTAATGTCAGGCTCACAGGAGCGTATCTCACTGCATGCCACCCGGGAGAGACAAGCTTGCGGTAGGCAACAAGTATGCAATGACATTGCAATGTCATTGCATACTTGCTGCGTGCAGCCAATCGCCATGTACTATCTTGGCGTGCATGTACACGTAATACACACCAAGATAGAACATGCTGCGTGTATTTTGAGCAATTCGTGTGAGGAGCAACATGGCCACCTATGGGAGATTGGTACAGAAAATTATGCACGCAAAACTCATGCACATAATACGATGTGACCTTCTTCCTGTGTGAAGTGACCCGGCCTCATGTCCACGGGGAAAATGGAATTCAAAAATCTGCGTGAGTCTCCCGTGTGTGAGATCTGCACCCATAGGGAATCATTGTGCACCTGCAGGTAATTAAATACCTGTGAGTGTCATTTTTTCCTGGTATGCAGATCGCACAGTGAGAGAACACCTGCAGCATGTTCCATTTTCTGCGGTTTTCCCGCACTGACGGCTTTCATTGAAGCCAATAGAAGCCGCCTGATCCGCGATACAGCTGCGGATGACATTGTGGCTTTGTCGTAGATCCGCAGGAAAGCAGGAGTTTAAAAATAATAACAGTAGGCACAGCGCATGTGCGCAGCACACCGCCACTGTCGCAAGCGCATCCGCTGTGCAGAAGAAAGAAGATCCAGCCACGACGGAGGGGGGAACCGCGCCGTGTCCAGACAGGTGAGTATAATGTATTTTTGGGCCTCATGGCTGCAGACATGGGTGGAATCTGCTGCCAGATCCTGCACTGGGAAACCATGCGTACCCGTGGACAAGAGGCCTTAGGCCTCAAGTCTACGGCACGTGCAGATTTTTCATGCTGATTTCCGCAGCGGATGCACTGCAAGTTAAAATTAAATTGATTTTTCATTGCTTGCGGAAGATCGCAGATTGCGTTTTTTTTCTGTACGGAAATAATGTATTTGTGGATGCATTGCGTATCTTGAGCTCCCATAGAGATGAATGGAGCACATCCATGTGTGATCCGCGGTAAAATGGAGCATGCTGCGATTTATTATCCACACGTGGTATCCACAAATCCAATAAAAACGGATCCGCAGGTATTAAATGATGACCAATGCTTCCCTATGTGTGGCTTAATTTGCGGATCTCACGCAAATCAAATCCGCCGTGGACATTGGACCTTAATCTGGTTGCCAGTTTGGGTGAAACTACGTATTCCCGTCCTAGGCTTCTCAAAAACCTTTGTAACTTATTTACAGGGTCGATGACATTTTTAGTTGTATGACATTAGACGTTTGTTCAGGATACAGAGCAAACATAACACGTGCCAGGGCTATATGAATTGGGAACATTGGTTTATAAGTACAGAGTGGGGCGACCTGCAAGTCAAGGCTGATAGTCCAGAATGGTGAGGACTTGTCTCATTTTTCCATTATCATGGGAAGCTTGCAAAGCTCCTGGGTGGATTGGCCAGTCCAGCACCATGAAGGTAGTATGTATTCATAGTAGGCCGCTTTCTATTAAACATCCTGACTTTGAATTACAGTCATACCTCTACTTTCGTCACCTTCTTCTTTAGCCTGTTTCCAGTTTTGCAGATTCTCCTTCGCCTCCACTCTCGTTGCCTGCTTCTAGTTTTGCCGCCGGCCCACGTGACCTCACTGTCCAATCACAGCCATTCATGGATTGCTCCAATCACAGCCATTAATGGATGAATGGCTGTGACTGGAGCATCCAGCGCTGGCTGTGATTGGCTGAGCAGGCTGTCACTCAGCTGACTCAGCCAATAAGAGCTATCTCTTGCTGGAGTTGGAGATTTCAATCCCCGTCACTAGCGAGATGCTCTGCTGGCTTAACAAATGCCCAGCAGCCTGCACGGAGGTCGAGAGAGTGGCCCCCGGGACACTGACGGCACCTCGCAATGTGCAAAAATGTGGTTTGGCGTGTGTTTTTGAATGTCGAGACCGAATTAATTGGATTTACATTGATTCCTATGGAAATATTTGCCTTGAGTTTCATTGGTTTCCAATTTAGCCGATTGCTTGTGGACGGATTACCAACGAAACTAGAGGTGTGACTGTCCTGTACCCTTTATTATCCTAATGTGACTAACTCATTTTTAATTTTTTTGGTATTTCCCAGTGACCTGCCGGATAGTCCTACCGTGATGTGGGATGAACGTCTCCTCTCTTCTCTGATATTAAACCACATTCAGGAGAAGAACATTGATCTGGTGAGTGGATGCTTCTCTCCAAACCATCCTTAAAATATATCTAACTTTTCTGGTGACTTTTCAGAATAAACTCTGTGTGTGGACATGAGGAATAACACCATTTTTGGTGTTTTTATGGCTTTTTTTCCCTGCATTTAGCACCGGTTTACTCTTTGATAGGCTGTATATCTAATTCTCAGTTCTCTCAGAATTGGTGGGACGAGCCTGCTGTCTCTATATCTTCTTTACACTGTGCACAGAGAACTGCAGATTATGCTTTCTAAGGCCACTCTCACACAGGCGCTTGAAAAAATGCTGCATTTCTTAACTGCGTTTTCAGCTGCGTTGACATGCGATTTTTCTTAACTGTGTCTTCAGCTGCAGTTTCAACACAGTTATGAACGCAGCCAAGCAAGCTGATAATGCCAGAACTGAAAAAACGCGGTAACCACAATCTACCACATTTTCAGCAGCGCTGAAAACACACCCCGTTCATTTCAATGGGCTTCTCAGACATGCGCTAAAACACAGCGTTTTTCAAGCGCTGTCTGTTCTATTTTCATGCGTTTTTGCGATTTTAAAACGCAATGCTTTGCCCATTGAAATGAATGTGGTGCTTTTTTTTAAGCGCTGCTGAAAATGCAGTAGAATGTGGTTACCATGTTTTTGACTGTGTTTGTTCGGTTCTGGCATTATCAGCTTGCTTGGCTGCATTTATAACTGTGCCGTAAATGCAGCTGGAAACGCAGTCAAACGCTGGCAAAAAAGCATGTCAACGCAGCTGAAAATGCAGTAAACATGGCGTTTTTTTACAAGCGCATGCGTGATAGTGACCTAACTCTCTGTAGCACACACAAACATAACAAGATAGAGGAAACTACAGAAGAACAGAGTAGCGTAAATGTTATTTTTGTTTCTAAAACGCAGTAAACAATCACAGGTAGTGTATGTTTTTTCTCTGGTTTCACTCCTCCTACTCCACTCTGCTGTCATAGACTTCAGTGAGCATGATGACTCACCCCCCGCCCACTCCCTACACTCCCTGTTCTGACAACTCCAGTAACAGAGATAACATAACTTGAAAACTGGGGCTCACACAAAATTCATGGAGCCCCATTTCAAAACTCTGAATGGGGCCTTCTAACCCACTGAATCTTTATCCCCCGAACCACAGGCCAATGGTAAAAATGTGACCACATACTCATACTATCATGCTGACACTGGCTGGAGTGCTCAGGCACCATCGGAATCCTCCCTCAGTCTCCTATATGCTGTAAAGAGACGTTCGGAAAAAGAGGAGTCCCATGGTGCCCTGAGTATGCCGTCCGGCATCAGAAGTACAGTTTGAGTATGTAATCACATTTGTACTGTTGGCCGGTGGTTTGGGGATAAAGGTTCCGTAAGGGTGGGAAGGGGGGCTTTTCGGCTCGAGCCCACCTGCCCTGCAGGACCCATAGCAGTTGCATGTCCTGCCTCTATTGGCAGCACACCACTGTTTGACAGCAAGCGGTGGGCAGCAAGTTAAGAGGAAGGGAGACATCTAGTGGCCAACTATTTAGAGGCTTTTTTCAGCACAAAAACATCGTTTTAGGTAAATAAAGTAAATAGCAGTTTTGCTAGTTATCACACTAGCTGTCCTATAGGCACAAGTTGTTTGAAAAGTTAGTGACATTTCCGAATGCTCTTCCCTACCCCAACCGTACCTTTTATTGTTATATTAACTTTATAAGCATCTACAGCATTTATTGTATTCTTAAAGGTTTTTTCAGAAATCTTATATGTAAAATTAGTATTATAACATAAGAAAGCGTGTGTTCTGCCCACAATTCACAGAATATCCTTGTGTGGCCTGTCGCTACACTTGGCAGACACCTGACGTTAACACCCTAACGTCACATTAAAATGGGAAAAACCCTCGTGAAAATGTCACTTTTTTTATTTTTGATCTTGAAATTGGAAAAACCCTCACGAAAATGTCACTTTTTAATTGTAGATCTTGAATTTACCGTATGTCTCATGGAAATACAGTTGGCACAGAACGTAGTCGCCTTAACTGCACTTTTAACCCCTTAGTGACAACTAATTTTAGCTGTAAGAACCAGTTAATTGTTTCCTCTTTTGTATACTTTTTCTTCAATGTAGCTGTATGACACCTTGTAGTTTGCGGGACGAATTCTAGTTCTTATATGACCAAAATACAAGAAAGACCACATTACTGTCATTGCTGGATAACTGGAATCTCATAATGCTGAGGATTATGTCCAATGTGTTTATTCAATCTTAAAGCCACACTGCACAATATGTTTCTACTCTTCTGGGGTCTTCATCAGGTGAATAGAGCCTGAATTTCAAAAGGCTCATCAAATGCCCACATCAGATAAAGTAAACGGTCCCTTAGACTATTCCGTAACGTTAACCTGCCCTAACCGTAGACTCAGTGCTAACACATCAACAGGATGGAGAGACTTAACATTCTTACAACTTTTTGTGTTCAAAACAAAGTTATTAGTGCCCGCCTTTCTCTAAAGTAGTGAAGATTATCCACAAGTGTAATTTAATTCCATTAATACCCAAATCCAGACCTGCAGAGTTTAAAGTGACCTTCCAGCCGCCAAGATTTATTCACTGGATAGGTGGTAAATGTTAGATTTGCAGTGGTTAGATCAATGAGTCTCACTTCAACTTCACCATATTGAATGTTTCCATCCTTCCTACAGAAATTGAGTGGTGTGGCAGCGGGCATGCTTTTTACCTCTGTTCCATTCAACCCCAGTTGTGGGATCTGGGTTCTTAGTAGTCAAAACTTCCCACTAGTAAGTGACTGTACAGTGGCATACAGTGTGTGTATGTGTATATATATACACATACACACGCACACTATATATCTCAGCTGTTACCTGTTATTTTGGTTAGCTATTTCTTTCTATATGAATCTCTCAACCTCTTCTTTCTCTAATGGTCATGGGGAGGGTGCATCTGTGCTGATGGAGAAGATGACTAGAAACTAGAGACTGGGGGAGGGCAAAAAGAGAAACGGGGGGGGGGGGGGGGGGGCAGACAGTGTAGATAACAACCTAGGATCAAGTAATGGGAATGGGGGTCAAGCAGGGGGTGGGGTTAGTACAGGTAGAATTGGCAGAACAGATAATAGTAGCATAATCAATATAAAGAACAACAAGCACTGTATTAATTGTATGGCAACAAATGCAAGAAGTCTGATCAGTAAAGTGGGGGAGCTTGAAGCAATATATATATATTCACTTCTTTATTTATTGTGGGAAGAGCTACAGAGTGCATGAAAAAAAAAGTGTCCCTTTAAGGACTATTATGCAATAATAAGTAGCACCGAATCTCCCTTGCAGGAGATAGTATCAATGTGTTCTGTACACCTCCTCTCCCTGTCCATACAGCCCGCATGAAAAACAAAATTTTCCAGTTTATGTAGACCCTGAGCCCTCTAGTGGTAGTAGTGAGGTAGGTCAAAAATCAAGAACAGAGTATCAATCTTGTATTTTGATGTCATCACTCAGTAAGTTTTTATTCACTTTCCCCTATTTATTCATTTATTTATAGTATGTAGCTTACTGTGTAAGTAGGTATCATTCTTATTACTTATTGGTCACATAGAAAAAAAAAATCTAAATGCAACAAATTGTCCATCCCTAGTGAGTTTGCATTTGCAAATTAGGAATCCTGGAGTGCCCCTACCTGACTTTGGGTGCACGTATTGTGAAAATTTGGAAAAATGCACAATTTCTGTTGGCTTTTGTGCCCCCATTAACCCCTTCAGTGGCAGGTTTCCTACCACCCTGTCAGACCCACCAGGGCAGGTTTTTTAAAATGGTCTAATCATTGAATTTCAACCAATTTTGCAGTTGCGTCTCAAGAGCCATAACTTTTTCATTTTTCCATTGACATGGCCATATGAGGGCTTGTTTTTTGCGGGACAAGTTGTGATTTTTTAAACAGGGGGGAGGAAAAAAAGAAATGGAGAAAGAAGAAAAAAAGGGGCCATGTCATTAAGGGGTTAAATAATGTATTAACTTCCTTCTCTGGGTCATTACGACGCATGGATACCACATGTGTGATTTTATTTTTGATTTTTTACAAAGTAAAGGGAGACAAGTGTTTTTATAATTTTTTTAAATAATTTTTTTACTTTTTTTTTTTTTTTTACTTTTGTTTTTTTTTTTGTCCCTTTAGGGGACTTCCACAGGGACCCATCAGGACCCCCTGATCACATTCCGGGGGTCCGATGGTGACAGCCCTTTACATGCTGCAGTGACAGCCCTTTACATGCTGCAGTCACATAGACTGCAGCATGTAAAGGGTTAACACAACAGAGATCGGAGGTTTTCTCTGATCTCTGCTGTAAGAGCTGGTACCTAGCTGTTCTCTGACAGCCAAGCACCAGCTCTCTCTGCCACAGAGACCCTCGGCTTGCTTCTGACAAGCCGATGGTCTCTATGGCAACCTGTAAACAAAGCAGGAGACTTAGAAGCAGGAGATTGCCGGCATATCGGCAATATCTTCTGCTGGTTTTTCAAAGCCCTTGCTTTGTTCTCTCTGGGTCTGTGCAGGCAGAGCACAATGTTACAGCTTGTGGCATTGTGCTCTGCAGCTCCCATAGTGATACATAGCCCGGAAAATTTCCGGGCTATATCACTATCGGCAGTGGAGCTCGTCCCGGAAATTTCCGGGCGTGCCACTCAAGGGGTTATAGGATGCATGAATAATAATAACTATGGCCCAGCAGAATTTTTTAACTCACCAATGCAGACATTAACAACAGAATTACGACTCTCTAGGCATCTCAAACAAACACAGCTATGTATCATCTAAATGTATTAATGCTTTATTCCGTAAAACACAATGAATTTAAAATAAATAACTAGCCACAAAAATAGCAATAAATTATCCACCGCTGAGTACTCATGGCAGGAGTCGATCTACTATCATTTCCTTTATCCTTTCGAACACCATTGTTTTCATAAGAAATGCATATCTATTATAATCCTCCCCAAATATCTCATTATAGGCTTGTTCCTTGCACTTAAAGGGGATGTCCAGTTGAAAGCTATTGATGGCCTATCCTTTGGATAGGCCATTAATAGTAAATAGTCTAGGATCTTTCCCCTCAGACCTCCACTGATCAACTCTTCTCTGGGTCGATGTACTCGTTTACTGAGCTGATTTCTGCAGGAAGCAAACGGCTCCTGGATTGGTATTGCAGGCCTGAATCCCATTGAAGTAAATGACCTGTAATCTATATATATATAAAGATGAAAGCCCTCACTGACTGACTGATTCGCCACTAATTCTCTAACTTCCCAGTGTTGTATAAATGTAAAATTTGGCAGGAGCATTCTTTAGATCCTAAATAGGAAAAGTAAAGGGGGTCACAACTTGATTATTCATTGCTAAGTGCAAAAGTATTGACACCTCTATGTAATATAACTTCCTAGTGTCATACAAAAATGAAATTTGGCACGAGCATTCTTTAGGTCCTAAATAGGAAAAGTAAACAGGTCACAACTCGATTATTCAATGCTAATTGCAAAAGCAAATGCACCCCTATGTAATGTAACTTCCCGATGTCGTACTAGCTTGAAATTTGGCACAAGCATTCCTTAGCTCCTAAGTGAGGAGAGTGGGAGGGGTGTCACATTCTGCAGGGGGACATCGGTACATGCAGCCTGAGGAGAATCTCATGCTCCTCTATGTGTATATATATTTTATTCCTCGGTTTCTCTAAAGTAACCTTGACTTCATAAAATTTTCCGTGTGAACATAGCGTAGACACCTGTATCAAATTAACTCGGGCGAGGCCGAGTATATCAGCTAGTGCAATATAAGTCTGACTACTGCAGTGAGAACAGAGCTGTCTGCTTCCTACTGAAATCAACTAGGTGCACAAGCACAGCAGCCTAGAGAACTGCTGATTGGCAGAGTTTGCTGGCAACAGACCTCTACCAATCCACTATTGATGACCTACCCATAGTTTATAACTAAACAACCCCTTTAAATATTTGACTCGTGCACTTGGCATTCCAATTATTATGTGAATAAGCTACTCCTGTTAATTTTTTTGTATTAAATGCAGATTTTGCCGGGAACACGGGCAGCTCAGAGGTTTTTTTTTACATAAATTAAAATCCAACCCTCATACAGCATACTAAGAAAATCATTAAAAAACAGCTATTCTCACCATGTAATGTTTTAACATATATCGCCAGGATATGCCATTGGTTGGGATCCGACCTCTGGGGACCCTGAGGACAAAGGCATTGAATTAATGGGTTGCAGCACTGAAATAGCCCCATTGTTTTGCTAAATCTGCGTTGCGGTATTTGCCATCACCATCCCTTCTGTGTTGGGCAAACCTCTATCTGCATCATTTCCACATAAAAAAAAACATGTCCAAATCCGTACTATTGGTTTAGATTTTGATGTGGATTTTGGAATGGATCCTCTGCTGATTTCACCCTTTCAGTAGAAGGGGTGAAGTTTGCTGTGCATCCACACTAAAATCTACATCAATGATGCAAATTTTGACTTGAAAATTATGTAGATTTTGGTGTAGATTTTTCACTTCATGTAAACCTACCCTAAGGGCAGTTGTACCGGACTCGATATGAGCTGGATGATGAGCGTCAATCATAGAGATCAGCGTTCGTTTAACTAGCCTTCATACAAGTTGCTTTAGAAATTATGGTGGAAGAACAGTCATACATACAATCATTCGCCCCCTGTATGTCATGTTTCGCAGGCCTCCCTCACACAGGCGTTTGCAGAAATGCAGTGTTTTTCAACGCTGCTTTTACTGCAGATTCCACTCGGTTTCAGCAGCGCTGGCATGCGTTATGCCAGCGTTTTGGTTGCGTTTTCAGCACAGCTGTAAGTGCAGCCAGGGCTGCTGATAAAAGAAAAAAATCAATACTCACCTAGCTGGTGAAGTCGCTGTCCCTGGCGCCGCTGTCGGAACCTTGTGAAGCCGTCCAATTGCTCTGATTGGCTTAGCGCCGCTGAGTGGCAGCTGGCAGAGCCAATCAGAGCCAGCAATGGATGTGTCCAATCACAGCTATTCAATGAATGAATGGCTGTGATTGAACGCATACAGTGCTGGGTGTGATTAGCTGAGTGGGCTGTCAATCAGCGGCGCTCAGCCAATCGGAGCAATCTCTCGTTGGAGGCAGGGATTTCAAATCCCCGGCACCAGAGAAAAAGTTCCCCTGCTGGCTGACGAGTCCCGAGAGCGCCGCCGGGGACAGCGACATCTGGCAATGTAGCTAGGGCGTTTAGCGCTGCCAAAAGCGCGGTACCAAATTGTGCCGCATTTTCGGCAGCGCTGAAACCGTTGCATATTCATTTCAATGGGCAACACAGGGCTGAAAATGGCCAAAAATAGGACATGCAACGCTGTAAAAGTGCATCGTTGAAGACTCTGCATTCTCAGCCTTGTGTGAGCAGGTCCATTGAAATGAATAGGAACCTCGTACAGCGTTTAGCGCTGCGCTGAAAAAGCAGCGCTAAACGCTGTACAAAAAAAACCCTGCGTGAAGGAGGCCTCAGCAGTATAATCCCCATTTACACGGGAATATGTGTTGCTGACAATGATGGCAAAATGTGATCAGCCAAAGAACGGGCGATTGCTCCATTCTTGGCTGACCTTTACATGGCCTGATCATCGGATAATGAACATTTGTGCCAGATTATCTGTGCATGTAAAAGGGCCTTTAGGCTCTTTGCACATCTAGTAGATGTAGTGCATGGTTGAGAGCAGCGCTGTGTCAGGCAAAACTCAGAAAAGCCGCAGCGATCTGTAATGTCGTCAAACCCACCATTGATTGTGATAAACTATAAAAACCAATTAATTGCCACGGCCCTGGCATATCAGTTTTGAGGACTACAGGACCCGTTTAGTTTGTCTGTGTAGCTAATCTCCTGACTTGGATCTTCTTCCCTTCAGTTATTGATTTGTTTGATGTATTTTCAGGTGATCACATTTGATGAGGGAGGAGTCAGTGGACATTCCAACCATATCGCCTTGTACCACGCAGTAAGGTAGTGTGCCCTCTCTTATCACACGTTTTATTACCAAGTTTATTGCCAACCTCTATCTTCTTATACAGCTTTGTATGCCACAAACAACCCAGTTTATAATTCCGTCATGCTTTTTATCAGTTCTACCTATGTAACTACCAAGTGTTGGAGCTACAGTGAGCTGACTCAGTGATTGTTGTCTCGCAGCAGTCGGATCCTGAGGTCAAATATTGTGCTATTTTGTGGTGCTGCAAAATAAAAAAATTATAAAAATGGTTGTCGAATCTGAATGAAGGAGGAACGATAGAGCGTTCCTTTATCTGTCGCCTTTCTTTAGCATTCATTCACACATTAAAAATACGGGGGGACGAAGTCTGTTACAAAATGGACAATCCAGGAGAGGCGACAAGTCATCTTTAAGACCTCATTCACAGACACAAAATCCTCATTGGAAAAATTTGACGCAAATTTGCCCCATAATCTAAGGCTCAGCTATGGATTTCATTTTAAATGCCACGGATTCAGATGGCAAATCTTTGAGTGGTCACCCTACATGCGGAAGTTACATCAAGAATTGAAATAGCAATTCTTTTTTTCTACACTGCAAATTTAAAAATCCAGCATGTGGAAAAATTTGCGGCAGATGAACTACAACGTGGATTCCCATTGAATTTAATGGGGTGCTAAAGGGATGCGGATTCCAGACACAATCCATATCAGAATCCACATACAGAAAATTCTGTATGATCCCAAGGTTGCTTACACATCTGTAAAGTACTGTCAAATAATACCTGCCGCACCTGGTCCTCACCTGTATTATATCCTGACATTATGAATTTCTTTTCTCCAGGTAGTAGTAGAAGTCCAGTCTCAATCTCTTATTTTCCCAATATACCTCATCACGTCCCTTGCTTCTCTCCTCTTTCTTCCTTCTTTCACAGTTTTCTTTCCTTCATCTCCCTCTATATTAGATGAGCATAATTATTAGAGATGAGCGAGTATACTCGCTAAGGCACATTACTTGAGCGAGTAGTGCCTTAGCCAAGTATCTCCCCGCTCGTCTCTAAAGATTCGTGGACTGGCGGAGGCCAGGGAGCGGCGGGGGAGAGCGGGGAGGAACGGAGAGGAGATCTCTCTCTCCCTCTCTCCTCCCCCCGCTCCCCGCCGCAACTCACCTGTCACCTGCGCCGGCCCCCGAATCTTTAGAGACGAGCGGGGAGATACTCGGCTAAGGCACTACTCGCTCAAGTAATGTGCCTTAGCGAGTATACTCGCTCATCTCAAATAATTATGTTATTTAGTTCTCATGTATGCTGTGCTGCCCCTCTACACTATCCTACTAAATGTAATTGGACTCCTAGGTAAGCATCAAAAGTAGTATTTATTTCCATATGTTAATACTTAATGGGGCTCCTTTGGCTCTAATGACATCCGATACTCTCCGTGACATACCTAACATCTGATAGACTTTAGCTGGTATTTCCCTCCATTCATCCTGCAAACTTCTCGCAATTTCTCTCAAAGATGATTGACGCTTTTCATATATCCTGACCTGACTTTCCAGTTTATCCCAAAGATGTTCAGTAGGGTTCAGGTCAGGACTTTGTTCAGGCCAGGCCAATCATGTAACAATCATATCCTCAAACCAATGTAAAAGAGTGAAGGATTTGTTATAAGCCATGTTTTCTTGTTGAAAGTATGGCTGACCATTCTCAGAGTATGTACTGATGAAGTTCAAGAAAAAACTGGGAATAAAGCGCCACCCTTAGATCCACATGTACATATGCACAAAAAAATCTCAGTTTTTATTTGATAAAAACAGCTTAGAATCTGAGATTTTTTTTCATGACTAAAGATTTGTGTATGTGCATGTACACCTAAGGGTTGCACCTTATTCCCAGTTTTTTCTTGACCTTCATCACTACATTTATTATACGTCAACCCATGGGTTGTACGGATACTGGGTTGGCTGCACCCAATTTCCCATACACATACCTCTTTTACTACCTCACCACCAGGATACGTAATTAGGATGAATGAGTACCTTTCCACCACTGTACTTTCCATATCCGCTACTATTCCCAGAGTATTACCACATTGTCAGCAGCACATTATTGTCTAGTATGTCAAGTACACCTCCGTGTTCATGGTTCCTGTCACTACAACCAACAGTTGTCGCCCCTACAACCATAACGGAACCTCCGCTGTACTTAAAGGGATATTCTGGATATACAAAGTTGCTGCCAAATGAATGATACTCAAAAGTTATTCAAGTTTGCAATGTGCTTCTGTTTTGGATTTTGTGTCTGTAGCTCTAAAGGCCATTACCATCTCCAGAGGTTGCCTTGGAGATGACCAGTAGGCATTCCATCGTGACAGGCTTGCCTAGTAGGAACAACCTTTTTGTTCAGCTCTCGGTACTGGATGGCTGACCAATACCAGGGCAGCAGTTAGTGAGGACGCAAGGAAGGAAGGACAGAGTGGGGAATTGTGTGAAATGTAGTTTCAAGCTGCATATGGGCAGGGATGCGGCGGTCGTCTTGGAAAATAATGATGCAGCTAAATATCAGAAATGAAGGGCAGGATAAGAAGGTAATGGCTGCTCGATTTATACCCATAACCAGCTGGGCATAAACATGGAGCAAACACCTCTCATAGCTGCGATTTTTGAAAATTCACTTCACAACCGGAATACCCCTTTAACTGTTGGCATAACAGCCATTCCTAGGCATCCTCCGCACCCAGGTACCCCATAGAACGTTGTTCAACTGTCCAATGACAACGCTCCTTACACCATTGTAGATGGCGCGATGCATTACACTTTATGATGTACGGTGTGTGCAGTGGTATATCCCATGTATCCAATAGCGTGCAGTCCCCTTCATAAACTATGGCTGACACCTCCAAGGCTCTGCATGTTATGTAGTATGATTTGGACACAGGAAATGCTAATAAGATATGATCTATTCTGCTGATAGGAGGGGTCCAAATACTTTTGGCAGGATGTACATTGTGGACATATTAGTTGGGCATTGTTTTGGGTAATCCTTTCGGTGAAGAGGAAAAATATTTTGCTGGAGGAAAGATCAACTCCCTCCATCTACTACGTTATCCATGTAGTAGATGGAGGGAGATCTCTGCAATCCGTGGGGTTCGTATGTTTTTAGGCTGCACAGGACCTCTTTTGAGCCCCGGGTTTTATCCCTGTGTGTACTTAGATTTAGGGCCTTCACATCAGATGTCTTCTGCCTGTCGATCAACACTTATTCAGTGGTTTTATATGGGCAGATGATCGCCGGTATAGAGACATGTAATTGCTACTTCGATCACTCCTTCCTATGTGGATAGTATTCGTCGGCAGCTCATCTCCCTGTTTATGGGGGGTGATGCGCAGTCAATAAATGTTCATAGGCACGCATGAAAGATCCAGTCAGCTGACGAAAGAGCATTCGCTTCTTTGTCGGCTAAATGGTGGCATATTCATACGGCCCAATCGGACAAATGAATTACGAACATTCATGTCTGGTTATCATCCCGTGTAAATGGGCCTTTAGCTATCTGCATGCGTCTTCCTGCTTGGTACAGAGCCTTGCCTGCTGATCTCTCTACCCTGGCCGCCATTGTTGGCGTGTCATATGGACACATCAGGAAGATAGTTGTAAGAGCAGCATCACACCCTCACACAGGAGCAATGAAACAAACTGTCCTGGATGATGATCCTTCATTCATCCTATTAATCCTTTCCAATGCGCTGTCGGACATCTTTCTGCATTCTGATTGAAGCTTGTACAGCTCCAATGTCAGAAGACATCCGACAGGGTATTCTTACCGTCTATTGCCAGCCACTCTGCTGTCGGAGGCACGCACACACACTGGCTTTAGCGAGCTGATGGCACCGTTGTATAACAGCAAAAAGAGAAAGCCTTTCAGGAAACCCTCAATACAAAATTGTATTGGAAAGGGTTAATGTGCATTTCCAAAGAAAGTGGGATGAGAAGTCAGTATACAAGTGCGGGTTTCATATCATAGGCTATCACTCATGGACGAGCGTGATTGTTTTCCAAGTATGGGGTCTTTGCGGTGGATCCGTAGGTGACTATAGAGACCTATTCTGGATCCGCAGGTTCTTTCGCAGTGGGGACATTGGTTTCCAAGTGGAAGACGGTCCCGACAAGGGTTGGCTTGACGTGCTTTCCTCTTGATATGTCTCTCCTTGTCACCCTCCATTCATGCCTCTTCGAAATTCACAGTGCTGTTGGTAACGGCTGACCCCCAAATTGAGCGCTTGAGGGCCAGGTCTTCCGAGTTCTCAATGTCTATGCCACAGTTTTAATCTCTTTTGCTGTACACCAACATTCCGTGTTCCGTTCTTGAGTTCTCGAAAAAAAAAAAAGAGTGCACTCGCAGAGCTCAGACGGTGTTGTATTTCGGCGTCGATGTTAGCTTTTGTGGAGAGTTGGCTGCCAAGGTAGCGGAAATTATTCTGAGCCAAACATGAACAAAAGCGGAATACACCTGCACTTACTGGTATGTTGGCGTCCCATCCTACTTTCTTTGGACTTGTGTAATATTGACACGTGACTGCTGCCGCCAAACACAGACTGTTGAGGTCACATGGATCGATTGGGTATCACTGGAGGCCAGGGGAGACCGACGGGGATCAGGAAAGACTCCGGACTGAGCCAGCAGAAGCTGGTCAAGGTGAGTTAGGGGTCATTCACATGTAGTGGAAATGGTGCGGATTGGCCACTACGGAATTTCCTGTGGAGTTGCTGTGAAAAGTCTGGAAGGATTTCCTGCAGCATTTCTGCCCCGTACAAACCCACCCTAACATGAGCAGTAGGACTGTAACAGGGATCTTGCTGAACATTTACCATAAATTTTACGCCTCTGGTAAGATTTATGTACTGCAGATTCTAAAATAATGTCCAGTCTTATAAGGCTGCATTCACACAGGGCGGAATCTTGCGGTTTTTGCCGCGGCGAAAAACTGCCAGATTTCTGCCGGGAATGCGCAGCTTCAAAACCTACGGAACTTAGCCGCGGGTTTTGGAGCGGCATGGCCGCATGCTTTTCCATTGCGGTCGACGCTGCCACAGAGAGGAGTGCGGCCGCAATGGAAAAAAAATTAAATGGACATGCTGCGGCCGGGGAAAACGCGCCACAGCGCCGGCTTTGCCACGACAGATTAGCCACCCCGTGTGGACGAGATTTTTGACAAATCTCGTCCAGATGCCTGGATAATCAGGGGACTAGCGGCTGCAGGCGAACTTGCCGCAGCGAAATCCTGCACAGAATTTCCACGGCAAATCCGCCCTGTGTGAATTCAACCTAAGGGTACGCTCACGCATTCTGGTGTTGCAGCATTTCTTTTTGCAAATATTGCAAAATTGCATTAAAAACGCAATTTTTTTCTTTAAATCACTACGTTTTCTAGGTTTTGTTTTCTTTCACAATTAATGCAGTCCATAAAGCGCACGTTAGGACACAGCCTTGTTATGAAGCCGGTTTCGCTGTGTTTGTTGCTCCTGTTGTTCTCCAGTGACATGATGGCGGTTCAGTCTCTCATTCCTTTTTAGAATAGGCTTCTCTCGGTTTGCCCCTGACGTGTGCTTTTTGCTTTCAGCCAGCACAGTTTCTCCAGACTTGAGGTAATGGCCTTCCTCGGCGTCCATCTAATGTTTCTTTCATGCTGTTCTATAGGCTTTTCAATTGTGTCTATAAAATGCTCCTCGCTCCCCCACATTTGTGAATGCGGCTCCACCGGTTTCCACGGCGACTGTTATGTAAGAAGCCATTCATTAACCCGTCGGCAGATGGGTATCACGGATACTGTGGATACCAGGCTTTTCACTGAGCGGCCAGGGCTGTGATTTACTCCTACCAGAACTGGCGACGTTTTTAGTCAGAGCTTTCTTTTTTCCTCTCCAGCTATAATATTGTATACAGTCCACGAAGGTCATTATAGCTTTTAACCCCTTAGTCACTGTGGAAGATTGCTGCAACATGACTTGCTTCCAATAAAAATAAAATAAATCTTGTTATTTGTATAGCGCCAACTTATTCCGCAGCGCTTTCGAGTAATTTGTTTATTACCCCCTACCAAGCTGGGTACTCATTTCACAAACCTTGGAAGGATGGAAGGCTGAGTCAACCTTGAGCCGGCTACCTGAACCTTGCGGGGATTGAACTCGCAACCTTCTGGTCGTAAGTGAGAGCTTAGGACTGCATTTCTGATGTCTTAGCACTCTATACCACAAAAGGCTCTACATGGTTATCCTCCATGCTATGAAACTATGCCTCATAAGGATTCATCAACACAAGCATATTTGCGCCGCATATTACGCAGTGAACAGAACCTATTTATTTCAATGGGTTTGTTCATACGAGCATATTTATTCATGCAATCGCATGAAAAGATGCGTGGCTTGGCCTACTACACACTATAGAAGCCCAGTAAATTCAATAGGTGTGCGTAAATATGCGCATACGTTATACGCAGTGTATTTGCGCAAGCCAAAACATGGCAGAGTGGCCATAAGCGATTTTTCGGACGCGTCACTACGATACATATTTGCCTGACTGAAATGCACTAACGCCTGTGTGAACCGGCCCTAAAAGTTCATTGAATTAGAGCAAACTTCCTGGGGTCTCAGTTATCACTATTATTATTATTTTATCTATTTCCCAAACTGCCCGCCGCGGAATCCCCCCCTGCCAGCGGCATGAAGACATTACTTATCATTCCGGATCCTCTGCATGGCCATGGGGGTCGTCTGTCTTTTCCTTCATGGATGTAGGCAGGTGCCAGCAAGTTGGCCAGTCACCACCTCCCCGCACATGCGCAGTAGAGAGGTTTTTTTTTTTAAACCTCATGCTTTCCCGTGGGATCTGCGGCACGCCTGCAGTGACAGCTTCGAGTGTGCCGCAGATCGGACGGCTTCCATTGACTTCAAAATAGAGCATGCTGCGATTTGTTTCCTGGACCATGCTTTAATTAAGCTGCGGGCGCCCATGATTGTCTATGGGCGTCTTGTACTGCGGATCATCCAGGCAGATGCCGCGATTCAAACCCGCCCGTAGACATGAGCCCATAGTGGTACCATTTAACGCACTTTATAGTATACTGAAAAACATGGGGTGAGATGGAAAACAAATGCCATTGTACTATTTTGTGTGGGAGGTGGGCCTTGTTGTTACAGCATACACAGTGCAGCAAAAATTGTCAACTTTATTCTATGGCTCAGTACGATTACAAAGGCACCAAATTTATATAATTTTTTTTAAACACTTTTAAAAAATAAAATGCCTCTTTTTTTTTAATTGCTTTTTGTTCCTGTTGCCATTTTATGACTACCATAAATGTTTTAATTTTCCATCGATGGGGTTGTGTATGGGCTCGTTTTTTGAGGGATGACCTGTAGATTCTGTTAGTACCATTTTGGGATACATTTAACTTTTTGATTACGTTTTATTTAATTTTATCTTTTGAGATGACGTGGCCAAAAATGCACGATTCTGGCAATGCATATTTTTTTATGATAGCATTCAACCTGCTGGATAGATTACAAATTATTTTAATATATTAGACTTTTACAGATATGGCAATACCAAATATGTTTTTTTTAGTTGGGGAAGTGAGGTTTTTAAAATGTTTAATAGTCTTTATTTCTTATAATTAAAAAAAACTTGATTTCACTTATTTTTACTTTTTTTTGTCCCCTAAGGGGACTTGAGCTAGCACTTATACTATATACTGCAGTACTTCACAAGGCTCCAGGCTACCATGACACCCAAATGGCACCCTGCGATATCATTGGGGGGAAGGGAGAGCTAATTTGGGATAAAGAGGCAGCTCCTTTCCCTTTTTTGGACCATTTAAATACCACTTTAAATGCTGCTTTCAAAATTGACAGCCACGTCTGAAGGGTTAACAGCTGTGATCAGAGTTCTCTCCCGATCCCAGCTGTTTCAGACAGGTGTCCATTGTACATGTATAGAGGATGTTGCCAAGAAGTTAAAGGGGTTATGTGAGGAGGGAAATGCCCGATCCAGTTTAGGTGCAGTGGTGCCAGCACCTCCGCTTCCGGCCTCTTGTCAACATTCTAAAAGCAAACAAGCTACAACTCTTGGAATCTGAATTTCTTGGTAATTGTCTGGTTTTCCTAAAGTAGAGAATGAGATCCATCATCTTGTGTAGTTTTGTGAGCCACTTTCATGATAGGTGGAGCGGCACAAAATAAAAATGGCCAAAAGTTCAAGTGACCAAAGTTTATGGATATCGTTGCTGCCAGTGATATGACTTTGACTCTAGTATAAAGTTGTAGCAATGATATTATTCCCCGCGGTACTGGTGTACCTTGACGCCACCGAAAGCTAGGGGCAGACCTGGGTTTGCAAGAGTTAACGCCCCATGTCGAGCCCCTAGCTTCCAATTAGCTGCTTCTCTGTGTGTTCCATGGCCCACGCTCTGCACTGGCCACACTAATGGAGTGCAGTGCTTCGGCGTCGGTGGAGGGTCAGGTAATTCACCACCTCGGCACTGCAAACAGTGTGTGCCGCTCTTTACTGAGTTCCTTCGCTGCTGGCAGTGTGCACAACGGTGCTGTGGCTCACACAGTTCCCTGCCACTGTGGTCCGCTCCTCTGCTCCTGTCTCTCTGCACCCCGCAGCTGTGGCTCACAGTTTTCCCTGGCGCTGTGTTCCGCTGATCAGCTGCTGTCGCTGTGCAGGCCACTGATGTGCCTCCGAGAGGCTGCCGCGGCAGCAGGAGCAGAGGCAGCGCCGGTGAAAGTACGAGAGAGCCGCTGCCAGCGGTGGCTGCAGGACACCTGCCGGGAGACATGTCAGGAGAGCCCCAGCTGATAGCTGCAGCGTCTGCAGCAGAGGCAGTGCCAGCGGAAGGACAACAGAGCTGCCATCGGTGGCTGCAGAACACCTGGCGTGAGACACGGCAGCAGAGCCCCAGCTCGTAGCTGCAGTGTCTGCATGAATTTTGCATACCCTGGAGGGTTAGGGTGTATTCCCTGTGAGGCTTACATATAATGTAAGCCTAACACGAAAACAAACCTTAACCCTCCGGCCCAGGCAAAAATCCATGCCGACGCTGCTGCTAGGACCTTTCCTAAATGCTGTAATCGGCAGCTAGGTGTGTGACAGGGGCATTCCTCCTGTCAAACCCCTAGCTTCCGGTGGCATCAAGGTACACCAGTACCATTCCCCGTTCTGTGCCTTGGGAGGAGCATTGATCATCGGATTGGGCGATAAAATTAGGCTGATTTTTGCTAAATTGGATTGGATCATCCCAATCAGATTTTTAGCAAAAATCTATAAAATATCGGTTCTCTGTTTTGAGCAGCCAGGACAAGTGTGTTGGCTTAGCACTGCTGCCCTGCAGTGCTTGAGTTCTAGGTTTGAATCTGACTTTCACGGGGATTTGAACCTGGAACCCCACTATGCTAATCACTGGGCGCCGGCCGCCACCACCATCACCTCCACTGTTGTTCAAGGAGACCAAATTATAGAACCCGATTTTTACTCCTACTGATTTTAATGGAAGTTGGAATTGGGAGTTCGGATACACAATTATTTTTTAAAATCGGATTGGTCTCTTCCGACTCAATTATTTCAATAATTCTTGTTCAATACTAATTGGGAACCATATTTGACTCTTGGGCTTCTATATGAAGATGGGTCCAAGTCCAATCCCACATCTGCAGGCGCATTGGATCAAAAGGGCAAAATGTCTGTTTCACCAATTTTGGCTTCACCTGGGGACAGTAATGCTTCTCTTTTTATATCTGCAAAGCTCCATACAATTCAACCCCTGGGTTAGGCCAAATTGGATCAGCAAGGCCTTGAGAAAGTATTAATACATGAGCTACTCCAAAGCATGCATGGAAGGGCATCTTACGGAGGTTGTTCACTAATGCTGACAACAGGCAATGGTTTATTGGACAGTCCAACTAAAATCTTCAACAGTCTGCATTTTCCTTATATCAAGGCAAGCCAGTGAGAACAGGATGCAGAAGAGCCGTCTATAGTCACTAGCATCTGGTGTTGAATAGGTTTTGCCGAAGTTAGCAGATGCAGATAGAGTTCTTTTTCTTTCCCTTCTGTGTTCGTTCTAGAAAGCCTACCGGGAGAAAGTCCCCATAGATCTGTACACAATGTAGTCTACTGTACTCTCTGAGTGTGCCAACCCATAACTTCACCTTGCTACTTCTATTTTCCAGGTCTCCTCCAACCCTGCCTTCCTTTAAGTAACAGGCACTTCAGCATCTTTAACATTAGAAAACTTTTCAACAAGTGAACACTTGCATGTATAATACAGTAGCATTTCCCTCTTACACATATATGTAGCTCACCAGCGGTTGCTAGCTGCAGGTATTGTGCATTATATAATGGTTATATCTGTCACTACTGTTATAACCATTGGATAAATTCCTGCTGCATTGTTCACTTCACTTCATAGTTGTTGTTGGGGCAGTTGTTAGGCAATTGGTCCCTGAACCGTTGCATCGGATCAGCTGATGGCATCACTCAGCTTACTTTGTTCGAGAGGAGTTGCTAACCTCCCTTTAAATATAGGGTGTGTGTAGCACTATATAGAGTTGATAACTGATTATGGTATTTATCTACCAGTCCAGTGGTTCAGCTGTGCCTGACAAATGGTCCAACAAAACTCTAGAAGTGAACGATGCATACCTTTGATCATAACAGATATAACTAATAGTGAATAATAATACCTGCAGCTGGAGAGCTACATGTATGGAAGCCTAAGAATGTGGCTTACGATGCACTGGTTGAGGCACATCATCATAGAGTATTAACATCCAAAAGTACACTATGTTGACAAAATTATTGGGACACCCATGAATCTTGTGCTGCCAGGCAAAGGAGATTTGCAAATCAGATGTGTGAACATTAGGTATAAGGAGAGTATCACACAGGCATATACCAGTGCAGAATGTAACGAGATTTGGCGCATTTCCAATGGGGTATGGTGGTGGGATGTCACCTGAGTAACCAATCATTACAGGACATTACAAAGCTTTTGGACCTTCCAAAGTCAACTGCTGGCAATGTTATTCGGAATGGGAAAACATCTGCTCTGTGTGCAGTGCAGCCACGGTCGGGGAAACCTCATAAACTGACAAAATGTGGACAACGAAGCCTTGTATGAGCTGTGAAGGCATCGCGCACATTGTCTACCGAAACATTCACTCTGGAGGTTCACGGGTCACTGGCACCAGAATCATCCATAAAGAATTGCATGCGAACGGTTACCATGAATGAGCGGCTGCACACAAGCCCAATATCACAGCAGTAAATGCACAGACACGCCTGCGATGGTGCATTGAACGCCATTCTTGGACTGTGAATGAGTGGAAAGAAAGCGCTGTCGACAGCTAAATCAAAATACATCATCTTCCAATAAGATGGCGGCACCTGGGTCTGGCAGTTGCCTGGAGAGCCATTTCTACGCAACTGCATTGTTCCAACAGTGAAGTTTGGAGGAGGTTCTGTTATGGTGTGGGGGTGTTTCTCTGGGAAGAACGAGGGCCATTGCTAATCGTGAAGTCCACCCTCAATGCTAATGGTTACAGAGGCATTCCAGACAATGCGGCATTACCTACTTTAGTACAGCTTCATGTCTCTACCAATATAACTGAGCACCATGTCTTGCAGCACGCAGTGTTGAGGATTGGTTTGAGGAGCTGAACATCTGCAAACTTCATTGGTTAGCCCAAAGTCTGGATTTTAATCCCATCAAACATCTTAGGGACGAGCTAGAATGCCATATCCATGCATGCCCAACATGCCCATCGTCCCTCGCATCAATATCTGAAGTTCTCCTTAAGAAATGGAGGCAAATGCCTCCACACGTGTATCGGTATTTGATGGAAAGCATTCCTAAGAGGGCAACTGCAGTCACTGAGGCTAAAGGCAACCTAACATACTATTGAAAAATATGAAAAAATCAAATTTCATCACCAACTATGTGTATCCCAATACTTTTGTCAACATAGTGTAAATTGATAGCCAAAATAATATCAAAGACACCCGTAAGGGATATACCCCTGTGACGGCATATGGACATCAAGTCAGCTGATGTTCTTGAGATGACCCCCTTTAAAGATCTACTGATTAAATCCTTAATTTATAACTAGGAAACCCTCAACGTATTCCCTTCTAGTTTCACAGTCTACTGGCCACCTTTCTAATAAGGCTGAAAAAAAGACATTGATGGATGTGGGAGAGTCTAGGGTTTCAGGGGCAGCGTAAAAATAGCAACACTTTCCATATTGTACTGGTGCATCTAGAATTGGATTTCTTGGGCATCTCAGGATACAAAAAATTCTCATCATGGACACCCTCATTCAATTCCACATGAGTAGGTATAGTATTTTGAAAGAGACTGATCGGCCATCAAATATGGCTGCCTACAATGTTTATGGTGTGACATCAGTCCACACCAAGAGTGTGCACTACATTGGTGCCCTACTACTAAACTATGATGTAAAGGCACTGATATAAACTATTTTGTGATCAGATGTAATACAGGAACAACTTTAGTAAACAACCTATTAACTTTAGTAGATGAAGAAAGGGCTAGCTTCTAAGAACCTTGTCCATGGGGAGCAGAATAAAGGCATCCGTAACAGGAGAGAGGACTAACAGAGACCATTATCACCTGATTTGATTGCACACAGACAGTTTCCATGATGCTTTTAGGTTTCATGACATCACTATGAATAATCAGTAGAAATTACATTTTAGGCGACAACCTCCTCCTGGTCCTGTGCAACCTAATATGCCCTCAGTTGAGCTTCAAAGAAGTGGAGCCTTTCCTCCAGTTGGCTTGGGTCCCATAGTCAGATATTAAGACTTTCAGAAAACTTTGCCTTACTGGAATCACAAGCCACATTTGAGTTTGATTTCAAAGGAAAATGAGTATTCAATGCATTAATGTGATCATTTATCCAATTTACAGTTCCATAGGCTGTATCTTGAAGAAGAACACTTTGTCCTCACTTTTCCACAGTATCTTCTTTCAGTAGCCTCTGAAAATGGATTTTTGGAGTTTAATAAGGTAAAACAGGACTGCTAACCGGATCAATGGATGTGGATCCACAACGCCACAGCCTGGTTTGGCTTTGTGACGACTTTTGAGGTGACACGTGAGGCACCCTGGTCTTCGGATTTTATTCCTATTAGTTGGGATGTGGGCCTCCCTGTTGGTTCCCGAGGCAGTTATTCAGGAACTAGTCCCAGTACTGTGACAGCTGACACTACTTAAAGCAACCTTCTGGTTTTGGGGCAAAATTCTGTCCTAGCCATTGTGGAGTCTTATACCATCTAGCTATGACTTTATAATGGCTTTCCTGAAGCAAGATACAAGGAGAGAGACCGAAGGAGGTCTGCAGGATCAGTTTTATGTCTGATGTAGTGAGGGTTATCTTAAGTTCTTTTTCCCACGATGATAGGAACGCTGGTTTGTAGGCGGCTGTGGGGGCGATGAACCTGTTGCGAATACTGGATATGGAGCTATTGTTTGGGTGACTTTTAAAAGTCTTCTCAAAGGGGGTCTCCGGCCTCATTGATTTGGAGGTTTTCTGGAACTCACCAAATGTTTGTGTTATTTGAGCTTTTTGCAAAAAGGAGAGAGGGAGCTGCGGAGCCAGCGCCTCCAGTATGTCCGCTGGTTTTCTGTGCATTTGTGTTTGTAGGTCGCCTAAATTAAATAGTGCAAATCTCTTCCATAGATTTCTGGAGACGCAATCCGACGGCCGGTTTAGGTACCTATTGAGGGTGCATATTGGCGTTATGGGGGAGGGGTCTGGGGCCAAGGAGCGTCTATACTTGTCCCAGACCTCGCATGGACCCCTTAGGAGCGGATTGAAATTTTTGGATCTATATTTATTTTTGGTTGGGTACCAGAGTTCCTTCAGGAAGGAGTCTCCTACACCTCCTTTGGCCAATGTACGCTAACAACTATCTCTGTGTATGGTCTATGGAAATTTGAATGTCTCAATTAATGCAAAACCTTAATAAAAATTTGATTTAAAAAAATTCTGTCCTAGGACCAGGCAGTCAGGTGTATTATCTGCTGTTCTTGCCTACTGATGTCCTTGCGATTAACTTGTTTGAGGTCCTGTTTTTAGTCATTCAAGATGGTCGCTGCAATTTTCTAGCAACATAATGCACACTGTGCACTGCTTTCTGATTGGCCAGCACTGTTCACATGAGCAACTTTGGCCAACAAATTAAGTACAGTAATTCAGGCCATAGGTCAGGGCAGGTAGAAGACAAAAGTGTAGTCAATGTCACGAAACTTGAAAGCATCTGAAGCAGACCAGAAGGACCTTAATACCTAAATGGTTGTAAATGTTTTACGAACTGATTATTTTAATTGGCAAGGACTTCAGGATAAACTACATTTTTAGTGTACCAGCTTCCATCTGAGCATACCCCTTGAACTGTTCGCTGTCCACGTCTTGGTCTTCCACGTTTTGGGGACATGGCAACAGTCAAACTGGTAAGCACTTGATTAGAATATTGCTTAGCAACACTTGACTCTCCCTAGTGGCGCTGTTGACTGAAGCACAACCGTGCCATTAGACTTGACATAGGAACTTCGACCTTGCCTGACAGGTCACTCAATTTAGCAAACTCAAATTTTAGGATTTTACGGTGGTGGTGAGCATGTAACAAATCTGATGATAACAAAATCATTCACCAAAGGTCATGCAAAGGAGTCAAAGTGTGGTGCAAGAAAAAGCCTGTAGGCTTATAAAATTATGTTTACTGCTAAATATTTAAAGGGCCACTTCAGTAATTCACTATGTAGCTATCCCCATAGTATATTTAAATGCAAAATATATGAGAAAAAATCTCAGTGCTCCGTTAGAAATAAACAGATTCCCTATTCAGGGTCCTACTTGTTGTGGGGTGCCTGATCCTATGGCACCCCTACAATCTCAGAAGGCGTGTAATAAAGGTAAGGAGATGATCCTTGGTCAAATTCTTTAATGGCGACGCGTTTCGACCTGGTTCCTAAGCCTTTTTCAAGCATATACCTTTCCAGGTGGAATGGAAAGAGTCCTTAGAATAGACGTTATCCTGATAGACCTGGCTGGCGCCGTCTGCATTGGCAGGGACCAGACGGTGCCAGCCAGGTCTATCAGGATAACGTCTATTCTAAGGACTCTTTCCATTGCACCTCGAAAGGTATATGCTTGAAAAATGCTTGGGAACCAGGCCGAAACGCGTCGCCATTAAAAAATTTGACCAAGGATCATCTCCTTACCTTTATTATACGCCTTCTGGGATTGTAGGGGTGCCATAGGATCAGGCACCCCACAACTAGTAAGACCCTGAATAGGGAATCTGTTTATTTCTAACTGAGCGCTGAGATTTTTTCTCATATATTTTGCATTTATTTCCTCTAACATATATATGTCTGGAGTCCACCTCATGCTGCTCTCCCTATTGGATGTCACTTATGGACCATTGGAATATGTAATACCCAGTACCCCTGGGTTTTAAAACTTATCCGGATTGGACGACTGACCGGACCTACCTATAGTGGGCCGGCTGAATTGGGGTGAATCCATTGATTTATTCCCATTATAATTTCATACACCCACTACAGTACACCACTGGAGCGCCGCTTCTGACTGCTGTTTTTCATAGTATATTTAAGTGAGTTAGTGTTACTTTGATTAGTTATTCCTTCCTATCTGAGACTCCTGGCCTCTATTTCCTTAGATCGTTATCAGCTCAGATCTACTTGGGGGTTATGTATTCAGTTACTAATTACTTTTTCAGTTTGCATTACGCTGTTACATGGCTCTACCACAGAAACCGCTTAGAGTGGGACAGTTACTGATGATAATCACACATCTCCTGTCACACAGTCATAATAGAGGAGAACACAGCTCATCCAACTGACGGTATACTTATGGTCTGTAGCTTTTTAATTGACTATAGAAGTTAATGATAATTAAACTTTACCCTGTAGGCAGAAATAGTAATAGCCTTTCGCTAATACTATGCAGTTGCATCATGGGATAGATGTCAAAGTGAAACCGAAAACTCACCATTAAGATGGTGCCTGATAAGCATCAGACAGGTGGCTGCACTGAAGTGGCTAACAATACACAGAGGAGACCTCCAGATGGGCCAGGTATAGAAAAATGTGTTTTTGCCGGAGTGGTCGTTTAACATAACTTAGACATGGAGAGGAACAAAACAGAAGTCAAAATATAAGTTTTGTACACCTTCTGAAATTATGATGCAGGTGGAGGACCAAAATTAGACTGTACTATCCCCAACAGAAAACCACAGCACTAATATTTCTAATGAAAATAATTGGATTTTATTTATTCAATATGTCATTCATTCCACATATGTTGAATGAATCACGTTGCATAAATAAGTAAAATCTTAATTATTAAGCACATATTTTCTGTCGAGGAACAAAACCTGCCATATCCAATAAACAAACACAATATATGCAATTAAAGGGGCCGTCTGAGTTGTTTAAAACCTCAGATAAGCGAGGAAATGCGAGAAAGAAATAGCAAAAGCTTTACTTGCCCATTAAAACTCAAGTTGCTTCAATGCCACCACTCCGGCCAACCTGGGTATATAGAAATGTCACCGCTGCAGCCATATACACAAAGCCTGAGGGGAGGTCCAGCACACAGTTCTCCAAATGAAACCCTGCAGGCTGATAAACTTACTTACAGCTAAAATCATAGAAGATAGGGCTCCATTACGGTGGCAGTGCTACAAAGGAATCAGAAGAAAGGAGGGCAGTGAGCCGAAGACTCCTAGATGCCAACCCCATATACTGTAATGGCTGCCTACATTTGTTACCACTTAGGCACTTTCTGCCCTCACATGACCAGGCAATGATCCTTATCACAAAATAAAAAAACCTATATTAAACACCACTGTGATTATTCAGTATTTGTGAAAAACATCACGAGTACACCTTGCAAACATATTTTACAATGTCCATATATTGGTCTATTGCATTATCCCATTATCATATATGTCAATGTGTATTTCTCCTTTTTTTCATAGATCCCTCCACAGCTCTGGAGAGTTACGTGAAGGTATGAGTTATTTGCTTTTATCTATGCAATCTGTGAGTATGTGTGTTAGGGAGCATTCAGACGACCGTATATCGGCCGCATATTCATGCCTGCTGATATACGGCGTCTCTCTCTGCAGAGGGAGGAGGCTGGAAGAGTCGGGAGCAGTGCTCTGAGCTCCAGCCCCCTCTCTGCCTCCTCTCCGCCCCTCTGCACTATTTTCAATGAGGAGAGGCAGAATGGGGGCGGGGCTAATTCCCAGAACTTAGCCCTGTCCCGCCTCCACTTATTGCAAATTGTGCAGAGGGGCGGAGAGGGGGTGGAGAGGAGGCGGGAGCTCAGCGCGCTGCTCCCGGCTCTTCCAGCCTCCTCCCCCTGCAGAGAGAGACGCCGTATATCGGCCCTCGTGAATACCTGGCCGATATACGGTCGTCTGAATGCGCCCTTAGGCTGTATTATGGTTGCAATACCTGGACCTCCCGGAGTTCTACTGAACCAGACCCAGATCACCATAAGGTTCTACAGTTATCCAAGTTCAGTGCAGTAGAGCACAGAGCAGGTAATTTGGCCAGAATATGGAGGCTGAATAGCAGCGGTGTGACAGCCGTTTGAAACCTGCCTAACAGGAGCGTTGAGCTAGGTTGTCAAATATGCCTGTGTACAACACTATACAAGCTCACCAATTATCCTAATATTAATTAAGGGTACAGGGGTTGTAAAGCAAGGGGCTCTTTGACCTACAGCTGTTCATTAGTGTTGGGAAACCGAACTAGTAGAATCCTGTTTCAGGTCGAACTTTGCTAAAAGTTCAGTGAGAACCTGAACCTCATTTGACCAAATTAGAAGTTCATTAAAAAAACAGTGGTGGTGGTTCAGTGAAGTTTTGAATAGTCCATGCAGATGTTGTCTTTGGTAAGATTTGAACCTAGTACCCCAGCGCTACAAGGCAACAGTGCTAACCACTGAGCCGCCATGCATAGGAGGAGAACAAGAAGAAGAAACACAAAACATACAAACTCCATGCAGATGTTGGTCAGAATTGAACTTAGGACTCCAGCGCTGTAAGGCAACAGTGCTAACCACTGAGCTACCATGCTTCTTGCAGTTTGATTCAAAGTAATTTGGACCAAACTGAACTTTTTGATGAAATTCGGCGAGCCAAATGAACTAAACTTCTGAAAAGTTTGCATATCTCTATTCTTTGTAAAGTGGCACCTACACTCTAACCTTGAAGTCCCTGAGCTGATCTGAGGCCCATGTATGTATCTAGGGGTGGGTTATGGATTTATTATCTGGTGATTATGCATGTTGACATGTTAACTACATGGATGTAGTGTATATGAATAAACAAAGAAAGCCCATTAACCTCTTAAACCGATTATCTAGTTATGACCTATTGATAACCCGTTATTAATATTAGATTCATCTGCAACCCCATCAGCTGTTCACCGGGCCGATGCATTCCCACACTGAGCTGATTTCTGTACGAGGCTGTTCCCACTGAAGTGTCCCTGCTTAGTTTTGGAGGCCAAGTTCAATGGGAACTTGGCCTGCAATACCAAACTGGGACAGTCCAGTGGGAACAGCTTCCTACAGAAATTGGCTCGGTGTTGGAGCGCATTGACCCAGCGAGACAGGGGTCCAAGGCGACAAACCCCTGCCTATCTACAGTTGATGATCTATCTTACGGGTAGGCCATCAATAGTTTACAACTCTTTAAAGGGATTATGCTAGAATTAGAAGTTATTCCCTATCCACAGGGTAGTCGATAATAAAATGTTTTATTATATAAAATGTGAATGATGGCGGCACTTGTAATAGAAATGCCACAATATAATGTAGAGGCCGGCACAAAGCATGATGTCACGAAACAGAATGTCTATTTACAACATTCACTCCTTGGATGACCATTAGCAGCCGTCTATTGTTCTATAAACCACAGTCCACCATATGCCCCTGCCAGGCTGACCTTGCCTAGTTGCGTCCTATTAGTTGCAGGAAGTCACTATTCTTCCTACTCATTCTTCATAGCAGCAGTAGACATTTAGCCGCTGCTCCCATGGATAGAGCTCCATCTCTTGGATAATTATCGTCACTCTATGTAAATCTGGCTGTTCTTATCTCCCGTGAGGTCACAGTCCTGCTCACAAGCTGGTGCATGGTTGTGCCATGATCCGGTCCATGAAAGGTCAATGTCACCACCCTGCTAATTATTAACCCATTAACCTCTCCGTGTACCTCTTCCATAAACTGTGTAATCATTGCTGGGGATGATAGAAGATATGTATCTGATCCCCGCTGCTCGTGAAGGAGTTATAATAATGGACATATACTATCCCTTTATATGTAACCATAGCCTCGAGTCCTAATATATATGATTGACAAGCAAATATATGATTTCTAAATTCCTTTGTTCACACTTAACCCCTTGAGGGAATGGTCATTTTTTTGTTTTTTCATTTTTGTTCTCTCCTCCCCACTTTCAAAAATCATAACGCTTTTATTTCTCCGTTGACATAGCTGTGGTTTCTGGGGCTGTATTCAACCTTTTGATCACTTTTTATGAAATGTTTTTCTTGGAGAAAGGGCAACAATTCTGGCATTATGCTTTTTTTTCTGACGGCGTTCACTGTGCGGTATAAAAAAATGCATTGTTTTAATAGGCCAAACGTTTACGGATGTGGCAGTATCACATATGTTTTTTGTTTTGAGTTTTTTTTATTGTAAATATTGGAAAAGTAAGTTTTTCACGTTCTCAATATTATTTATTTTTCGTAATAATTAGATTTTTTTTCCATTTTTACATTTTTTGGTCCTCTAAAGGGACTTGGGATAGTGTGATCGCTTATACAGTATATTGCAATATTTTAGTATTTCAGTGTACTGTTTTTTCACAGGCATTCCGTTAAGATGTGCCACAGAAGCATCTTAATAGCCAAACCTGGGGGGGTCTTCAGAAGGCCCCTGGCTACCATGACACCTGAGCAGCACCCTGCTAGTCCCAGTTCGGGACGTCTACATGCTGATTGGGCTATTTAATTGCTGCTATCAAAACTGTTAAATAGTTAACAGACGCAATGGGAGTGACTTAAAATCAAACGCACATCTGACAGACACGTATGTGGGATCGTGTATATCTGATGCGCATGTACGCTGGATGTCACCAAGGGTTAAATCAGATTAGCGTGCCCTCACACATGGAGGAAAATGCTTTATAGACAAATGTGCTGCAAAATCTGCATATCTGACGTGTGTATGTGCTGTGAAATCACTACGGATTCCAAAAGGCGAATTTCACAGCCATTCCTCGGCAAGTCTGCATAAATATAATGTGGATTTCATGCAGCCGCCAATCTTGCACAAACATGAACCCCATTCTTTTGAATGGGGTCATACACATGAGCGATCTTTTCCCACATTGCATTGCACCACGAGGCAATGCAGGAAAATAATTACGGCACGTCCTATTCTTGTACAACCTTTCAGACAACAGTTGCCCATTCAAGTCAATTGGTGCGCAAAAAAACCAAGGAGCACATCTGTGCACTTTATTTTTCCCTGATCGTTAAGTGATTCTAGAAAAAAACATGCTGCTCTTACTGGCCAGTGCCGATCACATAGACAGCATTGGCCAATCAAAACAGGCGGTGTGTCTAAGACTAATGATGCATACTAAAGCACAATGTACATCCCTTAGTCAGAGAAACGTTGCAGCCATCTTGTTTGTCTCTGAGGTTCGCTTTAATTAAGCTGTGCTGCAATACCTGAAGTAACCTATGGACAGATGTGGCGCTGTTTCCTCTAAAACGCAGCAGTATTCTTCTTACCATGGACAACCCCTTTAAAAATATACATTTCTTAGCACCACTTGTATGTTACTAATTGGTGTTGTGTCCATATTGATCTACGCAGGATGCTCCGTACTGCTGCTGGAATCTGTGAGCGTATTCAGGAAATACATCTCACTACTGGACCTGCCTCTGAGCTGGCTCTGCAGCCGAGATGTCGTCTTCATATCATCGGGAAGACAATACAAACAGGCCAAGGTAACATTTCTACACGACAGTCTGATGCCGTGTATCCACCCAAATATACCATCTGCCACTGCCGTATATAATAAACACACGTGCAACTTTCTAACAAACTTTGTTTCAACTTTTCACAGCTTGCAATCTCTCCACTTGCAGTCAGTGAATGAGAACATTCAGGTTTTACATCTAAAGGCTAAAACCCTGTTTGGAGCTACACTCTTTCAAAGCAAGTTTTAAATTCTGGGCATTTACTATTTATGACCCATCCTCAGGAGTAGATTTCATTGGTGAGGATCCACCGCTCAGGATCCCCGCCGATTAGCTATTCCTCCGTCCCACTGTCAGCGCAGTGGGGATGGATATCCGCATCCATGTTCACGACGGAAGAATAATGGATGGCTTTACTTTCATTAAAATCAATGGAAGCAGTTCCTTCTATTACACTTTTGGCTCTGTGTTTTGCGGTCAGAGCCAGAAGTGTAATAGGAGGCGTCGCTTGTATTGATTTCAATGGGAGTGAAGTTGTCTATTACTCTTCCTGCACTTAGCACGGATGCCGACACCTGGCCCCGCTACACTGACAGCTAGCCAGAGGAACAACTGATGTGTATTCACTGTGTTTTTTATGCATGTTGCCAGGAGACAGTGGGGGGAAAAAAATGACAGTTGGAGTTTTTTTGCATTTTGTATGAAAAACATAACTCACAAAAAAATAATCCAAGAATGCACCATCTGTTAAACTGCAGGGCAGGGTCCCCCAATCTGGGCTGGGTTGAGCTGGGTGGCTGTATACTAGTCGGCATTGAACATTCAGCTTGTTCATATTGCAGTCTGGCTCTTTGCATTCTACCAGGGTCTAATGGTGATTGAGCCTGCCCTGCAGTTTATCAGATGGTGCATTCTTGGCTTCTTTTTCTGTGAGTTATGTCTTTGTACATTTTTTCTCTCTCACCTCTGTGATTGTAGGGAAAAAAACAATGAATACAGATCCGATACTGATGTAAAAAAATGCACACATGCATCAAAAACGCATGCAAGGTGCAAATAAACATTGCAAATGGTCTATTTTAATGGATTGAAATGCACGTGAATGAGTCCTGATGGTCAATTTTCTTGAATGAGGGCATTGAATGGTGAGCAGGTGCTATAATGTTGGACCTAAGGGACCTTTCATGGGCAAAATTTGGCCACAATACATGGAAAATTCCAAACCAAAATACACATGGCTCTGTGCATATTTTGATGCGAAATTGGCTTAATTCTTCAGCTCTGCATCAAAACACGTGTTACAGTCAATTTCCAGCCTGGGAAAAAAAATCTCTAATGGTGCCTATGAAACTGTTATGATAAGTACTGGGCTGTTTGTTGGGCGTCAGAGAAAATAATGCCCATGGTTTCCATTTTCTATCATTTGGTCTATCTACAGCTGCTGGTTGGACGTTTTTTGTGTGTAGTACACTACAGCTTTTAGTCTATACCTTGCAGACTGTTCCATCTTTTTATATGATGCATGCCTCTATTGTTTGACTTGTACGGGGTAATATAAAGAGACCTGCATTGCACAAAGCCACCCGCTGTGTTAAAACTAGAGCATCTACTGCGCAGAGCCAGCAGCGATGGTGATAGTCGTTACCTATCGCTCGGAGGACCTATTGTTTTCTCTCGGAAGGTCTGTATATTAGGCCTACTTCTGTAATACATTTACAGCTGTATTCACAGGGGTGACTTTCCCGTGTGAGTGCAAGATAGACAGAACTCACATGGAAAAAGAACTGTAATTTGAATGGATTAGTTCACACATGCGATTTTTCACACTGACAGCCCGACTTAGAAAAATCGCTGCATGACCGATTTTTGTGTGATTCTTGTTCAAGAATTGCCCATTATCTTCTATGGGAGCATTAAAAAAAACGGATCGCACTCCCATGCCGTGCAAGTGCAATCTGTTTTTAACACCTGGTACTATGGGAACCACATGAAAAAAAGAACCAGGAAGCGCAGATCAGTGAAATACACGCGGGAAAAAGGATGTAAAACACATGCAAATCGTGTGGGAAAATTGCAAAAACGCATAGCAAACGCATGAAAGTCACATTTGTATCACACAAAAATGGTCAGTTTTTTTTTACTGACCAAAGTCGTACTCCCTAATGTGTATAATGTGAATATGTCACTGGGATCTAACTATCTAAGGTTGCATTCACACCGGCGATTTTCCTGTGTTCTGTTGGGTCCGGGATGGATAAAACTGGCACAGAAAAAGAAGCTTTTCATTTAAATTAGTCAATTCTCACATGTGGTTTTTCACTCCGACCGCTAGTGTGAGTTTGAAAGATCGCTGCATGTTCTATTTTTGTGTGATTCCTATTCGAGAATCGCCCATCCTTTTCTATGTGTTTTCAAAAAACGTATCCTACTCGCATATGATGGGAGTGCATGTGTGTACGATCCTTTTTTAACATGTTACTATGGGGTCCACATGAAGTAAGAAGTGCAGAGCAGTGAAAAATGGATGCAAATCGCAAACGTGCAGGAAAACAAGTTTTCTACTTACCAAAATCGCACTCGCAGTATGTGAATACAGCCTAAGGCCGGCTGTCTGCGGACATTGCGATATACCACCGCATTATGTCACCGCGATCTTCTGTCATGAACCTATCGTTATGATAGGTTCATCGTAGAAAATCGCAGCATCGCGATTTTTATATATGCAAGAGGAAAATCTCCACGATTTTCCGCTCATGCACATCGGGCTGCGCTTTCCATAGTTATCCTATGGAAAGCTTTCATTGCGTTACCCGCGTGCGCATTATCGCCGCGGGTAACGCAGTTAACTATCACCTGTGGACAGGAGGCCTAACCTATCTACAGTCATTGTCAAAAAAATAAGCCCCTAACAGGAGTTGTCGGAATGGAATGAACCTTTCTATGTGTGATTGTAGCGTTGAGATATATATATATATATATATATATATATATATATATATATATAATATATATACACACACATACAATATCAGAGCAAATTTATTGGGAAAAAACTCAACACTTGAAGAGAGGCTGTAGTACCCTGTTGTACCACCTCTAGCTTGGATACAAGATGGAATACAGGCAGGCATGGAGGCTCTAGCACCCTGTTGTACCACCTCTAGCTTGGATACAAGATGGGATACAGGCAGGCATGGAGGCTCTAGCACCCTGTTGTACCACCTCTAGCTTGGATACAAGATGGGATACAGGCAGGCATGGAGGCTCTAGCACCCTGTTTGGCCACTTCTAGCTTGGATGGAAGCTGTGGTACAGGTGAGCATGGAAGCCCCAATACCCTGTTGGCCACATCTAGCTTGGATGGAAGATGTGATACGGGTGGGCATGGAAGTTCTAGTACCCTGTTGGGCCGCCTCTAGCTTGGATGGAAAGCATGTAAGCATACAGGTTCTGTATGGTATCCTGCGGCATATCGGTTCATATTTGCTGTAACTGAGTCTCTAGATCATGCAAACACGTAGACTGTTGAATATGGCGTCCCAGATGGTCCTGTACATGTTCTATTTGTGATAAATCTGGTGACCGGGCAGCCACAGAAGTGTGACAATGTTATGGGGACATTCCTGTGACCCCCTTGTGTGTTCGGCTGAGCATTATCCTGCTGCCTCTTAGAAACCGCCATGAGAGGAACACATGTGGCTGCAGGATGTCCTGAACATATCGCTGAGCTGTCATTGTCCCTCTTACCACTAGGGGTAACCGACTGTTGTATAGGGTTGCCCCCCAGACCATCACACCAGCAGTGGGGGCAGTGTGCCACTTCACAGCAAAGTCAGTATTGAGATGCTCACCCCGAGGTCTCCAGACATGTACACGGCCGTCATCAGCGCCCAAACTAAAACTAGATTTGTCGCTGAAGACAACCGTCCGTAGCAGTTCAGTTTCATCATCCATGACACCACTGCAAAGAGAGGTGGGTGTTAAAGACAGTACATGTAATGAGCATTGTGAGACCAAATGTCCTTCAGCCAAACATCTGGAAAAAATTCAGACAGACACAGGGGTGTAACAATGGCGCCACCTTTCTCTGGAAGGCGAGCAACAAAACATTTGGAGCTGCTCGTGCTTGTCGGGCGATTTTCTACTGGTAGTCTGTCTGGGGCATTCTGAGCCCAGTCGCCTTGTGTACCTTCACGCATCCACTGGTCCCAACACCTCCTAACAGTCTGGTCAGAACACCTCAGGCAGCGACCAATTCGTTGATACGACCATTCAGTGTCTCACATCCCAATAATATGGCCCCTCTCAGACTGTTAACTGGGCGAAGTCTCTTTGATTGTGTCGTAGAGGGGTCAAGTGGTCAAGAAAGTTCTACACAAGTGGAGAAAGAGGTCACTGCGCACAAGGAGCCTCTGAGAGCCTTTTTATATGCCAAGGTTGGAATGACTTTTAGGGCCTCAGGTGGCAAGACCGTTCATCGAATCACGCCACAGCTCTAATCATTAGGCTATCAGCTTTAGATGTAACTGCATGCCGAGTTTTTCATCAAAATGACAACTGCTTCTACCGGTAGGTGCCTGATATTTTTTGACAAAGAGTTTATCTATCTATATACATATTCTCATGGCGCAGCTGTAAGCATTCTCTGTAGGTTTTCTTCTTCAGTCTCAATGTCTCTTGTGTCTCAAAACATTAGGGAGCTGATTGTATTATCTTTCATTTCTTGATTTTCTTGTTGAGGCCTGAGACCGGCTAATAGTGTGAATTAACATGAGATTGCATCAAGTGAGGCCCATGTGGCAAATAATTATCTTATCATTGCATCTAAGGGGAATTACTAGCTGCATATAGATTCATTACCATCCTTGGCTATAATGGATATCATCAATGAGACCGGTGTAATATACAGCTTTTATAGCATACAAGCATAATGGCAATATAATAAATAACTGATTTATACATGTATATTCACTGAGGCTGTGAGTACTATATACACTGAATATCTACTGTATGGCTGGATTCACATGGAGTAGTTAGGATTCGAGAAAAAAAGAGCATTGTCAAAACTTCACAATCACAACCTTTTGGTGTGGTTATCGACGAGGTTGCAGCTTTTACATCAACCACATCAAAACTGTGGCAAAAATGCGTATGGTTTCGCTGATGTGGTTTTAACTGAACCCCAACCACCTTGCGTCAATACAGCCTGTTGGAGATACAGGCCCCTTGACGGTTGGAGCTTCCTTGTATGGAAATTAGACCTGTGAGCCCAGAGTGCAGCGTAAACTCAAGTAAGCACATTTTCCGTGGATCAGTTATAGTGTGAATCCACATTAGAATGGGAAAATCAAACTGTTTCAGCGACTTGCAACAAGGCCCTGGTGATCGGTGCTAGACTCTTGTACTACTGTGTCGAGAGTGATGTGCTTAAGGCCTCATGTCCACGGGCAAATTATGAATTAGGATCCGCACCCCATAGGGATGCATTGACCACCCGCGGGTAGATAAATACCTGCGGATGGTCAATAAAAATGATTTTTTAAAAAGTGGAGCATGAAAAAAAATGAACCATGCTCCATTTAGGTGCGGGTCTCCCGCGGGGACGGCTCCCGCAGGCTTCTATTGAAGCCTATGGAAGTCGTCCGGATCCGCGGGAGACCTAAAATCGGAATATACTCACCTGCTCCGGATCTTCCCTTCTTCGCGGCTTCATCTTCTCTCCGTCGCGGCCGGATCTTTTTTCTTCGGGCCGGCACATGCGCGCAGCACGCAACCGACGTGCCCTGCGCATCTGCCGGGCCGAAGAAAGAAGATCCGGCAGCGACGGAGAGAAGATGAAGTTGCGGCAAAGGGAAGATCCGGAGCGGGCGAGAGGTGAGTTAATTCTTATTTTCAGCCCTCATGTCCGTGGGGCAGGAGGGACCCACTATGGATTCTCCATGGAGAATCCGTAGCGGGCCTGATACAACGTTGGTGCTCCAAGTTATGTGTCCAAATGCACAACTTATTGTTTCTTAGCACGGATTGGCTATAACATTATATGACCAGTTTTAGTGCCATTGCTAAGAGAAATAGAAAGCAAGACTCCGGTGGACAAAAGAGAGCAAAAATTGGATCAGTGAGCAGTGGAAAAACATCACCTGGTCAGATATATCCAGCTTTCTGATGCACCATGCTGATCTGGAGCCAGAATTTAGCACAGGCAGCATGAATTGATGAACCCTTCCTGTCAGCTCTTCACAGCATGTCAACAACTGCAGAGAGCTTATTCTGACCACATGAGCCAATATTCCTGCTGAAGGATTTTAACACCAAGTAGAATCTTGTCATGACAAAGTGCTGCAGTTCTGAAGGTCGAATGACGTCCAATGCTCTACCAATTAGGTGTCTCTAATAAACTTTTTATTCAGTGTATTTCGTAACACACAAGAAGATTAGTTCATTAAAAATTCGCTTTAACATTTGAACAGGGGTGCACAACATACTGAGTATTAAGGATGCACTGTTTAGCCATATCTGGGTCTCCTATATATAAGGACAAGTACTAAGGGTGCACTGTGTAGCCATGTTTGGGTCTCCTATATGTCAGGACAAGTACTAAGGGTGCACTGTGTAGTCATGTCTCGGTCCCCTTATATATTAGGACAAGTACTAAGGGTGCACTGTGTAGTCATGTCTGGCCCCTTATATATTAAGACAAGTAATAAGTGTGCACTGTGTAGCCATGTCTGGTCCCCTATATATTAGGACAAATACTAAGGGTGCACTGTGTAGCCATGTCTGGGCCCTATATATTAGGACAAGTACTAAGGGTGCACTGTGTAGCCAGGTCTGGGTCCCCTATATATTAGGACAAGTACTAACGGTGCACTGTGTAGTCATGTCTGGCCCCTTATATATTAGGACAAGTACTAAGGGTGCACTGGGTAGTCATATCTGGGTCTGCTATATATTAGGATAAGTACTATGGGTGCACTGTGTAGCCATGTCTGGGCCCTATATATTAGGACAAGTACTAAGTGTGCACTGTGTAGCCATGTATGGGTCCCCTATATATTAGGAGAAGTACTAAGGGTGCACTGTATAGCCATGTCTGGATCCCCTATACATTAGGACAAGTACTAAGGTTGCACTGTGTAGTCATGTCTGGCCCCTTATATATTAAGACAAGTAATAAGTGTGCACTGTGTAGCCATGTCTGGTCCCCTATATATTAGGACAAATACTAAGGGTGCACTGTGTAGCCATGTATGGGTCCCCTATATATTAGGACAAGTACTAAGTGTGCACTGTGCAGCCATGTATGGGTCCCCTATATATTAGGACAAGTACTAAGGGTGCACTGTGCAGTCATGTCTGGGTCCCCTATATATTAGGACAAGTACTAATGGTGCACTGTGTAGCCATGTCTGGGTCCCCTATATATTAGGACAAGTACTAAGGGTGCCCTGTGTAGTCATGTCTGGGTCCCCTATATATCAGGACAAGTACTAAGAATGCACTGTATAGTCATGTCTTGGTCCCATATATATTAGGACAAGTACTAAGGTTGCCCTGTGTAGCCATGTCTGGGTCCCCTATATATTAGGACTAGTACTAAAGGGTACACTGTGTAGCCATGTCTGGTCCCCTATATATTAGGACAAGTACTTAGGGTGCCCTGTGTAGTCATGTATGGGTCCCCTATATATCAGGACAAGTACTAAGAATGCACTGTATAGTCATGTCTGGGTCCTATATATATATATATATATATATATATATATATATATATATATATATATATATATATTTATTTTTTTTTTTTTTTTTTAAGTAACGTTTATTTAGCTAAAATAGACAAATAAACAGAAACAGCAGACCTCATAAAGAATGCACACCTTGCTGATACATCACAGTACATGAGAACTGAAAAAAAAGACAAAAGTCAAAACACTGAGTGTCTTGCATATTTGTGTGCATTTCTCATAATACATAGTACTTGGCTGTTCATTTTCACATTTATTTATCAGCTACCCATAATGGAACAAACCCAAACCAGGGAGGGCTCCTAGCCTCGGAACTCCAAAACACCAGGAGAAAAAGAAAAAAATAAGACAAAACAAAAAAAAGGGACAAAAAAATAGAGAGAACACTCCCCCTCCCCAAAACTTTAACCCTTGGTGGTCCCATATATATTAGTACAAGTACTAAGGGTGAACTGTGTAGCCATGTCTGGTCTCCTATATATTAGGACAAGTACTAAGAATGCACTGTGTAGTCATGTATGGGTCCATTATATATTAGGACAAGTAGTAAGAGTGCACTGTATAGTCATGTCTGGGACCCCTATATATTAGGACAAGTACTAAGAATGCACTGTGTAGTCATGTCTGGGTCCCCTATATATTAGGACAAGTACTAAGGGTGCACTGTATAGCCAGGTCTGGGTCCCCTATATATTAGGACTAGTACTAAGGGTGCACTGTGCAGCCATTTCTGGGTCCCCTATATATTAGGACCAGTACTAAGGGTGCACTGTGCAGCCATTTCTGGGTCCTCTATATATTAGGGCTAGTACTAATGATGCACTGTGTAGTCATGTCTGGTCCCCTCTATATTAGGACAAGTACTAAGAATGTACTGTGTTATGTCTGGGTCCCTATATATTAGGACAAGTACTAAGAATGTACTGTGTTATGTCTGGGTCCCTATATATTAGGACAAGTACTAAGAATGTACTGTGTTATGTCTGGGTCCCTATATATTAGGACAAGTACTAAGAATGCACTGTGTTATGTTTGGGTCCCCCTATTTATTAGGAGAATAATTAATGTCTCTCGACCCGTTTGGCACTCCAGAAGTGAGTATATGAGTTAGAGGTGTCATATATGCGTGTAGGTCTCTCCATTGTAGTTTATAGGACTTATAAAATGCCAGCCCATTACCTCGACATCCACCATCTACAATGGAGAGAGCTACATGCATCGTCTCCTCTCTGGAGTGCTGATTTGGGGGAAGGTGACCCCTATTTTCCCATTAGTTGGGCATCCTAGAAGTGGAACTTACTTTAATTTATTATGGCATATACTTAGGATATGCCATAAATGTCTCAGTTGGGAATACCCTTCCAACCCTTGGAAGTGGTTCAGTATAGCAATTTGGCCCTCGGACCAGAAAAAGTTGTGCACCCCTTCTTTAGAGGAAATATGGTTGTATTTTCTCTTAAAATGGATTAGGTATCATTTATGAAAATTAGTGTGAAAAAGAAACATTAGTGTTGCCGAAAGAGACAAATCAGACGCATGCTTGTACTCTCTAAACCTGGGCATAGATGTCTCACAAATACCCGTGCTTGGTGATATTCATTTCTTAGAACTTCCAGGACGATGTAATTGCAGGACGGTTTCTTCCTCTTTAATGAATGTTTGGAGAGATAGTCAGAACCTCAGTGCCCGGTCATGTGCTGTATATTCAATTAAAGCAAAAAAGGAAACAACTAGATCTATGAACATGGACAGTCCCACCCATGACAGATGGTCTATAACATCTCTGCCGTTATCTGAACTAATTGGATTATGTTCCACAAACTAAATATTGATGCTGTGTCTGGTTGTGTTGCAGGAGGCAATGCTGCACCATCAGAGTCAACTACTCTGGTTTCGTCATCTCTACCTGCTCTTCTCCCGCTACATGATGATCAACTCACTGACGTTTTTACATGACGAAAAAGCAGAAAAGAAAAGCTGAGCGTTCTCTGCTCTCATCACTTGTCAGCAAAGTACTGGACTATCCCTGTACACCCCTGTTCTGGCATCCAGGACATAACTTGACCTGTCATTTTAATAATGGACTAGAAGTTCCCTGGCGGCACTGACAACACTATTGTTTTTTCTTTTTTACATTATTTCCTCTACAGTTTTAAATAAAAAAAAACTATAAAATGGAGATGGTATGAGTGTAAATGGGATTTTATTTATAATAGAGTGCATATCAAGGGGCCTTCGTAATAAATTTACTTCCTTTAAAGTATATGGAGACCTTTTGTGCATGGAAAATCAATATACACATTTCTTACTAAGTCCCTGCAGAAAATGTGATACACTTATATGTTTTTTTAGGGATATATTAAAAGACATAAATGGGCTAACACACAAACAAAAAAATATAAACCAGTAAAGTCCGTAACTTTTTGGTATATTACTGGCCTCCACTCAAAAACCAGAGGCTTTACCTCTTTATTTATTTATTTATCTTTGGTGCTTTGTGACCGTTTGATGCATGGGCATAACAACTATCCTCTGTAGGAAGGAGTAGATCAGAGAAACCTGCTGCTACTCTATACCTGGTAGCATGCAGGAAGGCTCTTTACACTACTTGAAACTAAGTCTATATTTTCAGCCTAGGTCTGAAGTTTAGTCTGGTTATAGAGGTGGCCACACTTATATAGTGACCATTTTCTATATACCTAACATCCTCATCTGATTTTTGTTATATCATCAAGATGAGACAGTCCTTGATGAGCCTGGGCTATTATTGAAACTGCCAAGCTGATGCTGCATCCAGATTTACAGCTTTATAGCTCTCTGTTACTCAGGGAGCATATACTCTGGCTGCAGTTTCCATAATATACTGAGCCAATATCTCTCAGACTTCCTACTTCCAAACCCCCATTAGCTAAGATTGAGCAGAGAGACCATACTCTGCATACTAATGCTGGGAGTATACCTGTATCTCTTTTGTTGGTGCCTAACATGGAATTTTGCTTCTATGCATCTGACATACTGAGCAATCACACAGATTGTCTCTAAGTCACTGCACCACTTGTATTATCTGACTTCATCTTAAACATCTTTGGTTAATTCATTACTACAAACAGTGCTATACGAATGCCTGTCGAATTCATCTGAGCTCCTGATGAACCACAATTTTTCTTGTGGGGAAACGCGTCGAGCACAGTTCATTTACACACTCCGACTATGAGTGTCCGATTGTGAAAAATCCTTATTATAGGAAAACTTTTTCTCATTGCCCGTGATTGATGCTAAAGAGTTTGAGATATTGACACGTCCCTATGTTGGATACTGTCTAAGACAGCAATCACTCTAGTAGATCATTACAGCACTTCAATACCAAGTTAGAGGAGCATCATACCTCCAAATCTTGATGCTGTATGATCTTTACCAGTTTAGGAAGTGACTAAGCTCTTCCTACTACTTGCTTCTAGCACTGATCTGTTATCTGGCCCCACACACATCTGGTTTTTGAGTGGAGGCCAGTAATATACCAAAAAGTTACGGACTTTACTGGTTTATATTTTTTTGTTTGTGTGTTAGCCCATTTATGTCTTTTAATATATCCCTAATAAAGCATCTATATTTTAGTCTGTTACTGTGAAAAGGGCTTAGCTTTAGTTCTATAGACTTTTTCCGTCCCTGTGATTACTTATATGTTTTTGTTTTTTACAATGAGTTTTCCTTCTCATGCATTTAGAAAGCCTAATACTTGGTTTGCACTATCTCCTATGTTCAAGCTTCTGGGGTGTTTGCAGCATTGATCAGCATTGATTCTCATGAATGTGCACAAGCTCAGCTCCCCTCTCTTCTTTCAGAGCCTATGTAGCATAACCACGCCCACTCAATACTACTAATAATAATAATAATCTTTATTTGTATAGCGCCAACATATTCCGCAGCGCTTACATAGACAGGGGGAATACAGAAAGACAAAAGTACAAAAAATTATAGAACCACGGTTACAATCGTAATCAGTTGGTGGAAAAAATAGGGGTGAGGGTCCTGCTCCAATGAGCTTACATACTACAAGTAATGGGGTGATACAGAAGGTAAAATGGCTGGAGATGTGCACGGTATGGGGAGGTGGAGAGTGAGGGATTCTATACACATAGACAATGGTCAGATATTTGGCCGTGTGACGGCAGAATCGTTATGACTGCAGGGGCAGTTTATGACAGCTAGTAGGGATTGCAGTCAGTTGGTCGGGGAGCATGTTATCAGGCAGCGTATAGAGGAGTTTGTTTAGAGAATGCGGTATGCCTCCCTGAAGAGGTGCGTTTTTAGAGCACGCCTGAAGTTTTTCAAGTCCTGGATTGCCCGGGTATCCTTTGGTAGTGTGTTCCGGAGGGCTGGTGCTGCTCTGGAGAAGTCTTGGAGGCGGGAGTGAGAAGTTCGAATTAGAGGGGTGTGCAATCTAGTTTCGTTTGCTGAGCGGAGAGCCCGGGCTGGGTGATGGATTGAGATGAGGGAGGTAATATAGGGTGGCGCTGCACTGTGGAGGGCTTTGTGGATTAAAGGGGTTGTCTCGCGAAATCAAGTGGGGTTATACACTTCTGTATGGCCATATTAATGCACTTTGTAATGTACATTGTGCATTAAATATGAGCCATACAGAAGTTATTCACTTACCTGCTCCGTTGCTAGCGTCCTCGTCTCCATGGTTCCGTCTAAATTCGCTGGCGGCTTGCTTTTTTAGACGCGCTTACGCAGTCCGGTCTTCTGCTCTGAGCACGAGCCGCTTCAGTGTGCTCGCCGCTACAGCTCTTCTGCGCATGCGCAGAAGAGCTGTATCTTCTCGGAAGCGCGCTGGAGCGGCCATTCTGCTACCATCCTCTTTTAGAGGAAGGTGCAGAGCCGCCCAGCAGAGCCGCCCACCCGCCCAGCAGAGCCGCCCACCTGAGCCGCCCAGCCCAGCCGCCCAGGTAAGTGATGGGTGACGGACTGACGGGGGTGACGCGTGACGGACTGCCGCTGTGGCCCCGGAGCCTACCGCTGTGGCCCCGGAGCCTACCGCTGTGGCCCCGGAGCCTACCGCTGTGGCCCCAGAGCCTACCGCTGTGGCCCCAGAGCCTACCGCTGTGCCCCGGGGCCTACCGCTGGGCCCCGGAGCCTACCGCTGGGCCCCGGGGCTTACCGCTGGGCCCCGGAGCCTACCGCTGGGCCCCGGAGCCTACCGCTGGGCCCCGGGGCCTACCGCTGTGGCCCCGGAGCTTACCGCTGGGGAGCCGGGGCCTACCGCTGTAGCGCGGGGAAGCCGGGGGCTAGCGCGGGGAAGCCGGGGGCTAGCGCGGGGAAGCCGGGGCCTAGCGCCGGTTACCTGCTGCCTGGCGGTGGGTGACTGGTCGGCCGCGTTCAATCCCGGGGTCCGGTCGGCGGCTGCGGGGCGTCTGGTTGTCAGGGAGACACAGCTGGTAGCGTCTCGGGAGCGCGCACGTCGGGCTACAGCAAGCGACGGGAAAAGAGCCGGCGGCCATCTAGGGGAAACTTTTTATAAGTTGCTGAAACGCTGGAACTGTAAGTACAAACCAGCTAGAAAAGTCATTTACATGGGTGATTATAATGTATGCTTAATAAGGGGGACTGGGCAAAAAAAAAATTTCACTGCTTCCGCGAGACAACCCCTTTAAGGTAGGGAGTTTAAATTGAATTATGTATTTAACGGCCAGCCAGTGCAGTGACCGGCACAGGGCAGAGGCGTCCGAGTAGCGGCTGAACAGGAATATGAGCCTGGCTGCCGCATTCAGGATGGATTGGAGAGGGTAGAGTCTGGTGCAGAAGAGGCCGATCAGCAACGAGTTGCAATAATCGAGCCGTGAGTGGATGAGGGCAACAATAAGCGTTTTCAGCGTGTCCACGGTGAGAAAAGATCGGATTCTTGCGATGTTCTTGAGGTGCAGCTGACATGTTCAGGCCACAGATTGGATGTATGGGGTAAAAGAGAGATCTGAGTCGAATATGACTCCAAGGCAGCGGGCATGTTGTCTAGGAGTTATGGTGGCGCCACACACTGAGATGGAGATATCAGGATGAGGTTGGTTAGTGGAAGGAGGAAACACTAATAAGTCAGTTTTAGAGAGGTTTAGTTTTAGGTAGAGAGAGGACATAGTGTTGGAGACAGCAGACAGACAGTTAGTGATGTTTTGGAGGAAAGGTGCAGAGATGTTATCTGCTCTTTTATCTCATCCTCTCTCGGAGTAGCTGCTGGTCCCATTTCCCCTCACTGCTTAGAAGAGCAGAAAATCCATCTGGAATGAATTACATCCCTCTTTAATAGTAGCTTTCTCTGCTCTCATCTACCATCCCCTTGCACTGTCATACAGCCCTCTGTAGTAGTATCTTTCCCTGCTCTATCTCCTGATCTCCAGTAATAGCTCGGTGGAAAGGCAGTGAATGCACCTTCACAAGAGGGGAGCAGGCTAGGGGTGGAGTCAGTCCTCCAGACTGCAGTACATTGTAAAACAATACAAACATAGAAAACAAATAATCAGACATTTTTAATGAAAACTAGAGATGAGCGAGCATACTCGTTAAGGGACAATACTTGAGCGAGTATCGTCCTTTTCGAGTACCTGCCTGCTCGTCAGAAAAAATTGGGGGAGGGGAGAGAGGGGGGGGAGATCTCTTTCTCTCTCCCCCCCGCCACCCCCCTCCCCGCTACACCCTGCTCACTCCCGCAACCCACCGCTCACGCCCGCTGACACCCGAATCTTTTCTGCCGAGCAGGCAGGTACTTGAAAAGGATGATAATCGCTTAACGAGTATGCTCGCTCATCTCTAATGAAAACCTATTACAAAAAGTCTTTTTTCCAAAAACACATTGATTAAAAGGAAAAAAAGAGTGGAAATGTGTACATAGCCTTTGAGCTTCCCATATACATTGGGATTTTTCATATCTTTTTTTGCACTTTTTGGCTAGTGTTCATTGTTTGTGAAAACAAAAATAGGTTGCATCTTTTTTTGACAAATCTCTATTCTTTTTCCCTGCATTAGGCAGCATGTTGGTGTCCAACACCCTCTTACTCCTCTATGCCAAGGTCAGTATGTGTGTTAATAGGGGATATCTTTTGCCAAGCCACTTTCACAACTTTCAGCCTGGCTTTTCTCTTATGTCTGTGGCCAGCTTTGGGCCAAGCTCACATTTAGAGGGGAATTTAAGAAGAGCTGAGCGCCAGAATTCTTATGTCAACCTTCAGCACTTTATAAAAAAAAGGATTGGATGGGGAAAATGGAATAGGACCACCATGGGCTGACAAATTAACTATAATTTCCTACAGCAACTCACAGAAGATATAGCATAAATAGACTTGACTTAGTGACTCACGAACGGCCTGAGATGCGCAGAATGTAGGCTATATTCTCATGGGTGAGCACAATCTGACCCGTTTCACCGCATTTATGTGCATTTTACATCAGCTTTTATGGTTTTAGGCCTTAGTCAGACGGGCGTTTTTCTTCGCACGACTTGCGCATGCGCATGCGTCCGGCAATTTTTTAAAACCATTGCTTTGCAATGGTATCGGACACACGAGCGCTTTTTATGCGCTCGTCCGATAAATTATAGAACAGAAATCGCAGATCACACCTATCTGCGATCTGCGATTCCTGTTCTCTTCTCTATATGCGCTCAATGGGGCCGGCGGCAGCAGCGCCGACCCCATTGAGAACATATAGAAGACAAATCATTCTTCTCTGCCACAGCTGTAACAGCTGTGGCAGAGAAGAACGATGTTTGCCCATTGAATTCAATGGAGCCGGCAATACAGCAGGTTCCACTGAAAGCAATGGGCTGCCGGCGTGCGTGGGATGAATTGTCGGGAAGGGCTTAAATATATAAGCCCTTCCCTGCAATTCATCCAGAAATGTGTTAAAATAAAAAATATATATATATATACTTACCTTGTCCCGGCAGACGGAGTTCAGAGCGGCCGGCCTGCAGTGGGTGTGAAGGGGGTGTGAGTCAGACTTGCCCCTGATTGGCTCAGCGCTGAGCCAATCAGAGGCAAGGCTGACTCACACCCCCTTCACACCCACTGAGCCAATCAGGGGCAAGTCTGACTCACACCCCCTTCACACCCACTGCAGGACGGCCGCTCTGAACTCCGTCTGCCGGGACAAGGTGAGTATATAGATTTTTTTTATTTTTACACTTTTCTGGATGAATTGCAGGGAAGGGCTTATATATTTAAGCCCTTCCCGACAATTCATCCTGCGCTCGCCCGCAGCGCATTGCTTTCAATGGAGCCAGCTGTATTGCCGGCTCCATTGAATTCAATGCGCTGGACAGCTCTGGCCCGTTTCTAATGAAACGCGGCTAGGAGCAGATTTTTCGGGCGATTTTTTTTTGGCCCCGGTCGCGCGATTTGCGGATGCGCATCCGTCATGCGATCCGCAAATCGCACGAAAAAACACCCGTGTGACTAAGGCCTTAATGTGTAAGTGTCACCTGAGTCTCATATGTGTTTTACATGCATCAAGAAAAAAAGAAGTCAGCCCAATTGATGTCATTTAAAGAAGCCAATGGGTGCGTAAAAAACACCAAACACAGTTGCATGCCGTGCAAGTGCACTTCATTTTTTTCCAAAGGCCACTCAAACAAAAACACAATTTTCCATCCCTGAGGGGGTCACCTGTCACACTCTGAACGTCTCCTATTTATATTGCAGTCACTTCATAAAGTACAGCCCCCTGTCTGATGCTCATCAGACACCATGTTGATGCTGAGATTTCTCCCTGCTCACTTTCCTTATGCTCTGTTAACACTCCCATGATGCATCAGCAGAGCATCACATAACCAGCCAGTACCATCTCTGCTTGCTGGGAGGACACTGTCATTACCTTCTGTATTCTATATTTACCTAAATAATTTACAGACCCTAATTATACAGTTAGCGGACTGAGCAGTGATCCCCTCTATTACAAATATGTGATAGGAACATCTAATTATCAGCAAAGAGCTTCATGTGGTACAGAGTGTTAACCCTTTCCAATCCATTTATTTTTTGTCATCCATTCTCCCCAGCTCCAAATAAATAGGAGCTGGGGAGAATGGATGAGAAAAAATACATTTCCCTGCACCCTCCTGAACTGAGTTCAGGAGGGTGCAGGTGCTCACCGCACCATGGAGGGACCTGCTTACCTGTCCCACGTCTTCCGCATTCTCCCTTTTGCCTCGGCGATCATGTGACCGCTGGGGTCAGGTGGCACCCAGCGGTCACATGATCGCCGGGCCGGGAGGCAGAAGGGAGAATGCGGAAGACGCCGGACAGGTAAGCAGGTCCCCCCACGGTGTAGGCTCCCGGCTCGGCGTTCATGTGACCGCTGGGGGTCAGGTAACACCGGCGGTCACATGATCGCCGGGCAGAATCTCCAGCATTACATAGCGCTAATTGAGCGCTATGTAATGTGTAAAGGAGAAGGCAGAAAGGGTTAAAAACCCTTTCTGCCTTCTCCTCGAGGGTCCTTGTTGATGATCATTGCAGGAGTGCATCTGTACCCGATATGTCTGACGATCTGGTGCAGATCCACTCCTGCACTGCAGTGTCGGGCCTGCCCCGACATCGGAGCTATGGAGGGAAATTATGTCGGGGCAGGCCCGACATTGGACTGGAAAGGGTTAAGGCAGCAGAAATGCTGTCCTAAGCTCTCGCTCATGACCTGAAAGTTGCGGGTTCAATCCTCGCACGGTTCAGGTAGCCCGCTTAGGGTTGACTCAGCCTTCCATCCTTCTGAGGTCGGTAAAAGGAGTACCCAGCGTGCTGGGTGGTAAAAAATGACTGGGGAAGGCAATGGCAAACCACCCCGCAAAAAACGTCTGCCAAGAAAATGTGCTCGCACCAGGGGACTTTACCTTTTACAGTTATCAGCAATAACTATGATAGGAGTGTCTGTATACTCTCTGAAGAGCTTGTGTAGTTGGGTCCATCATACAGGAATTATGCTGACTGGAAAATTGACTAATTTGAGAGAAAGTAAAGCCAAGTAAATCTGAGCTGTTTAGAATTGAGATCACATGACCCACCTGAGCAGATGGACTCCAGGAGTTTAATATAGAAAGGAATAACTAAACAAGGTAACACTAGTCGACTTATATATACCGGGGGGATAGTTACATAGAAAAAATTGAAAAAAATTGAAAAAAAATCACTAGAGTGGACCTTTAATGCACCCATTGACTTGAATGGGCGATTCCAGTCTGAGAATCGCACAAGAATAGGACATGCTGCTGTTTGTTTTTTTTCCGCATGGCCCATTGTTCTGTGCCAGAAATATCACATGCGAATACACACATTGAATTTATGAATTTAATGGGTCTGAGTTCTGTCATTTGGAAACTCGTACTTTAAAATCTCCCATGTGAATACGCCCTTAACAAGTGGTGTGCACCTTTTAATAAATTTGGTGCATTTTGCTCAATCGTACTTTGGCTTACTGCCAGCATATAACTAGCGGTCTAAGTAAATTCCCCCCATTGTATGCTGTAGGCATGGCAGCATCTTACCACAATTGACAGATATCAATTGGGATTTTTCTACTCATGTAAAACTACTGTTTATTAACTGGAACTAGAGATGAGCAAGCATGCTCGGTAAGGGCAGTTACTCGAGAGAGAGAGAGCATCGCTTTTTTCGAGTAACTGCTGGCTCGTCCGTGAAATTTCGGGGGGGGGGGGGGGGGGCGGGGGAGAGTAAGAGAGATGTCTCTCTGCCCCCTGATCCCCTCCGTAACCCCCCGCTCACCCCCACGGCCCCCTTTAATTTTCATAGACGAGCCAGCAGTACTCGAAAAAAGCGATGCTCTCTTGAGTAACTGCCCTTACCGAGCATGCTCGCTCATCTCTAACTGGGACAATTTTAGCATTTTTGGGTGGAAATTCTCTTTAAAACTCCCGCTGACGCCGTACCCCTTGAGTTCATACAGTATGTAACAATCCTTAGTCTCCTCCATCTGTAGTTGTGCTGGGAATACAGTGATATGTGTCACCCGTTATATAAGGCTGCTTCTCGGTCCCATCAATATGCGGTCCTGTGGTAAGGAGCTGCTGGTGACCTTGTTTCTCCAGTTACTGTTTGCACGTTGTGTAACTCCTCTGCTTTGCAGACTCTGTTTTCTTTGTGCGTGCGCGCCATTGTTTTCTGTGAACGCAGCGGTCCTGACATCCATTATGCTGTATACAGAATATCTCTATAAGCGCAGAGGTTGGAACAGATCTGTGTGACGTTAGTGGTATACAGTATTTATACAAAGGACGCTGGAAGCATCTACGTCCACTTTCTATAAAAGTACATTTTTTACAGTGCTGTTGACCCCCTTTTAGTTATTCTATATGTGCTGTTTATTTAGCACTAACATATTCCACAGCGCTGTACATTGTCATCAGTCACATCAGTTCTTGACCACTTTGAGGACCACTATCTGTAAACAGTCCCAGGGAAGAGCTGCATTAGGGGTACCGATAGCACAACGTCTGATAGATTAAAAGTGCTTCATTTTTATTTGTTGCACATAAGCCTGACAACGTTTCGGCTGTCGCAGCAGCCCTTCTCCAGTCACTGAATATAAGAACCCACCACCCATATATACACCTTGATTAAAAAATACACCAATTAAAAGCAATCAATTAAACAAAGCCCACCTAGTGGGCGTGGGCGCTCACCAGTCTATCCTACCTCAGATGCAGGTGTTAGAAACATAATGTAATCTCATGACTGAAGCAGGGGGCAGATTTACACACCTTACATGCTGTAGCGACAGCCTTCTTGCTCAAACACCGCGCGTTTGCGTGATCTCAGGTGTAATCACCCAATGATTGGTGTCACCCACATCCAAAATGGCCACTGGAATGTGCAGCAACTTTTAATTGTTTCAGAAATTTCATTGCGAATACCGCCTACATGAGCAAGATGTTTGATCAACCACAAAACAAATGGATCAATCCCTCCACCGTCTATATTAGTGGGCAAAATAGTTGATAACTGAAATTTCTGAAACAGTTAAGTTATTTAACAGTACAGTTGGTTCTCTATGACTCATTTAATGTTTTCACGTATTGTCACGACAACATCTGACGAATGTCTTTATTGGATGTATAAGCATGTTTGCTTATGTATAAGCCTCTAATGCGGCTCTTTCCTGGGACTGTTTACAGATAGTGGTCCTCCATGTGGTCAAGAACTGATGTGACCGATGACAATGTACAGCGCTGTGGAATATGTTAGTGCTAAATAAACAATACATATAGAATAACTAAAAGGGGGCCAACAGCACTGTAAAAAATGTTTCCTGGGACTGTTTACTAGTATATGTGTGGGTTATGGATGCAGACCCATTGCTCTGAACCTGCGTTACACGTTGGAAGCCCCCCTCTATGATTTAGAGGTACGTTTAAGTGCTGTTGTCTACCAGTTTTGTATATACCTACGATGATCACTATCTAATACACACATACAGACTGGGGCCAAAAATAGAAATCGCAGAAAGATAATTAAAAGGGTATTCAGAGACAGGCAATTTTTTCTGTTTTGACCCATCTACTGGATAGGTGAAAACGGATAGATCAGTGGGAGTCCAACCACTGGGACCCAACCGAGCCTGAGAATGAGGGATCCTGTATGTCTCAGTTCTCGTACCTGTTGGCCACACATAATGTCTTGGGGTGCATTAAAAGAGGTATAGGGGCGAAGGATGAGAACATTATCCTTCCATTATATAAGGCACTTGTCAGGCCCCACATGGAATACTGCGTACAGTTCTGGTCATGGGTGCTCAGGAAAGATGTTACGGTATTGGAGGGGGTTCAAAGAACGGTGACTACGTTAATAAATGGAATGAGAGGACTGGAATACCCAGAGAGGCTATCAAAATTGGTCTTACTTACCCTGGAAAAAAGACAGCTAAGGGGCGATCAAATACAGTAACTATGTATAAGTACATGAGGGGACAATACAGGGATCTCTCCCATGATCTGTTTATACCGAGGACTGCGACGGTAACAAGAGGGCATCCGCTACGTCTAGAAGAAAGCAGGTTTCATCACCAACACAGAGGGGGGTTCTTTACTGTAAGAGCAGTGAGACTGTGGAACTCTCTGCCTGAGGACGTGGTGATGGCAAAATCGATATAGTAGTTTAAGTGGGGACTAGATGTCTTTCTACAGGTCTACGATATTACAGGATATAGACATTAGGTGACCAGCAGGGTTGTTTATCCGGGTCTTGGAGTCAGGTAGGAACTTTTCAAATGTTGATCCAGGGATTATTCTGCCATTATAGAGTCAGGAAGGAATTTTTTCCCCCAAAATGGGCTAAATTGACTTTTACCTCATTAGGGTTTTTTGCCTTCTTTTGGATCAACAAAGGGGGGTGTAAACAGGCTGAACTGGATGGACATTGTCCTTCTTCGGCCTAACATACTATGTTACTATGTAAGGTTGAAGTCAGACAAGCGTGTTTTTTGTGCGCACCTATGTGCGCAAAAAAAGCGAGTCTATTGGAAACAATTGGGTCCCTATGGCACTGGTCAGATGTCCGTCTTTTACAGGCGTAAAATATGCGCACCTGCAAAAGATAGGACATCCATGCCTCTCATGCGCAGCACGGACCTAACCGGCGTGCATAAAGAATCCCTGCGGGGAGTCTCCTTATCACTGAACACTGTGACAGCACAGTCACAGTGTTCAGTGATGACAGGACACCCCGCGGGGGTTAAAGAATCCCCTGCCACAGCTGTCACCAGCTGTGGCAGAGAACCGCAATGCTACCGCATTGCTTTCAATTCTGCTTTCTGAGGCCACGCTCAGCCATTGAATGACAGCTGACAGCTGAGCCTCTGATTGGTCACAGCGCTCAGCCAATCATAGGCAGTGCATTCTGGAGGAGGGAATTTTTAAATCCCCGGCCACCAGAATACAGAAGAAAAACTGCTGGGGAGCTGCAGAAAGAAGCCACGCCAGAGCGCTAGGTGATGTATTAATTTTTTACAATTTTTTCTGTCAGCTTGAGCTTATTTTCAGGGAAGGGCTTATATTTCAAACCCTTTCCTGAAAAACACTGTGAGGGTTGCCTGCATCCCACTGCTTTCAAGGGGCCGGCTGCAGCATCGGTCCCGTTGTAAGCAATGGGATAGCATCGCGGTCCATTGCCACAGCTGGTGACAGCTGTGGCAGGGGATTTTTTTAGTGCTGTCACAGTGTTCAGTGATGAGGAGACCTTGCTGGAGCAGCTGTGCTTCTACAAGCACAGCTGCTCCGGGGAACGGAGCATATGCATGGACCTTAGGTCACGCGCATTTTGCTCATCCGTGAAGCGCATTTTTTATGCACGTTTAGGTGCGCCCAAAAAGCTCATCTGACTAAGCCCTAACAGTTTTAGAATTTATTCAGATGCATGAGAATCGTAGATGCAACTCGCATTGAACAGCACACAGACACCGCTCCACGGGCTGCCCAATTTTCGTGGATAGTACACATTGCATGTCCTATTCTCGTTCATGGTACAGATGAGAACAGAACACACACTTACTCTCTTGGTTCAGTATATTGTAGTGAGTTCTAAGAAAAAACAGAAAAGGTGCATTCACACGAGCAAGTGCAATATTGGGCCGAGAAACTCAGACGGTATCGCACTTGCAATCCTGCGAATTCGGCTGCGAGTGTGATGTGTTTTGCAAGAAGAATGAATCACATATTGTTTTAATAGGAAAAATAGAAAAATCGCACGCACATAAAAATCGTGTCAATATGCGAGTGTGTTGCTACTTTTTTTTTGTAGAGCAAATAATGGGCGATTCTGACACAATATCACCCAAAAATAGGACATGGAGCAATTTTTCAATCTCAGATCATCAATCCAAGAGAAAGATCGCTCATGTAAATAAACACTTTGAAAGCAATGTTTTCTTTTCATGTGCGATATCACTCACATGCCATTCAATTTGCATGCGAGTCTGATGCGTTTTTTTTCCTAATTTAGTAATTATAGGAACAATATGCAAATTTTTTTTAAACTCCCCATACTTACTGAAAAATAATTAGTTTTGAGAGTGCGATATCGGTCCAATTTTCTCAGACTAATATCGCACTTGGCCGTACGAATACAGCTTTCTGGAAGTTTTATGTGTGCGTTTTTCTCTCAGCCAAATACAGAAGTGGATCTTAAATAGAAGGGAGTATAGCTGACACCACTCTGGTGCCCTTTCCAATCCACTGTCTGATGTCTGAAGACATTCTGATTGAAGGCTGTACAGCTCCGATGTCAGAAGACGTCCGGCAGGGTATTCTTACTGTAGATTACTGTCCGCTCTGTTGTCGGGAGCCTCTCCAGCATGTCCCATACTGCAGTACTGTCTCTAGCCAGCAGATGGCACCATTGTATAATGACAGAAAGAGAAAACCTCCTAGAAAACCCTGAACCCAAAACTGGATTGCAAAGGGTTAATATATAAAATAGAAGATGATGTAAATGTATTTATCACTACCGTGTTTCCCCGAAAATAAGGCACCCCTGAAAATAAGACACATTAAGAAATTTGCAGAAATCGCTAATATAAGGCACACCCCGATAATAAGGCATACTAAAGTGTGCAGGCAAGTCGAGAGGCCTGTCCCCTGCTGCCATCCCCGTTGTGTCCTACCTCCTCCTGTGCTGTACGAGTGTGCTGCTGTGAGCTCCCCTTGCTGGCTGGAAAACTCCATACTGTCGTTCTATTGCTGCTGTACATGTCTGCTGTGATGAGCTCCCCCTGGTGGCCGGAGGCTGCAATACCATCCCTGCTTACAAGAGGAACTTCTGTCTGCAGACAGGTACGTTACTTAAATTACAGCCCTTATTTTTTTTTATGGCTCTGTGTGTGAGTCAGGCAACCATATGTGTGATTCTTAAGGCTGGGTTCTCACAGAGTGTATTTCCAGCCTTAGGGGGTGAGCATCACAGTCTCCAGACAGTGTGTGGGAGCCAGGTACTTTACAGCTTTTATTTTTTTGTGGCCCTGTATGTGAGTCAGGCAAATTTTCTGTGCCAGAAGATGATGACATGACTGTCATTGAGTAATTTTTGCTTTGTTTTCACAGTTTGTGTAGCTATATTGGTTTGTGGTGACAACTACGGTTCTGTGCAGTATATACGGTAATAAATGTTCATTTTCTTTGTTAAACAATAAATGGGAATTCTTCTTCATTGAAAAATAAGACACCCCCTGAAAATAAGACATAGCGCATATTTGGGAGCAAAAATTAATATAAGACGCGTCTTATTTTCGGGGAAACAGGGTACTACTTTGTTCTCTTTTCCTGTTTGTAGGTTCTCCTAAATTGTTCAGAAGTTTTCTCACCAAACTAATCTATTCCACAGGACACAGAACCACCACTGAGACCCCCACAGATCTGGAGAATAGGGGCCAATCTTTCTTATTTGTAATCTTGGTACACACCCTGTAAATGCAGGGTCTTAGGGCCCTCTTTTAAAGCCCGATTTTTGGTCCGATGTTACGGGTGCCGATCAAAAAGCATGTTGCTTAGTACTCTTTAACTTTTTGTCTTTTTACATGAGCTTAGAATCACTGTTGCTGGGGACAAAAGGTCATTCATATGATCGTTCATCCTCCTAAGCCATCTGGACCGTTCAGGGGGATGTTAAAGTAATTTGGGAAGGCACATGAAGGTTGCCCTGGTATTTGTTTACTCCGTGGTCCGAATTAAACAAGTAAGCACCAGCTGGCGGAGAGCACTTCAGGCAGTCATTTATTTATAGCCTTTTACAATAGGATGACCTAAAAGCGTAATAACATAGTATATCACCAATCACCATCGAGTGGAAAGGGCGTTGCCAACCAATCATCACAAGGACCAGCTTACATCATGCATACATTACAGATGTGTTAATACTCAGGAAGTTATCCATTTATGGTATTATTAATCACATGACCCATGACATTCTACATTCTTATCCAATCAGTGTAGACCAGCTAAACCCACTAAGGGTGCTTTTAGACGGAATGATTATTCGAAAAAAATCATTCAAACAAGCGAAAGCGAACGATAATCTTTCAGTCTAATTGCAGCCAACGACCACAAGAATCATTCACTTTTCATTCGTTGTTGATTTTATACAGGTATAAAAATCATCGTTGGCTCATTCGCTTATAGTTCAGTTTCAACAGCAATCATTCAGTCCCTCTCATTCACTTATACAGCGAATGTGAAAGACTGAACAATTCTCATTTGAACGAGTCAACGATATGTCTGCCTGTATAAACAGGCTGTACAAGAGTGGAGGAGCTAGCAGGAATGTCATTTGCTCGTTCAAATAAGAATCAGTTAGTCTAAAAGGACCCAAAGTACAACTTCTTAATGGCTCACCTCAGTAACTTTTTATCATGTCTTATGGTAACCTTAATACATTGAAATGAATACACATCTAAACAACTATAACTATTCTAGCTCAGAGCTGTACAATCAGTGACCATTTTTATTCTTGCTGCAAATCAACGATCAGCTGACAATGAGCATTTGCTCCCTTGTTGGCTGACTGTTGTATCTCTTACACAGCTCGACAATTTATGCCTGTTAATTGGAATGTGTAAAAGTATTTCATGAAATGCCAAGGAGAAAGGGGAGAGAGAGACAGTTTTGACCCCTCAGACACTAGAAAGAGGCCACCCACCCAGCTAGCATTGACAGAACCCAGCAGAAGAAAGGAAAAAGGAACAAAATATGCAGATTAGGCTCTGATCACATTTACATCAAAAGGATCTGTTTAAGGGCTCCATTGGCAATATCAGCACATTTGATATCAAAAATAGGGCAGCATGCATAGTGTTTTTGCTGTCAAATGGATGGACACCGCAATGGACCCCATCATTATCTGTTGTACGATGTGGTTTCCATTATAAACACCCTTACACGTATTTGTAGCTGCATTTCATCTAAGGAGGGATTGAGATTTTTTATTTTTGTAATGATAATATACTTTAAAGATTTAGAATAAAAAACGTAACAGAAGAAATGTAATTGAATGTATAGAAAAGATTTAATTCACTAAATTGAAGACAGGCCACAATGGCAGAAATGTATAAAACTAGTAATGGACGGAAACCTAAAAATGACCAAGAATAAAACAACTGTCTGGACACTCTCAGGACTTTGACATGTTGCGAATGGTCTTGTGCTCTTTCATCGCTTTCTCCCACTCTTTCCCGTTTATCTGCTCCACGTGGATGCTGCGCACCGTCCCATCGTCGAGGCAGTGTGAGGCAATGCCTGGAAATACCAAACACAAACAGATATAACAGGTCCAATAAACTGGAATGCAAGGCCGATTAATTTAGAAATAATCACCATAAGATACCGCGAGGTATGTATACAGGTACAGTGGCCACATGGTTAAAGGGGTTTTCTGAGTGTAGATGATTTTTTGAAACATGGGTGCAAACATAGGCAGCCAAAATCACTCATTCATTCCCACTGGTAATCCAGCGCTGCAGCTCCTGTGGTCCTCCCAGTCTTTGTGCATGAAGAACTACCATCTGACCGCTGCAGCGGTCATCTGCCGTTCTCCTGGCATCACAGCTCAAATGCTTAGAGTTATGATGCCAAGAGTAGGGCACATGCCCGCTGCAGCAGTCAGGTTGTAGCCAATCATAAACCAAGTCCAAGAGGACCATGGGAGCTGCAGCAATGGATTTCCAAAAGAACTGGTGAATGTGGATGCGTTTATTGTTTTAACTCATTTAGACCCATGTTTAAAAATTGGCCGCACCCGGTCAACCGCTTTAACATAGTATAGGGTGTGTATACTACAACCATATTGTACTAGGCTACATTCAAGTACAGCAGGGCCATAAAATGAGTGTTAAAAGGGCTGTGCCAAGTTTTAAATGCCCTCAACCCACAGGATATGAGTTGTGTCTGATTGGCGGTCCAACTACTGGGACACCATGCATGAATGAAGTAGTGGTCAAGCATGCGTGCTGCCATTGCGTTCATCTCTATGGGACTTCCGGAAATTTCAGAGTGCTCTACTACTTGGCTTTCTTTGGCATTTGATTACACTTTACTCTAATTATGCGATGCCATCTCATGCAATGTTAGATACCAGACAGGGAAAGGGAGTTTCATGGACGTACAAGAACAGGGAATCATTCTTCATATTATAATGCAATTGATATTGATGTATCACATTCACGTAATGATACATTGTAAGAGTATTGGTCCAAAAAAGCAATAGGAAAAGGGGGGAGAGACAGGTAAGAACTCACTGAAACTAGTCAGTTTCTATGCTATGCTGCTGCATGAATCCTACTACAGAAACTGCCTAGAGGGGAACACAGACATTCCTGTCAAAGATCATCCTCCTGACTGTATAATTATACTCAGCAGCTTACATAGATGACTATAGAAGGTAATAATAATTAAACTGTTCCACAGCAGGCAGAAATGGTATAGCCTCTAACTAATACTGTGCTGATTGATGCATTATAGGATAGATGTGAAAGTGAAACCCCCAAAAATCTCAACATCAAGCTGATGCCAGATAAGCATCAGACAGGAGGTTGCACTACATGGAACTGCCTGCAGTACACAAATGAGACCTTCAAAGTGTGACAAGTAATCAGGTGGGGGGATAGGGATGGAATAATGTTTTTTTTTGCCTGATTGACCCCTTAAAACACTGGTATGACAGAACTATAAGGCTGGGTTCCCACAGGACGGAAATCCCGTGGCTTGGCAGCACCAAAAAACACGATATTTCTGCGGGATAAGCACTGCTTTAAATCCTGCGGCAGTTTGCTGCAGGTTTTGGAGCAGTTCGGCTGCCGGCATTCCATTGCGGCTTTCTCTCCCCATAGAGAGGAGGAAGGCCGCAATGGAAAAAAAAGAATTGACATGCTGTGGCTATCAATTCTGCGCCGCGACAGATTGGTCGCCCCGTGTGGATGAGATTTTTGCTAAATCTTGTCCACATGGCTGGCTAATCCCGGGATAAGGAGCCGCGGGTGGATTTGCCGGAATTTTTGCGGCAAATCCGTCCCGCGTGAACCCAGCCTGAGGCTACCTTCAGACGCTGCGGAAATTCAGCAGTATTTACAGTAATAGTCATGCGGAGGAGATTTCAAAAGGCTAAGTTCACACGGCCTGATATTGCACTCGCCAACATGCGATATTCCCGCGGATGTGAGGTGTTTTTATATCAAAACAGCCTTGCATCACTTTGGGGAAGTATCGATCGCGGAGTGTCTCCCATTGTTTTCAACAGCTTGCTGTGCGATGCTGCCTCCGGCCCCATTGAAGACAATAGGTGATGCGATGCGAAGGCACGCCCAAAGAGAACGTGACGTGATTTGTTTCCCATATGGCAGTAAGATGTGATGCAGGAAAAAAAAAAGAGATTGCTCATGTGTATGAACCCATTCAATCTCGCCCGATTTTTTCGGCTGTGTGGAAACGGCCTAATGGTGCAGAAATAACAGCAGGCATAGCCAGCAGCATAGTGGTAAGTATAGCGGTCACTCATGACTTACCATAGCCATCAGGGTTGGAGCGAGGGGTGTAGAAACTCTGGACGCCGCAGGTCTTGCAGAATGTATGTTGTGCTTTCTTAGTGTTGAACGTGTAAGTGGTGAGGTTACCTGCACCCTGGACATGAAACAGAAGAAAGTTACATGTTTACTGAGATCTTCCTCAAATGTATTTAACAGAAGTCCGATTAACAAGGCATTACAGGATTATCATGTTGTCAGCAAAGAAAAGTTGTTCTTTGTATGATGAAGCGTTATTCAAGTTCTCAATGTACTCTCTGTAGCCGTTCCTCACAGTTTTTAAAATCTCTGCTTGCCGTCATTCAATAAGAATTTCCAAAGTTGAATCCTATGAGATAAAAATCCGGCCAATAGTAATTAAGGCCCTATGGTAATCGTACCCCGTCAGTGGTCCATAGTAATCGTACCCGCTGTCAGTGGTCCATAGTAATTGTGCCCCTTATCAGTGGTCCATAGTAATCGTACCCGCTGTCAGTGGTCCATAGTAATTGTGCCCCTTATCAGTGTTCCATAGTAATCGTGCCCCTTATCAGTGGCCCTATAGTAATCGTACTCCCTGTCAGTGGTCCATAGTAATTATGCCCCTTATCAGTGGCCCTATAGTAATCGTATCCCCTGTCAGTGGTCCATAGTAATTGTGCCCCTTATCAGTGGCCCTATAGTAATCGTACCCGCTGTCAGTGGTCCATAGTAATCGTGCCCCTTATCAGTGGCCCTATAGTAATCGTACCCCCTGTCAGTGGTCCATAGTAATTATGCCCCTTATCAGTGGCCCTATAGTAATCGTACCCGCTGTCAGTGGTCCATAGTAATCGTGCCCCTTATCAGTGGCCCTATAGTAATCGTACCCCCTGTCAGTGGTCCATAGTAATTATGCCCCTTATCAGTGGCCCTATAGTAATCGTACCCGGTGTCAGTGGTCCATAGTAATTGTGCCCCTTATTAGTGGTCCATATTAATCGTGCCCCTTATCAGTGGCCCTATAGTAATCGTATCCCCTGTCATTGGTCCATAGTAATTATGACCCTTATCAGTGGCCCTATAGTAATCGTATCCCCTGTCAGTGGTCCATAGTAATTGTGCCCCTTATCAGTGGCCCTATAGTAATCGTACCCCCTGTCAGTGGTCCATAGTAATTGTGCCCCTTATCAGTGGCCCTATAGTAATCATACCCCCTGTCAGTGGTCTATAGTAATTATGCCCCTTATCAGTGGCCCTATAGTAATCGTACCCGGTGTCAGTGGTCCATAGTAATTGTGCCCCTTATCAGCGGTCCATATTAATCGTGCCCGTTATCAGTTGCCCTATTGTAATCGTACCCCCTATCAGTGGCCCTATAGTAATTGTACCCCCTATCAGCTGTCATTCAATGAATGGCCAATCGCTCAGCAAAACAGACTCAGCACTGTCAGGGGGCAGGGATTTTTAAATCCCCGGCCAGCAGAAAGTGCTTCAGAGCAGTGTGGGGGAGCCAATGAGAAGATGCGCCGAAGCCCCGACAGCGGCTGAGAGGTGATGTATATATTTTTTATTTTTTACAGCAGCTAGGGATGAATTTCAGGGAAGGGCTTATATTTCAAGCCCTTCCCTGAAAATCACTGCGGTGGTTGCCTGCATCCCATTGCTTTCAACGAAGCGCCAGTAGCGCCGGCCCCATTTAGAGCAATGGGCACGAAGCCTCAGTCACGCATTTTGAACATGTGTCAAGCTTTTCTTTTTGCGCACATAGGTGTGCAAAAAGAAAAGCTTGTCTGACTGAGCCCTTAGAGTGCAAAATCTCTGTAACTGAGCATTATGGAAGAGGGCAAATCTGCATGGCAGAGGGTGAAATCCTCAGCAAAAATTCACACATTGCGCTCGTTCACATCACCGTTTTTTATTTCCGTTTTGCATCTCTGTTAACCCCTTGAGTGGCAGGTTTCCTACCACCCTGTCGTGCCCACCAGGGCAGGTTTTTTAAAATGGTCTAATCATTGAATTTCAACTAATTTTGCAGTTGCGTCTCAAGAGCCATAACTTTTTCATTTTTCCATTGACATGGCCATATGAGGGCTTGTTTTTTGCGGGACAAGTTGTGATTTTTTAAACAGGGGGGAGGAAAAAAAGAAATGGGGAAAAAAGAAAAAAAGGGGCCATGTCATTAAGGGGTTAAATAATGTATTAACTTCCTTCTCTGGGTCATTACGACGCACACGGATACCACATGTGTGATTTGTATTTTTGATTTTTTACAAAGTAAAGGGAGACAAGTGTTTTTTTAATTTTTTTAATAATTTTTTTACTTTTTTTTTTTTTTGTCCCTTTAGGGGACTTCCACAGGGACCCATCAGGACCCCTGATCACATTCCTGGGGTCCGATGGTGACAGCCCTTTACATGCTGCAGTGACAACCCTTTACATGCTGCAGTCACATAGACTGCAGCATGTAAAGGGTTAACACAGCAGAGATCGGAGGTTTTCTCTGATCTCTGCTGTAAGAGCTAGTACCTAGCTGTCCTCTGACAGCTAACAACCAGCTCTCCCTGCCACAGAGACCATCGGCTTGCTTCTGACAAGCCGATGGTCTCTATGGCAACTTGTAAACAAAGCAGGACATTGCCGACATGTCGGCAATATCTTCTGCTGGTTTTTCAAAGCCCTTGCTTTGTTCTCTGTGTGGGTCTGTGCAGGCAGAGCACACTGTCACAGCTTGTAGCATTGTGCTCTGCAGCTCCCATAGTGATACATAGCCCGGATATCTTCCGGGCTATGTTGCTATGAGCAGTGGAGCTCCTCCCGGAAAATTTCCGGGCGTGCCACTCAAGGGGTTAAAGGTGGCTGTATAAACGGAAACAACCTATTTTATGTGAAGTCCTGTTGATCTCAGTGGGATTTCCTGAACTTCAGTTCAATTCTGTTTGATTTACGTGTTTTGTCTTGTTTTTTAGAAACATTAGCGCAGCAGTCTGGGCTATTATTTCTGTTTTATAAAACGGAAATCAAACGGATCAGTTTTATTTCACATTATAGTCAATGGGTGACAGAATTAACCAAAAAAGTTTCCATTTTTAATCAGATTTTCATGTCTGTTTAATGGATTGGTTTTTCAATGAGCGTGCGCAGAATGTTGGAAAGACAACTGAATAAAATGGCTGCAAACGGAAACAAAGTGATAGACACTGTCCGCTTTTAACGCATCTGTCTACCGGATCCACTAAAAATCATGGCAGCAGTGGGTTTTCTGAAGGACCATTCCAAGTAATGGTCTGCAGTGAACAAAACAATGTCCTGCTGTGAAGAGTATCCGGTGCTCCAGTACATACAGCACCGACTGCCTCGGTAAGCGAACCCCAGAGTTTATCATTCCCTACATTATATTTGGATTATTGGATTGTGGCTGCTCACTGTCACTTTTAGAGTACGTTCACACATGGTGGAAAATCTGCACCAAAATCTGAGTAAATTTCTACACCAAAAACCCTCCAATTGAAATGGTGGAATCTGCTGTGGATCCAACTCACAATCTGCACCAGACGGTGCAGGCTTTGATTGGATTGTTGGTGCAGATCCGTACCAAAATTCAAGCACGAAATATATTGCAGATTTTAGTGTGGATCTGCAACAAAATCAGCAACATGTGAACATATGCAAATTTTAAGATAAAAACACATGCATTTACCTTCAGTAACTTGAAGCGCGATGAAGGGACGATGAAATGGCGATTCTGCTTCTTTACACAAATGCTGCAACTAAAATAAAAATTTAGAATGAATAAAAACAGCGCTGCTCACAGCCAATCATCATTCTGAATGCAGAAGTCACATGACCCTGACACTAAACAACGAAAGTTCTGTCTTAACTTCTCATTATACAAAACTAATGTATTTGCAGATTTTATTCAGTAAATACAGCATGTGACAACATTCACAATACAAATCCTTTCCTAGAGCATGGCTCTGGGTAAAACTACTACTAGGTGACAATGCTGCCGAGTAGAAGGAAATTCCTCCATAATGTCCATAGCGATGGAAAATATCCATCAGATGCAGAAAGATTAAAGTAACCCAAGATCCCGAGACAATTCCGGAGGGCAGTGTAATATTACCAGACTCTCTTTTTTCTTGCCATTCTGCCAAAGGGTCGCCAGGGCACTTTTCGGACTTCCAAGATACTCTCACTATCCGATGTGCACGCTGCTTTTAGATTGGCCAGCAACGCTCACAAGAGCAACGCTTGCTAATTGGAGAGCAGTGCACATCGAGCAGTGGTATATCCATCTTGGAAGACCAAAAAGGGCCCTTAGGAGCAGTGAGTCCATGGCAGAATGTCAAGAAAGGGGAGCAGTGGCTAACATTACACCACCTGCCAGTCCCTAGTTGAATCGTTTTTCTGGAGAAGCACAATCCACACCATATGAATAGAGAAACGGTAGCACCATGTAATGTTACTCCCCCTCTGGTCCTAGGAAAAATGTCCCAGGAGACGAGGGGCACTTTAAAGGAGTAAGCCAAGATATAAAATTATTTCCTCTCTTATGGAGAGGGAATGAATGACCCTCATGATCGGTGCAGGTCCAATCTCCAAGGATCTTGAGAATAGGGGTGCTGAAGGCGCCTACATAAATTAGGGAGTGGCCATGCATGCGCATCAGCACTCCATTCATTTCACTTACAGTGCAAGAGATTGTTGAGTGCTTGTGCTCAGCAATTTCTGAACTTACCATTAACACGAATAGAGCAGGGGTAAGTATGCGCAATCACCACTTTATTAATGCAGGGCCCTTGAGGACACTCATTCTCAAGATCGGTGAGGGTCCCAGCAGTTGGACCCTGACTGATCATAAAGTTATCTACAGGATAGGAAATAACTTTGAAACTTAGCAAAACCCCTTTTTAATGGTCTAAACATTTTTTTTTAGTATAGAACGAGCTTTTACACCCAGCAAAAAATGAAGTGACTCCGCAGTACGTATGACGGCAACTAACAATTTTGGATATTTCACAAAAACACAAAAGTGATATTTTTTTCCTTAATCTACAGAAACTAAACACAGACGTGTCATGTAACATGTGACTCATGTTTATTAGCCGTACAACCGCGTGGTGGGTCTATACTTATGTTACTTTCTGCAGGCACAAATGCAGAAACAAGAGGAAGCTCCGCAGCGCTGTACTCTCGCTGACGCAGGAGTGACATTCTCTGTGCCGTTCTTAGACTTACTTGCAGTCAAAGACATGGAGGTCAGCAGATGCCCAAACCTCAAAACGAACCGCTCCGCAGTGACATCCTCCGCTGTGCTTCACCAGCCCTTTGTACTCACTGCGGAATGACACAAATAATATTGTTCACATCGTCTGCATTCATAATGTAACCCAAGTAACATTCAGCTCGTTAGCCCTCGTCTTTGGACTAACGGGAACATCCTGACGCACTTTTAATAGAGAAGAATTTTGTGTTCCAACCGTTTTAAATTGTTGAAAATGCAACAATTTCTAAAAGAAAAAGCTGAAGTTCAACCAACAAATGAGAAAACCCACATAAGGATACGTAAACGAATTTAAAAACTATCACCATTTAATGGTTTTTTCCACTTTAAATAAAATGCAATTTTTTTTTTGAGAACAGGGAGAGAAAACATCAATTCTGCCATTGTTTTTTTTTTTCAGCGTTAATCATGTAGCATAAATGACACAATACATTTTTTCTGCGGGTCGGTAAGATTACGACGATACCAAAATCATTGTGATTTTCGTTAGATTTTTCCACAATAAAAACGCTTTTCTTTAGAAATTATTAGTTTTTTCTACATCGCTGCATTCAAAGTCCTAGAACTTTTTTATTTTTCGTTGGAAAGAGATCTCTGCGGTCTTGTTTTTTGCATGACGAGCTGTAGTTTTTATTTGCACCATTTTGGGGTACATACACCTTTTTAAAATCACTTTTATTGCGTTTTTTGGGAGGCAATATGAAGAAAGTAAGCACTTTGCCTCAGTTTTTTAGGGGTTTTTTTTCACGTTCTTTTACGTGCAGGTTTTTTATACAAATATGGGAAGGAGCGCAAAAAAAGGTTTTCTTGTAATTTTTTTTAACGTTTTTTTTTCTACACTATTTTAATTTTATTTTTTTACACTTTTTATTTTCCTGTAGAGGACTTAAGCCATAACAGGTATCATCGCTATGATCCTCTGTACTGCAATGCCTTATTACTTGTAATAGCGATCATAGGCAATGGCAAGCCGGGAAGACAGTATCTGGTGTCCTATTGCCATGGCAACCCATGGGCCCTCCACGATTACATTGCAGGGACCTGATGATGTCACAGAGAGAGCTCCAATCATTCTGACATCTCTAAGGGGAGAGAAGGGACCCCACAGTGACAGGCAGAGAGGGACACAGATCTCCGTTCTTGAGATCAGCTGGGATCCCAGCAATCAGACCCCCACTCTATCCTGTGGTCATCACAGCCAACACATGAACGGAGACTAATTCTATTCCTGCCATGAAGCTCAAGGATGTTAGCAATAGCGTGGGCTTCAGGATTGCGGTAAACCCAGTGCACACCACTACTTATGAACTCCTGCCATAAAAAAGGGCTATACTGCGCTTGTTAAGGGATTATTATGTACCTCCAATTATATAGAAAAAAAAGGTTATAAAGCTTCTAAATAAAGTGCACAGTGGATTCTGTTTCTAAGTAGCAGCACAGACCGGCCGTGGTGCTCCAGACAGCTCAAAGCTATGCAGTAGGAGACAGGACTCGCTCTGTTCTCCGCTGCTCCAAATACCCAGAGGAGAAGGCAGAGGTGGTTTTCAACCACTTCTGTCTTCTCTCTTGCAGGGTAGATAGCATTCAATGAGCGCTATGTAGCGAAGAGGGAAAGCAGAAGTATTACTTCTGCTATTCAACCCAGCGATCATGTGACTGCCAGGTGCCCCCTGCCAACGCAGAGCTGCAGGGTCCTCACAGACCCAGATCAGCTCTGTTAGTGACTACTGTCACTGCAGGAGATACTTTCCCCTATAACTTGGGTTCCTATGGATGCCCCAGCTACAGTAGAAAAGTGTGAAATTTAAAAATAAAGGACATCATGGGGATCACAGGTGTTTTAAAAAAATAGTTACAAAAAAAAAAGCTACAAAAAAAATAAATTACAGAATAAAATAAAAATAATTTAGAAAAAACTGCCCCAACGCCGACGCCAATCAAAACCGTTGCTATATGCACTCTGTAATCTGAACTATATCATCAATGATGAACTATATCAAAACATCCGAAACAAAATGAGGAACACATTCCTGTACTTTATTTTTGCATAAATATACTAATTTTAAAAATAAATTTCTTTTTCAATTGTTTTTTTTAGCTTTTTACCCCCCATAAAACTAAAAAATGGGGAAAAGATTTGGTGAAAAAATATAGAAATAAATAGCCCTATGTGTCATGGAAAAATAAAAACCTGCAAAATACTTTTGGTAGTTGGAAAAAAAAAGATAGGGCCGTAAAACCACCATATGGGTAAAATCCGTAAAAAGTATCTGGTCCTTAAGGACTAAAACATCCTGGTCCTTAAGGGGTTAAACGGACAGTTGTTCATCTGTGAATGGAGGCGGATGGCCTCCATTAACTCAGCATTGATGTCCTGTATAAAAGCACAGTGGTGATCATAGCTGGCACGGCTGTCGGGCGCTTCGGCGCATACTGGTCGTCCCGTGTAAAAGGGGCTTAACACATACAAAGCTGTTGAAAAAATGTGCTTCACAGTTCAGTGTTTTTGGCCTACGCCATGTTCATCCAGAAGGGGGCACCGGTATTAAAACATTTCCTCCATTTTATAATAAAGGCCACATTCCGAATTAATTTGTACCGTAGATTGGCTGCAATTGTTTTTTTTAGTTTTGATTCCAGTAACAGTAAAACATCCTCCTAGAACTCAACATGAAGCACCATCTTGGCTGCTCCAATAATCGGAAAACACCCAATTGGAAAATGTAAAATTGACACCTCCTAAAAATGAGGATAAATGTCCTGTAGTGGTAAGCGGCGTATTATATACTTCCGAATACGGTCCCTACTTGTGACGCCAGCGCCCCGTGGTGTTAGTAACACAATGTTTCATCTCCACTACTAGTACACAGATAATTGGAGTATACAGAATATCAGGCCCCTCATGGTGCCAGCGTCCCGGCCATATGGCACGGAGGGTCCAGGCATGTGGGTATGATTTATCAGCTGCAGTGAATGGTGTCTGATTCAATTATTTACCCTCCGCTGGTCACAAATTCCTAACAACGCACCAATTAAATAGATACGGCGAGGCCCCGAGCAGAGGGACAGATTACAGCCGTCTATGTAACCTTATACCCAGGACACGTGTGCCAACCCTCCGCTTCAGCACTGCTGTATGCAAAGCGTAACTAAGTCGAAAGGTGCGCCAAAGTAGTTCACTGTAATTGTACACTAAAGCTTTTTGGTTTTAGCATGTCGACTAAATACAAGAAAATAATAAAGCAAAGATTATCACATAAGGGATGGGCCACGGAGAAGTAGCCCGGCACCATACCCTTATGAAAACCATCTAAAAAAAGACGAAAAAAAAGACAAATCTTTGTTGCCCATAGCAACCAATCACAGTGCAGCTTTCATTTTACTTCGGCAGTATACAGAATGAAAGCTGTGCTGTGATTGGTTGCTATGGGCAACAAAGGTTTTTTGGTTTTTTTTGACAGTCTTCATTAAGAGTCTGGGTCTGTGCCCATTCAGTATATTGTAAGGTGAGATTGCTTATTATAGAGGAGTTGTTCACTCTCCTGGCATGTCTATTTCAGTTAATATTTGTCTTACCTAATGATATAACATTTTTTTTCTCTCAATAATATACATTGGGCCGTTCCTCTGTTATTCCTCCTGGACATGTATGAATAACACTGATATTATCAATTATGGAGGCAGAAAGTGGGCATTATTGCTTATGTGGGCAGAAAAAGGGCATTTTTAATGATCGAGGCAGAAGAGTCAGCATTATTACGGATGGGGGGCTGTGGAGCGGGCGGAGAGTGTTCTAACCGGCCGCCTTCATTTACAGTAAACAGGCCGTCATTCATAGATGAACAACTGCCTGTTTATGCAGGCCGATCGTTGTTTGATGTTTATGTTTGCATGATCTATATGATGAACGAATACCATTCATCATTGAGACCGTCAGGCATTTACATGAAACGATTCATACAGATTCCCCCCCGATCCAGCGAGAATCTAAACGATAATCATTCAATGTATCGGGGCTCTGCTCTGCTGTGAGACGTCTTGGAGATTGCAGATAACATCACATTGTAGATTCAGTTTCTTGGATTGCGTCTTGTAATTCTATAGGCATAAAAGGCGCCGACAGGGGTGGAACAGTATCGGGTGAATGAGTCCCATCTTCTACCCCCCGAATTTCTAAACTGTTTGAAGACCTATTAGGGTCTATTTACATGAGTAGTTTTTTTTTGTATTTTTTGTTCAGGTTTTAACCACAATTTCCACTGCGAAACCAGGATGATTTTAACTAAAGCCGGCTTCAAACGGGCAAGATTCGTCCTTTGGGGTCATATACATGAGCGATCTTTTTCCCGCATCACATTGCACCGCGATGCGAGAAGCAAATCGTGGCGTGTCCTATCTTTACGCGTGCTCTCGCATCACATCGTCCATTGTTTTCAATGGGGCCGGTGGCAGCAGCGCACTGTGAGAGGGATGCGAGGTTTCCCATTGAAAACAATGGGAAACAGTCCACGATCCTCTGCCGCAACTATCAGTCGCGATGGAGGATCGCTACTTACCCAAAGCGTTTTTGACACCAAAACGCGTCGTATCCGCGGGGATATCACATTTTGGCGAGCACAATATTGTGCAGAGTTTCACGGCGCGCTATCGCACTCACCCGTGTGAAGTCAGCCTTACATGGCAAAAAGAAATGCAAAAAAAACTACTCCTACGTATTATGTATACCCTAGCACAATCAATTACCGGCTACTAAGGAAAAGCCGCCATGCTAGTTGGGTTTGGCGTCTAATATTCTGAAGATCTAGCGATTCTTTCACATGAGGCAGTGAAGGAGACTTAGCAAAATATGTGCCACGAAAAAGTGAAGTTGTTGCTCATAGCAACCAATCGGCTTCCAACTCTCAATTGTCAAAGGCCCTAATTTAACTCCTCATCAGTGCAGCCAATTTTAACCTTTATGACCTGGTATTTTTACCGTTTTTTTTTCCCCCCATCTCTATCATCTCAGAGCTGTAACCTTTTTTTCCCCGTTGATGTAGCCATATGGGGACTTGATTTTTACGGATCAAGTAATGGCATCATTCTGAGGTACACATAATGTAATTTTAAAAAATGGAAATTGGAAAAAAACAACTTTATCCTGCAGTTTGATTACAGTGCTACGAAATTTGTATAATGTTTTGTATCTTCTGTTCTCTGTTGCTGCCTTCACAGCGCCGTATCATTGTAGTTTTGCCGCACCTGTACAAGGACTCACTTATTGCAGGATGACCTGTAGCTCTTATTGCTACTATTTGGGGGTATAGTTGACTTTTTGATTTGTTTTTTATTCTATTTTTTGTCTGTCTTTGTTTTATTTTTACAGCATTCACTGTGCAGGTTGAATAACAGGATGACTTTGTAGTTCAGGTCGCTACGGGGGGGCCGATACCGCAATCTTTTGTATCAATTAGATTTTCCACAAAATGAAAAAAAAGTTTTTGTAGTTTTCTTTTTAACATATATTGTAACATTTTATGAAACTTTTATTAGTCCCACTAGGGGATTTGAACATGTGATCGGTTGCATAATACGTTGCAATACTTATCACCCCTGACAAGGTATGTAGGCTTCTATATGCCATAGCAACCGAACGGCAGACCTGCAGCACCCCCACAATGTTTTTCGGGAACACAACACATTTTTCAATTTTTTTAGATGTTTTTTCTTTCCAAACCCCTGTATCACGGAAATCCGGACTAAAATCCAGACAGTTAGTGCAGATCTTCATGCGGAATACATGCAGGAATTCTGCCATTTTCTATTACACATCAAAATACAGCCCTTTAAGAAAATCCACAGCACAACTCTCGGCATCCGAGCCGGACGATGGGATTGTATACGTTACATTCTCCGACTTCATATAAAAGACAGAAATTGGTGCCGTTAGCCCCATGGGAAAAATGTTCTTGTTCTCAGACGGGCCGATAAATGGTTGAACAATTCTAGTTTAGTGTAAATGTTCTGACTGAACGACGAATGAGAATTTGTTCGCTTCCCGTTTGTCGTTCGCTGTCTGCATGCAGAAAACTGAACGACGGATCGGCCGTGTAAACAGGCAGTCATTCACTTATGATCGACTGCCTGTTTACTGTGAATGGAGGTGAGCACACCGGAATGATCCCCGACCTGCTCCACCCCCATTCACTAACGATGATTGTTCCTGCGTAGAACCACAAGAATGAGTATTGCCAGGACGACTTGTTGGGCATCTGTGCCCAACAAGTTGCCCCATGTAAAAGGGCCTTAAGGCTCAGCTCACAGCAGCGTTTTGTTTTCCGCTTTCCTGTTCAATCTAAAGAGCTGAAAAAGGGAAAAGAGAGATCCGGTAAAATCCCCACTGATTTTAACGGAAGTAATTTATTTTAATATTTGTTTGTTTCTGTCTGGATTTTAATTTTTTTCAGATTTTTTTTTTTAAAGGACTGATCTGCAGGACTTTTTACCTGTCCAAAAAAAAAAAACTGCACGGAACGGATCACTGTGAGCTTTTTGTTTTACATTGTACTCTATGGGGGACGGAACACAAGTGGAAGGTATTTCGTTTGTGTTCCGTTTAACGGCTCCATTTAATAATAACCGCATGAGCTGCTGGAAAAGAGAGCTACATCGCAATCGAGCAAAAAAAGGGATGTGCTAAAAACTGTTCCAAACTGATGCCAGCCGGAGGAACTACCCGTTTTTTGTTTGCATCAGTTGGACATCGTTTTATTTGTTTTGAAAAGAAAACAATAGATCAGTTAGGGCTCGTTAGTTAGGGCTCATTCACGCTCTCGTTAGCCTCAGTTAACTATTTACGTTTCTCTGTGAGCAGAGAAACGGAAGTAAAAACGGAATTACAGGTTTCCATTTTACACCCCATTTATTTAAATGGTTTTTTTTTGTTTTTTTTTAACTGCAGTGTTTCCATTTATTTCCATGCAATTCTGTTTCGTTTAATTCCTATTTTTTTAAACGGCTGCGCTATTTGTTCTGTTTGCAAAATGGAAATGGAATGGAATGAAGAATGGAATGGAATGGAACGAAGCCGTTTTTTTTGTAAATACCATTGAAATCAATGGGGAATAAAATGGAAACATTTAATTGATTTTTATTTTTGCTTTTCTGCTATTTAAATGGAACAGAGAAACGGAAACAGTTAACTGAGTGAGAAGAAGCCCTTCTTAGCGGATGAAGGGACACTGATGTGAGCCCAGCCAGATCAGCAGGTCCAATTTTGGTCCATGAAAAACATACCAATTCTAATCCATATGTACATCTGCGTTGCATGCATGCAAAAAAAAAAGAAAGAAAGTGAATTTTTTTCTATATTGGTTCAATAGTAAATAGCGCAGACTGATATCCGTGTGCGCCTTATTTTTTTTGCATTGCCTCAAAAGTGTCACTGATATCTGAGAAATCGGACCAGAATAGGATATGCTGCTGAGTTTTTTTTTGTACACAGGCCATTGGTACATGCTAAAACGAAAAAGAAAAACTGTCTGCTGTCCGTGTGACAGTCAACTGAAAACACGAACAGCACACGGATGTGAAAATAGCCCCTGTGAATAAGGCCGGCTTCACATAAGTGTATTTGCACATGCAATACGCAGTGAATAGAACACATTGATTTTAGTGGGTTTGTTCACCTATGCTTTTTTATGCCTTTTTTTCTGCACATTTCGGTCGCACAAAAAAACCCACCTTAGCTTGCTTTATTTTCCTGCGCATTTGTGCACCAGATGTCCCCATAGAAGTCAATGGGGATATGCAATATGCTAGGAGATGCGTGAAACACTGTGGAATTCCGCAGGAAAAAGAACACATCTTGAACTCATTAAAGTATTTAGTAATTTCAATGACTGCGAGTATCGGTCATTGATGTCGAATACGCAAAAAAAGCAACATTCGTTCGGCAAAAATGTACTGCTCATGCGTTTGCAAATATGCATACGCTCTTGGCAAGCCAGTTAGTCCTAAGAGAAACACAATGAAAGTCTCACAGATGATGATGCCTTTTAATGGTTAACAACAATAACAGAAACGGTCCCTTCTATTCTTCATCTACCTCCGTGATGAAGAGGTCGGAGGCGGACGGGCGGCTCGCACTTTAACATCATTATGATCATTTTTGTTAACCATAAAACATATTGCATCCACAAGAATATAACTGTGCTTCTCTTCGGACTCGTCCGCACCAGCGTTGGGCTCAGTTAAGCATTTCCGTTTGAAAAGCAGAGAAACGGACATAAAAACGAAATTAAACGTTTCCGTTTTGTTCCGCATTGATTTCAATGGGTTTTCATTAAAAACGGAAATATTTCAGTTTATTTTCATTTAATTCCGTTCCACAAACCAAAACAAATAGCGCAGTCAGCTATATAATATTGTTCAATGGTTAGAAGAAATCTGCCATGTATAATGCAATGTACAGCGCTGTGATATCGACTGGCAATCAGCGATTTCTATAGAGAACAGGAGGAGGATTGTGCGGCCTCTGGGGGTGACAATCATACCATGTGATAACCCTGATGGGCTTATTATTATACATCAGCTATTCATCATGGATGGTCGGGCTATACTTCTCAATTATGAGCTTTGTCTTCAGATATCACGCTGCCATTTTGTGCGAGGAGGTACAGTATATACAGATATTATATGACCACAGATTGGAAAGAGGAATGTGTCGCTTATTGAAGAGTCAAATCTGTGATCACATGCTGCAACAATATCCAATAAATGTAACAATGTATCAGTGAGTCCCCCCTCCCCCCCCTCCCTTACTACACAGAGATCAATGGAGGACTGTGAATCCCGCTCTTGTAATCACCGAATCAGCTCCCTGTTATACAACATGATGGAGGCTGGTGGTCAGACAAAGAAGACACCTGGAGACCCCCTAACCCGAGACGAAAGAGACCCTTGTGTGATCTGCCGCCATGGCGTCGGCTCTGGTGCTGATGATCACAATAGGAGTTCTAGAATAACATACAGTGCCATGTTCTGCCATATCATTAAAACTAGAATGCCATAGAATAACACAGTGCCATTTTCTGCCATACAATAACATAGAATGCCATCCTCTGCCATGGAGTAACATGCATATAGAAACATGTTCTGCCATACAATAACACACTGTGCCATACTCTGCTATAGAATAACATACAGTAATATGGTCTGTCATAACATACATACAGAAACATATTCTGCCATGGAATAACACACAATGCCATCCACTGCCATCAAATAAAATACACATAGAAACTTATTCTGCCATGGAATAACATAGCGTGCCATTTTCTACTATATAATAATATTCAGTGGCATATTCTGCCATAGAACATAACCGTGCCTTATTATGGTATGTAATAACATGCAATGAGTGCCATATAATAACATTCAGTGCCATGTATATAATGAAATACAGTGAGTGCTATATAAAAACATTCAGTGCCATCTTCTGCCATACAATAGCATACACAGACATATTCTGCCATACAATGCTGTAATGTCATACAATAACATTTATTGCCAAATAACAGCATAGAGTGCCATATTCTGCCATATAATTAATGTAATAATGCCGTATAACATTTGGTGCCGTGTTTTTCAAAACAACAACATACAGTGCTATCTTCTGCCATATAATTAATGCCATATAATAACATTCAGTGCCATGTTCTGCCACACAATAGCATAGAGACATCTGCCATATAACCACATACCATGCCATCTTCTGCTATATAATAACATTCCTTGCCATGTTCTGCCATAGAACACAACAGTGCCATATTATGCTATATAATAACATACAGTGAGTGCCATATAATAACATTCAGTGCCATTTTCTGCCATACAATAGCATACACAGACATCTTCTACCATGCAATACTATATCATACAATAAGATTTAGTGCCATATAATAACATCCAATGCCATGTTTTTCAATACAACATTCAGAGCCATCTTCCCCATATGATAGCATTCAGTGCCATCTTCTCCCATATGATACCATTCAGTGCCATCTTCTCCCATATGATACAATTCAGTGCCATCTTCCCCATATGATACATCCAGTGCCCTCTTCCCCCATCTTATACCACCCAGTGCCATCTTCCCCCATCTGATACCACCCAGTGCCCTCTTCCCCCATCTAATACCACCCAGTGCCCTCTTCCCCCATCTGATACCATCCAGTGCCCTCTTCTGCCCCAGAAGGTGGTGTGCCCCCCTGCCACCACCTCTCGGTACCTGTGCCGTCCAGCTACTTACAAGGAGTCTAGCAGAAGTTTGGCCGCATCCTCCGTGCTGAGACTTTGCTCTCGGATGAAGTTGACCCAGCGCTCCCTCTGCGCCCCCAGCTCCAGCACGGCCGGGCACTCGTCCTCCTCCTTCTTGTCCTCCACCTGTTTCTTGATGGCCGCCTTCTTGGCTTTGCTCTTCTTGGTGGCCGCCAGCTGGACCGCGGCTCTGGGCGCCTCGGCCGCCGCCGCCGCTCTGGTGTGCCGCTCCGTGATCGCCGCACGTTTCGGGGACGGTTTCTTCGCCTTCACCATCCTGCTGGTTGTCGCTGTGGTCGCTTCCCGGGAGACAGGCGGCTGCACCGGAGAACACCGGACGGACGGCAAGACGCTTTTTTTTGCTTTGTTTGGCAGATTCGATCCCTTTTTTTAATTCACTCGCTTCGCTGAACATCCAGCAGGGGGCAGAAGAGGGCGCCTTGTGGAGGACAGAGCCGTCCCCGCCATGTTGTAGGCTGGTAGTACCCACATGTACTGGGTGCCATGCCAGGCTCCAGGAGTGCACTTAGCAGATCACCAACTAGTGGGGACTATGGGGGCAGCTGCCACCTGGCTGTAACCCTGTCACTGCTGGGAGGGTGACAAGTGCCGCTCACACAGCACTGAGGACAATTAGGAGTTTAATGGTTACAATGTATCCCTTCTAATGTAGCACGTATAACAGGGGGGGCAGCACACACTGGGGGGTTACCAACAGACAACCGCTCCGGGGGCTTCTGCAGTGACAGGCAGCAGGTGGCCTGTCATTGGAGGGTCTTCCACATTACAGTCTATGGAGAGCGGCAGTTCCTGGTTTGTTACATTCACTCCAAGCCATAAGTTGTAAGAGATCCGTCAGGAGCGAGCGCAGAAATTCCAGGGGAACATTAAAGGGGTTTACGAATTAGTAGATACTTTGGTGGGGGGTGAAATGTATATTTAATTTTAAAACAACCCTCCCACTGACGCGCCGCTCCTCCGCTGCCGCTCTGATCCTAACAGATTTGTTCGTTTACGCCAACGGGAAGCATATTGGATATTTGAACGTAACGTACCGATTCCTAATGGGCTGAACGAATGCGCTGAAACAGGCTGCTGAATCGTCCCGTTAGGGCCCCTTCACACGAGCGTATGCGTACTGGTGCATGCATGAGCGGAGCATTTTTGTGAAATGAACAATGCTTTTTTGCACTCGCATCGGCGCGTTTTACTGTACGTTTTGCACCCACAAGGCATGTTCACTTGCACGCAGCACACAAAGACGCACCAATTTAAATGGCTAATTAGTCTAATGAGTTCCAGAAGTGCTCTTTCTGCAGCTGAATTGCGCAGCGTATTACGCATCTCCTTATGTATTACGCATCTCCTCATGTATTACACCTGCACTTGCGCACCCCCCATTTAAGTTCTATGAAGACCTTTAGTGTGCGTATGCACAGAAATGTAGATTTAGTTTTGGGGACTGAAATGCACGCACAAAATTCGGAAATGTGAAGGAACGGGTTCGATTCTCTGCATTCTGCTCATGTAAACTTTGCGCTTGCAAATACATCCGTGTGATTCTAGCTTTATTCTCAGCTTTTTTACGGTGCTTCCTGCCCATCCCCCAGTTTTATATATGTTCTGATTGTAGTTGGGGGATACAAACTGTCCATGCAAGGGTTAATTAATTTCAATATATTCTCTTCTATTCCTATATATATATATTTACATATGTATGCCCCCCCCCCTCCCTTTTCTCCCTTCCATCTGCTCTTATTATTGTTTTTGTCTTCGTCTGGAAGTTGTTCCTTCCTCCTCTTCTTCATTAACCTGTTACTCTTATTTATGTTTTTTTTCTTATCATTTGCCCTTTTAGATCTTAATTGCTCATATCTTCTAATAGTTGTATTCGTTTGCATTACCCCCCATGTATCCGTTCACATCAGTCATTTAATCAGGTTTTTTATATCATTTTATTATTCTTGGACTTCTACTGCTTCAGTTGAAATTATTTCCTATCTATCTGATAATCTTGTTTATGTTGCCTTTTTCTCTATCCATCCCTAATTTCTCGTTTTCTATTCTGTCTTTGTTTATCTGCTATTAATATATTTCGGAGCTGTTTTCTTTCTCCAGCTCGCTGGTCTCTGATTGTGCTTTGTTTTATTATTGTCTCACATAGTTTGTAACCAGCAGTCCTTAGAAGTCTACATATTATATAACTTACCTTTTGCCTTTTCATCTGCTCCAGTTCTTCCACATATTCCCATCATTTTATAGGTACTTTATGTTCACGGCTTGTTCCATTAATTTTTTAATCAATTTATTTATAATCTATTTGTTTATACATTTTCCCGTAGTTTGTGTTTGCAGTGACCCTTCCTTCACTTCAATAATTGTTTCATTCATGATTATTTATCATTTTCTGCTTATTTATCCATCTAATTAATAGTCACATTTTAAATTTTTTTTATTTTTTCCCACGCTTGACCTTGCCCTACCTAGATTATGTAACTATTCTCAGCACCCTTCCTCTGCCTCAGCACTTTACCTAATATGTAACCATCTGCTAACTTCTTGTGTAACATAATGTTACTTTCTAATTTCCAATAATGCTACTTTTGTATCATTATGGTATAAATGCCTTTTATGGACATGTGACTTGCCACATAACATCTTGACGTCATTTGGGACATTAGCTGCAGATTTTCGAGTGCCATATTTGCTTTACTTCGTTGTATATGCATTGTATATTTTGGGTTATTGTCTTATTGTCTTATTTGCGGTCATCCTTTGTGTAATAGTCTTTTTCTTGGCTTTTAAATTTTTTTTGTGGACATGTCACATGACCTGATGACATCACTGAAGGTTTTACCCACTGCTTTTAAAAGTTGTACTTGTGCTTGTTATGCACATGAAAGGCCAGAAGAAGACGCCACTAGGGCATTGAAATGTGTAGCCAATAAAGTGGTTTACCTCGTCCTCAGGTTCCCCTTCTTCTTGGTGCTGTTTTTAAGATGTCACTGAGTCAGAAGACCCAATGACATTATGGGTCAGGTGCCGTGGCTCTGGAGTAAGGGGGCTCAATGGTTAAAGAAAAAAGGCGGAAAACCCCTTTAAGGGAGTTGTTGGTGAGCATCTTAATTCAGTACAAAATGTAGTTCACAGCAGATCCATCCTTTGTAACCTGGCGCTATTCTGCCAACCCCAAATGCAGAATACCATGTTGCCATCAGTGACATCACAGTCTATGACTTATGCTAGTTTCACACAGGCGATCATGATGTCGCCGCGAGAATATCATGGCAAAATAGTGCCTTTTTTTCACGAGATTTTTGTGCGTCTGCTCTGCTTTTTCTCACAAAAACATTGCTGCCACTTGCGACTTTCTCACACTTTTTTTCACGTGATTTTGACAGATTTTTTAGCACGAAAGTCAATAGGACTTTCTTATATTAAAACATATCACACCGCACGAAAGTCGCAAGTTTATGCTTTGCGATGCAACAAAAAGGGGGCTTCATAGGAAAACATGGGAGATAAAAAAACGGAAAATGCAGAAAGATAGGACATGCTGTGATTTTTTTTCTCTCACAACATCACAAGACTGAAAACATCGCAAAGTTGAAGGAAACCATTGAAAATCATTGGTCTCATAATTCTGTGTTTTTACTCACTCTCGCATTGTGCGAAAATCGCACGATTTTATCACCCGTGTGAAACCACCCTTGGGGATGGGAATTCTGTCTTTTTTGGTGACCTAGATCATGTGGTTCAGCTCACCAGAAAAGTGATATTTTTTGGTCCTCAAATAGCACTTTCAGCTGCCCTCCTCTCACTTCTGCTAGTGGTCCTCCTCTGCTGATGGAACCCTGACCCTTGTCATATACACACTATGCTTACTGCATGCTGTGCAGTGATATCATGACAGGACCTGTCATTATAAACATTTTAACCATTCACTTAACGTTTTAACATTTTCTTTAAAAACTCATATAACTTCACAATTTTCACCTGGGCTGAAGCCATATGTGCTGCTGGACTTCCAGCAGGCAAGTCTGCCTACAAACCCGTAAATAGCCATTTGTTTCTAACTTTCTGCTAAGGTGCTAACGAGAAGCACAGTTATTCACTACACTGGCTCCCTCCTACCCTTATCCATTAGAAAGACAGTCTGCTCAACGGCCTATATGTCATGGCCTATATCAATGAGGTGAACCCTATCTTGTCTTATAAGCTGACTATTGTCCCCTTCTAGTTGTTGATGTCTAACCACAACCTCCAACTGGAAATGAACAAAACGTCCCAGCTTAGAATTTACAGTGCACCAGGCTCTTTCCGCTGCACTTGTGGTCCGGGCACCCTGCTTATACCACCCTGGGAATTATCTCTGACCACACAATAATGAGCTCAGAAAAAAACTCGACAACCTCTCCAATCAGAGTTCATCATAATTAAAGGGGTTGTCTCGCGAAAGCAAGTGGGGTTAAGTACTTCTGTATGGCCATATTAATGCACTTTGTAATATACATCGTGCATTAAATATGAGCCATACAGAAGTTATTCACTTACCTTCCCTGCGCTGGCGTCCCCGTCTCCATGGCTCCGTCTAATTTCAGGAGAGATTAGACGCGCTTGCGCAGAAGGGTCTTCTGCCTTCGGGTCTGTCCGGCAGCAGTGGCGTTCTGGCTCCGCCCCCTTCTAAGCGGCATCGCGTAGCTCCGCCCCATCACGTGCGCCGATTCCAGCCTCCTGATTGGCTGGAATCGGCACACGTGATGGGGCGGAGCTACGCGATGCCGCTTAGAAGGGGGCGGAGCCAGAACGCCGCTGCTGCCGGACAGACCCGAAGGCAGAAGACCCTTCTGCGCAAGCGCGTCTAATCTCTCCTGAAATTAGACGGAGCCATGGAGACGGGGACGCCAGCGCAGGGAAGGTAAGTGAATAACTTCTGTATGGCTCATATTTAATGCACGATGTATATTACAAAGTGCATTAATATGGCCATACAGAAGTACTTAACCCCACTTGCTTTCGCGAGACAACCCCTTTAATAATTCCGCCACCTTAAGAAAGCAAAGGTCATTCTCCTTGTGTGAATCACTACAATGGTGGATATTGCGGCTGATCCACACAGCTTCTGGAAGAACTTGAGGCCACCATAGACCTCTGATGCCCTTCCAATAAATCTCTGTGCTCCGTAAACTAATGTTTCTTCCCCTAGGGTGGCATTCCGCCTGCTGAGCAGCCCAAAAGATATACAAGTGACCCAGCATGCAAACTGCCAGGTGAACCGAACCTGAAACAGGAAAACAAATTAGAGGTGATTGCCAGTGTGGTCCACCTCTGATTCTGGGAGCCAGGACCTTGCCATTTCAGTCTCTGCGCCAATACAAAAAGAGTCCCAAATTCCTTCGGATTAACTCCTAACAATATCAGGGGCCCTGTGAAACCGTACCTGGAATTGCAATTTATTTAAAGGTGCTCCATCACTGTAGGCCAAAAAATACCGCCCATCATGCCTGACAGAAGAAAAATCAGCCACCAACTTAACCGGGCCCTGAATGGCAAACAATTGGCTCCGAGCACTCCTACCCAACTGATCTGTTTTGGAGCTGCAGACACCCACACATGAGTTTCCTGTAACCTGTCCTCCTTGTTCTTCGATAAGGAGAACTACTCATTAATATGGAGGGTACTTTAAAAAGATAAACCAAATTCAGCAGAAGATAAGATAGCCTCATAGACTAAACATGGAAATCGATGGAGCAACCTCTACCAACTGATACAATAGCGAATAAGAAATACTCATGCTTAAACTTAAAGGACTCAAAAAAATGGTAATGTTCCCCATTGAACATTCAGGAAGCCCTGGGCATTCGAACAGCCATTTGATGCAACTAGACATCCATAGCCTTCACCCCCCATCCCATCTCAAAGCACACAGCCAAACCCCTTCAAAATTCCTCTATCATACTTCTACCAACTCGACCCGCTGTTTGTTTTATAAGAGTTCTAGATCAAATCTATATATATATGAACAACTCCAAACATCTTTCTGGGTACTTTCGGCCCATGACATCCCCCAGACATCAAAGGCCTGTAACCAGTTGTTCATAATTTTAGGCACCTTGGGTTTCCTATCTTAGGGACGGTGAGATATCTTGCACTCCTTGTCCACCATGTGCTGATCAGTAGAGATTAGGGACCAAATATTAATATACTGGTTGCCCCAGGTTTTTTACCATGTCTCCTCATTTAGATGAGAATCCAAGGTGCTAACCCCACAAAACATGGTATCTTTATACACTCCTGCCACTACTAGCATAGGCTTCTCACTACCCTGTGCAGATGGGAGCACTGAAGGAGGGGTGTAAAACTGCTTCAAAAGTGCCCTAAGCACTGGAACCAAACCCACACCCTTCCCTACACCCCATGCCCTTGAAAAGGAACACTCACCAAAAACCATGGGCATTGGAGTAGGAACTACTGGATCAAACCACCACCACGTTGTGTGTGGGAAGACACCAGCCTCCCGGCCCTGGAAGCGACATTAGTCTTACACCTCTCGCTATACTGCTCTGAAAGAGGATGAGGAAGGGAACCACCATCTGGAGTACCTGGTGCGCCATGATGAATAGCTTGTACACCTCCTGCACCAACCAGATGAATGCTGTCTGCTGTGCTACTCCGAACGGGTGGCTGAAGGAGTAAAGGTAGAGGCAGGAGAACACCAGGGCCATCAGCACACTACAAGCTACTTGGCTCTGAGTAACAACATGGATGGCCTCAGAAGTGGGAGCTACAGGTGGATCTATCATTACACAGCTGGAAGGGATACAGGTTTCTCCTGGGAGCCACAACTTGCCCAGATATAGAACCTTGCATTTCTTCTTGTTAAATACCATTCTGTTAGTCGCTGCCCACTGTTCAAGCTTGTCCAGATCTTTTTGAATAATCTCTCTCTCTTACCTAGTGTTAGCTATCCCTCCTGGCTTTGTGTCGTTGGCAAATTTGATCAGTTTCCCCTCAATTCCCTCCTCCAGATCATTTATAAAAATGTTGAACAACACTGGACCTAGGACAGAGCCTTGTGGTACCCCACATGTAGAGATGAGCGAGCGTACTCGCCAAGGCAAATCACTTCAGCGAGTATTGCCATTTTCGAGTACATGCCCGCTCGTCTCAAAAGATTCGGGGGCCGGCGGGGGTGAGCGGTGAGTTGCGGGAGCGAGCATGGGGGAGCGGGGGGGAGAGAGAGATCTCCCCCCCCATTCCGCTGGCCCCTGAATGGGGGGGGGTCTCCTCTCTTTCTCCCCCCCCCCCCCCCTCTTCCCCATGCTCACTCCCGCAACTCACCGCTCACCCCCACCGGCCCCCAAATCTTTTGAGACGAGCGGGCATGTACTCGAAAATGGCAATACTCGCTCGAGTAATTTGCCTTAGCGAGTACGCTCGCTCATCTCTACCCACTTGACACATTCAGCTAATTGGATGTGCAGGCATTTATGACCACTCTTTGAGTACGATCACTCAGCCAGTTGTGAATCCACCTAACAGTTGCCTTGTCAATCCCATATTTGGTCATTTTTTCAATAAGTATAGTATAAGATACTTTGTCAAATACTTAACCAAAGTCAGTATATAGTATATCTACCACAATTTCCTCATAAACCCAGTCGGTGACTCTGTCATAGAAGGAAATAAGATTTGTCTGGCATGACTTGTTTGTTACAAACCCATGCTGGCTCTGGTTATTTACTCCATTTTTATCCAAGTACTTGCATACATGCTGTTTAATAATTTGATCAAAGATCTTTCCCAGTATAGAGGTCAGGCTCACAGGCCTGTAGTTTCCTGGATCCACTTTCTTCCCTTTTTTGAAAATAGGGACAACATTTGCCCTTTTCCAACCTTCTGGGACTTCTCCTGTTCTCCAGGAATTTTCAAAGATTATGTTGAATGGTTTGGCAATTACCTCTGCTGAACCACTCACCTTAATCTGGTACAGACTGCATCCACTGAAACACTCAATGCAGGAGGAGGGGAACTGAGCTCCATGGCAAAGCGGCTCAACCAGCCCTCCCCTTCCACTAAAGCCTGAGCATGCACAACAGCCAGCAGCTGCTCTGACATGCTTCCATCGCACAGTTTGGGATCACACCTTTAGAACCCAAGGTAATAGGCAAATTGAGGGAACATGGCACCAGTTCAAGTATATAAATGGGTGGGAAGGGCCACAGGGCATTACATACCCTTTGGACCACTACTATTGACCAGCCAGCAGACCATACCAATTAGGCCAGCTTACGAAGGGAGGATGGAAGAGAAGGGTTAACCACTTGAAAACAGTAGGTGGGGACTGGTGAGGCATGAGACTGCTATATTTAACCCTATGCATACCACAGGGCCCAGAAGTCAGGGGCCCATTCACTATTCACTGTTAAGCCGTACAAGCAATATACTTACTGCGAAACTGGAGCACTGTTTTGATGCTCCAGTGCATTGGCATCTGACCTGTGACGTTCTGAAAGCAGGTCACATAGGCCTCTAATGTAGAACCCTAGGCCAATTTACGGGACATTACTGATGACGTCCATTGTCAAGGCCTCCTAATGGCAGCAGCAATGGGTAAAGAGCCATGTAAATACTGCAGAGAAAGTAAACAGAGTGACCGGAGAAACAGCGGTAAGCAGCGTGGCAGTGGAGCGTTTTTTTTGTCATTTCTTTTTTGATATATGTTTTATTTCCCTACTCCGCAACCAAAGTATCTACTTATTGGAAAACCCCTTAAGGATGGGTTCACACCGGGCGGAATTGCCATGAATTTGCTGCAGAACCTATGCGGAATTTCCGCTTATGCGGCAAAACCGTTGACAAGCGTGGTTTGTTATTGCATTTATTGTTGAGTATTATGTGTGGGTTTTCTGTACAGAATTACTGCAGGTTATGAAATCCACAGCACTTTTTACAGTATTTCCAGCATTTTCAGCCACAGTTTTTTGCTACGTCATTAAGGCCTATGGACAAAAAAACGCAGCAGAAACGTCCAAAGAATTGACATGCTGCGTCTTTAAAAACCGCGATGCAACAACATTTCTGCACTGTGGCAGAGCGAAAAATTCGGCACAGTGAGCTCAGCTTTTTGCCAAAACGCAGCAAATCCATGGAAATTCCACCCCGTGTGAACCCAGCCTTAATGTTTTCTCCCTTGAATTTCTACGCTCTCTCCAGACTATTGCAGGCTTCTATCCTCTTTTGCAACTTGTGACTTGGAGTGAATTTAATAAATCAGGACCAGCTGCTCTCCATAGACTGTAATTCCCTGTGTGGAAGACCCTCAGGAATTTATAAATGACAGACAACCTACTGCCTTCTTCCTGTCACTGCCAAAGGCTCCCGAGAGGTCGTGCATAAGAAATCCCTCAGTGGGCTCAGTGTATAATTCCCCCCATGGAGTCCTGCTATATGTGCTATACCTGCTACAGGGCTCAGTAGAATGTTTACATTGAATAATCCCTCATTCACAGGGGTGTTGTTTTAGTGCAGTATAGGCGTGCAAAAAAATAGTGGCTATACTGCAATAAAAATCACGTGAACTGGCAATTTTTCATGCGCAGAAGACCCGAGCTTCATGTCTGTGAAAATCACGCATTCACTGGAGCCGCGTGTTGCTTTAAAAAAGCGCACCTGCTCCAGGAGAAGAGAGAGAAGAAGCCCTGCAAGGCTTCGGGATTTCCCCAAGGCAGGGAAAGAGAGAGCGGGACTATGGGGTATTAACCTGCTTTCTTTCTCCCTACTATGGGTTAATCCCCCATAGGCACACATTCTCTCTTCCTGCTATGGAGATCCCCCATAGCCCTGCTCTCTCTGTCCCTGTTATGGGTTAATCCCCCATAGTCCTGCTCTCTCTCTCCCTGCTCTGGGCATCCCCGAGAGATGTCACCATAGTGCAAGGAGACATGGCTAAAGGGAATCCCTGAGGCATAAATCCCGTTGTGCAGGTAGAGAGGGGCGGGGCTAGAGGGCTTCTCACTGGGATTCCCCATAGCAAAGACAGAGGGGGCAGGGCTGGAGGGTGGATCCCTCTAGCCCTGCCCTCTCCCCCATGCTCTCAGGGACGCCCTCTAACTCTACGCCCCTCTATCCCCGCTATGAAGAAATCACTTAAGGAACCCAATGCTGGGAAGAGAGATGGAGGGAGTCCCCCGCTGTCAGGGAATTGCCCAGCAGCGGGGCTGGAGGAATGTCCCGCTGCTTACAGCGGAACATTTAAAACTTACTGCCCAGAAGCACATTTTAAATGTCCAGCTGTAAACTCCTGTTTATCCCTGTGGGGATAAAGGGAACCCCCTGGGAGATGAATGGAACCCTTGGGCTTCTCCTCATCCCCATGGGGACTAGCAGGAGTTTACAGCAGGACATTTAAAATGTGCTGCTGGGTGTGTGGAATTCCCTCGGCCGGCAGAAATCCTTCTTTTCCAAGCATTGGATACAGCTAAACTCCTGCTCCCATAGGAGTCTATGGAGATTCTTGTATGTCACACAACAGAGATAGGTCAGGTCCTATCTTTTCACTCAGCACAGACCTTAGGGCGCCTACCCACTTGCAATTTTTTTTCCTGTGATGTTTCGCGTTTTTTCTCAAGAGCAATTAGTATAGAATGTGTTCTTGTCCATCTGGGGTTTTTTTCCGTTTTGTGGGGTTTTTTCACATAGGAACTGTCAGTTGCATATGTCTCCTTATTTTTCTCTTAATGCACCCATGATTGTCAATGGAGGGCTGCAAAAAACACGCAAAAAACGCCGCGAAAAACGCGCAAAAAACGCCGCATTTTTCACGCGTGAAAATCGGCAACGCAAGTTGGTAGGCGCCCTTAGATACATACATTGCAGTCACGCATGTCCTATTTTTTTAAAGGTGCGAGTTTTGTGTTTCTAAAATTCCTTCATCTGAACGCTTCTATAGGAAACTATTGTTGGGAATCTCTCTCAGGTAAAAGTAATGGATCCAACACATTCTTATCCGCTCTATCTGACAACTTTATCTTCCAAAAGGTAGAAGAGAAAACAAGGGGATCAGCTATCTTGGACATAATTCTTACCAACAGGGAGGGAAAGGTTGAGGTAGTAAGGGTGGCTAGGACCTTCGGAGGCAGTGATCATGCTATCCTTGAATTTGGGATAAAAAGGGGAGGAAGACCTGAGAAAACTCAAAACATCAAGGTTACACAAAGGCAGATTTTAAAGAACTCAGAAAGAGGATAGGAAGAATCCAATGGCTGGATGTACATAAGGACAGAAATGTCCAAGAAGTTTGGGCAACATTGCGAAATGAAATTCTCAAAGCACAATCATTAACTATCTGTAAAAGAAGGAAGAATGGGAAGTATTTAAAGAGACCAGGAGGGATGAACACAGAACCTGCGCACATGGTAAAAACGAAGAAAAATATGGTTAGCAAATGGAAAGAGGGGGGAATGATCTGGAATATGATTTTCTCCAGCAGGCTTTGGGGTATTTTGTCGCTTCCAAATTGAGTATTGTGTGCACACATCGTCGAACCAGATCAGACACCAATGTTGGTCTAAAACTGGGAGAGTCTCTACCCAAATGTGTAGAGTCTCAGGCTTTTATTGTAACACATGACAACCGCCCTTTATGGGCGTTTAACAGATTACATCAGTAACATATAAGATTCTCATTTGTCGGATCATATAGAATCCCCCACCTCTCTGCCCACCCCCTCCAAGTGTTGAGGTGGTATGGACTTTTGTCCTAGCTGAAGTCATCTCCGTGTAGTGATGAATCATTGTTTACCTAGCTTCAGGATGAGAGTGGAAGGGGGCCTAGGTAAACACTCAGTATTGAACACAGGATATACACATAACACTATAGCCCTTTAACTCTTAGCAACTGGTTGAGCAACTTCTATGTACTTAGAGCAAATACATCACCCATCCATTGGCTAGCAAATACCATGATTAGATTGTGTGTGTGTCCTTTAAACTCCTGAGCTAAAAGTCATTACAACAGCAAAATACATTTGGGTTATATTAATCGATAGACATTTTATAAATAATCATCATGTCTATCACAATCCCCCCTTAAAATGTCTATCCTCTAACTCTCTATCTAATTTTCACAGTTTTCTGCGCATGAGCCTATAACTGGAGCGCGTTGAAGGTTCGTTTTAGAGTCTTCAAGGGGATGTAGGACTTGTCCACTCCTTCTGGGGATGCATCCAGCAAACTCATGGTGGGAGCGGCTTTTCCAGCATCAGTTTCGCAGGTCTCTCTGACACAGGGGATAACACAGCAGACTAGAACAGAAAAGGTAACCATCAGTTCACATACAACAGCAACGCCCGTCTGTGCCAGGATCCTTTACCACCCGCTCATCCATGGCGAGTGCTGGTCCCAAAAGTTAGCTCTTTTTAGTTAGTGCGGTCAGCTTCTTAATGGCAACTGCGTCTTTACCCGCGGGTCACGTGTCGTCCAGGATGTAGGTACAACAAGTCTCCCCTATCATCTTACAGACACTCCCCTTTTTAGCTAAAGTCATATCTGAGGTCATTCTATTTTAAAAAAAGTCATAGTCGAGGTAGGTCCTATTGGTCGACTAGTCCCTATAAGGCGTCTCTAGTATAATTTATAAACCACTGCTAATTATAATAAACATAATTAATCCAGTCAACGTTTATTTACCATAATGATCAGGAAAATGGACTCGAATCTAGTTTTAACTTGATCTCTAATTTTTAAAACTTGTCAGGTACCCCCCTTGGCTATCCTATGACGTCAATGTATACGTGTAGATCAAAACTACCACCAGGGGTCTCTCTTCTCGCTCTAGCATAATGTTACAATACTAGTAGCGTGCACAGGTACGCACGGCGTGGGACTCCCTAATCTTCACCCACACCAGTGTCCCTCCTGGAAATAGTCCTAATGGTGAACACGTCCAGGTTGCCTCACCCTTGCGTCAGGGTTTTCCCACTGCCCGCAAGTCCCTACTTCTAGGAGGGGGGGATCCCTACCTCACCTCAGAGGGAGGCCATGGATTCCCTGGGCTCATTTCCGGGCATCCATACCCTCTATCTGTACAAGTTAACACCCCACAGGGTGTGCCCTCGCCGGAACCTAAGGTCTTCTGCACTATCCCTTGGCAAATGGGAATTCCACTGACAATCCATCTTAGGAGATCGGGGCAGGCACAGTACTAGTACATTTCTCCTTTTCTTTGGTAGCGTATGTGTTTGGCATTATCGGAACTGGCTCTTCATCTTTTTTAAACAAGGGAAATATTGCTGAGTTCCCCAAAAATCTCCCTCCACCCTGCCTAATTGCCTGGCAGGTGTAGTTTCCAGGGTAGTCAGTAATACTCTCTCCGGTGCAAAACACTTAAGTAGTTATAGAGTATTCCTTCTTCCATTTCTCACGGACAGTGTAATTAGCGGAAATGTTCGTGAAGAGACTAATAAACCACTCTTCAGCATCTACAGGGAGATTTAGGGGGACCATCCCCGAGTGTGGTTGGGCACTACCGCACACGCAACAGTTAGACTTGTTGCTCCTGTTAGCATTGTACCTCATCAACTCCAACCAGAGATTCTGGTCAGAGTAGCCAATCGCTACTGTCAAGGTGTCCTCAAAAGGTAGGGTCGGCTATGATCATCATGTTCGTCAAGGTCTTTATCTTACGGCGGAGGGGGTTAATTATGGGCACGGGACTAAGTGAAGGCTTCCATTCGGCTGCATCTACCATACCCCTTATTTTAAACTTCCCTAAGGGATCTGTCCTCCCGTACCGGTATGTCCCCAGACTATAAGTCTCCCCGTCCCCCGGGCTTGGATCTCCCATGGTTAATGTAAAAACCGCATTAAAACCAAGCAACATACTAAGTTCAGCCTTCCAATACCTGCTGTCCTTATTATTCTCAAGGAGGGTTATACGACTAATTAGGGATTTCCCGCTCTTATCTTTCTTATTTAAGGCACTTCGCGGTTTATAGGACTAGTCTATTCCTGTGTTCCATCCCACTAATCCCCAATAACGGCAGTCTTCTCCCCAGACTTTATCAGTGGCGCAAACATATTGTATTCCCCGGGTATATAAGTCATATAACCAGCTGGACTGAGCTAAATCTGGCCTGCGGTGGGATCTTGCGCCTAGACACGGGACCACAGTACAATAGTCGAAGGAATATGCGGCTACTTGAGCATTGGACGAGTTATACTAGAAGGTAACCATACCCCCATATTCTTCCGACTAAGGATTCCAGTTGCCACCCTCCTCTCTCACTAGCCCTAACCAGAGTAATGTCTTTGGCACAACTAAGACTGGTCTCCCGGATCTGAAGCTTTCTTACAGTATGAATCATGGATCCATGTAAGTCTTTCGGCTAGTTTCACAGCTGTGGCAGTAGTCAGAAGCACCTGGTAGGGGCCATCAAATCGGGGCTCAAGAGGGTGCTTCCTGGGGAACTTCTTGACGCACACCCAATCCCCAGGCTGCAAGATATGTGTCCCAGTGTCTGCCTCTGAGTCTGGAAGAGAACACCTGTGCATAGGCTTTGGTTAGCTCTTTAACAACGGAAATCACATACTCAGTCAACACATCAGATTGTAATTGTAACTACTGAGGATAGTAACAACCTAGCCTTGGGGCTAGCCCAAACAATCTCATAGGGAGATAATGTATAATCCCCCCCTGGGTTCATATCTAACACTGTATAAGGCTATTGGATGACAGTCTTTCCAAAGTGGCGTCATTTTTAAGTATCTTACTTTTAGCGTGCCACTACGTCTCTCCACCTTGCCACTACTCTAAAGGTGGTACAGTATGTAAAAGGCCTGGGATACACCCAGAGCAGACATGACATGTTACATTCACCTGCGAAGTTTATACCTCTGTCTGACTCTGAATCACTTCTGGTACCCCATATTCACAGTTTACCTCGTTCATGAGCTTCTTTGCGGTTACCTACTTGTTTGCCTTGGTAACAGGGTCGGCCTCCAACCTGCAAAGACATCAACAACAACAAGCACGTATTCATACTTCCCAACAAGTGGGAACTGAACGTAGTCAATTTGCAATCCCTGAAATGGGTAGAGTGGTCTAGGCAAGTGTGATGTGGCAAATTTACTTCTGCCCTGACTCACCTATGGCATAGATCATGCTAAACCGGACAAATGATGCAGCAGCTACAGAGAACCCAGAAGTCGCCCAACCTCTTTCAAGCGTCGTCGTCAGTGCTGCTTTACTAGGTGGGTCTTTCCGTCCATCAGCTGGGCCATCATGGGATACAGGAACTGTGGTGGGCAAGTGCTGTTGACCGTTCACCACACGCTGTCCTGTTTCTGCTGCTCCCATATTAGTCCATTTATTTTTTCCTTCCTTGCTGGCTGGTAACTGTAAAAGTCTTTAGCATATCAAAGTCCAAATTTTTGTCAATGTCCAAAGTTTTTGCCACTGACTCATGCTGTCAGTATCTTTTCTTCTTTCTTCCACGGCTTGAGGGCCGCTGCCTTTGCTGCGCTGTCAGCGAGGGTGTCGTCTCTCGCCTCTCCAGTGTAGGAATCGGTGCGAACTCTCAACTTTGTCAGGTAGAAGCAGGGCCTCCATGCGACTCTGTACCGCTGCACCATTCTCAATTGGTTGTCCTGCTAAGGTAAAAACTGTCTGGCCTTCCATATTGGGCCGTAATCATGAGCTGTGCCAAATGCATACCAGGAGTCAGTGTAAAGGGTTGCCGGTCTTACCTCTCGCCACTCTACTCGCCTCAGTGAGGGCCTTCAATTCCGCTTATTGTACTGTGACATGCGGAGGCAGAGCTTCTGCTTCTAGGACATCTTGTTGTGTGACCACTGCATATCCGATGTGGAGTCATCAATCCTCACCCTGGTACCATCTGCAAAAAGCTCAACATATGCATTATCAACAGAGGTTCTGATAACTGTTTGCATACCTGCAGTTTCTTACTGAATTAGTACTAAATAATCGTGCTGATGTTCTATTTCACATGGCTCGGAATCTTGTAGCACAAAATCATTTATATTTTTTTTTTTTCAAACCCAATAGCTGATCTACAACACCTAGATCATCTATGACCCAGATCACCTATGCCTCCCCCCTTTTGAACAGGAATACTCAATGGAAAAAGAGTAATTGCGTTCAAACTAGTAAACCAAGAGGCACAAAAACAAGCACTTTGTAGGTCAAGGTGACATTGTATGCAGCGAAGTCTGAGCGAAAATCTCCTTACAAAAATTTTTTTTTTTCCTTTCAGGTCGCAGTTAGCATTTTTTAACACAAGGGGGCGCCACACGATTCAAATTTTACGTCACCCAGTGTAATAGTATTTCAGGGTATGGCCAGCGTTTAGCTTTTACTCTCCTGTCGGAATATAATTATAGCTTCAGTGTAGACTGACACTAGAATATACAAAAGACTTAAAGAAAAACTAAAGAATACGGATGAATTAACATCCTACTCTGGGCAATTCAGTCCCTCTTTCTTCACATAAAAAGTAAAATTACTTCATCAAATTGCGTGAAAAAGTTTGCTGGGTGACTATAGTGAAATTATTCCATCTGTAGGAGCCTTCCATAACATCATCTGTCTGAGCATCCATTGGAGAAGCGGGCAGTGGAAAACAGAGCCCCTGGGAACATGAGAGAGCGTCCCCTGTCATGTATTCCTGGTCTCTGCCCCCCATGCATCAACTCCAATCTTCCATGCACTATAAACCAGCTTAGTCATCTACTATGTCCCAAGCTGCATCTCCACAAAGGTTTGTTTCCCTGAACTTATCACACATCCAAAGTGGCCACATCTTGGAGTGTAACAAAGTCTGGTCAAACAAAACCTTACTCCAGACAATCATGATGTTAGCACTGGATACAGTGGCATTGGGGAATATAGGCCTCCCAAATGCAGCAAAATGGCCGCCAGAGGCAGAAAGGGGCGTGGCTACAGATCTCCCAGGTGAGGCAAAATGGCTGCCGGAAGAAGGGGCGGGGCCAGGGGCAGCAGCACTCCCAGGTGAGGCAAAATGGCTGCTGAGTAACAGCACTTCCAGGTGAGGCAAGATGGCCACTGGAGGAGGAAGGGGCGGGGCCAGGTCCTGTCCCGGATGGGGAGGGACCGGAAGTAACATCACACACCCTGAAAGTGAGCACATGGGGGGAAGTAACTTCAGGGTGGGGGCAGGCCTCACTACATTTACTGCAGAGTCACACTATGTTGGATTGTAAACATTGCAAGCGCGGCCGCCATTACAGGGAGGGGCTGTAGTCAACACAAAGGCATTACATTGTTCATTAGCAATACACATACCCCCCCCTACATGCTTTCCCCTCTTCAATCTCTTAACTACATTATACCTCCTCCTAGCAATCTAAAAACACCTTTCTTTCTGCTAGGCTTCCTGCTCATCTTCTGAAAACTTTCTACAACCTATCTTACCTGTCCATGACCTAACTTTTCATTCTGCAACTTTTCCTGATCCTTCTCTTTGTATAACATTTCTACATGTTCAGTAAACTCTGCTGCCTTCCCTTCAGCAACCAGATCACAAGCTCTATGACCTTTGTCCTTGCTCACTTTGCTCAACTCTATTCTATTCGAAGTTTCTATTCATTCTATTCGAAGACACAGTAGTGTTTCTCTTGTAAAATCTGCTTTCTTCAAATCCTTCCCATATAACCTCTCTTTCCCACTCAGAAAAGACAAAGGAAACAGAAAGGGTTAATTGAAAAAAACTTTCAGTTCACTCTCTTTTCAGCACCCCTCCCCCCTGATAATAAACACTGCACATTGTTTCTATAGTACCAAACAGACGGGATTACTGGAGAATACCCACAACGGCTCAGGGTATATATATATATATCCACCTTTATATCAACCCAAGGTATATATCTCATCTACCTTTATATCAACCCAAGGTCTACTAGCAATCCCGAAGAGCACTTCCTGTACACGTCCTAGACAGGACATTTTAGCTATACACAGAGACTGACGATTATTTTCAATGACCAAAACCTCAACAATATTCTGGAGAAATCAGCCGTCACAAAGCACGGCTATACCTTTCCACATATGAGAACATAACACGCTCAATCATAAAAGGTAAGTATACGTATCATAAATCTTCCTAACCTCACACTAGTATTACCTAGGAGCACGTGTCACTGGCGTGTTCCCTCAGACTTAAACAGCCGAGTCCGCCCTCCCGACACATTAACCCTCACAGAATTTATCTCTTGGTCTTGTATACACAATTTTTAACCGTCTCAGACATAATATACACAGCATACAAAATACCCCTAGACAGGTAACGTGGTGATTTTTCGAGTGGACAGACCTGTCTTTCAGTGAAGGTCCAGTCTGGATCAGGAACAGGCAGAAAAGCAGTCAGAACCCAGCTCACATCGGTAGATTTACATAAAGCAATCTTACCGTGTTCTGTAGATTTTCGGGCCCCTGAGTTCTGCGTGCCATCTGCCGATCTCTGTACGTTCCAGGCTGTGACCTCACAGATCCACTCGCTCACCCAGGGACTCCACTGATCTGGAATATGATTTTCTCCAGCAGGCTTTGGGGTATTTTGTCGCTTCCAAATTGAGTATTGTGTGCACACATCGTCGAACCAGATCAGACACCAATGTTGGTCTAAAACTGGGAGAGTCTCTACCCAAATGTGTAGAGTCTCAGGCTTTTATTGTAACACATGACAACCGCCCTTTATGGGCGTTTAACAGATTACATCAGTAACATATAAGATTCTCATTTGTCGGATCATATAGAATCCCCCACCTCTCTGCCCACCCCCTCCAAGTGTTGAGGTGGTATGGACTTTTGTCCTAGCTGAAGTCATCTCCGTGTAGTGATGAATCATTGTTTACCTAGCTTCAGGATGAGAGTGGAAGGGGGCCTAGGTAAACACTCAGTATTGAACACAGGATATACACATAACACTATAGCCCTTTAACTCTTAGCAACTGGTTGAGCAACTTCTATGTACTTAGAGCAAATACATCACCCATCCATTGGCTAGCAAATACCATGATTAGATTGTGTGTGTGTCCTTTAAACTCCTGAGCTAAAAGTCATTACAACAGCAAAATACATTTGGGTTATATTAATCGATAGACATTTTATAAATAATCATCATGTCTATCACAGGAATATCTAAAGAAGAATATAATGCGGTCTGCAGAAACTGTAGGGCAAGTGTCAGAAAAGCTAAAGCTAATAATGAATTGAGGCTTGCAACAGAGGATAAAAACAATAAAAAAGGATTTTGGGGGTATGTCAAAAGCAAAAGAAAAGTCAAAGATGCTATTGGATGCTTACAAGATAAAAATGGTGAATTGGTTAAGAATGATGTTGAGAAGGCCGATGTTACGGTACTAGCGGGGTGCATAGGTACGCACGGCGCGGGGCTCCCTAATCTTCCCCCATGCCACTGTCCCTTCCTGGAGATAGCCCTGAAGGTGGACACATCCAGGCCGCCAACTCTGACCTTACGCTACCTACGGGGGACAGACAGGGACCACCGTACCTATGCAAGAGACTACTACCCACTAGTACAGACAGGAAAGGCAGATGTAAATAACCAACACGAACAGTACAAAGCAGAATTGTGGCAGATAGAAAAACCCAGCAGACAATAGCAAGGTCTAGTGGACAAGTTGACAGAAGCAGGATACCAACAGAGGCAGACTAGCTAGCAGACTGAGGGAATGGCACAAAGTACCAGGGCCCATAGGCGTACCAGCAGGGGGTGCCGGGGTCGCATCGGCGACACGGCTCCTGCGCTTGAGGGGGCCCAGAGGCCGCCCTCCATCATATACAGCTACGCTTTCACTTTGCACCTACCGCTCAACATATTTGCAAAAAATCAAATGTTGAAACTCCCCAGCAGAGTAAGGGCACATGCACACGGGCACACAGGGATTCCGCGTGGGAATCCTGCACCGAATCCGCCTGTGCCCGCTGACGGCGACCCTGCTTACCTGTCCTTTCTTCTTTTCTTATGTAATGCGAATGGACCACTGGCGTGCCAGTGCACATGCACATTACAGATTTCCTCCGTGTCGTCGCAAGGTGATGACGAGGATTTAATGGAAGCCGTCAACACGGAAAACGCTCTAAAATAGAGAATGCAGCGATTTTTCATCAACGAGAAGAAACCACAACTCATGTGCATGAATAGTCATTTTCCCATTGTATACCATGGACAGACATTACTGCAGAATCCGCCATGGATTATGTGTACTGTAGTAATAAACCTGGGCTGTTGTTGGGTAACTGCTCAGACCCTGCTGTCCTACTTCTCCTAACTATGACAGGTACAAGGCTCTGTGAACTGCAGTAAAACAACACCTCTAAATATACACCTCACACATATATGCGTATATACTGAGGACAATATACCTCACATATTAATTAAAATGTTTTCGGCACGCCACTGGCGGGACATCAAATTTCTGCGTATAACACCCCATCCATTTTTCTTAACTGAACGGACTGTGACTATACCAGATATGAGTATTCTCATACACTAAAACCCTTTCAGGCCATAAAGGCGACACACAAGGAATTACACAAAATAGACCCGTGAAAAGTGGGGCAATTCAGCTAGTGTTATATAACGTGCACATGTAACAACATGCTGTGAATTATCATTTGCTTGTAATTTTGTCAAGGCAGATTACAAAAATGTTAATATTAAAGATGAGCAAACATACTCGGGCTACTACTGGACAGCGAAAACTACTCGGGCGAAAAGATTCAGGGGGCGTCGGAGGTGAGCGGGGAGTTGCAGAGGGGAGTGGGGGGGGGGGGGGGGGAGAGAGAGAGCTCCCCCCTGTTCCCCACTGCTACCCCCCGCTCCACCACGCCACCCCCCGGCGCCCCCCGAATCTTTTCGCCCGAGTAGTCAGTTACTCAAAAAAAGTGGTGCTCGATTGCGAAATCGCCCCAAACAAATACGTTCCCTCATCTCTAGTTAATATCCAACATCCACTCTGTATATGAAAGTTCTGGGTTTCTAAAATTTATAAATCATAAAATTCTGTCTGCATCTGAATACCACTTTAATACTGCGCATGATGAGTATCAGAAAAAGACATGTTTTTCCAGAAAACGCGAAATGTGGGATAATTTGATTCAGGTTAATATTAGGAAGCTGTGTGTTGCCATGGTAATTATATGCCCATTTTACTTAAAGCATATCTCACTTTTCAGGTGAGTTTTCAGAATAAGCTGCCATGACTGTACATGAGGGATAATACAATTTCTGGCCATTATATGATTTGTATTTTTTCACAGATGGCATCTATAATCATTAGTCTTTTCTGAGCTGGTGGGTGGAGACTAGCTGCTACGATGATCCCAATACAGAACTCACGGAGATATCTCTATCTTTCATATATAGAGAAGCAGAATCAGTATGCTATATATTATACCGAAGTACTGAGCAGTGTAAATGTGGACCAGCACTGAAGTGAGACTAGAAGCTGCAGCCATATGTCTCAACTCCCTCCTCTTCCATCTGTCTGTCCATTGACCTCTATGGGCAGCATGAGACAGCAGCAAGCAAACTCCTTCCCTCGCTTACTGTAATTCTTCTTGCCGTCTCAGTTACTAGAGATGGATTTCAAGTGACAATAAGCAGTGGACAGCAAATTAAAAGGAAGGCCCCTAGAGGACAGCACTTTAGAGCAATGCACTGCAGTTTAAATGATCACTACCATGTAAAACCATGCTTCTGTAGCAACCAATAGGTTGCCAAGAACAGACAGCGAGTGCCGACTCGCCTGTCAGCTCTGTGGTGCGCGCTGTCCAGGGTGCTTGCCATAGGCTCCTATGGGAGCCGTGGAAGCAGGCTGCTGCACCACGGACGTGTGAACGGGCTGCTCCGCAGAGCTAGGGTCAGCCCATTCATGCGCAGAATTCCCTGCATGCCAGCAGCGTGGTTTACACGTTGCTTAGCAGTGTGTAAACCACGCTCGTTTGACCGTGGCCTTAATACATTTATCCTTATGTAATAGTCACCATAGTATGTTAGGCTGAAAAAAGACATTTCTCCATCTAGTTAAGCCTATTACCCCTCCTTCACCCCAATGTTGATCCAGAGGGAGGCAGAAAAACAACAATTTTCTCATTTAGGGGGAAAAAATCCTCACGACCCCAAAACTGGCATGAGAATAATCCTTGGATCAACAACCCATCTGAAGTAATTAGTGACTATAATATGTATTACTGTAGCGCTCAAGAGAAGCGTCCAGGTCCCACTTACTCTCTTTTAGTGATTTTGCCATCTCCACATCCTCAGGCAGATTTGTCAAACTCAAGCGCCAGGAAAACAGCACACTGTTCGATGATCTTAGTTTTTGTGGCAGATTGCCCTGTCTGTCCCCCAAATAATTGAGTCCTCCTCTACCAGGACCTGTCTAGTCAGCCCTGTGCTCCTATCCCCCTTCTTACTGGAGCAGACATTCCCCTGGCGTTCAGAAGGCATGTCATGCTGCAGTAGTTTTAATCCTGTAATGGCATCCCACTCTTATGCCAATTTTGCAAACTGTTGGGGTATGCCAGTTCAGGACTAGCCTCCCTGGCACTCTTCCCTCTCCCCCTCCTGTCACCCAGCTAGCTGCCTGATCATCCTGCACTCCCATGCTAACATCCACCCCCACATCTATCCCAGCGAATGCTCAGTGAGCAGCAAACTCCTTTGCATGATGCAAATGGATCTCATTATTAAATGGATTATACAGATAAGACCCCCATCAACAGTAATTCAGGGACCATAAACTTTCACTCCCTTATCAGTGTTTAGCTAAAAATGTTTTTGTATCTCTTGTAGCAATTCAAGCCTGCTGACCTCCCCCCCTCCAACAGTAATTTAGGGACCATAAAACTTTCACTCCGCTATCAGTGCTCAGACAAAAAAATTTTGTTTGCTGTTGCAGAATTCCTTTTAAGTGCGAACCAATCACATCCATATCTGTGCCTTGCCATAAGTATGTATGTTATAAGTATGTATAAATATGCATGCCTCTTCAGATCCAATCCATAAGCCTGAAGAAGAACCCTGCGTTGGTACGAAAGCTCGCTATTATTACATCATGTATTTTTGTTAGCCATTAAAAGGTATCATATCTACAAGACTACGTCGTTTCTCTTGCTGGGAACAATCACAAATGGATCTCAGTGTTACAAACTCCTCCAGGATCTGGGCTTCCAAATGCGCAACACACTCACATCTCGAACCGCAGTATGCACCCTCGGACGCCTGCTCAAGGACTGCATACATGGCACAAGATGTACACTGGGTGGCATTGTCAATCATAGCGCACATTCTAAATGGGGGTCGTACAGATAGATTAGATAAAAGTAATAAAAGTAAATATTAAAATAGATAAGCAGTGAATACATACAAGTGACTCTTCCAAAGTCGCTGAATCCAAAATCACTAAACTCAAGTCACACACGTAGGCTCTGTTCACACGAGTGATCGTGATTTTGCCACAAGAAAATCGTGGGAAAATCCCATCTTTGTTGCCGCAATTTATGAGCGTCAGCGCTGCTTTTTTTTAGAATAATCTCACGATTTTTTATTGCGAAAGTCAATGGGACTTTCTAATGTTAAAAAAGCATTACATCACACGAATATCGCAAGTTCGTGCGATGCGATAAAAAGGAGGCTCCATAGGGAAACATAGGCGATAAAAAAAAAAAATACGCAAATCGCAGAAAGATAGATTTTGCCACGATTTTCTTTCTTGCAACATTACATCAGTGAAAACATCACTGATAAGATGGAAACCATTGAAAATGATTGGTTTCATAATTCTGTGTTTTTACTCACTCTCGCATCACGCAAAAATTGCGCTTTTTTTCACCCGTGTGAAGGTACCCCCAAGAAATAGCACATTTTAGAGAACAGCACACTTAGAATATAGCACGCACGCTCGCTCGTGTTTGCTTTATATAGCTCTTAGCGGTAACACTCCTTCTGCTCCTCCATTTGGAAAGGACTAGTAAAAGTGCAAATTACTTTGTTTAACCCCTTCCCGTTCCAGGACGTACATTTACTGGGCGACCTCTCTTCATACAGCGTAGGCATCAGCAGTTTATTACAGCTGACACCCGTGGGCAATAGCTGTGGTGAGATCGAGGGAGCCGTGCAGGTGTCATGGCAGCCAGGGCCTTCTGAAAGGCCCCAGGGCTGCCTTAGGAGACTGCGTATCAAGCCATCCCCATGGGGTGGCTTGATAGGCTGCCTGTCAGAATGCAGTATGATGTAATGCTGTAGCATTACGTCATACTGCAGGAGCGTTCAAAGCATTGCATGTTGTGGTCCCCCATGGGGGCTTAAAAGTAAAGTAAATAGAAGATCAATAAAGTTTTTTAAATTGTGGAAAAAATAAAAGTAATAAAAGTTTAAATCACCCCCCTTTTGCCATATCTATAATTAAAAAATCTCAATCATAAAATAAAAATACATAATTGGTATAGCCGCGTCCGTAAAAGTCGGATCTATCAAAGTAGCACATTATTTACCCCACACGGTGAACGCTAGAAATGCACTTTTTCAGTCACCCTGTCTCCCAGAAAAAACGCAATAAAAACGAGAAAAAAGTCTTTTGTATTCCAAATTGGTACTAGTGAAAACTACAGGACATCCCGCAAAAAATGAGCCCTATCTCAACTACGTCGACAAAAAAATTAAAAAGTTATTGCGCCCACAAGATGACGGCAGAAAATAATTGAAAAAAAAAATAAATGTCTTTGAAAAAAAAAAGAGTAGTACAGTAAAAAAAATATATATATACAAGTTTGGTATCGTAGTAATCGCACTGACCCATAGAATAAAGTTATCATGTCGTTTTTGTTGCAGTTTGCACACCGTAGAAACAAAACGCACTGAAAGATGGCGGAATGTCGTTCTTTTTTTTCATTTTACTCCACTTAGAATTTTTTAAAATTTTTTCAGTACATTATATGGTACTTTAAACAGCACCATTGAAAAATACAACTCGTCCTGCAAAAAACAAGCCTTCCTACAGCGATGTCGATGGATAAATAAAGGAGTTATGATTTTTTTAAAGGGGGAGGAAAAAACGAAAATGGGGAAAAAAAGGGCCGCATCATTAAGGGGTTAAAGGAAACCTGTCAGGCCCTCTCAGCTGCATGGACTGCGGGCAGCAGGGTTAGTGACAGACACACTGATTTCAATGATGTGCCACTTATACCGATGGGCTTAGTGGTTTTGCAACTTCTGAAACTCTGCAGGGCCGGACTGTAGAGGAGTCCAATGAAACTCATGCATATTCATATGTGCACAATATCCCCCACCCCGATCCTTCTCCTCCCTCCAGATGCTGATTGGCAGGCTCTCTTGTATTGCTTTCTTTCAGCCCTGTAGCCATGTAAGTACCTGATTAGCATGAATACACATTATTTACATATAAGAGCTCAGCTGGGTTTTCATATGTAAATTTCCCTCCACCAGGTGCCCTTGTTTTAGTTTTATGTAATACTGTACCTCAATTTTGTTCTGCTTTCTTGTATCTGCAAATTTGACTATCAAATCATATCCATCACGTGTAACAGCAAAATCTCTATTTCAAGTGATCATATTTTAGCATGCAAAATATTAACCCCTTAGTGACCAAGCCTGTTTGTGCCTTAATGACAAGCCAAATTTTGGAAATCTGACACGTGTCACTTTAAAATAGAATAACTCCGTAAAGGTTTTGTATATCCAAGTAATTCTGACATTATTTTTTTTTTCGCCACATGTTGTACTTCATCTAGGTGGTAAAAAAAGACTGGTATAATTTGTGTATATTTATTGAGAACCCCCAAATTGGGACATTTTTGAAAAAAAAATAATTTTTTTCACATTTTCAACTGCAATATGTCAAATATGTGCAAACATACTGTACAATTTTTGCTGAGGTATATACAGTAAAACCTCTACTAGCATTGACATCTACTAAGGCTGATTTTGAGTAAGGATGTTTTTTTTTAGCCAAAATTTTGTCTCTAGTAATATTGTTTGCCTCTAATAACACTGGTGTGTGCCGGCCCATGTGACCTTGCTGCTGAGCCCACGTGATCTCCTGCTCTGCGTCTACTGCTCCTGCTGCTAATGCAACCCACCCTTCTCCATCATCGGCGACAGGTAATACACTCGTACAGTATAGTACAATTGCACTCCAATGTAACAGCACAGAGAACACTGTAATAACGCAGAGGACAGATAATGATATCGCCTGCAGTCCTATGTAACACCACAAAGAACACAGTGATAACGCCGAGGACAGATTATGTACTGTAGTACAGCAGATGTGACCTGCAGTCCTATGTAACACCACAGATAACACAATAACATGTTCAATAGCATGTTAAATGTTCATTTATGCTTTACAGTAGTCTTTTATATTCATTTATTATTGTTATTGTTTTTGGTAATAAAGACCATATTTATTGTCCATTAAATGTGGTTTGGTGTGCTTTTTGGAATGTCTAGAACAAATTAATTGGATTTACATTGATTCTTATGGAAATAATTACCTCGAGTAGCAATGGTTTTAGATAAAGCCGATTGCTTTTGGAAGGATTACCAACGTCAGTAGAGGTTTTATTGTATTTCCATCTGTTTATTTTATTCTGGAAGCGCATTGGAAAAACTTGCTTTTTATAAAACCATTTAGGCCTCATGCTCACAGGCAAAATTGATTTGCTGAATCTGTGCGGACGATCCGCAGCTCAAGCAGTCCATAGACAATCATGGGCACCCGAAGCTGAATTTAAACATGCAGATTTGATTTGCGGACTATTTGGTCCAGAAAAGAAATTGCAGCATGCTCCATTTTGCGGTGGGTCTTGATCTGCGGCACACCCGCAGCTGCCACTGTGGATGTGCAATGGATCCAGTGGGAAAGCAGGAGATTTAAAAAAAAAAACAACAAATTCCACTGCGCATGTGCGGCAGCACACCGGCCGTCGCGCCTACCCACATCTGTAGTGGAAAAGATGGAAGACCTGCACAGCCACACAGATGATCCGGATGGGTAAGCAGTGTCCTCTTGCTGCGGGCAGTGCTGGATTCCATGCGGGATTCCCTGCACGGAATCCGCGTGTGCCGTGGACATGAGGCCTCAGGAGATGCACAAATTTAACATTAATTATTAACATTTTGAGGAATATTTTATTTTCCTGCACCAAGCCAAGATTGCAATGGCTCATAGGTATCTGAATGATAGATACCCCCACAAATGACCCCATTTAAAAAAATACACATCTTAATATATTCACTGAGGGGTGTCAGGAGTATTTTGACCCCACAGGTTTTTTTTTCAAGAGTTAATGCAATTTAGAGAAGAAAAAAAAATCATATTTTTGCAAATATATGTCATTTTAAAGACAGTTTTTTTTCTATAGTTCACATGAAAATGAGGATTTGCACCCCAAAATGGATACCCCTGTTTGTCCTGTCTTCAGAAACGTACCTGTTGGGGCCTTAATATTCTGTCCGTATGCACAACGGGGCCCAAACCGAAAGGAGCAGCCGGTGGCTTTCAGAACAGACATTTTTCTTGAAGGTGATTTAGGGTGCTTTCACACAAGCGTGTTTATGTGCATACATAGGTGCGCACAAAACCATGCATCTATTAGAACAATTGGTTCCCTATGGTGTGTTCCCATGTCCGTGTTTTACAGGCGTGCAAACGCACGTACCTGCAAAACATAGGACATGCATGCACATAGATCCATGGTGCATGTCAATATTCCACAGCAGGGAGTCCCCTTGTCACTGAACACTGTGATAGGACTGTCACAGTGTTCAGTGAAAAGGGGACTCCCCATGAGGCTGAAGACTTCCCCTGCCACAGCCGTTACAGCTGTGACAGCTGTGGCAGGGTATCGCGATGTTCTCCCATTGCTTTCAATGGGAACGGCGCTTTTGCAGCCCCATTAAAAGCAATGGGCCGCCGGCAAGCCCTGCAGAGATATTCGGGGAATGGCTTTAAATATAGCCCCAGGACAAACGTAAGGTTGTGTTCACACAGGGAGCAGACAGAAGTAGGAAGGGACAACCTCACCCTGACTACTAGGACAAGAACCACCCTGCCTAAAATTGAGGTTACCATCTCGATAAAGGTGGCCCCACGTCTCATGCCTCGGCCACTGACTCTAGAAACCAACAGAAGGAAAACACTAATGAACAAACAAAAGCACCACGTAGCTTTACAGTAGAACTATTCCACCAGGAACATGTTCTCTCCCCACAATGACTGAGCAAATAATTAGCAACAACCAGACGCAGAAGCAGACGTAAATAATGATCGAGGTAATGCAATTGGACAGACAGAGTTCCACAAAATCCAAACAAGAAAAATACGAAATACAGGAAAAACACTGAGGGAATAAAAGAATGATCAAAGTAATACCTAGAGAAATAACCAACCACAAAATGTAAACACCAAGCTGTCGGAAAGACTGGAACAGTGTAGCCAGTCCGTCTACGCATCGAGGCAACCGTGCCAAGATCTTGTCGACCGTAAGAAAACTTCAGGGCGCTATCGCACAAGACGGAATTTTCCGCAGGATGCTGTGGTATATTCCACCATGCGGAAAAGTACACACCAAAATCTGCATGTTTAATGTTTTCAAACCCAGCCGGTAAACAGCGTCCCTCTCTGCAGAGGAAGGAGGCTGGAAGAGTCAGGAGCAGTGCACTGAGCTTCCGCCCCTCGGCACTATTTGCAATAGGATGGGGTGGGACTGGGCGGAGCTAAGTCCTGGAAACTAGCTCCGCCCTATCCTGCCTTCTCCCTTTGCAAATCGTGGCGAGGGGCGGAGAGGGGGCGGACCATTGCAAAGCAATGGTTTTAAAAAATCGCCGGACGCATGCGCATGCGCAAATCGCGGCTAAAAACGCCTGTCTGATTAAGGCCTAAATGTGAAAAATCAAGTAAAAAATACTGCAGCACACTATTGTGCAAAAATACCACCAGAAAAAAATGCATTTAGCAGTTTAAATAAAGGGGTGTTTTTAGATTTTTTTAATATCAAACAAAACCAGAAAAAATATGTGCGAAGGAAGTCTGGAGTTTTCTTCATGTTTTTCTTCATGTTACTCGGCAAGCATTACAGCTTCTTCATTGTTTACATTGCGTTATACTACCGAACGCAGTACTAGTAGTAGTGGCCATGCTTGGTATTGCAGCTTTCAGCAATGTGTCACATGTTTGCGATGATTAACATGTTCTATGCTAAAAATGAGTAAGGGTCCTTTTGCACAGAACAATTATCATTCTGTTTATCACTGGATCTCAGGAACGTGAACTATAATCGTTCAGTGTGAATGCAGCCAGCAACTGAACAACGAATGATAATTTGTTTGCTTAGGATAACTTCACAGGATTGATATCACACTTGCCAGCATGAAATTTCCCCATGGATGCGAGATATTATCAAAACCGCCTCGCATGACTTCAGGGAAGTACGATTGTTTTCAATGGGGAGACCACGCATTGCACTCGTGTGACTGGTGAGTGCTAGGTTGTGCTACTGGGACTTGTAGTTCTATGTGTTTCCAGGAGCACACCTTGACAGGTGTGGGGTAATTGTGCTGGCTGGGTGTGGTGTTCTCCAGCCAGCCAATCCCCACTGGTCTGCTGCACATATATACCAGCCCTTCTGGCTAGAGGTTGTTGGTTTTCCACTATCATGGTGTTTGCAGTATGGATGTTGTTATGTAGGTGTGAACAGTGTCGAGTTCTGTGTGTCTGTGCATGTGGTGAACAGGCATGTTCAGTGTGTACGGGTGAGAACAGTGATGTGCCTGTGCAGGTGGCCGGACATTAGGTGTGAACAATCCTGTTCAGGGTGCATGATGTTCTGCATGGTATGCAATCCCTGGGTGTTGGTGTGAACTGTGTCCCGTCTGCTTGGATCATCAGCGTGGGGCCGTCCCTATTGGAAAGATCGTCCCGCTTGCAGGCAGGATTCATGTAGTAAGTCATCTTGTGAGAGTAGAGACCTACGAGACCATGAGGACCCTTGTCGCGGGCTTGTGGGCTTAAGCATATTGGCCAAAATATGAACTAATACCTCGTGCCATATCTATTCTATCTGTGTATGCGTGCAGGTATGCCAGGTGAGTGTTTGGGGCATTTTCCAGTCATTGTGTATGTTTGCAGTTCACTGTCTCTTGGTGTTTTGTATGTGCATTTGCGTTGTATCTCTCAGGTTATGCAGCCTGCTGCATCGGTGCTGAGGCGCTGCTCTTGCGCCCCACGGGTGTAACAGTGAGTCTAGCATAAACTCAAAAAAGTCACAAATTTTTGAGCAAAGTTGCTGTGCCCAGAAATTTGTGTTGTTTTATGTTAGATATTAGGCACATACACTGAAAAATAAGTAACATTTTCCCCTGAATTTTTCATTTATCTATTGATATGGCGGCAGCAGTCTGATATTTCTGTATGGCAACCGCAAAACCCATGAAAAAAACTAATATTACAGACTATGCTAAACAGACGTCTACCCCACACATCTAGGTTTGCTTTTCTAGATACCAGCAGTTGGGTACAAATGGTAAACATTCATAACCACACTCACTGTACAGTTGGCTAAACCCAGATTTATATACTGTAAGCCCACAGCTTCCCAGACTTTCACTTTAGCCATATCAGAAATATTTTGCGCATAGAGAAGATGAAATAATTACTGCAAACACCGATCAAATCAAATTTATTATCGAATACTGCACAGATAAAATAAACAGCCGTATTAACCCTTTAGTGACTACGCCTTTTTGCGTCTTAATGGCTAATTAGTTTTTCTGCTTTTTTCATCATCCCATTCCAGTAACCATAACGTTTTAATTTTTCCGTCGACATAACCACATGAGGGCTTTTTTTTTTCTTTTTGCAGGACAATTTGTATTTTTTTAATGGCATCATTTTGGGGTGCAAAGACGTATTGTATAATTTTTATTAATGTTTTTTAGGGCGATTGGGGAGAAAAAATTCTGACATTTTTGTTTTTTGGATTTTATTTTTACAGTGTTCAGTCATGTGATAACATTTGGTCAGCACAATTCCTGGCGATAGCAAGTTTATACATTTTTTTATGTTTTGCTATATTTGTACATAAAAAACACTTTTTAAAAAAAAGATTTGCTTTTGTGTCGCCACATTCCAGGAGCCAAAACATTTTTATTTTTCCATCGACAGAGCTCTATGAGGATTTTTTATGTGTGGGATGAACGCGAGTCTTCATTTATCCAATTCCGTTTTTTGTAAAGTAAGATTTGCATTTTGGTATTTTTTTTCATGGCGTGCACCGTACGGGTGAAATAATGTACTAACTTATTTCTCTGGGTCATTAAGAGCGCAGCAATACCACGTGTGATTTTTTTTTAACGTAGTAAAAATAGTAAAGAGGGAAAGGTGGGTTCTGGCATTTTTATCTTTATTTCTATTTTTTTTTTTTCTATTTTTTTTAAATACTTTTTTAACCTTTTATTTTTTTTCCTATTAGGATACTCAAGTATCACCATCTTTTATCATTCTTCTAATAAACTACTATACTTCAGTGTAGTAGTGCATTACAAAAACCTATAAAGCTCACTCATAACCCACCATAGCTGGCAGACCCTGAGGCTATATTTAAGCCTCTGGACGCCAATGCAATCCACTGGGACCCTGCGATCACATTGAGGGCTTCAGATAGGTGAGAGAGGGAGCCCCCTCCATCTGTTAGTTTTTTACATGTCACGATAGCACTGACTGCAGCAATGTGAAGGGTTAAACAGCGAGAATCAAAGGTTTCTTTGGTTTCCGCTGTTGATTGTATGAATGCAACCTGATGCCGAAAGTGCAAGTCTGAAATAAAGACCTTGAGAGACAGCAATTGTGCCGTAAGGGTGTTGACTATGACGTTGGGCACCTTTGGGTGTAGAGATGCAGCTGTTGCCATGTGGCAGTTGCCGGTCCTCCAGGGGTATCGGTGTGCGGGGTCCCGCGGTCGGGGCGCGTCCCCCCGACTTGTTGTCTGGCTGCCGGGGGCGTGGGTGCCTGGCCAACGTGGGCAACGTGGTGCTGGTGGCACCGGAGTACAGCTGCCATGCACGATCTCCCTTTTGTTGTGTTCTGTTGGGAGTTGTCTGTCTCCTTCTCTCCACCTCTGGGCGGAGGCTTTTGTTTAAAGGTCAGGCAGAGACTTGCAATCACTGCCAGTTATTGGTTTTCCTCAGTGTGCTAGCTAGTCTGCCTTGGTTGGTCTCCTGCTTCTGTCAGCTTGTCTGCTATACTTTGCTATTATCCACCAGGTTTTTCCATCTGCTTCAGTTTTTCTTAGTATTGTTCATGTTGGTTATTTACATCTGCCTTTTCTGTTGGTATTCTACTCTTTCCATCCAGGTACGTCAGCGTCCCTTTTCGGTTCCTAGTGAGAGTAGGGACTGCCACCCAGTTGCCCGCCTGGGGTTAGCCAGGAGTGGAGGCAAGCAGGCAGGGACAAGGGTTGTGGGTGAGATCTAGGGCACCCGGGCTGGCGTATGAAGGGTAGTATACCATAACAGCAGCCCTAATGGGGTAGAGAAGGTCCAAGCATATGTAGTACAGTCAGGTAGCGCAGATGACTTGTTACAGCCTGGTTAAGAACACGATGTAATGGTGATATAAAACATTAAACGCCATTTTACATTATAATGCGACATTTAAGTGCAAGTGCTCTTATGGAGTGATGATAACAATGTTAGTTAGGCCAACTTCACATGGGTGAGTCGGATTCTGCATGTGGGAGCCCACGGCTGAATCCGACCCTGTGCCCGGCTGGGATCCGCACATACCTGTAATTTCTTCTTCTGTTCTGTCGGACATGCGCAGTACAGATTTCTTTTTTTAATCCTTGTAGGCAGTTAAAGGGTGAAGTTGTGGATGGAGTATATATATCTCCCTCCCAGGCTCTTAGTCTGGACAGGGTGGCGGTCCAGTCCACATCTTCACCATAGTCCTTAGGAAGCTCAGCTGTAGGCACTGACCCCGTTACTGAGGTATAGAAGGATGCAGCTGTTTTGTTGCCTGGAAGCATACTTTAAAATAAAGACTGAAGTAAGTTTTTATGCACTTTTGAGTCAAGTGTGTCGTTGCCGCCCCCACTCTGTGGAGGACACTACTACACCCTTTAAAGACATGGCCTATTTTGGGGTTAAGGGCGCAACGATTTTTGGAGGATTTTAATCTTCATTTTTATTTGGCGGATTTTAATCTTCATTTTTCAAAAGCCATAACTTTTTTATTTTTTCGTCGATGCGGCCGTATGGGGGCTTGTTTTTTTGTACGGCGAACTGTAGTTTTTATCAGTGCCATTTTTGGGTACATAGACTATATTGTGAAACTTTTATTATTTTTTTATGATAGCAGGGAGAAAAAAGGCATCAATTCTGCCATAGATTTTTTTTAAAGCGTTAATTATGCAGCATAAATGACACAATCCACTTTTTCTGCGGGCCGGTAGGCTTACAACGATAGCAAAATTCTTATATTTTTTTTTGTTTTTTCCACTTTTCTGCCATAAAAGCCCTTTTTTTGGTAATCTCTTTTTTCTCTGAATCGCTGCATTCAAAGTTTTATAACTTTTTTTTATTTTTCCATGGACAGAACTCTGTGAGGGCTTATTTTTTGCATTACACGCTGTAGTCTTTATTGGTACCATTTTGGGGTACTTATGGCTTTTTTGATCACTTTTATTGCGTTTTTTTGGGAGACAAAATGCTGAAAATTAGCATTTTGCCTGAGTTTCTTAGTGTTTTTTTTTTAACGCTTTTTGCCGTGCAGGATTAAAAGCATGTTCAACTTATTGTACATGTCGTTACGGACATGACAATACCAAATATGTGGGATTTTTTTATGCTAATATGAGAAAAAGTCCAAAAAACGTTTTTTTTTAACATTTTTATTTTTTGTACATTATTTTTAGACCATTTGTGGCTCTGTGGCGGAGTTACATCATAGCACTGATGATCGCTATGATAAGGCATTGCAGGACTTCTCTCCCGCAATGCCTTATCCTTTATTACAACGATCATAGGCAATGGTAATACAGGACGCCTGTAGGTGGCGTCCTGTTACCATGGCAACCAGCCGGGCTCTCTGCGATTACATCAAGAGAGTCTGATGACATCACAGAGGGAGCGCGCTCCCTCGGTGAACCCTTCCCATGCCCCGATCTACATGGATTGTGGCAGGGAAGGGGTTAACAGCGGGGGCACATCTCCGATGCACCCTTGCTGTTGCGGTGGGAGGTCAGCTATCAGTGACAGCCGGCTCCCGCTGCCGGACAGTGCGAGATCTCTAATGATCTCACGCTATCCACATGACGTAAGGGTACGTCCAGTTGCGGGAAGTACCATGACATACCCTTACATCATGTGGAGGGAAGGGTTTAAACCCCTGCTTTTCCCGCATCATCGCCTAGCAATGACGCAGTATCCACAACCTTTCTGCAATAACAATTGCGGATGGGATGCGGGTCGGATGGCTTCCATTGACTTCAATGCAAACTGTTCACGTGGAATCCGCGCAAAAATAGAGCATGCTGAAATTTTTCCTCTGCGAGCAGAAAATCGCAATTGCTTTCCACTCGTGTGGAGAAAAAGCACTTTTCCATAGCATGTTATGCAAGGTATTTGCTACGGAATCCGGACTCGGACGCCCGCTTCGAATTCCACAATGACAATCCGGTCGTGTGCAGACGGCCTTAAGTAAAGTTTGTTTGAAAAAAATATGTGCTGACTCCGCCTCTCGCCGCTGCGCCATGTAACACATTGCTCTTCGGATCACTGCTGTATCTTTTGTACAGTCAAAAAAGTCTATTATTTTTGGCAGCACATCTCCCTTTTTGATTGAAAGATGTGCAGCCCACAGCGATGGAGGTGAATGGGGGACAGTCGATGGAATGAGTCTACCGGCCCGGTAAATGAGTGACGGTCATTGTGATTGGCACTCGCCAAACACTCATATCGGCCCGTGTAAAAGGGCCCTTGCCCCTTACAAATCTCTCAGAGTGAGTGTAGCTAGCATGGTCCTAGTGAAAGATGATAAAATACTGTATGTAGATAGGTCAAATCTTTGTCTGTGATCAATTTAGCAGTAAATCATTTGCAAACCTTCATCAGACTCCATGAAGATCTGCTCTAGTGTGAACAGGCCAGCTGTCTATTGTGCAGACAATTGTTGGCACCAGGCAGGTGTCAGCTGAACACTTACCATCTGTTTGCCGCACCGCACTCACAGGGGATTTACTTCTGTGGTGACTGAATAATTAAACAGACATTTAAATACCAGTTGTGTCTGCACATCGCCAGCACCCCTACTGCAATGCAGTATGATGGCAGCACAGGGGAAATCCTAGATTAGGGTATACTCACACTTGGGAGATTTGTTCCAAAAGTTTCTGCAACTGAAACTCAGTAAGGGTGCTTTCACATGAGTGGAATTATTACACAAGACGCACTGAAAGGCACAACTCAAAGGGGTTTTCCATGAAAATATTTTTTGCAAGAATGAAAATGTTACCTTAGGCGCTCTGAGGAACCATGGAAGCCAAGATGGAAAATGCAGGTATAAACCTGCAGGTATAAACCTGCTAAAAATGTGTGTGTATATATATATATATATATATATATATATATATATATACATACATGTACCAATGCACAAAATGCAACCCGTTTCGTCGCACCCAAAGTCGCCTTTAGGTGCGACGAAATGCGTATATATATATATACACACATTTTTCGGATTGCTTTTTACAATAAATCAAGCAAGTTTATACCTGCATTTTCCATCTTGGCTTCCATGGTTCCTCAGAGCGCCTAAGGTAACATTTTCATTCTTGCCATCCACTGCTGCCTTTTCTTAAAGGGGTTGAGCCTCAATAATTTGGGGATACAACTAACCTGGGCTAGCTCCTTCCCACACCACTGGGAAGTTTAGGAAACCATCTGTGTTTTTTGCGTCCACACTTCGGATTTCCGTTGGAATTATTCTACGTGCATACTGGGACGTGGAGGTGTCGGGTGGAGAGTTTCCCTATGCACTGGGGGAACTTTTCCACCTACGCCGGGTAAGTTCTCTTCTACACCACTGTAATTTACATTTATATTGGCATTAGAGGAAGGAGCGCTGTCCTTACTTTTCTTTTTTCATCATGAAAATATTTTTGATGACCTATCCTCACGATAGGTCATGAATAGTTGATCAGCCAGGGCCCACCACTCTGGACCCTGGCCGATGAGCTGATCAAGCGCCCGCTGACAGCGCAGGAGATACACTGGGGTTGGAACAGAAGCCGCTGCTCTAAACTCTGTGTAGTGGCTGCTGCTTGTAATTGCAGGCGCGGCTCACATTGATTTCATTGAGAGCTGAAGTTACAGCTACAAGCACAGGCCACTATCCTGGGGTCTGAGCAACAGCTTCCAGGGTATACCGATGCTGTCAGCGTGTGCCCTATCAGCTGATCGACTTGGATTCCGAGCGGCAGGCACTGGCCGACCATCTGTTGATGACCTACTATTTTTGTGGAAAACCCCTTTAAACCCTTCCCATTAAGGGCGTACCTAAAGGCTCAGGGGCCCGAGTGCAAAGGTTCAGCTCGGGGCCACCACCCGGGCCTCCACCCCACACTTTCCCGTACCCATACCTAGATCATGCTGCATACATGATCTTGCCCCTTGGCGTAATCTTAAATAGGATAGAGATAGATATATAGATACCTCATATCTATCTATCTATCTATCTATATCCTATCTCATAAATATCTATCTCATATCTAGATAGATAGATAGATAGATAGATAGATAGATAGATAGATAGATAGATAGATAGATGGATGGATTAGATAGATAGATAGATAGATAGATATGAGATAGATAGATAGATAGATATGAGGTATCTATATATCTCTATCCTATCTCATAAATATCTATCTCATATCTAGATAAGAGATTGATAGATAGATAGGAGATAGATAGATAGATAGATAAATCGATATGAGATAGGATATAGATAGATAGATAGATAGATAGATTGGAGATAAATATGAGATAGGAGATAGATAGATATGAGATAGATAGATAGATATGAGATAGATATAGAGTTAAATAGGAGATAGATATGAGATAGGAGATAGATATCTATCATCTATCTATCTATCTGCTTCCTTCTGCATCCTGCTGAACGGAAGCTGCTGCATCTGCTGTGCTGCTACTACCACATGGAGGAGAAGTGGTCCCCAAGGTATGTGTATATGTGTGTATCTATCTGTCTATCTATCTATATCCTATCTCATATCTATCTATCTATCTATCTATCTATCTATCTATCTATCTATCTATCTATCTATCTATCTATCTCATATCTATCTATCTATCTATCTATCTATCTATCTATCTATCTATCTATCTATCTATCTATCTATCTATCTATCTATCTATCTATCTATCTCATATTAGAGCCATAAGGGATGGAAAAATGTGTTTTTGCCAGAGTGGGGGTTTAACTTTCTTCAATCCACTGTCTGATGTCTTCAGACATTCTGATTGAAGGATGTACAGCTCCGATGTTGGAATACGTCTGGCAGGGTATTCTTACTATATATTACTAGTCGCTCTGTTGTCGGGGGCCTCTCCAGCATGTCCCATACCGCATTACTGCCTCTAGTCAGCAGATGGCCCCATTGTATAATGGCTGAAAGAAAAAAGCCCCTAGGAAACCCTGAATCCAAAATTGGATTGCAAAGGGTTAAGGTAAAACGTAATGTTAGAAAAACATGATGAAATTGTTTTTCACCATTAAAACACACACACACACATATATATTATATATATGTATTTCCCAAACTCTAACTTTTATGTCTCATCCCATAATAAAAAAAGGCCTCAAATAATGGCACTGGCTGATGGAATATGGGGAGATAAAAGCAAAAAGGATTTTGCTATGGGAGCTGTATTATGGATCTGAGGCACATGGTCCATATGAAGTCTTAAAGGGGTATACCTATCTTAGTAAGTTATCCCCCATACACAGTATAGGGAATAACTTGCTAACCTCCACTGATCCAGAGATATCTCCCACAGCCCATCCCTAAATTATGACAGAGGTGTCTGCATGCACAAGCCATTGCTCTATTTGCATCAAAGGGAGGTGGACTCAGTAATCTCCGGCTGTCCAGTTCACTTCACTTCATTCACATTCCCAGTGGTTGGACCCCACTGATTAGCAAGTTATCCAGTGGATAGGGAATAAATGACCAAGATGGGAATAGGGTCCTTTAAGGACCATTTACACGGGCAGATGATTGTGAACGAACCAATGAATTAGCAAATATTTGTTGGATGATCACACCAAAAATCATGATTGTCAGCGGTGCATCTTCCCATGTAAATTAGGAAACAGCACATGGAACGAACGATCACATATATAAGTATTCGTCCCCCATACGATTTGAATTGGCCTACGTGGAGGCCAATTTAAATGGTGCACTCCGCATCAGGATCCTATCGATTTGAAAGGGCCCTTAGCCAGAAAGAACAACCTGGCTGCTGTATTCTAAGCGGATGGCAGGCGCTCGTTCCATGAACCGTATAACTACAGCACATTGCAAAGTCTTTTTATCTGTATGTTATACAGTCATAGGACAGAAACATTTATCACTGAGCTGCGAGGAAATAATTAATGCCCAATTACCTGCCCGTTATAGTCCACATAATTGTGCCGAAGGTCCTGGAAAATATTTAATTACATGGTAGGATTATTTGCTTAGACATTTTCCAGCAGTTGTCAATTTCAGTGGTTTCATTGATCATTAATTGCCTGGTCATGTTTGTATATGCAGGAGCCCGATTACAAACCAAGAAGTTGCTGAAAATGTGATAGGTGTTGATATTTTGGGCTGTAATTATTTTGACATTACAATAAATCTTGCTTTAGATATTTGTCCTCCCTAGTGGTAATAAATGACTTATTTCGGACTGTATTTGTAATGGTATATGCCTATTTGCAGTTGAAGGATTGGGCAGGATTTATTGGTGGCAAAGATTATTAATTTATGACTACGGTCACATCTACTATTCATAATAAAGGGTGTAATACCATAACATATGCGTTGCATAGGGGCCCAATGGTTAAGGGCTCATTGTCAACTTAAAATCAGCTTTCTACTGTCTATTAGATTGCAACTGAGAGTGCTTGGAGAGATGTGCCTTACCAAAGTCTACTTCATTGCACCATATTGACCCTAAACTTTCAAGGGGCTCCACACCGACCACGCCTTCAGATATCTCTCATACTTTACAAGAGCTATGGAAGATGATAAGCGCGTTGCCTACCAAAGCAGACCCAGAGTCACAACTGCAACGTATTGAAGAGAAACAGTATATGGCCATACAAGCAATTATTCAATTAAATTCCTGACGGAATGGATCGCAATCCTAGAACAAAAATATACAAAACATCCTTGTCTGACCTACAACAGCTAACCCAAACCGTCAGCAGCCACCACATGCAGATGAGAGACCTCGCCCTACACATAGACAACATTAAAAACAGAGGAAGTTGAAACAACCTGAAACTCAGGGGCGTACGAGAAGATGTCCCCCTAAATAGCCTGCATGACTGTGTCGTCTCTATTTTCAACAATATACTGAATAGACCAGAGGACAGAGTAATTGAACCGAATAGAGTTCATCGCCTGCCAGAACTAGAAACCCCAAATACCCACGAGATGTAATCTGCTAGGTTCATTTCTATAAACAAAACAAGGACATCTTGTGCAAAACTTGGGAATGGGGTGTAACAATGGAGCAGAAATCACAGTGTTACCAGACGTACTCAGACTCACTCTCTATGTGTGTAGAGTGGTACAACCCCTCCTAGAGGCTATCCGATCAGCTACAGATGGAGTCATTCTTTCCACATCATCCCTAGAAAACGTGGCCGCAACTACACTCTCCACCCCCCCGCCCCTTCCCGCAGATCTAGAGGGCGCATTCTTTTCCTGGATACGCCAGCCGTGGCCAGTTCCAGACTAGACCATCCTTCAGGCCCCTGTCGTATCAAATACTGAATGCTGCAAACATCCCCTTATTTGAGGAACAGCATTCAATTATAGAATTTTGAATCTATCATTGAATTTTTGGAAAAAAGGGAAGGAAGACCTGAGAAAACTCAAACCTCAAGATGGGATTTCAGAAAGGCAGATTTTAATGAACTCAAAAAGAGGGAAGGAAGAATCCAATGGCTGGATGTTCTTAAGGACAGCAATGTCCAAGAAGGTTTTTGGAAATATTGCAAAATGAGGTTCTCAAAGTACAGTCTTTAACAATCCCTAAGGCTGGGTTCACATGGGACGGAATGCTGCTGGAATTCTCATGGAATGACCGCACCGAAATTCCACGAGAATTCAGGCAAACCAACCCGCGTAGCTCGTAATAATCTCACCAGGCCACATCGACAGGACTTCATTGCCTATCATCAAGCTTCCCACTTACTACAAATAACTGACTGGCATAGACATGAAGAACTTAAACAATGGTTCTCCCTTGAGCTAGCATCCCAATCGGTACCTTTTACAGCCGATTGCGGCTATTACCCCTTTAACCCCTTGAGTGGCGGGTTTCCTACCACCCTGTTGTGCCCACCAGGGCAGGTTTTTTAAAATGGTCTAATCATTGAATTTCAACTAATTTTGCAGTTGCGTCTCAAGAGCCATAACTTTTTCATTTTTCCATTGACATGGCCATATAAGGGCTTGTTTTTTGCGGGACAAGTTGTGATTTTTTAAACAGGAGGGAGGAAAAGAAGAAATGGGGAAAAAAGAAAAAAAGGGGCCATGTCATTAAGGGGTTAAATAATGTATTAACTTCCTTCTCTGGGTCATTACGACGCATGGATACCACATGTGTGATTGTATTTTTGATTTTTTACAAAGTAAAGAGAGACAAGTGTTTTTATAATTTTTTTTTAAATAATTTTTTTACTTTTTTTTTTTGTCCCTTTAGGGGACTTCCACAGGGACCCATCAGGACCCCTGATCACATTCCGGGGGTCCGATGGTGACAGCCCTTTACATGCTGCAGTGACAGCCCTTTACATGCTGCAGTCACATAGACTGCAGCATGTAAAGGGTTAACACAGCAGAGATCAGAGGTTTTCTCTGATCTCTGCTGTAAGAGCTAGTACCTAGCTGTCCTCTCACAGCCAAGCACCAAGCTCTCCCTGCCACAGAGACCATCGGCTTGCGTCTGACAAGCCAATGGTCTCTATGGCAACCTGTAAACAAAGCAGGAGATTGCCGACATATCGGCAATATCTTCTGCTGGTTTTTCAAAGCCCTTGCTTTGTTCTCTGTGGGACTGTGCAGGCAGAGCACAATGTCACAGCTTGTGGCATTGTGCTCTGCAGCTCCCATAGTGATACATAGCCCGGAAATCTTCCGGGGTATATCACTATGGGCAGTGGTGCTCGTCTCGGAAAATTTCCGGGCGTGCCACTCAAGGGGTTAAATGCCACTGTCAATTCTGACAGCAGCATTTAAATCCCCCGAACGACGTTCGGAGGTCCCGTATGCCCCCCCGTGGTGAGATTGGGGGAGCTGTGCAGGTGTTTAAAAGGCACCAGGGCTGCCTTGTGAGACTGCCTATCAAGCCATCCCCGTGGGGTGGCTTGATAGGCTGCCTGTCAAAAAGCAGTATGACGTAATGCTGTAGCATTACGTTATACTGAGGGAGCGATCAAAGCATCACATGTTGTAGTCCCCCAGGGGTACTTAAAAGTAAAGTAAAAAAAAAGATCAATAAAGTTTTTTTTATTGTAAAAAAAAGTAATAAAAGTTTAAATCACCCCCTTTTTGTCATATTTATAATTTAAAAATCTAAATCATAAAATAATTCATTCAGGGAGAACTGCCTGTGATTGGCTGAGCACCTCAGCTAATCACATTCAGCTCTTTCAGCAGGCGGGGATTTTAAATCCCCGCCTGCTAATAGATCAGCACCACAGTGCAGGGGACAGAAGGAGAAGATGTGGCTGTGCCCTGGCAGCTAAAGGGAGGTGAGTATCTATTTTTTTTGTTTTTAAACCACTTTTACTTGATTTTCAGGGAAGGTCTTATATTTAAAGCCCTGCCCTGAAAACAATTGTCGGCAGCAGAATCCTCTACCGCAGCTGACATGTGTGACAGCTGCAGTAGAGAATTGAAGAATTCTTAGAATTCTTTTAACTAGCGGGATGAAGGAAACATCTGCCACATGCTGCAGATGTGTTCTTCATCCCCGCAGGGGGCACGGCAGCGGCGGTCAGGTAAGTAAATTTTTTATTTATTTTTTTTACACTAAAATTTTTCTTTTTCAGGGAAGGGCTTATATGTAAAGCCCATCCTTGAAAAACAATGCAGGGGTGCCGGGAGACCATTGTTTTCAATGGGGCCGCTGGCAGCAGCCGCGGCTCCATTGAAAACAATGCGTGAATTCCCCATGGTGCACGCATGTGCTATCTTTGCAGGCACATGCCTTTAAAGGACGGACATGTGAACACACCATAGGGAATGCATTGTTGCAAATAGATGCGTGTTTTTGTGAAGCCACCCTTAAGGAGAGACGATACCCCTCTCTATCATGGTTCATGTAAACACATCGATTACAATTACTTAAGACAGTTTACACTGTATAACATAATATATGTCATGAGGTATCTTGTTGGGTTCAGGATATAATCACCTATGAAGAACTATATGGTACCTTAAAAGGTCGAAGACCTCATTTGGTCCACCAATTGCTGAAATGCGTTTTGCGTGTGAGTTGTGGTTGATAAGCGACACTAAATTCCCCAGATTTTATAGAATTATTTTTATATACTATTTTTTGTATAGGAGAATAAAATTGACTAGATTACGCCATTGGGGAGCATCAGGGGTCTCCTATCCATCTAGCGCAATGCTACAGCCTTACGGGCCAGAATCAACACCTCACTAAGAAAATACGGGTATGGAATTGCCACTGCTCTTTGTCCAGTATACCCAGTAAACATTCAGCAGGGTTTAGTGGAAGCGGTACCCCTAATAGTTGTTCCAGAAAATCTGTAACCTTCATCCAGAAGGAGTATACCATCGGACAGCTCCATGTCAAGCGGTTACAGTTAGTGTTGGGTGTCTGACTGCGATGACATTGCGAGCTAGGGGTTCTATGCATCTTAAAGAGTCTGCTTGGTGTCAAATAACATTGATGTATAATTGGATCAGTTTGTTGTTAGCTGCTGGCGAGACTGAAGTGTACGAAGACATTGCAGTACTCCACTTCTCTTCAGAGAGCGAGGGGATTATTTCTCACCATTTGTCAAGGACACCCAGCTCTACGTTTGAAATTTTAGCTTGAATTAGGTATGTAATATCTTCGAAATTAACCCCCCCAGGTCCTTGTGTGCAGAAAACTCCTATCAATTGGTAGGTGGAAAGGGACTGATGTAGCTCTGGGAACTGAATCAGAAAGCCAGTGGCGAGTGTATTTGATTAGGCCCACCAGGTAGTACAGTTTAAAGTCCGGCAGTGCCTGCACTAACTTTTGGGCACTGTAAGGTTTCCAAATGAAGTTTCGCTCTGGCCTTACGCCAGATGAAGGAGGTTAGTAGAGAGTTAGTTTTATCAAAAAACGTTTGTGGCCCTATCGTATCTGCGTGTTTCAAACAGTACAGAAATTTTGGGAGGATTATCATTTTGATAAGATTAATTCGGCCTACTACCAATAAGGGCAATGAACGTCAGATTTTAAATTTATTCTGAAGAATGGGGAGGAGAGGGGCCACATTCACATTAATTAAGGCTGTGGGTGAAGTCTCTAGCTATATGAATTCCCAAGTATTTAAAACTCAGGGAGATTTGGAGGTTACATATTTTGTTCCCCATGGTCTAGTCTTTTGTTCACAGTGGCATAAATGTGGACTTTGGCCAATTTATGTATAGGCCTAAATAACACCCTAACCTATTAATCAGGGAAATAGCATGTAGCAAAGTCTCCTTAGGCTTTGACATAAACAGAATCAAGTCTTCTGCATATAGTCCCACCCGGTTTTCCCTTGGACCTATTACTATGCCTTCGTAAATGGGGTCTTGATGAAGGAGTAAGGCTAAAGGGTCTATGGCCAATGCGAACAAGAGAGGGGAGAGAGGACAGCCCTGGCGAGTTTCCCTGGTCAACTGAAAGGGGATAGAAGTCATATTATTTACTGAGACTGTAGCGACCGGAGAACTATATATTGTGGAAATCCATTTAATAAATCTTTCTCTAAACCCGAATCTTTGGAGCACCACCAGTAGATAAGACCGCTCAACTGAGTCAAATGCCTTGGCAGCATCAAGGGAAGCTAAAGCCCAATCAGATTGCCACCTCCAACCCACCTGCAGTCTTCATATAGCTGAGGTGGATTTTCCTGGTATAAATCCCGATTGATCCAGGTGAATAATGTCCTTTATAGCTAAGTTTAAATGGAGAGCCAGAATTTTTGTTATAATTTTATAATCTAGGTTGAGTAAGGAGATGGGTCTATATAATCTGCAAGCCTCTGGGCCTTTATCACGTTTAAGGATAAGGATTATGTTGGCCTCCATAAAGGAATCTGGGGGGCATCCCCTATTAAGGGCACCATTATATAGCAGAAGCAGCTGCGGAACCAACAGCTCCCTGTACTGTAGTTATACCTCCAAAGGAAGGCCACTAGGTTCTGGTGTTTTACCTTTAGACATAGACAGCAGGGCCTCCTCGATCTTTTCAGCGGAGATATGGGGGAATCTAATAGCGACACATGGTCCTCCTGCAAGTATCTCATAAAATTGTCTAAATCTGCCAAGTATAGCAGTTGGACCCATAAGCACAGCACCCTCTGCTGTTTTTTTCCGCAGCACCGGTGGTGATGAGGAGTGTTAGTGGACGTTGAGCCTTCTCTCCTTATTTGCAACCATCTCATCTTATTGGTCACAGTGGATTCAGTAACAAATTCCCCCTCCATAGACCTACACTGCTCCATGAACTCCTGCTCCTCCCTTGACGTAACCGTAATGCTTTAAATGCATCCCACACCAGGATACAGACCGAGGCCTGCTCGTGCACCTCAAAGTATATGTTGCAGCAGTTCTGGGATGACTGCCTTGTTGATAGTCTAGTGCAGGTTTTGGAGATGTTCTATATATTCTACCTAAGTGGGTGTGGTATTAGGTGTGACGTGCTTAGTCGCACTTGTGGGTAATTTTCAGGGTTATTTAGCCTGGCCTGGTATTGAGCTGAACTGCTGTTGATTTTCAGTCTCTCTTTCATGGGGGACTGCGGTAAGTTGTCCCTGGTCACGTGATTGCCATTTTGCAATAAAAAACATCGATCACATAAAAGTAAAAAAAAGTTGAAGTTTCACCTCCCTTCACGGATCTGATTCATGAGGAGTGGTGAAATTACTTACCTAAGGCCTCCAGCGATGTCCCCCGATGGGATCTTTATACGCGGACCTTTCCCCAACTTTGGCGCATGGGTTCTGGGTTCTACAGGTAGCCGAGAGCCTGGAACATTGACTGAGGGTCGTGGAGAGCGGTCCCCAGTTACGTGATCGCCAATATGCAGTGGTTAGTGGCAATTACGTAAAAGTTAAAACACAGTTAAAGTTTACTGCTCCCTTCGGTTTGAGCCCTGTTGTGCATACGGATATAATATTAGGGCCACAACGGGTATGTTTCCGAACACAAGACAAATGGGGGATCCATTTTGGGGTGAAAGTCTTCATACATATGTGTGCTGTACATAAAAAACTGTTTTTAAAATGACAATTGCCAAAAAAATGAAAATCGTTATTTTTTTCTTCTGCATTGCTCAGATTCATTCAAAAACTGTGGGGTAAAAATACGCAGTACATCCCTAGATGAATGCATTAAGAGGTATAGTTTTCAAAACGGGGTCCTCCATTGTTTTGGCCGCTCAAGGGCTCTACAAGTGTGCTATGGGGTATAAACCCATGTGGGGTGAAAATACTTATGACTGCCCTCAGTGAATACATTCAAATGTGTAGTTTTTAAAATGGGGTCATTTGTGGGGGTATCTATCATTCTGACACCTATGAGCCTTTGTAATCTTGGCTTGGTGTATGAAAACAAAATTTTCCTCAAAATGTTATTAATCAATGTTAAATTTGTACATCTTTTAAATGGTTAAAAAAACAAAAATTTTTCCAATGTGCATGCAGAATAAAGTAAACAGATGGAAGTATATATCTCAGCAAAAATTTGTACAGTATGTTTGCACATATTTGAGATATTGCAGTTGAAAATGTAAAAAAAAAAGACAATTTTTTCAACATTTTCCCAATTTTGTTGCTTTTAATAAATATACACAAATTGTATTGGACTATTTTTACCACCTAAATGGAGTACACTATGTGGCGAAAAAACAATGTCAGAATCACTTGGTTATGCAAAACCTTTACGGAGTTATTCTATGTTAAAGAGACACAAGTCAGATTTCCAAAATTTGGCCTGGTCATTAAGGCGCAAACAGGCTTGGTCACTAAGGGGTTAAAGGGATTCCCTGCTAAAGGCAAGTATAAAACTTAAAGAAAGGAGGTCCACCTGCTGTATTTCCAGGAAAATATATGTACCGTCCTTAGAGGCCTTATTATTAAGACAAGTGAATATAAAGGAAGTAATATCTCATTATACAGGATAGCAGGACTTTATTTTCCATCCAAGAAAAATAATCTCTGCATGTAAGTGCAAAGCCAAAACCAGCTAATGTGTCTGGATAGTTATCCAATTTTTGGGAAAAAAAGATCTTATAATGTAAACCAGCTCTAAGAACAAGCTAAATAATTGACTTTATCTGATTGGCATGTTTTTAGATTTGGATGTTATATGTAGTGATGAGCAATTAGTGGAATAATCATTTTGTGTCAGTCTCGGGCTGATTGCACAAAAATCATTGTGAATTGGGATGGTCGATTGCAATTCCAGTTAAAGTTAATGGAAGTAAAAAGCAGGTTCACTAATGTGCCCTTTAGGCCTTAGTCAGACGGGCGTTTTTTCGCGCGATTTGCGGATCGCATGACGGATGCGCATCCGCAAATCGCGTGACCGGTGCCCGAAAATCGCCCGAAAATCTGCTCCTAGCCGCGTTTCATTAGAAACGGGCCGGAGCTGTCCAGCGCATTGCATTCAATGGAGCCAGCAATACAGCCCGCTCCATTGAAAGCAATGCGCTGCGGGCGAGTGTGGGATGAATTGTCGGGAAGGGCTTAAATATATAAGCCCTTCCCTGCAATTTATCCAGAAAAGTGTTAAAATAAAAAATATATATATACTCACCTGCTCCCGGCAGTCGGAGTTCAGAGCGGCCGGCCTGCAGTGGGTGTGAAGGGGGTGTGAGTCAAACCTGCCCCCTGATTGGCTCAGCGCTGAGCCAATCAGGGGGCAGGTCTGACTCACACCCCCTTCACACCCACTGCAGGCCGGCCGCATGGAACTCCGGCTGCCGGGAGCAGGTGAGTATATATATATTTTTTATTTTAACACATTTCTGGATGAATTGCAGGGAAGGGCTTATATATTTAAGCCCTTCCTGACAATTCATCCCGCGCATGCCGGCAGCCCATTGCTTTCAATGGAGTCGGCTGTATTGCCGGCTCCATTGAATTCAATGGGCAAACATCGTTCTTCTCTGCCACAGCTGTTACAGCTGTGGCAGAGAAGAAGGATTTGTCTTCTATATGTTCTCAATGGGGTCGGCGCTGCTGCCGCCGGCCCCATTGAGCGCATATAGAGAAGAGAACAGGAATCGCAGATCGCAGATAGGTGCGATCTGCGATTTTTTGTTCTATAATGTATCGGACGAGCGCATAAAAAGCGCTCATGTGTCCGATACCATTGCAAAGCAATGGTTTTATGAAATCACCGGACGCATGCGCGTGCGCAAATCGCGGCTAAAAACGCCCGTCTGACTAAGGCCTTACTGAGAACAATCACACTTTACTGGTACTACAATTATTTTGTTTGAGATATCCAGATATGGGATAATATGTTGGAGCACATCTAGGGGTTTATGGTCCTTAGAGATGATTCGCTGAGGTTTGGCATGATCATGCTACTGTTTCCAGATATTTAATGATATGTGGGTCAGAGGGAAAAGACAAGAAGGCAGAGGTAAATTCCATAAGGGAATCACAAGTAAGGATTTAGTTGAGACTGAAAATGCTAAGTGATTCTTTATATGGACACGATGTTTCTCTGTTTCAGACTTCCAATATGGAGCAAGTTGGGAGATATGCATAGCTATATAATAATCATACACATCTGGAAGACCCAAACTCCCTTCCCATCTGTCCTTTGTATTGCACTATGCATGATTTATGTTGTGCCCAGATAAAATGAGATACAGTCCGGCTCATGGCAGTAAAGAAAAGTCTTGGTAGTTCAACAGGAAGAGTACAAAATAAATACTGTAGATTCGGTAACAAAAGCATTTTAACCCCTTAGTAACCAAGCCCGTTTGTGCCTTAATGACCAGGCCAAATTTTGGAAATCTGACATGTGTCACTTTAGCATAGAATAACTCCGTAAAGGTTTTGCATATCGAAGCGATTCTGACATTGTTTTTTGCCACATATTGTACTTCACTTAGGGGGTAAAAATAGACTGATAGAATTTGTGTATATTTATTAAAAGTGCCAAAATTGTGAACATTTTGAAATAATTGTCATCTATATGTTCTCAATGGGGTCGGCGCTGCTGCCGCCGGCCCCATTGAGCGCATATACAGAAGAGAACAGGAATCGCAGATCGCAGATAGGTGCGATCTGCGATTTCTGTTCTATAATTTATCGGACGAGTGCATAAAAAGCGCTCATGTGTCCGATACCATTGCAAAGCAATGGTTTTATAAAATCGCCGGACGCATGCGCATGCGCAAATCGCGGCAAAAAACGCCCGTCTGACTAAGGCCTTAGAAGGAGCCCACTGCAGCCAACCCCACCTTCTCCCCCCCAAGTTGCATATGAACACAACCACACATCTGGGGAACACTGTGCTCCTCACAAAAATTGGTCAAAAAAGTATACAGTGGTGTAGGGGTCAATTATAGCACACAGGAAGTTACTGAAAACAAAAGAAGGCCCACATAGGGTCTCCTAGATCAAAAATTGTGCCAAGGAGGACAGCAAGTATGTTGATTGTTTTAATGTAATACATTTTACAAGAAAAAATTCTGCAAGGTGACCAGAACACTCAAGCACGGTCCTCCTCCAAGGAACAGCTGTAGAGCTACCAAAAATTTTGCTACACAAAATGGCAGGTGTGGTGCTTATTTTAAAAGTAATGTCACAAATTTTACAAGGACAAATTCCACAAGGTGAACACAACACTGAAGCATGGGCCTGCTACTCCTCCAAGGAAAAGCTGTAGAGTTACCAAATATTACACCATGGGAGACAGCAGCAACAGCACCTTCAGGGCTCTTTCCCGCAAGCATATATCGGCCGGCCGTTAATACGCTATCATCTGGGGCGTAGAAGCTTGTGAACGGGTGTAAAAATCTAACGCTTGTTCGCCGTTCACGCGGCATGGGCCCCGGCACATATGCACCGAGGTCAACATGCCGTCGCCCCTTTCTCCCCCCTCCCCATCGCAGGCTCAACTCTGCTCTCCTCCCCACTCGTTCTTTGCAATGGGAGGGGTGGGGGCAGAGCTAAGCGCTGTCCCATCCCGCCTCCTACCATTGATGGTTATGGACAAGGGGCGGGAGTTTAGCTCTGCCCACATCCCACCCCTTGTCTGCAGCCAGCAATGGGAGGAGGCAGGATGGGCCACATTGTCTGTGGAGGGCTGACCATATATACTGACCCATCCTCATCTACCTCTATGAGGGTTAAAATTCTAAGTACAGCACCAATCGGCCCCACCCCACTTGCCCCGTTGCCGGCCGTAAGAATAGACACCACACAGAGGTCTGGTATAGTTTCTCACACGGGACATGGCTCCCGGCTGACGTCGACGTCGTGCTTTATTACAGATTACATGAGATCTTATACCTTTGTCCCATCCCCACCAGGGGGTGATGGGCTCATAACCATATATGGGAAGTCCGGATTTGCGGACTGAGACAGTGAAAATCATATAACAGTCATGTACATTTGAACATCTTGATATCTTGTTCCAGCGCTTCTGGGAAATCGGCCAAGTACACGCGGCCTTGTGTCTGGTTCCGTATCTTCTCTGAATTTCTAGAACATCTCTCAGTCTTGCAAAGCCTTGGCATATCTGATGTAAGGCGACGTATTAAGTTTTTTTTATAGAGTTAGTACAAATGAGAATAAAGTTAGTATACATAAAAAGAAAGGCATATAACTATATCTATATAAATGTATATATTCCAGTGTTTTCTTTTCTACCTACAAGGATATATATGTATCCCTCTCAAACCCCCCTAAAAAACTTAATATGGAGATCAAGCATCAGACCTTGCACTCTTCCTCGGTCGTCTCTCCCTTACGTCAGGGTTTCTCCACTGCCCGTAAGTCCCTACTCCTAAAAGGGAGGGATCCCTACCTAACCTCAGAAGGAGGCCATGGATTCCCTGGGCTTATTTCCGGGCCTCCATACCCTCTATCTGTACAAGTTAACACCCCACAGGGTGTGCCCTCGCCGGAACCTAAGGTCTTCTGCACTTTCCCTAGGCAAATGGGAAGTCCACTGACAGTCCATCTTATGAGACTGAGGCAGACACAGTACTAGTCCATCTCTCCATTCTTCTGGTAACGTATCTGGTTGGCATTATCGGAACTGGCTCTTCATCTTTTTTCAAACAAGGGAAATTTTGGTGTCACCATTAAAGGGATAATACACAAACAAGAAATTACATACCCCACCTCTTTCTGCTAAAACCATATCCACGGCCACTCTATTTTGGAACGCCATGGATGCAGTGGGCCCTAACTGGTCAGCTAACCCTTGTAAAGCATCTCTGGTGTAGTTTACAAACCTCTGCTGATTGTAAAAGATATAATTCATCTAATCTACATTATTATTAACAGTGATAAAAGCAAATAAGGACTCAAAACCTGTTTTAACCTGATCTCTAGAATTAAATTAATCTCGCACCCCCCTTGGCACTCCTACTACATCTATGTGTACATGTGGATTAAAGCTACCACCTTGAGTGTCAACTTCTCTCTTAGCACGATGCGGTGTTGGATTCTCACCCTCAGTGTAGGCTTCATATTGCACATTTCATTGTATTAATTTGTTCTGAAACAGGGGCTAGTGTACAGTAGTCAAAGGTGTGTGTTAGAGGAATTGTACCACATTATAGCATGTAAAGGATATGCAGGATCATTAGTTTTTTCAGTGCGAAGTGTGGATCCAAGTGGGCTTTCCTTCGAGCTTGACTGCAGTTGGGGTGGTGAACAACATCTGGTAAGGGACATTCAAACAGGGTTTCTCGTTCAAACTTTTTCACATAGACCCTGTCACCTGGTTTTAGATTGTGACACTCATCTGTAGGACCTGGGAGAAAAGCAGAGACTACAGAATACATTATTGACAATTCCTTGGAGAGGCCTATGACAACATTAACAAGAAAATCATTCCCCAAACTCTGATACTGTGGCATGTATCCTCCTGAGAAAAAGAAAAACTAATAGAAGACACTCAATTCAAAATTTTACCATTTTCTTCATTGCCTTTTGTATCTACTTTCCCCCTACTCCGTGGACGGTAGGGTGTGTGAAAAACCTGGAATATACCCAAAACAGACATGATGTGTTGCATTATTTCACCTGTGAAGTGTGTACCTTTGTTTGACTCAATCACTTCCGGTACCCCATATCTGCAGATTACCTCATTCATGAGCTTCTGTGCGATTACCTGCTTATTTACTTTGGTAACAGAGTAGGTCTCCAACCTGAAAAGACATCAACAACAAGCACATATTCATGCTTCCCAACAAGTAGGAGCTGAGTGTAGCCAATTTGCAAACTCTGAAATGGGTAGAGTGGTCTAGGCAAGTGTGATGTGGCAAATTTTACTTCTGCCCTGTTGCTTTACGGCAAAGATCATGCAAAATTGGACAAATGATGCAGCAGCTACAGAAAACCAAGGAGCCACCCGTCCTTGTTCAAGCGTCGTCATCATTACTGCTTTAAGAGGTGCGTCTTTTCGTGCGTCAGCTGGGCCATCATGGGGCACAGGGACTATGGTAAGCAAGTTCTGTTGACTGTTCACCATACGCCGTCCCTTTTTAGTCCATTTGTCTTTTTCTTCCTTGCTGGCTTGTAACTGTAAAGTCATTAGCATATCAAAGTCCAATGTTTTTATCAAAGTCCAAGTTCAAATCAAAGTCCAAAATTATTATCAAAGTCCAAGTTGTTATCAAAGTCCAAGTGTAGTCAAAGTCCAAAATTATTATCAAATTCTTCTTTTCTTCTTTCTTCCACGGCTTGAGGGCCGCTGCTTTTGCTGTTTGGTCTGTGATGGCATTGCCTCTTGCTTCTCTGGTGTAGGAATTGGTGTGAGCTTTCCACCTTGTCAGGTAGAAGTAGGGCCTCCATGAGACTCTGCACCATTGCATCATTCTTAATTGGCTGTCCTGCTGAGGTAAAAAACTATCTGGCCTTCCATGTTGGGCCGTAATCATGAGCTATGCCAAATGCATACCGGGAGTCAGTGTAAATGTTTGCCGTCTTACCTTCTTCCACTCTACACGCCTCAGCGAGTGCTTTTAATTCCGCTTCTTGTGCTGCGACATGCGGAGGCATTCTGCTTTTTAGGACATCTTGTTGTGTAACCACCGTATATCCAGTGTGGAGTCGTCAATCACCCTGGGACCATCTATAAAAAACAACTCAAAATATGCATTATTAACAAGGGCTTTCAGTAACTTTTTTAAAACTTAAATTTTCTTGTTGCATCACTGCTAGACAATTAGGCTGGTATTCTATTTGAAAAAGATCAGAACCTTGTTGCAAAAAATTTAAAAAATTTAAAAATGGCTTGCAAAAAATTTAAAAATGGCTGATTTGCAATACCTAAAATGGCTGACTTGCAATACCTAGATCACCTATGCCTTCTCCTCCCCCCCTTTAAACCAGGGTACTCAATTGGAACAATAGTAGCCGGGTTTAAGTTAGTACCACATTGTAAAAAGATTTGATGGAAGCAGATAAGGCCTGTAAAATGTTAGCACGTATAACAGAAACATGAGTTACACCGGGGAAGAATAATCTACAAACACCTATTAATATTTGAAATGTGATATCCCTTTAAGTGAATTCATTATTAGTCTGTTCCTGCCTGCAGTCTTATCAAAATTTCAGACAGGAGAAAAAAAACAAAAAAAAATTTTTACTAGCTGCTCAAAATTCTCACCCCTCCCTTGTACAAGAGGGATGAAACATTACTACGTACTATTACATCATCTAGCTCCACCCCTTCGATATTGGCTCCGTGCGTCCATCTTCTCAACTTAATTTCAGCTTAACCGTCTACACGTCCACATCTCAACCAAGCAAAGTCCCATGCATGGGGAGGACTTTTATCCCCAGTCAATTATCTGCATCACACATTCCACCACAGCTCGAACACGGGTCACCAACTCCCATCCATCCATGCTCTCAAGTCTGCTCCGTCACCCCCCTTGGAGGTGTACCAGTACACACAGATGCACGGACAAAAAAAAGTTTGACAAACATACATACATCAGCTGAAAAACACCGAGGTGAGTGCTATTATTTTTATAAAGTACATGATTCTATTGAGATGAGATTGTGAATGAGCGCTATTTATGACAAATTATGTGAAAAAAGTTTGCTGATACATTCTATATTTCTTATCTACTGAAGCTATTATATGCTGTATTAAACGCTGAAGTATTTAGTTTCTGTGACCCTGAATTTGGAGTGAATTCTGAAAGCCCCCACCATTTTAAAACATGTCTTATCTCTCCGCGAATATGAGACACAGACTGAATAAGTTTTAGTTTAAACTATTGCCTGCATTTTGAACTCATAATTAACACATATCCTGGGACCTTGCAACATTCATTTTCAACCCCTGTATAAGTAAGAATATACATTAGAAATTACTATATTTCCTGCCTACTAAGACAGTATAACTAATTAAATTCATTTCAATTCATTGTAAGCAAGCCAAGATATTAACCAAGGTTGTTATTACATTTTCTCTCTCGCTGTTATCTTCCGACCTTGGAAGGCTACACAGACTTTGCAGCTACATGTCAACAAAAACTCTTCTCCCCTACAAGCAAGCTGTTAACTATTTGCACTACAGTATATATATATATATATATATATATATATACACACATATATATCCACCTAGTATGGATTATACATATTATCTATTATCTATCTTGTATTATACACATCTTCATCTCTTTGCCAAAAAAAATCATATGCATTGTAACTTTCTTATCGACTTTGCCTGCTCCCCTTATTTCTCTCCCCTACCTAACTGCCAATATAACTTTCAATAGACACTCTCCTGACGCCCTCTCTATCACTTACTGTACTTTTCAACATTTCACTTACGGATACTTTCTTAAACAAATAATGTGTATATACTTAACTTACTCTGACTGTCTCTCTCTCTTCTAGCAAACCTTGGTCTTCCAAGGCACCTCTGGGTCCTAAAGACCTCCCTCCCAGACACCATTTTGTAATCTGCCGTGCGGGTCGGTGTCACACATTTTCATTAGAGTTTTCTTACATTTTACAGATTCATCCACACGGCGGCAGCCCTTGAGGGGCTCTGTCTTCTTTAATAAGATCTTACGCACATTACAACAACAACAATAATAATAATAATAACACGCTCCATAGAATGCATCCCTCTTAATTCTCAAATTGTCAGCCCCTTATATACCGGCAGACAACCGAGGGTCCCTTCTCCTTATGGAACCAGTCCCATAAAAATGCATCTCTCTGAAATCAAATCGCTAGCCCCATATATAAGGCAAACCGACCAAGAGTCCCTTTTTCTATGAGGCCTTATCTCACAAAATGCATCCCTCTCTGCTAAACCATTAACAACTAACTAAACTAGACTGAGGGTCCCTTCTCTTGTGAGATTAAATGAAAATAAAGAGAGAAAAAAAATTCTGCAGATACAACAAACAATCTCCACTATTGCTAAAACACTACGGACTTCAAAGTACAAATAAACTACAGACTAGTTTCTGGGTGAGCCATTGGTGCGCATATCACGGTCAGTGGTCCATGACGGCAAACCCGGAGCCCACACGAGTTACCGTGTAGAACTCTTAACCCAACCCGTCCGGTCACAAACCACAGATAGTCAGTCCTGCTGCAAGACTCGCAGTGTAAAACACAACATAAATATATGTTTGTCTTACCTGGAGTTCTAAGTGAGTTGATCAGGCTCGGTTTGCAGCAGGACGGTTTCTCAGTAGCGTGGATCCGGGTGAATTGCGCTGTAAGCTCCGATTTTACCGCCGCACGTTCGGGCGCCATTTATGAGGGTTAATATTCTAAGTACAGCACCAATCGGCCCCACCCCACTTGCCCCGTTGCCGGCCGTAAGAATAGACACCACACAGAGGTCTGGTATAGTTTCTCACACGGGACATGGCTCCCGGCTGACGTCGACGTCGTGCTTTATTACAGATTACATGAGATCTTATACCTTTGTCCCATCCCCACCAGGGGGTGATGGGCTCATAACCATATATGGGAAGTCCGGATTTGCGGACTGAGACAGTGAAAATCATATAACAGTCATGTACATTTGAACATCTTGATATCTTGTTCCAGCGCTTCTGGGAAATCGGCCAAGTACACGCGGCCTTGTGTCTGGTTCCGTATCTTCTCTGAATTTCTAGAACATCTCTCAGCCTTGCAAAGCCTTGGCATATCTGATGTAAGGCGACGTATTAAGTTTTTTTTATAGAGTTAGTACAAATGAGAATAAAGTTAGTATACATAAAAAGAAAGGCATACAACTATATCTATATAAATGTATATATTCCAGTGTTTTCTTTTCTACCTACAAGGATATATATGTATCCCTCTCACCTCCTCGGAGGAAGTGTCGGTCTTCTTCTAATTGTTTGGACTGCCCCATTGACATCCATGACACTGAGTGATCCATGAAGTAGAGAGGGATGCTCATGGTGGATTGGTGCAGGCTAACAGCTGTGTGCCTGCTACTGGGAGGAAGAGGAGGTGGTGATGGTAGTTGAGGCACGCTGTGTTATCCACTCTATGACTTGTTCTGCTTGTTGTGGATGTAAGACATGGACAGAACCACGTCTAAGTAAGGGCAGCAAGCTTACCTCCCCTTCTGCAGAATGTAGAACTGTTGCTTCAGTGGGAGCCACTTGAAGTGCCAACTTGGCCCGTCCTCTACCACCTCCACGACTTCCAACATATCCCCTACGCCTTGCTTTCTTCATGTTTCCTATTTATTTATAGTCTTTTTGTTTACTTTTTAGTGTAGTTAGATGTAACTTATCAGCTAACTTTGTAGTTTGCATAAAACCACTGCTATCTGCGTATGGGTTGCAAATAATTTACAGTGGCCGGACTGGTGACTCTGAATGACAATTGAGTTGTTTGCCTCTTTGGTTTTCTTTTTTTTCTATATTAGCAAAAAACCCACAGCCAACTAAATAGGCCAAAGTCCCTGGTTGGCATGATATGTGAGAACAGAACGCCGCACGGTACAGTTTGTATGTTTGAGCACGGTCCCTGTTTGGTGCAGCATAACTGAATTCCCAAAATGTCAAGCTAGCTGCATAAGGTCCGCAAACAATTTGTAATGGCCAGACTGGTGACTTTGAATGACGTCTGAGGCTACAAACAGAGAAGTACACTATTCCACATGTCAAAGTGTATTTTGTCGGTCTGCTTTGCTGCTATATACATACGTTGACAGCAGCAGGAATATCCCCTCTCCCGATGTACAGACCATGTTTTGTATAGGCATATAAATGTGATGCAGCTTATTTCCCTGCTCCCTCCAATGCAAGCCTGTTTAAGTTCTCTGCTGGTATATAAGCTTTCACGCCAGCAGCAATATATCCCCTGTAGAATATCTGTTTCTATTAAGAACAGACCATGTTTTATATAGGCATATAAATGTGAACCAGCTTCTCTGTCCTATATTCAACTGTAAAATGGCCACTGGTTACGCTTTGCCTATGTTATATATGACTAGGTCATGTGATGCAGGCGTCCAATGAAACTGCTGCCCATATGCAAGATGGAAGAAATATTTGGTGACATCAGCAAGGCACCCTGGTTGCCGATTGGCTGCCTACTGACCTCTGTAGAAGGCATTATGGGAAATTTGATTTTCCTGCGATTTTTGTCAAAAATTGGTTTAGAGTTACCTTATTTGATTTTGCTACAATCCGAGTGATTCTTTTTTGCTCAGCTGTTCAAGATGAGCAGCATTTGTTATATGTACCATAATCTATACACATGACAGACATAAAGTGGCCAGCAGAGAGAGTCAGAGACAACGGATTTCTAGTTTGTAAAGAATACAACCCATATTATATTTATGGAAGGACTGCAAAGCCTGTGGAGCAGGAAGTGTCTTCTGTGTGCCAATAGTTAGTAACCTATAAACTCAACATATCAGTTTAGTAGAGCGGCAATAGACAGGGAGTTTTATTACATTATACAGGGTGTGATCAAAAAGACTGACCCCGCACGAGATCTCAATATTGGTGTCCTATATCAACCCCTTAAGGACATGGCCTATTTTCGGCATAAAGACGCAACGATTTTTGGGGAATTTTCATCTCCACTTTTCAAAAGCCATAACTTTTTTATATGGATGTATGAGGGCTTGTTTTTGTGTGGCGAACTGTAGTTGGTATTGGTGCCATTTTTGGGTACATAGGCTAAATTGTAAAACTTTTATAAATGTTTTTTTATGATAACAGGGAGAGAAAACACATCAATTCTGCCATAATTTTTTTTTACAGCATTAATTATGCAGCATGAATGACACAATACATTTTTTCTGAGGGTCGGTACAATGGCAGGAATACCGAAATTCTTCTTTTTATTTTTTAGGTTTTTCCACAAAAAAACCCATTTTTTTGGAATTACTTTTTTTCTAGATCGCGGCATTCAAAGTCCTATAACTTTTTTATTTTTCCAAGAATGGAGCTCTGTGAGGGCTTGTTTTTTGCGTGACGAGCTGTAGGTTTTATTGGTACCATTTTGGGGTACATACGGCTTTTTGATCACTTTTATTGCTTTTTTGGGGAGGCAAAATGAAGAAAAAATAAGCATTTTGCCTGTTTTTAGGGTAGTTTTTAACGCTTTTCGCTGTGCAGGATAAAAAGCGTGTTTGTTGCACACATCGTTATGAATATGACGATACCAATATGTGGGATTTTAATTTTTTAAATAGTTTTTTATACTAATAGGTGAAAAAGCACAAAGGTTTTTTTTACATATTTTTTATTTTGACACAATTTTTATCTTTTTTTTTTTTTTTTTACACTATTTGTGTCCCCGTAGGGAAATTGTACCATAGAAGCTATGATCGCTATGATAAAGCATTGCAGGACTTCTATCCTGCAATGGCTTATTGGTTGTAATAGTGATCATAGGCACTGGCAAAGTGTCTGGCGTCCTGTTGCCATAGCAAACCGTCAACCCGATGACATCACAGAGGGAGCACGCTCCCTCTGTGAACCTTTTAAATGCGGTGAGTAAGGGGTTAACAGCGAGGGTCGCTGTCCCGATGTTGTCCCGCTGTTGCAGCAGGAGGCCGGCTCGGTGACAGCCAGCTCCCGCTGTCGGATAGCACGGGATACTGTATCTCTTAATCTCCCGCTATCTACAGGGAGTAAGTGTACGTCCTGTTGCATTAAGTACCCCACTGCCAGGATGTACAATTACACCCTGTGGCATTAGGGGTTGAAATAAAAATAGCATATTTGAATAGGAAGGCATAGATGCGTTACATGATAGTATGGCGCATGGGCCCCATGGGTTCCTGGAACATGGATTTGAATTTTTATTTTGGCCCCAGTAAGAGGATAAAATTCAATTGCTGTGATAGGGGCAGATCATACAGGAAGTCATCCACTATTGTCTACAGAAGACCAGGTACCATGTTGAGAGTCCATGGTATGAACACCGGTGCAATGAAGCCACTTTGAGTTTACTTTTCATACTTCAGTTATAGCAGTTGTCCCATGGCACTTAGATGCAGAAATAGGATTTCTGCTTCTCACATGCTACTTTTCAACTTTGCAATTGAGTTTTACTCTCTATCTCTTACAGGAGCCACAAAATTGAAATCCATGTTCGGGACCCTTAGAGGCCCGTGAGCCATACCATCGTGTAGTGCATCCATGCTTTCCTCCTCAAGTACACTATTGATATTTCAATTAAGGACACCGGTATTGAGATATAGCGCTGGATCACTCTTTTTAACTATACCCTGTATACAGCCATAAGATATATGATGACATGAAAGCAAGTAAATCAATCATATAACTAGGCAATATTTATTTGAAAGTGAATTTCAGACATATTTCAATCTGATTTCCAATAGCAAGAAACACCTTATGTGCAGAAGGTGTAGGTCCGGGTACTATTTTGGAGCAGTGAACACATTAAGCTGTCTGAATAAAAATACCCAGTAAGGATGTGTCATGCTGACTAATACGGTGACATGCTCGGGACTTGAAACTGGCCAAGAGTTTGTAAAAGTCTATTTTTAATTTTCCTGATCAAATATCACACCACATTGATTGCTTTTATAAGAACTGGTGACCCTCAGATGTTACACAGACATACTGTACAAGTCAGGTTTACACTGAAGAACATTTAAGCATGTACAAGAGACTACACCTAGAGCCTATATGTATCCAAAGGGTCTGACACTTTGTATCTACTCTGTGTAGGAGTATACACCAAGCAGGCACCCCCCTCTATATAGGAGGCTGTGTGAGTGGCTGTCTCATCAGTGTCTTCCACAGGTGCAGCTGGCTCCCTCATTTGGCATTTGGCTGCCTGCATGTTGAGGTGGTGCACATATTTGCCCTCCTGTATCACTAAGTATATGGCCGTTTTTAGATTTCCCTTTCTGTGATACATTTATGCTATATGACCCATCATTTCTTCAGAGCGCAGTGAACAATAACACATTTCACAATATGACTATCATTGACTGTTCATTGAGGACAGTAAAGGCCCCTTTACATGGCCCAATTATCAGGCATGAATGTTCCCCCAAATGTTTGTTAACTTGATCATCAGGTCGTGTAAAAGGTTCAACAATCAGACGACAAATGAACAAATGCTTGTTCATCAGCTGATTGCTTGTTTTCAACAAGCATAAAAAAGGGGAGAAGTATAGCCACCTCTTTGGAAACTAATGCTTTTAATAGCGATTGTTTGTCTCCATACCAGCTATTCTCAGCCTGATAATATTATATATGATCAACATGCTTTGCCAATCAATGTTCATTACATCAGGCTGACAATCGACCCATATAAAAGGACCTAAAGGGGGCTATTACATGAGCACTAGCAGCTGCTGCTATTGTTTGTATTTTCCCAATATTTGTCGGACTGAACCTGCAAGTACAGCCTAACAATTAGTGCTATTACACAAGTGATTACCTTATTTGAACGAGCGGCATAAGACCCCATTTACACTGAAAGATGATCACTCAAAAATCGCTCAAACAACAGGTTGAGTGACAGTTTTGAGCGATCATCTTCACATAGTCTATAAGAGCCAATTAGCTACTAAAGAGCTATGCAGGAGGAGTGGGACACCCCCGCTATTGCTCGGCGAACAATACAGCTGTTTTTTATAACCAAACAGCTGCATTGTTCTCCGCACTTACAGCTCACGTCCCGCTGTGAACTACCAGCGGGACACAAGCTGAAAGAATCTTATCAGCGCTGCCGACTGTGATAACAGCCTGCACTGTTGATAAGAGATCATCGCTCAATTCTAGAAAACTAGAATTCAGCGAGGAACAAATCGTGCACCAAAACTGCACGATGTCCGCGCATTTAGATGCAATGGTTATCGCTCAAAAGACGGCTTTGAGCGAATTTTGAGCGAGAATCATTATGTCTTAATGGGCCTTAAGTCATTGCCAGGCATCTCTGCCAGTGGCGTATCACCTGCAGGAACAAAGTACTGAACATGTTGAAATTCAATATGTTGCCATGGGAAGGGGCAGTCAAGGAGCCTCCAAACACATTAGATTGTTGATCAATCAAAGTGAAATCAGTGAGTTTGGCCTTCTTTTATCTGTGTATGGCCGGGTTAAGGCTAGGGCTCCAAGGCAAATTAGTTCAAGATAAAAGCACAATATCACATTTGATAGGTAAATGGTAACGTTATAGGATATCATGTGGAAGAAAATTTTTGGCATGAAATTAAATCTGAGCATAAACAAGATTTTCTGTGATTAAAGGGTGCAATCACAGGGGCGTATGCGTATTTCGGTCCGTGAATACACAGTGTATTCACAGGCCGAAATACACTGCTGCCCTGCGTTTTTCTGCCTATTGGCAATTTTTTTTCGCGTTTAAAGAGGAACACTCAAGGTCACATTAAGCAGCGTATACACAGGTTTCCTGCGTATTTCCTGCATGTTTACACATGCTCATTGCTTTCAATGGGCTATTACAATGTGTAATGCGCACCAAGATAGGACATATTGTGTTTTTTCATGCAACCAAAGATCATGTGAAATATACACAGCTGTGAGTAAACCCATTGAAATTAATAGGCTCCATTCACTGCATAATAAGTTGCGTATTTACGCTCGTGTGAATGAGTCTTTAGCAGTGGAGCCTTCATTCAAAAGATAAAAAATAAAAATCATTTTGCCAAAATGCAGATAGATTTAGCCCTGTTCCACCATCAATTTTCTGGGTTTCTGTTTCTATTTTCTAAAAAAATTGAACGAGACTATCTCCGACATCTTCTGGTCTGAGGGTGTCTGGTGCCGATATTTAATGAAGACTTTGTGTACAATATGGGGAAACTGTTTGTCATGAAGAAGTAATAATAATCTTTATTTGTATAGTGCCAACTTATTCTGCAACGCTTTTAGGCACATAGGGAACACAAACAATATGAAATGTGCAGAAATTACAAGAGTAAGGCCTCCTTCCCACGAACGGATTTCCGCCGCGTAATTCGCGGCGAAAATCCGCTGCGTTGCCCGCAGCTATTAGGTTCTATTGAACCTAATAGCTCCATGCTCACAATGCGTAATTCCACCGCGGAATTACGCACCGCGATTTCTCCCGTCCTCACCCGCAGCATGCTCTATTTTCTGCGGGCGAGGACGGGCTGTACGCACTGACGGCTTCCATTGAAGTCAATGGAAGCCGTCCATTCACGCTATCTCCCGCTGTAACCAGCGGGAGATAGCGTGAAAAAACGCTTTCCCGCCCACCGCCGCGCGTCATATGACGTCATATGACGCGCCCGGCCGCGTCACGTGACACGGCCGGCCGCGGCACGTGACACGGCTGGTGACGTGGCGGCGGTGGGCGGTGACGGGCGGTGACGCGCGGTGACGCGGCGGCGGTGGGCGGGGAAGCGATTTCACGCCATCTCCCGCAGGTAAGTATAGGGGCTCTGGGGGGCGCCGTGACGGGCTTCACAGCGTAATATTACGCTGCGGAGCCCGTCACGCTCGTGGGAAGGAGGCCTTACAAGTGATATTCAATCATTTGGAATCAGAGGAAGTGGGGTGATACAGAAGGTACAAGGGCAGGCGGCGGAGCTAGGGGGAATACAGCAATGTGAGGATAACATGTGATATACAGTTTTTAGGACATAAATGGGAAGGGGGTAGTACAGGATGTATGGGGCAGGAAGTGTACATGATAGGCAAAAGTGGAAAACCATAGGGAGGGGCAGGGAGTATATTGTGGGGGCCGTGGACTAGATCAGGAGGTTTGACATGCTACTTTGAAAAGGTGCGTCTTTGAGGCATGTCTAAAGTTCTATGCGTCCGGAATGGTCTGGATGTTTTGGGATAGAGCGTTCCAGAGGAGCGGTGCTGCGCTAGAGAAGTTCTGGAGGCGAGCATGCAAGGTTCATATTAGAGGGGTGTTTAGTCTGAGTGTGTTAGCAGATCGGAGCACGCGGGCTGGGTGATGTATGAACAGGAGGAAAGCGATGTACAGTGGCAGGGGCACTATGGAGAGCATTGTGTGTATTAATGGATATAGGGGTTCAAAGAAGGTCACACAAGTGTTAGCCATGAAGGAGCTGGACACATGTTCACTTCCACGATTGATTACAACTTTGAATGTGCACATGAACTGATTTTTTTTACTATTTCCCCCCAATAGTCTTGACCTTGCCCCATCAGACTATCACCTGTTTGGTCCCCTAAAAGAAATCATAAGAGGATGAAGATTCACATCTGATGAAGAGGTGAAGACAATGGTGCATTCATAGCTTGCAGATAAGCCTAAAACATTTTTAATGAGGGAATATGAAAGCTGGACAAAGTGTATTGGAAAACAAGGAGATGAGGTTTAAAAATAATGTATTAGTTTTTTCTGAAAGTTGATTAAAATAAATTCTATAGCCAGAGTCTGGATAATTTTTGACTCAACCTCAAATCTTTCAAGACTGTGATATTGTGGTTGAATTAAATCGCATGTACCTGTATTACATTATATATTACAACTAGAGATGAGCGAGCACCAAAATGCTCGGGTGCTCGTTACTCGGGACGAACTTTTCGCGATGCTCGAGGGTTCGTTTCGAGTAACGAACCCCATTGAAGTCAATGGGCGACCCGAGCATTTTTGTATTTCGCCGATGCTCGCTAAGGTTTCCTTGTGTAAAAATCTGGGCAATTCAAGAAAGTGATGGGAACGACACAGCAACGGATAGGGCAGGCGAGGGGCTACATGTTGGGCTGCATCTCAAGTTCACAGGTCCCACTATTAAGCCACAATAGCGGCAAGAGTGGGCCCCCCCCCCCTCCCAAAAACTTTTACTTCTGAAAAGGCCTCATTAGCATGGCATACCTTTGCTAAGCACCACACTACCTCCAACAAAGCACAATCACTGCCTGCATGACACTCCACTGCCACTTCTCCTGGGTTACATGCTGCCCAACCGCCCCCCCTCCCCCCCACAGCGCACACCAAAGTGTCCCTGCGCAGCCTTCAGCTGCCCTCATGCCACACCACCCTCATGTCTATTTAGAAGTGCGTCTGCCATGACGAGGAACCGCAGGCACACACTGCAGAGGGTTGGCACGGCTAGGCAGCGACCCTCTTTAAAAGGGGCGGGGCGATAGCCCACAATGCTGTACAGAAGCAATGAGAAATAGAATCCTGTGCCACCGCCATCAGGAGCTGCACACGTGGGCATAGCAATGGGGAACCTATGTGCCACACACTATTCATTCTGTCAAGGTGTCTCTGCATTCCCCAGTCAGACCGGGCTTTTTAATTCATAGACACAGGCAGGTACAACTCCCTATTGTGAAGTCCCTGTCGACCGACAGCATGGGTGGCTCCCTGGAACCCACCGGCGGTACATAAAAATATCCCATTGCATTGCCCAACACAGCTGAGGTAGTAATGTCGTGCTTAATGCAGGTGGGCTTCGGCCCACACTGCATGCCCCAGTCAGACTGGGGTTCTTTACAAGTGGAAACAGATGCATTTATAATTCCCTGTGGACCCACAGCATGGGTGGGTGCCAGGAAGCCACCGGCGGTACACAGAAATATCCCATTGCATTGCCCAACACAGCTGAGGTAGTAATGTCGTGCTTAATGCAGGTGGGCTTCGGTACACACTGCATGCCCCAGTCAGACTGGGGTTCTTTAGAAGTGGACACATGTAGGTTAAACTCCGTGTGCACCTACAGCATGGGTGGCTCCCTGGAACCCACCGGCGATACACAAAAATATCCCATTGCATTGCCCAACACAGCTGAGGTAGTAATGTCGTGCTTAATGCAGGTGGGCTTCGGCCCACACTGCATGCCCCAGTCAGACTGGGGTTCTTTACAAGTGGAAACAGATGCATTTATAATTCCCTGTGGACCCACAGCATGGGTGGGTGCCAGGAAGCCACCGGCTGTACATAGAAATATCCCATTGCATTGCCCAACACAGCTGAGGTAGTAATGTCGTGCTTAATGCAGGTGGGCTTCGGCCCACACTGCATGCCCCAGTCAGACTGGGGTTCTTTACAGGTGGAAACAGATGCATTTATAATTCCCTGTGGACCCACAGCATGGGTGGGTGCCAGGAAGCCACCGGCGGTACATAAAAATATCCCATTGCATTGCCCAACACAGCTGAGGTAGTAATGTCGTGCTTAATGCAGGTGGGCTTCGGCCCACACTGCATGCCCCAGTCAGACTGGGGTTCTTTAGAAGTGGACACATGTAGGTTAAACTCCGTGTGCACCTACAGCATGGGTGGCTCCCTGGAACCCACCGGCGATACACAAAAATATCCCATTGCATTGCCCAACACAGCTGAGGTAGTAATGTCGTGCTTAATGCAGGTGGGCTTCGGCCCACACTGCATGCCCCAGTCAGACTGGGGTTCTTTACAAGTGGAAAGAGATGCATTTATAATTCCCTGTGGACCCACAGCATGGGTGGGTGCCAGGAAGCCACCGGCGGTACATAGAAATATCCCATTGCATTGCCCAACACAGCTGAGGTAGTAATGTCGTGCTTAATGCAGGTGGGCTTCGGCCCACACTGCATGCCCCAGTCTGACTGGGGTTCTTTATATGTGGTTTCAGATGCATTTATAATTCTCTGTGGACCCACAGCATGGGTGGGTGCCAGGAAGTCACCGGCGGTACATAAAAATATCCCATTGCATTGCCCAACACAGCGGATGTAACATCAGCTGTAATGCAGGTGGGCTAAAAATTCATTTGATTACACTGTAGGCGAGGGCCCACAAAAATTGCTGTATCAACAGTACTAATGTACATCAGAAAAATTGGCCATGGCCAACCAAGAGGGCAGGTGAAACCCATTAATCGCTTTGGTTAATGTGGCTTAAGTGGTAACTAGGCCTGGAGGCAGCCCAGTTTAACGAAAAATTGGTTCAAGTTAAAGTTTCAACGCTTTTAAGAGCATTGAAACATATAAAAATTGTTTAGAAAAATTATATGAGTGAGCCTTGTGGCCCTAAGAAAAATTGCCCGTTCGGCGTGATTACGTGATGTTTCAGGAGGAGGAGCAGGAGGAGGAGGAGGAGGAATATTATACACAGATTGATGAAGCAGAAATGTCCCCGTTTTGGATGGTGAGAGAGAACGATGCTTCCATCCGCGGGTGCAGCCTACGTATTGCTTAGGTATCGCTGCTGTCCGCTGGTGGAGAAGAGAAGTCTGGGGAAATCCAGGCTTTGTTCATCTTGATGAGTGTAAGCCTGTCGGCACTGTCGGTTGACAGGTGGGTACGCTTATCCGTGATGATTCCCCCAGCCACACTAAACACACTCTCTGACAAGACGCTAGCCGCAGGACAAGCAAGCACCTCCAGGGCATACAGCGCGAGTTCAGGCCACGTGTCCAGCTTCGACACCCAGTAGTTGTAGGTGGCAGAGGCGTCACGGAGGACGGTCGTGCGATCGGCTACGTACTCCCTCACCATCCTTTTACAGTGCTCCCGCCGACTCAGCCTTGACTGGGGAGCGGTGACACAGTCTTGCTGGGGAGCCATAAAGCTGGCAAAGGCCTTGGAGAATGTTCCCCTGCCTGCGCTGTACATGCTGCCTGATCTCTGCGCCTCCCCTGCTACCTGGCCCTCGGAACTGCGCCTTTTGCCACTAGCGCTGTCGGATGGGAAGTTTACCATCAGTTTGTCCACCAGCGCCCTGTGGTATAGCATCATTCTCGAACCCCTTTCCTCTTCGGGAATGAGAGTGCAAAGGCTCTCCTTATACCGTGGGTCGAGCAGTGTGTACACCCAGTAATCCGTAGTGGCCAGAATGCGTGTAACGCGAGGGTCACGAGAAAGGCATCCTAACATGAAGTCAGCCATGTGTGCCAGGGTACCTGTACGCAACACATGGCTGTCTTCACTAGGAAGATCACTTTCAGGATCCTCCTCCTCCTCCTCTTCCTCCTCCTCAGGCCATACATGCTGAAAGGATGACAGGCAAGCAACATGGGTACCGTCAGCAGTGGGCCAAGATGTCTCTTCCCCCTCCTCCTCATCTTCTTCCTCCTCCTCCTCACCGCGCTGAGATATAGACAGGAGGGTGCTCTGACTATCCAGCGACATACTGTCTTCCTCCGGCTCTGTTTCCGAGCGCAAAGCGTCTGCCTTTATGCTTTGCAGGGAACTTCTCAAGATGCATAGCAGAGGAATGGTGACGCTAATGATTGCAGCATCGCCGCTCACCACCTGGGTAGACTCCTCAAATTTTCCAAGGACCTGGCAGATGGCTGCCAACCAGGGCCACTCTTCTGTAAATAATTGAGGAGGCTGACTCCCACTGCGCCGCGCAAGTTGGAGTTGGTATTCCACTATAGCTCTACGCTGCTCATAGAGTCTGGCCAACATGTGGAGCGTAGAGTTCCACTGTGTGGGCACGTCACACAGCAGTCGGTGCACTGGCAGATTAAACCGATGTTGCAGTGTCCGCAGGGTGGCAGCGTGCGTGTGGGATTTGCGGAAATGTGCGCAGAGCTGGCGCACCTTTCCGAGCAGGTATGACAAGTGGGGGTAGCTTTTCAGAAAGCGCTGAACGACCAAATTAAAGACATGGGCCAGGCATGGCACGTGCGTGAGGCTGCCGAGCTGCAGAGCCGCCACCAGCTTACGGCCGTTGTCACACACGACCATGCCCGGTTGGAGGCTCAGCGGCGCAAGCCAGTGGTCGGTCTGCTCTGTCAGACCCTGCAGCAGTTCGTGGGCCGTGTGCCTCTTCTCTCCTAAGCTGAGTAGTTTCAGCACGGCCTGCTGACGCTTGCCCACCGCTGTGCTGCCACGCCGCGTGACACCGACTGCTGGCGACGTGCTGCTGACACATCTTGATTGCGAGACAGAGGTTGCGTTGGAGGAGGAGGAGGAGGAAGGTGCTTTAGTGGAGGAAGCATACACCGCCGCAGATACCACCACCGAGCTGTGGCCCGCAATTCTGGGGGTGGGTAGGACGTGAGCGGTCCCAGGCTCTGACTCTGTCCCAGCCTCCACTAAATTCACCCAATGTGCCGTCAGGGAGATATAGTGGCCCTGCCCGCCTGTGCTTGTCCACGTGTCCGTTGTTAAGTGGACCTTGGCAGTAACTGCGTTGGTGAGGGCGCGTACAATGTTGCGGGAGACGTGGTCGTGCAGGTCTGGGACGGCACATCGGGAAAAGTAGTGGCGACTGGGAACCGAGTATCGCGGGGCAGCCGCCGCCATCATGCTTTTGAAAGCCTCCGTTTCCACAAGCCTATACGGCAGCATCTCTAGGCTGATCAATTTTGCAATGTGCACGGTTAACGCTTGAGCGTGCGGGTGCGTGGCGTCGTACTTGCGCTTGCGCTCAAACTGTGGCACTAGCGACGTCTGGACGCTACGCTGAGAGACATTGCTGGATGGGGCCGAGGACAGCGGAGGTGATGGTGTGGGTGCAGGCCAGGAGACGGTAGTGCCTGTGTCCTCAGAGGGGGGTTGGATCTCAGTGGCAGGTTGGGGCACAGGGGGAGAGGCAGTGGTGCAAACCGGAGGCGGTGAACGGGCATCGTCCCACCTTGTGGGGTGCTTGGCCATCATATGCCTGCGCATGCTGTTGGTGGTGCCTCCCCAGCTGATCTTGGCGCGACAAAGGTTGCACACCACAGTTCGTCGGTCGTCAGGCGTCTCTGTGAAAAACTGCCACACCGTAGAGCACCTTGACCTGTGCAGGGTGGCATGGCGCGAGGGGGCGCTTTGGGAAACAGTTGGTGGATTATTCGGTCTGGCCCTGCCTCTACCCCTGGACACCGCACTGGCTCGGCCTGTGCCCACACCCTCACTTGGCCCTCCGCGTCCTCGGCCGCGTCCACGTCCTCTAGGCCTACCCCTACCCCTCAGCATGCTGTATTAGCAGTGATTTGATTTCACAGGCAGGAAAGAAATTGGCGCAAGCCTGCAGGCCAAATATAATTTTTTAACTTTTTTTTAAAAAGGAAAGGCCCACTGCCTCTAGTGAATGAATAATAAGTTTAATAACTGTGTTGCGGCCCTGCAAAAGTGTCACAGAACTTTACTGTTGCAGAGTTATTAACTGTGGCAGAGCAGGTATTTCCCAGGCAGGATAGAAATTGGCGCAAGGCTGCACTCAACCGCAGCTGGTTGCGTCTGATTTTTTTACGTTCTCCACGCAGCACACACGTACCCAGAGCCCTTAGGACTGACAGAGGCAGGGCAAATATACTTTTTTCCCTTTTGTTTAAAAGGATAGGCCCACTGCGTCTATTCACTGAATAATAAGTTTAATAACTGACACTGTGTTGCGGCCCTGCAAAAGTGTCACAGAACTTTACTGTTGCAGAGTTATTAACTGTGGCAGAGCAGGTATTTCCCAGGCAGGAAAGAAATTGGCGCAAGGCTGCACTCAACCGTAGCTGGTTGCGTCTGATTTTTTTACGTTTTCCACGCAGCACACACGTACCCAGAGCCCTTAGGACTGACAGAGGCAGGGCAAATATACTTTTTTCCCTTTTGTTTAAAAGGATAGGCCCACTGCGTCTATTCACTGAATAATAAGTTTAATAACTGACACTGTGTTGCGGCCCTGCAAAAGTGTCACAGAACTTTACTGTTGCAGAGTTATTAACTGTGGCAGAGCAGGTATTTCCCAGTCAGGAAAGAAATTGGCGCAAGGCTGCACTCAACCGTAGCTGGTTGCGTCTGATTTTTTTACGTTCTCCACGCAGCACACACGTACCCAGAGCCCTTAGGACTGACAGAGGCAGGGCAAATATACTTTTTTCCCTTTTGTTTAAAAGGATAGGCCCACTGCGTCTATTCACTGAATAATAAGTTTAATAACTGACACTGTGTTGAGGCCCTGCAAAAGTGTCACAGAACTTTACTGTTGCAGAGTTATTAACTGTGGCAGAGCAGGTATTTCCCAGGCAGGAAAGAAATTGGCGCAAGGCTGCACTCAACCGTAGCTGGTTGCGTCTGATTTTTTTACGTTCTCCACGCAGCACACACGTACCCAGAGCCCTTAGGACTGACAGAGGCAGGGCAAATATACTTTTTTCCCTTTTGTTTAAAAGGATAGGCCCACTGCGTCTATTCACTGAATAATAAGTTTAATAACTGACACTGTGTTGCGGCCCTGCAAAAGTGTCACAGAACTTTACTGTTGCAGAGTTATTAACTGTGGCAGAGCAGGTATTTCCCAGGCAGGAAAGAAATTGGCGCAAGGCTGCACTCAACCGTAGCTGGTTGCGTCTGATTTTTTTACGTTCTCCACGCAGCACACACGTACCCAGAGCCCTTAGGACTGACAGAGGCAGGGCAAATATACTTTTTTCCCTTTTGTTAAAAAAGAAAAGGCCCACTGCGTCTATTCAATGACTAATACAACTGTGTTGCGGCCCTGCAAAAGTGTCACAGAACTTTACTGTTGCAGAGTTATTAACTGTGGCAGAGCAGGTATTTCCCAGGCAGGATAGAAATTGGCGCAAGGCTGCACTCAACCGTAGCTGGTTGCGTCTGATTTTTTTACGTTCTCCACGCAGCACACACGTACCCAGAGCCCTTAGGACTGACAGAGGCAGGGCAAATATACTTTTTTCCCTTTTGTTAAAAAAGAAAAGGCCCACTGCGTCTATTCAATGACTAATAACTGTGTTGTGGCCCTGCCTACACAATTCTGTGCCTGTAGTATCAATGGAGGGTGCAATGCTCTGCACCGCCGATTTTGAGAAAAAAAAAAAAAAGCAACACAGCTAACAGCAGCCTGCACAGTACTCCACACAGTTAAATGTGGCCCTAGAAAGGACCGTTGAGGTTCTTGAAGGCTACACTCACTCCTAACACTCTCCCTGCCTAAGCACCACTTCTGTCCCTAATACCGGGTGCAATGATCTGCACTGCCGATTTTGAGAAAAAAAAATAAATTTCTCCACTGCTAACAGCAGCCTGCACACACGTAGATGTGGCCCTAAGAAGGACCGTTGGGGTTCTTGAAGCCTACACTCACTACAAACACTCTCCCTACAGCAACTCCAATAGAACAGCACTTTCCCTCAGCTAACTCACAAGACATCTGAGGCGAGCCGCGGGAGGGGCCGACTTTTATACTCGGGTGACATCTGATCGCCCCAGCCACTCACAGCAGGGGGGTGGTATAGGGCTTGAACGTCACAGGGGGAAGTTGTAATGCCTTCCCTGTCTTTCAATTGGCCAGAAAAGCGCGCTAACGTCTCAGAGAGGAAAGTGAAAGTAACCGGAACACCGCGTGGTACTCGTTACGAGTAACGAGCATCCCGAACACCGTAATATTCGCACGAATATCAAGCTCGGACGAGTACGTTCGCTCATCTCTAATTACAACACATGATGTAGCAATGCTATCTAATGCAATTGCATTAAAGAAAATAGTTCTGCGAGTTTAACTGCCTTGGAGCCATGGAGAAATAATAATGAGTTCATTTTATTCTATCCTGTGACTAATCTAATTAAAATAAGCAGGTATATTCCAGACTTCCATTAGCAGAAAGCTGCCAAGATCAGCACTAAACTGCTTATAAATACAGAAATAATAGTTGGGGGAGTAGTAAATGTGCCATGTCCTGACTAAAGGCCCATTTACACGGAGTTATAATCGCTCAGAAATAGCTAAAAAGCGATCATCGTTGTGTTTAAATGCGCGGCCATCGTGCACTTTTCGTGCACAGCTAGCTGATCGTTAAATTCGGGCCAACCTAAAAATCATCCTTCGGTCTTATCAGCAGTTCTCTGCGGGTAGTGCTGATAGCATTGTTTTCCGTTGGAGAACAAAGAAACTGAAAGCAGATAAGAGTCCTCTGGCTATTAACTGCATTCAGCTAAAGGCTTCATTTGCACACTAGATAACTATTAAGTAGCTGAGCAGCTACTTAATAGTTTATGCAAAATGATCGCTCAAAACTGTCACTCAAACTGTCGTTTGAGCGATCTTTAAGCGATCATCGCTCCGTTTAAATGGGCCTTAACTCCTTATCCTATCAAGAATCATGTCAATACATATAAATATAATACGCAATACAAACTAATCTTATAATATAATAGGGTAGAGAGAGCAAGATGAAAAAAAAGGATCCATCTGGATTCCATCCTGCCCTCCATCATTTTCCCAGAGAAATTAGAGCATTGTGCTGCTCTATTTTGTCTGGCATTTTGTGCTGGATTTGCGGTGGCGGTTCTGAACCTGAGCCTGCAACACAGATGTGAACATAGCCTAAAGTTTTTCTGATCTTGTTTTCCATATCAGAATGGAATACTGAAAGTAGAGTAAAATACTGGTTCATTCATGTAGAGAGCAACTACGATACCCTCCACAGACATCACCAAAATGTCACTAAGGCCTCGGTCACACGGACGTTTTTTCCCGCGATTTGCGGATCGCATAACGGATGCGTATCCGCAAATCGCATGACCGGGGCCGACGATTCACTGAAAAAGCTGCACCTAGCAGCGTTTTCAGTGAAACCGCCCAACACAGCCCGCTATCCTCTGCCACAGCTGTGCCACAGCTGTGGCACAGCTGTGGCATAGGAGAACAATGTTGACCCATTGAATTCAATGGAGCCGGCAACACAGCCGGCTCCTTTGAAAGCAATAGGCTGCCGGCGAGCGCGGGATGAATTTTCGGGAAGGGCTTAAAAATATAAGCCCTTCCCTGAAAACCATCCTAAAATGTGTAAAAATAAAAAAATAATATATACTTACCTTTTCCCTGCAGCCGGAGTTCAGCCGCATCCGGCCGGCAGTTCTCCTGAACAGCTCTGTGTAGTATTCAGCAGGCGGGGATTTAAAATTCCCACCTGCTGAATGGGCTGCCTCTGATTGGTCACAGCCCTCACCAATCAGAGGCAGCTCTCACTCACCCATTCATGAATTCATGAATGGGTGAGTGAGTGCTGCCTCTGATTGGCTGAGCGCAGGGACCAATCAGAGGCAGCTCTCAGCTGTCATTCAATAGCTGAGAGCTGCCTCTGATTGGTCCCTGTGCTCAGCCAATCCCCGCCTGCTGAATATTACACAGAGCAGTTCAGGAGAACTGCCGGCCGAATGTGGCTGAACTCCAGCTGCAGGGAAAAGGTGAGTATTAGGGATGAGCGAGTATACTCGCTAAGGCACTACTCGCTCGAGTAATGTGCCTTAGCCGAGTATCTCCCTGCTCGTCCCTAAAGATTCGGGGGCCGCCGCAGTTGACAGGTGAGTTGCGGCAGGGAGCAGGGCAGAGCGGGCGGGAGAGAGAGATCTCCCCTCCGTTCCTCCCTGCTCTCCCCTGCAGCTCCCCGCCGAATCTTTCGGGACAAGCGGGGAGATACTCGGCTAAGGCACATTACTCGAGCGAGTAGTGCCTTAGCGAGTATACTCGCTCATCCCTAGTGAGTATCCTTTTTTTTTAATTTTTACACATTTTAGGATGGTTTTCGGCAAGGGCTTATATTTTTAAACCCTTCCCGAAAATTCATCCCGCGCTCGCTGGCAGCCCAGGAAAGAGGCATTCATTGGCACAAGGGAATGCACCGAAGGTGTGATCACTTGGACTGGGGTTGATGTAATGATGCAATCTCAGCTCCATTTCCTGATTGTGGCCAGTGCGCTGCAACAAATACATTCCATCAATATATTATAGATTAGCCCAGTTCCAATAGTTGGAGCAAACATTTATCCATCATTTGTGGGATAGAAAAGTGGTGTGGTGTGCCACGCTTAAAAGTAAGGGAGATCAAACAGTCAAAAATATGCACTTTTAAGCTTTTATGAGTGCATCAAGCAATACTTGGGGGATTATCACAAAGTATGATTTTACCTCTGTCGTTATAGAAAGTACAGGACCGTTTCAAAAAAGATAGGAAGCAAACTCTGCAGCATTTCCGCATCCAACAAACAGTCAAAATCCATACTCTTGGTGCGGATTTTGACTGGCAATCAGCTGCGTAACCCAGCTAATTTCATACTATGCAGCATTCTCCCTCATCTCCTCCAAAGGCTTACCGCTATCAGTGCTCTCTGGCTTTTGGTTCCCAGCACCCTGTAGTGGTCTCACCTGACCAGCATCACCTAACCAGCAGCGCCACACCAGACCAGGCTGCTGGGAATCGAAAGCCGGGGAGTGCTACCCCCTCCAGGTCTTCAGAGCGACGCTGCTCCTTTGCTCTGCGTTCCACCTCCCTTCTCCTCTCCTTCTGTGGAACTAAGGAGGAGAAGTCAGGGGAGGAGGATCCCGGCTGCACACTACCATCATTGTGTGCATCCCACAGTGTTGCTGCTAATTGATTAGCAGCCAGGAAGCCGCATCTCCTTGGCTGGTAATCGCCTTCATAGTGACCAGACATCCCGAAAGTGGGAAAAAAGCCACCCCGCTTAGGAATCCTAGGGAAAGAGGAACTGTCCCATCTAAATTGGGACGTCTGATCACCTTAATAAAACTTAAGCATGGACTGGTCCGTGTAAGCAGGCAGTTGTTCACTTATGAACAACTTCCTGTTTACTGTGAAAGAGGTGAGCCAGAACAATCTCCAGCCCTCTCCACCTCCATTCACTAGCGATAATAATTCATGTGTAAAAACACAGGAATGATTGTAGTGGCCCAGAACACCATCCTGGTCCCCTCCATAAATGTCATACACGTTTTGTCCTATGTAGATGCTCTGTGCACAGCTTGTCTTGTCATATCCAGTGTGCGTGTTGCACAGCTACGGCGCTTGAGAGGTTAACAGTAATAAAGTCATTGCCTGCATTTAAATGTAACAGTTTGTCATGTCATGTGGTATGAGTGAAGGATGTAAATAGGAGTGCTTGAGAGCGGGAAGAGGGCTTCCATCTTGTCTACCTGAGAGAGTGCTAACATAGAGCAACATGGAAGCACCTTCAGCTTCCATGTTGGTGAAGATGGAGGAAGAGGAGCGACTTCCCGTAGCGCTTGGAGTGTGGATGTGAACGGAGTGAGTCCCATCAGTAGAGAGAGAGCCCTACAATAATTCTGTTTAGGTATCAGTTCACACTACAGGCTTTTCCTGTGCGGCCGTCCAAAGTTAGGATCACCGCACAGAGGTACGTGATGGAGTTACACCGACGCATCTGCCGTGTGGGGTGTTTATTGTTTGAGCCTTGTCTGTCAATAATAGTCTGCCAGAGAGTCTGTGGAGCAACCCCTGCCCTCTTCCTCCTCTAGAGTGTTCCCAATCCAGGACCGGTGACGTACAGATAACGTAGACTATAGGACCATATTCATCCTGTGTATCCTCCCTAACTCTGAGCTCTAACCTGCTGTTACTTAGAAAGAATTGTACCTGCATTACTTTGAGTACCTGTTGTAAAAGTTTATTCACTCAGTAAAAGTTATACCGGACCCTGATTGTTCCTGGGAACCTGAGGTACTATACACAAGTCTCTGTGTACAGTTCTCTGCTGCGTAGCATACCAGTATGGGGAACGGTGGCATCACGAGTGATAAGTACTACTACCCCCATCAACCCGTTTATTCCCTATCATAGGGGTGTCAAAGCTGGTCTGCGATTTTACTCTGACCTTGGCTGCGTGTCATCCCTTCAAGACCAGAGCCTAGTAAGTGCTGCTGTGACAAAACAGCGCTTCTTCCTCCCAGCTCTTTACGTTAGCCAGGTGCCCAGGGTCACCCCTCTGGGCTGTTGCATGATCATCACTGGGACGACCTGTCAGGCATCTGGTCATCTAATGTAAAAGAGCCTAAAAGTGTGAAAGTGACCTGTTAGTATTTAGTAAGCATTCACTGACATGTTGGTACATGTTACAAAAATTAAGTCACAAGAAGGTATGACTCACAGAGAATGACAAGTCAGTAAATACGCCAAACAAGTATTTTCAGCCTGACCTTCAAATGTAAAACTGTTAATGACTCTGCAGAAATTTCTCTTTGCTGAATGATAACACCCATTAAAAAAACAAAGAGAATTGAATACTTGTTCATTTCAAGGTCAATGACGGATTATTGCAGGACTTCCAGCAAGCTAAAGGACTGTTAGGTTATAAAGAAGCAGATAGAAGAAGTAGAATCATAGTGTGAAGCAATGCTGATGTGGAGCTGAGAAACAAAAGCAATTAGTGTGCCCCATACTTTTCACAAGTTGTCTCAGTTACAGAATCTCCTGCTCTCATCTGACTAGTCACGGGTTGTGGCGGGCTGCCAGCGCTGCCTACACTAACACAAGTTTCCTGATTTAGAAGAGTAGAAGTCCTGCATAGTTGTAATGTGAATTACAGGATATAAACCATAATATGAGTTTATACTGTTATTAAATGATATACAAGAACTGTTATATGAGCGCATGTATTCCAGGAGTCATTGACATTTACAGCCTCTCACAAGTTCTTTAGTCTCTTCTAACCTTCCCTCCGCTTCTCCCACAGTTGACACTATCAATTTCGGAGCCCAATACTATAAAATTGTTATGTCATACTATGCTGTGGCAACAGCCCTTGTGACAATTTACTAGTATCACACTTCAAAAGTAAAGAAGCTGATGGCGGGCAAACTTGGGGTTTCTCTTTTAAGGGGTATTCACATCTTGGTAAGTTGTTCCCCATCCATAGTATAGGGAACAACTTGCTGATCAGTAGAGGTCCGACCACCAGGATACCCAGCAATCCAGAGATATCTCCCCCTGGAGCCTCCTTAAACTTTGATAGCAGTGGCCGCTGCTCAATTCACGTCAATGGAGGCACCGTAGATTGCTGAGAGCTTGAACTCGGCTCTCTCCAGTAGTTCCCATTGAAGTGAATGCCACTGCTTTCAAAATTTAGGGATGTACCTCTGGATCAGTGAAGGTCCCAGTGGTAGGACCACACAGATCAGCAAGTTATTCCCTATCCTGTGGATTGTGGATTTATGTGTTATCTCTCAGCAAACATGATGTTAAATGGGGATGTCCATGTCTTAATCCCACCGATCAACTGTTTGCGAGGCAACTGGCAGTGTGTACGGAGCAGGAAGCAGATATCTCCAAACACATTGCAGTAGTTCCATCAATAGTTGTATCAATAGTTAAGAAGCGTACAACCCCTTTAATATCCATTTGATTCATTTTTCACATTCTGCAGAAGAAGGCATCATTTTTGAAAATTGAAACCGTTGAATCACAAATGTACAGCAGTCGTTAAACTCACGTTCTCTGCTTGTTCCCTCCAGTAAAGTGTCAGGACATTAGATATCTTTCAGAAATCTTAAAGGGGTTATACAACATTAGAAAAAAATGACTAATTTCATTAAAAACAGTTGGTGTGCAGAACTGCAGCTTAGTCATATTCACTTCAATGAAGCTGAGTTGCAATACCAGACAGGCATCTAGAAGAAAGCAAGCATATTTTTTTTTTCATTTTGTACAATCCCTTTAAAAGGTTGTCTCCTCAAGGTCTATTAGAGCATATGGACTCCATAAAGGATAATGCCTACCGTTTGGGATCTTCCTCTAGTATGTAGAAAGGTCGAGGGAAACAGGTTGGGGTTCTCCCATCCTCAGCAATGAAGGGCTCTTCACGGTCTGGACCCCTCGAAGGTAGAGCCCAAACACATGAAGCAACACCATAGTTTCCCAGTCAACATAAATGGGAGGTGCCACCAGTAGGGTCTCGTGTCTCAGTTTTGGCCATACCGGTTTGTCGGAGGTTCTGGACCAAAGTAGGTCTGTGGGGTCGCCGTGACACGCAGCTGTCGAGGAAAACTCTGAAATTTGCCGTACTCCACGATGATTCTTAGAAATCTTTAATAAATCACTTTATAAATAAGGCTTTAACCCCTTCCCGCTCCTGGACGTACCTGGTACGTCATGGCAGCCTGGTACTTCCCGCAACATGACGTACCTGGTACGTCCTGGAGATAACACGGGATCACATAAGATCCCGCGCTATCCTGCAGCGGGAGCCGGCTGTCAGTCACAGCCGGCGTCCCGCTCCAACAGCGGGGGGACATCGGAGATGCGCCCGCCGCTGTTAACCCCTTCCCTGCCGCGATCTAAGTAGAGTTCACAGAGGGATCGCGATCCCTGTGTGTCTCCGGCCGGAACTCGCGATGTTATCGCGAGAGCCCGGCCTGTCACCATGGCAACAGGACGCCAGACACTGGCGTCCTGTATTGCCTGTGCCTATAATCGCTGTACAAGCGATAAGGCATGGCAGAGCAGTAGCTTTGCCATGCCTTATGACAGCGATCATAGGCACAGTGATGTAAGTCCCTCAGAGGGACTCAAATAGTATAAAAAAAAGAAAAGAAAAGTGTAAAAAAAAGAAAAATGTAAAAAAAAAAATGTAAAAAACCCCTTTTTTATGCTTTTTCTAATATTAGCATAAATAAAGGGAAAAAAAACTAAAACCCCACATATTGGGTATTGACGCGTCCGTAACGACGTGTACAAAAAGTTGAACATGCTTTTTATTTTGTACGACAAAAAGCGTAAAAAAAAACGCTAAAAAACAGAGGCAAAATGCTAATTTTTAGCATTTTGCCTCATAAAAAATGCAATAAAAGTGATCAAAAAAGCCGTACATTTCCCAAAATGGTACCAATAAAAACTATAGCTCGTCTCACAAAAAATAAGCCCTTAAAGAGCTCCGTACATAGAAAAATAAAAAAGTTACATGACTTTGAATGCAGCTATAGAGAAAAAAAAAAGATTTCCAAAAAAAGGGGGTTTTATTGCAAAAAAGTGTAAAAACCTAAAAAAAAATAACAATTTTGGTATCGTTGTTACCGTACCGACCCGCAGAAAAAATTTAGTGTGTCATTTATGCTGCATGATTAACGCTGTAAAAAAAAAAAAATCTATGGCAGAATTGATGCGTTTTCTCTCCCTGTTATCATTAAAAAAAAAAAAAAAAAATTTTACGATATTGTCTATGTACCCAAAAGTGGCACCGATAAAAACTACAGATCGCCACGCAAAAAACAAGCCCTTATACGGCCGCGTCCACGGAAAAATAAAAAAGTTATGGCTTTTGAAAAATGGAGATGGAAAAATACCAAAAAATCGCTTGGTCCTCAACGCCAAAATAGGCCATGTCATTAAGGGGTTAAACAACACTTAGAAGAGCCTGTTATCGTGCCGGGTTTCAACAGTGTGTTGATTAAACAGTTCTTACCTGGTACAATATAACAAACTCTCCGTTTGTTGAGTATCGGAAACCCAGAAAAACAAGAATTGCCAAACCTGGGAACCTGGACTATGTTTGTTGAATTAGAATGCTCCTAGGCATACTCCTGGCAACCAGGTACAATTCAAGCAAAATACAGCATGGAAGTAAGTGGACCCGAGGTAGCTACTGAAGCTAAGCTCTAGTACAGAAACAGTTGCTGACAAACTTTTTCTGCCCATGGGGCCACTACTTTTTAAAACTTTGCAACCTGTCCAAGAGCTTCTCTAGTGTATGTCTGCTTGTCTTCACTTATGGCATGTTCTGCCTACTTTCTGGTTTCCGATCAGTGATATCCCGCCTGGCACCAACTACTCCCCGAGCTATCCCCCCTCTTAAGGAGCGACTACACCTGTTTAGCAGCACATTACCAACCATAAAGTAACAGTTTCACACGAACTTGCCATGCTAATTTTCCTCCCCTCTCTCCCCAGCCTACGGGAGCTGCTAGCAAGGGGAGGGGGAGGGACTTTAGCTACACAAGCTGCTGCTAAACTCCCTCCCACCTCCCCTTTTCTGACGGCTCTCATAGGCTCCCATAGGAGTCTATGGGAACCAGCTACGTATTCCATGCCAGAAGACGCTCATTTGAACAAATGCATTGGAATCCAATGATTCAGATGGTCACAATTTTGTAGCCAGCGTTTTATTGCGACTATTTTGCGTTGTTGTGAAAGAGGCCTTACTGTTGTTTCTGATACACAGCGATGTTCATAAATACAGCCCAGTGGAACATAAGTTTTAATAAAGCTGTTGAAATCACGATTTGCATGATGTCACAAAAGTACATACAGAAAAGTAAAACTAATATATGCCAAGGGTGATTACAGCGAAGCCGTTCAAGGTGAGGTACAAGGACAAAGGATATGTTGTTTACTCACCCGCCCTAGTAACACTGGTTGTCCTGCAGTCACAGTCTTCACATAGCAGGCAATGTAATGTTTACAACGATGCCTGAAAATTCAGTCCTTCACAAAGACTATACTTGATTCTAACAACAAACACTACAATGCGCCTTAAATGGCTTCTGCCTTGAAAAGAGTGCTCTGCTGTCTACAGAAGTCAATGGCAGCAGGATCCAACTACTCACACTAGTGTATTTAGGCTGTGTATTACGCATGTATTTTTAGTGCATGCATTACACAGTGCTAAAAGTCCATTGACTTACATTGGGCCATTCAGTGCTGTGTTTTTTATGCGCACTGAAAAAAAACGCAGGATATCCTATTTTGGTGCGTAATCTATATGAGTGTATAAAATATACTGTAAATAGTCAGATTACACATGTATTAGCTGCGTAACACATATTACACGTGTAATACGCAGACAGAAAACTCTTGTGTGAGTGAGCCTGTAATAGTGTCCTACTGCATCCTGGTGACCGCAGGTTCATTGAAGTTCATTGCTCTATCTTGGCATGTATTACGTGCGCATACAGAACCCCACACGCAGATGTCAAACTACCCTGACATAGGCCTCCTGCACATGGGCGGAAATTCCGTGCCAGGATTTCCCGCAGAATTTCCGCCTGTGCCTGCCTGCATAGGATTGCATTACAAAACGCAATCCTGTGTAGATGGCTGTGATTTTGTGTGCGTGAAAACACATGCTGAAAACACACGCAGAAAACACATCACAGCAAAGGTCACTCCCGAAGCGCCGGCTCCGCTCTGCGCATGCGATGGCTGGGCGGCAGCCGGCACAGCACAGAGAGGAGAAGACGCGGAAGAACGTGAGCTGCACTGGTCTCTGCAGGAGCGCGAGTCGGATCCTCGCAGCGGGATCCGACCCGGCCGTCTGCAGGCGGCCAAAATCTGTTGCAAAAATGCCTGCTCTGGATGTGTTGCAAATTTTTCATCTTTCCAGAAAAATAGTGTAAATTTTGCTACATGTGAATCCACCCTTACCCTAGATACTGAATTTCTCTCAAGTCCTTCATTTGTGTTCCCCACAATCCAAACTACAAGTTGCATGTATGGATCTTACAGTATATGTGAGAGAGTTCTGTATAGTATGTTGCTGCTATATAGGGGATTAAAAAAATACAAGAACAGCTACACTTAGGGCTCCTTCCCGCGTAATACGTGGTGGAAATCCATAGCTCAATGCTCACGGTGCGGAATTCCACCGCGGAATTCCGCACCGTGAAATCACCCGACCTCACCCGCGGCATGCTCTATTTGCTGCGGGTGTACGCGCCGACGGCTTCCATTGCAGACAATGGAAGCCGTCCGCCACGCTATCTTCCGCTGTAGCACAGCGGAAGATAGCGTGAAACCGCTTCCCCGCCGCGTCATATGACACGGCCGGCCGCGTCATGTGACGCTGTGGGCATGTCATGTGACGTGGCCGGCGTGTCACATGACGCTGCGGCGCGTCACGCCGAAACGTCATGCGGGACGTAGGACGCCGGATCCGCAGGTAAGTATTGGGTCTCTGGGGGTCGCCGTGACGGGCTCCGCCACGGAATTACGCAGCGGAGCCCGTCACGGCCGTGTGCAGCCGGTCTGAGGATAAAAATAATAATAAGACAATAGGTATCGGATTCAGAATTTCTAATATGCTGATATTTAAAACTACATTTTTAAAAAACATCTCACGTGTCACAGTGACATGTCAGAAGTTTTGATTGGTGGGAGTCTGGGTGCCAAGACCCGCACTGACTGCTAAAAAGAAAGGACAGAAGTGTTCATCTGGGCTCTGTGCCCATTTGGCTGTTTCTGTCACTGCTTGGAGTGATGCAAGGGCTCCACAGAAAGTCTATGGAGTCTGTACACCGCTTCCAAGGGCAGCTGAATGGGCATAGTGCTCAGCCGAATGCTTCCACTCATTAGTTTTAGCGATCGGTGGGGGTCTTGGCATTCAGCCCCCTACCATTAAAAACTTTTTAAAAAGTTTAGTTATACTTTGACAGATACAGGCAAGAAAACAATATAGCTGATTTCTAGAAAACAACTCACAAGTTCTTACCTTGCACATTTCTTATAAGGGCAGTTTCACATGAGCGTATGCACAATTGCGCACGCCCCAGCAGGACAGGGTTTTTTTGTGCACGGGAAACTACCAAACCCAATTTAAATGGCTATTCAGCCTAATGAGTTCCAGGTGTATTATTTGTTTCACGGAATCACACAGCATGTTGCGCATTTACGCACCTCCCATAGACTTCTATGGACACCTTTGGTGCACAAATGTGCACAAAAATAGAGCGGGTCCAATTTTTATTCTTGAGCGCAAAAAAACAACTGTGAACAAACCCATTGAAATCAACAAGTTCTATTCTCTGCGTATTGCGTTCGCAATTTTGAACGCGCAAATACGCTCATGTGAAGGAGCCCTAACACTTCGTGGACCACTGAGGGGACAGTAGTGTTTGGTACTGTTGGTTATATGGTGCAGGATATCAGACATACACAGATTTATAATGGCGGGGGAAGTTTCTGGTATCTACACCTTCGACATCTTATAATCATGGACTTTCAACTGCGCTGCAACGTCTACATGTTACTTATTAAACAGCTAAAGCTGCTCAGCTGACACTCCCGTGCTGACCGTCACAGGGATTATACTGCGCTGGGTTAGTGACGTTTTTCATTAGATGCCAGAATTGGTCTTTAACTCATTAGGTACTAAAATTACTATTGGGTGCTTTTGTTATTAAAAGATTAATTAACATTTTACTATGATGAAAGTCTTTGTTTTAGACTAGGGGCACATGGCCGTAACTGCAGGTTGTGCCTGAGGGGCTTAGGTGCAACTCGCATCAGACAGCAGGGCCCCGTATACATGACTGATGCACAGCGGCATGGCATGTCCTATTTCCCGTATGTGATACGGATAGGAATAGAACATGCCATGAGTTTTTTATGAGGAGCATGGGTTCATGTGAAGAACATACTTTATTTGTATAGCGCCAACATATTCCGCAGCGCTTACATAGACAGGGGGAATACAGAAAGACAAAAAATACAAACATTACAGAACCACGGTTACATAGTAATCAGTTGATGGAAACAGTAGAGGTGAGGGTCCTGCTCCAACGAGCTTACATACTACAGATAATGGGGTGATACAGAAGGTAAAGGGGCTGGAGATGTGCACGGTATGGCGGGGTGGAGAGTGAGGGATTCTGTACACATAGACAATGGTCAAACATTTGGCCGCGTGACGGCAGAAACGGTATGACTGCAGAAGCTACAAGTTACGGTGGCTAGAAGGGATTGCAGTCAGTAGGTCATGGAGCATGTTATCAGGCGGAGTACAGAGGGGTTTGTTTAGGGAATGCGGTATGCCTCCCTGAAGAGGTGCGTTTTTAGAGCGCGCCTGAAGTTCTGCGAGTCCTGGATTGCCCGGGTAGCCTTTGGTAGTGCGTTCCAGAGGACCGGTGCTGCTCTGGAGAAGTCTTGGAGGTGGGAATGAGAAGTTCGAATTAAAGGGGTGCTCAGTCTGGTTTCGTTAGCAGAGCGGAGAGCCCGGGCTGGGTGATGGATTGAGATGAGGGAGGCAATATAGGGGGGCGCTGCGCTGTGGAGGGCTTTGTGGATGAAGGTAGCAAGTTTAAATTGAATTCTGTATTTAACGGGCAGCCAGTGCAGTAACTGGCACAGGGCAGAGGCGTCCGAGTAGCGGCTGGACAGGAAAATGAGCCTGGCTGCCGCATTCAGGATGGATTGGAGAGGGTAGAGTCTGGTGCAGGGGAAGCCGATCAGCAACGAGTTGCAATAATTGAGCCGAGAGTGGATGATGGGAACAGTAAGCGTTTTTAGCGTGTCCACAGTGAGAAAAGAGCGGATTCTTGCAATGTATAATGGTGTAATGTAACCAAGTGCTGTCTGTGGATTTACATGGACTGCACATGGCTCAAAAATAGGCCATGCGCACTTAAGGCCCTTTTACACGCAGAGATTATCGCTTAAAATTTGCTCAGAAGCCATCTTTTGAATGATAATCGCTGTGTGTAAACATGTGCCCATTCTGCACTTACCGTGCACTTTTCGTCCATCGCTGAGTTCAGGTCAGCATGAAATCCTGATAAGTTCTCCATGGACAGTGCTTATAACATTCTTTAACAGCTGCTGTCCCACTGGAGAACAATAGTGATGTATTTAGAGAACAGACCACCCGCTGTTCTCTAAATACATGCAAATGAAGAACTAAATGGCTGATTAGTAGAGATGAGCGAGCACGCTCGGTTAAGGCAGTTACTCGAGCGAGCATCGCTCTTCTCGAGTAACTGCTTACTGCTCTAAGCAGATTCGGGGGGGGGGGGGCGGCAGGGGTTAGCGGGGGGAAGAGAGAGAGATCTCTCTCACTCTCCGCTCCCCCCATTCCCCTCAGCCGGCCCCCCCGAATCTGCTCGGACCAGTAAGCAGTTACTCGAGAAGTGCGATGCTCGCTCGAGTAACTGCCTTAACCGAGTGTGCTCGCTCATCTCTACTAATCAGCCATTTAGTTCTTCATTTGTGCCTTAGGCTGGGTTCACACGGGACAGATTTGCTGTGGAATTCTCGCAGCCTGGCTGCACCAAAAATTTGCGAGAATTTCACTGGAAAACCCCAGCTGCGGGTTTTAGAGCGCTTCGGCGCCTGCATTTCCGCTGCGGCCATCTCTTCCCCTTTCTCGCACGTAAAAAAGCTAAGGCAATCCCTATATTTGGAATCCAATGCATCAGATGGTAGTGTATATCGTCCGGCCGTGAAAACGGCGGCCAATATACGTTCGTGTGAATAAGCCCTTAGGCCGGATTGACACGAGCATATGTGTATTTGTGTGCACATGAGCACAGCGGTTTTGGTGGTGTTTTTTACTGGACTTTTTGTGCACTCAGGGCGTGTGCATTTGCTCTCACCAGAAAAAAACACCAATGCTCCCAGCCATTGAAATGGCTAATTAGTTTAATGAGTTCAAGATGTGTTCTTTTTCTTGCGCAATTACACAGTGTTTCATGCATCTCCTAGCATATTTTGCACGCATTTGTGCATCCTCATTACCTTTTGATGTTTAAATCCAAGAAAATAGAGCTTGCTGCGGTTTTTTTTACGCGACTGAAATGCGCAGGAATAATGCGCTTATGTGAACGAACTTATAGATTTACTATGTCACATATTTTGTGTGCACAAATATGCACGAAAATACAGTCATGTGAATCCGGCCTCAGGGTGCTTGTACACTGAGAGAAAAACTGTTTGCCTGAGCAAACACAGATAAATTGTTTTTTTAACAGGATCGTTCAGCTCCCAGTATGAGTGCATGAAAACTACCGCACGCACCAAATCCACACAAACATCTGCAAATAATGGTACGGAGTTCGATGCAGATTTTGTTGTGGATTTGTTGTGTTTTTCACCCCCTCATTTGAAGAAGTAAAGTTAAAATCTGCAGCATAAATCGATAAATTGACGTCTAAATTCCAAGCGCAGGGCGAGTTATGCTGCAGAGTGCAGAATCTGCGTTAATAATGAACACGCTGCAGATTAGTTAACAGGAAGAACATGTCTTGTGTTAATGGAAGCTGCACAGTCTGTTCTCCATTGTCTGTGTACTTTGTTAATAAAACAATAGGTCCATAGGAGACACGTAGGGATTGTCGCACTATTTTTGGAGTAAATCTGGGTTAGAAAATGCCGTATTGTACTGTATGTATACAGCATATTCTGCAGTGCTGAAAAACACACACATATATATATATATATAAAATACCATTATGATACTGATATAATACTGAGCTAGCAACTAAAACTATTCAAACCTCAATCCTTGGAGCACCAGAGGCCCGCACAGAAATGTCGCGGCTGACGCGCCAGCTCCGCTCTGCGCATGTGCCGGCTGGACGGCAGCCGGCACATAGCAGAGCGGAGAAGACGCCGGGTAGTCACTGCAGGGGCACAGCTCGCATCCCACTGCGAGAATTCTCGCAGCGGAATCCGACCCCGCCGCTGTAGGAGGCCTTACCCAGAATATTGAGGAAATGTATACAATGACCATTGTCCTTCTTTGTGCTCCCTATGCCAGCAGAAACCAGAGGAGCCAAGTGACTCAGCACATTGCTGAAACTGTTCACCTGAATATGGGATTTCTTGACTTTCACCCCCTGGTCCAGGAGTACGACCAGAGAGTAACAGCCAAACAAACAAGGGCATATCTGAAATACATAGAAATGATTAATCTACTTTGCTGATTTACTTTGAAGTGATTTAGGTGAACCTTACCCATGATATGTCTGTGCATAGTTCATCAGGCCAGTGTATAAAAACTTTACTAAAAGTAAGTGGCAGAAGTGCTAAGTAAGTGTCCTTTTACATGGGCAATGCTCTGGTGGATGAGTCCTGGGCCTTTGTACAGACTGATTCAGAATCTCTTAGGGTACGAACAATCGTTAATATAAACGTTCTTCCCCATTCAGCTATCACTCATCCATAACACATTTCCCTGTTTACTCCGGAAGATGTTCAGACACCCAATGAGCAAATTTATGCTCAAATAATGGAGCCAATCAGCTGAAGAAGGAGCATTTGCTCATTTGTTGGCTGATCATTTGTACTTTTACACGGCCAGTGACCAGGTAAAAGAATGTTGTGGTTGTATAAAAGGCCCTTAAAGGGGTTGTCTTGCGAAAGCAAGTGGGGTTAAGCACTTCTGTATGGCCATATTAATGCACTTTGTAATATACATCGTGCATTAAATATGAGCCATACAGAAGTTATTCACTTACCTTCCCTGCGCTGGCGTCCCCGTCTCCATGGCTCCGTCTAACTTCAGCGTCTAATCGCCCGATTAGACGCGCTCGCGCAGAAGGGTCCTCTGCCTTCGGGTCTGCCCGGCAGCAGCGGCGTTCTGCCTCCGCCCCCTTCTACGCATCATCGCGTAGCTCCACCCCGTCACGTGTGCCGATTCCAGCCTCCTGATTGGCACACGTGACGCGATGACGCATAGAAGGGGGCGGAGCCAGAACGTCGCTGCTGCCGGGCAGACCCGAAGGCAGAAGACCCTTCTGCGCGAGCGCGTCTAATCGGGCGATTAGACGCTGAAGTTAGACGGAGCCATGGAGACGGGGACGCCAGCGCAGGGAAGGTAAGTGAATAACTTCTGTATGGCTCATATTTAATGCATGATGTATATTACAAAGTGCATTAATATGGCCATACAGAAGTGCTTAACCCCACTTGCTTTCGCGAGACAACCTCTTTAAGGACTGGAGGAATCCTCATGACATTGGTGTTCTTATTACATGATATGCCATGTTATGTTCTGTTTGTACTATTAGTATAGTAGAAAGTATACACAAGTTGGCCATCAAGGAACTTAAAACTCCCCTCCCAGGTCCACAGACCATATGTAGAATACAGATCGAGATCCAACTTCACAGAATAGTTTAAAAGAATCTTTATTAGGCCGAATGCCCACGGACAGATTATTGCTACAGAATTCGTGGTCAGACACCCGCCTCGAATTCCGCAGCAATGTCCGTCCATAGACATGCCATGTTAAATGATTCTCCCCTGTCGACGAGCGGAAATCAACTGTGATTTTCCGCTTGAGGGGAAGAATCGCAGGATGTTCTATTTTGTGCAGAAAATCGCACGGAAGGCTTCCGTTGCAGTCAATAGAAGCCGTCTATCCCATGATACTTCCGCTGTGAGCACTGTGGAAGTATCGCGAGAATCCGCATCACTGCCCAGCGCCGGTGTGTCATGCTCTGCACTGCGCACCGGCTCGCCGGCCTAGACACTCGCCACAAATTCCGGGCAGGTGAGTATGTGTGTCTGGGGGGCGCCGGATCTGATTCCACTGCTAGATTTCGCAGTCGGAATCTGACTCAGCTGTGGGCATGAGGCCTTATAAATCTTGTAAAAGCCAAGTACAAGGTGTCTGACACTCAAAACCCATCAAAAATACATCTATTTTTTGGGAGTCTCAAGAATTTTGTATTTGGCTTCTACAAGATTTTTAATAAAGATTCCTTTAACCCATCCCATGGAGCTTAACCATGTTCTTCCCTATGTTTAGTTTGTGCATGTTTTCCTTTACAGGTGAAGTTCCGGAGAAAATGCCTTGTGTTTTTAGGCTACGTATCCTACTTGTCACAGACCTATACAGCCGGGGCCAATGTTGTATTATAAGACATAGTGATTCTCAGTTGACATTAGTTAACCATGCCCCATCCAATATGGTACTGGCTGTATAAGGGCCCTAAGCACTATGACTAGTGGGGACCTGACATGTTTCTCCCTATGCATCTTGGTAGGCCCTAGTAAGTTCATACAGATGTCTTTTTATGGGTGTGTACAGCTTTAAGTGTTTTCCCTAATTTTATTGGCCCTCTTACTTTTAAATTGCTGTTCATTTGTCCTGTCATTAATGTTGTAATCAAGAAGTTGTCGGTCCGAAACATGTAAGCAATATTGGCAACTACTTTTAGGACCTTGCTTAACAGCATTTTATGTGATAACAAAGAAGAACACGTTTTATCAGAAGTGCTGGATGTGCCTTGATTTCCTTCATAAAAAGAGAGATTACCATATACACAATATACACAGTCTGCAATGTCTATATAAGATATCCAGCTATGTGCTATATACCTGTTAGAGATGAGCGAGCGTACTCGGATAAGCACTACTCCCTCGAGTAATTTGCTTTATCCGAGTATCGCTGTGCTCGTCCCTGAAGATTCGGGTGCCGCTGCGGCTGACAGGTGAGTCGCAGCGGGGAGCAGGGGAGGGCGGGTGGGAGAGAGGGAGAGAAAGATCTCCCCTCCGTTCCTCCCCGCTCTCCCCTGCAGCTCCCCGCTCCGTGCTGGCACCCGAATCTTCAGGGACGAGCACAGCGATACTCGGATAAAGCAAATTACTCGAGCGAGTAGTGCTTTTCCGAGTACGCTCGCTCATCTCTAATACCTGTTACTTACATTAGATTCTTGGAATGTAACAGGAGCTAATCTTACCTAATATATTTGCGCAATAGAAGCATGATCTCTAGATAATCTTGCCTCTTTCTTGCCTAAGGCATGAGCGAAAGGAAAATTACACAATAACAACCTTGTGACTATGAGTCAAATACGTTAGACCTTTACACGTAAGGAAAGGTGGACACCAAATAAGTGACTGCTTGAAATAAAAGTAATTTCCATATCTATAATCTCAATTGCTTAAATATCTTCTTATGGGTTTGCTAGGATCTGCTGACAATCTAGTCCAGTGTTTCCCAAAGTCCAGTCCTCATAGACCCCCACCGGTCATGTTTTCAGGATATTCTATTGGAAGAACACCTGTGGCAATGTCTCAGGGAAACCGACAATAATTACATCACCTGTTCAATAATGAGGAAACATGACCTGTGTGAGGACTGGAGTTTGGGAAACACTGATGTAGTCTATAATAGATGACCTTGGACTTTCATTGAGAGGTCACAATAGGAATTGAACAGGTTGCATTTTTTCACTCAGATTCCCTTGTTTTCTCCAAAAATGTCTGGTAATCATCACCCATCCCTCCAGCCTCCCACATGCGAGTACAGTGATACAACAGATGGCCATACCGGAGATAGGACCTTTTACACTGGACAATTATCATTCAGATTCAATGTAAATGCCTGCACGATCACAGCGACGAACTATAATTCATTCGTTGTTTGGATCGTGCAGGCATAAAAAAAATCAAACGATGATCTGCCTGTGTAAACAGGCCGTCATTCATCTATGATAGATGGCCTGTTTACTGTGAATGGGGGTGATTCCTGGCCTGCTCCGTTTCCATTTACTGAATGATCATCGCTCCTGTCTAAAAGTACAGTAGTAATCATCGCTGGTACGACTGTTGGTTACATTTGTGCCCAAAAGTCTTCCCCTGTAAAAGGTTCCATTGCTGTCGAACAAACTTACTTGGCTTACAGCTGGTCATCCTGGCACCATCATAAATGTGTATGTTCTCTTGGGGACAAAGGGTTAGGAATAGTGAAACACACGATGCCGATCCTTCATTGCCCCATTATCTGCTCTTCGGGAGAGGCAAGAGACCCCCACAAAAATTAGATCATTTGCCCATCCTGACAAAATCAACGAGTTTAGCCAACTTTACTCTGAACTTTGAGTGCTTTATAAAGCTTTTTCAATCTGGAAATCAGTGGTCAAGGTCACAGACCTCCTGAATGAGATTTGAATTTTTTTTTACCCATTTGTCTCAATTTGATTGCAAATTGCAAAATGGTCTGGCATTTGTTTCTCCGGAGCTTGTTGATGGAGTAAGCAGTTTCCTTATTCCTCTAAGCTTCGTTACTAAATTAACCTCTTTCCTCTAAAACATCCTCTTTTTTTATCAATGTGAATTTTTATTACAATATTTCCTTTTTTCCATTGACAAAGAAAATGAAACTCCCCCCACTGCAGTATTGCTTAGCTGACTAAAGGCCCATTTAAACACAACGATTATCACCCAAAAGATGTCTTTTGAGCGACTTTCGAGCGATAATCGTTGTGTGCCTTTAAGCGCAAGGTGATTGCTCAAACGGGCTGCAGAAGACAAGCGGGGCCGCTTGTCTCCTGCATCCAGCTGTTCTCTGCTCGGAGGGCCCAGCTCTTATACAGCCAAGAGCTCCGGGCGGGGTATGCAGAACACAGCTGGACCGCTGTGCTCTTCATACCCCGGCTGTTCGTGGAGCGCTCAGCTGGTATACAGCTGTGCACTCCGTCCAGAGTATGAAGAACACAGCTGGACCGCTGTGTTCTTCGTAACCCACCTGTGTTCAAGGAGCGGGATACAGCTGAAACAATAGTATCAGTTGTATCCCACTGTGAATTCCTGATAAGGATGATCGTTGTCTTTTAGCATGCTGGAAGAAAACAGTTAGCGATTCGTTGATGAAAACTGCACAATGTCAGTGCAGTTACACATAACGATTATCGCTCAAAAGATGGCTTTTGAACAAATTTTGAGCGATAATTGTTGTGTCTAAATGGGCCTTAAGCTACCAACCAAGACATGGAAATGGAAATACAGAAGATGACAGCAACAATTTATTAATGAAGAAGTTCAAGAAATGATGCACAAAGGTGTCTGGTAAGATGTAAGGTTGCTTTCACACCTGCGTTACAGCTTAGTTCAGGGTTTCCATCTCTGCTCTGCTTTTGGAGGAGAGAAACTGAAATAAAATGGAAAAAAATGGATCCCGGTGATTGCAGAATGGAAAGCAAATCGAAAGGCTTTAGTTTGCTTCCATTCCGTTAGGTTTCAGTTCTTTTTGAAGAAACCTGATGAAATGGAAGCAAACAGTTTTTTAATAGAGTTTTTTTTCAAACTCTATTAAAATCAATAGGGTAAAAATGTTTAATTTTTTTCTGCTTTATTTCAGTTTCTTTTCTTCAAAAACAGAGCAAAGAGACAGAAACTCTGAACTGAGCCTTAATGCAGATGTGAAGGCAGCCAAAGGCTAGTTTCACACAGACGAGCGTGATATCGGGCCCTGAAACTTGTATGAGGGTATATGTATATATTGCCATATGTTTTTTATGCTTTTATACCTGTATGCAAGTTCTATTCAAAGTTAAAATGAGAAAAACTTATATGTGGCCATACATCAGATATTCCAAAAGTTTGCAAGGCTGAGAGAGATGTGTCCAGAAATTCAGAGATGATACAGAACCGAACACGAAGGCCGTGTGCTTGGCTGTTTTCCCAGAAACGCCGTATCAAGATAACGACTGTTCAACTACGTATATAATCATCAGTGCCTCAGCCGGAAATCTGGACTTTACATATATGGTTATGCGGTGAATTTGAGCCAATGAGACCATCACCCATTCCTAGTGATGAGACCAAAGGGTATAAGATCCCATGTAATCTGTAATAAAGTGCGCAGTCATGTCCCCGTGTGAGGAACTATACCAGACCTCCGTGTGTGGTGTCTCTTCTTTACCGCCGGCAGCGGGGCATTGGGGTGGGCCTGATTGTTGCTGTACGCAGAAATTTCCCTGACACTTGGCCTAATATCTCGCTCGTCAATGTGCGAGGTACCCGTGGTTCTGTGTCAAAAATGCCTCCTATCACTTCATTACAGTTGCGATCCCGGTCATGTGAAAGCAAGGGAGCCAACCCAACAGTATCCTGCCATCTGTCCCAGATCGCCTCATATTTATTACTTAACCTCCTCTTTTAGTATCTCCCTCTCACAAGATTTAATGAAATTGGGTAATTGCTCACAAATTCCCAAGCAAGGAGGTTCATCACCCGACTTCTATTATCAGTTTCCTGACCCTGCATAATAGCCCTGCAACAACTAAACTTGCACAGCCCAAACTTGCAAACTATTCTGATGCAGTGAGTCAAAAGTGGAGCTGTGGGGTAATGAAGGCTGGGCTCAGACAGCTGTAATCCGCTGTGTGCCGCCCACGGGAGACGTGTGCTGCACGCAGCAACTACGCAATGACATTGGGTACTTACTGCACACTACCAATCGCCATGCACTATCTTGGCATGTATACGCGTGTAATACACACCAATATAGAACATGCTGCGATTTTTCTGGCAATTCGTGTGAGCTTCAACGTGGCTGCCTATGGCAGACTGATACAGCGTATTCCATGCGCAAGACGAGCGCTGAATATACTGTAACAATATGTTCATGTGAACCTGGCCTTCGGCTAATTAAGGTCCTATTTATCCGCTCGGTGGGGGTCCATAATAACTAAATTATGCAATGGTTATAAGTTTGGAAATAAGTATTAGTTTGGAAACTGCGATGATGGTAACAAAGACATAACTTGAAGCTTCTGGGCCCCAATGCAAAACCTGTAACAGGGCCCGCAACTATAAAGCTTTATTCATAGTACTGGGCTCTCTATATGGAGAAGAGAGGCCTTATGGGCCCCCTAAGGCTCCTGGGCCCGGGTGCAACTGTAACCCCTGCATCCCCTATAATTACACCAGTAGTTGATAACATAAAGCAATAGTAGTATAAAAATGCTATATCTGATTCTAATTAAACAAATACACTATAAAACAATGTAGCTTGTTGTTGATATGTTCGCTATTATTGCAGCGGAACAGATAGACTCAACTTGACATATTACACATTGTGGAAAAATGTGCCTGTCTCATATGACTCGCTGAAGTGAGCAAACAAAACACATCATATGTCTTCCTTTCGCTGTGTCCAAAGCTGCTCTTGTAATTTATTCAGCGATCTCTATTGCGCCAGCTTCCAGGACTCTAGAAACAGAACATTTTATTAACATTGTATTTTCAGTATCTAGAGATTTCTGTTGCTCTGAAGTATCAAATGTTGACAATATATGCCCATCACAAGGTTTAAGTCTGACTACCATACTATAAGTATAAACGAACAGCATAAAGTCAACTAGTGATTGGATTGTTTGTATGACTCCAAAAATATGCCAGACTGAACAGTATGCCAAAGGCCCAAAAAGCTTTTCCGTAGCAAACAATCAAATCTGAACTTCCTACAACACCATAACCTAATCCTTACAGATGACAAATATCCAGAAAAATAAAAAATGATCCTTTCAATAGAAATATGTGAAGTGTTGGAAATGATTGTGTTTTGTATAACATCTTCATACAAACTGTTTTCAACTATTTCAGATCATTTCCACCTAATATGGTAAGTGTAAAAATTGCCATATATTGGTAAACGTTGCATGAGAGAGACCCAAGGTTTGGTAATTATATTTGCATTTTCAGATTTTGTTGTGTTGGCCATTTTTTGCAAAAGCGACTAGAGGAAGTGCAGCCATATTGGTTGTTACCTTTTAATTAGTGTCTCTCTTAATTGCATTGTTGGTAGTCGAATGTTGACAGAATTAAAATTTTTCCACTAGTCAAGTGATCCACCCTATGAGCCTGAATCACTGTCGGACCCGATCCATTCATGCATTGCTATATTTAGTAGGTGATGAGGTGATAGCTGCTGACTGCGGGGGGTGACAGAAGCATGACTTGATTGCAACACGGTCTGTCATTTGAAAATAGATTAGGTACAGGGGTTTCATCATGGTTTATGTCCAAAATCCCAAAAACAGAATCAAGATGGAACCTTTCTCTGACACTGGATAAATTTGCTTAACTGGAGACAAACAGGTCTCCATTACGACAAGGTTTCCATTCGTTTCCAGCATATTGTGCCAGAAAAAAACCCTTGGTCCACCATGTTATATTTTGCAACACAAAATGCCAGAAATTAACGGAAACCTCACAAAAAAGTGACCTATTGGTCTTCATTTTAGCAGATTCCTATGACTACAGACGTAACTTCCATCTAGGGGGTTTCATCCCAATCCCGTTTTCAAGATTTTAGATGTAAACCACTACACAACCCCTGGACGTAATCTAAATTGTGATTGGCACAGGTACTACAGGTTATCAACCAGTTGAAACCTTTCCTTTAAAAAAAATGGATTTTTGTCATCGATGTGTAGACGACCTTCAACACATTAGTTTATAGCATTTCAGTCTCTGGCATAATATACATATCCTTATCTGATGTAGTATACAGAACAATATTCAAGGCCAGATCTAAAATGTATCTCCTAGGCAGTGATACCAAATGCATTCTGTTGAGTTTAAGCACGGGCGTAACTATAGAGGATGCAGGGGATGTGGTTGCACCCGGGCCCAGATACCTTAGGGGGCCCATAAGGCCCCTCTTCTCCATATAGGGAGCCCAGTACTATGAATAAAGCGTTATAGTTGAGGGCCCCATTACAGGTTTTGCATTGGGGCCCAGGAGCTTCAAGTTACGCCTCTGAGTTTAAGAGTAAAGTTCTACTGGCTCCCAGTTTAAATAAAAGATGTGGAAAACAGCCTTTGGGATCCTTGACCAGATAATGAAGACATCTTAAAAGTTGGCAGATTTGGACTGCTTATAAAAAGCTGCCCTGGGAGGCAAACCACATCAGTCAGCACCCATAATTATACAGTGGATGTTTTCCTTGCATGCCTCACCTAAATGTTAATGATGTATGCGGACTCTAGATTTTGGTTTTGGTCTTTTTTCTGATTCTATTGATGTGTTTCAGTTGTGGTTTTTATCTAAAGGAGGCCATAAATGTTGTATAACTGTTGCCAAACACTTGTTTGGCTCATACCTATTTCTCCTGATTTCCCCATAAACATGCACGCTTGGTTTGACGAATCATTCGTATTTATTTCAATGAAGAAAGAAGTATACGCCGCTGCCAGACACTAGGGGACAGTTCAAATATCGTTTTTTATTCCATCCAGGTTTTCAGTCAGGCTCTATTTCTAAATCCCTGAAAACAAAACCCCTGGACAGAATATGGATGGAAGCATTGAACTGCGCTGATGAAACCTACTAAAATGGAGACCAAAAGATCTTAGTTTTGGCAACATTTCTTTCTTTTCTGGCATTTTTAGCTAGAAAGAATAATGCGGTCCACCACTTGAATCCATTCTGTAGCACATCAGCTGTGGCCTGTTAGTGGAGATTCTCCAGAAAGGCTCCATTTACGTAAATAAAACTTTAGCGCCAAGTAGAGCTCCATAAAGGTGAATTCACACTTTGGTCTGCGTTTCACAAAGTTTCATTTTCCAGCTTTTTAAGAAGATAGAAAAACGTAGTCAACTATTCTTTTCTTTGTTTCACAATATTAAAGCCTATGGTTCAGTCTCAATGCTGTTTTCAGCATTTGAAACAGAACCCAGAGAATGGGGGGCATAGCAAAAAAGACTTAAACGTCCCAAAGTGTCCATGCTTCCACCAATTCTTGCAAGTTATTTTCAGCCATTTGTTAAAGAGAGTCTGTCAGCTTGAACATGCTATAGAGAAAGAGCAGCATGTTATAGAGCAGGAGGATAAGCCGGCATGGCGATCAGCTGATCACTATGGTGCTGGTTTCTACAACCCATGGCCAGCCGTACATTTCTAAATGAACGGCCATGCATGTAATGTAGAACAACACATAGATGGAGGTTACAAGAGGACTCCCTGTCTATGGTGATTATGGACAGAGGTTGTTGCAGTTAGCTGGATGAACCAACGCAGTTTATTATGATTGTAATTATTAACCCTTGTATATGGCTCTGAGTCATGGGTCATCTATCGTCACCACCTTCGACTCCTCAAGTGCTTCCATCAGTACTTCTTCCGCACCATGCTTAACATTCATTGGTACAACTTCACTACCAATATTGAAGTTCTCAAACAAACAGAAATCACTAGTATCAAAGCCATGCTGTTGAAGATACAATCATAGCGGGTAGGATATATTTCCAGGATACAGACTCAACATCTGCCTAAGATTGTGTAATATGGTGAGCCCAGAACTGGTCACCGAAACAAAGGGGCACCAAAGAAGAGGAATAAAGATTCTCTGAAGAAGTCCCTTGAAGCCTGTAATATCGATTGCAAAGAATGATCTACTTTAACCTCTGATCGCAGAGATTGGAGGTACATCACGTACCAAGCAACTTCCTCTTTGAGAGCACTCTCTGGGCTGCTCTCGAAGACAAGAGGAGACGGAGAAAGAACCAAGACATTGCAGCACCAAATTCAGGACAAATTACCTTGCAATCGTTGTGGCCAGATCTTCCTATCCTGAATTGGGCTAGTTACCGAGCCTGCAGTAGAGTTGGACAACCCACTGGTGTAACTATAGGGGATGCAGTTGCACCCGGGCCCAGGAGCCTAAGGGGGCCCATAAAGCCTATATTCTCCACATAGGGAGCCTAGTAGTATGAATAAAGCATTATAGTTGGGGGCCCTGTCACAAGTTTTGCATTGGGGCCCAGGAGCTTCAAGTTACGCCTCTGGGACAACCCCCTACTAATTATCATGATTTAACAGTTTACATTGGGTACAACTGATGTCCTCAAATCACAGATACAGACATTTACAACTTCTAATATTTTTCATTTTCCAATTTGTGGAAAACAATGTTGTCTGTCAGTGATTTTTGCATAAGATGTTGGCAAACAAATATGGTTGACAACATTGTGCCTGTAGTGTCAAAAGGCCCATCTGTGATATTTGAAGATGCCAGTATTGTAAACAGTTCATAGTAGGAAAGAGACCCTGTTACTGATTCTGTAAAGTTGGGCAGGAGGTTCAGGAAACATCTCCGATGTTACAACCTCCTGTAACCACTGCTCACAACAACCTGAATGCAGTATTATTTTTCTATAGCTTGCACAACATGGAAAAACCTTGCTATTTGAAATGAAGCTGGAGCAACACTGCTGGCGCAACCGTGTGCTATGTATATCTGGCCTATAATTACTGTGTTGTACTTTTGTAGGTGTTATGGAATCAGACACGAAGCTGGTTGTGATAAACAGCAATTGAGAAAGGGGAAGAAATGTATACAAGTCAGACTGGAGTGGAGCCAGGCTGTCCGGCGGTACACCACAGAGGAGTATGTCTGTACAGGATATCATCAGGCACTCAATGATATTTTAGTTTTATTTTACATACAAAAAGAACAGAAACAGGAAACCTTTGTAAGCCAACGTAATATGAGTGAGAAACCAAAAACATCTTGCTGCAAGTAATATGTGAAAAGTGTTAAGAAAATGTTGCAGCTGATTCGATGTGGAATCCATGCAAGAGTTTTTCAGAGATGATATTTATTTTAAAAACTGTTCAGTATGGTGTAAAAACATAAAAAAGCATACTCCCCTCTCAAATCCCCCGCTACTCCCATTTCAACAGTGCCTGGTCCTCCATAACTCTGTACTCCCTGCTGCAGCGATGACGTCCAAACATAGGTACATGTGACTGCTACAGCCAATTACTGGCTGTAGTGGGCCACTGTTTCAGCCAGTGATTGTCTGCATTGGTCACATTATATGCATGTAAACCTCAGTAACGAGCACCAATCGACATGCTATGTTGTTGATCGTAGCTCCTTAACGGGCAGAAATTCCGTCAGTGTAAAACTAACCTTACGAATGTGTCCTTATGGGTTGAGAATACATGACAGGTAGTCCCTGGACAAAAACAGAGATGTAACTTGAAGCTGCTGGACCACTGCAAAATCTGTAACTGGGGCCCCCAACTCTAATGGTTCTTTTATAGTCCTCATATTGAGAAAAAGACCTTATGTCCCCACTGAGACTTGAGGTCCTGGGTGCAAACGTGTTCACTCTAGTTTCCCCCTGCACAAAAGTCTGTTGATACTACATTAGGATCAATTTAACCCTGGAACTCCTAAAGTTTTTGACTCACGTGGACCCCCAATGTGAGTCCATTAGACTCACAGTTAATTCTGAGCACTGTATCCCACATTTTGCAGCTAATGTAGTTTCAAAGGACCCCTTTGTTACTATCTCCTAGTTCACCAATAAGTGGTTGAAAATATCACTAACACACATTATAAGGTATCTTTAAAACTCTTTATTAACTTCTTTTCTTACACAAGATATTGAAACTAGTGTTACCAAATAATACTGCACAGTTAATTTACTTTTTGGCATTTCCTTCTAACTGAAGAGTGTTGACTGCACACATTGTTCTTACAATTATCACATACAGTTTTTTGCATATGTCCTTTCTTGGGATCAAATTAGTTGCACCTTCTTTTCTTCGGTGTATCTGACATAAAAACAGCTGAGCTTGCACTGGCATGAGGAAAAACAACTTCTTCTATAGACTGATTGATGTTTTTCTGCGGCCCGTTTTGACATCCTAATATGTTCCAGAACCAAATCTTCACCAAAAAGACTTCTTACAATGCAATTCCGGCTACGTCAATGCAGCTCATGAATACTGTGAGCGGCCATCTCCTTGTTCTTCCTTTACAAGTGTAGATGTTTACCATTTCATCAAGAGTATCAACGCCTCCTTTTGTGTTACTGTAATGAAGAATTATTTCTGGTTTGCCATCAGAGGTGCGGTGTGTTGTTCAGAGAAGCACAACACTCTTTCCTGCTTTGTGTACATAGGGCAGCAAGGAGTGGTCTCTCGAGAAACTCAAAAGAGAACTTTTTACTGCCTTGTGTATGCAAAAAAGAAATTCCTTTGGTATGAAAGTCTTGTTTTGATGCATTGTGCCAACCAGTGTTAGCCCATTCCTCAGCAAGTGGTCAGCGAGTTCCACTGATGTAAAGAAATAGTTTGTCGTAATATTTCGATGAGTGCTGAAGTACCCTATTGCCAATTCACTCACCAACTTTAATGGAATTTTTGTTCCCCCCGCGTTGCCTTCTTTTCCCAAGTAGGGCAAGCCTTTCAGTGGGTAAACATAGCTGGAGTCAGGTATCCAGAAGATCTTTATTCCATAGTTTGCTGGCTTTGAACTCAGGTACTGGTGAAAGCAACAGTGACCTCAGAATGGGACCAATTGCTTATCAATAGTCAGATTCACACCTGGAAGGTAGTACTTTTGAAGATTGTGATTTAGGTGGTCCCATAGTTAAGAAAATTGCACAAAGTTGTCTGTAGGCCTTCGAAAAACTTCTTGACGACTTGTCATCAAATCTCAAAAAGTTCATTAGGTCTTCAAATTTCCCCTTACCCCTCGCGACACGGAAAATTGGTGGACCATATTTCTTGTTCCACAGAATAAAGACGTTTGAGAAATTGCTCTTTAAGAGACCTGCAGTGATCAGCAGTCCAATGAAAGCTTGAATTTCTACTAAATCACATTTTGCCACATGAACAATGATCTTTTTTTTATGTATATAAATTCTCTCTGCTTCCAAATTGGTGTACTTGAGATTTTTTTTAATATCACTCATAATGTACAAATCAAAAACACTGACCTCTGTAACATATTCAAAGGTGGCAGCTTTACCACGTTTGTTTGTGACCTGATAATACTGTTTCTTCTCACGTTGCATGGCACTGGTGGAAATCCATCTCTCCCTACATAGCGGGAATTTTCAGCATCCACCTTCCAAATCGTCATCAATATTTTCAATACTTTGCCTATATGGGACTTCATCGCAACACTCAGCTGATCCTCTTCACTGTTGTTTGGCTAGGGTTCAAATTAGTGGTCGCTGAAGTGTATGCCACTGTTGTCTTCCGCAAGAAAACAAGTTATTTCTGTGTCACTCAGTTTTCTTTTTGACATGCCGAAACACTAGAAGCTGGGGAAAATTTTTGAACACACATACTTGTGCTCCGACTACTACTATCTGGAGGCTGGTGCTCGATATAGCTCTCACAATTGTGGTGATGCAGTATCTGCTATCCACAGCAAAGCACGAAGGTGGAAAGAACAAGTGACCAGCGAAATAGCTTGTGAGTCTATTATACTCATGTTAGGTGTCTATGTAACAAAGTTAAGTAATAGCATTTATCTGATTCATACATAAAGTAGAACGCAAATGCAAAATTGTGTTATACGCGGAACAACATGATGCAGGAATAGTGAAGGGGATATTACACAGAGCTAAATAGAAGTACCACAAATTCTGAAAAACATTATGGTATGAGTCCGAGAAATTCGCCATAGGTGTTCCAGGATTAAAGAGGTCTGCCCAGGACTAAACTATTGACCTATCTTCAGGATGGGTCATCAATATTAGATTGGAGGGATCTGATGCTCAGAATCTCTACTGATCAACTGATTGAAGAGGCCAGAGTTCGATTGAGTGCTGCGGCTTCTTCTCAGACATGTGACAACATGTTCATCTGTACCATGGCTTGAGAACTCTAAGGCCTCATGTCCACGGGGAAAATCGGGCCCGCTACGGATTCTACATGTAGAATCTGCAGCGGGTCCCTCCTGCCCCGCGGACATGAGCGCTGAAAATAAGAATTTAAAAGCATTTACCTGTCCGTAGCGGGCGGCGAAACTTTGCTCTTCCTCACGGCCGGATCTTCATTTTCGGCCGGCGGATGAATTCCTTACGCCGGCGGCACATCGCCGGCACGTCGTCGACGTGCCGCGCGCATGCGCCGGGCACATCCGCCGAGCCGAAGCAAGGGAGATTCGGCCGTGAGGAAGAGAAGAGCTTCGCGGTCCGCTGCGGTGAGTAAATGCTTTAAATTCCTATTTTAGGTCTCCCGCGGATCCGGACGGCTTCCATAGGCTTCAATAGAAGCCCGCGGGAGCCGACCCCGCGGGAGACCCGCACGAAAATGGAGCATGGTCCAGATTTTTTCATGCTCCATTTTATTTTAAATGCCTTTTATTGACGATCCGCGGGTATTTATCTACCCGCGGGTGGTCAATGCATCCCTATGGGGTGCGGATCCGCGCGCGGGAGATCCGCTGCGGATTTTAAATCACATTTTGCCCGTGGACATGAGCCCTAAGGAAATTTATACTAGTAGAGGTGCTAGGCCTAGATAAATGGAGCAAAAACAGAAGCCACATTGTCCAAAAGGAGTCAAGAGCAAGTATCATAAATGAGTTAATCTGGAAAGAGGTGAGCAGCCAAAGATACCTGACACCTATTTTATGGCCAAACAGGTTCCTCAGCAGCTAAAGATACTTTTGAATGGGACAACTGTTTTTACACAAAAACAATAGTATGTCAGAGAATGGAGGCAGAGTGCAATGTAGATGTCTTCCGGCCCGCCCGCCTCCATTCACAGTAAGCAGGAGTTGTTTAGAGAATGAATGAGTCTTGTTTACACTGAGCAAGATGTCGCTCCGTAGTCTTCCATTGCAGTGAGCTAAAACAGAACGACTAGCAATTACTGAGTGATTTCTTGTACACCTTGCCCTGTCGGGGGCCGTGTGTACATGAACAGACAGTCACTCACAATCGCTCGTCTAAGCTATTATTCAGGCGACTATTGGCCCATGTAAAAGTACTTTTACGCAATCAAAATGAAGTGTCCATTGTCCAATTAAAAAAGATGTGACAGATAAAGCCCAGTTTTTAGAATTCTGTAGGAAAAGGGAAAGTTTTGGTTATCAGATAGAGCATCTTCACTATATTACAGAGGCAGAAACGCCGCCGTAAGACACTCATGTGAGACCAGCTTAAAGTGTTTTTTCATGCAAAATACTATGGATGACCTAGGTTTGGGTTGGCTGCGGTGGACCAGGGGGGCTATGGAAAAGGTGAATATGGCTTATTTTTTTTATTTTAGACCATTTGCTTGCCATTAGATTTTTTTTTCTTTAGTTCTGAAAACCCCCTTTAAAATATTTCAAGTTTTCCAGTTCTTGGCCTTAATACAGTTTTCGCATTTTTCAATCCTCTGTATTAGTGTTCATTTAGGCAGATTGAACACGAACAGCTCTGTAGCGGAATCCAGCTCTGATCCCAGCCGACGACCCTGTGTACCTGTCATTTCTGTAATGAGGATGGCCGCGGACGTTCGCTGTTGGTCATGCGCAGTACAGATTTTAACCCCTTCCCGCCCTATGACGTAAGGGTACGTCATGGCAGGCTGGTACTTCACGCAAAATGACGTACCCTTACGTCATCGGGATAGCGCGAGATCATGACTGACCTCGCGCTATCCCGCAGCGGGTGCCGGCTATCAGTCACAGCCGGCGTCCCGCTGCAACAGCGAGGGGGCATCGGAGATGCGCCCCCCGCTGTTAACCCCTTTCCTGCCGCGATCTAAGTAGATCGCAGCAGGAAAAGAGATCACAGAGAGAGCGCAATTCCACTGTGTCTTGGGCCGGCTCTCGCGATGTTATCGCGAGAGTCCGGCCTGTCGCCATGGCAACAGGACGCTAGACACTGGCGTCCTGTAGTGCCAATACCTATGATCGCTGTATAAGCGATAAGGCATGGCAAGGCAGTAGCTCTGCCATGCCTTATCACAGCGATCATAAGTGCAGTAATGTAAGTCCCTGAGAGGGACTCAAATAGTGTAAAAAAAGAAAAGAAAAATGTAAAAAAAGATGGAAAATAAACCCTTTTTTTGTGCTTTTTCTAATATTAGCATAAAAAAAAATTAAAACACCACATATTTGGTATTGATGCGTCTGTAACGATGTGTACAAAAAGATGAACATGTTTTTTGTTTTGTACGGCAAAAAGCGTAAAAAAACCTGCTAAAAAACATCGGCAAAATGCTAATTTTTAACATTTTGCCTCCCAAAAAATGCAATAAAAGTGACCAAAAAAGCCGTACATTCCCCAAAATGGTACCAATAAAAACTGCAGCTCATCTCGCAAAAAATAAGCCCTCATAGAGCTCCGTACATAGAAAAATAAAAAAATTATAGGACTTTGAATGCAGCTATAGAGAAAAAAAAAGATTTCCAAAAAAAGGGGTTTTATTGCAAAAAAGTGTAAAAACCTAAAAAGAATAAGAATTTTGGTATCGTTGTAACCGTACCGACCCACAGAAAAAATTTAGTGTGTCATTTATGCTGTATGATTAACGCTGTTAAAAAAAAATGTGGCAGAATTGATGCGTTTTCTCTCCCTGTTATCATAAAAAGAATAATAAAAGTTTTACGATATAGCCTATGTACCCAAAAGTGGCACCGATAAAAACTACAGCTCGCCACGCAAAAAACAAGCCCTTATGAGGCCGCGTCGACGGAAAAACAAAAAAGTTATGGCTTTTGAAAAATGGAGATGGAAAAATACCAAAAATCGCTCGGTCCTCAACGTCAAAATAGGCCATGTCATTAAGGGGTTAAGAAAAAATATATATTTGTTCTTCCTGCGTCGACGCTAGGCGATAACGGGGGTATCTGCAATCTATCCGCAATGTTAACTGCAGATGGGCAGCGGATCGTACGGCTTTCATTGACTGCAATGGAGGCCGTTCATGTGGACTGCGCACAAAAATGGAACATGCTGTGATTTTAAATCCGCTTGCGGAAATCGCAATTGCTATCCGCTCATGTGAACAAACACGCGAATGTTTTCAGTAGACGTAGAATACCAAATGCAGACAGAATGCAAACAGGAAAAACGCCCGTGTGAATGGGAACATAAACTGCCAATGTATACAATCGTACTTCATCCATAGGCGGTCATGGTAAAAAAAAAAACACCGCGTGGAATACTAATTTAGGAGCGACTGCTGTATAGGGGACATGCGGCGCACCACACTTTCCTCTATAGAGGAAAAAATAAACGTAAGCCAACATATACTTGCCTGGCGAGTGACAAGGGGACCTTCTTTCGGCATAATACAGGTCTGTAGGTGTGGATGGTCATGTTCAGAGTATGTATACCCTACACACAGGGTACGGGATAAGGACGGTTTCGTCTGAACATCCGGTCGGAGGTTCTGCCGCAGATCGGGCTCAAAATACGAGAAGAAAAAGTGCTTTTCCTTCCATGAAAAAGCCGGACAGCTGAGGGGAAACCGAACGGACCCCATTTTAGGGCTCCTTCCCATGGACGGATTTCCACCCTAATAGCTCAATGCTTACGGTGCGGAATTCCACCGCTGAATTCCGCACCGTAAAATCATCCGGACTCACCCACGGCATGCTCTATTTGATGCGGGTGTACACGCGGACGGCTTCCATTGCAGTCAATGGAAGCCGTCCGTCACACTATCTTCCACTGTAGCACAGCAGAAGATAGCGTGAAACTGCCTCTCCGCCTACCGCCAGCCGCGTCATATGACGCGGCCGGCATGTCATGTGACGCTGCGGGCGTGTCATATGACGCGGCTGGCGCGTCACGCACTGTATTGCGCATGCGCGCCGAAGCGTCATGCGGGACGTGGGACTCCGGATCCAAGTATTGGGGTTTCTGGGGGGCCCCGTGACGGGCTCCGCCGCGGAATTCCGCGTCGGAGCCCGTCACGGCCGTGTGAAGCCGGCCTTAGGCCTCATGTCCACGGGCACACACAGATCCCATATGGGGATCCTGCATGGAATCCACCCGTGCCCGGCGACCCTGCGTACCTCTCCGTGTCTTCTTTCTTCTGTATTGCGGACGTGTGCAGACATGTCGCCGTTGCAGTACAGATTTTAACTTATTTTTTAAAATCTCCTGCTCTTTTCACCGATTCTGCGGCTTGCGGGTCGGATGGCTTCCACTGACTTCAATGGAAGCCGTCTGTGCGGGAGCCGCAGTATAATGGAACATGCTGCGATTTTCCACCCGCGAGCGGAAATTGCAATTGGTTTCCGCTCATGAGCATGAAGAATCATTTTTCCATAGCGTGCCATGGAGGGTGTTTGCTGCGGAATCCAGAGGCGGACGCGGTGGGGTCTGTCCGGCGCTGTTCGCTTTTGTCCCGAAACAGAGCCGTTCGGCTGCGGAGATTCCCCTTTCCTGCTCTCCGAATGGAGCAGGAAAGTGGAACCACCAACGCAGATATGAAGCCGCCCTACGTATCCTATTGGTGGAGGCCTGACCGCCATAACCCATACCGATCATAGGAACGGGGGTCCTGAGTGTACCGAATGAGCGTAAAGGCGGTCCACATGCCCGCTACCGTTCATTCATTCCATTCGCTCTGCAGTAGATAGTCAAACACCCGTATTTGTCTATTTCTGGCGATCCCATAGAAATAAATGGAACAGTAATGCGAATATGCGACGACCGCTCATTCAGGGGCCCTCTGGATCCCTGTTCTCATGATGCGCGGTGGTCCAAGCCTCAGACCCCACTAATCAGGGGCTTATTTCCTCTTCAGTGGATAATAATCTCTCCTTACTCCTTATTTAATAGCTGAACAGTTCTCATGTATCTCATTTTACACCCTCCGTCCCCATAACATTATCTGCCCTTCACAATATCCACCAGGAAACAGGGAAACAATATCACCAAGCAGGCGGGACGTGTAGAATCTGCCAGGCAGCCCCAGCAACAACATTACGTCACAGCCTACCAATCAGCGACCGCCAAATACACGCCCAAAGCAAAGACCGGCTAGAATCTTCTAGAGGTCTCGGCTCAAGCCTACGCCCCCTCTGCTTTGTATCCCTCCGCGCAGATTTAACGAAAGAAGTAATAAACTGTATATGAACGGTCATTTCTACTACAAAATAGCCTAATCAGTCTCTACGGCATCTAATTCCTTCCAACGAAGAAGAATCTAGTATTTTCGAGCTGTAATTACTACCCCGCCCAAATCCCGGGAGCTATGTTTTCTGTGGCGCATGAGGAAGCGAGTGACGTGGTGGTGATGAGTCAGCGCTGGGCTTATAAATACTAACTTGTGACGCATTCCTGATATATTCAACAGCCGCTGAGAGAAGTAACGGACAGCATAGCTGGGAGAGCAGCTCATTTATCGTCGGAGTCTGATAGGAGGTAAGCCTCGGACGGGTTATTGTCTCTGTTGGTGTTATGTTTGTACCCGAAGCTGTGAGGTAAAAGCGCGGCTGGGAGGTTATAGTAATGTTTATACTATTAGGCGGGAAGGAGGTCTGGGCCGGAAATGAATGTACTAACTGTATGTCTGAGGGGCCACAAGCGTCTGTGAGGGTCTACCTCTGTTTTATGGTGGTTTTTGGTTAGTTTTATTTATTTTTACACTTTAGATTGAAGTATTTTGTGCTGATCTGTATTAGGTCTAACAATGGGATATAGTGTGTATACTGTATGTATAGGGAGACTAAGAAATATAGTGTATACTGTATTAATAGAAGAGACTGTAGGATATAGTGTATGTATATAGGTAGATGGGGATATATAATGTGTATACTGTATGCATAGGGAGACCGTGTGTGTGACTAGGATATAGGGAGATGGGGATATGTGTATGCATAGGTAGACTAGCATATATAGTGTATACTGTATGTGTAGAGGAGACTGTAGGATATACTGTATGTATAGGGAGACTCTGTAGGACCCCCCCCCCCCCCCCCCTATGGCAGCTGATGGCATTGCTATAGTGCTGTGCCAACTTACCGCTCATCCAGCCTGATCCATATGTTACCATACAGCACTTTCTTGTATGCTGGATTGTAACAGTGTTAATTGTGATGTCTACCCGCTCCTGCTGTTTGTTAGATGTAACTACATGACCGCTATATAGCTTTCAGCTACTCTTACTGTTTACTGCTTCTTATCTTGAAGTGTTTTTACACTATGGCAGACTAGATGAGTTTATATAACTTTTTTTTTTTTTTTTGTGGTCACTTTTGTGTTTTACTAGCTTAATCTTGAATGATAGAGGGCAGGCTTTGCTTGAGACGGTCAAATCATTTTATTATTTCTTCATGGAAGTTTCATAGTGGCTCAATATGCTTTCATGTTCCTCTTCTAGGTCAGGATGCAGATCTTTGTGAAAACCCTGACTGGCAAGACAATCACCCTTGAGGTGGAGCCCAGTGATACTATTGAGAATGTGAAAGCTAAAATACAAGACAAAGAGGGTATCCCACCCGACCAGCAGAGATTGATCTTTGCTGGCAAGCAGCTGGAAGACGGTCGCACTCTTTCAGACTACAATATTCAGAAAGAATCCACACTTCATCTTGTGCTCCGTCTGAGAGGTGGCATGCAGATCTTTGTAAAAACCCTCACTGGCAAGACCATTACACTAGAGGTGGAGCCCAGTGACACTATTGAGAACGTGAAGGCCAAGATTCAAGACAAAGAGGGTATCCCACCTGATCAGCAGAGATTGATCTTTGCTGGCAAGCAGCTGGAAGATGGACGTACTCTGTCAGATTACAACATCCAGAAGGAATCCACCCTCCATCTTGTGCTCCGTCTGAGAGGTGGTATGCAGATCTTTGTAAAAACCCTGACTGGCAAGACCATCACTCTTGAAGTAGAACCCAGTGATACTATTGAGAACGTGAAGGCCAAGATTCAAGATAAAGAAGGCATCCCACCCGATCAGCAGAGATTGATCTTTGCTGGCAAGCAGCTGGAAGATGGTCGCACTCTTTCAGACTACAATATCCAGAAGGAATCCACTCTACACCTTGTGCTTCGCTTAAGAGGTGGTATGCAAATCTTCGTGAAAACCCTAACTGGAAAGACAATTACACTTGAGGTGGAGCCCAGTGATACTATTGAGAATGTGAAAGCCAAGATCCAGGACAAAGAGGGTATCCCACCAGATCAGCAGAGATTGATCTTTGCTGGCAAGCAACTTGAAGATGGCCGCACGCTTTCCGACTACAATATCCAAAAAGAATCCACACTTCACCTTGTGCTTCGTCTGAGAGGTGGTATGCAGATTTTCGTAAAAACCCTTACTGGCAAGACCATCACCCTTGAAGTAGAACCCAGCGACACTATTGAGAATGTGAAAGCCAAGATTCAGGACAAAGAGGGTATCCCACCAGATCAGCAGAGATTGATCTTTGCTGGCAAGCAGCTTGAAGATGGCCGTACGCTTTCCGACTACAATATCCAGAAAGAATCCACTCTTCACCTTGTGCTTCGCTTAAGAGGTGGTATGCAAATCTTCGTGAAAACCCTCACTGGCAAGACCATCACTCTTGAAGTAGAACCCAGTGACACTATTGAGAACGTGAAGGCAAAGATCCAAGACAAGGAAGGCATCCCACCAGATCAGCAGAGATTGATCTTTGCTGGTAAGCAGCTAGAAGACGGTCGCACCCTTTCAGATTACAACATCCAGAAAGAATCCACGCTTCACCTTGTGCTTCGTTTGAGAGGTGGCATGCAAATCTTCGTGAAAACCCTCACTGGCAAAACCATTACACTAGAAGTAGAGCCTAGTGATACCATTGAGAATGTAAAGGCCAAGATCCAAGACAAAGAGGGTATTCCACCTGATCAGCAGAGATTGATCTTTGCTGGTAAGCAACTTGAAGATGGCCGCACACTTTCTGACTACAACATCCAGAAAGAATCCACACTCCATCTTGTGCTCCGTCTTAGAGGTGGTATGCAAATTTTTGTGAAAACCTTAACTGGCAAGACAATCACCCTTGAAGTAGAACCCAGTGACACTATCGAAAACGTGAAAGCCAAAATCCAAGACAAAGAAGGCATTCCACCAGATCAGCAGAGATTAATCTTTGCTGGCAAGCAGCTGGAAGATGGCCGCACTCTTTCAGACTACAACATCCAGAAAGAATCCACTCTCCATCTTGTGCTACGTCTAAGAGGGGGTATGCAGATCTTCGTTAAAACCCTGACTGGCAAGACCATAACTCTTGAAGTTGAGCCCAGTGACACTATTGAGAACGTGAAAGCCAAAATCCAGGACAAAGAGGGTATCCCACCTGATCAGCAGAGATTAATCTTTGCTGGCAAGCAATTGGAAGATGGTCGCACTCTTTCAGATTACAATATTCAAAAAGAATCCACTCTTCACCTTGTGCTTCGTCTGAGAGGTGGTATGCAGATATTTGTAAAAACCCTCACTGGCAAGACCATTACATTAGAGGTAGAGCCCAGTGACACTATTGAGAACGTGAAGGCCAAAATCCAAGACAAAGAAGGCATTCCACCAGATCAGCAGAGATTAATCTTTGCTGGCAAGCAGCTGGAAGACGGTCGCACTCTTTCAGACTACAACATCCAGAAAGAATCCACCCTCCATCTTGTGCTCCGTCTAAGAGGTGGTATGCAGATCTTCGTTAAAACCCTGACTGGCAAGACCATCACTCTTGAAGTTGAGCCCAGTGACACTATTGAGAATGTGAAAGCCAAGACAAAGAGGGTATCCCACCAGATCAGCAGAGATTGATCTTTGCCGGCAAACAGCTTGAAGATGGCCGTACTCTCTCAGATTACAACATCCAGAAAGAATCTACCCTTCATCTTGTGCTTCGCCTCAGAGGTGGTTGTTAAACATAAGACTTTCATTCCATGTTGCTATCTCATTGTTGCACTGTTTGGTTTTATGCTACAGTTCCAAACCTGTAGGCCTGATATAGCTTAATAAAGATTGTTGCACAGCAGATGTTTGTCTTGTCAGTGAGTAGCTGCATCAGCATAAAATACAATTAAAGCTGAAGTTACTGTTGCCTAGTTTTAGCCCTATAAGCTAAGCTTGTGGGCTAAAAGTAGGTGACCTGTTGAGCCCCGGGGTTATACTTGCCTCCCCCTGTTCTCCCGATGTCAGCACTAGAAGCTGTGCTCAATGCATACAGCAGTGTTGCTAAGTAGTCCACCCATTATAAAGGGAACAGGCAACCTACTTGGCAGTACTACTCGATGCACTGAACGGCAGCTTCCAGTTCTGACAGTAGGGTAATGACAAAGGTAAGAATTGTGGGAGGGGTTCCAGACAGGGTGGATTTGCCACAGAACTTCCATGTGGACCTAGTGGTATTAAAGAAAATAGAAAAACATCATACAGTGCCTCATTATATTGGGGAGATAAAGCAGGAGCTGGATCCTCTGAAGTTCTGTTGGCAAGCGGCTGCAATCTGCAACAAGGATAAGGTGATGGGAGGACAGACTCACCACTGACTATTTAAAAGGGCATCTAGCTCACAAAGTGCAAGAGAACATGCTGTTGGCTGAATGCATTCAGCATGTTTTCATGCACTTCGAGCTATATGCTCCTTTTAAAAGATTTATAGTGATATGAAGCTGTCCTCCCATCACCTTATCCTTGTTCCATATGGACCCTCAACTTGGAAATCCTGCTGAATTTACAGTAGCAGCAAAGTGGATGGGACTCAAAGGGGTTGTCTCGCGGCGGCAAGTGGGGGTATACACTTCTGTATGGCCATATTAATGCACTTTGTAATATACATCGTGCATTAATTATGAGCCATACAGAAGTTATTCACCTACCTGCTCCGTTGCTAGCGTCCCCGTCGCCATGGATCCGTCTAAATTCGCTGTCTTCTGGCGTTTTTAGACGCGCTTGTGCAGTCCGGTCTTCTGCCTTGTGAATGGGGCTGCTCGTGCCAGAGAGCTGATCCCGCATCGTCATTGTAGCTCCGCCCCGTCACGTGTGCCGATTCCAGCCAATCAGGAGGCTGGAATCGGCAATGGACCGCACAGAGCCCATGGTGCACCATGGGAGAAGACCCGCGGTGCATCGTGGGTGAAGATCCCGGTGGCCATCTTGGAGAAGGAAGAAGTCGCAGAGCGGGGATTCGGTGTTTTTTTTTTTTTTTCTTGTTTTTTTTTTACCCATCCTTTTGGGTTTGTCTCGCGCCGAACGGGGGGGCCTATTGGAAAAAAAACGTTTCGGCGCGAGACAACTCCTTAAGTCTTGTCCACAAGCTGTGGCAATAATCCACACAACCTGTGCAGAAATTGACATGCGGTGCAAAGTTCCACTTTTGTGGCATATCAATCAGTTTCCACTATGAAATTCACTTTCTCAAGAATAAATTCTGCACAAAGCCCGCATCAAAATCGCACCAAATTGTGGGGTTTTGAAGGCAGTCTTTCTGCTGCTGGCCTTGTGTTTTTATGGACTCGGTCAGCTACTTCTAGCGCATAACCTTTGTTTTGGATGGGGCCACACACAAGCGATTTCCTGCAATGCAAGTAAAGTGGCACATGCTATTTTTGTGTTCTTGCATCGCATCTCCAGTTGTCTTCAGCAGGGCTGGTGGCAGCATCGCACCATGGGCTAGTTGCACACAATGTGGTCTCTCGCTGGAAACAATGAGAGAAACAATGTAATCCACAGCAGCGAATCACTAATTCTTTGCAGTAATGAGGCAGCTTTGATAAATGCCTTGCATTCGCAGGGAAATCGCGTGTTGGCGAGTAGTGGGCTGTGACTCATGGCCTGATATCTCACTTTCCCATATGAACTTGGCCTAAATGTCTTCAAACTAAGTTTGTTTAGTGTACAAGCTACCTTAACACATTCTAAGGTGGCAGCTTGTATTTCAGCTTTAGCTGCCAAATATCTGACTGGTATGGGAAACTGCTAATTTTTCTCATGACCACTTAGTTACACCAACACTCAGACCTTTCACCTGCATATGTCGACGCTATAAGCCACTAATAGAAAATGCTGGTGATTCCTTATGAGTTTTAAGATGGCAGCTTCTGGTCACACAGCTCTTGTACTGAGCTTCTAGATATATGACTACTGCAGCTAAAGTAGATTTTCAGTTTCTTGAAGCTGATGTCACTAAAGGTATTTTCAATTACTAAGGCCTCCCTCACACAAGGTGTTTTCCAACGCTGCGTTTACTACAGATTCTGTCTGGTTTCAGCAGCAAACGCAGCCAAGGTTGCTGAAAAGAGAAAAAAAGCACTACTCACCTGGCTGCTGGTCTCTGCCGCTGATTCGGGCTTCCCCTGCACTCAAGTCTATTGCTGTAGGCCAGGTTTGAGAACCCCACCTCCAGCAATAGAGTGCTGTGATTGGTTGTCGGCACACTCTATGCCCAATCACAGCCTTTCATTGACTGTCTCAGCCAATCAATGAAGGGCTGTGATTGGGCATCGAGCCAGCGCCAACAACCAATCACAGCACTTGCTGGAGGCGGGGTTCTCAAACCTGTCCTACGGCAATAGACTTGTGAATGCAGGGGAATCCCGGATCAGCGGCAGAGACCAGCGGCCACGACCCAGACCACAGCGGCTAGGTGAGTATTGCTTTCTTTTATCCCCCCCCTATCTAGCCTAGCTGGGACTGATTTTCAGGGCAGGACTTCTATTGCAAGCCCTACCCCCGAAAATCGGTGAGCGGTTAATTCCACCAAAAACGCAGCACCGAGTGTTGCCGTGTTTTCAGCAGTGCTGAAACCGCTGCCCATTCATTTCAATGGGCGACGCAGGGCTGAAAACACCCCAAAATAGAACATGCATCGCTGTCAAAGTGCAGCGTTTTCAGCCCTGTGTGAGCAGCCCCATTGAAATGTATGGGAGCCTCGTACAGCGTTTAGCGCTGGGCTGAAAAGGCAGCGCTAAACGCTGTATAAAACGCCCTGTGTGAGGGAGGCCTAAAAGACACTAAAACAAGAGTTGTTTAGTATTGGGATATTGTGGTTGACTTTGGTTAGTAACAGTGCCACACCTGTCATGTCTCTGTAGCTTATTCACTGCAATGGAGGATATATCCTGTGGGTAATTGTTGGGGGAAAACAGCCATGCATGCAGTCCCTGGTCACATGAATTGCCGTTATCCAATAGATAACGTAGGTCATGTAAAAGTAAAGTAAGTTTCACCACCCTCAGATTGGGTCTGAGAGGAGGTGAAATTACTAACCTAAGGCCTCTGGCAACGTCCCCCGACAGGATCTTTATCAATGGACCTTTCCCTGGCTTCTGTGCACTTCCCCATTTGGCAAAGTGGCGGATGCAAGCACAGAAGTTGGGGAGGGCCCTGGAGATTTAAAATCTCCTGGCTACTAAAGATAGCTGAGAGTCACGATAAGTGGTCCCCAGTCACATGATCGCCGTTCTCCAATGGATAACTGATCACGTTTGAAAAAAATAAATTTTTAATCTCCCTCACTGATGCCCTGGGAGATGAAGCTACTTCCTAGAGGCCTCTGCATTTGAACCCTGACATGATCATCTTCCACAGACCTTTCCTTTCTTTTGCCCCTTAATGACCAGGCCACATTTTGGAAATCTGACGTGTCACTTAATATAGAATAACTTCATTAGGCTGCTTCCACACAGGCAATTTGGTCACAATGCAACAGTGCTACAAATTGCATGTATGTAGAGCTCATGCTGTGGGTTCTTCCACACAAGTGATGTTCTGTAGCTTTTGACAATGCGAGACTACAAAATTGCAGCATGCTCTATAAAGCTGTAATTTGTCTTGTTTTTTTTCTTCCCTCTTGCAGGGGGCAGTTTCAACGCTGTACACAGCAGGCTAACATGGGTTTTGACAGAAGTTACCGTGTTTTTGAATGCAGCATTCTATGCCACCGGAAGGGAAAGTGAAAGTTGTGACGTCATCGGCTTTCTTTGCCTGCGTTGTTGCTGCACTAAAAGCGCAGTAACAACGCAGGCAAACGCTCGTACTAAATGCTGTACGAAGCAGCTCTGCCTTAGTAAAACACATTTACACAAACGCCCGTGTGAGAGTGGCCTAAGGGCTCCCACACACGTGCGTTTGCGGTTTTTGTTAATTCGATTGTCAATGGGACTTTCTAATGTTAAAAACGCAATGCACCAAAAACGCAAGTTGCGCTGCGTTTTTGACATTAGAAAGTCCCATTGACAATCGAATTAACAAAAACGCAAGTGTGTGGGAGCCCTTGGAGTGCGTTCACACGTCACTGATTTGCTCTGGATTTTGGTGCAGATAAGCAGTTTTCACCCTTTCAATTTAATTCATACTGAAGGGGTGAAATCTGCAGATCTGCACTAGAATCTGCAGCAAATCAGCGACGTGTGAATGGACCCTTAAAGGGGTTTCTGAGCCTCAACTATTGATGGCCTATCCTCAGACTAGGTGATCAGTAGTTAATCGGCAGGAGACTGCTGCTTGGGATGTCCACTAATCCACAAAGTTACAGCAGTACTCAGGTGAGAGCCACAGCCCTTTCAATCAATACCAGGCACAGTCAATGGGATGTTAAAGGCCTGAGAATAGGCTGCAGCGCTATTGCAAGTGCTGTGGAATCTTTAGTCTGCTGTGCAGTGGACCCCTGCCGATCAACTATTGATGACCTATCCTGGGGATAAGTGCAGTGTTTCACACATCTCCTTGCATATTCTGCACGCATTTGCTTACCCTCCATTGACTTCTCGGTGCGCAAATGCGTTTGTCTACATGAGATGCGCTGCTATGTGAGCATTATGCCTGATAAATGATCTAATCTGATAAGTGGGGTTTTCTTGTGCACACATGTCTGATAAAGGGATTTAAAGGAATATACAATTTTGGCTTGTCATAGCTGAGATAGGAAACCGCTACTGTAGTTACTCGCCAGCCGGCCAGAGACTACAAAATGGCCAAGTGCTTCAGTGCAGTTCTGTTTCTGTAGCTTCCAATGAAGTGAATGGGTTATACAGTGTGGTATGCTGTTCCCAAGATTAGACTTTTAGGGGTTCTTCACATGGGCATGATACTCACAGCCACATAACGGGACGAAACAAAACCATTGACTTTAATGGTTTTGTTTTCATTAATGGATTTTCGCCTGTTGATAGTAGAGATGAGAGAAGATAGGACTTGCCCTAACTTTCTCATATGCAGTTTATTAATACTATTTGTGGGAAAGAAAGGGCAGAACCTACCTTCTCAAAGTTTTTTTTTCAAGCTCCCGCACTATGGCGAAGGGTTTGAATGGCCTGATAAAAAAACAAACTGGTTCATGTGCAACTATTTTTACCCTTTGGCAATTGTTTACAGTGCATAATCGCCCATGTGAATGAATGCATTGGAATCCAATGCCTCAGATGGTCGCGATATTCGTCCGGGTGTTAAAACGTGGCTTAATAGCCACGTAAAAATGTAACAAAAGTTACCTGAAAGCGGAATAAGTTGGCGTCATACAAATAACAAGTCCCTTCCCCCTGGTGTGGTTTTGACCATGTGGTAGATGCAAAGTTTGAATGTAGCCTAAACAGCAAGCATCTCTGTTTTGTCCAATTCTACCATCTGACTTCCACTTTAAGTGGTGCGGGATCGGCTCCTGACCTGGTAGATCTATTTTTTTTTGTTGCTGTTGGAAAGACATTAAGGCTGCCTGTCCACGGGCGTAGCAATGTTCCGCGGCGGATCTCTGCCGCAGGAGCCGCCGCCGGGAAGCAGGGGAGAGCTGGCAGTTCTCCGCAGTGAGCCTATCTGACAGAATTGCTATGATTCCCTGCTTGTAAACAGGGGGCGGGGGCGCGCGTTTCATAGCAACGCTATGGAAAGCGTTCACTGTGTTCCCCGCGGCGGAATTATCGCCGCGGGGAACGCAATGAAAATTTGCCCGTCGACAAGCAGCCTAAGATGGATACAAATCCTGTATGTTTGTGTGTTGTATATGCAGTGACTGGCAATTTCCTGACTGTTAGGCATGCTGTTTTTAGGGGAGGAATGTTGGGATCGTACAGGTAGAAATTAGGAGTCCTGTTTCTCTTGAGGTTAGCAATGCAACTTTCAATCCTTCCACATCCAGTTAACGTAAGACGACTTAACTTGTGGAACCCATGTAATGATCAGTCGTCCTAAGCTGTTTTTGTAAACAGTCACAAGTACATGAAAAAAAATGTCCTAAGTATGGAGTAAGGAATTCACCCCGGCTATAAACAGCAGTGTCAGGGTTCTTTTCACAGCCAGATGATATACGCTACGATCTGAGATCACATGGCTGTATTCCTGTGGCGTAAAAGCGCCCGGCCGGGCCAGTATAGCGCCAGACGCTTTTACGCTGGATCGAAAAGATAGTTCTAGAACTATTGTTCCAGACGGAATACGTCGGTCGCTGCATGAGCTCCTATGAGAGCCAATGACAGCGGCCGGAGAAGGGAGGTGGGAGGGAGTTTAGCAGCGTGACTGCTAAACTCGTTCCCTCTTCTCTACTCCTCTCTCCTCCCCTCTGGCTGTTTGCAATGGGAGGGGGCGGGACGCCTCCTGCCCTGTCGCGCCCCTTCCCATTGCTAAAAGCCGGAGGAAGGGGGGGGGGGGGGGGTCCCAACACCCAATGGCATTGCGACCTCGGAGTATATGCGTCGGGGCTATGCTGTCTGAACGGGCGCACAAATGTTAGATCTGTGCACCCGTTCACGCGTTTTTATGAAGCCGGCGGCCGCACGTAAGCTTGCCTACGTCTGTGTGACAGGGCCCTAAGGCTGGATTCATATGTATGCGTATTTGTACATGCAATATGCAGAGAATATGCATTTGCACACCAAAAGTCCCCATAGAAGTCCATGGGAATGCATAACACAGTGCGCAAATGTGCAGAAAAACACAGCTGGAACTCTAAGACAAATTTTTTATTTCTTTTTGCCATGTGCAAGAGCACATATGCCTTGCGTGCGGAAAAAGTAAAATACACCGATACGTGTTTGTGCGCCAATACGCATACGCGCGTATGAATCTGACCTAAGGAAACACAATAGTTGCACTGTTCAGTGTAGCAAGCGATACCTTAGTCTGCACCTGTAGGGCAAAAACACATGGGAGCATGTGCTAATACGCTCGGCGCTAAGAGCGCATAAAACGTTTTTTTAAAAATATTATTCAAACTCTGCGCTTTTGTATGCGAGTTTAAAAAAAAATGCGGGACGATAGGTCCTACCCTATCTTTCTTGCACGTAGAAAAACAGTCCTATGTTTTCTCAAGCGTAGTATTAACGCACGAGAATCCCTATCGTGAAAACGAAATCATTAAAATCAGTGGTTTTGTTTTGCCCCTTTATGCAGCCGTGAATAACGGGACAAAACATACCCATTTGTTCAAGCCCTCATAATAAGAAAAAATCTGCCTTTATCTATTAGGGCTCCCGCACACTTACGTTTTTTTGGGGGGCGTTTTCTTCACGCGATTGTCAATGGGACTTTCTAATATTAAAAACGCATCGCAAGTTGGTGCTTTGCAATTTTTGTGCGATGCCTTAACATTAGAAAGTTCCATTGAAAATCGCGTGAAAAAACGCAGCGATATCGCATGAAAAAGCGTGCAAGAAAAGCGCAAGTGTGACGGAGCCCTTAGGATGCCCTCCCAAACTGTCCTTTTCTGATTCCTTTTAAGGTGTTGGACCAGGATCAGATGTTAACCCCTATCCACAGGATAGGGGATAACTTGCTGAACGGTGTGCTTCTCACCGCTGAAACCCAGACTGTTCCACAGAATCGGGGTCCCGTGTCTTTGTCACCCTCACTGCAGGCTTACTGATCCCCGCAGTTGAGGAGGAGACTGGATGGAGCACTGGTAATGGAAGCGCACACCTCCCAACTTTTTGGATGGTCAAAAAGGGCCACTTTTGGTTCATTGTATGAAAGATTAGAGATGAGCGAGCACGCTTGGTAAGGGCAGTTACTCAAGTGAGCCTCGCTCATCTCGAGTAACTACCTTCTCCACCGAGCGTGCCTGGGGGGGGGCGGCGGGGGGAGAGGGAGAGAGATCTCTCTCTCCCCCCCGCTACCCCACACCGCCCGCCGCTCACCCCCGCCACTCCCCCAAGCACGCTCAGCACTGCGTATCTATACACTTGACTAGTAATTTGAATATTTGCATAAAATCAATACAATACAAAAATAAATTCTCGATCATATTTTTTATTGCTTTTTCAGAATTATAAGGCCTCATGTCCACGGGGAAAATAAGAATTAAAATCCGCAGCGGATTTTAACTCTTCTCCCGCGCGCGGATCCGCACCCCATAGGGATGCATTGACCACCCGCAGGTAGATAAATACCCGCGGATCGTCAATAAAAGTGATTTAAAAAAAAATGGAGCATGAAAAAATCTGGACCATGCTCCATTTTCATGCGGGTCTCCCGCGGGGACGGCTCCCGCGGGCTTCTATTGAAGCCTATGGAAGCCGTCTGGATCCGCGGGAGACCTAAAATAGGAATTTAAAAGCATTTACTCACCCGCAGCGGGCCGGGAAGGTCTTCTCTTCCTCACGGCCACATCTCCCTTGCTTCGGCTCGGCGGATGTGCCCGGCGCATGCGCGCGGCACGTCGACGACGTGCCGGCGACGTGCCGCCGGCGTGACGAATTCATCCGCCGGCCGAAGAAAGAAGATCCGGCCGCGACGCAGAGAAGAAACGGAGCGGATGGGAGGTGAGTTTATTCTCATTTATTCTTATTTTCAGCGCTCATGTCCGCGGGGCAGGAGGGACCCGCTACGGATTCTACATGTAGAATCCGTAGCGGGCCCGATTTTCCCCGTGGACATGAGGCCTAAAGAAACAGGAACAATAAGATAACAATAAGATAGCATCTTCAGATTACAAAAAAAGCATAATGAAGCAGTACAATTTCCGACTGTCTCTTGCCCGCAGTATATGATTAAACTGGCTTCATAAAGTGGCATAAAATGCAAATTGGCTTCTAATATTCAGTGCCAAACCCTATAGTTAGTTTATTGAGCAATGTAGCAAGTTTATTAATGCAACTTTATATCCATTGTTAAAAAGGAGGGCATTTAAGGAGCCATTAATATAATTGGGGAGCCAAACACGCATTCTTGGCCAGCGCTCCATCGATTGTGATGTCAATGTGGGGGAGGAAGCGACCCTTGTGGTGATAAGGAGAAATGCAAAGTCCTACATCTGGGCAAGAAAAATGAAGACAGCACATACAGAATGGGAGGAATTGGGCTAAGAAGCAGCACATGTTAAAAAGACTTGGGTATACTAATAGATCATAGACTGAACATGAGTCAACAATGTGATGCAGCAGCCAAAAAGACAAACACAATTCTGGGATATATCAAGAGAAGCATAGAGTCTAGATCATGTGGAGTAACTAACCACCCCCTCCCTCTACTCTTCCTTAGTCAGACTTCATCTGGAATACTGTGTCCAGTTATGGGCACCCCACTTTAAAAAAGACATAGACAAACTGGAGGAAGTTCAGAGAAGAGTTACTAAGATGGTGAGCGGTCTGTAAATCATGTCCTATGAAGAACAGTTAAAGGATCTGGGAATGTTTAGCTTGCAAAAAAGAAGGCTGAGAGGAGACTTAATAGCGGTCTACAAATATCTGAAGGGCCGTCACAGTGCAGAGGGATCAGCCCTATTCTCATCTGCACAAGGAAAGACTAGAAGCAATGGGATGAAACTGAAAGAGAGGAGACACAAATTAGATACAGTAGAACCTCAACTAACGTCATTAATCCATCTGGAAGTAATGGACGTTAGTAGAAATCAATGTTAGTTGAGGACATTATTACCATAGGAATTAATGTAAATCCAATTAATTGGTTCTAGACGTTCCAAAAAAAACACACCAAACCCCATTTAATAGAGCATAATTCTGGTCTTTAATACCAAAAACAATAACAATACTGAATGAATATAAAACACAACTGTAAAGAATAAATTAACATTGCTGGGACATCATTATAGCAGTACGTATCACTGTGTTATCTGTGGTTCGACATAGGAATGCAGTATTTATTTGCAAACGTTTCTTTACTGTACTGTACTCACCTGTACAGTACTTACATTTTGCAGTACAGTGGGGATTCAGGTGTCAGGCAGCGTTCAGCCGGCACTTTGGGGATTCAGCTGCTGTACTGTGTCAGGAGGCCGGAGATACAGCAACGTTCAGCTGGCACTGTGCACTGGGAAGGGGGAGGAGTAGGGGCGCCCTGATGCAGGAAAAGCAGGAAGTGACCGGCATCAGCTGCGCGATGGCTCGCTGAGCGGCGCCCGGGGTCATGAAGCGGTCTGTGCCCTTATTTGAAGAATGCAACTTTATTTGAGGGACCGCCGCTGCCCTGACACATCGACTTAAAGTTGAAAACAGCTTTACTTAAGGGCAATGCTACTCAAGGGTTTACTGTATTAGATATTGGAAAAAACTGTGAGGGTGATCAATGAGTGGAACAGGTTGCCACAGGAGGTGGTGAGTTCTCTTTCAATGGAAGTCTTCAAAAAGAAGTTGGACAGACATCTATCCGGGATTATTTAATGAATCCTCCATTAAGCAGGGGCTTAGACCAGATGACCCTGGAGGTCCCTTCCAACTCTACCATTCTATGAGTCTACGATCATGTGTAACAGGGCAGAGAGTGAACCACAAGGGGCATTGTGTGACAAAGGGGGAGGGTGGAGAAATATAAGGCGCATCTTGTGTATAGAAGGGGGACAAAAGCAGCATTCTGTGTGATAAGGGAAGCAGAGCACCATAAGGGGCATCCTGTGTGAAAAGAAGGTGGACAGAACCATGATGGGGCATCCTGTGTGATGATGGGGCAGGGATAGGGTTGCCACCAGGCTAGTAAATCACTGGCCTGGCTGTTATTTTTACCGCCAGGCCGATGCCGGTATTTTTTTTTACTGGCTCTGTTACAGGCCGGTATTTTTGACGGGCCTCGGGGACTGCAGCAGGCTGCAACAAAAATACCGGCCTGTAATATAGTCTGCAGGCAGCCCATGATGCAGGGCATCATGCAGGCTGCAGCAGACTTGCAGAGAGACTATGGTGTAAATTACACTGATGACGCGCCCCTGTCGGGTGGCCGCTAGAGCACGGGAAGTCTCGCGCATGTGCAATAGGCTTTCGGGAACGCTGGACTAGTGCAGACAGCCGACAGCCTGTGCTTTGGCGGGAGTCGGGACTCGGCAGCCGGGACGCCGGTGATTATTATAATATGGGCCATGGCCTGGGTCACTGAATCCCACCGCACTGCAGCCATAAAGATTATTGATGTGACTATTGTGCTGTGCAACAAGATAGATAGATAGATAGATAGAATAGGACAAGATAGAATGGCTGAATCACCGCTGTCAGTGCGGAGAAAAAAAAAATCTAATTTCCCGTTTTGTTCTTTTCTCTGCACTTCAGCGTACATATGCCAGCAAATACTGTAGCGGCGCCGTATTTGCCGGTGTATGTGCAGCCCAGAGGTTCGAGGGTGGGGAAGGGCATCAAGGGGGGAGCTACTGAGGGGGCACTATCACCAGCAGCCATTGGAATAATAAAGAAGAAAAAAAAAATTCAGCAATAAGCCACGCCCCCTTTTAACCATGGTCGGTATTTTTTCGTGACAAAGGTGGCAACCCTAGGCAGGGAAGATAACGAGGAGTTGTCTACCAGGAGGGGAACTACAAGGGGCATTCTGTGTGATGGGGAAAGGAAAGAACCATAAGGGGTTTCAGCAGTCTATGTGAAGAGAAGGCAATGATGGGGAGCAGTTTGTGTGAGATTACATATTAGAAGTTAAAGCTGGCTGGCATTGTTAAAGGAGGCAGCAGGATGGAGGTCTGGGAGTAGTGTGGGGATGTGGTGTGTGGTGGTAAAGCATGGAACCAAAGATGTCTGTGTGACAAATCCTGCAGAGATGAGCGGTGACTGGAAAAAGTAGTCATGGCAGTTTGGGCCAAGTCAAGTGAAAACTGAAAGTGAATGATGATAATTAAATAGGACGTCACCTGTGATCACTGAAGGGAACTGCACTGTAATCACTATCACTGTGTAGAACTATATGCTAAGTTCACTATTAGAAGCACACTAGAGCCAAGCCGCTGTATCTGAGCCTAAGGGCAGTCTCACACAACCGGATTTCTATTGTGGATTCCGTAATTTGCGTCTGCACTAACTTTCCGTGACAAAACACAGGCATTGAAAGGCAAGGTTTTGATTTTTCCTTTGCACTCACGGATACGAATTGCGTATTTCGCAAGCAAAAGAAAAATCACAGCATGCTCTATTTTGCCGGGGTATCCACGTGGACGGCCTCCATTGATGTCATGGGAGGCGTCCGACCCACAGCCCATACGCAAATAACATTGCGGATACCCACATCATCGCTAAGCAACTGCACAGGAAATACAAGCAAAGCACAAAAAAATCCAAAACTGTACTATGCTTGACCGCCTTGTGCTTCCTCGGTCATCCACACTACAGTTAACAGAGGTAGCAGGGTGACCGGCTGGGCTCATAGCTGGAATAAACTATGGGCCCCCCACATGCGAATCCGACCCGCTCGTGTAAGTCAGCCTAACACGGTATGGAAGTTATCTCATGTTGTCTTCAATGTGTATATACAGTATAGTATTTGCTTTTTGTAGGGGAAACAAAACATATGTCTTGAGGCTTGTGCTGCATAGATGAATCAATGAAAAGGCCAGCCAGAGATGCTGCTAAAAGTGATGGGTAAGACATGGCCATGGAGTGAAGTTGTGGGAGGGAGCCCCAATCTGAACTTTTGCCCGCAGGTACAAAAGCGTTAAGCTACGTCCTTGCATTAAAAGTTAGAAAGAAGGATGGAAGAAAGGAAAGAAGCATGGGAAACAGAAAGAGCAGGACTGATGAAATACTTTTCAATAACAGTTCCTGAAAGAAAAGGAACATAGTTTTAGCTTTTGCCCCTCAGGCAAGTTTTTTGTTGGCCAACCTATTGCGTCTTCTGAGAAAAATGATCATGTTGTAGAAAATAAAAATGAACTCAGCAGCCTTGTGGTGGTTAACCAAGAAGACACTAGTAGAAACATTCCTGGAGAACCCACGGGAGAACCAACAGGAACGTTAGCTTGGACCAGTAATGAGGACATATCTGAAGTAAGTGATCTTATTAGAATTGCTAGTTCAGGCTCACCTAGCGATCCCACTATCCAACTATTGAAGTTGACACCAATACCGATTCTAGAAGCATCATCAGGGGTCCTGACAGCATATTTAAATTAAACACTGAAGAGCCGTACCCGACCCATCCATTTCTCTTAGGCCACCATCACCAATCATGGAAATGCTGCAGAATTTACGCCGTTTGATTCACTGCGGCCATTTTTCAGCATTTACAGTGCAAGCAATGTGGAGGAAGTTCCAAAATTCTCTTTTACACAGTGCAGAAATTTTTCATAAGGAATGCTCCTCATTTTTGAAAAATACTGCAGATTCTGAATTTTTTGCATGCCCAGTTATCTGCAGATTTGTGCTGCAAAATTGATCTCTAGTTTTCAAATCCGCAACTTTTCTGGAAGTAAGTTCATGGACAAATCCGCAACATTAAAATTAGCATGAAGGTGCTCTAGGGTAGGGCTCCCCAACTCCAGTCCTCAGGGACCACCAACAGGTCATGTTTTCAGGATTTCCTATAGTAAGAACACCTGTGGCAATGTGTGAGGCAGCGACAATAATTACATCACCTGTACAACACTGAGGAAATCCTGAAAACATGACCTGTTGGCGGTCCCTGAGGACTGGAGTTGGGGAACACTGCTCTAGGGTACCTTTGCACTCAAGGTACTTTCACACGGACGAGGAAATCGTGCACAAATATGAACCCCATTCTTTTGGTGGAACGCCTTGGCCATTATTTTCAATGGCTCTGGAAAAAAAAATTGCATGGCGTGCGAGGTGCACATGAGTGTGATGCAACGTTTCCCATCGAAAACAATGGGAAACATTTGCTGATCTGGAGGATCCCTACTTCCCTGAAGTGTGTTTTTGACAGTTTCACAGCCCGATATCAAGCTCACCGGTGTGAAATTAGCTTAGGTGTAATCGCTGTGGGCAGTCTGCAATGGAAAACCCCTCAGCAGTACGCTGGAAAACCACAGTGGCCCAAACCGCACCTAAATGGTATGGATTTTGGCCATGATTTTTGCAGCAGATCTGCTGTGGAATTTAACCCCCATATTTCAGTGAAAACACTGAATTCATTACAGAAAATTTTTGCACCATGTGAAGTAGGTTTTAGAAATCCCCACCAAATAAGCTTGTACTGTAAATGCTGCACAATTTCTGCAATTCTGACATTGGAAATTCTGCAGGATTTCCATCACTTGTGAATACAGCCTAAGGACTTTTTCACACTAGCGTATATCAGCCCGTCTGTGAAAATGGCCATTTGATATACGCTACCGTGTGATGCATGGGGCGGCGTATTCGGCGTCGGGCGGGAGGAGACAGTTTAGCTGTCTTCCCCTTCCCTCCCCCTCGCCGTCTCTCTCCATCGGGAAGAGGCTGGATGGGGCGGAAGCGTAGCACACTAGCTTAGCTCCACCCCATCCCTCCCCTCCCATTGCAAACAGCGGCAATGAACGAAGAGGAGAAAAGAAGGGGCACAGAGTTTAGCAGTCACGCTGCTAAACTCCCTTCCACCTCCCTTCTCCTGTAGCTGTGATTGGCTCCCATAGGAGTCAATGCAGCTGCCACTGCCAAGGTAAGTGCGCCAGGCCCGGGCGCTTTTACGCTGCAGAAATACGCCCCCTGTGCACTGATGAACCAATGCATCAGAGGGGCAGCGTATATCGTCTGGGCATGAAAACCCAGCCAATACACTCCCATGTGAATAACCCCTTACTACTAACATAATTAGAGTTGAGTAGGATGTGCCTCTGCAGTCGTAAATGTGTTTCACCTTCTCTGTACTGAACCCCTAGGTACACTTCTGATTAGGAGGGGTGTCCACAAGCCTTTGGCCCTGAAGTGCTTGTTCAATTGGGGAAAAAAAGAACAGCGTTGGATAACATTTACTATATTTATAAAACTTTTACAGAAAGACACATAAATACAAGGTGGCAATTCATCAGCGCTCGTTTCACAAAAATAATGCAGGAGGAAGATAAAATCCTCAGCAGTTTTGCAGCTACTTTTGGTCCCAATATAAATATGCTGAAATACACATAAGTAGTGCAGTATAGTATACCACTGATCAAACAATAGCATTTTCAATTTCCCTTGAGAAACATAAAATTGTGTAAAAAGTTATAGGGGTTTTCTGGCGGCCCCTTTTTTTTTCTTTACAGGCTGTTATAGCTGTAAACTAACAGAGCTATATTATGTTCACCTGTTGCATGTCCCCACCGATCCGGTCCCTCTGGACTCTACATTCTTCTGAGGAGCAAGGTCACATTCCATCTAGGCAGTGCAGCCAGCCTAACTAGCCTCAACTGGCCAATGATTGACTGCGCTGAACAGCAGCCTAGACAGAATGTGACCACACTACCCAGAAGAATGCGGAGGCCGGAGGGGACCGGATCGGTGGGGACATGGAACAGGCGAGTATAGCTCTGTTTATTATTTTGCAGCTGTTGCAGCCTGTAAAGAAAAAATAAGTGCTGCTAAACAACCACCCCTTTAACTTTGTACACAGTTTTTAAAAAAAAAAATAAAGCTTGAAAAAATCAAAAGTTAAAAAAACAACCTATTTTTCCTACAACCTCCTTTTTTATGTAAAAAATACAATAGGTATTGCTGCATTCATAATGACCCAAGCTATAACAATACTATGTTATATATCCCACATAGTAGAGAACTGAAAGAAAATGCCAAAATTGCTGTTTTTTGTTCATCCGCTTTTCAAAACATGCAATAAAAAGTGCTACAAAAATTACATATACTCCAAAATGGTACCAGTGAAAACTTTAACTTATCCTGCAAAAGAAGAAAACAAAAACTTACGCATTTGTCTTGGCGGAAAACTAAAAATGTTATGGCTCTTGGAATGCCATGATGCGAAAAAGTGTATTAATTCTGCAAAAGTAGTAACACATAAAAAACAACATAAATTTTGTGTCACTTTAATCCTATTGACCCATAGAATAAAGGAACGTGTAACATTTATACCGTGCAGCGAATGCCATAAACCTTTTCATTTCAGATTGCTATTGGGTAATTGCCTGTAAGCCTCTACATGTTATAAGTAACATTCTCTAATAGGTTTTCAGCGCTTGCTCTCACTGCTGCCATATAACGTTCTTCTGACCGTCGTTTTATTGCTTCGGATAGCCTCTTGGATATTTCTGTTCTCTTGGGTTCTTCTATGTTGTCTAGTTCATTTAACTCCAGTTCATGACCCAATACTTCAATCTAAAAATAAAAACAACTGTTCATGATTTCCATACAAGGGTTTATATTAAGTTTGCTTTTTACTGACTCTTTATCATTGTCTTTTTTATATATCAGGTGAGTTGTAGTAAAGACAGAATTTATTACTAGAAGCAATAAACCAGCGTAATTAGAGGTTAAGAGCTGCCACCTTCCCTTTCCAGCACATTCCATCCATCAAACTTGGGGTGGGGAGAATTGTGTAGATTAGGGCCCATTTACACGGCCGTAGGCATTTTATGTGAGCCCGCAGGCTCCGTAAAAATGCCTGAATGGCAAAGGGCCCATCGCGTGTATGCCGAGGCTGCAATGCTGTGGGGCCTGGGGAGACATTCCCCCTCCCCTTCCCCTTGCCGGCTCACCTCCTTTTTCCTCCCCCATGGCCGTTTGCAATGGGTTGGAGGAGGTGTAAGGGGCGGAGCTAGGCTCCCACCCCCTTCCCGCTCCTTGTCTGCATCCAGCAATGGGAGGGGATGGAGCGGGTGGAGCTTAGCTAAACTGCTAAACTCCCTCCCACCTCCCTTCTCCAGCAGCTAGCATAGGCTCTCATTGGTATCTATGCAGCTGCCACCACTTGCGTTTACGCCGTCGAAATACGCCCATGTCCTCTGATGCATTGTAAGCCAATACATCGGAGGGGCAGCGTATATCGGCTGGGCATAAAAACCCGGCCAATATATGCCCATGTGAATAAGTCTGTACATTGTATTCTCTGCTCTAAGGCTGGATTCACAGACTCACTTGATCTGATGCTGTTTTTTTTTAACTAAAGCGAGATTCAAAGAGGAAGGAAAAGTTTAAGGAAAGGCTGATACTCCTGTCTTTTGTACCGGCTCATATTTGGCTCAAAAAAGTGCATTAAAAACTGCATATGTGATTTCTTTTTCTAGTAACTTATGCTACAACTGTTCTAAAATGTAACTATATGGAAGAAAGCTGGAGAAGATAATCAGCACTGCTAAGGACAAGCAGGGGGTCTGAGAGAGGACAAAGGATTAGAATGCTGAGCATCCCCTACCCCATCATTGAGCTCTTTTATTGGCTGCAGTCCCTGTGAGGTCCTGTAAACCAGGCGGGACTACAGCTGTAAGCAGAAATCGGATTAGGGACCAAGCACCAGTGCAGGACACAGCAGAAGCAGGGAGAGGTTATTAGTATGTCACCATTTGTTATTTTAATGCATGGGGAATGGGTTGTCCAGAGTTCTTACAACTTGGACAATGCCTTTAAGCTCAGGGTAACACTGAATTGCTGTCTTGTCTTCCTTGGACCACTCAGTAAATTAAAGAACTAACCACTAATTAAAAAATAAACAGCCAACTTCACCAAGGGGCAGAGCAAACTCAACTCTTCACATCTGAATAAGAACATTACAATATGCTGTGGAAAGCCAGATGCAGATTGGGTGAACTTTGACGGGAAAAGCAGATGGACTTTTGTTGGTCATAATCCTGCATCCTTCACCACCAGTTTGGGGGAGGAAGTACAAAAAGGTGGGCGTAAATATCGGTCAGCCAGGCACTTTTACGCCACAGAAATACGCCCATCTTAACTGATGCATTGTAAACCAATGCATCAGATGGGCAGTGAGAGTTTGGGGTGTATGGACTGTGTTGGGGTGGGATTTATGCTCATTCGGCAGTCTGAGTGGAAGGTGTGCGCAAGATTGAGATAAACCAACCCCTAATTGTTGCGGCATTTGTTATAAAAGTGGGTACATGATAATAACCTGGTTAGATGAATCCAGATTTCTGTTGTGCAATGCTAATGGAAGAGTCAGACTTTGCCACAAGCAGCATGAAATTAATGACCCTTCCTGTCGGCTGTTCATAGCATGTCTGCACCTCCATCTAATTTGCAGCAACTACAAGAAGCTCCCTGTCCACATGGGCCAATATTCTTGCAGACCGATTTCAACACCTAGTGGAATCTGTCGAATTGCTGTTGTTCTGAAGGCCAAAGGAAGCTTAACGTGCTACTAGATGTTTACATTGAATGTCCACTTTAGTGGAGATAAACTGTGCTTAATAATGAAAAAACTTCTTTATGGACAATGGATATGTGTCATGTATCTTATCATCTGCTAGAAAAAAATTACGGGAATGGTTTCATAGTATCTTTGCACGTTTTATTGTTAAATAACCCACTCGGCTTACATAACATCTACTGCAAGAGATCACCAATCAGATACGTAACCTACCTACCTCTGCATTTTTTACATCTTCACTGTAATTTTTAAGATACTGTCTTGTACTACTATTCAAAATATCCCATTCTTCAAGCATTTGACCAATAATCACTAGAAAGTAAGAAAACAGAAAAAAAAACCAATGTCATGAAATTAGTGGTTAAAAAGAAGCATCGGCCAGTGACTAGTTACGTTACAGCGCAAAACCAATTTTGTACATTTCAACATTATTTCTGGTTTCCTAGACTAGTCCGATAAAATTATACAATTTCTCAATATACACTCTTTGCAAAAAAAAAAAATCCATTCCCTAGCAGGAGTTGTTGAAATCAAATAAAACTTTGTAACGTTGATACAAGTAAGTGATTACAGTATCAGAGTAAAAAGATAAATTGTTGAACCCTTGAAGGGAGGCTTTAGTACCCTGTTGTACCGCCTCTAGCTTGGTTACAAGATGCATAGAGGCATACAGGTCCCATATGGTATCCTGTGGCATATTGATCCACATGTACTGTAACTGAGCCTCTAGTTTGTGCAAACTCATAGGCTGTTGATGTTGGCATCCCAGATGGTCCCATGTATGCTCTATTGGGGATAAACCTGGCGACCGGGCAGCCACAGAAGTGTGTCAATGTTATGGGGACATTCCTGTGAGTCCCTTGTGTTTTGTGCGGCCGAGCATTATCCTGCTGAATGCCTCTTGGAAGCCTCCATGAGAGGAACACATGTGGCTGCAGGATGTCCTGAACATATTGCTGAGCTGTCATTGTTCCTGGTACCACTAGTAGGGGTGACCGACTGTCATATGTGATGCCCCCTAGACCATCACACCAGCAGGGGGCAGTGTGCCACTTTACAACAAAGACAGGATTGAGGTGCTCGCCCATAGGTCTCTAGACATGAACCGTCCATCATCAGTGCCTAAACAAAATTTGGATTTATTGCTGAAGACAACCCAGTTCCACACCGTAGCAGTCTTGTTTCATCGTTCAGAAGCCCACTGCAAATGAGGCAATGGTGGGTGTCAAAGGCAGTACATGTAATGGGCGCCATGAAAAAAAATGTCCTTCAGCCAAGCGCCTGGAAATGGTTCCGACAGACACAGGACCTGTAATGATGGTGCCACCTGTCTCTAGATGGGAGACAACTAAACAGTTGGAGCTGCTCGTGCTTATTGGATGATGAGATGCTCATCACTACTGGTGGGCTGTCGAGGGTGTCCTGAGCCCAGTCGCCTTGTGTGCATGCCCTCATGCATCCACTGGTCCCTACACCTCCTTACAGTCTAGTCAGAACCGCCCCAGGTGGGGGGCAATTCGTTGATATGACCATTCAGCTTCCCGCATTCCAAAAATGCGCCTCTCCCAGACTCTTTAACTGGGTGAAATGTCTTTCATTGCATTGCAGAGGTGTCTAGTGGTCAACAAGCTCTACACAAGCGGAAAAAGAGGTCTCTACTCACAGTGAGCCTCTGAGAGTCTTTTTTAGGCCAAGAGTGGAATAACTTTTAGGGCCCCAGGTGGCAGGTGGTTCATCTAATCACACCACAACTCTCATCACTTGCCTGAGATGTAACTGCATGCTGAGTTTTGCAGCAAAATGACAAATCCTTCTAGGTGCTGGAATTTTTTGACAGAGTGTACATTATGTAATACTTCTTCATGAGTTTTAGGATCTCTGCTTGCTGTCACGCAATATAAAACCCTTGTTGATTTCCAGCGGATTAGAACATGGTCAGGGTATGTGATGGGTACATAGGCTTCTTTTAAAACAGCTCTGATAAGTGTAGTATAACGGTTTTAGATTCCTCTTTCATCTACTTGTAACCTATGAGATTTCTGAGAAAGTGTGTAAATTTTAATATGTGAATATTGGCTGTTAATATTGTGTTATTGCTCATGTGATAGTATTTCACAAATAGAAATACAATTAATTTGGAACGCATTTGGAAAAATCTTCAGACCCTTACATGTTGTGGCCTTGCGCAAAATAAAAAAATTCAAGTTTTTTCCCATCATTCTGCACTCGGTACCCCATAATGACAAAGAGGTAACAAAATATTGGAAATCTTTGTACATTTTTTAAAAATAAAAAACTAACATTTAGCATTGACATAAGTATTCAGACCCTTTGTTATGACACTTGAAATTCTCATCTTTGAGATGTTTCTACACTGTGATTGGAGTCACTTGTGGTAAATTCAGTTGATTGGACATAATTTTAAAATACAAACCTCTGTCTGTATAAGGTTTCACAACTCACAATGCATATCAGAGCCAAAGCCAAGCCATGAGGAGGAAAGAACTGCCTGTGGATCTGTGTGACAGGATTGTGTGCAGGCACAGATCTGAATAAAGCTACAAAAAAAACGGCACAAAAAATTCTTTAATTTATTCAATAATTTTTTAAAAGAAGAAGTTTGGAACAACCAGGTCTTCCTGAAGCTGGCTAACTGGCCAAACTAAGTAAGGGAGGAAGGGTCTTGGTGAGAGAGGTGACCAAGAACCCAATGGTCACTCTGGCTGAGGTCCTAAGATCCTGTGTGCAGATGGGAAAAACTTCCAGAAGGTCAACCATCACTGTAGCCTCCACCAATCTGGGATTTATGGCAGAGTGGTCAGAAAGAAGCCCCTCCTCAGTAAAAGATGCATGAAAGCCTGTCTGGAGTTTGACAAAAAGCACCTAAATGACTGATTGTGAGAAACAAGATTGAACTTTTTTGCCTCAATTCTAAACATTATATCTGGAGGAAACCACCAACTACTCATCACCTGCCCAATCCCATCCCTACAGTGAAACCTGGTGGTGGCAGCAGCATATTGTGGGGGTGGGGGTGTTTAGCGGCTGGGACAGGGAGACCGGTCAGGGTTGATGGAAAGCTGAAAGGACATTCTTAATAAAAACCTGCTCCAGAGCACAAGGGACCTCAGACTGGGCAGATGGTTCACCTTCCAACAAGACAATGACCCTAAGTACACAGCCAAGACAACACAGGAGGGGCTTAAGGACAACTCTGTGAATGTCCTTGAGTGGCTCAGCCAGAGCACTGACTTGAACATCTCTGGAGAAACCTGATAACGGCTGTCCACAGACGGCCCCCATCCAACCTGACAGAACTTGAGAGGATCTGCAGAGAAGAATGTCAGAGAATCCCCAAATCCAGATGTGCAAACCTTGTGGCATCATACCCGAGAAGACAGGAGACTATAATCGCTACCAAAGGTGCTTCAGCTAAGTACTGAGTACAGAGTGTGAATACTTATGTCAATGCAAAATGTTAGCTTTACATTTTTTAAAAATGTACAAAGATTTCTAATAGAGATGAGCGAATGTACTCATCCGAGCTTGATGCTCGTTCGAGTATTAGGGTGTTCGAGATGCTCGTTACTCGAGACGAGCACCACGCGATGTTCGAGTCACTTTCATTTTCTTCCCTGAGAAATGTGCGCGCTTTTCTGGCCAATAGAAGCACAGGGAAGGCATTACAACTTCCTCCTGTGACATTCCAGCCCTATACCACCCCCCTGCAGTGAGTGGCTGGGGAGATCAGATGACACCCGAGTATTAAAATCTGCCCCGCCCGCGGCTCGCCACAGATGCATGCTGACAGAGATCAGGGAAAGTGCTGTCTTGCTGTAGCTGCTATAGGGAGAGTGTTAGGTGTTATATTCGTCTTCAAGAACCCTAACGGTCCTTCTTAGGGCCACATCTGACCGTGTGCAGTACTGTTGAGGCTGCTTTTAGCAGTGTTGCACAACTTTTTTTTTTGTATATCGGGCGTGCAGACCATAGCGTCCTCAGTCTGCAGTCATTTTACAGAGTATAGGGGCAGTACTGGTGAGGCAGGGAAAGAGGTATACTGGCTATATAGGCAGTGGGCTTTTTCAAAAAAATTTGGGAAAAATACTATATTTGAGCTGCCTGTGACCGTCTTCAGTGTACTGCGTGTCTGCTGGGGGTAGTAGTCGCTAATTAATAGCCAGCTAAGCGTTACAGCAGGCTTGCGCATAATTGTTTCCTGGCTCTGCTGTGCCCGTTACATGACCGCCGTCATCCCGCCAGAGGGAAACAGTATACATAATATACGCTGCATACAGTGTCTGTCTGGTGTTTCACCTCACCATTTAAAAAAATAGAAGCAAAATACTTAAGGCCTACCACTGGCCTTTGGCCACTTGACTGGTTCTGCGCTGTGAATTCCAGTAGCTCAGTCATACGCACCTACGTCTCACTACAGGCTTGTGCATAATTGTTTCCTGGCTCTGCTGTGCGTTCCGTAAGCGAAGTCAGCCTCCAACCACAGGCCAATAAGCGGCACATTTAATTACAGCGTTCTGTTTCTGCTCTACTCGTAATACACCATGCTGAGGGGTAGGGGTAGACCTAGAGCACGTGGACAGGGGCGAGGACGCGGAGGCCCAAGTCAGGGTGTGGGCACAGGCCGAGCTCCTGGTCCAGGTGTATCGCAGCTGACTGCTGCGGGATTAGGAGAGAGGCAAGTTTCAGGGGTCCCCAGATTCATCTCACAATTAATGGGTTCACGCGGTAGACCTTTATTAGAAACTGAGCAGTGTGAGCAGGTCCTGTCGTGGATGGCAAAAAGTGCATCCAGCAATCTATTGACCACCCAGTCTTCTACGCCGTCCACAGCTGCAACTCTGAATCCTCTGGCTGCTGCTCCTCCTTCCTCCCAGCCTCCTCACTCCATGAAAATGACACATTCTGAGGAGCAGGCAGACTCCCAGGAACTGTTCTCGGGCCCCTGCCCAGATTGGGCAGCAATGGTTCCTCTCCCACCGGAGGAGTTTGTCGTGACCGATGCCCAACCTTTGGAAAGTTCCCGGGGTCCGGGGGATGAGGCTGGGGACTTCCGGCAACTGTCTCAAGAGCTTTCAGTGGGTGAGGAGGACGATGACGATGAGACACAGTTGTCTATCAGTGAGGTAGTAGTAAGGGCAGTAAGTCCGAGGGAGGAGCGCAGAGAGGATTTGGAGGAAGAGCAGCTGGACGATGAGGTGACTGACCCCACCTGGTTTGCTAAGCCTACTGAGGACAGGTCTTCAGAGGGGGAGGCAAGTGCAGCAGCAGGGCAGGTTGGAAGAGGCAGTGCGGTGGCCAGGGGTAGAGGCAGGGCCAGATCGAATAATTCACCAACTGTTTCCCAAAGCGCCCCCTCGCGCCATGCCACCCTGCAGAGGCCAAGGTGCTCAAAGGTGTGGCAGTTTTTCACTGAGAGTGCAGACGACCGACGAACTGTGGTGTGCAAGGTTTGTCGCACCAAGATCAGCCGGGGAGCCACCACCACCAGCATATGCAGGCATATGATGGCCAAGCACCCCACAAGGTGGGACGAAGGCCGTTCACCGTCTCCGGTTTGCACCACTGCCTCTCCCCCTGTGCCCCAACCTGCCACTGAGATCCAACCCCCCTCTCAGGACACAGGCACGACCGTCTCCCGGCCTGCACCCACACGCTCACCTCCGCTGTCCTCGGCCCCATCCACCAATGTCTCTCAGCGCAGCGTCCAGCCGTCGCTAGCGCAACTGTTTGAGCGCAAGCGCAAGTACGCCGCACGCTCAAGCGTTAAACGTGCACATAGCCAAATTGATCAGCCTGGAGATGCTGCCGTATAGGCTTGTGGAAACGGAGGCTTTCAAAAACATGATGGCGGCGGCGGCCCCGCGCTACTCGGTTCCCAGTCGCCACTACTTTTCCCGATGTGCCGTCCCAGCCCTGCACGACCACGTCTCCCACAACATTGTACGCGCCCTCACCAACGCGGTTACTGCCAAGGTCCACTTAACAACGGACACGTGGACAAGCACAGGCGGGCAGGGCCACTATATCTCCCTGACGGCACATTGGGTGAATTTAGTGGAGGCTGGGACCGAGTCAGAGCCTGGGACCGGTCACGTCCTACCCACCCCCAGAATTGCGGGCCCCAGCTCGGTGCTGGTATCTGCGGCGGTGTATGCTTCCTCCACTAAACCACCCTCCTCCTCCAACGCAACCTCTGTCTCGCAATCAAGATGTGTCAGAAGCAGCACGTCGCCAGCAGTCGGTGTTGCGCGGCAGCACAGCGGTGGGCAAGTGTCAGCAGGCCGTGCTGAAACTACTCAGCTTAGGAGAGAAGAGGCCCACGGCCCACGAACTGCTGCAGGGTCTGACAGAGCAGACCGACCGCTGGCTTTCGCCGCTGAGCCTCCAACCGGGCATGGTCGTGTGTGACAACGGCCGTAACCTGGTGGCGGCTCTGCAGCTTGGCAGCCTCACGCACGTGCCATGCCTTGCCCACGTCTTTAATTTGGTGGTTCAGTGGTTTCTGAAAAGCTACCCACGCTTGTCAGACCTGCTCGGAAAGGTGCGCCGACCTGTCTGTCACAAAGGCACTGACTGACTTGGGTAGGGGGCAGAGTGCTGATGGCTTTCCCCTTGCAGTGTGGATTGAGCTATGCTACACCTTGACAGAATGAATACTGTGTGGCACATGGATTCCCCATTGCTATGCCCCCGTTTGCAGCTCCTGATGGAGGTGGCACAGGATTGGAGTTCTCATTGCTTCTGTACAGCATTGTGGGCTATCGCCCCGCCCCTTTTAAAGAGGGTCGCTGCCTGGCCGTGCCAACCCTCTGCAGTGTGTGCCTGTGGTTCCTCCTCATGGCAGATGCACTTATAAATAGACATGAGGGTGGTGTGGCTATGAGGCCAGCGTGTGGCATGAGGGCAGCTGAAGGCTGCGCAGGGACACTTTGGTGTGCGCTGTGGACACTGGGTCGTGCGGGGGGGTTGGGCAGCATGTAACCCAAGAGAAGTGGCAGCGGAGTGTCATGCAGGCAGTGATTGTGCTTTGTTGGAGGTAGTGTGGTGCTTAGCTAAGGTATGCATTGCTAATGAGGGTTTTTCAGAAGTAAAAATTGTTGGGGGCGGGTCCCACTCTTGCCGCTATTGTGGCTTAATAGTGGGACCTGGGAACTTGAGATGTAGCCCAACATGTAGCCCCTCGCCTGCCCTATCCGTTTCTGTGTCGTTCCCATCACTTTCTTGAATTTCCCAGATTTTCACAAATGAAAACCTTAGCGAGCATCGGCGATATACAAAAATGCTCGAGTCGCCCATTGACTTCAATGGGGTTCGTTACGCGAAACGAACACTTGAGCATCACGGAAAGTTCGACTCGAGTAACGAGCACCCGAGCATTTTGGTGCTCGCTCATCTCTAGTTTCTAACCTTCTGTTTTCACTTTATCATTATGGGGTACTGAGTGCAGAATGATGGGGAGAAACTAGAATTTTTTAAAACTTGCACAACATAATAAAAGTGAAGGTCTGAAATCCACTCCAGCCTCGATTATTGCAACTCGTTGCTGATCGGCCTTCCCTGCTCCAGGCTCTACCCCCTCCAATCCATCCTGAATGCGGCAGCCAGGCTCATCTTCCTGTCCAGCCGCTACTCGGACGCCTCTGCCCTGTGCCAGTCACTGCACTGGCTGCCCGTTAAATACAGAATTCAATTTAAACTCACTACCTTCATCCACAAAGCCCTCCGCAGCGCCCCCCTATATTGCCTCCCTCATCTCAATCCATCACCCAGCCCTGGCTCTCCGCTCTGCTAACGAAACCAGACTGAGCGCCCCTTTAATTTGAACCTGCCTTACCCGCCTCCGAGACTTCTCCAGAGCCACACAAATCTTCTGGAATGCACTACCAAAGGCTACCTGGGCAATCCACGTCTCTCAAAACTTCAAGCGTATTCTAAAAACGTACCTCTTCAGGGAGGCATACTATATCCCCTTAACCAAACCCCTGTGTACGCCGCTGATAACATGCTCCCTGTTCTACTGACTGCAATCCCTGCTAGCCACCATCAACCGCTCCTGCAGTCATACCGATTCGGCCAGCACACGGCTGAACATCTGACTATTGTTTATGTGTATATCACCCCTCACTCTCCACCTCGCCATACCGTCCACATCTGCAGCCCCTTTACCTTCTGTATCACCCCATTACTTGTAGTATGTAAGCTCGTTGGAGCAGGACCCTCACCCCTACTGTTTCCATCAACTGATTACTATGTAACCGTGGTTCTGTAATTTTTGTACTTTTGTCTTTCTGTATCCCCCCTGTCTTTGTAAGCGCTGCGGAATATGTTGGCGCTATATAAATAAAGATTACTATTATTTATAATTTCCAAATGCATTGTATATAAGCACTGTTTCCTACAAAGACAACAACATCGCATTTTGCATCACAACTGTGCATAAACACATAGTATACCATGCAAGTATACTGCATAGTACATATCAAATGCAAACAATAAGGATAAAAGGACAGAACTGTGAAGAGTCTTTCTGCCGTATGTCATGTTTCCACAGAGTGGCACTGTTGTTAACTTTTTTCTCATATCTTGTTTCTGGTGAAGTTGTGTTCATCCTACCAGCTGCACTGATTCTTACTGAAACCTAAGGAGTAGAGGCGAGTTATTTCCTCCGTCTCCGAGGTCACCATAGAAATACCCTTCCCAGCATTTCTTTTTTTTTTCTTAGTAAATCACAGAAATTGGGATCAAATTACTGATCAATATTTCTGCAAAAAAGCGGCTATACTTAGTGATACTAGGTTAAAATGTACAACATCAATCAGATGTCAAGCAACCTTGCGTCATTTGTAGCTCTGTGATGTTGAGGGAAAATGGGGTGTCAATACTTTGTGTAGTATAATTAAAGCATGCAGGGTAGATCAATTTACTTATGTGTAGTGCCCTATGCTGGCTAGTAGCCTAAGGCCAGCTGCACACGAATGGGTCTGAACCCGCAGTGGAATCTGTCCCTGAGCAGAACCGCCGTCCGCGCATACCTGCCACTTTTCTTCTTTATCTGTACTGTGGATGGCTTTGGCAAGTCGCCGTTGGACATGTGCAGTATAGATTTTTTTTAAATGTTTTTTTTCCTGCGCCGTTGCTAGGTGATGACGCGGGTAACTGCGACCTATCCATAATGTCAATTGAGGATAGGCCGTGGGTCAGACGGCTTCCATTGACTTCCGTGGAAGCTGTCTGTGCAGAATTTGCACTAAAATAGAACATGCTGTAATTTCTCCTCCACTCGCGGAAATCGCAGTTGGTTTCCGCGAGTATGCAGGACGAAGCGCTTTTACATAGCATGTTACGAACGGAATTGGCTGTGCGGACGCCAACTGAGGATTCCACAATGCAAATCCATTTGTGTTCACCCGGACTATAACAGTTACCGGCATCCTACAGAAACCTATCTGCAAGTATAATACTAAGCAGCGATCCCCTCATGAATGGTAGTATCAGCATTTTACACTTGTTCTCAAAAACCTATACTACATGGCTTGCCTGCATCATGCTGAGAACAGGTATTCCAGCCTACCCATCTATAGTGAGGGCAACTTCACATGAGCGCGTTTTTGTGCGCGCTAAACACAGAGAATAAAACCCATTAATTTCAATGGGTTCATTCCTACAAGCGTGTTTTGATGGTCCGCCTCTATCTTGATGCGTTTTGAGCAGCGAAACTGCCATAGATGTCTATGCCATGTGCGCAAATACGCAAGGAGAAGGCTGAAACACTGAAAAAATTCAGAAAAAGAAAACGGACTTTACAGACTTAAATAGCCATTAAATTCTATGGAAAGGATGTGTCATGTGCAAAAATTACAGTAATATGCGCAGACACGTGTGACTATAGCCCTCTCCAAACCTCATTCATACAGAAATACGCTGTACTGCGGCAAGCATATTTGCGCAAATGCTGGTATGAAGCTGCCCTAAATATCAACTCTCTTTTCAGAGGAGCAGCAAATTGGGAAAGAAATGGTTCCAATTTACTTCACTATATATACATATATATTTTAGAAATGCAGTACATAGAATGGCCTGCAGAGGCTACTAGACAGGCATTCTGGCTGCAGAAACCAGAAGGTTAACAGTTTATCCACAATTTTAGATCAACCCATTGACAACACAAATACTCTTCCGTTAATTCCACTTCCTGTAACTACTCTGGTCCACACGTTGGTTACACACTATCACCTTGCCCCTCCTACTACTCCCACCAATAACTCTGCTTTGGCTTCTCTTTCCTACATATACACTTCTTCCACAGTTGCATCCGTTGCATTTGTAGGTTCAAGCGCAACCAGCCCTACACCTCAAGTTCTGAATATGAAGATTCCCACCTCCAAACCCCTCTTGTCATCTCCAGTAATATCTGTATTACCAAAGGAAAGCATACCATTATCCACCCAAATAGTTCACTCCAAAATGAATCAATACTACAAACCTTTGACATGTAGAAAAAAAAAACAAATGCAGAAGGAGGGTCAAATGAGGTGTGAAGCATCATAAAAAAGAGTTAAACATGCAGTTAGAAAAGAAAAATGGTGAATGGGAGTTACAGATAAGTGAGCTCAGGGAAAGTCTGGAAATGGAGAAATCTGCTTGCCGCAGGCAGAGAAGCGAGCAAAGGTTTTGAAAGACATACTGCACTTTAAGGAAGCCCTGCATGGGAGACTGGTGTCCCAGCTCCAGATGAGCTTAGATGAGGAAGCTGAAGTGTATGAAACCCAGATCCAGGAGCTTGAACAAAATCATGCTCTCATTGTGGGGGAACTGTCGAAGCAGTTAGAGCAAACTGAAAAGTTGAAAGAAACTTTGAGAAGTGAGTGTGTTGGGCTGACCCTGGAGGTTGAAGGTGCATTTGGAAGACAAGCGTGAGTCTGAATGTGAGAGAAAAGAAGTAGAGAGCTACAAATAAAAATTGCTGAATGTGTCAGAGTGCAGGCAGAGCTGTCTGAGAAGGTGAACAGACTGTAGGTGGAGTTGAAAGCTCAGATTGAAGAGTCCTAGAAGCTTGTGCAAGAAGAGACGCGCTAGAGGCTTGGCCTTAGTGCACATGGAAGAGAATGAAAGCTGAGAGAAAGGTGTTCCTCAGGCAGTTAGAGGAAGATGCAGAAACTAAGAGGAACCTGTCAAAGCAGATTTCAACACTCCAGGCTCAGGTCTCAGGTATGGGGAAGAAAATGGAGAAGAATACTGCATGCTTAGATTCTGTTGAAGGGCAGAAGAAAGAAATTCAAAGAGAGTTAGAAGCTACAAATCAACGGTATAAAGAAAAAGCAGCTGCGTATGATAAACTTAAGAAGTTTAAAACAAGTCTTCAATAGGAATTAGAAGATGTTACTGTGGAGATTGGTTATCAATGGCAGATTGTGTCCACACTGGAGAAGAAACATAAGTTGTGTGAACAGGAGGTTACTGAAAAGAAAATCAGGTCTGCGAGATATGCCAGTGAACATGAGCCGACTGAACAAAGGGCTCATGAGAAAGAGACTGAAGTGCTAACTTTGACACCCACTCTGAAAGGGATGTCAGAGGAAAAGGCACTGTTTCAAAAATTCACCAAGAATTCAAGCGCAAAGATGAAACTCGGGAAATTAAATAGTCTTGTTGTTGACAGGAAGGTTCAGAGACTAGAGAGATCTAGGGCCCAGTTCAGACAAATAAAAGAAAAGAAGATCCTGTTGAAGAATCTTAAAAATTAGATACAAATTGTGAAAGTCTTGAGGGAATAAATTGCCTCTGTAAACAAGAGTAAAGTCATTGAGAAAATAAGAGCTGAGCAACAGATGGAGGCTGAACGATCCTCTGAGGTAGAAGATACCAAAGTGGAGGAACATTAAGTCCAACAGAAAATAGGGGTATGGATGCTAGCTCTAAAGACCAACTCATTTGTGAACTGAAAGCTACCAAGGAAAAGTTAGGTTCAGACTTTATAAGTACTCAGAAAAGAGGAAAATGAAAGAAAAAGCAGTTAAAAAGAGAGACCCCAGAACCTGGAGTTTTGACCCCGGATAAGGCAAAAGTTGTGATAAGGCCTTTATAGGCGAGGAGGGGGGATATGTAGAAGTGCAGTACATAAAATGGCCCGCAGAGGCTGCTAGACAGGCATTCTGAATGCAGAAACCAGAGGGTTAACACTCTGGGTGTGGAAGGAGGTGGATAAAAGGATTAGTTCCCATCACACTCAGGGGAAGTTATGGCTCAGTGGAGCTAGAAGGGTTGATAGCCTGGAGTCCAGGATAGACCAGTGAGGTCTGCAGTGGACCAGTTCTGGGTACCGTCATGCTGTCTGTCAGACGAGAACGCCCTTTAGACACCCCGGGAGAGGTTAGTGATTGGGACCCTATGGGTTGTGTACCCTGAACATCGAATAAACCCCCTTGCCACAACACAGTGTGGTATACATATTAACTCACGTTTAATTTTCAAAAAATTGCTATTAAAATCATCATCATTCTTTTGAGTTATTCCAAGGAATCCCCAATGTGCTTTCCCACCCAAAATAAATTAGAGCTCGGGAGTATGTGGGTGACAGGGAAATTGGATTGGATAGGGTTAAGACTTTGTAAACCAAGAGACTGTAGCTTCTGGCCCGTATACTTTTGTATTGTGGCTTCTGTTCCTAACTGAACAGCCACAATGCTCTGCTGGCACCATGGCATGACAGATAACACCAGCACCTGTCGCACCTCAGCGACTTACAGTGGGGTTTGTCAGATTGCAACAAGGCACCAGTTATTATAAGAGGAAAAACAGCATTGCATTTTTGCCCATTACATATTTTAAATCAACACAGATGTGAGCAGAATCTAAATACAGTCTATCAAGCATAGTTAGGGCTCACTCACACAGGCGTATGCGTCCCGCGTATATTTGACGTGCATAACTTGAGGTGCTTTAACCCTTTCCAATCCACTTTGTATCCAGATTTTCCTAGGGGGCTTACTCGTTATACAACGTCGCTATATGCTGGCTAAAAAGCCAGTACTGCATGAGGTGACATATTGGATAGGCTCCGACAGCAGAGAGGCTGGCAATATACAGTAAGAGAACCCCGACGGACATCTTCCAACATCGGAGCTGTACAGCCTTAAATCATAATGTCTTCACAGGTCAGACAGTGGATTGGAAAGGGTTAAAAGCCATTGATTTATTTCTATTGGGCTGCTCACATCTGCGCTTTTTCATGCACGCATAACGCACATGAAAAAAATGCAGTTTGTCCTATTTTGGTGCATCTGAGTAATATGCACCAATATAGGCTATGGAGATTTAATATATGCAGCATATATACATGTACATGTGTATTTGTTGTCTGTTGTGTATTTTACGTGCATGACAAATCCGAATGTACTATGCGGGACACATACGCCCATGTGAGTGAGACCTTAGAAGTTCTCCCACTGTGACTGCCTGCCAGGAAAAACAGAGAGGTTGATGGGAGGATCCTTTGTGTGATCAGGGGTTACAGAAATTAATCTCATGCGAAATTACATAAAATATCAGATAGTTAATTCCTGTCTGAGAAATCGAAGACGAGCTGTCTGGAATGGAAACATTTGAACTTACAAGACAAAGATTACACAGTTACCACTTATCAGGATTCAGTAGCACAATTCCCATTTTTGGCTGATTGTATGTAATCTCAGAATAATGGATTCTGCATTTCTTCTGTTATTACTATAGGGACCATTAAACCGTACTCGCGTCTGCAGACTCCATCATCTTCTGAAACACGTCGCATATAACCGTATGTGCCGTCTTTCCATTTACTTCTTTAATAGTGTTGTCTGGAGATGCAAAACAAACAGTCTTCACAACCATTCCATGTATTTGATAAGGGTGGCATTTACTAACCAGGTTGCCTTTCTGTGGTTGCCGGACGGCTATCAGTTGTCCTACATTGGGTGGGGGTCGAATTGATGGAGGGCGGTGGAGCCATAACACTGCAACATTACAAAGCGCATAGGTTTTCTGTTAGGCATGTTAGTTTTATCTACTGAGGTTGTCCATTTATGGGCTGTGAACTGACAATGTTCTAATAAATGGTGATATTGTGCTGCATAGTCACTGACTGACTCTAAGTGAATGAGGATTAGTTAAAGAGTAGCTATAATTTAGTTTAAACTTTTTATATGTTAAGGAGACATTTCAAAATGTTTTGATCAGTGGGGGTTTGGGTGCTGAAAACCCTACTAAAATGAAGGGGCAGAAATGCCCGGTGTTGTGCCCGTTGCGATCATTACTCTTCAGCCGAAGACTCATAAAAGCTTATAGCCATCTCCTATAGATTTCTAGGAGCCTGTCTCCAGCTCCCAAGAACAGCCAAAGAGTAACAAACGCAACTAAACGGGCACAACACTTGGGTGAGTATTTCTGCCCTTCCATTTTAGAGATCAATGGGGGTCTTCCACTGATCAAAACTTTTGACATGTCTCCTAGAGATTTCAAAAGTTTTACAGAAGTGTAGTTACTTTTTTAAAGGCAAAGTCAAGTAAGCTTTGTTAATCTTCTCAATATGTTCTAGGTTTATAAATATAGAACCACAATTCCTAGTAGGTTATCAGAAGGGAAAACTAAAGTCTTGCAATTTGAAGCAGGCTATTGACAGGCAACCTTTATTTGCACATCATTGACGGATCCAGCTAATGGCCCATTTAGACACAATGATTATCGCTCAAAATTTGCTCAAAAGCCGTCTTTTGAGCGATAATCGTTGTGCGTAAATGTGCCCATCTTTCACTCTTCTGCCGAATAATGAATTTCAGTTTGGAATGAAATCCATCGTTTGACAGAACAGCTGATAAGACGGACCGCACGCTGTGTTCTGCCCAGGGAGCGCTGATAACATTGTCTCAGCTGTCAGCCAGGGGGCAGAACAAAGAGAATTTATTCTGAGAACAGTGGGTGGTCTGTTCTTTGAATACAGCTCACACGCTACTAATTGGTACTAATAGGCATTAGCACCAAGTAGTAGTTTATGCAAAATGATAGCTCAAAACTCATCTTTTGAGCGATCACCTTTGTGTGTAAATGCACCTTAAGGGCTCAGTCACAGGGGCGCTGATCCGCCCGTGTTTCTGCAGGATAAGACCGCTGCACTGCAGGTGCGGACGACTCTCCGCACCGGCTGGAAGAAAGAACACATGGCCGGCAATGGAGCCGGTCATGCAGAGAGTTGTCCACACGCGGTGTGGCCGTCTTATTGTGCAGAAACACGGCCGGATCGGTGCCCATGTGACTGAGCCCTTAGTTTGGTGAGATCTGCAGAACACCTAATGACTACAGTGGTAGCCCATACACCTTCCATAGCTGTTGGATAGCTACTTCTCCTGACTCCTTCATACACATGGACGCTCAGTTTTTCAGAGTGTTCAAAGGAGTGCTATCTGGCAAACTATTTTTTTTAAAATCTCTCCATACAGAACTAATGGAAACTTAATTCTAATTCCCTATTGTATGTATCACTTCATATTTTAAGTACATGTTTTGCTACTTTTACTATTGTGCACAAATAGTTTTTTTTTTGTGCTGGATATTTTATAGTGAATACATTTTGTTACATTTTCCGTTTTCTTATCATTGCTGCTTATTGGGCTGTGATGAACTCAGGAAAACGAATGTGAGAGAGGATTAAAAATGACAGGTTGCATTTATCATTACCTCTCTACAGAATCGCCACCAAAAGATGCCTAAAATACAAAAAAATAATTTCTATCACTTTACATTATACATTCATATCACAACTTTGTAAGACTGATTTGACACCATTTACAACACTAATTAACACCATTCTGTATGCTGTCAGCAGGTTTGCTGTTAAATCACTCCTATAGATAAAGAAAGCATTTCCTATTATAGCACTGTATTATCCTTCAATCTGGCTCCAAGTATAAGAAAATAAAGGACGAAGACATAACCCGCAGAAAAAGAAGCCAAATATGCATTACCTGATACTGCACATCCCCCATCTGGCTATCTGCATCCTACTAGGGGATATGGTGATTGGGCCTGCCTTGCAGTATCAGGTGATGCACATTTGGCTTCTTTTTCTGTGCATTTTTTCTCTCACCTCTGTGATTTTATTTAGCTTTTTGTGAGATAGCGTAGGTTCTGACGAACACGTAGTGGCCTTGCCACGGCCTGTCAGCTTACGTGTTTTGGCCAAAATGCAAACTAACACCCACATTTATCAGTGCTTTTTTTGCATGCAATGGGCTATAGATGCTAGTAGAGCCCAGAATGTCCTGCCAGTGTGGCGCGCTGTGGTGATACAGGGCAATCCACTGCTTTGCCAGTAGGGGTTGTGTTCCTGTATAGTGTGGCACACTTATCTATGGCTGGCATCCTTGGTATCAGTTCACATGTGCAGACTATGTTGTCTGCAGTCACCCCTTCCCCAATCTTGGGTTGAGCTGAGTGGCTGCATATTAGTCTGCACTGAACATTTACCTTATATTACAATCTGGCTGTCTGCAGATGCGGATTGGGCCTGCACTATCAGGTGATGCATATTTGGCTTCTTTTTCTGTGAGTTATAACTTTAAAGCTAGATTCAAATGCATGCCTGATATGTATCCAACTGTATATCTCTACAACTACATACAAGAGGTGGACAAAAATATAGAAACACCATATGAAATGCATGGAATTTAATCATTAGCACTGAGCTATCCTTTTGATCCCTATTTGGCTGAGAGCTTTTCCAACAAATTTGTGTTTACTGCACCTCTTGCCCTGCTCTGGGTGGTTTTGGGAAGCAGCTGAGTGGCACAAACCCCTGACCAATGAAACCTTGTTGCTCGGGTAGATTGTGAGTTCTGCACGGCAACATCTGTGTCATATTACCTCCACTTAAGTAAGTCATATTTCAATAAGACATGTAAAGACCGATCTTAAGTGTTTCCATATTTTTGTCCACCTCCTGTATGTGTGCCATGTAGTTGTACAGTTGTATTGAAAAACATAGTTAACTGCACTTTTTAATAGACTTAAAATGCAATACTGACATCATGTATACTGACCTAACGTATGGCAAAATGACATTCTTTTGGCATGCTGTGCTCATAGACTTTCATTAGCCAATTAGATGTATGCATCAGAATGATTTAGCATGAATCTACCCTTAGACTTGTATGATGATTTTTGCTGAACTTTCAATTGCTAATTAAAGGGCTTGTCTGAGTTTTCTTTAAAAATTCCTGCACTTCGTGGCCAAAGATAATAAAAGTCAATATACTGAGCACTCTTGGCTTTCCGCACGTCCAGGTCCGCAGCTCCGTTCTGGCTGCCAGGTCTGTGTTAACAGGCTGCAGCCAGCCTGTATACAGAGTTTAAGTGCTGAGGTCAAAGATTGGCTGAAGTAGCCTGTAAAAACACAGACCTAGCGTCCAGAATAGAGCAGTGGTGCTGGACATGCAGGGAGCCAGGAGAGATGCGTACATTCATTGCATAATGAAAAAAGTTTGGTACCGTGTTAGCCAGTAGAGCAAAATGTGATATGAGAAATCTTTAGCACAGATAACACTGCTAGCCTGGTGACCCCCCCCCCCCCCCAACACTAATTCAGGAACCATAAAACTTTCACTCCCTTATCAGTGACTGTTTAAAGATGTTTGTATTTATGTGGTACTATTCCTTTAAGTGCAAATTAATCACATCCATGTCTGTGCCTTGCCATGAGTATGTGTGTATAAATATGCATGCCTCTTCGAATCTATTTCATTTAAGCCTAAAGCAGAACCCTGCGTTGGTTCGGAAATTCGAACTAACATCATGGATTTTTGTTAGCCACTAAAAGGTATCATATCTACAAGATTACTTGGTTTCTCTTTTTGGGAACAATCACACTTTATTATTTTTGGTCATGGAGAGCAGGGATGAAAAAAAAACCAACAACTTTGAAAACCCCTTTAACCCCTTAGTGACGGCACTATCGTAAAACTACGTTCTGCTGTTGCAGGACGTGTATGGAGGGAGGTAGCGCCGCTATCTCCGTCCATACAGCGCGGGCGTTAGCTGTTTATTACAGCTGACACCCGCGGGCAATAGCTATTAACCCTTTAAATGCCGCTGTCAATTCTGACAGCGGCATTTAAATCCCCCGAACGCTGTTTGGGGGTCCCGCACGGCCCCCCGCGGAGAGATCGGGGGAGCCATGCAGGTGTCATGGCAGCCGGGGGCCTAATGAATGGCCCCAGGGCTGCCTTAGCAGACTGCCTATGAAGCCATCCACACAGGGTGGCTTGATAGACTGCCTGTAAAAAAGCAGTATGACGTAATGCTATAGCATTAAAGCAGGAGCGATCAAAGCATTGCATGACTTCAAAGTAAAGTAAGAAAAAAGATCAATAAAGTTTTTTAAATTGTAAAAAAAAAAAGTTGTAAAAGTTTAAATCACCCCCTTTTGCCATATCAATTATTAAAAAATGTAAATCATAAAGTAAAAATAGGTATTTGGTATCGCCGCGTCCATAAAAGTCTGATCTATGAAAGTAGTGCATTATTTTTCCTGCACGGTGAACGTCGTCCGAAAAAAAAAATAAAGAACGCCAGAATTACACTTTTTTAGTTACCCTGTCTTCCAGAAAAAATGCAATGAAAAGCGATCAAAAAGTTGTATGTATTCCAAATTGATACTATCGGAAACTACAGGACATCGCACAAAAATTGAGCCCTTGCACAACTACATCGACAAAAAATTAAAAAAGTTATTGCGCGCACAAAATGACTGCAGAAAATAATTGAAAAAAATTAAATATCTTAAAAAAAAATACAAGTACTACAGCAAAAAAAAAAAACTATATAAGTTTGGTATCGTAGTAATCATACTGACCCATAGAATAAAAATATCAGGTCGTTTTTGTTGCAGTTTGTGCGCCGTAGAAACAGGACGCACCGAAAGATGGTGGAATGTCGTTTTTATTTCCATTTCTCTCCGCTAAGAATTTTTTAAAAGTTTTTCAGTAAATTATATGGTACAATAAATAGTGCCTTTGAAAAATACAACTTGTCCCGCAAAAAACAAGCCCTCATACAGCGACGTCGATGAATAAGTAAAGGAGCTACGATTTTTTAAAAGGGAGTAGGAAAAAACAAAAATGGAAAAAAGCAAAAAGGGGTTAACGGGATTTTGTCATGTAGATGTATTTTAATTAACAAGTTTATCCATAATACGGAGCAGCATCATAATCTACATTACATTGCACAATACAGTAACATAGAGTGAATGAAGAAGGTGCAGGTCATCTAATAGTTTAAATTGACCTTGATTCTTTAGGATTCTTTTAGACGAGCTGATTCTCATTTAAATGAGTGTGTGAAGTCACCACTAGCTCGTTCGCCCCCGTGCAGCCTGTTTAGACTGGCAAATGCATCATTGGCTCGTTCAAATGAGAATCATCCAGAATCGTTAAGTCCTTGAATAAGGGACTGAGCGATTGCTGTTTAAACTGAGCGATAAGCGAATAAGCCAACAATGGCTTTTACGCCTTCATTAAATAAACAGAGAACGAGAAGCAAACAATTCTCATTGGCTCGTGTTTAGACCGACCGATTTGTTCATTTTGGCTCATTTGAACAATTTGTTGAATTCTCGTTCTGTCTAGAAGCACCCTTAGACTTTGTGATTATTGCTATGCTTCAACCACTCTATGTTGATCATTTACACCTTGAGATTATCATTGTAATCCAATATTCTTGAACACGCTGTTATGTCTAAATGGATTAGTTCCAATTAGAAATCTACTTAAACGAGCAACAATCAGATCTTCTGGAAAGCATACTGCCAGGTAGGGAAACGTCTTATATGTCTAGAGACAAATCTGAAGTCTTCGGTGGTGTGGGTCTGGACCCTATAACCACACTGTTCTTTAGCCCGGAGCTTCTAATCCCATCATAGAAGACTTCTGGAAGTTTTCTAGAACTGGAGGTACATGTTAATACTTTTTTCATCTTTAGTGATTAAAGGAGATGTCCCGCGCCGAAACGGGTTTTTTTTTTTTTAAACCCCCCCCCCGTTCGGCGCGAGACAACCCCGATGCAGGGGTTAAAAAAACCACCCGCACAGCGCTTACCTGAATCCCGGCGGTCCGGTGACTTCAATACTTACCGCTGAAGATGGCCGCCGGGATCCTCCGTCTTCGTGGACCGCAGCTCTTCTGTGCGGTCCACTGCCGATTCCAGCCTCCTGATTGGCTGGAATCGGCACGTGACGGGGCGGAGCTACACGGAGCCGCTCTCTGGCACGAGCGGCTCCATAGAAGACTGCTGAAGACCCGGACTGTGCAAGCGCGGCTAATTTGGCCATCGGAGGCCAAAAATTGGTCGGCTCCATGGGAACGAGGACGCTAGCAACGGAGCAGGTAAGTAAAAAACTTTTTATAACTTCTGTATGGCTCATAATTAATGCACAATGTACATTACAAAGTGCATTATTATGGCCATACAGAAGTGTATAGACCCACTTGCTGCCTCGGGACAACCCCTTTAATGCAGACCACATGGAGTCCCATGCCGCTCAACATACACACCATAGAGCCATATGGGACTCAGTGACCCACAGTATAATGGCCCATACATATGGCATTGGATGTGGCATGCAACAGTTTTTTTTTCTTTGGAACCTTACAGAAAAATAGGACTGTATGACTTTGTATGAACTCGGAGACATACAAAGGTACAGTGAAGCCCCCATTACTTCGTATATTGGGGATAGGGTATAGCTTTACCTTATAAATGGTTTGGGTTCGCCTGAGCTAGGCGTGGGTCATGTAGGAGTAGAGTTTTCAAGTTTTGCTTAGCGGATGGAACCCCATAAATTTCTCTTGCTGTTTTATTACAGCCTAACCAAAACGGAGCTGTAATATGGCCATATACGCACTGCGTTAGTTTCACAAATGTGTGCATGTATGCCCCTTTCATCCCAACAATGCAAAATGTTGAAGTGTTTGTTAGATCAGAGCACATCTTAGAAGTTTTAAAGTTACCACAACGTTTTCTTCGGAATTGACAGATAAGAATGACCAGTCTGTGTTTTACAATCCATTGTGTTTGGAATAGCGAACGAATACTGTATTGGAATTAAACTTTTTATATGGCAGAGATTGGTCTAATAATGAATGAGCAACAGGATAAGGATTCAGATTGGATAAGGTACAAGTATACTACCTGGTCATCACTTCAATGGGTTGTCCAGCTGAAATCTATTGGTGACCTATCTTCAGGATAGTCATTAGTAGTAGATCGTTAGGGGTCAATACTTGGGACCCCCATGATCAGCTGTTTGTCGGGTTGGCACGCCTATGCACTGTGCTGATTTCAGCAGGAAGCACACAGTCCTATCAGTGACCAGACTTGGTATTCAGCAGTGGCAAGACTTGGTAAGTTGAAATGAATGGAAACTTGGCCTGCAAAACCAAGCCTGACCACTGCAGGAAGAACAGAGTTGTCTGCGACCTGCAGAAATCAGCTCAGCGCATGAGCGTTGCAGCCCGGTGAACAGCTAATTAGCGGGTGTCCTGAGTAAAGGACCACCGCTGATCAACTACTGATGACCTGTTGTGAGGATAGGCCATAAAAAGTTTACAACTGGACAAGCCCTTTAAATAAAAAGTGTTGCGACAGACAGGATTTTGCCAACAGCTTGATAAGGTCAATGGGGGCAGGGGATTTTGGGAATACATTGTCTGTTATATTGGACTATGTACAGGATAGTATAATGCTGTACTGTACAGTATGTCCAGCCTGCATTTGTTGTGCAATGGACCCTATCCATGAGCTTGCAACTTAGACATTACCTACATCTTGTAATAACAGAAACACTGCGGCAAAATAAGGCAGAAAATCTTCTTTTCTGTTTCATTAAATTTAGAGTAGTGGAAAATGAGATAAATATTGATCTTTACCCTCCTTTGCTGTAGCCGCCTGATCTCTCCTTGTAATTCATTTATTTGCTGCGCCGCCCTTTTCTCTATTTCGTAGCTGTGCTGTTGTTCCTGGTTTAAAACATAACAAATAACTGATGCAAATGATTCATGTATAATGTTCTCTTATGATACAATAGCTTATAGGACAATTAGAATATTTTCCCATTACACATATAACATAAATATGTAACCATATATCATATGTGTATTGATCATTGCTTAAGCACAAATTCATGCAGCTCATATACTGATAACTAGAAAATACATAATACCATGGTGGCCACACAGCTCTACTACATGCATGTCACACACACAGCTCTGCTACATGCACATCACACAGCACTGCTACATGTACATCACATACAGCTCTGCTTCATACATTCTTCATACAATAGGGATCAAAAGCAGCACAGCAGAGTCCTGCATACATTGATCACCCCCTGGTCATGTGTTCCCAGACTCCTCCCACACAAGTGACTGATCACATGACGATAACATCATCACAGGTTCTGTAAGCACATGGCTGCTGTAGGTGTTCATTAGTATTCCATCCCCTATAAACCTCCACGGCCTCAGTTGCTATGGAATATGAACAAACACCTAGCCTGACAGTAGCTGTGTGCTTACTGAACCTGTGATGACGTCACCATCATGTGATCAGGGGCAGAGCATGTACCTCACTCGGGATGAAGAACCTGTGATGACGTCACCATCATGGGATTAGGGGCAAATCATGTCACTCACTCAGGATGAAGGAGCTGTGATGATGCCACCGTCATGTGATCAGAGGCGGAGAGTGTAACTCACTCATGTACAGACGGATGAACAGGTGGTCTTTATTATTTTGATTAGGATGTGGTCATGCCATGTTAAGGTACCTTTTCATAAGGCAATTATTACTCGAATAATCACTGGAAACAGCAATTTGGGCTATAGCTATACCATATACACACCGGACCCAACAGGGCACTGAAAGAGATATTGCTCACTTGGTGGATTTGCATGGTTTTTAGTTCACCTAAAAACCAAGTGACTAGTGGCCCATGTAAACAGGAGTCGTTCTTTTAACAACAACTACCTGTTTGAAGTGAATGGAGGTGGGCGGACTGAAGGCGCACTTCGCCTTTAATCTCTGAACAACTATTGTGCCTGGCTGTTGCCTTATGTAGAGGTATGTTTGGTTATAAAGTGACCACTTGCACTGCCTCTTGCATTAAATAGCCCCTGTAGATATCTAGCAATTTAGCTCATAATTAGATTAGTGCAATCAACTGTCTATTCTTTTGTCATATTGAGCTACAAAGAGGAAAGTTATAATATTATAAAACCAACTTTTTATATTCTCACAATATGTAATAATGGGACAATCCATACAAACCCTGTGTAGCCAGCTTGTGCAAGTGACCCTCCATCATGGACAAACCAAGATAGTCACACCAATTCACTGAGTACATGATGCACACTGTACTTTGGTAGTGCATCAGTATTCTAAGATATTGCATGCTACTTTGATTGGCATTCCGCTCATGTGAGAATTGCTGGCCAATTAGAGCAGAATGTAGTGTCTTAGACTACAATCTATCTTGGTTTGTCCAGGACCCAGGGGCATAACTATAGGGGATACAGGGGATGCGGTTGCACCCAGGCCCATGAGCCTTAGGGGGCCCATAAGGCCTCTCTTCTCCATAAAGGGAGCCCAGTATTATGAATAAAGCATTGGGTGCCCTGTTATAGGTTTTGCATTGGGGCCCAAAAGCTTCAAGCAACACCTTTGCCATGACCAGAGGGTAGTTTTAACCAGCTGGTTACACAGGAGTGCTAATTAGGTAAAAAAAAGTGTATAATCACTCTCTGTAGTACATTAGCCATAGACATACGATACTGTGCTATTACTTTTGGACTTGGTGCCTCCTGCAAGCATACATTTATGATCTTCAATTGTGTTAACAGTAAACACTCTTCAGACAGTGACATAACACTTCTGTATCCAGCGAGTATGACTAAACAGCAGGACTCTATTAGGAATTGGAGAGAAAACACTGATCTATTTTGTATATTAGTTGTCCAATCCATTTGGTTCTGTTTTAAAAGAAGAAGCGTAATGTATCAGGAATGTATGAGAAAGAATACTCCATTGTCCTATTAATTGAATTAATGAATTAATGCATACTAAAAAGTGAGAGTAGTACTGAAGGAGAAACTGCAAAAGTGTAGAAGGAGATCTTCTAAAGGCTCATATATATGATCCACGTGGTACTGATCTGTAATACATTGCCTATATAATTCTGTAGGCCCATACTGTACCTCTGGGTGCCATAGATTTTACATAGATGTAAACACAATGTTTTATTTCTTGTGGATTCAGTTAGAATTGGCATATATAGTATAGATCTACTCTTCCCTACCTACAGAGGCGTAACTATTGGGGATACAAATGGTGCGGTTACAGCCTTAGGGCTCCCATAAGGTGTCTATGCTCCATATGGGGAGACTAGTACTATAAATGTATCATTATAGTTGGATGCCTTGTGTAGGGGTGCACTGCAAAGAGTGGCCTGTAGGAGGCAACAGACAGTCAGTCTGGTGCCTGAGACAAGAGGAAAAACACCCCATAGGTATGGTATGGAATGAAGCTGTATGTCACAGAGGTTGTTAGCTTCTGTGATGTAGATCGGTCCAATATTACTCCAGGCCAGATCTTCCACCTGAACCAGCAAGCTATGTAAAGGTACAGGTGGAACTAAGGAGGAGGTTTGTGTGTCTGGGAGAACCAGACTTGTGTTGTGACCAGACTTCTGGTTAACCTGACTCCTGTTGTAAACAGAGAGAGATGCTGTGACCAGGCGGAGAGCTCCGTTGTTCCGGCGGGACGCTTGGGAGCTCTGGCCCTGGGATTGAGGTCTGGAGAGAGACCTGGACGTGCAAAAAGACTGTTCGTGTGCCTCAGGAAGGTTGGGGTGAAGCCTTCCTGAGGGAAAACAGAGTGAGTCCTGAAGACAACTGTATGAAGCTGCCCTGGAGAGTGGATGAGAACCACAGTTAGACTGTTTATTGAAACTAATGAAAAAGGACTTTTAAGTTGATTTACTTGTATAAAGTGCTGTGCTGAAGCAAGCTGATATTGCTCCTCCTGTGGACTGCGGAGGGTTAAATTGAAAGGACTTTTGCAAACTTTATCATTTCTTTGGAGACCCAGTCGTTTATGTTCTGCTAAAACTTATAAGAATAAACTAACAAAGAAGTAAAAGTGACCATTAGGCGTACTCATTAACCTCCGTGCTGCTACACTTGCTACAGATTTTGCATTCGGGCCCAGCAGCTCCTAGTGACGCTATCTGACTACAAACAGTACTAACAGAGGCACCGTATGGCAGCACATGCAAGGCCTATGAGTTCTTGAGCCCTTAAATTAATAAGCTGGTCATAAACAGGCAGATAGCTTACTGATTGAGGGTATGGTGGGCATTGACACATCTGCTTGCCTAATGATAACATTGCTTTGCCGAGTGATACACGTCATTATTCTATTTTCTGTGCCAAAAACGATATTCAGGCAGAATGCGGGACGGACCGGTAGGTTTTAATATGTCAAACAGAGACCGCTTTGGTCAGCTACACTTTTCTCTCCTTCCAGAATGATGTAAAGCAACAGAAACCATGTCAAATGAAGAACAAAGTGATCTCCGGTGACACATTATAGCCTCTGGTTCCATTCAACACCCTTTTTGATGATTAAAAGGAATTCTGAGACGGAAACCCCTAGTGTACAGAAAAACGCTGTGTGACAAGAGTCTTAGCTGTAACCCAGTTTTAGCCTGTCATAGAACAAGAAGGTTTATTCCAAGGCAATTTGAAGGCGAATAACTTAGTTCATCCAAAAGCTTCAAATTCAGAAAAAAATATGTTGTAATTGCACACATTTCAGTTTTGTCTTCCAAACCTGCTTAAGATGATTTTCAAGAGCAGCTTTATCCTCTTCATATTTTCTTCTAGTTTCTGCCAGAATTCGATTGAGTCTTTCTTCCTGTTGCCTATATTACACATACCATATGCACAAAAAGGTTAGTTCAAAATTAGTTCAAGTGCTCAGTTTTCTCTGGTACTCCCATTGAAATGAATGGGCCGATGGTTCACATGCTCAACCGCCACTCTATTCATCCAGGGAACTTTGGGACTCCTGTTCCCTGGATGTATGAGGCAGTCGAACCTCATCGATCAGCTAGTAATCTCCTATGCTATCGATAGGGGATAAATGGTTTTCGTGGGACAGCCAATTAAATCTGAAAATTACATTTCTAATATCACATATGTAATGTAATTTTATGTAAAATCTGTTTTATAAAATATATTTGTGAAATTATAGTTTTTATCGCATCCATGTTATACAGAATAAGGATTTTATGTAAATATATTTGTAAGAAAGTGCATTTTTCACCTCTTTTGCTCTTCTTCTTGCTGACGTCGCTTCTGTTCTTCTCTCCGTTCTTTTTCAGCCATCTGCATTTTTAAGTTTTCCCGTTCTTCTCTGCCATTATACAAATAGTGAGAGACATTAAGTCAACAGCGCTGACATTTATATGACTAATAGGAAGACTTATGGTGCATTCTCCTTGTCCTTTGCCTGAGATATTATTGTGTCTCCTGATAACACGTCTGAAGATCATGTTATTTTCAGCTCTTATGGCTTTTTTTTGTATCAAGCTCATTCTAATGGAAACATTTAATCTTACAGAGAGGATTTCATTTGTTTGAAACTTAATTTTAAAAATGTACCTTGCTTGTCTTCTATCTTGTGGTCTTGTTCTTGGGTACGTTGTCATTTTGGTAACGTAACTCCAATGTGGCGTAGCTTAAAAATACAAATGCCATCATATTAGAAGTTATTTTAGAAAATTTCAAAATGTCAGCTGAAAAGTTTTAGCCATTAGTGAGTAGCCCATAGTATAATTTTGTTAGCCTATTTTCTTCCAATGTGCCCTAATATACTTTTTTTTAAAAATAGTCCTGCTTATGTCCACCATCATAATTGAAAAAAATTACTGTCCGCAGGAGTACCTCTGCTGAACACATGCCCCATGATACCTTGCCCACTTGGCACAGATAGAGATGTGGCCAGGTCATAAGTTTCAAAAGCTCTAGTTAAATAAATTGGGATCAAGATATTGGAGAGCCACAGAGGTTCACAGGAGAGGCTGCAGACTGTGCATGTGCAGCAGCAGATATGGGTCGGGAAGGGTATCGCTTCTCCTCACTCGCCTTCTGAGTGAGGAGTCTTATAAGGCCATTCATGCTCCGAAAAATATGCAAATCGGGCAGATGGAACAATACCTCTACAGTGCCACCTATTGGAAGGCAGCATTCCTGCAAGTCAATGTCAGACTCTTTAGACAAGCCTTATAACAATGACTGGGAATTGAAAACCAAGACAGAATTCCATACACAGGCAGCTGTTTTGGAGTTTTAGCCTCTCAAAGGGGACAACCTCACTACTTGCACAAAGCCAGGTCCAGAGTCAGAGGGGAACAAGAGTACACAAACCGGGGACAAACAGTAACTAGCAATAAATAAAAGATGGGAATACACTGAAGACAGGAGCCAGACAACAGCAGGTAAACTGAGACAGATGCAGCAAAGGAATTCTTCATCCCTGCGGGGAATAAAGAATTCCCTACCACAGCTGTCACAGATGACAACTGCGGTAGAGGATCCAGCTGCTGGCACCCCCCACAGATGTGACAGATGCAGCAGGGAATTCTTTATTCCCAGCGGGGATTAAGAAAACATCTGCCGCATGTGGCAGATGTGTTCTTCATCCTCGCGGGGGACATGGCATTGGCGGACAGGTAAGTATATTTTTATATATTTATTTTTACAGTAAAATTCTTGTTTTTCAGGGAACGGCTTATATGTAAGCCACGGCTCCATTGAAGACAATGCGTGCATTCCCTATGGTGCATGCATGTCCTATCTTTGCAGGCGCACGCCTGTAAAACATGGATATGTGAACACACCATAGGGAATGCATTGGTTCTAATAGACGCATGTTTTTGTGCGCGCGTATGCACGCACAAAAACACGCTCGTGTGAAGCCACCCTTTACCAGGATATCTTTCACAGACCTTGAGTTGGATCATGAACTGGAAACTGATTCCGGCCTCCCTTGTTCAACGAAGTGTAGAGATCTTGATAAAAGTGCTTGTTTATTACAGTCTGGAATTCCGGAACAGATAAAGTCACCCCTGCTGTCTTTAGTACATCTTGCATGTCGCTTTGCTAAAGGAAGAGAAACACAGTATTAAAATTCTCATGAATATTTTCCTACAGATTTGACCTCACAGATATAATCTAAGACAATAGACCTGGGGACTGACGGCATATATGGCTATTCATACATATCAATATTATTCAATACTTACTGTGGTTGAGCCACTGAGATGTCTTTGGAGTAATATGAGGAATGCTAAACCAAAAGCTGGTAGACAGTTAAACTCTGGCTCATCGAGTCCCAAGATATACTGATCCCACATGTAGAGCAATGTAGTTATATTCAGATAGCCTGCAGCATGAGATGATATCAATGTCTTAATAATGAACAGTGGGTAAACCCGTCATCCATCGGCAACAGAAAATACATAATATAATGAAACTTAACTAAGGCTACATTCACATGGCGTCTTCACCTCCATTCTGGGGTTGTGTTTCAGGGCTAGTTGACTACACTATTCTGTCCAGCCAAAATGCTGGAACTGAATGGAAAGTTGTTGAAGTGGAGAACAAAGTTTACAGCTTTGATCTCTGTTTTACGAATAGCAGTCTATGGAGCTCCCCAAGGTTCAATCTGGATGACATTTTCAGCGATCCAGATGGTGTACCTGAACTGGGGTAAAGACTAGAGATGAGCGAGCACCAAAATGCTCGGGTGCTCGTTACTCGAGACGAACTTTTCGCGATGCTCGAGGGTTCGTTTCGAGTAACGAACCCCATTGAAGTCAATGGGCGACCCGAGCATTTTTGTATATCGCCGATGCTCGCTAAGGTTTTCGTTTGTGAAAATCTGGGCAATTCAAGAAAGTGATGGGAACGACACAGCAACGGATAGGGCAGGCGAGGGGCTACATGTTGGGCTGCATCTCAAGTTCCCAGGTCCCACTATTAAGCCACAATAGCGGCAAGAGTGGGCCCCCCCCAACAACTTTTACTTCTGAAAAGCCCTCATTAGCAATGGATACCTTAGCTAAGCACCACACTACCTCCAACAAAGCACAATCACTGCCTGCATGACACTCCGCTGCCACTTCTCCTGGGTTACATGCTGCCCAACCCCCCCTGCACGACCCAGTGTCCACAGCGCACACCAAATTGTCCCTGCGCAGCCTTCAGCTGCCCTCATGCCATGCCACACTCATGTCTATTTATAAGTGCGTCTGCCAGAGGAACCGCAGGCACACACTGCAGAGGGTTGGCACGGCTAGGCAGCGACCCTCTTTAAAAGGGGCGGGGCGATAGCCCACAATGCTGTACAGAAGCAATGAGAAATCCAATCCTGTGCCACCTCCATCTGGAGCTGCACACGTGGGCATAGCAATGGGGAACCTATGTGCCACACACTATTCATTCTGTCAAGGTGTCTGCATGCCCCAGTCAGAACGCGTTTTTTTATAACTAGTCACAGGCAGGTACAACTGGGAATCCCCAACTCCGCAATGGGAATTCCGTGTGCACCCACAGCATGGGTGGCTCCCTGAAACCCACCCGCTGTACATAAATATATCCCATTGCAGTGCCCTGGAAAGCAGAGCTAACGTCAGATGAAATGCAGGTGGGCTTCGGCCCACACTGCATGCCCCAGTCAGACTGGGGTTCTTTAGAAGTGGACACAGATGCATTTAAAACTCCCTGTGGACCCACAGCATGGGTGGCTCCCTGGAACCCACCGGCGGTACATAAAAATATCCCATTGCATTGCCCATCACAGCTGAGGTAATATAATGTCATGTTTAATGCAGGTGGGCTTCGGCCCACACTGCATGCCCCAGTCAGACTGGGGTTCTTTAGAAGTGGACACATGTAGTTACAACTCCCTGTGGACCCACAGCATGGGTGGGTGCCAGGAAGCCACCGGCAGTACATAAATATATCCCATTGCATTGCCCATCACAGCTGAGGTAATAATGTCATGTTTAATGCAGGTGGGCTTCGGCCCACACTGCATGCCCCAGTCAGACTGGGGTTCTTTAGAAGTGGACACAGATGCATTTACAACTCCCTGTTGACCCACAGCATGGGTGGCTCCCTGGAACCCACCGGCAGTACATAAAAATATCCCATTGCATTGCCCATCACAGCTGAGGTAACGTCAGCTGTAATGGAGGTGGGCTAAAAATTAATTTGATTACACTGTAGGCGAGGGCCCCCAAAAATTGGTGTATCAACAGTACTAATGTACCTCAGAAAAATTGCCCATGCCCAACCAAGAGGGCAGGTGAAAGCCATTAATCGCTTTGGTTAATGTGGCTTAATTGGTAACTAGGCCAGGAGGCAGCCCAGTTAAAATAAAAATTGGTTGAGGTGAAAGTTTCAACGCTTTAATGAGCATTGAAACGTATAAAAATTGTTTAGAAAAATTATATGATTGAGCCTTGTGGGCCTAAGAAAAATTGCCCGTTCGGCGTGATTATGTGAGGTTTCAGGAGGAGGAGCAGGCGGAGGAGGAGGAATATTATACACAGATTGATGAAGCGAAAAGGTCCCCGTTTTTGATGGTGATAGAGAACGATGCTTCCATCCGCGGGTGCAGCCTACGTATTGCTTAGGTATCGCTGCTGTCCGCTGGTGGAGAAGAGAAGTCTGGGGAAATCCAGGCTTTGTTCATCTTGATGAGTGTTAGCCTGTCGGCACTGTCGGTTGACAGGCGGGTACGCTTATCTGTGATGATTCCCCCAGCCGCACTAAACACCCACCAAGACGCTAGCCGCAGGACAAGCAAGCACCTCCAGGGCATACAGCGCGAGTTCAGGCCACATGTCCAGCTTCGACACCCAGTAGTTGTAGGGGGCAGAGGCGTCACGGAGGACGGTCGTGCGATCGGCTACGTACTCCCTCACCATCCTTTTACAGTGCTCCCGCCGACTCAGCCGTGACTGGGGAGCGGTGACACAGTCTTGCTGGGGAGCCATAAAGCAGTCAAGGGCCTTAAAGAGTGTTGCCCTGCCTGTGCTGTACATGCTGCCTGATCTCCGCGCCTCCCCTGCTACCTGGCCATCGGAACTGCGTCTTCGGCCACTAGCGCTGTCGTATGGGAATTTTACCATCAGTTTGTCCGCCAGGGTCCTGTGGTATAGCAACACTCTCGAACCCCTTTCCTCTTCGGGTATGAGAGTGGAAAGGTTCTCCTTATACCGTGGGTCGAGCAGTGTGTACACCCAGTAATCCGTAGTGGCCAGAATGCGTGTAACGCGAGGGTCACGAGAAAGGCATCCTAACATGAAGTCAGCCATGTGTGCCAGGGTACCTGTACGCAACACATGGCTGTCCTCACTAGGAAGATCACTTTCAGGATCATCCTCCTCCTCCTTCTCCTCAGGCCATACACGCTGAAAGGATGACAGGCCAGCAGCATGTGTACCCTCACCAGTGGGCCAAGCTGTCTTTTCCCCCTCCTCCTCATCTTCCTCCTCCTCCTCCTCCTCACCGCGCTGAGATATAGACAGGAGGGTGCTCTGACTATCCAGCGACATACTGTCTTCCCCCGACTCTGTTTCCGAGCGCAAAGTGTCTGCCTTTATGGTTTGCAGGGAACTTCTCAAGAGGCATAGCAGAGGAATGGTGACGCTAATGATTGCAGCATCGCCGCTCACCACCTGGGTAGACTCCTCAAACTTTCCAAGGACCTCGAACACGCTAATACTCGAACGAGTATCAAGTTCGGACGAGTACGTTCGCTCATCTCTAGTAAAGACGCTATGGGATTGTAGACTAAGGTTAAACTCATTTTGCTCCCCCTGCTTTTTGCTCTTCTCTTTTGTAACATTAGAGGGTCACTTTATATGTCTGAGATAAAGTGTCCTTTAGCTATTTTTAGTATTCTACATATGAAGTCATTTTAGCCAGAGACCAATGAAATGTTGTCTTGTGCCCTTTCCTTCATTTACCATGAAAATCAGGTTCTAATGAAAGTCAGACAGGACAATGAGTGTACTAATGTAATCATAATTTAATGATGCCTCCTTCAGACAAATATAGTTCGTCATGGATTTCTGAGTTGTCTGCATGAATACCCAGCATTCGTGGCAAACCTAATAATTTTCTATTAGTGTTCATACATAATATATACATATGTGCACATTTTTTCCTATGATCAGAATGAATCTGGAAAAAAGTCAAATACTGGGTATCTCCAGGAAGATGACTTTGACTGTTGATGACCATGGGAGTAGTGTTTCTCTAGAATGTCCTCTCTATTTGGAACTTGGGGCTTCTCAATGTTTATTGCTTATCTCATTGTATGTAAGGATATACACACTGCAGATATACATACCATATATTATGGTATCCTTGGAGAAAGAGGGGCTTAACCCTCCCTAGAAAAACTGAATTGTTAGCAAACAAGGAAGAAATTGGCCCGAGGGTGATAAAAAGGGAACCTGGTAGGGAACCATTCTGTCTTCATGGTAAAACCCCAAACCATATTATATTGTCCAAAGTAACCTTTGCTATGGGCTTAAACATAGTGGCTACTGTGGCTATACATCTTAGATAGCTGTCAGCTAAATGCTTATTCGACTGCCAGCTAGCTCTCCCGGCCCCTTCATACAAATGTACACTCTACTTACTGAGGCCTCGGTCAGACGACCGGTTTTTGCCGCGATTTGCGGATGCGCATGCGATCTACGCATATATAGAACCATTGCTTCGCAATGGGATTGGTCGCATGGCCGCTTTTTATGCGGATGTCCGATAAATTATAGGACACGAGGAATTGCAGATCGCGCCTATCTGCGTTCTGTGATTCCTTGTGTTCTATATATGCTCTCAATGGGGCCGGCGGTAGCAGCGCCGACCCCATTGAGAACATATACTATAAAGATCATTCTCCTCTGCCACAGCTGTAACAGCTGTGGCAGAGGAGAACGATGTTCGCCCATTGAATTTAATGGAGCCGGCAATACAGCCGACTCCATTGAAAGCAATGGGCTGCCGGCGAGCGCGGGATGAATTTTCGGGAAGGGCTTAAAAATATAAGCCCTTCCCTGAAAATCATCCTAAAATGTGTTTAAAAAAATAAATAAATATATTATATATATATATATATATATATATATATATATATATATATATACATACATACATACATACATACATACATACATACATACATACACACACTCACCTTGTCCCTACAGCCGGAGTTCAGCCACGGCCGGCCGGCAGTTCTCCTGAACTGCTCTGTGTAGTATTCAGCAGGCGGGAATTTAAAATCTCTGCCTGCTGAATGGGCTGCCTCTGATTGGTCACAGCCCTCACCAATCAGAGGCAGCTCTCACTCACCCATTCATGAATTCATGAATGGGTGAGTGAGTGCTGCCTCTGGTTGGCTCAGCGCAAGGACCAATCAGGGGCAGCTCTCAGCTATTGAATGACAGCTGAGAGCTGCCCCTGATTGGTCCCTGCGCTCAGCCAATCAGAGGCAGCACTCACTCACCCATTCATGAATTCATAAATGGGTGAGTGAGAGCTGTCTCTGATTGGTGAGGGCTGTGACCAATCAGAGGCAGCCCATTCAGCAGGCGGGGATTTTAAATCCCCACCTGCTGAATACTACACAGAGCAGTTCAGGAGAACTGCCGGCCGGCCGCGGCTGAACTCCGGCTGCAGGGACAAGGTGAGTATATATATATATTTTTCTTTTTACACATTTTTGGATGTTTTTCAGGGAAGGGCTTATATTTTTAAGCCCTTCCCGAAAATTCATGCCGCACTTGCCGGCAGCCCATTGCTTTCAATGGAGCTGGCTGTATTGCCGGCTCCATTGAATTTCAATGGGTGGACAGCGCTCCTTTGATCGTGCCTGTTTCGCCAAAAACGCTGTTAGCTGCAGATTTTTTGACGAATCGTCGGCCCGGTCACGCAATTTGCGGATGCGCATCCGTCATGCGATCCGCAAATCGCGGCAAAAAACAGTCGTCTGACCAAGGCCTCAGCCTGCATGTGGGAAAGAGGAGTGAAGCCCCATTTACACGCAAAGATGATCGCTCAAAATTCGTTCAAAAGATAGGATGATTGACAGTTTGAGTGATCAGCAGCTTATTAGCTTCATTTGCATGTAAATGAGCCTCCCTGAGCTGTATGCAGAAAACAGCAGATGGTCTGTTCTCTGCATACAGCCCCATTGTTCTCCCACGGGACTGCAGCTGAATACAATGTTATCAGCGCTCCAGTGGAGAATCACTGCCTGTGGTCTCTGCTATCAGCTTTCCGACAAACTCAACTAAAAATCATCGATCGGCGAAAAGCAAATGATGGTAGCATTTACATGCAACGATGTCGCTCAAAAGATATAGTTTAAGCGAATTTTGAGCGATAATCGTCCTGTGTAAATGGGGCCTAAGCTGCTTTCAGACATCTCTGGTAGTGGCTTATCAACCCATGCTGAAATGCAACTGCCTGATCCTTCTGTTCTCCAGCATCTGCCACCAGTGAAGTCAGGAGACCCCCATGCACATTAAATGGTCAGCCAATCACACCAAAATTGGCAGCTTCTCCAACATTAATCTGTTGGAAACGACCAGCTTTAGGTTTGTTATGAATGGTTAGGTAATACAAGGACTGGAGAAGGACACCAAGAACTGTTTGTGCTTAAGTAATTCATTATTAGAGATGAGCGAGCACGCTCGGTTAAGACAGATACTCGAGCAAGCATCGCTCTTCTCGAGTATCTGCATACTCATCCAAGCAAATGCGGGGGGGAGAGGGGGGGGGGCGGCGGGGGTCAGCGGGGGTGAGCGGCGGGGAGAGAGAGAGAGGGAGAAATCTCTCTCACTCTCCTCCCCGCTCACCCCTGCTTCCCCCTGCTGCCCCCTGTCACCCCCCCTGCATTTGCTAGGACGAGTATGCAGATACCCGAGAAGAGCGATGCTTGCTCGAGTATCTGCCTTAACCGATCGTGCTCGCTCATCTCTATTCATTATCTTGCACTGACTAAAATTGACTAAATTGGTCTATCAAACATTTATAGGAAAGTATTTGTACCAACAAAGAAGACCTGGAAGATGGGATGCAGCATCCTCTGTAGGCCAACTGTCAAGGCATCTTCTGGATTTCTAGCTGTTTCATAAAGAAATGGATAAAGCTGAACTGTCGTAATTTGTTAATTTACTCTGTGTATCAAAAAAGGATAATCATTGAAAAAAATGTATTAAGAGTAACAAATATATGAAACGTTTTAATGTGCGCCAATAAAATGGGGATCGGATTACCAGAAATTAATTTTTCATATTTTTTATAATACTTCTAAACCCATGTCAGCAGTATGTAACTCATGAGGCTTATCCGAATCGGCATGGAATCTGTATGGCGCAGCTTATCTTGGCAGCGGTCAAGCTTGCCAATCTGAATTTTGATTTTTTTCTGGACGACTTTTTCAAAAATCACAGACAGCCAACATGTTTGTTATGGAGAAATAGGAAAACGGTAATAAAGGAAAAAATGAAAAATAGCCGTGTCCTCAAGAGGTTTAAGGCTCATTACAGATTCAGACAGAGAGAAACTGTTCAATGAAAGGAGGAAGCCAGGGAACGTATCTACAGGTGACCACATCACCGAGTTCCTGCTATTTGATTAGTGTCTATAAATATCATGCTCCTGCAAGTAAGGATTACTACAAGAGTCACCTGAATTCAAAGAGAAGTAAATAGAAATTACTGTCAAATTGAACTTTATACTAATATACGAAATTTAAGTTGAAGTCGTAATAGTAAAGAGGTTGTAACTAGAGATGAGCGAGCGTACTCGGAAAAGCACTACTCGCTCGAGTAATTTGCTTTATCCGAGTATTGCTGTGCTCGTCCCTGAAGATTCGGGTGCCGCTGCGGCTGACAGGTGAGTCGCACCGGGGAGCAGGGGAGAGCGGACGGGAGAGAGGGAGAGAAAGATCTCCCCTCCGTTCCTCCCCGCTCTCCCCCGCAGCTCCCCGCTCCGTGCCGGCACCCGAATCTTCAGGGACGAGCACAGCGATACTCGGATAAAGCAAATTACTCGAGCGAGTAGTGCTTTTCCGAGTACGCTCGCTCATCTCTAGTTGTAACCCTTTAATGGACTGTGTGAATTGTGGACTTGAATACTAATGAGTGAACTTTTGAAAAGTTTACTTCTACCGGTTCACTGAACTTTTGCAAAAAGTTCGGCTCAGCCCAAATTAGTTTGAACCGAACCAGAAGCTCACTAAAAGCCAAATGGTGTGTGCACATGTCCATGTTGTACAGGCATGTGCCTGTAAAGATAGGACATGCGTGCACCACAGGGAATGCACGCATTGCCTTCAATGGAGCCGCGGCTGCTGCCAGGGGCTCCATTGAAAGCAATGGTCTGCTGGCACCCCTGAATTGTTTTTCAGGAAAGGGCTTTACATATAAGCTCTTCCCTGAAAAACAAGAATTTTAGTGTAAAAAAAACACACAAAAAAATGTACCTGTCCGCCGCTGCTATGTCCTTCATCCCCATGAGCAAAAAGAATTCCCTGATGCACCTGCCACATCTGTGACAGATGCAGCAAAGAAATTCTTCATCTCTGTGGGGAATAAAGAATTCCCTACCACAGCTGTCACAGATGACAGCTGTGGTAGGGGATCCAGCTGCTGGCATCCTGTAGTTGTTTTTCAGGGAAGGGCTTTAAATATAAGCCTTTCCCTTAAAAACAAGAAAAAATGGTGATTAAAATAAAAAAAATAGAATACTCACCTTTCTTCAGCTGCCGGGCTCAGCCTCGTCCAGACGGCTCTTCTTCCTGCACTGCTCTCAGTAGTATTCAGCAGGCGGGGATTTAAAATCCCCCCCTGCTGAATGGGCTGCCTCTGATTGGCTGAGCGCTGTGACCAATCAGAGGCAGCTCTCAGATATTGAATGACAGCTGAAAGATGCCTCTGATTGGTCCCTGCGCTCAGCCAATCAGAGGCAGCACTCACCCATTCATGAATTCATGAGTATTCTTTTTTTATTATCTTAATCACCATTTTTTCTTGTTTTTCAGTGAAGGGCTTATATTTAAAGCCCTTCCCTGAAAAAACAATTAGAGGATGCCAGCAGCTGGATGCCATACCGCAGCTGTCATCTGTGACAGCTGTGGTAGGGAATTCTTTATTCCCCGCAGGAATGAAGAATTCCTTTGCTGCCTCTGTCACAGATGTGGCAAGTGCAGCAGGGAATTCTTTTTCCTCGTGGGGATGAAGGAAACATCTGCCGCATACGGCAGATGTGTCCTTCACCCTGGCGGGGACACGGCAACGGCGGACAGATAAGTATTTTGATTTTTTTGTTTTTTTTTACACTAAAATTCTTGTTTTTCAGGGAGGGGCTTATATTGAAGGCAATACATGGACCTTCATACACGCTTGTTTTTGCATATACATAGGTGCGCACCTATATACGCACAAAAACACGCTCGTATGAAGGCACCCTTGGACAGTGTTATACACCAGTATTCAGGGCCTGCATTGAATAAATTGAACCAGTAGAACTGTGTTTTAGGTACAAATTTTTTAAAAGCTCAGTTTCAATTCATGCCAAACAAAACTTTTCACAAAGTTTGACCCGCAGTAGGGTTCCACTGGTTAGTTTGCTCAACACTAGACTTGCACTGGGATAAAAGGGACCATTCTCTGCACAAATGCAAGCATTGATACTGTGAACCCTGGATGCATGAAACCTGACCCCTTGAGGAATCGTGAAGTGGCGTACAGTCCTCCAGGCCAATAAAAGTCTGTAAATTTCTGCAACTCTTCAATTATTCCTTCGTTCAAGTAAAAATTCGCTATCAGGTGTGAGAGAAACCAGCAAGCTATTATACCTCTTTCAGAGACTGTAACCAATATGACTGTGTATCATTTAAAGTCATAATAACCACAAAGAATACAATGACTATTAAGTGAGAATAAATATTTCCTGTTTGCAAATTAGCAACGATTAACAAAAACCATTTGTGGAGAAACATTAATGGAATCTCACCTTCAGATGCATAGATAGTTTGGATGGTTTGTGCTAGCCTTTGGTCCAGAGTTTTTAATGATAAAGACATTTTTTGAAATGTTCCACTTTCCTAGTTTAAATACATAAACAAGATGGTACTGTATACATTTTATTCAGCCTCCTGCCTCCAATCCAGTTTCTGACATCATTCTTAATGAAACAGCCCATCTGTATGCACCATCTGAACAGGTCAAAATAATGGCCCACAGCAATCATCCAATGTAACTATAACAGATCCCACCATGCATGCTCACTCTTTTAAGCCATTTTCACACAAGCACATTTATGCACCTGTAATGCGGACGAATGTCTCGCCCCGGGTCTACTGATCTGAACTCAGTGCGTGACGTTCGGGTCAGTAGACCTGCGGTTGGGCCAGCAACAGTCATCTATAATACAGGTACATAAATGTGCAGGTAAGGCTCTCATATGAAACTGACCTTAGGGTGTCCATCATCATACACAGGCTTTGACATTCCTGTATGAATCCAAACAATGAAGTAATACATGTGGAGGGCATTTTCAAAGAAAAACATGTTTTATGTGTTGTTTTTCTAACAAAAAGATTAAAAGTTGAAATCTGCCACTTAAAAGCTTTAAATATTTAATTAAATATTGGAACAGCGACTGTGAATTCCAGTCTACATTTTACTATTAGATTAGGTCTGCAGTCACCGCAAGCCTGCTGGCATTGAACAGTTTGATAAATCATTGCCGCGTGTTACAGTCTCTGAGGGAAATGAAAAGGAATTCATTACTTTAATCTGGTTACAATATTGTATTTTGTAAATTAAAGTAGACATTGTTTATTTTGAACAAGCAGGTAAAAGGCCGAATTTTTATTGATATTTCATGTTTCTAAAGGAGAATATTTTATTGAAATACATTTTTTGGACAGGTGAAAAATAAGAACTTCTTGCACAACCCCTCTGTGGAGCTTTTCACTTGAAAGCTAACATTTACTAACAAGTAGAGACGAGCAAACGTACTCGTTTAGGGCGATTTCGCACTTGAGCACCGCTTTTTTCGAGTAACTGACTACTCAGGCGAAAAGATTCGGGGGGCGCCGGGGGGCGGCGTGGTGGAGCGGGGAGTAGCAGTGGGGAACAGGGGGGAGCTCTCTCTCTCCTCCCCACTCCCCTCTGCTCACCCCCGGCGCCCCCGAATCTTTTCACCCAAGTAGTCAGTTACTCGAAAAAAGCAGTGCTCGAGTGCGAAATTGCCCTAAACGAGTATGTTCGCTCATCTCTACTAACAAGAAGTTATTGTTCACATCTTTTTGAGTCACATCTGAGTCTTTCTCAAGTTCAGTGAATAAAAACTTTTTGGTATTTACTGCAAGTTCATTAGAGATGAGCGAGACTACTCAGTAAGGCAGTTACTCGGGCGAGCATCACTGTTCTCGAGTAACTACTTAGTGATCCAACCAGGCTCGGGTGGGCTATGGGGGTGAGCGGGGGGGGGGGGGGGAGTGGAGTGGGGGGAAGAGAGAGAGATCTCTCTCACTCTTCCCCCCGCTGCGGCTCTGCTTCCCCCGCAGCCCACCCGAGCTTGCTCGGATCACTAAGCAGTTACTCGAGAAGAGTGATGGTTGCTCGAGTAACTGTCTTACCGAGTAGGCTCGCTCATCTCTAAAGTTCATCTATTGCCATGTTCAGATGATGCTATAGGGCAAAAGCCTGTCACTGGCTTTACTATTGGATTGTGAATGCTGAAAAAAGAGTTAGGTGGAGCACCCTTTGTGATGGTGTTTCTTGGCTGTCTAGGGATGATATATTTGTGGTTAATGTGCATGTAGGGAGTTGCTGCCAGCCAAGCTTGTATATAACAGGTCAAGCAACGTATGGTAAGAAGATAAAAATCTGGCACAACTCTCCAAAAAGAAGTGTCTAATGGGAAGTTGTTCTCATTAATTGCAATGTGACAGATACAGCGGAACTGTCATCCAGTCACGGTCACTGTTTCTACAGGCCTGCTAGCTTATGCTACTTCACATAATGCTTTTGGTGCCTCCACTACGCATCACATGACTTAAATAGCATTGAGATGGAAACTTGGACAGAACAATAGCCATGAAATGAAGACCACCTTAGTTTCCATTTCGCAAGGCTTCCATCACTGTCATTTTTTTTAGCTGGATAGAAAAGTGTCCTTCAGTGTGCTTTTCTATCTAGTTAAAAAGACTGACAGGGATGGAAACCTTGTGAAACAGAAACCAAAATGGTCTAATTTTCACATATTAATGGCTATGTTTCTGTCCAGGTTTCCATCTCGGTGCTGTTTTAGGTATGTGAAACAGAACACTCTGATGGAGACTAGGGGCGCAGACAAAAACGCAACGTTAAAGTAGCCTTACACTATACTTGCCACCTCTCCCCTCTCACAATGTAGTGCAAGAGATTGTCTGCTTAAATCAGTACTGATGCTACAGAGATCACAGGAAGTTCGACCTCAGACACACTGATAGCGTGTACTGCCCTGTTTTGGTAAGATATTAAAGTTATTTTAGTTATATCAATATCCCCCTCTCAGCAGGGAGGAAGTAAAGGGCTGTAGTAATTTCAGTCTCTTTCTACTGTGTTCTATACTACAAAGGCCAAAATTACAGACATCTTCATTCATTTCTAGAAAAGAGAAAATAGACATTTACCCATAACAAGCCACGGTTAGTATATTGCAAGCTGTAATATGTGATAATTGATATAATCAGAATCAAAATTACCTCTGGGTGCTCATTCATAAGCATGATGGTTGGTTGGGAGTCAATGAAGGTGATATATTCCTCAACCAATAGAGTAGATAATGAATCTAGGGATGTACTAGGTTTGGATGTTGCAAAGACTGTCTGTGCTAAAGGCACAAGTAAAAGATAGTCCTTATCTAAAAGGCTGATCTTGGCACGTTTATGAAGATAGGACATCACATTCCGCATACATCTTGCAATGCCTAGAAATACAACAAAATGAAAGTAAAGGAACATGTATACAGTATAATAACTAATATACAGCGTGCCTGTGATATCACTATGTGCTGGGGTCCATCATATGTCAATCTAAGTCAAGTCTGTCATAAGAAATACATAGAAATGGTTGTCTGGTTTAGAAAGTTAGTTTTATAATTCCCTGTTAGACAATTATGAGCTGATAAAGGGAGGGGGCCCTGTTCAGAAACCCAGTCAATTACCCAAGGTCATTGGCTATGAAGAGTGTCTTCTGGTTGACTTGTTAAATTGTTGCATTAAATTATTTTAATGGGTATTGGGTATCGTGTAATACTTTGTCTCTTCTGTGATGGGATTAGATTAAATGGGTTTTCCTTGACTTAACTATTCACGGAATAGGTCATCAATAGTTGATCCATGTGGGTTCGCTGCTTGGGATTCCCACTGATAAGCTGTTTAGTTGGCCCACTGTCAGTATGGAATTCAATAGGAGCTGGACCTGCAATACCAGCCTGGGCTGCTGCACATGTTGGTCTGCTTTGGCCACAGTTACAACTCAGCTGGCCCAATATCAGCTGATCAGTCTGGACCCTAAGTAGTGACCCCACTGATCAACTATTGCTGTCCTATCCTGAGGATAGGTCATCAATACTAATGTCCCGGACAACCCTTTTAAAAATTATCTCTTGATCCTAGCAGCATGTTAACCTGTTATCTACTTTACCTTGGTGGACCCTACTAACAAAAAGAGATTGCCCAAAGTGACCCAAATTTAGGTGTCCCGATTGTGAATTTACATGGCATGCAAAGATGTTCCATTAAAAGCATTTTCCCAGTGTTTTTAAAAAAGTGTCTAAGGGCAGGCAATGGGATAAATTAAAAAAGTTAGCACCCCCCTTCCCCTTCTTCCCCAATCCAACGCTGCTGTTCTGGTCTCCCACAACTCCCAGAAGCTCCTGCCGTAGTCATATGCCATTCATCATTCACTGGACCATTGCAGCTAAACACTGGCCTTAGCGGTCATATGCCGTTCATGCACATATGACCACTACAACTAGTGACTGGCTGCATAAGCTTCCTGCACTGGAGTGATAGGACCAGGGCAGCTCCACAGAACATGGGTGCCAATTAACACATAAGTATTGCTTAATTTTTTTTGTTATTTTAGCCCTTTCTACCCTTAGACACTTTTTTGAACTCCTATAAAACCCCTTTAACATCTGTCCCAAGGCCTTTATACAACACTTACCTTTTTTATCTTTTAGGTTTTGAAATGTTTGTTCCTTTGATAGCAGAACCTCGCAATACAGAGCTATCTCTCGGTCTAGTACAGATCTGGCCTTGTTCATGGATACTCGCGTCAGATACTCCATGCGAGCTGTAAAAATAGCGCAGTTAATTAACTAATATTGGTACAAATGATGACTTTTTCAGTGTCTTAAAGGTGTTTTATTAGGATACACTTTTATCACTTATCCATAGGATCGGTAAGTGCCTCACTGCTGAGACCCCCACTGTTCCCAACAACTGTGGATCCATGTCCCCCTTTTTTCGTCACCCATAGTTGTGTCAGAGTGAATGGAGTTGTGGCAGTGTGTTCCCATGGGAAACCTTCTCCCGTGGAGCAAAGAACCTGGACAAATAATGTAAGGCCATTACACCAAGATACAAGGGCCCACTACAAAGACATTAGAAGCCTCGTATTTTCGGTGGGGAAGGCATGATCTAACCACTGAGTCCAGACTCTCAGGAATTTAGATGTTAACTTCTCATTATTCAAGTATCAAACCAATTCAACCGTCTTTTTACCTCAGAAAAGTCCAATGACGCTTTTCACCATGTTTGAGCAATGACCTGTTTGATAGCAAGTACAAAAGAAGAACAGCAATTGCTGAGAGTCTAGAGAAATATTGACAATTCACTTATTTAAAAGGTTTTTCAGTATATTGCAACCTGTTGCTAAACAGATAAGTGAGTAAACTCTAATCCATAGACTTTTTACGTGAGGGCAGGACCACCAAATGTTGTGCATGTCACCAGGAGATTGACAACCATGGAAGCAACTTGAGGGATAACCAGCTACCCCATGGGCTAATCTAGTGGGAGCCAAGTACCAATGAAGTAGGACTTTCAAAGAGGTCTATAACAGTAATATACTACAACTTTTGTTAAAAAATTTTGAGTATGGTAGGAGGAATGAACCAAACTGGAGTATGTTTGAGAAATGAGGCCCCTGGCATGCAGGTATTTCAGGCAGAATATCTCAAAGCGAGTAAGAGTCAGTGGAAAGTTAGTATTTTAAAGGAAAAGAGATATGAAATGTTAACGTTGTAAGTATCGAAAAAGGTCTGAGGAAAGCAAATCATATTTTCTTTAAAGTATAGAAAAGAAAGAGGTGCCTTCCAAAGAAAGTAAAAGATATAGTTTAGAGCTGCAAGCTCTCTTAACAGGTATGTTTTAATAAATAATATTGTTCTCCCCATAAAATAACAATGCGATCTGCAGAAACTGTAGGGCAAGTGTTAGAATAGCTAAAGAAAAGTCAAAGATGCTATAGGACGTTTACAGGTTGAAAATGGTGAATTGGTTAAAATTAACTTTTAAATTCCTATTTTGTATCTGTTTTCTCTCAGAAAGTAGATGTAACATCAACTGATCTTCCCTTTGCTATTGGGGAAATAAAAGAATGCAGGCTATCTATAAACAGAGAGATGGTGAGGGAACACTTAGCTAACTTAAATGAATTCAAGTCTCAAGGTCCAGATGAATTACATCCTAGGATACTAAAGGAAGCAGCAGAGGTAATTGCTGAACCACTCGCCATAATTTCTGAAAATTCCTGGTGAACTGGAGAAGTCCCAGAAGATTGGAGAAGGGCAAATGTTGTTCCTATCTTCAAAAAAAAGGGAAGGAGGTGGACCCAGGAGACTACAGGCCTGTGAGCCTGACTTCTATACCGGGAAAGATCTTTGAACAAATTATTAAAGAGCATGTATGCAAGTACTCGGATGAGAATAAAGTAATTAATTAGAGCCAGCATGGGTTTGTAATGAACAAGTCATGCCAGACTAATATAATTTCCTTCTATAACAGAATCACAAACTGGGTTGATCAGGCAAATATGGAAGACATAGTATATTTTGACTTTAGTAAAGTATTTGACAAAGTATCACATGCCATCCTTATTGAAAAAAATGACCAAATATGAGATTGACAAGTTAGGTGGATTCACAACTGGCTGAGTGATCATACTCGAAGAGTGGTCATAAATGACTGTACAGATGGTCCCCGACTTGCGAACAGGTTCCGTTCCAGGAGCCTGTTTGCAAGTCGATTTGTTCGCAAGTCGAACAAATGGTTGTATGGAGCGGGATCACGGGTGGATCCCGTTCCATAGAACGTCGGGTGTGGCTGTTCTTACAGCGGGCACCCGGCGGCAGCAGTTCCGACGAGCCGCACCGCTCGTCTGAACTGTTAACACTTTAAATACAGCTCTGACAGCGGTACTTAAAGTGTTAACAGTTCTGACGAGCGGCGCGGCTCGTCGGAACTGCTGCCGCCGGGTGCCCGCTGTAAGAAACAGCCTGCACCCGACGTTCAGGGGGCTGTACAGCGTCCCACGATGAGATCGCGGGACGCTGTGTGGTTGCTAGGCAGCCGGGGACCTCCTGAAAGGCCCCAGGGCTGCCTATGCAGAGTGCCCATCAAGCGCACGGCTTGATAGGCGCTCTGCATAGACAGCCCTAGGGCCTTTCAGAAGGCCCCCGGCTGCCTAGCAGCTGCGATCTGACCGGACAGGGTTCTATCAGGCTTGATAGAAGCCTGCCCGGTCCCTGCACAGTATGATGTAATGCCATAGCATTACATCATACTGTGCTGTACAGATAGTTCGTATCTAGCGAAATTCGTAACTCGAATGTTCGCAAGTCGGGGACTATCTGTACATCAAACTGGACGAATATCTCAAGTGGGGTACCTGGGCCCAGTGTTGTTCAATATTTTTATAAATGATCTGGAGTAGAGAATTGAGGGGAAACTGATCAAATTTACCAATGACACAGAGCTAGCAGGGATAGTTAACAATTGAGAAGAGAGAGAGGATTCAAAAAGATCCAGACAAGTTTGAACAGTGGGCAGAGACTAACAGAATGGTATTTAACAGAGAGCAATGCAAAGTCCTACATCTGAGCAAGAAAAATGGAAAAAAGAACATACAGTAATTGGAGGAAGTGGTCTAAGCAGCAGCTCATATGAAAAAGACTTTGGTATGCTTGTAAATCACATACTGAACATGAGGCAACAGTGTGAGGTAGAAACAGAAAAGGCAAACACAATTCTGGGATGTATTAAGAAAGCGTAGAGTCTACATTATGTGAGATAATTATTCCCCTCTACTCTTCCTTGGTCAGACCTCATCTGGAATACTGTGTCCAATTAAAAAAAAGACATTGACAAACTGGAGTAAGTTCAGTAAAGAGCTAACAGGATGGTGAGTGGTCTGAAAATCATGTCCTATGAGGAATATTTAGCTTGCAAAAAAAAGGGTTGAATGGAGAATTAATAGCTTGACAGAGGCTTTGATTTGGCCGAAACGTCGCTGTTTTTATGGAGAGATAATAAGAGGCACCTTATGGTGCTGACTGCTTTTTAAAAAATCCCTGTGTGCTGCTCTGCAGTGGGATTTGGAGACCTACTAGCTGTCTAAGAATATCAAAATCACAGTGTAGAGGAATCAGCCCTATTCTCATTTGCACAAGAAAAGACGAGAAGCAATGGGATGAAACAGAAAGGGAGGAGACACTAATTAGATATTAGAAAAAACTTTCTGACAGCAAGGGGGATCAATGTGTGGAACAGGTTACCACGGGAGGTGGTGAGTTGTCCTTCAATGGAAGTGTTCAAACAGAGGCTGGACAAATATCTGTCTGGGATGATTTAGTGAATCCTGCACTGAGCAGGGGGTTGGACCCAATGACCATGGAGGTCCCTTCCAACTCTACCATTCTATGATTCTATGATCCTATTCTATGATTCTATTAATTTTGGAGCTTCTATTCTTGGAACTCTATATTGAGCCATTCCTCCATTATTCATCCTGCATATATATGCATAAATTGACACCTAGACAACAGCATTAACCTTGTAAAAAGGATGTGTTTCTACATACACTGATTGGACCGTATCAACGGGCTAAAAAATGAAAACTGCTTTAATTTTAATATAACCAAAGCTATTGTCAGTTTTCTTCCTCCATACAATGGGAGAAAGAGCCATCCAATAACCTGTCCAGGATAGAAGCTTGAATATAAACCAGCAGAGCATTGTACGTTCCTTGAACCCTTTATATAGGTCACAGTACAATGGATCTGTATTAAATTTATACCACTGCTCCATTGATTTCCATGGCACTGCTAGTGACAGCTTAGCACTTGAACATGGCTATCTCTGGCAGTCTCATTGAAATGAATGCTCAACAGGCACTCCATTTTTTCAAAGACTTCAGGTATGCCTGTTCTCTTGATTGGTGGGGGGTCACAGTGGTCAGACCCTCACCAATTAGTTATTCCCAATTCTATGCATAGGAAATAACTTAATTTGGTGGGACAAACCCTTTAAATAGAAAGACTGTTTAAAGAAGTGAAGAACAAATATGTGAATAATGAAATTGTAGCCACGATCTTCATGTATTCCTTGAAAAAATAAAATACAGGGTTGCTGTTTGCCCGCACAACTCTTCTGTCCGATACACTTCTTGTGCCCAACAGTATGTTAAATACAAGGAATGACGGGCACCAGTAAATAATAGTAAGAGGTAGAAGGTTAGTGCATTAAATGCCACACATCAGTAATAGTATGTACCAAGAAACAAAAAGTGGTGTATATAGTAAGTAAAAAAGCGCACAAAAATTATTTCCAAAATGCAATACATATAGATATATGTTAGAGGCACTCAAGTTACACCTGTGCGTTAAGGGATTAAGAGAACTTGGGGGAACCCCAAGATAAACTTTTGCACCCGGGCCAATAAGCGTTTAGCTACGACCTCGATTAGAAGTATGCACAAAGAAAACAAAATAACTTTTGTCTCTTGCTATAGGAAAACCACAATATGTTAAGCAACTGTTTATGGTGGGTAACTTCACCACTGTAGTATAGGCTATGTACAATATTCTTTAAAGGTTTATAACTAAAGTTGAGAAGAACCTGAAACAAATAATCCATCTGTAGGTGATAGTACAATAAGTCTGTAATATCAGAGGTGCAGCGTGAAGCTCCTGGGCCTCAATGCAAAGTCTGCAACAGGGCCCCCAACTATAATGCTTCATTCATAGTACTGGGCTCCCTATATGGAGAAGAGAGGCCTTATCGGCCCCTTAAGGCTCCTTGGCCCGGGTGCAACTGCATCCCCTATAGTTACGCGCCTGGCCTGTATTGAATTTATACCACCATGAAACTGCCAAAGATAACTGAACACTTGCCTTGGTTATCTTTGGCAGTCTCATTTAAATGAATGGAGTGGCGGCACGCAGGCTTAACTGCCATTCCACTTTTTCAAGGACCTTCAGGGCACCTGTAGTTATACCATAATTACCTTTTGTGTTGGATAATTGCAATTTCCAAACCAAAGTTCTGAGTGTGAGCGGTATGGGCTGATTTAGAAGTGCATGCAATTTTACTTTCATGCTTGGTCTGTTTTCCAAAATATTGATCTAGAAGACAAAACATTATATAATATCATTATTCAATGCATCTGTTCAGATCCTAAATGTAAGAGACCCTAAATTATATATTATTTATGACTTGGTGCAAGTTGGTCCTTAAAATTTCTCTATTCAGATGACTTTTGTGATAATGTTTTAAATTGGTATCCCCAAAATGGCATCCCGTTTTCACATGCATGTCATAAAGCAGGTGTCCCGATTGGAACCCCCCTTTAAGTCCAAGGGAGGAGGACGCAGTGTATGGGCACACAGGTTCAGGGGGCAGGTGGTTGGTAGGGGTTCCGGGTGGTGGACCCCTGCTGATCTACTGTTGATTGCCATCAATGGTTCGCAACTGGACAACCCCTTTAAGGCTATTTCATGAATAAACAGCAAAGGAATACACCAAGTAATAAAAACTTTGCAAAGTTCACAAAACTGAGACTGGATTCTCTCCGTCCAGACAATGAAACTTCACAGGAAGCAGAGGCTTTTAATGGAGCTTAACTAAGGTGTGAAATGAGCTATGAATCCTCACTATGGTTTAGGTCACCACTGGTGTCATTTATCCCCCTGTTACTTATGAAACTGTAATGACTATAGCAGGTTATCTGTAATAAAGAGGGATATTACAGGTGCGTTATGTGGAATATAACATTCATTACAATAAAAAAGCAATAATCTCACAAGAGAGGACTGCTCAAGGATAGCAACTCCCTTCCCAGTAGACCTTCTACCATCCTATTATTACCGGATGAACACTCATGTGACGGCCACTGTAGGGAAATTGTCAGGCTGGCCTCGAATTCCCTCGAAAAATCTGCATATTTCCAGGGATACCAACTGATCGCCCCAAGCCCCACTCTCTCAAAGGGGTTCGGCATCTTGGCACAACCCCCTTAAGCATGTAATAATACATAAAAAATAGATCTTTCGCACAAAAAGCCAAAAGGATCTCTCTTGACTATCCAAAAAGTTTGGAGGTCTGCATCCCGTCAGTGTACATGTCATTACGTGCACAGCTGGGGCACAACAGAATCATTAAATTGTAATCATTCATTAGGCAGCCCTTGTATTATATTAATAGATACAAACTATTATGAATTAATTGTAGTAAATTTATTGATTTTAAATGCATTTGTCTGCACGATATGTGAGACAATCTGAATGCATCAGAAGCTGCCGCTGCATTAGGTGGTCTACACAGAATTTGCTTGTATTTTGCTATTCTCGAGACACTTACTTGTAGGTATGTATAGCCTTCAGGGCTTGTCTACACGGCCGTATGAGTGCAATGCTGAGAGTCTCGCAGCATTGTACTCATCGCAGCCCCTACGCTGTGCCAGCAGAAGACCTGGCATAGATCACGCATGGGCTGCGATAGGCACTGCGCATACCTGGGATTTTGGCGTCACGAACATGCGCAGTGTGACTTTTTTTTTCAAATTCTCCACTCTGTGCAGAGCAGGGCTTAGTAATAAACGCTGCCCTCTCACAGGCATTGCAAGGGGGCAGCATTTCAATACGAAGCCCTTCAAGGGCTCCGGTGAAACACAGAAAAATAGAGCATGCTGCGATTCATTTCTCCTGTGGTTTATACGCAGCATCCACTCGCAGTACCAAAGCAAGTGTGAATGGAAGAATGAAAGTCCATAGACTTTCATTGCCTTCATTCACCGTGTGTTACTAACTGGAAATTCGCGTGCGCAATACGAAGTGACAATACGCCCGTGTGAACGAGCCCTTAGCCATGTCTCTGATCTTTCACCAAAGTTCAATCATGAAATACTCATAGGGAAGTATGCATGTCCTATAGACAGTGCCAAGGGCTTCATTTTGTACAGTATGTGATTACAACTTTCCTTCTTCATTAACACGAAGAACACATTTCACTTACCACTCCATCTTGAATATGTGAAGCCACTACGTCTGACCGGCTGCTTAAGATATTACCATCTTGCTGTTCCTGAGCGACATTGCAGAGTATATTTTCTTGCAAACTGGCGCTGATACGAGCTGAAAGTTCATTATATGTAGCACCTGCAAAAAAGACAATTCTATCCATGTCTATCATGTGAAGTTTGTGGAACTTTAACAACACACATGATATCTATAAAGACGTGACTGCTAGAATTCATAACTTCTCCAGGACAGTCTGGACTTTTAATGGTCACTAAAGGCCCATTTAGACCCAACGATTCTCGCTCAAAAATCTTTTGAGAAGGAATCGTTGGGTCGAACTGCAAGGACATCGTGCAGTTTTCGTTAACAAGTTGTTCATTCATGTCTTTCAGCAAGCTGAAAGAGAACGATCAGCCTTATCAGTGCCGCGCACTGAGTTCTCAGCAGGACACCGCTGATACTATTGTTTGGTATGCTTGACAAAGACCCCAAGAGGGTCGAAACGTTGCAGTCTTGATGGAGGAATAAAAAGTATAAGAAAATTACTACGCCTTTTATGCTGCCATCGTTCTTCTACGTATATTGGATCCCGCCCAGAGAACACAGCAGAAGTACGAAGAAGACAGCGGTCCAGAAAATGAGCGATGGTTTTACTTTTAAAGATGTGTTTAAACCTAACGATTATCGCTAGAAATGGATGTGGCATCGGGGCATTTCAGTGGTTTGGTGTTTTGCTGGGTAGCATTTACATGTAAAGATAAGTGGACGATTGTATGACAGAACGGCGTGTGCATGAACCACGAAAAATATTTCAGCAAGCAACTCCCCTTTGCAGTTGAAGCATTTACTATTACGAATCTTTAGTTGGAAAAAGTAGTGAAACCAGCGGGCACCCAAAGCTAAATCCTGGATGTAGACGCCGCGACCTTAGCATGCGAAGTAAAAGATGGCGAATGTATTTTCGATGTTCTTTGTAGCTCCTGCGGTACGTCAGAACGGATGATGATTTACAAGCCAATGGTGGAGCACTAGGAGGACGTGTAAAAACACTTGCCTTGTTGTCCCGACAGCCAATCGCTGTGCCTTTTTGGACGCAAGCAAGTACGCCCCGCCAAATGATAACCCCTCCCCACGAATCACTGAATGGCTGAATGATTGTCAAACAACACTTTTATGGGGACTAAAAGTAAAGAACAAATAATGCATGTAACGATTATCCCACACTTGGGATAATCAAATGGGCCTTTAGTTTCAACTGAACTGGAAACCCCTAAAACTACCATTGAACAGTAGTGGTGATGGTTTAATGGATGTAGGTCAGTGGTTAGCACTGTTGCCTAGCTGTGCTGGCATCCTTGGTACAAATCTGATCAAGGACAACATCTGCATAGAGTTTGTATGTTCTCTTTATTTTTATTCTTCTCCTCTTCCAGAGAAGAAAGATAGGGCATGGTGGTTTAGTGGATAGCACTGTTGCCTTGCAAAGCTGGAGTACTAATATGGCCAACATCTGCATGGAGTTCATATGTCCTCTTTCTGCAGAGAATGGAGAAGTGGTTCAGTGGTCAGCACTGTTGCTTGCAGTGCTGCGTTTAAATCTGACCAAGGACAACATCTGCATGCAGATTTGAACCTAAGACTCTAGCACTGTAAGGGCTCCTGCACACTTGGGTTTTTCTTGCAGGTTTTTTTTCACGCGATATCGCTGCGGTTTTTAAAACACAATTGTCAATGGGACTTTCTAATGTTAAAAACGCATCCCAAGTTGGCGCTTTGCAATTTTTGTGTGATGCGTTTTTAACATTAGAAAGTCCCATTGACAATCGCCTGAAAAAAACGCAGTAATATCGCGTGAAAAAAACTCGCAAGAAAAACGCAAGTGTGCAGAAGCCCTAAAAGGCAACAGTGCTATCCTCTAAGCCACCATGGTCTGGTGCCTGTGAGAAGGGGGCCTTAGCATATAGTGTTAATGATAATTAGCCAACCATTCACAATACCTGACTTTAGAGCTTTGGCTGCTTTATCCAGAACAAAAATCTTTTCTGTTTCGGACAGGTCATTGAAGAAGTTGATGTTGTTTTCAGTCATCTGCTGTTGTACGGCTTCATATAGTCTAACTGTAAATTCCTTCCACTCCTATCAATGCAGAAATACAAAAAAAGAAAACAAATTCATTGAACCCTATTACTAATTTAAATGGGAAAATCCAAAATGTAAGTGTACAGGGTCCCTTTACCCAATCAAGTCATTACTGCATAGTATGAAGCATTATGCTGTGCCCATTGTGCTGCTGTAAATCCCATTTACTTGCATTAGGCCACATTTACACATGTGCATTTGTGTGTGTAATACGCAGTGAATAGAACCCATTAATTTCAATGAGTTCGTTCACATGTGCATATTTTTCTTGCATATTTTGGTCATGCAAAATAAACAAAGCAGCATGCTCTATTTTCCTGCATATTTGTGAACCAGAAGTCTCCATATAAGTCAATGGTGATCTGTAAATGCAAGCAAAATACACTAGGAGATGCGTGTAAGGACCCTTTTACACGGGACAAACTGTTGGGCAAATGATACCTGATCAAACTAATGAGCCATTTTATCTAGTGCGTCATTGTTTGCCACAAGCAACTGCACATGTCAATGGGAAGATGGAACAATACCTCTAGCAGCGCCACCTATTGGAAGGCAGCATTCCTGCAAGTCAATGTAAGACTCTTTATACAAGCCTTGTAACAATGACTGGGAATTGTAAGCCAAAGCCAGAAACAATGACTGGCTTACAATTTCCAGTCATTGTTATAAGACTTGCTTAAAGAGTCTAAGATTGACTTGCAGGAATGCTGCTTTCCAATAGGTGGCACTGCAGAGGTATTGTTCCATCTGCTCATTTGCATATTTCCCAGAGGACCATGGATGGCCTTATAAGTCTTCTCACATATCTTCTAGATGCTCTTCTTAAGGAGTGTGATACCCTTCCTGACCCAATGTACATGCCTTGCTTGCGCAAAAAATGCAACAAAATACGACAATGCTCAGCAAAAAAGCATTGTTCGTTCAAAAAGAAAAAAAAAAGCTACATTGATGTTCTCTAATACACATTCGCTCCTGTGAATCTGGCCATATAGTCTGTTTTAGTTGCAGAAATCCGTACCATACACATGAATAGCGTTTCTACAGCTGTCATTCATTGAATGGCTGAGTACTGCCTCTGATTGGTCACAGCGCTCAGCCAATGAGAGGCAGCGCTTTCAGGAGGCCAGAAGAAATGCTTCAGAAGAGTGCCAGGGAGAAGATGCGCCGGAGGTCCGACAGCGCTGATAGGTGATGTATATTTATTTTTTATTTTTTACAGCAGCTGGGGATTACCTTCAGGGAAGGGCTTATATTTAAAGCCCTTCCCTGAAAATTCCTGCAGGGGTTGCCTGCATCCCATTGCTTTCAACGGGGTGGCAGCAGCGCCGGCCCCACTGAAAGCAATAGGAGAACACTGCGGTCCTCTGCCATAGCTGTCACAGCTGTGGCAGAGGATTGCGATCTTCTCTGTATGTTTTCAATGGGTCTGGCGCCGCTGCCACCGGTCCCATTGACAGCAAGGGGAAACCCCTGGATGTGACAGCATCCAGGGGTTTCATATTCAAGGAATCCCCTGCTGCAGCTGTCACAGCCGTAGCGCTGGCCCCATTGGAAGCAATGATCATGGAGCTTCGGTCACGTGCATTTTGAACATCCGTGGAGTGCATTTTTTTTGCGCACATAGGCGAGCAAGAAAAATCGATCGTCTGACTGAGCCCTAATATAGTATTTTTATTACTATACTATGAAAGACAGCTTATGATAAATATACGAGGATTAGATGCACATACACTATCCCTGTACAGTAAGGAGCAGGAACACCTATGCAACTCCTCCATTTAACAACAGTTCAATACTTAAAGGGATTTTCCAGGCAAAACACTATTGATAACCTATCATCAGAATAGGTCCTCAATAATCAATCGCCTGTGGTCCACCACTTGGGATCTCCGCTGGTCAGCTGAGCAGATGCCCGCCGTCAGTGTTGCTACACACAGGGGTCGGAGCGAAAGCTGCTGCTTCGACCCCTGTGCAGTGGCTGGTGTTTGTAACTGCAAGCTGGGGTCTCACTGAAGTGAAAATGTAAGATGCCCCTGCAGTTACAAGCCCCAGCCACTACACTGGGGGCGGAGTAGCAACATCCGCTTTGACCCTTGTGTGTAGCAACACCTACTCAGCTGGTTGGCTGGGATTTTAAGCAATGATCGGTTGATCAACTATTGATGACCTATCCTGAAGATAGCTCATCAATAGTATTTTCCTGGAAAAGCCCTTTAAAATGTGTTATCTGCCCTACACAAAACCATCAGGGTATATTATAAAGGTACCATGAGAACTTTTCACCTATTCGCACATTTCTTCTAAAATCTTGTTTTACACCAAGGTATTAATCGTTAGGATAAAATAGCATTAATATAAATTCCACGTAATATGCCAAGTCACTGCATTGCCCAACTTGACTTTAGTTGTCTTGGCTTCTTCTAGGAGCAGCTAAAGACTATGAACACCATTGGGGTCATTTTTTTCACAAATGCATGGTATTTTGGGCTGAAAAAGATTTTTTGGCAATAGATGAGCTCACTGTTATCAGTGAACAGCATTCTGCAGTTTGCTATACACTGTGATACATATGAGCTGCAGAAGACAAAGTGTTAGTCACAGCTGAGGACCCCAAGGTGACGCTTAGCACTATGTAGTGCAGAGAGAAAGTGGAAGAGTTACGCGACTACTGAGTGCTCCCTAGCACAGCAGAGCTGTAGGGTCCTAGCAGACCCAGATCAGCTCTGTTAGTGACTACTGTCACTACAGGGGGATGTTTTCCCTGTAACTGAGTCTCCTATGGGGGCTACTCCTATGGATGTCCTAGCTACAGTGGAATAGTATGGAATAAAAAAAAAAAAACGATGTGAATGACCCCCAGAGGTCTTATATGATTTCATGGCAGTCAAAAAAGTAGTTACAAAGATAGGTTTAAAAAATTGCAGAATAAAATTAAAATATATGTATAAAAAAGAAAAAGACATACCGCCTCCACCAACCAAAACCTATATAAATTACATATAAAAATGTCTGAAATTAAATGAGGAACCCATTCCTGTGCTTTATTTTAGGGTAAATATACTCATTTTAAAAATAAACAACTATACATTTTAAAATACTTTGTTTTACCTTTTTACCCCTAATAAAACTAAACAGCAGAAAAAATTCAGTAAAAAAAGCTATAAAAAATAGCCCTATATGTCACGGGGGAAAAAACGCAGCAAAAATAATTCTGGTAGCTGAAGAAAAAAAATAGGGCAGTAAAACCAGCACATGGGTAAAATGCCTAAATAGTGCCTGGTCCTTTAGGGGTTAAGCAATGTTGTATGGATAGACATCTCCGGAGGTGTAACTGGAAGCTCCTGGATCCCAGTGTAAAAGTTGTAAGAGTGCTCCTCAACTGTAACATAATGTCATTTAAAGCACCAGCTTCATCACACTATAATATATGTTATATTACGCCTATTGGAATCCTTCATGCCATAATAAATCATTCTGATTGCTGTGGAATATATGGCTTTATATTATATTTGTATTAGCTAGCTGACTATTGTGGCCCATTATTGCATCAGACCCCAGGCCCACTAGCACCCTGATCGGCCCATCTGACCTGGGTCAACAAGTACCGTCAGGCTCACTGCTCATGTGATAATGGATGACCTTCAGAACAATCCGAACAAATGCTAAAAAGGTTGCTTCATTACATTAGTAGATTTCTCTCCCTGCTCTAGCCATATAACCCTATGATAACATTATACAGTGATGGCTTTTATTTCGGTTGTTCTTTGCTCAGTATGTTATGGCCAGCAGCCCGCCTCTATATATAAATCATATTATTGTATATTTCTGGGATAGTTTCAGGAAAATGACAGAATTCCACGTCAATCCCATTTGTGTTAGGACCCGGGGACATCTCCAAACATTCACTGATGATGTAGGAATCTGCAGTTTGTCGGTTCACAGAGACTCCTTTACCTGTAGATTCTGGATCTGTAACCTTGTTTGTTCCAGCCACAAGAGACTCGCCGCTCCCGCCGCCATGCCTTCCCCTGATTTGTATATTACCAGAACAGAAGTTGCTACAACAAACTATGCAAAGCTGCAGGGGACAGACAGGTATGCAGGACGAGTACCTGGGCTTACTAGTAAGGACTCACTAAAGATTAACTCCTTATTAGCCTTGCATGCAGTGTTTATACATTTGGGGCTGCAGATAAGCCCTGTGTTGCTCCCCATTTACTTTTAAAAACAGTATTATATAATTGCTAATGTGTCAACCTCATAATCCATTTATTACAATCAACTGACAGATAAGGATCTGCACACGTTTCTGTTAGAAAATTCCATTTTTTTTATTCCGTGATGGAACAGAAGAATGAAAAATAGCAGTTTGCTGGATTTGGCAGATGACGGAAATCATTGATGCCATCCATTTTCTGTCACGGTTGTCATCATTTGACTCGAAAAAAATAGTGCAGCATGCCCTTTTTTCCAGTATTTGCCAAGGAAAGCAGGGCAACACAAAAAAATTGCTCACATCCATGTAGGATGAAATAAATGTTACTAACACAAGACCACAGACAGAAATTATTTATAAACATAAGAACCGCTAAGTATATATATATATATATATATATAATATATATATATATATACACACACACACACATATGAGGGGGTACCCAAAAGAAACAAGACTTCTGGTGGGCAGGGTGTTACTAGTACCGGCTTCTGTCTCTAGGTGCATGGCTGCAGAACCCTTCTGACGCGGTATGCCAGCCAATGTTGCTGGGGAAGGTTGCGATCGGCTCCATGATATTTTTCATCAAAAACTGCTTGACACTTGGCGCTCTGTGAGAAAACAGGTGAGTGGTTCTACCATCATGGCAACACACCTGCCTACACAACGCTGAGTGTTAGGCAATTTTTGTCAAAAATGGTATGACATCCTTGCCTCACCCTCCATATTCGCGTTGAGCAGTGGAAAGGAAACACAATTTCACATCTGTTCATTTTTCGTATGAATCAGCCGTCACAAGATAGCTGAAAAACTATATACATTTATTTATATTAAATCTCACATAGTGCAGCCATCAAAGGCACAAGGACTTAAAGTCCATATAGTGAAAGTATATAAAGTGCATACTACAGAAGAAATAAAATAAATAACCAATATCATGATATGTAAATCAATAACAAAGTAAATGAGCTTCTGCAGAAAGAACAAAAGGTATTCTAAGGGTGGTTTCACATCTGTGACGGAATGTCCGGCCGGAGGTTCCGTCTCTGATGTGGCTGAAAATACAGCCTTTCAAAAGCCGTCCAGCTGGGCGGAAAGTGGGCGGTCCCCAAAGCTGTTTGGTTCCACCCAGAGCCGGAGCCATGTAGCCAAAGGGATTGCTCTTTTCTGTCCACCAAACAGAGCATGAAAGCAGAATCCCCAGTGCAGATGTGAGAGCACCCTTAGATAATATGGCATCAACTCCAGAGCACATTGGTTTAAGACTGGCATTTGAAATGCTAGTTTAAAGGTACCTTTACATGGGATGACTGTTGGATACATAAGCGCCTGACAGCTGTCCCACTGACTTTTGCTCCTGCGCTCTCACATGGGAACGCCAGTTGTTCATTGAATGGAGGTGGAGTACACCAGAGATCTCTTCTGGCCACCCACCTCCTCCATTCACTGCAAGCAGGCAGTCGTTCATAGATGAATGACTGTCCGTTAACACAGGCCAATAATCACTGGATTTTTCAGGGAACTAAAAACCAAGCAACTCTGACAGGTGAAAAAAAAAAGTTGCGTGTTCGATTCTTGCCCATTTTCACGGATAAGAGTATTCATGCAGTGTCTGTGGCTCTGAAAAAATCAAACAGCATAAAGATGGAGTCCCCGTGCTCTCTTATTTTTTTTGCTTCCAAATTTTGATCTCGTCAGTGGCTGTGTGAATAAACCCTAAGTAGAGAGAAATCCTTAAAAAGTAGAAATAATATGATACGGTTATAAATCTAATTGTTGCAAGCTATCTTCAAAACCTGATTGACTAAGCAAGTGCTAATGATGAGGGCCACTAGGAGACCCACAACAACTCTGCTGCAACGGAGGTGGAGGAGAACGTGCCTAGAAGTCTTGTATACAGGGATCTATAGTGGGAGAGGATTAGTATTCTCATCCTGCTACACACAATGTTAAATTGGATACATTTTTCTTGTTTCTTCTCTTTAGAAGTTGCCACAAACTTGTTCTGCAAACAAGAAATGACAATTTCCTAGAATTTGCAAAAATGCCACTAGAAAAGAGCAAGGACCTTTAGATGCAACATGAATACGCTTTGAAGAGCTCTTCTGTCTACATTCAGCTATTTCTGACAAGCGCTGATAGCACCAACAGTATTTTGACCTTTAAACTAATATGTTTTCTTGCTAAGACTTGAGATGTTTATGCTGCTGTTACGACAAATTAATTATTTTACAGAATCGTCTTTCACGCTGAACTTTTGCTGCTCTTGTTGAGCAACTATTTTAGTATAATTTAGGTCAGTGATCCCTCAAGTTACAATATTTTCAGCATATAATGGTCTTTCCTGGGACATTGTAACTTGAAAGCAGCCACAGGTTACAATTAGAGATGAGCGAACGTACTCGGATAAGCACTACTCGTCCGAGTAATGTGCTTTATCCGAGTATCGCTGTGCTCGTCTTGAAAGATTCGGGGAGCGCCGCGGAGCGGGGAGCTGCAGGGGAGAGCCGGGAGGAACGGAGGGGAGATCTTTCTCTCCTTCTCTCCCGTCCGCTCTCCCCTGCTCCCCGCCGCAACTCACCTGTCAGCAGCGGCACTCCCCGAATCTTTCAAGACGAGCACAGCGGTACTCGGATAAAGCACATTACTCGGACGAGTAGTGCTTATCCGAGTACGTTCGCTCATCTCTAGTTACAATGTCACAGGCAATCCGGATCTGCAGCATATATAGTTTGTTGGAAAATGGAGCTAATCAGCAGGGACATTTCACAGGTATAACGCCTGTATTACTGCACTGCATGTACTGATTGGCTGTTTAGTAGCGCCTCTCAAAAGTACAGTGCAGTATTACATGTATTTTGTTCCTTTCTACATGTGCCAGGATGAGCTGCCCCTTGGCATCAGGTGAGGCGGCTCCATGTTGTCTTCCCGATACACTGTGTACTGTACAGACCCTGAAGAAGCTGCTGTCCTCATAATAGAAAGTGATTTATAGCTGCAAGCAGCTATTTCTCAGTGCTATATGTAATGCCCCATTTACATCGGTCGAGCTGTCGGGCAAATGATGCCCTGCAGCTTGTCCAGTAGTGCTTTCTCCTGCGCTATTACACAGCAGCGAGTATCGATGGCATTGCTGAAAATTGGGCAGTGTATATGGATAAGTTGCTGGCACTGCATGGGGCAGCTGTGGCATGCAGGGTATGTGGGTATGTTGCTGGCGCTGTATGGGGCAGCTGTGATGGGCATTATGTATGTATATTTTGCTGGCACTGTATGGGGCATCTGTGGGGGGCAGTATGTGTTGTATGTTGGCACTGTATGGGGCAGCTGTGATGGGCAGTGTATATAGATATGTTATTGGCACTGTATGGGGCAGCTGTGATGGGCAGTGTATATGGGTATGTTATTGGCACTGTATGGGGCAGTTGTGGGGGGCAGTGAATATCGTATGATGGCACTGTATGGGGTAGCTGTTATGGACAGTGTATATGGGTATGTTATTGGCACTATATGGAGCAGCTGCGGGGGGCAGTGTATATGGGTATGTTGTTGGCACTGTATGGAGCAGCTGTGGGGGTAGTGTATGTGGTATGTTGGCACCGTATGGGGCAGCTGTGGTGGGCAGTGTATATGGGTATGTTGTTGGCACTATATGGGACAGCTGTGCTGGGCAGTGTATATGGGTATGTTTTTGGCACTGTATGGAGCAGCTGTGGGGGTAGTGTATGTGGTATGTTGGCGCTGTATGGGGCGGCTGTGGCGAGCAGTGTATATGAGTATGTTGTTGGCACTGTATGGGACAGCTGTGCTGGGCAGTGTATATGGGTATGTTATTGGCACTGTATGGGGTAGCTGTGGGGATAGTGTGTGTTATGTTGGCACTATGGGACAGCTGTTATGGGCAGTGTATATTGGTATGTTGTTGGCACTGTATGAGGCAGCTGTGGGGGGCAGTATATGTGGTATGTGGCTCTCCTTTCCATTTTCAAATATTGAAGTTTTAACATTATCAGAGTCAGTCATGTTTTGTACAGAGCCATAATAGAGCTTCCATGGAGGTGCATGAACTATTATTGTACCGCCATCCAACTCTCATGTCATAGAGTTTTTTCATTTCAGCATAAATCTGACAGAAAAAGTTGTGTTATGCTCCACCGTACTCTCTGTATATGGAGGTTTTCTCTCCTTGGAGCATTGCGGTAGATGACAGTATCTCTGTACACAGACCATTTGCCGCACAGATGCTCTACTGTTGTAGTCCACACGAGCCACTCCTAATCTGTGCAGGAGTTCAGCCTTATATATAAAAAGGAAGACCTATCAGCGAAGAATCGCTTATTAAGTCTGCATCATAATCTGCATGTAATGTGGTATTTTACTCACATTTTGGTGCAGATTTTGATGCGGATTCAATGGCATACATAGAGGGGTCCATAGCAAAGTTCGAAATGGGCCCTTTAGAAGGGTCTAGTGTCTGTTTTGTCTTCCACTCCCTTTCCATGAACTTTAAGACAATTCCAACCTTTTTGTTTTCGAGCAATTCAATTCCTCTGGAGAAGGAAGTCCTGCACTGATTCCAGCCACTCAATAGAAAGGGATGGAACCAGACATTGCTGGGCTCCCTCTCACCATGGGCCCCATAGCAGTCACATGGTCTGCCTCTATGGTATGTATTTCCTTACATTGATTTCACCCATCATTTGAAGACCTGAAATCCACAATAAAACCCATGCGTTACATGTGGATTTTGATTCAGAGCTACACCAAAATCCTTATGGTACATATATATATAATATATGTGCAGATTTTAATACAGATCCATAAAGGTTTTATTGGCTAACATAGCCTAAAACCCTCCAAAAAATTACACTATCCAAAAAAAAAAAGAACAGCTGGATGGGTGTGGTTGGAGGAGTTAAAAGCTCCAGCCACACTGATACTGGAAGCTACTACCTGGGACCAGAGATAACTCAGAAGAAGCTGAGAGGGCTGCAAGCCTGGGGAGCGGTGCGGACCACAGTGTAGTGCCATGAGTCTGACAGGGAAGGACGCCCCCAGACTGACACCCAGTTGGGCATGGTTTCTACCATTGTGGACTGCTGTTGTTTTGCTGATAATTTGCTGCATGCTCGAAGTACCTGATAAAACCTACTGTCTAGTTAGCGTCTTGACAGACAAGTGTTTCTTTTGTTTATTGCACTAAGTATACGTGCTGCCATTGGCTGCTGCTTTTTCACCGGGTTTTCCTTTTTGGCTGAAAATATCAAGAAAAATAAACTGGTTGGATGTCTATATGGACTAGGTGAGCAATTATGTATTTGCTGACCCCCACACAGACATTGCCACAATATATATGAAAATAAAAAATATAGAATAGCAGTGGGATGAGATGCAGAAATGGGTTCACATCTCCTGCTCTGCTTGATCCTGCTTCAGCATTTTGTATTTCTAATTTTTTGACCTATTTTATTATTTTGCATAGAAAACAGAATAAGAACATATAACCAAAAGGGAGAAAATGTCCTAGTAAAATCAGTATAAAGAACAATCCAAAAATATAGGCTCTTTTGATATTTGTATAGACCCTGCAGGATCCGTGTCATGTGACACAACTGGGTATTAGCGCACTTGTAATCAACCTAATTTACCTCTTGTGTTTTCCAACAGTACCACTCTGTAAAGGTGAATGGTGTCATCAGTTGCTTAACCTTCTCATCTGTGAAAAAGTGGATAATAAAAACTTTCCATTTAATAAATATTTTGTGTTGTTCCTTATTTTGTTCTGTTTCAAGTCACTCCTGTGACATTAATTTGTTAAAGGCATTCTGTTATCAGATTCATGCTCACTGAACCACGGGCACCATAAACCTGAGACAGAGAAGCCTATTGCCCCTGTGAGTCTATGGGAGCTTCCAGTGTATCCCAGCAAAAGATAGGGCAAGACCTATCTTGACGCAGTGTATAAAATCTGTTGCCATTTTCGGTCGCCAATGTCCTATTTTTCCGGGCGATTTTTTTTTTACGCGCCCAAAAATTGCTCATCTGAATGAATGCATTGGAATCCAATGCTTCTGATGGTCCCAATTTTTTGATGCGGCTTCATTAGCTTTAAAATCACAGAGGTGAGGAAAAAGAAAAAAAAACACATTCACTGATAAAGCCAAAAATACAATACCTGAAGGTCTGCAAAGCAGACACGGTCGCCATAGGCACGATCGCCATAAGGCAGGCACAATCGCCACCGGCACAATCGCCGTAGGGCAGGCGCAATGGCCTTAAGCCCTGAAGATATGTAGTCAGCCAGACAATAATGTGTGGAGGAGCAGCTTGTTCCTGGCAGGCTAATATGCAGTCACCCACTCAACCCAGCCCAGTTTGGGGAGGAGTGACTGCATATACTAATAGCCTGCACATGTGAACGATACCAAAGATGTCAGCCATAGATGGGTGGTGACCCACCATACAGGATATCAACCCTGGCTGATATGACAGCGGGTTGCCCTGTATCTCCAAGGTGGGCCACACTGGCTGACATCTTGGGCTCCCCCACCAACTAGCAAACTACATACAAAAATACTAATGCATACTAATAAAATGCGGGTGTTGGTACTGCATTTTGGCCAAAACGCATAGGCTGACGGACCGCGTCGAGGTCACACCGCTTCCGCCAGTACCTACGCTAACTCACAATAAATTACATAAAATCACAGAGGTGAGGAAAAAGAAAAAAAAAACACATTCACTGATAAAGCCAAAAATACAATACCTGAAGGTCTGCAAAGCAGACACGGTCGCCATAGGCACGATCGCCATAAGGCAGGCACAATCGCCACCGGCACAATCGCCGTAGGGCAGGCGCAATGGCCTTAAGCCCTGAAGATATGTAGTCAGCCAGACAATAATGTGTGGAGGAGCAGCTTGTTCCTGGCAGGCTAATATGCAGTCACCCACTCAACCCAGCCCAGTTTGGGGAGGAGTGACTGCATATACTAATAGCCTGCACATGTGAACGATACCAAAGATGTCAGCCATAGATGGGTGGTGACCCACCATACAGGATATCAACCCTGGCTGATATGACAGCGGGTTGCCCTGTATCTCCAAGGTGGGCCACACTGGCTGACATCTTGGGCTCCCCCACCAACTAGCAAACTACATACAAAAATACTAATGCATACTAATAAAATGCGGGTGTTGGTACTGCATTTTGGCCAAAACGCATAGGCTGACGGACCGCGTCGAGGTCACACCGCTTCCGCCAGTACCTACGCTAACTCACAATAAATTACATAAAATCACAGAGGTGAGGAAAAAGAAAAAAAAACACATTCACTGATAAAGCCAAAAATACAATACCTGAAGGTCTGCAAAGCAGACACGGTCGCCATAGGCACGATCGCCATAAGGCAGGCACAATCGCCACCGGCACAATCGCCGTAGGGCAGGCGCAATGGCCTTAAGCCCTGAAGATATGTAGTCAGCCAGACAATAATGTGTGGAGGAGCAGCTTGTTCCTGGCAGGCTAATATGCAGTCACCCACTCAACCCAGCCCAGTTTGGGGAGGAGTGACTGCATATACTAATAGCCTGCACATGTGAACGATACCAAAGATGTCAGCCATAGATGGGTGGTGACCCACCATACAGGATATCAACCCTGGCTGATATGACAGCGGGTTGCCCTGTATCTCCAAGGTGGGCCACACTGGCTGACATCTTGGGCTCCCCCACCAACTAGCAAACTACATACAAAAATACTAATGCATACTAATAAAATGCGGGTGTTGGTACTGCATTTTGGCCAAAACGCATAGGCTGACGGACCGCGTCGAGGTCACACCGCTTCCGCCAGTACCTACGCTAACTCACAATAAATTACATAAAATCACAGAGGTGAGGAAAAAGAAAAAAAAAAACACATTCACTGATAAAGCCAAAAATACAATACCTGAAGGTCTGCAAAGCAGACACGGTCGCCATAGGCACGATCGCCATAAGGCAGGCACAATCGCCACCGGCACAATCGCCGTAGGGCAGGCGCAATGGCCTTAAGCCCTGAAGATATGTAGTCAGCCAGACAATAATGTGTGGAGGAGCAGCTTGTTCCTGGCAGGCTAATATGCAGTCACCCACTCAACCCAGCCCAGTTTGGGGAGGAGTGACTGCATATACTAATAGCCTGCACATGTGAACGATACCAAAGATGTCAGCCATAGATGGGTGGTGACCCACCATACAGGATATCAACCCTGGCTGATATGACAGCGGGTTGCCCTGTATCTCCAAGGTGGGCCACACTGGCTGACATCTTGGGCTCCCCCACCAACTAGCAAACTACATACAAAAATACTAATGCATACTAATAAAATGCGGGTGTTGGTACTGCATTTTGGCCAAAACGCATAGGCTGACGGACCGCGTCGAGGTCACACCGCTTCCGCCAGTACCTACGCTAACTCACAATAAATTACATAAAATCACAGAGGTGAGGAAAAAGAAAAAAAAAACACATTCACTGATAAAGCCAAAAATACAATACCTGAAGGTCTGCAAAGCAGACACGGTCGCCATAGGCACGATCGCCATAAGGCAGGCACAATCGCCACCGGCACAATCGCCGTAGGGCAGGCGCAATGGCCTTAAGCCCTGAAGATATGTAGTCAGCCAGACAATAATGTGTGGAGGAGCAGCTTGTTCCTGGCAGGCTAATATGCAGTCACCCACTCAACCCAGCCCAGTTTGGGGAGGAGTGACTGCATATACTAATAGCCTGCACATGTGAACGATACCAAAGATGTCAGCCATAGATGGGTGGTGACCCACCATACAGGATATCAACCCTGGCTGATATGACAGCGGGTTGCCCTGTATCTCCAAGGTGGGCCACACTGGCTGACATCTTGGGCTCCCCCACCAACTAGCAAACTACATACAAAAATACTAATGCATACTAATAAAATGCGGGTGTTGGTGGGGGAGCCCAAGATGTCAGCCAGTGTGGCCCACCTTGGAGATACAGGGCAACCCGCTGTCATATCAGCCAGGGTTGATATCCTGTATGGTGGGTCACCACCCATCTATGGCTGACATCTTTGGTATCGTTCACATGTGCAGGCTATTAGTATATGCAGTCACTCCTCCCCAAACTGGGCTGGGTTGAGTGGGTGACTGCATATTAGCCTGCCAGGAACAAGCTGCTCCTCCACACATTATTGTCTGGCTGACTACATATCTTCAGGGCTTAAGGCCATTGCGCCTGCCCTACGGCGATTGTGCCGGTGGCGATTGTGCCTGCCTTATGGCGATCGTGCCTATGGCGACCGTGTCTGCTTTGCAGACCTTCAGGTATTGTATTTTTGGCTTTATCAGTGAATGTGTTTTTTTTTCTTTTTCCTCACCTCTGTGATTTTATGTAATTTATTGTGAGTTAGCGTAGGTACTGGCGGAAGCGGTGTGACCTCGACGCGGTCCGTCAGCCTATGCGTTTTGGCCAAAATGCAGTACCAACACCCGCATTTTATTAGTATGCATTAGTATTTTTGTATGTAGTTTGCTAGTTGGTGGGGGAGCCCAAGATGTCAGCCAGTGTGGCCCACCTTGGAGATACAGGGCAACCCGCTGTCATATCAGCCAGGGTTGATATCCTGTATGGTGGGTCACCACCCATCTATGGCTGACATCTTTGGTATCGTTCACATGTGCAGGCTATTAGTATATGCAGTCACTCCTCCCCAAACTGGGCTGGGTTGAGTGGGTGACTGTATATTAGCCTGCCAGGAACAAGCTGCTCCTCCACACATTATTGTCTGGCTGACTACATATCTTCAGGGCTTAAGGCCATTGCGCCTGCCCTACGGCGATTGTGCCGGTGGCGATTGTGCCTGCCTTATGGCGATCGTGCCTATGGCGACCGTGTCTGCTTTGCAGACCTTCAGGTATTGTATTTTTGGCTTTATCAGTGAATGTGTTTTTTTTTTCTTTTTCCTCACCTCTGTGATTTTATGTAATTTATTGTGAGTTAGCGTAGGTACTGGCGGAAGCGGTGTGACCTCGACGCGGTCCGTCAGCCTATGCGTTTTGGCCAAAATGCAGTACCAACACCCGCATTTTATTAGTATGCATTAGTATTTTTGTATGTAGTTTGCTAGTTGGTGGGGGAGCCCAAGATGTCAGCCAGTGTGGCCCACCTTGGAGATACAGGGCAACCCGCTGTCATATCAGCCAGGGTTGATATCCTGTATGGTGGGTCACCACCCATCTATGGCTGACATCTTTGGTATCGTTCACATGTGCAGGCTATTAGTATATGCAGTCACTCCTCCCCAAACTGGGCTGGGTTGAGTGGGTGACTGCATATTAGCCTGCCAGGAACAAGCTGCTCCTCCACACATTATTGTCTGGCTGACTACATATCTTCAGGGCTTAAGGCCATTGCGCCTGCCCTACGGCGATTGTGCCGGTGGCGATTGTGCCTGCCTTATGGCGATCGTGCCTATGGCGACCGTGTCTGCTTTGCAGACCTTCAGGTATTGTATTTTTGGCTTTATCAGTGAATGTGTTTTTTTTTTTTCTTTTTCCTCACCTCTGTGATTTTATGTAATTTATTGTGAGTTAGCGTAGGTACTGGCGGAAGCGGTGTGACCTCGACGCGGTCCGTCAGCCTATGCGTTTTGGCCAAAATGCAGTACCAACACCCGCATTTTATTAGTATGCATTAGTATTTTTGTATGTAGTTTGCTAGTTGGTGGGGGAGCCCAAGATGTCAGCCAGTGTGGCCCACCTTGGAGATACAGGGCAACCCGCTGTCATATCAGCCAGGGTTGATATCCTGTATGGTGGGTCACCACCCATCTATGGCTGACATCTTTGGTATCGTTCACATGTGCAGGCTATTAGTATATGCAGTCACTCCTCCCCAAACTGGGCTGGGTTGAGTGGGTGACTGCATATTAGCCTGCCAGGAACAAGCTGCTCCTCCACACATTATTGTCTGGCTGACTACATATCTTCAGGGCTTAAGGCCATTGCGCCTGCCCTACGGCGATTGTGCCGGTGGCGATTGTGCCTGCCTTATGGCGATCGTGCCTATGGCGACCGTGTCTGCTTTGCAGACCTTCAGGTATTGTATTTTTGGCTTTATCAGTGAATGTGTTTTTTTTTCTTTTTCCTCACCTCTGTGATTTTATGTAATTTATTGTGAGTTAGCGTAGGTACTGGCGGAAGCGGTGTGACCTCGACGCGGTCCGTCAGCCTATGCGTTTTGGCCAAAATGCAGTACCAACACCCGCATTTTATTAGTATGCATTAGTATTTTTGTATGTAGTTTGCTAGTTGGTGGGGGAGCCCAAGATGTCAGCCAGTGTGGCCCACCTTGGAGATACAGGGCAACCCGCTGTCATATCAGCCAGGGTTGATATCCTGTATGGTGGGTCACCACCCATCTATGGCTGACATCTTTGGTATCGTTCACATGTGCAGGCTATTAGTATATGCAGTCACTCCTCCCCAAACTGGGCTGGGTTGAGTGGGTGACTGCATATTAGCCTGCCAGGAACAAGCTGCTCCTCCACACATTATTGTCTGGCTGACTACATATCTTCAGGGCTTAAGGCCATTGCGCCTGCCCTACGGCGATTGTGCCGGTGGCGATTGTGCCTGCCTTATGGCGATCGTGCCTATGGCGACCGTGTCTGCTTTGCAGACCTTCAGGTATTGTATTTTTGGCTTTATCAGTGAATGGGCTTCATTAGCTTTGTATATACGGTCAGTATATTGTATTTCTAATATGCATGTTAGTTACACATCAAAAACGCTGCACAAAACCGTATGTGGTTTACTGTGAAACGGCTTCTCCAGTTGATGCACATAAGTTCAATTAGAACAATGTGCTTCAGCTGTGGAAGTCGATCGGCTGCAAACTGCAACACAAGCCCATGGCATTTAGTGGTTTCTGTAGTGTTTTTGGTGTTCAGTTAGCATGCATATCAGAAACGCCATACAAGCATCATGTGGAAACTTAGGCAGCCTTAGGACAAAAACACATGGGCGCATGCGCTAATACACTCACTGCTATGGAACGTATTGGCGCATGAACCAGGATTTGGGGTTTTTTCAGACTATTCAAACTCTGCACTAGTCCTACCTGGTCCTGAGAGACACTGATGGAGCCCATTAATGAATAGAGTTCTATGCGCACACATCCAAATTAATTAACAATGATCATCAGAGAAATAACAAGAGACATCAACTGTGTGAAGTCACCATTGTGCTCTTTCTGTAAGACCAAATTAGTGTTAACTTTTTTAACCGTTTCCAATCCACTGTCTGACCTCTAAAGACATTCTGATTGAAGGCTGTACAACTCCGATGTCGGAAGACGTCTGGCAGGGTAGTCTTACTGTAGATTACTGGCCGCTCTGTTGTCAGGGGGCCTCTCTAGCATGTCCCATACCGCAGTACTGGCTCTAGCCAGCAGATGGCGCCATTGTATAATGGGATAAAGAGAAAGCCCCCTAGGAAACCCTGAATCCAAAATTGGATTGCAAAGGGTTAATAGTGCAAAGCAGAACAAAGAAAGATATAGTGTACAATCACAGTGGACAACACCCTAAATTAACTTTTTGCAGTTGTAAAATAAGAAATGATTATAAAAGTCTGATAATACATAATGAGCCGTGCATGCATTACTACTTTGATAAGGAATACAAAAATTTCGGATGTAATGACTAAATATGGTCTTCAGGAAACCCTCAAGGCCCCACTATAAGGACATACTGCTTTCATGAACTTTGGGCTAAGCTGTATTAACCCCTTGAATAACAAGTGTAACACAGAATACTTTCCCAAAACCTATAAGGAATGGGCCACCAAATAAAAAGCTGAGCCATTAAATACACAAACTACTAAACCTACAAAATTCAAATACGTAAATAGTAAGTAATTAAATCATCTTTATTAGGATATATTTAATAAAAGTACAAGCTTCAGAATAAGAAGCATCACAGAGGCCACTAGATCCACATTGCAGCCGTAAATAGTACTAGTACCTCCAGAAGAAGCAGCAGCGGAATGCAGGTTGGGAAGTGCTACTATTCTGGTCTGTATTACCCTGCCTCTTTACTTATGTTTTTTGGCACTCCTTAATATAATTTTCTAGGGTTTCCTTTATAGTTAACTATCTTTGTACCTGGTTATTTGCGTTATTATTACCTTTTTTGCTATACATGTTATGCTTACATACTGTAGTTTTCTCTGTGTTTGCATAGTTAACTGCCATCTAGTGGGAAAACTCTGCACAACATAAATCAATTCATCGATCACTAGTACACTATGCTAGTGCCACCAATCCTGTTCTGTCAGGTGAAGGGGATATGCAAATTGGTTGTGTGAGCATTAGGTATAAAGGAAAGTATCACACAGGCATATCCCAGTACAGAAACCATCAGAATGCAACAAGGTGTAGAGTTGGTAAAACATCCAATGGGCTATAGTGGTGGTATGTCACCTGAGCCACCAATTAGTACAAAACATTGCAACTTTTTTGGATCTTCTAAAGTCCTCTATTGGTAATGCTATTCGGAGAAGGAAATCATCCGGTGTGTGTGCAGTGCAGCCATGTTTAAGGAGACCTCGTAAACTGACAGAACGTGGACAACAAAGCCTTGTATGAGCTGTGAAGGCATCACAAACATCGTTTGCCGAAACACTTGTTTAGGAGATCTCACAGGACATTGGAACATCCATTAGGGAACTGCATGCAAAGGGTTATCATTGACGAACGGCTGTACACAAGCCCAACATCACAGCAATGAAGGCACAGAGGTGTCTGCGATGGTGCTTGGAGCGTCCTTCTTGGACTGTGAATGAGTGGAAGTGTTCTAGACGGGTGAATCACAGTTCACCACCTTGCAATCGGATGGCCGCACTTGGGTGTGGTGGTTGCCTGGAGAGTGGATTGTAAGTGATTGCAATTTCCTAACAGTGAAGTTTGGAGAAGGTTCCGTTACACTGTGGGAGCGATTGTGCTGGGAAGGACTAGGGCCATTGGTTATAGTGAAGTCCACCCTCAATGCCAATGGGTAGAGACATACCGGACAATGTGGCATTACCTACTCTGTGGCCTTACTTTGGTAGAGCTCTGTATCTCTTCCAACATAACCGAGAACCATATCAGACAGCATACAGTGTAGAAGCTTGGTTTGAGGAGCAATACGTCTGCAAACTTCATTGGCCTACCCAAAGTCAGAATTTCAGTCCCATCAAGCATCTTTGGGACGAACTAGAATGCCATATCCGTACATGCCTAACACGCCCATCATCCCTATGCATTACTATCTAAAGCTCTCCTCAAGGAATGAAAGAAAATCCCTTCACACATCCATCTGAAAACATCCCTAGGAGGGTGACTGCAGTCATTAAGTCCAAAAGTGACCCAACATGTTATTTAAAATGTGAATAAAATTGAATTTCATCATATTCTATGTGTATCCTAATACTTTTGTCAAAATAGTATATGCCCCCTTTAAATTAGGGCAAGTACAAGATACCTAAATAAAGTGAGCTGGTCCCACTTGCCAGAAAGAAGAGATGACAGAGTTCAAATATCATCATGAGTCTTTCTAAGCGTATAGAAGCCTTTAGCAGCACTACATGGTCAGCAGGGCTCATTTAACAGGAGTTTGGTATTTGCAAATAGATTTCTGCCCCTTGGTTGCTACATCAGGGGCTGCTCAGTTAATGAGCTCTCTATCTCTCTTCTATTAAATAACCTAGTGGGCAGTCTACAGTAATTTACAGGGGTCTGTCATAGTGACAAATGATGTGGATGCATCCTTTACTATGTAACTAGGCAGATTACACTTTTAAGAGTTTGGGGAAGTTGGGTGAAAACTACAATGAAAGTAACACCATTGCCAACAGAGCTGACAGTGGGCGTCAAAGGCAGTAAACGTAACGGGCGCCGTGAGACCAAATGTCCTTCAGCTAAACACCTGCAAATGGTTCTGATAGATACAAGGGCCTGTAATGATGGTGCCACTTGTCTCTGGAAGGCAGACAATGAAATAATTAGAGCTGCTCGTGCTTTTTGGGTGATCAGACGATCTTGTCTACAGGTGGTCTGTCGAGGTTGTACTGAGAACAGTCGCTTTGTGTGTATGCCCTCAGGCATCCACTGATCCCTACACCTCCTAACAGTTTGGTCGTAATGGCCGAGGGGGTGGGCAAATAGTCTAAACGACCATCCAGCTTCTCGCATTCCAGTACTGCGCCCCTCTCAGACTGTTAACTGGGCAAAATCTCTTTGATTGTATCATAGAGGCGTCTAGTGGTTAACAAGCTCTACACAAGCGGCAAAAGAGATCACTACACACAGGGAGCCTCTGAGGGCCTTTTTATAGGCCAAGAGTGGAACCACTTTTAGGGCCTCAGGTGGCAGGACTGTTCATCTAATTACACCACAACCCTAATCATTTACATATCTGCCGAGTTTTGACGCAAAATGACAACTCCTTCTAGCTGCTAGATTTTTTTTGACAAAGAGAATATATTCACAGGTGATTTTTTTATCTTATGCGAGGGAGTTTCTGTATATTTATATACTTGTGTATATATATCTTTCTATTACAAAAATCGCTGCGTCCTTATGGCCAAAACAGTCCTTTGGGTTGAGGACTGGGACCACTTGTAATTAATTTGCAGCGGGCAGTTCTTAATTGCTAGACACAGTGCCCCTTCTTTGACATAGGCCGCCTGCAGGCGGGCGGAAATTCCATGGCGGAATTTCCTGCGGGATTTCTGCCACTGGAAGCCTGCATAGGATTGCGTTAACAAACGCAATCCTATACAGACGGCCGCAGTTTGGCCGCGTGAAGTCTCGCGCGGCAAACAAACCATGGCATGTTCTATTTCTGTGTGGGGCTCGCAGAGCCCCGCGCAGAAACGTCACTCACCCGCCGCCGGCTCCGGTCTGCACATGCGCCGGCTGCCCGGCAGCCGGCACATGAAAGATCCGGAGCTGCGGGGCGCGGGTGAGTACGCGCTGCTCTCTGCAGACGCTCGGGTACGGCGGCGGGAATTCTTGCTGCCGGATCCGACAGGGCCGTCTGCAGGCGGCCATAGATTAGGTAAACCGTTGACTGCTGTCATGGCACTGCTGGTGGTTTAGTCATGGCAGTAGAGACTGATATTCGTCTGATATTGCCTACACGTTAGAGGATGCCTACTGGATTATGCACGAACAGATATTATGTAGGTGCCATTATGCAGGAATAATAATAATAATGGGCACCTAATCATTAATGTATCTCTGTAAATTACTGGATAGTAAATGGCTCACTGGTCCCTCACTGTAATTTAGCTGGAGGAAGTCCAAACAGCCGTAACTCATTACCAAACTGCAAACACAACTCATCTTCATGTTGCTGAGTTAGGAAGAATGTAAGCAGAAGTGAAATGTTTAGTGAAGTCAATGATAGACATTCCAAACTCCAACTGCTCAGCCGTGTGCTGATTATGACTCTGCTCACGTATTACATCCAGTGTGACAAAATGTATTTGCTATTGAAGATACAACAAAAAAGCCAGAAGGGCAGAAGATGAAGTAGACAGCGCATTATTAACAGCCCAGCATGAGACGTAGGCAGGGAACTTTGACAGAAAAAAACTATTACTTTCCAATTATTTTCTACAGGCCTACAGGCATCAATTACTCTCTACATTTTCTGTCTACCATAGGCCATTCGTAAACAGTGAGCCCAGACTAAATGTGCTCATCTTAGGACCATCATCTGCTTTTACTCCTTAGCCTCATTTAATTAACCCCTGTTTTATGTACAATGCTTTTAAATGGGCTGTGCAGGCTTTAATGCAAGTGTCCAGAGGTGGACTGTTAAAAGATAGGGATTTTGCTATGTATGGTGGAAGTAATCTAGCCATGAGTTATTGTCTGCAGTACTTCAGAAGTAGTCCTGGAGATGTAGCAAGAAGAGGAAGCCAGACACTTGGTGCAGTTGTTACTGACAGATTTGGGGGCAGTGAGAAAATGGAGCAACAATGCAGGAGAAAAGCTGGTCTTATACAGGAGATTTCACCAATGATAAAAGACAGTGTAACTCTAACAGACCAAAGGCACCTGGTGTAAGAAATGACTAATATTAAGGGTACTGTTAATTAGCCAAGCTGGAAAGTTGCATTATACAGAGACTGTTAAATTTCAGCATGCGTGCCATCTGCACATGTGCCAGGATTAAAACACAATGTGTATCATTGGGGATGCATGATTATATGCTGGCCATATTATGGATGGTAGCATGATCCAAACTATCTAGGCGGCCTGCTGAGTGGTGGTGTTACGGCTTGCTACTGTGCATGAGATTCAGAAGTGGGGTGGCAGATGTCATGGTGTCATCCCTGGCTCATGTGATCCTCATGTCAGAGCATGCTGACATTTCAGCACTGGATGTAGAAGGAGACACATCTTTGCTGGTTTATGAACTAATTGGTTGGCTGGGAAGTGGGCAGCTAATCAGCCTTAGTTTGTGTACATTTATTCCAGCCCCTCCTCTTGCAGAAAGCTAGTTATACTCTTAGTCTCAAGGTGTTCTAGTCATGTCAGCAGCTTTTGGTCTTGACCTGCATCTTAGTTAAAGGGGTTGTCCCGCGAAAGCAAGTGGGTCTATACACTTCTGTATGGCCATATTAATGCACTTTGTAATGTACATTGTGCATTAATTATGAGCCATACAGAAGTTATCAGAAGTTATCCACTTACCTGTTCCGTTGCTGGCGTCCTCGTCTCCATGGTGCCGTCTAATTTTCAGCGTCTAATCGCCGGATTAGACGCGCTTGCGCAGTCCGGTCTTCTTCTCTTCTGAATGGGGCCGCTCGTGCCGGAGAGCAGCTCCGTGTAGCTCCGCCCCGTCACGTGCCGATTCCAGCCAATCAGGAGGCTGGAGTCGGCAATGGACCGCACAGAAGCCCTGCGGTCCACCGAGGGAGAAGATCCCGGCGGCCATCTTCACCAGGTAAGTAAGAAGTCACCGGAGTGCGAGGATTCAGGTAAGCACTGTCCGGTTTTCTTTTTTAACCAGTGCATCGGGTTTGTCTCGCGCCGAACGGGGGGGCTGTTGAAAAAAAAAAAAACCCGTTTCGGCGCGGGACAACCCCTTTAAGATAAAGCTGGGGGTTAACTTATGCATCTGAGGTGTTTAAATATCTATTTCCCTGCACTCTTGTGGTTTATTATCCTTTGAGTGTCATCTACTTTTGCTACTATTCCCTATCATCATCTAGTGAAAGTCAGTGTTCCCTGAGGCTCCTGATGTGGGGTCGCTCTCATCAGGGTGAGCACTACATTGGTAGGTAGGGTCAATTTATGTCTGAAGACTTAGGCCTTAGTCAGACGGGCGTTTTTTCGTGCGATTTGCAGATCGCATGATTGATGCGCATCCGCAAATCGCGTGACCGGTGCCCGAAAATCGCCCGAAAATCTGCTCCTAGCCGCGTTTCATTAGAAACGGGCCGAAGCTGTCCAGCGCATTGCATTCAATGGAGCCGGCAATACAGCCGGCTCCATTGAAAGCAATGCGCTGCGGGCGAGTGTGGGATGAATTGTCGGGAAGGGCTTAAATATATAAGCCCTTCCCTGCAATTCATCCAGAAATGTGTTAAAATAAAAAAAATATATATACCCACCTTGTCCCGGCAGCCGGAGTTCAGCGCGGCCGGCCTGCAGTGGGTGTGAAGGGGGCGTGAGTCAGACCTGCCCCCTGATTGGCTCAGCCTGAGCCAATCAGAGGCAGGTCTCACTCACACCCATTCATGAATGGCTGTATTGCCGGCTCCATTGAATTCAATGGGCAAACATCGTTCTTCTCTGCCACAGCTGTTACAGCTGTGGCAGAGAAGAATGATTTGTCTTCTATATGTTCTCAATGGGGTCGGCGCTGCTGCCTCCGGCCCCATTGAGCGCATATAGAGAAGAGAACAGGAATCGCAGATAGGTGCGATCTGCGATTTCTGTTCTATAATTTATCGGACGAGCGCATAAAAAGCGCTCATGTGTCCGATACCATTGCAAAGCAATGGTTTTAAAAAATCGACGGACGCATGCGCAAATCGCGCAAAAAAACGCCCCTCTGACTAAGGCCTTAGGGTTAGTTCCCCCCTTATCTCCATTTGTGTTTCTATTTAACATTTTTGGATTATCTGCGTTTCTCCTGTGTGTGTGTAAATATTCAACCTCTTAGGATGAAAGCAATACATCCGGGTCAGACGTAACAGGTGGTGGGGTAACATCTACAGAATACATAATGGGGCCTGAAAGAAAATACTGATATCTAGTAAGTGCAAGCCCTTTAGGCCGCCTGCAGACGAGCGGGTCGGATCCGGCAGCGAGAATTCTCGCCGCGGGACCCGACCCGAGAGCCTGCAGGGACGAGCGCGTTCTCACCCGCGCCTGGCGGCCCCGGCTCTTTCATGTGCCGGCTGCCGCGCAGCCGGCGCATGCGCAGACCGGAGCCGGCGGCCGGGTGAGTGCGAGCCCTGCAGAAAAATAGGACATGCTGCGGTTTGTTTGCCGCGTGAGATTTCGCGCGGCCAAACCGCGGCCGTCTGCATAGGAGTGCGTATTGTAATGCACTCCTATGCAAACTTTCAGTGGCGGATATCCCGCAAGAAATACCGCCGCGGGATTCCGCCCGTGTGCAGGCGGCCTTAAGGTTTATTTTTAAACACAATTGGCTTACAATGTGAAAATATTGCAGTGTACCAAAGTTTTTATGCAAAAGCAGTTATATACCCAATAACTAGCGCATACAAGAAAAGAAGCTGATATGTTGTACATATTCAACTCTACTTCACCCATAAATATTTGTACATCATCTTCAGTGCGGAAACTAAACTTCTGAACACAAGTATTTTATTTGCAATTCCCAGCTCCTTCTTTTATCTGTAACATTGGGCGTGTGAAGACTTTGCATGTTTTATAGGCTGCTAGTTAAATAGCGCCACCACTTGAATACATATCCACCCCCTTACAGGACAACCTGCCAATATACTCACCTGCATACATTACCCGAACTTTGTGAAAGCACACATTTATTTCTAATGAACTTCTTACTGCATTGTAGTTATTACATCTTTGGTGCCCAATGCTTGTGGTTAATCTCATAGTTTTACAGCTTTTTCCATAAACAGTGTAGTTATTTTTTATTGTGTCTAAGTATATCCAGATTTAGTGGTTTTGCAGGATAAATATTAAAGGAGATGTCCCGCGCCGAAACGGGTTTTTTTTTTTTTCAACCCCCCCCCCCGTTCGGCGCGAGACAACCCCGATGCAGGGGTTAAAAAAACCACCCGCACAGCGCTTACCTGAATCCCGGCGGTCCGGCGTCTTCATACTCACCTGCTGAAGATGGCCGCCGGGATCCTCTGTCTTCGTGGACCGCAGCTCTTCTGTGCGGTCCACTGCCGATTCCAGCCTCCTGATTGGCTGGAATCGGCACGTGACGGGGCGGAGCTACACGGAGCTACACGGAGCCCCATAGAAGACTGCTGAAGACCCGGACTGCGCAAGCGCGGCTAATTTGGCCATCGGAGGCCAAAAATTAGTCGGCACCATGGAGACGAGGACGCTAGCAACGGAGCAGGTAAGTAAAAAACTTTTTATAACTTCTGTATGGCTCATAATTAATGCACAATGTATATTACAAAGTGCATTATTATGGCCATACAGAAGTGTATAGACCCACTTGCTGCCTCGGGACATCTCCTTTAAGATTCCCTCGATACAGACAAAGGAGAATCTCACTCTGTTTGTTATTTGAGCTTTTCAGACATGATGTGATTTCTAGGAGTGTTTATGTCATGTGTCTAAAGAGTACAAAGAAAAACTTGGTAAGTTACAAAGTTATTCTTTTACAAATTTTTTGCCCCCTCTACATATAAAACTTGGACTCATGAAGAACTTTGTAAAGGGGGGAAGGGGGAAACTGTGGTGGAGAAGCTTTTCAGTACCTCAAAAGACAATTTCCACAGCTCAGTGATGCTAAAGTTAAAGAGGGCATCTTCATTGGCCCGCAGATTTGAGCAAGTTCTTCAGGGTCATGAGAAAGGCATGGGAGGCATTTAAAGATGTTGTGCATGGCTTCCTGGGATCTTGAAGAGTTGACAACTACGTTGAAATTATGAATAAAATTCTAGAAAAGTACCATTAACTAGGTTGCAACATGTCACTCAAAATCCATTCCCTACATTTTCACCTGGACTTCTTCCTTGACAATTGCAGAGCCGTGAGTGATGAACATGGAGAGCGATTCCATCAGGATATATCGAAAAGGGAACAAATATTAATACCACATTAATTTTCCTCGATCCAAAATTAGGGTAGTTTAGTTATTTTGAGAAAGGAAAACATTTCAAAGTGCATTTTTGTTGTCCAGTGAGCCTTTAAATTGGGTGAAAAAACATTGCAATTGTGACTTTTCCATTCTTTTTCTTCTTTGCGGGTTGGGGGTGGGGGGTGGGGGTGGTTTTTATGGTGTTCACAATGCAGTAAGAATGCCATGTGAACTTCACTCTCTGGGTTATAATGATTCTGACAATGTTTTATTTCTTTCAAAAAGTAAAAAAAAAAATTTTTGAAGAAAAAATGCTGGCTGTTGCTGTATTCTGAGCCCCAGAATGTTTTTGTAATTATTTTTGTAGATTGGGCTGTCTGAGGGTTTGTTAATTGTGAGGCAAGCTGTAGTTTTTAGTCGTACCTTTTTGGGGTACTAATATCTTTTTGATTGCTTTTTATTCATTTTTTTTGTGGAGCCAAAAATCCTATCATTTTGATATTCAGTAGTTTTTTAGTGCTATTCACCTTGCAGGATAAATAATGTAATGTTTTAATAGTTCAGACTTTTACAAACATGGTGATACCAAATATGTGGGGTTTTTTTGCATTGTTTGCACTTTTATGGGACAATGGTAAAAGGCTGATTCTAACTTTTAATATTTTTTAATGTATTAAAAGTTTTATGATTTCTACAATTTTTTAGTCCCCAGAGTCATCGGCATCCATCTCCTCTTACTCTCTTTATAGGAAAACTGATTTTCCTGTGATTTTTGGCAAAATTGGGTTGGGTTGACCCAATCCAGTCTCACTCTGTGAAAATCAGCCTGATTTTACCCGCCGGATGATTACAAAAAGCAACCCTATTCACTAGGCTCCAGGCTGCCATGGTTACCTATCAACACTCTCTGATTGCATTCCAGGGTGGCTGATGAGGCATCGGAGGGCGGCCAACTGTCTAGCAGTTTAGACACATGGACAACTTCGACTGTGGCTTGTAAATAGCTAACTACCATGATTGGAGTTAATTCCATTTGCTGCATTTTTAATGGCTGTCCAGCTATCAACAACAGCTCATATCCGCTAGGTGCAGAGTGGACTTGGCTACCGAGCTGATCCATATACCCTACATGACCACGTGATGTGTATTTGCTTCTCATACAGACACGCTCTGTCCACATGCCCTATTAGAGCATATGGATGTCATAGAGGGGGGTTCTCAGCTTAGTGATCCTCTCTATGAGCCAGAATGGAAAGAAACTCTATAAGATTGCTATCGCTCTGTCAGACTTAAGCCTTTCCTATACTAAATGCAGTCATTCATCTAAATGTGCGCCAATGACCACTGCAGTGGAAGTGTATAGCTAAATATCTGAGTGAGAATCAATGCAATAATGAATTGTCCCCATTTAGTCACCTCTCATGCTCTCTATTCCGAAATTTGTCGAAAAGCAGAGATTGGACACATCTGGAGGACGTTGGGTGAACCCTTTATGATGAAACATTTGAGATGTTATCCTCAATAATCAAATATTAACCTCAAAACCAACATTAGATGCCTATTCCAGCAAGATTAAATGTTGCTCATGAACACGGGAGAATTAGGATTCTTTGAGTCTGACTCATATGACCAGGATGTTTTTACCATCCTGCATGGATGTTATCTCAGTGTTTATATAGTCTCATTTTCATGGCTGGCTGAACTGAAAAATAATCACCAGTTCTTATTCTGCAGATTGTCTCCGGTTCTGCAGTCTGTTTGCTGCTATTAAACAGAATACAGTGTGCAATGCAAAGGATTTATAGTGGAAAATTACATTGTGCAGGTTTATTGTGCACATACCTGCTTTTTTGAATCCTCCTTTTTAGGAGCTTACTACGTAAAATACCAAAAGTTGCCTCAGAATTTAAGGGCTCGGATGGCCTCTTACATAAATGAGATAGCACTGCCTACGATATCTGTGCCCCTTTAGTAATTACTAAAAAATAATCAAACCCAAGATTTTCGTAGCATTCTTTCAAATGGACTGAGTGTCCAACAGGCACAGAAGCATATTGGTTACCATTGTGAAGAAGTACGGCTTTCAAACTCCTTTTTGACGAATCTATGAAAAGTCTCCATTCCTCTGGGTCATACGTTATGTTGAACATTTCCATGATTCCAGGTACATTGTTGCAGAAAACTAGTTCACCCTCTTGTGTAAAAAAAGGGACAAATTCCTTTTCTCTAAGTCGGTACCATGAAAATGAAACACCGGAGACTAACATATGTCTTTCTTTAAGTCTAGACCCTAACACTTCCGCTGAATCCTTTGGTAGGCCCAGATCTCGTACTAAATCGTTCAAGTCTGATTAAGAGAAAAGTTCAGGGTCATTGGTACCTGGATCATAGCTGTCATCATTATCGCTGCTACTATGTGACATTTGGTCTAAATCGTCTAAAATATTGTCCAGGGTATCCGGAGGTGAAGGAATAGGCAAGTCAGGTCCATGAGGAACAGGGCGAATAGCCGAACGTATGTTGGTTGGGTATGAAATGTCCTTCCTGTTTTTTAAATTGAAACCTTGCACTGAACAAGAACAAAAATAACAGTCATCACTGTGATTTTTAGGCTCTCTCCAAACCATGGGTACTCCAAAACGAAATGATTTCTTCTTACCTTGAAACCATTATCTCAGTTCTTCAACACACACAGAACACACTATATGGGGAGCCCAAGATTTATCTTGGTCCCCTAATTTCATACCAAAGTATGCAAAATATACCTTCTGAACAAAATTAGAAATGTTCCTTTGTTGCTTCTTGACGGTATAAGACCCACAAATATAACAGAAACAGTTGGGAGAGTTGACACATCTTCTAGTAGCCATTTCTTCTAAATACCGTATCACAAAACTGTTTGATGCGTACACCACAGTGGCTGGCTCCACACTGAGTCACTGACTGCAGTCAAGGTCACGCCTAGCAGACAGTTTAGATTCGTTGTCGTACGCGTACCGAACCTGAAAAACTTTGAAAATAAGAAAATTTCAGGTGAAATTTGTGACTTATCTAGGGGTGATGGAATTTTTTCACTATTTTTACCGTAATCAGCACAAAAAATACTGTTAAACCCACTAATTAAATATGCTACAATTTTTTCATCGCAGACCTGTGTAATCGTTGGAGGAGGATATCACGGAAGAAGAAGTTAGCAAAGTAATTAGGTCTTCCCCGGCAGGCAAATCCCCAGGCCCGGATGGATTCACCCCCAGGTTCTACAAAATCTTTGGGGAAATTCTTTCTCCTATACTAGCAGCCACTTTTAATCAAGTTTCTCCATCTTGTCCGTTCCTATGCCAATCCCTCATGGCCCACATTACACTGCTCCCCAAACCAGGGAAAGACCCATCTCTATGCACAAGCTATTCCCCAATGTCATTGATTAATGTTGACATTACATTTTTCTCTAAGATTCTGGCTAGCAGACTGGGTCCCATCCTACCAGAAGTTATCTACAACGACTAGGTGGGCTATGTGGAGGGGAGAGAGACAGGGGACAATACAAACAAGACCCTTCTGCTTCTGACCAAGGCTAAAGCATTGAACGAGCCATTATGCCTTTTGTCAGTGGATGCAGAAAAGGCCTTTGATCAGGTCGATTGGGGCTTCCTTCAGTCCTCCCTAAGGCAACTGGGCGTGGGTCCTAGTCTGTTGGCCAAGATACTGGCCTTATATGGGGATCCCTCCTGTCAGGGGCATTCCCTATTAAGAATAGCACCATACAGGAATGTCCGCTATTCCCACTCTTATATGCCATTGTGATGGAACACCTGGCGGTGGCATTGAGGAACAACACAGACATGCATGGGCTGAGGGCAGGGTCTCAGACATGTAAACTAGCATTGTACACAGATTATCTAATGTACGTGTCACAGCCCCTAATATCTTTCCCAATAATTCTTTGGGAATTTGAGAGATTTGGCCACTTGAGCAACTTTAAAGTGAATATAAACAAAACGGAAGCCTTAAATGTGTCCCTTCCGGATGGAGAGGTTCTCCACCTGACAAGCCAGTTTGATTATAGGTGGCACTCAACCTTTCTACAATACCTGGGTCTGAATGTATTGGCAGACCTTTCTTCCTTGTACCAGTTGATCTATATCCCGCTGCTGGATAGGACAATCAAGGATCTGAGTAATTACTCAAAGAAGCTTGGTTCAGTTGTATAAGCTTTTTAAAAATGGATGTGGTACTGAGATTTCTATACCTATTCCAAATGATGCCAATAAATATTCCTTCCCAATTTTTCAAACAGATTCACAGCAGCACACTCCACAATCCCTCGACACTGGAGGACCCCTCAACCTCCGACTATGAACCATGGTACTGAACCATATAATGCACATGGAGGAGATGGTGGACGAGAGTTCTTCCAACCTACACACAAACATAAGCTCATGGTTGGCATGGACCGCCTTTCAGAAAACCCCAGAATTCTTACATTTCTTAGAGTGAGAACACGGCACTGAGCAGTACCCTCTGTAATATCCCCAATATGCTTCCTAACATACGCAAACACATCTACCCATATCTGCCCTTTCCCATCTCCATTAATATATATATATATATATATATATATATATATATATATATATATATATATATATATACATACACACATTTATTTAGTCCCTTTCCTTCCCCCCCACTTAGTTTTTTTCCCTCCTTCTCCTCTTCCTTCCTTTTCTCTCTCTCTCTCTCTTTCTTCTTATTTCCTAGCTTTTCTCAAAGCTTCTATTCTATAATCTATATTACCCTTAGTACGCTCTGAAGTTGCTACGATACTGGGTTCTCTCAGCTGTAAAGCCATAATCCACTGAAGTGATTATGCATGACAAATAGTTTCATGATGAGCAATTTGCTCCAACAAAGAGACTCATAGCATAAAAGGTGACTCTACAGCCTGTTACCAAAGACATGGCTGAGAACCCTAGACATGCTGTTATGGTTATCGAAGGACTATGAAAAGAGCTGGAAAAAAGTTACAAAGAACTATTTGGTACAACTGTTGCCGTAGAATTCAAGTCCATGCCTTAAAAATATAGATCTGTACCTCTGCTTACCTTTTGTATGTTATATGTAAAGTTTAATAAACAGATTAAACATAAAATAAAAAAAATGTTAGGACTGCGGGCTAGGGCTTTCCATCTCTCTGTTCTGTTTTTGAGCCGAGAAACAGAATTAAAACTGAAATGTTTAGTTTTTTCCCCACTGACTTCAATGGAAAGGTTTCAGTTTGCTTTCGTTCAGTTTAATCTCCAATCAAAAACTGCTGCAGAATGCTTCATTTGCTTCATTAAAGAATCCGTATACCTAACAGAACAGAAGCCAACTGAAAGCTTTCTGTTTTTTGAAAAGCCATTGAAATAAATAGGAAAAAATATATATATTTCTGTTTTAATTTCATTTTCTTCTCCAGAAATGGAAAAGACAAAGAAAAAGCTATAATGGAACCCTAGCGTAGATGTAAATAAGCCCTTAACCCCTTAACGACCGCCGAGACACCATTTGACGGCCTGCAGCTGCAGGAGATGTATGACGGGAGATCGCGTGGCGATCTCCCTCCATACATCGCAGCTGCTAGCTGTTTCTTACAGCCGATACCCAGCAGCAACAGCTCCGATAAGCCACGCAGCTCATTGGAGATGTTAACTCTTTAAATGCCACTGTCAATCCTGACAGTGGCATTTAAATCCCCCGAACGATGTTCAGGGTTCCCATACGGCCTCCTGTGATGAGATCACAGGGAGCCATATGGGTGTCATGGCAGCCGAGGGCCTTCTAAAAGGCCCCTCGGCTGTCATGGTAAAATGCCTATCAAGCCATGCCCGTGAGGTGGCTTGATAGAATGCCTGCCCGACAGCAGTATGATGTAATGCTATGGCATTACATCTTACTGCAGGAACTATCAAAGCAGCGCAATTTGTTGTCCCTTCTGGGGGCTAAAAAAAGTAAAAATAAAATCAATGAAGTTTTACTAATTATTATTTAAAAAAAAGGAGTAAAAGTAAAAGAAAAAACTTTTGCTATATTTATTATAAAATAATCTAAATAATAAACAAAAATACATATTCGGTATTGCTGCATCCATAAAAGTCTGATCTATCAAAGTAATGCATTATGTACCCCACATGATGAATGTTGACAGAAAAAAAATAAAGAACGCTAGAAAGGTGCTTTTTCGGTCGGAAAAAAAGCGATCAAAAAGTCGTATCTATTCTAAAATGGTACCAGCGCAAAATATAGGACATCCCGCAAAAAATTTGCCCTTGCACAACTATGTCGATAGAAAAATAAAAAAGCTGTTGCATGCAGACAAGGCGGCAGAAAATGATTTAAAAAAATTAAATATCTTTGAAAAAAAATAGAAGTAGTACAGCAAAAAAAACCTATATAAGTTTGGTATAGTAATAATCGTACTGACCCATAGAATAAAGTTATCATGTCATTTTTGTTGCAGATTGTGCGCCGTAGAAACAAGACGCACCGAAACATGGAGGAATGTCACTTTTTTCCCATTTCTCTTCACTTAGAATTTTGAAAAAGTTTTCAGTACATTATATGGTACATTAAACAGCACCATTGAAAAATACAACTCTGCAAAAAACAAGCCCTCATACAGCTACATCCATGGATAAATAAAGGAGTTACAATTTTTTAAAAGGGGGAGAAAAAAACTAAAAAGGAAAAACAAAAAAAAGCTTGGTTACTAAGGAGTTAAGAATCAAATCCAGTAACTATGATGGAGGTGGCAGCAGTTTATTGACATTTAAGTCGATTTTCAGTTTCTTTTAATGCTGTGCTTCAAGTCACAGTAATAACATTATGCATTGTTTCATTCTAAATGGTATGTTTTACTATTTTACTATAAGGGTTCGGTCGTCAGATGAGCATGTTTTTTCGCGGTAAACGCATGAACGGGCAAAATTTTGTATGCGCAGCGCATAAAACTTTGCCCGTTCGCTGGAGCAGCTGCTCCACGAAGGGCCCCTCATCATTGAATACTGTGATAGCACTGTCAAAGTGTTCAGTGAAAAGGGGACTCCCCGCAGGGATGAAATAATCCCCTGCCACAGCTGTCATAGCTGTGGCAGAGGATTGTGATGCTATCCTATTGTTTTTAATGGTGTCGGCGCTGCTGCTGTCCCATTGAAAGCAATGGGATGAAGGCAACCCCCGCAAGGATTTTCAAGGAAGGGCTTGAAATTTGCACAGCAAGATAGAGCATCTTTTTTTGTGCAGCCGAAAATGTGCATGCAAAATACGCATATGTGAATTAGAAAAACATGGCTGCTTTCTACCAAAAATAGTGCCACACCTGACCACAGGTTGCACCTGATACTGCAGCAGAGCCCTATTCGCTCCAATGGAACTAGGCTGCAATACCCAACCCATGGATAAGGGCTTCTTCTGACGGAAGGATTTGTAAACGTTTTTATTAGAGATGAGCGAGCATACTCGTCCGAGCTTGATGCTCTTTCGAGTATTAGGGTACTCGAGATGCTCGTTACTCGAGGCGAGCACCACGCGGTACTTGAGTCAATTCCATTTCCTTCCCTGAAAGTTTTGCGCCATTTTCTGACCAATAGACATGCAGGGAAGGCATTACAACTTCCTCCTGTGATGTGCCAGCCCTATCTCACCCCCCTGCAGTGAGTGGCTGGCGAGATCAAGTGACCCCCGAGTATTTAAAGTGGGCCCGCCCGCGGCTCGCCTCAGACACACGCTGGCAGAGATTAGGGAAGGTGTTGCTACTGCTATAGGGAGAGTGTTAGCGTCTACAAGAACCCCAATGGTCCTTCTTAGGGCCACATCTTACCGTGTGCTTTACTGTTGTGGCTGCTAGGAGCAGTTTTGCACCAATTTTTGTTTTTTCATCTTGGGCTCTGCAGACTATTGCGTTCTCAGTCTGCAGCCAATTATACAGAGTATAGTCGAAGTATTGGTGAGGCAGGGACAGTGCTAGTGTAGAATCCTGTCAACAAGTACCCCAAAAAAGCTCCTGCTTAGGGCTACCTGTGCGCGTGTGCATTACTGTTGTGGCGGCTGGGAGTTGTAGTGGCTCACTATTAGCCAGCTTGGCCTTTCTGCAGGCAAGCGTATAATTTTTTCGGCCTACAGTGTGCGTTACAGTACCGCTGTCAGCCTCCAAGTGCAGGCCAATAATCGCCTAATTTTTTACAACACTCTGTGTCTGCTGTATTCGAAATACACCATGCTGAGGAGTAGGGGTAGGCCTAGAGGACGTGGCCGTGGATGCGGGCGAGGACGCGGAGGTCCAAGTGAGGGTGTGGGCACAGGCCGAGTTCCTGGTCCAGGTCAATTGCAGCCGGCTGCTGCGGGACTAGGAGAGAGGCAAGTTTCTGGGGTCCCAAGCTTCATATCACAATTTTGGGGTCCACATGGTAGACCTTTATTACAAAATGATCCTGTCGTGGATAGCAGAAAATGCATCCAGCGATGTATCGACCACCCAGTCTTCTATGCCGTCCACTGCTGCAACTCTGAATCCTCTCGCTGCTGCTCTTCCTTTCTCCCAGCCTCCTCACTCCATGAAAATGACACATTCTGATGAGCAGGCAGACTCCGCTGTCCTCGGCCCCATCTAGCAATGTCTCTCAGCGCAGCGTCCAGCTGTCGCTAGCGCAAGCGCAAATACGCCGCCACGCACCCGCACGCTCAAGCATTAAACGTGCACATTGCCAAATTGATCAGCCTGGAGATGTTGCGGTTACTGGGAAGGTCCACTTAACCATGGACACGTGGACAAGTACTGGCGGGCAGGGCGACTATATCTCCCTGACGGCACATTGGGTGAATTTGGTGGAGGCTGGGACCGAGTCAGAGCCTGGGACCGCACACGTCCTACCCACACCCAGAATTGCGGGTCCTTCCTCGGTTCTGGTATCTGTGGCGGTCTATGCCATCTCCTCTAAACCCTCCCCCTCCTCCTCCTCCAACAATGAAAACATTCTTGGCAAATGCTTTCGCTTTGGTCTGTCTTGCGCCGGTCTAAGAATTTCACCTCTACTGGCACAATACGAATGCCCCCGGCCATCCCTCTTAATTATGGCCACAGTTCCGAAAACCAACAAAATACAACCAGGGTCCTATTCCATTATTCCTAGCTGAAGCATTCAGCCGACTGGTAGAGCAATAGTGGCTTCCAGCTTGTTGGTACTAATAATAATTACATATTTTAGTGTACAGCTGAGATAGAAATAGAGCCGACTATAGAACACAGCATCCCTGCAGGGCTGGGGACAGAGTAGCAGCAGGCACATATCCTTGGTGGAAGCAGGCCAGCTGAGATCCACATACTCCCGGACTGATTTTGGACTGATTGATGAGGCCTTTACTTGTCATCATTTTTGGTAATTCCTGACAAAGATGAGTGGTATAGCCAGAAACTTGCATTGCTAACACTTTGAAATGGTCAACAGAAAACATATGAATGAAGCCTTTCCATATTTCTGATTGAGATGAGGAGGAGTTCAGACTTTAAGTACCTTGAATATCCTTTTCATTGCTATCAAATGCCCCTCTTGTCTCAGAAAATACTAGCTTTTCCACATAGCTGTTTTCGCTTCCACTTTTGTTCTGTGGCTTTACTTTTGTCCATTGGCTCTTATTCGTATCTGAAGGTTTGATTTTGCCCATGGAGGCAAAATTCAAGGTGGAGGCGCGGAACCGAGCCTGACCCTGGGCCCGCTAACGTGCTTCCAACACAGACTATAGCGGGTCCTGGTCATGGTGTCTTGGTCTTGTAATGCCACCTCCTCCTCCCGCTTGGGGTCAGGGGATCAGCAATGCACATCGTGTATTTTCTCTCGTGTTACCACAGTTATCGGAGAAACTTGTTTGGGCCAAAGGAGAGGAGCGTAACTGCATTAACGTTACAGAGGTCTGCCTATACTTCAGCTGCAGAAATGTTACAGGGGTCTGCCAATACTGCTGCTACATAAATGCTTCTGGGGTCTGCGTATACTTCTGCAACTAAAATGTTACTGTAGTCTGTCTATACTGTTACTACTAAAATGTACCTAGTACTGGGCTCTGCCTATACTGCTGCTACGGAAATGTTACTGGGGTCTGTCTATACTGCTACTACTGAAATGTAACTAATACTGGGCTCTGCTTATATTGCTGCTACGGAAATGTTACTGGGGTCTGTCTATACTGTTACCACTAAAATGTTACTAATACTGGGCTCTGCCTATACTGCTGCTACTGAAATGTTACTGGGCTCTGCCTATACTGCTGCTATGGAAATGTTACTGGGGTCTGTCTATACTGTAACTACAGAAATGTTACTGGGGTCTCCCTAGACTTCTGCAACATAACTTTAGTGGGGTCAGCTTATACCTTTGCTACAGGAATATTACAGAGGTCTGTGCATAGTATGGTTGCACTAAGATTTCCAATCGCAGTGTTCTACGTATCTGGCCTTCCCCCCCCAAAAAACCAGCCTGACTAGGGCATGCAGTGTGGCCCGAAGCCAACCTGTATTTTATCTCACGTTACCTCAGCTATCCGGGGCACTGCAATAGGATTAATTTATGTACCGTCGGTGGCTTCCTGAGACCCATCCATGCTGTGGGTCCACACAGACTTCCCATAGCGCAGTTGTACCTGCCTGACACTATGAAAAAAACCCAGACTGATTAGGGCATGCAGTGTGAGCTGAAGCCAACCTGTACTTTATCTCACGTTAGCTCAGCTATCCGGGGCACTGCAATGGGATTTACTTATGTACTGTCGGTGGCTTCCTGGGACCCACCCATGCTGGGGGTCCACACAGACTTCCCAGAGCGGAGTTGTACCTGCCTGGCACTATAAAAAAAAAATAGCCTGACTAGGGCATGCAGTGTGGGCTGAAGCCAACCTGTATTTATCTCACGTTACCTCAGCTATCCGGGGCACTGCATTGGGACAAACAAGAGGAGTGATACAGCGCTAATGAGACGTTCACTGCTACGCTAGCATTGGAGTCCGCTGTAGGCCCACGATTGCTGAGGGTTTGTGCAGAGGCCTATGTCCTGGGTGCAGTGAAAGTCCGCTTCCTGCCTACGATTGCTGAAGCTGTTGGCCGAGGCCTATGTCTCGGGGCAACTGCGCCAGGTTGGGGCTGTGCTATTTTTTCCTGGCTAATCCAATCATTGGAGCGGGGGAAAGAAAACGTAACTGATTTACTGAGCCCGTCGCAGATGAACTAGCATCGAAGTCCGCTTCATGCCCGCGTTTGCTGAGGGTGTGGGCTGAGGCCTATGTCCCGGGGGAAGTGCAAGTACGCCAGGTTGGGGCTGTGGAGCTTTTTCCTGCTAATCCAGTCATTGGAGCGGTGAAAGGAAAGCTAACTGATTTAATGAGCCCGCTGCAGATGAACTAGCATCGAAGTCCGCTTCATGCCTACGATTGCTGAAGCTGTGGGCCGAGGCCTATGTGCAAGTCTGCCATGTTTGGCCGCTCTGATTTATTTATTGTTCATGTCTTGGGTTGCCTAGGACCCACCTATGCTGTTGGTGCACACTTAGTTCCCATTGCGGTGTTTGACCTGTCTGGTACAAAGACACTGACTGACTTGGGTAGGGGGCAGACTGCAGATGGCTTTCCCCTTGCGGTGTCGATTGAGCTATGCGACACCTAGACAGAATGAATACAGGATTGGAATGAAGATCGAATGTTAATTTCCCATTGATTCTCTACAGCATTGTGGGCTATCGCCCTGCCCCTTTTAAAGAGGGTCGCTACCTGGCCCTGCCAACCCTCTGCAGAGTGTGCGTCAGGTTCCTCCTCATGGCAGACACACTTATAAATAGACATGAGGGTAGTGTGGCTATGCAGCCAGCGTGTGGCATGAGGGCAGCTAAAGGCTGCGCAGGGACACTTTGGTGTGTGCTGCGGACGCAGGGTCGTGCGGAGGGGTTGGGCAGCATGTAACCCAGGAGAAGAGGCAGCGGTGTGTCCCGCAGGCAGTGCTTATGCTTGGTTGGAGGTAGTGTGGTGCCGAAGTAAAAATTGTTAGGGGGGGGGCTCACTCTTGCCGCTATTGTGGCTTAACAGTGGGACCTGGGAGCCTGAGATGCAGCCCAGCATGCTGCCCCTCGCCTGCCCTATCCGTTTCTGTGTCTCTTCCATCACTTTCTTGGGTTTTCCAGATTTTCACAAATGAAAACCTTAGCGGAGCATCGGTCATATACAAAAATGCTCAAGTCGCCCATTGACTTCAATGGTGTTCGATACTCTAAACGAACTCTCGAGCATCGCCGAAAGTTCGACTCGAGCAACGAGCACCCGAGCATTTTGGTGCTCGCTCATCTCTAGTTTTTATGCATTGATGACAATGGGTTCGCTGTCTTTAACATTTTTTTGCGTGCCCAACAAAATGGGACTTGCTCTATCTTTCTGCGTATCTGCACAGCAAAGGTGCCAAAGAAGTCTATGGGAGGTGTTCAAATCACAATACATTGCCAATTCCGTGAAAAAAGACCTCATTAGGCTAAATAGCCTTTTAAATCACGGCTGGGGAGTGTTTGGCGTGCATGTGAACAGGCCCTGCCTCCATAAATAGTACAGTGCTATGCGCCAATATGTGCGGAAATCTACCTTGTTCATGGTGCAATTGTGCATACGGTCGTCTGACTAAGCCTTAAAAGTGACTTTGTTTTGAAGCAAAGCAGTCATGTTTTAAGGTCTGTACAAACCTTGTTATGGCCTCCGTCCAGGGGTTCCATCAAGGTTTCAGATTAAAATACCAAAAAACGGCACTTATGGATGGGACCTCATTGGACCCTGTATTGGCCATTAATGAAAACTGCTGAAACAGAGTCTTATAGGTCTCCATTTCGGTAGGTTTTTGCACATTTCCATAACTTAGCACCTGCAAGAATAACGTGGTGGACTGTGCTATTCTATCTGGCAAAAAATGCCAGAAATGAACGTCCTATTGGTCTCTGTTTCAACAGTTTTAATTAATGGCCAAGATAGAGTCCTGGTCTCGGTCCTTTCTAGAGGGCCTTTTTTGAGATTTTTAATGGAAACCTTGGTGAGACCTTTAGACTTATCCCTTAAAGGGGGTTGTCCCGCGCCGAAACGTTTTTTTTTTCTTTTCAATAGCCCCCCCGTTCGGCGCGAGACAAACCCGATGCATGTGTTGAAAAATAAAAAACGGATAGTACTCACCCGAATCCCCGCGCTCCGGTGACTTCTTACCTACCTTGCGAAGATGGCCGCCGGGATCTTCACCCTCGGTGGACCGCAGGTCTTCTGTGCGGTCCATTGCCGATTCCAGCCTCCTGATTGGCTGGAATCGGCACACGTGATGGGGCGGAGCTACGAGGAGCAGCTCTCCAGCACGAGCAGCCCCATTCAACACGGAGAAGACCGGACTGCGCAAGCGCGTCTAATCGGGCGATTAGACGCTGAAAATTAGACGGCACCATGGAGACGGGGACGCCAGCAACGGAACAGGTAAGTGAATAACTTCTGTATGGCTCATAATTAATGCACGATGTACATTACAAAGTGCATTAATATGGCCATACAGAAGTGTATACCCCAACTTTGTTTCGCGGGACAACCCCTTTAATGAGGTCTGAACAGGCCCTAATTCTGTATAACCCCTTTATGACCTTTTGAAATGATGTTAAACAATAAAACATGGAAATGATTAAAACACATCCAAAGAGGTTATTACTTTTGCAGAGGCTTTATCTCTATCTGCATGATTGGATCACAGGCAATAAATGGGTAAAACATGTTACTATAATAACATTCCTCAAGTATGGCATCTCTTGTGTCAAGAAAAGCCATCCACCTGGATGATGTGCATGGTGGACTTCCATCATCCTGGACAGGCTTCGGCTTGTACTGTTTACTCATTGCAGAATATGTGAGTTGTGCACTGCTGAACCATCACCATCCTACGTGTCTTTTCCATGGGAAACGGCTTGACTTGGCAGGTTTGTAGAAGCTAAAATGTCATTTCCCTGGAGTGAACATGAACTAATAAAAACGCTTTAGGGCAACCTTATGAGCGTCAATGAGACAAGTGCTGGAGAAGAAATTCTGAGTGATCTGCCCCTGACAACCCCTGCGTCATGCCAAGACTGATAGAAGGCATTCTCAGGTCAATGGAAATTTCTTAGTATTTCTAATTTTCAGAAATGAGAAAAGAGAACAATTTCCTGTTACAACGAATCACTAAAACTATAGCTGATTGGAATGGATATTTTTCAGAAAGATAATTTGTGACACATTTCTAGATCTCCAGCTTTCATCATTATAAGAAAAAGAAAAACTATGAAAAAGAAAGGTGACCATGGAGAGTGCAAATGCAGTCAAAAATACACTGAATTCTAGTTGAACATTGCTCAAAAATTGGTTCGGTGAGGACCCAAACCTCAGGCAGTTCATTACTGCTGGACTACAAGTTTATACAGAAAAACCCATAAAACAAGTGCTCAACACTTTCAGTGGTGGTGGCTCTTCAATGGATGTAGCTCAGCGGTTAGCACTGTTGTCTTGCTGCACTGGGGTCCTAGGTTTATATCTGACCAAAGAAAATGTTTGCATGGAGTTCGCATGTCTTCTTCTTCTTCTCCTTCGGAACAGGAGGTAGAGGAAGAAAGAAGCGGCAGCAGCACAGTGTTTGGTAGTGTTGTGTTGTAGATTCAAATCTGACCAAGGACAACATCTGCATGGAGATTGTATGTTCTCTTTAGGCTTCTTGATCTTCTCCTTCTCCTCCTCCCCTGGAGAAGGAAGAAGAAGCATGGTGGTATAGTGATTAGCACTGTTGGCTTACAGTGCTGGAGTTCTGTCTTCAAATCGAACCAAAGACAACATTCAAATCTGACCAAGGGTAACCTCTGAATGAAGTTTGTATGCTCTGTTTCTTCTCCTCCTCCAGAGAAGGAAGGTGCATAGTGGCTTAGTGGTTACCACTATTGCCTTGCAGTGATGGAGTTCTGTCTTCAAATCAAACCAAAGACAACATCTGCATGGAGGGAAGAGTGCTTTCCACTGAGCTTCAGCCATTGAAGAGGAATGAACACAACAGTTTGAACTAATTTGGCCTAAATCAAACTTTTTGAAAAAATTTGGCGAACCGGCAGTGCTGAACTTTCGAAATCTTCGCTCATCTCCAGTCAAGAAACAAGAAAAGATAATAAAATGTAAATCAAGATAGTTCAAAGAATTTCAAAAAAATTCTATGAAATTGGGTGTGTTTGATATGGGAACTTTAGATTAAAAGTCTCATTGGGGACAAGGACTGATGTGAGTGATGACAATCTCTGTGCAGCACTATGAAATATATCACTATATTATCAACAGGAAATGAATACAATATATACAATACCATTGTGGAATCCATTTTCAATGGGGTTTATGCAAAATAGCTAAAAAAAACAAAACTGTCTCTCTAGTGCCACCTATAGCTGACTAACCTGTAATCAATGTTGAACCCTTTATATAAAGCTTTGACACATGACTGTCACAATTGTGCCTTAGGATGCCATAGAAAAGCAGCAACAATCCGCTTTGTTGTTTAATGTTAAGTGGTTACTGCAATATATAATTGCAATTGCAAGTGAAATATTAGTTGTACATATAGACTGGTCCTATAGGGGCTAGCGGATGACTAAAGTCCTGGGATGTCTTTATTGTCCCATGTTGTGCCTTGTGCTGTGCTGTTTGTATTTCAGGGCTTTTGGGTGCGATACGTCTATTATGTTCCTATTATTTATTATTGGTTAATAAGTAACAGAGGGAATCATCTATTAATTAAGTGCAGGCTTTAAAAAAAAACCAAAAAACTATTTATTTAAATTACTGTTTTGCCAAGTTATGATACAAATAGGAAATATGTTTCAGACACTGTTGTAATCATACAGTCACAGTCTTTTATTATAGGAGTTGTACAAAGAATACAGACTTAGTAAATCATAATAGAATACATCAGCGATCAGCCGTAATCTTCTCTACATCCTAGCCAGCACATCACAGGGAGAAGCCCTTGATTTCCGTTGAGGCAGGAGTCCTGTCTATATGGGGATAAAGGTCCCAGACACCTCGTCAGGTCTGTAGACGAGCTTCTGCCTGTGTACTCTCAATCTCATTTTATACACTGCTTATAAAAAGTGCCTACATGACTATAATTCATTCGTGCTGTCTCATTTAATCTTTGCCCAGCTGTGTTTTCCCATCCCCAAGCATTGTCCAGATACCTTGAGAAGTCACAAGCTAACCAGGCAGATGTTAAGACTAGAGATGAGCGAACGCACTCGTCCGAGCTTGATACTCGTTCGAGTATTAGCGTGTTCGAGATGCTCGTTACTCGTGACGAGTACCACGCGATGTTCGAGTTAGTTTCACTTTCATCTCTGAGACGTTAGCGCGCTTTTCTGGCCAATAGAAAGACAGGGAAGGCATTACAACTTCCCCCTGCGACGTTCAAGCCCTATACCACCCCCCTGCAGTGAGTGGCTGGCGAGATCAGGTATCACCCGAGTATAAAAATCGGCCCCTCCCGCGGCTCGCCACAGATGCGTTCTGACATAGAGGAGGGAAAGTGCTGTTGGTGCCGGAGCTGCTATAGGGAGAGTGTTAGGAGTATTTTAGGCTTCAAGAACCCCAACGGTCCTTCTTAGGGCCACATCTAACCGTGTGCAGTACTGTGGAGGCTGCTTTTTGCAGTGTTGCACATTTTTTTTTTTGGTATATCGGCCGTGCAGAGCATTGCGCCCTGCAGTAATACTCCAGGCCCAGAAGTGGTGGTTAGGCAGGGACAGAAGACATATTGATTGAATATAGGCAGTGGGCCTTTGCAAAAACATTTGGGGAAAAAAATCTATTTCGGCTGCCTGTCACTGTCCTCAGTGTTCTGGGTCTCTGCTGCGTGTAGTAGTCCTCCTAATTCATATGCAGCCAGCTAAGTGTTACAGCAGGCTTGCGCAAAATTATTTCCTGGCTCTGTCTGGGCTGTTAAATCACCGCTGTATTGCAGTCCACAGTGCAACACTCTGCAGTTCTTTGACATACTCCAGGGCCAGTAGCGGTGAGGCAGGTACAGAAGACATATTGATTGAATATAGGCAGTGGGCCTTTGCAAAAACATTTGGGGAAAAAAATCTATTTGGGCTGCCTGTCACTGTCCTCAGTGTTCTGGGTCTCTGCTGCGTGTAGTAGTCCTCCTAATTCATACGCAGCCAGCTAAGTGTTACAGCAGGCTTGCGCAAAATTATTTCCTGGCGTTCCGTAAGCGAAGTCAGCCTCCAACCACAGGCCAATAAGCGGCACATTTAATTACAGCGTTCTGTTTCTGCACTACTGGTAATACAGCATGCTGAGGGGTAGGGGTAGGCCTAGAGGATGTGGACGCAGCCGAGGACGTGGAGGCCCAAGTCAGGGTGTGGGCACAGGCCGAGCTCCTGATCCAGGTGTATCGCAGCCGACTGCTGCTGGATTAGGAGAGAGGCACGTTTCTGGCGTCCCCACATTCATCGCACGATTAATGGGTCCACGCGGTAGACCTTTATTAGAAAATGAGCAGGTCCTGTCGTGGATGGCAGAAAGTGCATCCAGCAATCTATCGTCCACCCACAGTTCTGCGCCGTCCACTGCTGCAACTCAGAATCCTCTGGCTGCTGCTCCTCCTTCATCCCAGCCTCCTCACTCCATTACAATGACACATTCTGAGGAGCGGGCAGACTCCCAGGAACTGTTCTCGGGCCCCTGCTCAGATTGGGCAGCAGTGGTTCCTCTCCCACCAGAGGAGTTTATCGTGACTGATGCCCAACCATTGCAAAGTTCCCGGGGTCCGGGGGATGAGGCTGGGGACTTCCGGCAACTGTCTCAAGACCTTTCAGTGGGTGAGGAGGACGATGACGATGAGACACAGTTGTCTATCAGTGAGGTAGTAGTAAGGGCAGTAAGTCCGAGGGAGGAGCGCACAGAGGATTCGAAGGAAGAGCAGCAGGACAATGAGGTGACTGACCCCACCTGGTTTGCTACGCCTACTGAGGACAGGTCTTCAGAGGGGGAGGCAAGGGCAGCAGCAGGGCAGGTTGCAAGAGGCAGTGCGGTGGCCAGGGGTAGAGGCAGGGCCAGACCAAATAATCCACCAACTGTTTCCCAAAGCGCCCCCTCGCACCATGCCACCCTGCAGAGGCCGAGGTGCTCAAAGGTCTGGCAGTTTTTCACTGAGAGTGCAGACGACCGACGAACAGTGGTGTGCAACCTTTGTCGCGCCAAGATCAGCCGGGAAGCCACCACCATCAGCCTCACCACCACCAGCATGCCCAGACATATGATGGCCAAGCACCCTACAAGGTGGGACGAAGGCCGTTCACCGCCTCCGGTTTGCACCGCTGCCTCTCCCCCTGTGCCCCAACCTGCCACTGAGATCCAACCCCCCTCTCAGGGCACAGGCACTACCGTCTCCTGGCCTGCACCCACACCCTCACCTCCGCTGTCCTCGGCCCCATCCACCAATGTCTGTCAGCGCACCGTCCAGCCGTCGCTAGCGCAAGTGTTGGAGCGCAAGCGCAAGTACGCCGCGACGCACCCGCACGCTCAAGCGTTAAACGTGCACATAGCCAAATTTATCAGCCTGGAGATGCTGCCGTATAGGCTTGTGGAAACGGAGTCTTTCAAAAGTATGATGGCGGCGGCGGCCCCGCGCTACTGAATTCCCAGTCGCCACTACTTTTCCCGATGTGCTGTCCCAGCCCTGCACGACCACGTCTCCCGCAACATTGTACGCGCCCTCACCAACGCGGTTACTGCCAAGGTCCACTTAACAACGGACACGTGGACAAGCACAGGCGGGCAGGGCCACTATATCTCCCTGACGGCACATTGGGTGAATTTAGTGGAGGCTGGGACAGAGTCAGAGCCTGGGACCGCTCACGTCCTACCCACCCCCAGAATTGCGGGCCCCAGCTCGGTGGTGGTATCTGCGGCGGTGTATGCTTCCTCCACTAAAGCACCCTCCTCCTCCTCCTCCAACGCAACCTCTGTCTCGCAATCAAGATGTGTCAGCAGTAGCAGCACATCGCCAGCAGTCGGTGTCGCGCGGCATGGCAGCACAGCGGTGGGCAAGCTTCAGCAGGCCGTGCTGAAACTACTCAGTTTAGGAGAGAAGAGGCACACGGCCCACGAACTGCTGCAGGGTCTGACAGAGCAGACCGACCGCTGGCTTGCGCCGCTGAGCCTCCAACCGGGCATGGTCGTGTGTGACAACGGCCGTAACCTGGTGGCGGCTCGGCAGCTCGGCAGCCTCACGCACGTGCCATGCCTGGCCCACGTCTTTAATTTGGTGGTTCAGCGCTTTCTGAAAAGCTACCCACGCTTGACAGACCTGCTCGGAAAGGTGCGCCGGCTCTGCGCACATTTCCGCAAGTCCCACACGGACGCTGCCACCCTGCGCACCCTGCAACATCGGTTTAATCTGCCAGTGCACCGACTGCTGTGCGACATGCCCACACGGTGGAACTCTACGCTCCACATGTTGGCCAGGCTCTATGAGCAGCGTAGAGCTATAGTGGAATACCAACTCCAACATGGGCGGCGCAGTGGGAGTCAGCCTCCTCAATTCTTTACAGAAGAGTGGGCCTGGTTGGCAGACATCTGCCAGGTCCTTGGAAACTTTGAGGAGTCTACCCAGATGGTGAGCGGCGATGCTGCAATCATTAGCGTCACCATTCCTCTGCTATGCCTCTTGAGAAGTTCCCTGCAAAGCATAAAGGCAGACGCTTTGCGCTCGTAAACAGAGCTGGGGGAAGACAGTATGTCGCTGGATAGTCAGAGCACCCTCCTGTCTATATCTCAACGCGTTGAGGAGGATGAGGAGGAGGGGGAAGAGACAGCTTGGCCCACTGCTGAGGGTACACATGCTGCTTGCCTGTCATCCTTTCAGCGTGTATGGCCTGAGGAGGAGGAGGAGGATCCTGAAAGTGATCTTCCTAGTGAGGACAGCCATGTGTTGCGTACAGGTACCCTGGCACACATGGTTGACTTCATGTTAGGATGCCTTTCTCGTGACCCTCGCGTTACACGCATTCTGGCCACTACGGATTACTGGGTGTACACACTGCTTGACCCACGGTATAAGGAGAACCTTTCCACTCTCATACCCGAAGAGGAAAGGGGTTCGAGAGTGATGCTATACCACAGGACCCTGGCGGACAAACTGATGGTAAAATTCCCATCCGACAGCGCTAGTGGCCGAAGGCGCAGTTCCGAGGGCCAGGTAGCAGGGGAGGCGCGGAGATCAGGCAGCATGTACAGCACAGGCAGGGGGACACTCTCTAAGGCCCTTGACAGCTTTATGGCTCCCCAGCAAGGCTGTGTCACCGCTCCCCAGTCAAGGCTGAGTCGGCGGGAGCACTGTAAAAGAATGGTGAGGGAGTACGTAGCCGATCGCACGACCGTCCTCCTTGACGCCTCTGCCCCCTACAACTACTGGGTGTCGAAGCTGGACACGTGGCCTGAACTCGCACTGTATGCCCTGGAGGTGCTTGCTTGTCCTGCGGCTAGCGTCTTGTCAGAGAGGGTGTTTAGTGCGGCTGGGGGAATCATCACAGATAAGCGTACCCGCCTGTCAACCGATGAACAAAGCCTGGATTTCCCCAAACTTCTCTTCTCCACCAGCGGACAGCAGCGATACCTAAGCAATACGTAGGCTGCACCCGCGGATGGAAGCATCGTTCTCTATCACCATCAAAAACGGGGACCTTTTTGCTTCATCAATCTGTGTATAATATTCCTCCTCCTCCTCCTGCTCCTCCTCCTGAAACCTCACATAATCACGCCGAACGGGCAATTTTTCTTAGGCCCACAAGGCTCAGTCATATAATTTTTGTAAACTATTTTTATACGTTTCAATGCTCATTAAAGCGTTGAAACTTTCACCTCAACCAATTTTTATTTTAACTGGGCTGCCTCCAGGCCTAGTTACCAATTAAGCCACATTAACCAAAGCGATTAATGGATTTCACCTGCCCTCTTGGTTGGGCATGGGCAATTTTTCTCAGGTACATTAGTACTGTTGGTACACCAATTTTTTGGGGCCCTCGTCTACAGTGTAATCCAATTAATTTTTTGCCCACCTGCATTAAAGCTGACGTTACATCAGCTGTGCTGGGCACTGCAATGGGATATATTTATGTACCGCCGGTCGCTTCCTGGCACCCACCCATGCTGTCGGTCCACACGGAGTTGTAACTGCATGTGTCCACTTCTAAAGAACCCCAGTCTGACTGGGGCATGCAGTGTGGGCCGAAGCCCACCTGCATTAAACATGACATTACCTCAGCTGTGTTGGGCACTGCAATGGGATATATTTATGTACCGCCGGTGGGTTGCAGGGAGCCACCCATGCCGTGGGTCCACAGGGAGTTGTAACTGCATGTGTCCACTTCTAAAGAACCCCAGTCTGACTGAGGCATGCAGTGTGGGCCGAAGCCCACCTGCATTAAGCACGACATTACCTCAGCTGTGATGGGCAATGCAATGGGATACATTTATGTACCGCCGGTGGGTTCCAGGGAGCCACCCATGCTGTGGGTGCACACGGAATTCCCATTGCGGAGTTGTACCTGCCTGTGACTATTTATAAAAAACCGCGGTCTGACTGGGGCATGCAGACACCTTGGCAGAATGAATAGTGTGTGGCACATAGGTTCCCCATTGCTATGCCCACGTGTGCAGCTCCAGATGGAGGTGGCACAGGATTGGATTTCTCATTGCTTCTGTACAGCATTGCGGACTATCGCCCCTCCCCTTTTAAAGAGGGTCGCTGCCTAGCCGTGCCAACCCTCTGCAGTGTGTGCCTGCGGTTCCTGTGGCAGACGCACTTATAAATAGACATGAGGGTGGCGTGGCATGAGGGCAGCTGAAGGCTGGGCAGGGACAGTTTGGTGTGCGCTGTGGACACTGGGTTGTGCGGGGGGGTTGGTCAGCATGTAACCCAGGAGAAGGGGCAGCGGAGTGTCATGCAGGCAGTGATTGTGCTTTGTTGGAGGTAGTGTGGTGCTTAGCTAAGGTATGCATTGCTAATGAGGGCTTTTCAGAAGTAAAAATTGTTGGGAGGGGGGGGGGGCCACTCTTGCCGCTATTGTGGCTTAATAGTGGGACCTGTGAACTTGAGATGCAGCCCAACCTGTAGCCCCTCGCCTGCCCTATCCGTTGCTGTGTCGTTCCCATCACTTTCTTGAATTGCCCAGATTTTCACAAATGAAAACCTTAGCGAGCATCGGCGATATACAAAAATGCTCGGGTCGCCCATTGACTTCAATGGGGTTCGTTACTCGAAACGAACCCTCGAGCATCGCGATAATTTCGTCCCGAGTAACGAGCACCCGAGCATTTTGGTGCTCGCTCATCTCTAGTTAAGACTCATTCTTCTAGATCACACATGTCAAACACAAGGCCCGTTGCCCGAATCGGGCCCGCCAGCATTAAACTTTAAAGAGGTTATCCAGGCAGCACCATGCAGGGTCGGAACAAAAGCACTGCTCCGCAGTGGGTTTAGAGCATTATTTTTTGGCGACATGGTCATTTTTGGTCAACATGAGCCTAATATTTTTAGAGGCATGTCAATTCAAAGTTTAGTGGTTTTATACATTTTTCTTATTGGATGAGCTAGAGTTCCATGGTTGCGCCTGGTCAAACTTCTCCATGCTTCCATCCTCTGTGGAGTTTGGTTGGTGAGCTGGTGATTTTCCTCTTTAGCATCTTCAAACAAATCCTTGATGCCACCAGAATATTGCAGATTTGATCAATTTATAACTTGCCCAAAGTTATCCAAAGCTGTATCACTACTGAACAACAGTTTTGGAACTGCTAATTAACGTTTCTGCAATTTAATTGTTAAATCCTAAATCCCAATGTGTGTACTGGAGAGCGTTCAGGAGCTTATGAATATAAAATGCCATCAAGCGGACAGTAGCCCAGAGTCTTGTGTTAATTTTGATGGATCCTACTGTAAGAGAAGGGATTGACAGTTCGAACTTTGATTAATGCTCTGTTATCATTGTTTTTGTCCTGTTAGAGTTGCTAGGATTGTAGTAGTCTATTGGAAGCTATCACCATCCAGCATTTCATCCATTCACTCCTATGGAGTCTGTGCAGTACAACTGATAGCATCAAGAACATCAAGTTGGAACAGAGGTTCAGGCTTAGCTCAGCTGGAGGGTATGTAGGGTATGAGGTATGTTGTTGCTGGGACAAGTACAGCTGAAGTTTTGTTAATGTTGTTCATGGCCTACTGCTATGACTCAAGTACTTGGAAAACAACATGCAACTTCAAGTAATTGTTTTAATGATGTAATGCTGATAACCATAGAACATTGCATTGTTGATGTTTGAAAAGGACTTGTGAAGACATGCTTACATCTTATATAGTGGTATATGCTTACATGATTGGAATTGGACTTCTATGACACATAGACATCATAGAGGAGATGCTGCTCAGAACCCCCCTCTATTAATTAGAGAGGAGAACTAATGCGAAGAGCGACTCGTGCTCTGTCTGGCCATGTGTAATACCAAAGTCTGGTCCATAAAAGCTTTTTCCGCTGATTGTATGGGGGAACAGGGATTGTTTCTATGTTTATAATGTAGATGTTTTATTAGGATTCTGTTCCTTTTAAAGCATGTGTAGGTAGGAGGAGTAATGCTCCTGTGACTGCATGCGAGATTCCGCTCAGATAAAGGCGATCTCTCACAAGTTTTTCCCAGAAATTATCAAGCAGGGAAAGACATGAGAGCTACGGACCTGACAACCCAAGGCTACGCTCAAGCAGATTCCTTTAGACCAGTGGTTCCCAAATTTTTCAGCCATGGAGCCCTTTTTGAAGCATTCTTGTGGAGCCCCAAAGTGTGGTCAGGGAGGGGTTAGGGGTGTTGCTTATCACAACATATGATTTAAAAAAAACAAAACAGGTATTAACGCTGGGGCACTGGATGGGCTATTGATATACATTATATTTAAAATGAACATGCTGCGGAATTATATCCTGCACCACATGTCAATATCTGCATGGGTTTTGTGCAGATTCTTTCCACAGAGCGTGGATGAGATTTTTAAAATCTCATCCACTTTGCTGCTACAGCTACAGTAAATTTCACAGCAAATCCGCCCCGTGTAGTAATAGTGACCCCCTATATTGACGGCCCCAATAGTAATAGTGACCCTCTATATTGCTGGCCCCAGTAGTAATAATGACCCCTATTGTGTCCCTAGTAGTAATAGGTGGCCCCTCTATTGGCGCCAGTGGTAATAGGTGACCCCTATTTCGGCCCCAGTAGTAATAGCTGACCCCTATTGCAGCCCCAGTAGTAATAGGTGTGCCCCACAGTGGCCTCAGTAGTAATAGCGTCCCTTATATTGGCCCCAGTTGTAATAGTGACCCCTATTGCGGCACCAGTAGTAATAGGTGTGCCCCACAGTGGCCTCAGTAGTAATAGCATCCGTTATATTGGCCCCAGTAGTAATAGCGACCCCTATATTGGCCCCAGTAGTAATAGCATCCATATATTGGCCCCAGTAGTAATAGCTGGTAGGTGACACCTATTGTGGCCCCGGTAGTAATACGTGACGTTTATTGCGGCCCCGGTAGTAATAGCAACCCCTATTGTGGCCCCAGTAGTGATAGGTGACCCCTATTGCGACCCCAGCAGTAACAGGTGACCCCTATTATGGCCCCAGCAGTAATACATGACCCCTATTGCGGCCCCAGCAGTAATACGTGACCCCTATTGCGACCCCAGCAATAATAGGTGACCCCTATTATGGCCCCAGCAGTAATACATGACCCCTATTGCGGCCCCAGTAGTAATAGATGACCCCTATTGCGGCCCCAGTAGTAATAAGGGACCCCTATTGCGGCCAATAATATTAACCCCCTCAGTAATATTAACCCCACAGTACCCACAGTAATAATATGAACTCCCCAGTAATATTAACCCAACAGTAATAATATTAACCCCTTCAGTAATAATATTAACCCTCAGTAATTATATTAACCCTTTTCAATCCAATTCTGGATTCAGGGTTTCCTAGGGGGGTTTTCTCTTTCTGCCATTATACAATGGTGCCATCTGCTGGCTAGAGCCAGTACTGCGGTATGGGATATGCCGGAGTGACCGCTGACAACAGAACAACCAGTAATATACAGTAACATTACCCTGCGAGACGTCTTCCGACATCGGAGCTGTATAGCCTTCAATCAGAATGTCTTCAGATGTCAGACAGTGGATTGGAAAGGGTTAAACCACTCAATAATAATATTAACCTCCTCAGTAATATTAATCCTACAGTAATAATATTAACCCAACAGTAGACTATCCCCAGACTTTGCTTATAATAGTAATCTTCAAGTGTTTTAGCTGCCAGACCCATGGCAATCAGCTCTTACTCCCCTTGTCCAATCTGTTCGGTCGCTGGACAACTATCTACTGGAGCCAGAAGGTTGCTTCAAGCTTCAAAATAATGTACATGCCTTTGTATGAAACTGGCTGTATAGAGAGATGCCATAGGGACCCAAGCACATCCATGGTTGCAATTTATGTATCCATACAACACCGAGATTGCACAAGTCACAAGATGTTGGTGTGCATGAGCCGTATCTGCGCTGTTTGTCCTACATAATTCCGACCTTGGGTTTGCATATGATACATTATTTGCTGTTGTTTTCCACTTTTCCACAGTCACGGCTCGAGTCCTCCCTGTTATTCTGGTTTTTATGACAACAATATTTGTAGGAGCAGAAACTTTGCATATTATACAAAGTGTCTGTGGAAATTCTTTCTATCAGCTATGTGCTTATGCCATCAGGAACACACTGGCATCTTTGTTGCTATCTATGTTGCAATCTATTTTCTCACCCATGCTCTGCAGCTACTGTAAGGGTTGTATTATTTGCCTTCACAGAGCCCCACTTCAAGAGGTTCATGGCGTCCTCATTCTGTCCGTCAATGGAACAGGAAGTCGATTAAGATAATCTGTATTGTTTGCAAATTGTTCTCATATAAACCAATGAAGCTATTCTCACAGTTTCCCACATACTGGAAGATTTAGTTAAAATGTTTCTAATGAAAATCTCTTATGTGATATTATTAATTGATATGAATCTGTGAAGTTTTAGGACATATACCCCCATAAACCTTAGTTTTAAAGGGACACTACGTTTTCAGACAAATTATGCTCATCCACTAGCTTGTGTTAGTCTCATCATTTCTGTTGTATATTTGCACTAAAGATTTTGTTGCTTTGCAGCTGTAAATCATATTTGAAGTGGCTGCCACTAGGGGTCTCCCTTCCAGATTCTTTGCAATCCACTCTCTGTTGTTAGGTACAGAGCTTCTGCTGTAACAAGGACACAGGGACGTTGTCTGGTCTGGCGGCTCTGGGGGTCTCTGTGCTACCGGTTCTATTACCCGGGCTGTGGGGTGTGGCACAGAGGAGGCACGGTTTTGGTGACCTCCCCTGGCCGCCATGATCCGGTACGCCGGTTTTGGGCACGCGCTCCTGTGTGCATGGAGTGTGCGCCTAGTTATCCGGGTTGCTGGGGACGTGGTGGGTTACTGCCCAGTGCTGCGTCCATGTTGCCATGACAACCGGGCATGCTTGTTCTGTATTCGCTGATGGATGTCTGGGTCTCTGCTCTGCACTCGCTGCTTGGTGTCTGAACTCTGCCTATCTTTAGCAGGCGCTGGTTCTCCCAGAGTCCTTGATTGGGTCGTGCTGCTGTCAGGCTCCCTGCCCCAATCAGCTGCTGGGGCGGGAGTTCTGACAGCATTTAAGCAGCTCAGTTTACTGCAGACCTTGCCAGTGTATGTTTGGTCTCCAGCTATATCCGTGTTTCCTCTGTTTGATTCCCTGCTGGGACTTACCTGCTTCGGATTTGACTTTGCCTTCGCCTGACCCCTTGTACCTCGCCTTCTCCTGTTGCTGACTCGGATTGCCTGACCTGCCTTTGTGTTTGTTTGTTTCCTATATTTGTTTGTGAGTCTGACTCCTGCCCCGCATCCGTAGTAAGACTAGGGACTGTTGCCCAGTTGTCGCCCTAGGACTTAGCCTAGGGGGGCAAGTAGATAGGGACAGGGATCGCCGGTAGTTTCAGGGACTTCCAGTTACCCGGACCCCAGATCCCTGATAGACGTTTCCATAACAACAAGGGGAGAGGCTGTCCTCACAGGCAATTCCAATGCACTCATAGACTGCAGGCTGTCAGTTCTGCAGACACTATGGTAACACTCTTCACAGTGTCTGCCTCTCCTGCTGTTACAGCATGTGGCGGGTTGTCTGTGCACACATCATAGTGGGTTTACTAACCTTTTGGCCACAATGTCTCTGAATGCTTGAGTAATCTTGTTAAGGAAAGGGGTGAGTATTCAGATACTGGCTGCCTGCTGATTGGACCAGAGACAGTGCAGTGCAGCATAGAAAGTGAGGAAAAGGAAATAAAGGGCAGTGAACTACTGGCAGAATGCTACGCTTGCTAGACATCCCTTGCATGAAAATGGATTGAAAAAAAGAGAGGGTAAAGAGAACCTGGTATATTTTAGAAAACATGTTGAAAATTCATGTATGCATTGACAAATGACTATGTGATCCATGTGACCAATATTTGGAGTAGCACTTTATGTTACATTATAGTGTATTTTGAAATATATATAGAGAGGGTGGGCAAAAATATGGAAACACCATATGAAATGCATGGGATTATAACCATTAGCATTGAGCCTTTTGACCCCTGCTTAGCTGAGAGCTTTTCTGACAAATTTGTGTTTACTTCACCCTTGCCCTGCTATGGGTGGTTTTGGGAGCCAGCTGGTAACAGCAGTGGAATGGCTCAAACACCTGACCAATGGAACCTTGATGTGAACTTCTGCCCGGCAGCATCTGTGTCATATTACCTCAACTTAAATCACATGAGATTATAAATCATATTTTAATACCGTGTTTCCCTGAAAATAAGACATCTCTTGAAAATAAGACCTAGTACAGGTTTTGCTGAAGTGCTAAATATAAGGCCTCCCTTGAAAGTAAGACCTAGTTCTGTCCCTGCTATGCGAGTCTGCTGTGATGAGCTTCCCCTGGTGGCCAGAAGCTGCAATACCGTCCCTGCTGTACAAGTGGTCCAGGAACTTGCTGTGAGTGGTCGTTACAGTCTCCAGATAGTCTGTGGGAGCCAGGTACTTTACAGCCCTTATTTCTTGTGGCCCTGTGTGTGAGTCAGGCAAGACAAGAAGTACTCATTTAAGGACAGTGCTATTGCTAGACATAGAGATTTTGGCCAATGATTCTGAAAGAAATGGAGTCACAAGAAATTCACCAGGAAATTGAGGGTTTGGATTGTTATGATGTTCCAGAAGATGATGACATGACTGTCCTTGAATAAATCTTGCTTTGTGTTCATAAATATTGGGATCGGTAAATGAACCATAGATTGTTGTACATGGAAATAATGGTAGTAACAAGAAATTCTTGATAGGATTCAGTTTGTCTGGTTATGCTGGTTTTTGATGACAACTACTGTACATTATATAAGAAATGTTCTTTTTTTTTTGTTCAACAATAAATGTGAATTCTTCTTCTTAATGGAAAAAGAAGACATCCCCTGAAAATAAGACCTAGCGCATCTTTGGGAGAAAAAGAGAGTTGTTTCCAAATAAATGGGAAACATAAAGGAAGGACCTATACTTCTCCTTCCTGCTGGATCCATGTTTGGTTTTGGATCAAAATACTGCATCAAAAACTGTGATGGCACTTTTCCAAATAATGCTGTGAGTGAAACCATCCTGAGGTCTCGACCTTCGCACACTATTTTTCCACTGCTTTATTTATAAGTATTGCAGAACAGAATTTATTGAGCGAAACTTTCACTGTTTCCTGAACTGCGACTGCGAATTGTAACTCTTCCTCTGGGTGACAATCTCTATTGATTTGCATTCAAGTCTGAGAAAAGAGGAGGTGAATATGAACATTGCAATTACTGATGAGCTGCAAGCGAAGGAGGAGGATAGAAGAGATGTTTAACAAAGGCATGTTGAATCACTGGAGACCAAGCATCCCTGATGCTATAAAGTATCAGGTTCAGAGGTGTGTCGCTGCTATTACTCAGTACCAGGGCATCGTCTAAGGAGTCATCATGACTCCTACATAGAACTTTTCCCTTAGTGCTAGAGCTGCTTACGGGAGCTGATAGTGACAGCTTGACATTAATAGATGGTGGTTAATGCTTTGTATGGTACAATTAAAAATTAACATGTCAAACTTTTAGTGTTAATATGTACTTTTAAAAGTTTTCCAGCACATTACCTGCAGCAGCTCTGAAGCAGCGTTCTCCACTCGAAGGGAAGGGTTTGTTTCTATGAGGTTGGTCACCCATGCAGTTTTTGTCGCAGTTTTTTGAGCCAGGAGCAGGAGTGGCTACATAATGAAGGAAAGGCTGATACATACTGCATCACAGAAAAAATACTACTTCATGAAGATTCTGGTGCAGCATGACACAATTTTCAGAGGTTATAAAAATTGATGCAGTTTTGGGCCGATCACGTCATCTGGAAGCGTGATGAAAGGCGAAAACTAGTCCGTGAAGCTAACCTTGGAGAAAAATAAAATAAATCTTATTGTTTGTATTCCAACAGCTTATTCTACAGTGCTTTCAGGCAATTTATTACCCCCAATCAAGCTGGGTACTCAGTCTTCCATCCTTCTGAGATCGGTAAAATAAGTCAACCTTGTGTCGGCTACCTAAACCATGTGGGGATTGAACTCCGAGAGCCTAGGACTGCATTTCTGCTGCCTTAACACTCAGCCGCACATGAGATGTTTTTGCATCCATGAAGACTGCTTTGTGTGACTGTCCTGGTAAAGACCAATAGTGAAGATGCCTCTAAGATGTCATCGAGAACCGTTTCATCAAATGCACGACTTTACTAAAGGCTTCACACAAAGCACAGAGTAGCACTTTTTTATTCCATTTAATAGCATGGTGCTCACTCTAGAACCACACTGTCAGTGGCCCATAATATCCTCACATATGCCTTCAGATTTGGCCACTTGAACAGGGAGGATGAGGAGGATAGAGGCTGTTTACCGCCACCTCCACCGCTATTCAGATTTGGCCCCTCGACCAGGGAGGAGAAGGAGGAGGATGAAGGCTGGACATCGGTGAGAAGGTAGCCAATCGCCAGCTGTGGGCATGACTTGAGCGCTCTCTATAACTCACACCGGTCAACCCATGTCTCCACCTATACCTCTAGTGGAGATATATTGCACAAGTGCCATGCAGTAGCAGGTCCATGATTCACAGCTGGTGACATTCTACGGAATGACAGATTTGGATGCTTCAATATTAATGATGACAATTTCTTGAAGAGGTTTGCAGTCAAGCTGTTTATTGTCAAACTGTACCTCACACTATGCCATCATTATGAAGGCTTGTGGTGTGCTCTAGTAGCTTGTCTCACTAAATATTTGACCTCATACAGCTATGGGGATGTAATAATACAAAACATTATGACTGTGAATGTGGGAAGAAAACAGCAAAATTATTCTTCTCTTTCTGAACAATATAGCACCCACATTTTCCAGCTGTAAAAGGGTTAAATGGCAAACTTTGTGGCGTCTCTCTTTTTAGGGTATGTGCACATAGGCTCTTTCACATAGAATCACTAGTATAATATATATTTTTAAAGAAAAAAACAGACTTTCGCCAACAAAAAAATGTTGAATACACTGTGACGAAAATATCACTGGTACATGGTGTACCAAGTGGATAAAAGAAATTAAGGCATATGGAAGCCCACTGTTAACTCTGTTGCCCAAGGGCCGCTTGGCCCTGTGGACAAGCTAAAAATGCTTACTGTTGCCCTAATCCACTCCCGGCTCGATTATTGCAATAATCGTTGCTGATCGGCCTCCCCTGCACCAGACTCTACCCTCTCCAATCCATCCTCAATGCGGCAGCCAGGCTCATGTTCCTGTCCAGCCGCTACTCGGACGCCTCTGCCCTGTGCCGGTCACTGCACTGGCTGGCCGTTAAATACAGAATTCAATTCAAACTCGCTACCTTCATCCACAAAGCCCTCCACAGCGCAGCGCCCCCCTATATTACCTCCCTCATCTCAATCCATCACCCAGCCCGGGCTCTCCGCTAAGGAAACCAGACTGAGCGCCCCTTTAATTCGAACTTCTCATTCCCGCCTTCAAGACTTCTCCAGAGCATCACTGATCCTCTGGAACGCATTACCAAAGGCTACCCGAGCAATCCAGGACTCGCAGAACGTCAGGCGTGCTCTAAAAACGCACCTCTTCAGGGAGGCATACTGCATTCCCTAAACAAACCCCTCTGTACTCCGCCTGATAACATGCTCTCTGACCTACTGACTGCAATCCCTGCTAGCCACTATAAACCACTCCTGCAGTCATACCGATTCTGCGTCACACGGCCAAATGTCTGACCATTGTGTATGTGTATAGCATCCCTCACTCTCCACCTCGCCATACCGTGCACATCTCCAGCCCCTTTACCTTCTGTATCACCCCATTACTTATAGTATGTAAGCTCGTTGGAGCAGGACCCTCACCCCTATTGTTTCCATCAACTGACTACTATGTAACCGTGGTTCTGTAATTTTTGTATTTTTTGTCTTTCTGTATTCCCCTGCCTATGTAAGTGCTGCGGAATATGTTGGCACTATACAAATAAAGATCATTATTATTATATATGGTATATAAACCATTTCTGTATATATACAATTACAGAACAGATGATCAAATTGAGTTAATATTTGGTTACCAAATTGCCAATTGTTAGATTCTGGCAAAAGAGAACATATTACTCATTCACATTTCATTCTTAGCTCCTGGTTTATTTTGAATCCCAGTTCTGGCAACACTGAAATAAAACTACAGAATTTGTAGCTTTGTGACTTGAGCACTGCAGACAAGTACTTCAAATTGATAAACGAGGCATTGTAAATATTGAATTTTCAGAACATTTCGCAGCAATCAGCGGGAGAACTGAAAAGTTCCAGCAAACAAATATATTCTGGCTGCAGCCTCAGGCGAATACGCTGATAGACTCATTTTTATTCCATTCCAGGCCTTCACTCTGCAATAATGGTTGAGAATATATATATTTATACACAGATACTGATGTATGAGTTTTTAAAGTCGCCAATTACTGAGGTCTTCAGCTGTTCTTCAATTCCATGCTTGTATCTATAACTTGGCTCTGACAACGTGAGGCTTAAGGCCTCCTTCCCACGAGCGTGACGGGCTCCGCCGCGTAATATTCCGCAGTGAAGCCCGTCACGGCGCCCCCCAGAGACCCCATACTTACCAGCGGAAGATAGCGTGAAGACGCTTCCCCGCCCACCGCCGTCGCGTCATGTGACACGCCCACCGCGTCACATGACGCGGCCGGCCGTGTCACGTGACGCGCCGGCCGCGTCATATGACGCGCCGGCCGCGTCATATGATGCGCGGCGGTAGGCGGGGAAGCGTTTTTTCACGCTATCTTCCGCTGGTTGCAGCGGGAGATAGCGTGAACGGACGGCTTCCATTGACTGCAATGGAAGCCGTCAGCGCGTACACCCGCAGCAAATAGAACATGCTGCGGGTGAGAACGGGAGATTTCACGGTGCGTAATTCCGCGGTGGAATTACGCATCGTGTGCATTGTGCTATTAGGTTCAATAGAACCTAATAGCAGGGGGCAACGCAGCGGATTTTTGCCGCGGATTTACGCGGCGTAAATCCGTTCGTGGGAAGGAGGCCTTAAAGGTCATTTCCACTTTTGCAACTAATATTGTTTTATTATTCCAATGTATCTAAAGTTTAAAATCAAGCAACTTTGCAAATAGTCCTCATTAAAAATATCCTTCTGTTTTGTGTCTACAGCTCCTATTAAAGACCTCATCATGTGTCTCCATGGTTACAGACTACAAACAAACCCTGTGTAGTCTGATCCCGCAGCCATCCCCTCTTCTGTCTTTTTATACTTCTTGTTAAAATACATTTGGCACTTTACCAAGATGTTGGTGACACAAGAAAGACAGATTGAATATATAAGGCACTGTACATTAATCACAAATCCAGATGTAACTGCTGACTTCACAATAACATATTCACATTTTTATTGCAGGATAACATCTGTGCATTGTCAAAAAGCATCAAACATCAGGGTTATTACATCTGACTATTAAACCTGTGGTCGTTGCCTTACTCCATTTGCATTAAATGATGCTGAAAAAGTCTACCATTGAAGAACACTGCTCTGTTATTGGCTAGTGCTGACCATGTGAGCAGCACTGGCCAAACACAGAGCAGGTATAATGCATTGCTAGTCCTAACACTAGTTTTGAGATGGTGGTGGTCATCTTGGCTATCCAAAAATATGAGATTGTTGAGATCATCTACCGGTAATATCCCCCCTTCACTCTCTGGACTCAGGTCACAATTTTATTCCAAAACCGGATGCTTGCTTACACAATTTCTCAATTAGAATAATTTAAAAAAATGATCCTGTGTGTAAATGTAGTGGCCCGAAGTATACACATCTGGCCCCTCTATAAGGGTCTATAAATGTCCATAGATGTGTCCCTAAATGTCTGTCACGTCTTTAATGTGGATTGCACAGCTACAGCATATGAGATGTTAATGTCTAGGTATGTCTGGAAAATGTAACAGTTTGTGTGTATCCAATATTGTCATGTAAGCATGAAAGATATATGTGTTTGCAAGGTGTGCAAGTCAGACAATCTTTACAGGAATTGAGTGAGTCTGCAAGTCTACCCATGGATTACAATCTGTTGAAGAGGAGTGTGAGAGAAAAGGAGAAAGCCCCACCCAGGCCTATCCAATATGGAAGAAGTGGGGCGATATCCCATCTACTGAGAATGGAGAATACCCCTTCTTATCCCCAGTTGGTATAGAGTCCCAAAGCTACAATGGAAGGATTGAGAGAATGCCATAACAGACAACCAAACAGTGAGTGTTGGCCAGTAGAGAGAGTGAGAGAAGTCGTCCGGGAGAGTGATCTTACCGATAACCTGGACTGTATGCACCCAGATATCCCAAGTATCTCCCTGCCTAATCACAAATAGAAGTTGTCTCTAAGCCAATCCTCCATTGCAAGAACTGTTTTGTATTATCCCTGCTGGATGTTCTAGTAAGGAAAGGCTTTACCGACTGTTCCCGGTTCAGTCTATTTAAAGTACAGCCCTGTGTGTGTGTATTATTTATTGCACCATTGTCGGAGTTCACCGCAGTGGATGGAACAGTGGCGTCACCTGTGACAAGTACCAAAGATTTAATACAGAGTTTTATACAGGTAACCCCGCCACCATTATTGCCTGGAGAGGCCTGTCAGGGCCTTGGCAAAGGGGTTGCATGCGTTTCTTTAGGGGAGGAGATGGGGGTGCCACCATGAAATCCCTAACAGCTACCCCACCATCTCCTCAGCTGTGGGTCCTGCGCCTTGGTCACTCCATAAACATTGTAGTTACATACTTGTTATTGAACCCCAACTACATCAACAGATAATGTCAGGTAAATGAAGTATCGTGGGCATTGAATTTCAACACCCTGTCCTTTTGCTCCCTTGAATAAAAGCTGGAACCAGAGGTGTCTGGCTGTGGCTTAATTCCCTAAACACATAAACGATTTGCCAAACTGAATGGTCATGTGTATGGAGGAGCCATTGGTAATAGCTGTTGGATGAACAGTTGTTCATCCAGATCTTATGGCTTGCATGGGGCATGCCTTGTTGTAGGGGTGGCAAACTTTGCTGGCATACAATACATAATGAATAGGTAACTTGATGTAATGTAATCTGAAAGTAGGAGAGTCAGTTGAATGAGCTAAAGTGAAAAGCTTGCAATTTGAGAGCTAGACAGTGTACAAATTGTGCAGTAGACAAGCTGCAGCAGTATCCTAGACACCCCAGTCTTTAGCCTTTTCGAACCCATACCACCCGCCAGCACACCAGTTTCCTATGTGATTGTAGTAATTGTTTTGGTTCAGTTTCTGCTTTAAAGACATTGGATTATCATACAGAAATGGTGGTAAGAGTGCTTAATTTCCATCTAGCTCAATGACTCACCAACCCTATGATAGATTATTCCTCAGTGAATTTGGGTCTGCCACTTGTTGGAGGAGTCCAACTCTGAGATATAGACCCCTTCCAAGGACCTTGGATTTTCCCAGGCAAAGAACGGGAAGGGGCCGCCTTTCAACCTCTATCACTAGTCCCAATCCAGCACTGGAACCTTAGTTCCTACCGCTCCAAACCCAGAAGAAGTTGGCTGTGGTCATTGTGCATTTGACTACTAAGCCAATCACAGGCTTCAGTGGTCACATATCATTCAGTGCAGAATCACCTCTGAAACCTATAGTTGGCTGAGCAGTAATGTGCTCAATAAAAGGCACCCAACTACAGCCATCTTCTTCCACATTCGGAGTGGTAGGGACTGGGACTCCACCGAAGGAGGTATTTCTTATTTCATTGTGTTACACCATTCCATGGCTGCAGATTTTTTTTGTCACAGAAAACCCCTTTAACTTCATAGGAAATTCACTTCCATTATGGAATATGAGATTATTGTAAATAATTGGAACAATAAAAGCCGCACATTACCGCTGATGATGACTATAACCATCAAGCATGCAGAATGTGTCAGTAGGATCAGGCAGCAATGAGGCATTGTCTCTACTAGACTATGTGAAGTAATCTTTGGAATACAGTCAGAAGACTAGAGGTCGTTGGTGTGGGTAGATCACAGTCACCACATAATTACGTGTCTGCACATCACAATATGTAATAGTACATGTTGGTACCGGCTTTGGGGGTGTACTTAACCTGTAAAGTCTATTGTTCACATATAGCATACCACACTTCAGTCGGTCTTGTGAACAGACTTCGTTTGTGCCTCAACGCAATGTATTTGTATGGACAGGGCTTTTTTTGCGTGTGCATCGGCGTATTTTACTATATTTTTGTGCACACAAAAAGGAAATGAGAATGAGCCCAGTGAAATCCATGGGTTCTACTCTTTGCATATTGCTTGTGCAAATATGAGTGCAAATACGTCCGTGTGAAGCCAACTTTACAGCTATTTCCTTCCCATCGCCCCTAAATCATTCAAGTTTAAGGGCGGTTTCAGGTGACCATATATGTGTGTGTTTTTAAAACATACGTGCGCAATACACAGAGAATAGAACCCACTGATTTCAATGGGTTTGCTGGTATTCACGCTTTTTGCACACAAAAAAGTAGGATTTGCTCTATTTTCCTACGTATTTGCACACGTATTTGCACACCTAGGGTCCCATGGAAATCTATGGGGGGTGCGCAAATATGCACTTAATATGCACACATTTGCTCAATACTGTGCAATTCTACGGGAAAAAGAACACATCTGGACATCATTAGGTTAAATAGTGTTGCGTGCACATGTGAGCAGGCCCTGCATGCACAATGGGCAGTGGGGGGTAGCAGGGGGAGAGAGAGAGATCTCTCTCACTCTCCGCCCTGCTCCCCTCCGCTCTCCCCCGCCGCCCCCCCGCTGGCCCCCCTGAGCACGCTCATAGGAGAAGGCAGTTACTCGAGATGAGCGAGGCTTGCAGGAGTAACTCACCTTACCGAGCGTGCTCGCTCATCTCTAGTCAAGACCCATCGTTTCACGTCCCGTATAGAAGATACATCTGAGAAAGTATAGCAGGTTCTATTTTTTCTCGCACTAATATTTTGCGCGGAAAAAAAGCATTCATCTGAATGAAGCAGTTGAAATCAAATGCATCACATGGCCGCTTTACATGTGCGGCTTTTTCACGTGCGGAAATGCCTCTGCAAATACGGTCATCTGAATAAGTCTTATGGCTGTATTTACACAGTGTATTAAAAACCACACCAAAAGCTGCATAGGCAACACCACACAAGTTTTTGCCCCGGTTCTCTATGCAGTTGTGCTTTTAGTGATGATATTTTTGGTGAGGTTTTTACCATCTCAGCTGCCCCGTGTAAATACAACCTGAGCGCTCGTTCTCACAAGGGAATTTACACAGCTAAGTTAGCCGTGCAAAAAAAACGTGACTATTAGAACCAATGGTTTCCAATGGAAACATTTCAACGAGGGAATTTTAGGCGCACAAAAAAATTCAAACAACTTTTAAAAATTACATCTTAAAAGATACTCTTGACCTATCTTTAGTGCGCAAAACTCAGGAGTGTCAATAGACTGCTATGGGAGCTGGAAAAAAAGGGAGGGGGAAGGGAGTTTAGCCGTGAACACCAAGGTCCCTTGTGTGAAGGAGCCCTAGGCCTGTAAATGGCAATTTTTTTCCAAGAAGAGGGCAAGGGAACTCTCTGTTGTTACCAAATGTACAATGCCATTCAATGAAGAACTACTGCAAAAACATATACATCGCACACAAATAATGTCCACTAAATGTCTATTATACACCTTTGTTAATAGTTCTTTAAGTTGTGAAATGTTGCCCCAGAATGCAGTTTTTCTATAAGATGTGAGTAAGTTTTAAACTACACGGGAAAGCAATGAAATGTAAAAGTACAAATCCCCTAATCTCTACATACTGTTATAAAACTGTTGCATTCAGTACATGATGCTTCACAGTCCATATACTTTCTCCCTGCACAGTGCTGAGTGCTCCATTGTTTATTGACCAGTTTCTACCAGTTCTAATCTCCTTTTCCTTATTTTCCACTCTTGCCTATTGGACTTTTTCAAAAACAGTCCTGCCCCACATATCAGATATGAACCACATGGGAAAAGACGAGTTTTCCTAAACAGCCCAACTTCAGGAATGATTTCTAAACACAAGTAGTTGAACCCAGATAACAGCCGAAGCTAAAGAAGAGGGAGTTCACTAAATCATTGAAGTAATTGTCCAGGATGAGGGTCATTGGAAAATGTCAATTCAGTCCTGACATTTTTTTTCTTAGGAATCACTCTAGTAGCCTCTACCAGTTAGCTTTCATCATGATTGGCCATAGGGGAAAGTGGTAGTTTAATGTTCCTTTTAGACTAGCTGAGTTCTTGGTCCAATGTAACAAGCACTGATTGAATTGCAAGTCGATTGGCGCTCATTTCTTTTTCCTTCACACAGGCCGATGATCAGCTTATGGAAACAAACAATTGTAATTAGGAATGTTCATCCTCGTAGGCTGGCTATACAACTCCCTGTTTACACAAAAAGAAGTACAGCTGATCAGCAAACATCTTCAGGCTTCTTAATAATATATAGTCGATGAATGACTGTAAGCTCATTCATTGGCTAATCATTGGCCTGATTGCCAGGCAAATGATATTCAGAAGAACATTTGGATTTGATCGGCCCTTGGAAAAGGTCCATAAGACATTCTGTGACAACCTTTGATGGAGAAAACTGTTCCCTACAAATCGAGGGAATAGGGAACCCCTGTCTAAAAGCGGGGTAGGCGTCCTGGTAAGGAAGTCCCCACGATCTTCAACTAGGACCTGACTATCCCAGATAAGGCACCAGGAGAAATGCACTAAACACCGCAAAGAAACTGTGTAAAGACTAACAAAAGAAAAAGAAAAGAAAAACAGCACTTAACTGAATGTGTAAAGCTTTCACCCAGGATAGAGGTTCCAGCCTGCTCAAACTACACCTCCAACTGAACTGAATTATTAAGCTGCAAACAGAACTCATAGACAGACATAAACGATGACTGACAAATGCCCAAAACACTCACCAAGCATACCAGCACGCATAGATATGTGGAATTACTACAGAAAGTACAAAGTAATGATTTTTGTCTTTGCCAAGACACTTAAGCCAACAAGCCAGCAACAAGGGCCCTCGTTGTCTCGTGGGTCCCTACTCTACAAGACAACTCACCCATGAATCCTGCCTGCATGAGCGGTGGTCATCCCCTAATGGAACCTAGGACCTGCCATGCCCAAAATGGCAATGATCCAAGGAGGAAAGGACACAGTTTACACCAACAACCAGGGATTGCATACCACACAAAACACCATGCACCCTGAACAGGACTTTTCACACAATATGTCCGACCATCTGCATTGACACACAGAACAAGGTGCTTGTTATGATTGTGTGGGCAAACTAAGCACAGGGCCCACACGATCGTACCTGTGGGCACTGTAGGACTGGATGCGGATGCATGTACACAAGTTGCACATGGTATTCACACGAGTTTCAGGCAACTGACCCTGTTCTACATGGGAGGATGGCATGGCCCTACCTAAGCGGGGGGATTCGCCCCAATAAAAGGCGGCCAGCGGTCTTCGGATCTGGGCCCTAGCTGACCCTACAAGCCACGCACCAGAACAAGACGCATTCAAATGCCACATCACAGAGACTGAACCACAGGACACACAGAGCCAGAATACACAGCATACAGCAGCCACAATGCAAACACTAGTAACAGATCAGATGATAAGCTGAATATAAATACCAGGTATTAGTTGACATTTTGTACAAAACGTGGAAGCTAGCGGGCCAACTTCACGGCTCCTGGTTATACCACTAGTCCATACACTAACCAGGAACCCGACACAGTTCACACAGCACGCTGCAACAGGACAGGACACAGATCATAGATCACGCAGCCAGCTGCAACAGGAACAGGACAGAGCACAGATCACAAAGCCAGCTGCAACAGGAACAGGACAGAGCACAGATCACAAAGCCAGCTGCAACAGGAACAGGACAGAGCACAGATCACACAGCCAGCTGCAACAGGAACAGGACAGAGCGCAGATCACACAGCCAGCTGCAACAGGACAGGACAGAGCGCAGATCACACAGCCAGCTGCAACAAGAACAGGACAGAGCACAGATCACACAGCCAGCTGCAACAGGAACAGGACAGAGCACGATCGTAACAGCACTGTTCACACCAATACACACTGAACAGGACTGTTCACCTCATGTCCGGCCACCTGCACAGAAACACAGAACTCGACACTGTTCACACCTACACAACAACATCCATTACTGCAAACACCAGGGTTTTGGGAAACCAGCATCCTCTAGCCAGAGAGGCTGGTAGATATGTGCAGCAGACCAGTGGGGATTGGCTGGCTGGAGAACACAACATCCAGCCAGCACAGTTATGTCCACCTGTGAAGCTGTGCTTTGGGAAACCCGTAGAACAGCAGGTCCCAGCAGCACAACCTAATAGTAAGAAAGTAAAGCCTTTCAAATATTATATATAGCTAAAAACCAAGATTGTTTCTTCTCAAGGTTAAGCATTTGGTGAAATTCCCCTACTTGTTCTAGGACTTGCTCAAATGTGTTGATACTAGAGATGAGCGAGCACCAAAATGCTCGGGTGCTCGTTACTCGGGACGAACTTTTCGCGATGCTCGAGGGTTCGTTTTGAGTAACGAACCCCATTGAAGTCAATGGGCGACCCGAGCATTTTTGTATTTCGCCGATGCTCGCTAAGGTTTCCTTGTGTGAAAATCTGGGCAATTCAAGAAAGTGATGGGAACGACACAGCAACGGATAGGGCAGGCGAGGGGCTACATGTTGGGCTGCATCTCAAGTTCACAGGTCCCACTATTAAGCCACAATAGCGGCAAGAGTGGGCCCCCCCCCTCCCAAAAACTTTTACTTCTGAAAAGCCCTCATTAGCATGGCATACCTTTGCTAAGCACCACACTACCTCCAACAAAGCACAATCACTGCCTGCATGACACTCCACTGCCACTTCTCCTGGGTTACATGCTGCCCAACCGCCCCCCCTCCCCCCCACAGCGCACACCAAAGTGTCCCTGCGCAGCCTTCAGCTGCCCTCATGCCACACCACCCTCATGTCTATTTAGAAGTGCGTCTGCCATGAGGAGGAACCGCAGGCACACACTGCAGAGGGTTGGCACGGCTAGGCAGCGACCCTCTTTAAAAGGGGCGGGGCGATAGCCCACAATGCTGTACAGAAGCAATGAGAAATAGAATCCTGTGCCACCGCCATCAGGAGCTGCACACGTGGGCATAGCAATGGGGAACCTATGTGCCACACACTATTCATTCTGTCAAGGTGTCTCTGCATGCCCCAGTCAGACCGGGCTTTTTAATTCATAGACACAGGCAGGTACAACTCCCTATTGTGAAGTCCCTGTCGACCGACAGCATGGGTGGCTCCCTGGAACCCACCGGCGATACATAGAAATATCCCATTGCATTGCCCAACACAGCTGAGGTAGTAATGTCGTGCTTAATGCAGGTGGGCTTCGGCCCACACTGCATGCCCCAGTCTGACTGGGGTTCTTTACAAGTGGAAACAGATGCATTTATAATTCCCTGTGGACCCACAGCATGGGTGGGTGCCAGGAAGCCACCGGCGGTACATAGAAATATCCCATTGCATTGCCCAACACAGCTGAGGTAGTAATGTCGCGCTTAATGCAGGTGGGCTTCGGCCCACACTGCATGCCCCAGTCAGACTGGGGTTCTTTACAAGTGGACACATGTAGGTTAAACTCCGTGTGCACCTACAGCATGGGTGGCTCCCTGGAACCCACCGGCGATACACAAAAATATCCCATTGCATTGCCCAACACAGCTGAGGTAGTAATGTCGTGCTTAATGCAGGTGGGCTTCGGCCCACACTGCATGCCCCAGTCAGACTGGGGTTCTTTACAAGTGGACACATGTAGGTTAAACTCCGTGTGCACCTACAGCATGGGTGGCTCCCTGGAACCCACCGGCGATACACAAAAATATCCCATTGCATTGCCCAACACAGCTGAGGTAGTAATGTCGTGCTTAATGCAGGTGGGCTTCGGCCCACACTGCATGCCCCAGTCTGACTGGGGTTCTTTAGATGTGGAAACAGATGCATTTATAATTCTCTGTGGACCCACAGCATGGGTGGGTGCCAGGAAGCCACCGGCGGTACATAAAAATATCCCATTGCATTGCCCAACACAGCTGAGGTAGTAATGTCGTGCTTAATGCAGGTGGGCTTCAGCCCACACTGCATGCCCCAGTCAGACTGGTAATATGTACCTTAACAGTAACCGCGTTGGTGGTAATGTGTTGGTTACTGCGGACCTAGTAGCGCGGTTTTATTTTGTTGGTTTTCGGAATGTGCCCAGGATTAAGTGGGCTGTGGCGGGGGATGTTTTTGAGGCACTACGTGTCCTCTCCACGTGTCCGTGGTTATATGCACCTTAACAGTAACAGCGTTGGTGGGAAATGGCCTCGCCGCCATCATGTCTTTGGGAAGCCTCTGTTTCCACACCCCAGAGACATACCATTAGCAGCGGTATAGGCAGAGCCCATAATTAGTAACATTTCAGCCGTAGCATTAGGACAGGCCCCACTAACATATCACTAGCAGCATTATAGGGGGAGCACAGTATGCGTTCCATTTCAGTAATAGTAGCACTCAATACAGGCCCCAGTAACAATTCCGAAGCAGCAGTATAGTGGGAGCGCAGTCTTCGTTCCATTTCAGTAGCTGCAGTATAGACAAGGCACAAGTTACATTTATGTAGCTAAAGTGTAGGCCAACCCCACACACCTTTCTGTACCATGAGTGCAGGCGAAGAACATAGAAATTCCTATGATTACACTGTAGGCGAGGGGCCACAAAAATTGCTGTATCAACAGTACTAATGTACATCCAAAAAATTGGCCATGGCCAACCAAGAGGGCAGGTGAAACCTATTAATCGCTTTGGTTAATGTGGCTTAAGTGGTAACTAGGCCTGGAGGCAGCCCAGTTTAACGAAAAAGTGGTTCAAGTTAAAGTTTCAACGCTTTTAAGAGCATTGAAACGTATAAAAATTGTTTAGAAAAATTATATGAGTGAGCCTTGTGGCCCTAAGAAAAATTGCCCGTTCGGCGTGATTACGTCAGGTTTCAGGAGGAGGAGCAGGAGGAGGAGGAGGAATATTATACACAGATTGATGAAGCAGAAATGTCCCCGTTTTGGATGGTGAGAGAGAACGATGCTTCCATCCGCGGGTGCAGAATACGTATTGCTTAGGTATCGCTGCTGTCCGCTGGTGCAGAAGAGAAGTCTGGGGAAATCCAGGCTTTGTTCATCTTGATGAGTGTAAGCCTGTCGGCACTGTCGGTTGACAGGTGGGTACGCTTATCCGTGATGATTCCCCCAGCCACACTAAACACACTCTCTGACAAGATGCTAGCCGCAGGACAAGCAAGCACCTCCAGGGCATACAGCGCGAGTTCAGGCCACGTGTCCAACTTCGACACCCAGTAGTTGTAGGGGGCAGAGGCGTCACGGAGGACGGTTGTGCGATCGGCTACGTACTCCCTCACCATCCTTTTACAGTGCTCCCGCAGACTCAGCCTTGACTGGGGAGCAGTGACACAGTCTTGCTGGGGAGCCATAAAGCTGGCAAAGGCCTTGGAGAATGTTCCCCTGCCTGCGCTGTACATGCTGCATGATCTCTGCGCCTCCCCTGCTACCTGGCCCTCGGAACTGCGCCTTCTGCCACTAGCGCTGTCGGATGGGAAGTTTACCATCAGTTTGTCCACCAGCGCCCTGTGGTATAGCATCATTCTCGAACCCCTTTCCTCTTCGGGAATGAGAGTGCAAAGGTTCTCCTTATAGCGTGGGTCGAGCAGTGTGTACACCCAGTAATCCGTAGTGGCCAGAATGCGTGTAACGCGAGGGTCACGAGAAAGGCATCCTAACATGAAGTCAGCCATGTGTGCCAGGGTACCTGTACGCAACACATGGCTGTCTTCACTAGGAAGATCACTTTCAGGATCCTCCTCCTCCTCCTCTTCCTCCTCCTCAGGCCATACACGCTGAAAGGATGACAGGCAAGCAGCATGGGTACCGTCAGCAGTGGGCCAAGCTGTCTCTTCCCCCTCCTCCTCATCCTCCTCATGCTCCTCCTCCTCCTCCTGAACGCGCTGAGATATAGACAGGAGGGTGCTCTGACTATCCAGCGACATACTGTCTTCCCCCGGCTCTGTTTCCGAGCGCAAAGCGTCTGCCTTTATGCTTTGCAGGGAACTTCTCAAGATGCATAGCAGAGGAATGGTGACGCTAATGATTGCAGCATCGCCGCTCACCACCTGGGTAGACTCCTCAAATTTTCCAAGGACCTGGCAGATGGCTGCCAACCAGGGCCACTCTTCTGTAAATAATTGAGGAGGCTGACTCCCACTGCGCCGCGCAAGTTGGAGTTGGTATTCCACTATAGCTCTACGCTGCTCATAGAGTCTGGCCAACATGTGGAGCGTAGAGTTCCACTGTGTGGGCACGTCGCACAGCAGTCGGTGCACTGGCAGATTAAACCGATGTTGCAGTGTCCGCAGGGTGGCAGCGTGCGTGTGGGATTTGCGGAAATGTGCGCAAAGCTGGCGCACCTTTCCGAGCAGGTATGACAAGTGGGGGTAGCTTTTCAGAAAGCACTGAACCACCAAATTAAAGACATGGGCCAGGCATGGCACGTGCGTGAGGCTGCCGAGCTGCAGAGCCGCCACCAGCTTACGGCCGTTGTCACACATGACCATGCCCGGTTGGAGGCTCAGCGGCGCAAGCCAGCGTCGGTCTGCTCTGTCAGACCCTGCAGCAGTTCGTGGGCCGTGTGCCTCTTCTCTCCTAAGCTGAGTAGTTTCAGCACGGCCTGCTGACGCTTGCCCACCGCTGTGCTGCCACGCCGCGTGACACCGACTGCTGGCTACGTGCTGCTGACACATCTTGATTGCGAGACAGAGGTTGCGTTGGAGGAGGAGGAGGAGGAAGGTGCTTTAGTGGAGGAAGCATACACCGCCGCAGATACCACCACCGAGCTGGGGCACGCAATTCTGGGGGTGGGTAGGACGTGAGCGGTCCCAGGCTCTGACTCTGTCCCAGCCTCCACTAAATTCACCCAATGTGCCGTCAGGGAGATATAGTGGCCCTGCCCGCCTGTGCTTGTCCACGTGTCTGTTGTTAAGTGGACCTTGGCAGTAACCGCGTTGGTGAGGGCGCGTACAATGTTGCGGGAGACGTGGTCGTGCAGGCCTGGGACGGCACATCGGGAAAAGTAGTGGCGACTGGGAACCGAGTAGCGCGGGGCAGCCGCCGCCATCATGCTTTTGAAAGCCTCCGTTTCCACAAGCCTATACGGCAGCATCTCTAGGCTGATCAATTTTGCAATGTGCACGTTTAACGCTTGAGCGTGCGGGTGCGTGGCATCGTACTTGCGCTTGCGCTCAAACTGTGGCGCTAGCGACGTCTGGACGCTACGCTGAGAGACATTGCTGGATGGGGCCGAGGACAGCGGAAGTGAGGGTGTGGGTGCAGGCCAGGAGACGGTAGTGCTTGTGTCCTCAGAGGGGGGTTGGATCTCAGTGGCAGGTTGGGGCACAGGGGGAGAGGCAGTGGTGCAAACCGGAGGCGGTGAACGGGCATCGTCCCACCTTGTGGGGTGCTTGGCCATCATATGCCTGCGCATGCTGTTGGTGGTGCCTCCCCAGCTGATCTTGGCGCGACAAAGGTTGCACACCACTGTTCGTCAGTCGTCAGGCGTCTCTGTGAAAAACTGCCACACCGTAGAGCACCTTGACCTGTGCAGGGTGGCATGGCGCGAGGGCGCGCTTTGGGAAACAGTTGGTGGATTATTCGGTCTGGCCCTGCCTCTACCCCTGGCCACCGCACTGGCTCGGCCTGTGCCCACACCCTGACTTGGGCCTCCGCGTTCTCGCCCGCGTCCACGTCCTATAGGCCTACCCCTACCCCTCAGCATGGTGTATTACCAGTGATTTGATTTACCAGGCAGGAAAGAAAGTGGTGCAAGCCTGCAGCCAAAATAGAATTTTTTCCCTTGTTTTTCAAAGGACAAGCCACACTGCGTGTATTCAATGAATACTACTAAGTTTAATAACTGTGTTGTGGCCCTGCAAATGTGTCACAGAACTGCAGTGATGCAAAGTTATTCGCTACAGCAGATCAGGGATTTCCCATGCCGGAAAAAAATTGGCACAAGCCTGCAGTAAAACGTAGCTGGCTGCGTCTGATTTTTTTTAACGTTCTGCACGCAGCACACACGTACCCAGAGCCCTGAGGACTGTCAGAGGCAGGCGAAATAGAATTTTTTCCCTTGTTTTTCAAAGGACAAGCCACACTGCGTGTATTCAATGAATACTACTAAGTTTAATAACTGTGTTGTGGCCCTGCAAATGTGTCACAGAACTGCAGTGATGCAAAGTTATTCGCTACAGCAGATCAGGGATTTCCCATGCAGGAAAAAAATTGATGCAAGCCTGCAACCAAAATAGAATTTTTTCCCTTGTTTTTCAAAGGACAAGCCACACTGCGTGTATTCAATGAATACTACTAAGTTTAATAACTGTGTTGTGGCCCTGCAAATGTGTCAGAGAACTGCAGTGATGCAAAGTTATTCGCTACAGCAGATCAGGGATTTCCCATGCAGGAAAAAAATTGGCGCAAGCCTGCAGCCAAAATAGAATTTTTTCCCTTGTTTTTCAAAGGACAAGCCACACTGCGTGTATTCAATGAATACTACTAAGTTTAATAACTGTGTTGTGGCCCTGCAAATGTGTCACAGAACTGCAGTGATGCAAAGTTATTCGCTACAGCAGATCAGGGATTTCCCATGCAGGAAAAAAATTGGCGCAAGCCTGCAGCCAAAATAGAATTTTTTCCCTTGTTTTTCAAAGGACAAGCCACACTGCGTGTATTCAATGAATACTACTAAGTTTAATAACTGTGTTGTGGCCCTGCAAATGTGTCACAGAACTGCAGTGATGCAAAGTTATTCGCTACAGCAGATCAGGGATTTCCCATGCAGGAAAAAAATTGGCGCAAGCCTGCAGTAAAACGTAGCTGGCTGCGTCTGATTTTTTTAAACGTTCTGCACGCAGCACACACGTACCCAGAGCCCTGAGGACTGTCAGAGGCAGGCGAAATAGAATTTTTTCCCTTGTTTTTCAAAGGACAAGCCACACTGCGTGTATTCAATGAATACTACTAAGTTTAATAACTGTGTTGTGGCCCTGCAAATGTGTCACAGAACTGCAGTGATGCAAAGTTATTCGCTACAGCAGATCAGGGATTTCCCATGCAGGAAAAAAATTGGCGCAAGCCTGCAGTAAAACGTAGCTGGCTGCGTCTGATTTTTTTTTTAACGTTCTGCACGCAGCACACACGTACCCAGAGCCCTGAGGACTGTCAGAGGCAGGCGAAATAGAATTTTTTCCCTTGTTTTTCAAAGGACAAGCCACACTACGTGTATTCAATGAATACTACTAAGTTTAATAACTGTGTTGTGGCCCTGCAAATGTGTCAGAGAACTGCAGTGATGCAAAGTTATTCGCTACAGCAGATCAGGGATTTCCCATGCAGGAAAAAAATTGGCGCAAGCCTGCAGTAAAACGTAGCTGGCTGCGTCTGATTTTTTTTAACGTTCTGCACGCAGCACACACGTACCCAGAGCCCTGAGGACTGTCAGAGGCAGGCGAAATAGAATTTTTTCCCTTGTTTTTCAAAGGAAAAGCCACACTGCGTCTATTCAATGAATAATGTATGTCTTCTGGCCCTGCCTACACAATTCTATCCCTGTAGTATTAATGCCGGGTGCAATGGTCTGCACAGCCGGTTTTGAGAAGAAAAAAAAATATGCAACACTGCTAACAGCAGCCTGGACAGTACTGCACACAGATAGATGTGGCCCTAGAAAGGACCGTTGGGGTTCTTGAAGCCTACACTCACTGCTAACACTCTCCCTGCCTAACCACCACTTCTGTCCCTATTGCAGGGCGCAATGCTCTGCAGATCCAATTTTGAAAAAAAAAAAAAAATACAGTGCTAACACAGTACTGCACACTATTAGATGTGGCCCTGAGAAGGACCGTTGGGGTTCTTGAAGCCTACAGTAACTCCTAACGCTCTCCCTACAGCAGCTCCAGCACGATACCACTGTCCCTCAGCTAACTCACAAGGCATCTGAGCCGAGCAGCGGGAGGGGCCGATTTTTATACTCGGGTGACATCTGATCTCCCCAGCCACTCACAGCAGGGGGGTGGTATAGGGCTTGAACGTCACAGGGGGAAGTTGTAATGCCTTCCCTGTCTTTCAATTGGCCAGAAAAGCGCGCTAACGTCTCAGAGAGGAAACTGAAAGTAACCGGAACACCGCGTGGTACTCGTTACGAGTAACGAGCATCCCGAACACCCTGATATTCGCACGAATATCAAGCTCGGACGAGTACGTTCGCTCATCTCTAGTTGATACCTCATATAGACAGCCAAGAGTAGGGAAGTCAATCTCTTTACCTCTCAGGATTGTCGACTTCCATTGGACTGCTGAAGACATTCTCCAATGCACCAGGAGAAAGTTTTAAGACACTAACAACCCAATCAGGTTATGAACTACCAAAGTTTTGCTGGGCTATTGCCACCCTAATGGTTGTTGACTTTGGTTTTGTTATTTTCAGATGTCACTGTTGGCCTACTATTTTGCCTTCCCTGCAGGACATAGTTGGATGACTCTGTCACCTTTACTGCTATAGTGAGTGTTCTTTACGGTATGTGTCTTCGTGGTATATTTTTGGATTTTAATAAGATTACATTTATAGCATGCTACTGTTTTACTATATTTTCTGTCATGTGAAAGCGTAAGCACATATGAATAAAAAGAATGAAAATAACAAACTAATACGCTAATAACTTTAATTTTTACCGTTCCTGCCTCTCGTGACCCCACTGGATCTTCGTTGGGTAGAACAATAAAGCCAGCTTCACATGGGTGTATTTGTGTGCACAATATGCAGAGAATAGAACCCATTGATTTCAATATTTCTTATTTCCATATTTTCCACGTGCATTTTGTTCATGCAAAGAAAAAGAAAAAAAAAAGAACATGCTCTATTTTTCTATTTATTTGCATACTAAAGATCCCCATAGAAATCAATGCGGGGTGAGCAAATGCCTCCCTAACACTGTGTCAGCACTGCAGCAGTGATGTCAGTTTGGATGGCTTATCACCAACCAGCAGTTGGCTGTAATGATCACACATAGCATGACATGCCATCATGCTGCCAGGTAAGCAAGGTACAGCAGGAGACCACAGGACCCGGTTGTGCAGGTACAATGCATACTTGCTACATATTGAGCAGAATCCTGTTTTGTCGGGAATTCCCTTTAATGTAAAACTAAATGAGTTTGTGGCACAAAAGACTGGAGAACTGCCTTTAGTATGCACTAATGTATTATATTATAAAGTTAAAGATCTATGCCAGTCATCTTTAGTTTGACAATTATACAGCTAAAATTCACCTGTGAAATTAAACAGCAGTCTGTGGGGGAACTGAGATTACACTTAGGAGCACTGAAAGGAGTTTTGCACATTGTGGTTGGGGATTCCCATAATAAATATATTCCTAGAGAACAGTACTGGTGAAAAGTGATCAAAGCATGATACAAAAAAGTCATGAACTGCTGTTATATTTATGTCATGATGTGTCAAAGGCTGTTGTTTGGTTGAAAGGTGTGTCAGACATCAACATAAGGGTGGACGCACACTAGCGATATTTTCTCTCTTGTGCTGCGAGAGCACGAGAGAACTCTCGCCTCGCAGCGCAAGAAAGACACCGGTATAGAACCGGCATATTGCTAGTGCTTTCAATGGGGCCATCGACAGCAGCGCTAGCCCCATTGAAAGCATAGGGAGAATGCAGCGGACTTTTGCCACAGCTGTGACAGCTGTGGCAGGAGTTTCCTTCATCCTCATTGCTTTCAATGGGATCGGCACTGCTGACGATCCTATTGAAAGCAATGCTTTCTGCCAAGCCCCGCAGAATGATTATCGGGGAAGGGCTTGAAATATAAGCCCTTCCCCGATAATCATCAATAAGTGGTAAAAAAATTAAAAAAAATATTACTTACCTCTCCGGCGCTTAGACAGCTATGGCAGAAGTCCCCGGCATTCTGCTTCTCTTTTCAATGGGGCTAGCGCTGCTGCTGCTGGCCCCATTGAAAAGACTGGTGATATGCCAGCGTCATGCCGATATCCCGGCGTGATGCTGGCTTTTTTCTCGCACTGCGATGCGAAACTTTAACTTTAGTCTCGCAGCGCAGTGGAGAAAAAAACGCCAGTGGGTGTCCACCCTTTGAAAGAATTCATTAAAGTTAAAGTAGTCAAGCTACAGAATGTCCAAACGCGAAAAAGTAGTAACAGCAGATAATATGGCAGCATTCAAATGACATTGAGGGTTCTAAATAATTCAGCATAGAATGCTGTATAATAAATCAGACAAAACGTTTAACTTAAAGAACATGTGTCCGCAATTTAAAGGGATTTCTCCATAACTTAAAATTGCTTCACAACCACTCTATACCTCCTTGTTGCTGCTGACCAGGACATGTGACTGCTGCAGCCAATCACTGGCCATAGATGATCACCACTGTGGCCAATGATTAGCTGCAGCAGTCACATGTTCTGGTCAGCAGCAAATAGGAAGGAGGACAGAGTGGTGGTGGAACAATTTTAAGTAGTTGGAAAACCACTTTAACCCCTTCATGATCAGCCTATTTTGTGCCTTAAGGACCAACAATTTTCATCATCGCACTGCGCAAGAGACATAACTTGTTGACATAGCCATATGAGGCCTTGTTTTTTGGGGAAGAGTTGTAGGTTGTAATAGCACCACCCTGAGGTAGAGTTAATAGCCGAAGGAGAAATGGCTGTAAATGAATAGAGCAAGCTGTCAACTTCTAAAATAAATTGTGAAGAAATAGAGAGCTTTTCTTGCTGATTTAAGCTCATATATACTTCTTGGGAAAATATTCAGGCTGCTTCCACTAAATTTTATCTTCCTGGTGTAAACATAAGCAGAAAAAAATACCAGAAAAAATACCAAAATAATAGAATATGTCGTCTTCTCAATTATTTTCGGTCCTGATTCACGGAAGTTAGTAGGACCTGCAAGGTCCACTTTCCCGCACATCGAACTACAGGCACATGGCATGTCTATGTGCTGTCTGATGCAACTTGTCTGAGAATCTTGGGTATAATTTGCCCTTGGTTGTCTGAATATGGCCTTAGTCTGTTTCTTTCTTGAATGAAGCGTCATCAAGACCCAAAGGGACATGGTGCTCGGCAGAGTGCTACACTTTCTTTGCTCTAGTAATTAATTGGAACCTTAATAGCTGAATCCTTGCCAACACATTAGAAGTTCTCTATAACTAGAGGTACAATATTAAAGGGTATTCTCTTAGCTCTGATGACCCTTGTCCATTCGTGCATATACTGGGCATGAATGGTCATTCATTTGAATGGCTGGCACACAATACTGCATTTCAGCCTCCACAAGAGAAATTTGTGGCTTGCGTGTCTCCTAATAAAGAAGTTGAACAGCACTATGTCAAAAGTCTGTTCTGTTTTTCCATGAATTTCAGATTCAATAAAGACCACTTATGTAACTAATTAGAGCAACATTTTGGGTAAGTACCCTTTGCCAGACTGAAAACTGCTAATTGATAGAAGACAGAATTGCTATGGTGTAGACATAAGGGCTTATTCATGGCCACAGTGCGACTGAAAATCGCTGTTTGTGCGCCCGTTCAGACGGCCCGGGTCCAGTGCATATACGCCGAGCCCAGAATGCTGTAGGGTGGGGGGGAGGCAGTTTAGCTCTGCTAAACTGCCTCCCCCTTTCCGCACCCTCGCCGGCTCTCAGAAAAGGGAGGGGCAGGACAGGGCAGCTAGTGTGCTAAGCTCCCGCCCCCTCTCTGCACCTTGTCAGCTGCCAGAAATGGGACAGGGCGTAGAGGAGGAGGGAAGGGGGTGAGAGTTTAGCAGACACACTGCTAAACTCCCTCCCACCTCCCTTTTCCAGCAGCTGTCATAGGCTCCTATAGGAGTCTATGGGAGCAGCCGCCGTATTCCATCCAGAAGATAGTTCCTGAACTATCTTTCCTGGCTCACGTAAAAGCGCCTGGCCAAAATGCGCGATCTTGGCCGGCCGGACGCTTTTACGCCACGGGAAAACACCCATCTGAACTGAGACATTGTAAACCAATGCATCAGATGGGCAGCATATATCGGCCGGCCGTGAAAGCGCAGCCGATATACACTTGTGTGAATGAAGCCTAAATGGTAGAAACCCTACATGTCAGGGCAGTTGGAGTGTGGCAGTATAGCAATGCTAACTCTGACAAAGTATTCTGAAGCCTAATCTGCAATGGTCAGACGATCATCGCTAGTGCTTTCAATGGGGCCATCGACAGCAGCGCTAGCCCCATTGAAAGCATAGGGAGAATGTCGCGGACTTTTGCCACAGCTGTGACAGCTGTGGCAGGAGTTTCCTTCATCCTCATTGCTTTCAATGGGATCGGCACTGCTGACCATCCCATTGAAAGCAATGCTTTCTGCCAAGCCCCGCAGAATGATTATCGGGGAAGGGCTTGAAATATAAGCCCTTCCCCGATAATCATCAATAAGTGGTAAAAAAATTTAAAAAAATATTACTCACCTCTCCGGCGCTTAGACAGCTATGGCAGAAGTCCCCGGCATTCTGCTTCTCTTTTCAATGGGGCTAGCGCTGCTGCTGCTGCTGGCCCCATTGAAAAGACTGGTGATATGCCAGCGTCATGCCGATATCCCGGCGTGATGCTGGCTTTTTTCTCGCACTGCGATGCGAGACTTTAACTTTAGTCTCGCAGCGCAGTGGAGAAAAAAACGCCAGTGGGTGTCCACCCTTTGAAAGAATTCATTAAAGTTAAAGTAGTCAAGCTACAGAATGTCCAAACGCGAAAAAGTAGTAACAGCAGATAATATGGCAGCATTCAAATGACATTGAGGGTTCTAAATAATTCAGCATAGAATGCTGTATAATAAATCAGACAAAACGTTTAACTTAAAGAACATGTGTCCGCAATTTAAAGGGATTTCTCCATAACTTAAAATTGCTTCACAACCACTCTATACCTCCTTGTTGCTGCTGACCAGGACATGTGACTGCTGCAGCCAATCACTGGCCATAGATGATCACCACTGTGGCCAATGATTAGCTGCAGCAGTCACATGTTCTGGTCAGCAGAAAATAGGAAGGAGGACAGAGTGGTGGTGGAACAATTTTAAGTAGTTGGAAAACCACTTTAACCCCTTCATGATCAGCCTATTTTGTGCCTTAAGGACCAACAATTTTCATCATCGCATTGCGCAAGAGACATAACTTGTTGACATAGCCATATGAGGCCTTGTTTTTTTGGGAAGAGTTGTAGATTGTAATAGCACCACCCTGAGGTAGAGTTAATAGCCGAAGGAGAAATGGCTGTAAATGAATAGAGCAAGCTGTCAACTTCTAAAATAAATTGTGAAGAAATGGAGAGCTTTTCTTGTGGATGTAAGCTCATATATACTTCTTGGGAAAATATTCAAGCTACTTCCACTAAATTTTATCTTCCTGGTGTAAACATAAGCAGAAAAAAATACCAGAAAAAATACCAAAATAATAGAATATGTCGTCTTCTCAATTATTTTCGGGCCTGATTCACGGAGGATAGTAGGACATGCAAGGTCCACTTTCCCGCACATCGAACTACAGACACATGGCATGTCTATGTGCTCTCTGATGCAACTTGTCTGAGAATCTTGGTTATAATTTGCCCTTGGTTGTCTGAATACGGCCTTAGTCTGTTTCTTTCTTGAATGAAGCGTCATCAAGACCCAGAGGGACATGGTGCTCGGCAGATTGCTACACTTTCTTTGCTCTAGTAATTAATTGGAACCTTAATATCTGAATCCTTGTCAACACATCAGAAGTTCTCTATAACTAGAGGTACAATATTAAAGGGTATTCTCTTAGCTCCGATGACCCTTGTCCATTCGTGCATATACTGGGCATGAATGGTCATTCATTTGAATGGCTGGCACACAATACTGCATTTCAGCCTCCACAAGAGAAATGTTGGCTTGTGTGTCTCCCAATGATAACCCTAACAAAGAAGTTGAACAGCACTATGTCAAAAGTCTGTTCTGTTTTTCCATGAATTTCAGATTCAATAAAGGCCACTTATGTAACTAATTAGAGCAACATTTTGGGTAAGTACCCTTTGCCAGACTGAAAACTGCTAATTGATAGAAGACAGAAGTGCTATGGTATAGACATAAGGGCTTTTTCATGGCCACAGTACGACTGAAAATCGCTGTTTGTGCGCCCCTTTCAGACGGCCAGGGTCCAGTGCATATACGCCAAGCCCAGAATGCTGTAGGGTGGGGGGGAGACAGTTTAGTTCTGCTAAACTGCCTCCCCCTTTCCGCACCCTCGCCGGCTCTCAGCAAAGGGAGGGGCAGGACAGGGCAGCTAGTGTGCTAAGCTCCCGCGCCCTCTCTGCCCCTTGTCGGCTGCCAGAAATGGGACAGGGCGGAGAGGAGGAGGGAAGGGGGTGAGAGTTTAGCAGACACATTGCTAAACTCCTTCCCACCTGCTTTTTCCGGCAGCTGTCATAGGCTCCCATAGGAGTCTATGGGAGCAGCCGCCGTATTCCATCCAGAAGATAGTTCCTGAACTATCTTTCATGGCTCGCGTAAAAGCGCCTGGCCAAAATGCGCGATCTTGGCCGGCCGGACGCTTTTACGCCACGGAAAACACCCATCTGAACTGAGACATTGTAAACCAATGCATCAGATGGGCAGCATATATCGGCCGGCCGTGAAAGCGTAGCTGATATACGCTCGTGTGAATAAAGCCTAAATGATAGAAACCCTACATGTCAGGGCAGTTGGAGTGTGGCAGTATAGCAATGCTAACTCTGACAAAGTATTCTGAAGCCTAATCTGCAATGGTCAGACGATCATTGAGCCAATTTCAATATAAAAAAGGGGCTATTGTAATGAGACCCCCCCTTTAATAATTGTGCATTCATTTATTTTAAGTCTATTGAAATATAAAATAGTTTGATCATCATCATTATTATTATTGTTATTGTCTTTGCATTTTATCATCCTAGTGCTAACATATATTGGGTATTGTAGTTTAGCATAAGTGGAGGACAAGTGGAAGGGAGGATGACTGCAAGATCAGACGTCACAAGGTTGGTTTGCAGTCTATTACCAGGATCGTACAGATTAGCATAGTTTAACTTGACTATGATGACTTTCTGGGACAAGCTATGTTATCTTAAGACATTGAAAGGTTATAGTTATCTGATCTTAATATACAAAAGCCATTGAAAAGTAATTGAAAGAGCAAATATATTGTGGCACAGAAAGTTATCTTAATGTGTCGAGAATCCAGTTAAACTTTGCATTGCTACAAGTCTACACAGGAGTTGTAGAGTCAAAACAACAAAATATTTTTAATTGAGACCTGATACAAAGTTACTTTGTTTTTACATTTTAGATACATTAGAAGAAATTGGTTGTAAATTTGGACATAGTCTTTTAGTGAAGGTGCGTAATAACAACAGATCTAAACTACATAATTGGGTGAATGATTTTGAATAGAGATGAGCGAGCATGCTCGGATAAGCCAGTTACTTGAGCGAGCCTCGCTCTTCTCGAGTAACTGCATTCTTGTCCGAGCGTGCTCGGGGGGAAGGGGGGGGGGGGCGGAAGAGAGAGATCTCCCTCACACTCTCCCCCGCTACCCCCCGCCAACCCCTACCGCCCCCCTCGCCCCGAGCAAGCTCGGACAAGAATGCAGTTACTCGAGAAGAGCGAGGCTCGCTCGAGTAACTGGCTTATCCGAGCGTGCTCGCTCATCTCTAATTTTGAAATTAATTGTAAAATTACTTTTATTTTCAGTATTTCTTGTCAGCTGTTCAGTGAACTAAACTGCTATTCTGCACTTTTTAATACAGCAATCCATAATTATATAGTGATCGTTTGAGATTTAGGAATTTATATTGATAGTCATTTATGTCCCACTGGATAATGAAGCAGTATTAGGTGCTGAACTAAGCACTCACGTCAGAGAGGCAGTCGTTTAATAGAAAGTAATTCACAGAACAAGACTGCAGTCATGCACAAAAGTAGACATGCACTTTCACTGTGATTAAGCAAAGTGCTTCCTTTCTATGTATCATTAGATTCACTTGTCTATCAAAGCAATGGCCGGACAGGTCTATCATAAAAACTGATATATGGAAGCTCTCGATGAAGATGTTTTTTTCTTGTATACAGCGCTTCGTGTTTCTCCAATCAATATGGGTAGCAAATCTATCAATAAAATAGGTAACAGTAATATGGTTAAAAAGAGCCTTCTTCATAGACATCACAAAGGAACTACCATCAAATTATTCATAAAAAATCGAAAGTCTATTGCACATAAGAAAAAATATTGTGGGAGAACTAACAAGACAAGAAGGATAGGAGGAGAGACACTAGGATGATACACAACAGGGGCGTAACTAAAGGCTCAGGGGCCCTCATGCAAAACGTGAGCTGCCCCCCCCCCCCTCTATCTGTATCTGTACCCGTACCCATACCTAAACCATGCTGCACAGAGACATAACTTGAAGCTTCTGGGAGAAGAGAGGCCTTATGGGCCCCCTAAGGCTCCTGGGCCCGGGTGCAACCACATCCCCTGCACCCTCTATAGTTACGCCCCTGACTGATTGTAAAAACACATACAGTGGTGTGAAAGAGGCCTAAAACAAAGAACATTTATATGTAGTGCATTTAGAATGTTGAAAAGTACAATTTGCTATGATTATTTGCGTAGTGCAGCCCAGCGTTAGATGCAGCATAAGAGAAGTCTTATTAAGACAAATGGACAATTTTATGAGTATATCGATGCAGAGTTTTATACCTTTTCATAAAGTAATATCAGCGATAGGCCTCCTGCAGATGGCCAAGTCGGATCCTGCTGCAAGAATTCTTGCAGCGGGATGCGAGCCGTGCCCCTGCAGTGACCACCGCGGCTCACCTCCTCCCAGCGACTACCCACTCTGTTATATGCCGGCTGCCGCCCAGCCAGTGCCTGTGCAGAGCAGAGGCGGCGTGTCACCAGTGACATTTCTGTGCGGGCCTCTGCAAGGCTCGCACAGAAATAGGACATACCGCAAATTGCTTATCGCGCGTGTTTTCACGCTGTCTGCAAAGGATTGCATTATCTGATGCAATCCTATGGCAGCGGGCACAGGCTGAAATTCTGCAGGAAATCCCGACGTGAAATTTCCACCCGTGTGCAGGGGGCCATAGAATGTAAAGTAATAACATCGTTAGGATATTAGACATGGTTCTGGTCACAATAGCAGCGAACTTCATTGGGGCCAAACCAGTATAATCCTTATCAGTGTTTAGAGCTAAACAAACACAATTATCAAGAAGAAAGGCAGCTGGTAAATGTTTACTTTAATACATAGAAGCAATCAGTAAAATATAAATAGCTGCTCACACATCTAGAACTTCGAGATAATAGAGCTGTCGTTAGTTGTAGTAGCTGGACAGTTACGCTGTGTGTAAGGCCGCCTGCACACGAACAGGTCGGATTCTGCATGCGGGAGCCCACAACGGAATCCGACCCTGTGCCCATCCGGCATCCATACGTACCCGTCATTTTCTCTTTTCTTCTATACTGCGGATGATTGCAGCGAGCCACTGTTTGACATGTGCAGTACAGATTTTTTTTTAAACCCCTGCTTTTCCTGCGTCATTGCTAGGCGATGACGGGGAATCAGCGACCTGTACGCAATTTCAATTGCGGACAGGCCGGATGACTACTATTGACTTCAATGGAAGCTGTCCGTCAGACACCGCACTAACAGAGCATGCTGCGATTTTTCCTCCACTCGCAGAAACAACAATTGGTCTCTGTTTGTGTACAGGAAGAATCAATTTCCCATAGCATGCTATGGACCGTATTTGCTGCAGATCCACAGTGCGGACGAGGACTGCGGATTCTGCAATGCAAATCCATACATGTGCTTTATGATGTAACCATTATCGTTCAAAAAATTGTTCAAATGAGCAAAAGTCAATAATAACCGTTTGGTATAAGGCGTTGTTCTCACAAGCGGCTTTGCGCGGCTATTTAGCTGTGCTAAAACGTCATCTGAAAATCGCAGCCATCAGAAGCATTGGATCCCAATGTATTCATTCAGATGACCAATAGTTAGCCGCATAAAAACTTTGTGGCAGGAAAAATAGGAAATTCATGACTGTAATCGGTGACCAAATTTATACGCTGCCGGAAAAGATAGGTCTTCCCTATCTTTTGAGCAATATACGCTGGTAGCTCCCATAGGCTTCTATGGGAGATGCCGAAAAAGGGCAGGGAGGGAGTTTAGCAGCGTCCAACGCTGCTAAAACATAACAGATGCCTCTATTTAGGCAGTAGAAGTAATTCCGAGGATTTATGCTGACCGGGGGAATTCTGGTTTGTGGCGTGTGAATGGATGAGAAAACTTGATTGCAGCTTTTCTTCATTCACATGATTTTCGGACGTGAGGCGGTCAGCGTGAAGGTGTATACACTATTGTAAATGAGCACTAAATGTAAGCCAACAACTGAGCGACGAGTGAGAATCATTCCCTTTTCGTTCGGCGTTCATTTTATGCAAGCTCGTTCGCTTGTCATTCCGTTTGAACAGCAATCATTCAGTCCCTTTCATTGGCTTAGGCTGCTTTCACATGAGCGCATATCAGTCAGCCATTTTCAGATCACATGGGCGTATTTCTGAGACCTAAAAACGCCCGGCCACCCCAATATAGCGCTGGGCGGTTTTACGTCAGGCCCAAAAGATAGTCCTGGAACTATCTTTTGCGCCGGAATATGTTGGCCGCTGCATAGGCTCCTGTGGGCGCCCATGGCAGCGGCCAAAGGTAGGAGGGAGTTTAGCAGCATGGCTGCTAAACTCCCTCTGTTCTCCTCCCCCCCGTGCAGGCTCACCTCTCGATCCTCCCTGCTCGTTCTATGCAATGAGAGGAGGCGGAACGAGGCGGAGCTAAGTGCCAGTCCACACCGCCTCCTCCCATTGATGACTATGGACAGGGGGCGGGACGTGGGCGGTCTTTCTCCTACCCCTTATCCATAGCCATCAATGGGAGGAGGCGGGGCGGACCAGCGCTTAGCTCTGCCCCACACCCTTCCATTGCACAGAACGAGCGAGGAGGAATGAGAGGTGAGCCTGCGATGGGGAGGGAGGGGAAATGGGCGATGGCCTGGTGAGCTTGGCACATTTGCGCAAGCCTCGCCAGGCCATATGAATGGGCGCACAAACGTTTGATTTGTGCACCCGTTCACCAGATTTTCTTCTCCCAACGTAGCGTATATCGTCAGGCCATGAAAACAGTGGCTGATATGCACTCGTGGGAATAAAGCCTAAGGGCGAGCACCCACTGGCGTTTGCGTTTTCCGCGGGAAAAAACGCAGCGTTTTTCGCGGCGTTTTCCGCTGCGTTTTCGCGGCGTTTTCGCGGCTTTTCCATTAATTTCCATGGAGAAAAATAAGGACACATATGCAACTGACAGTTCCTATGTTAAAAACGCAAACGCAACGCAAAAAAAACGCCAGTGGACAGGAACACATGTTATCTCTATGCCTGTGCAGGAAAAACGCAAAACGCAAAACGCAAAACGCAGGTAAAAAAACGCCCCTTAGGGCGAGCACCCACTGGCGTTTTTTTACCTGCGTTTTGCGTTTTGCGTTTTGCGTTTTTCCTGCACAGGCATAGAGATAACATGTGTTCCTGTCCACTGGCGTTTTTTTTGCGTTGCGTTTGCGTTTTTAACATAGGAACTGTCAGTTGCATATGTGTCCTTATTTTTCTCCATGGAAATTAATGGAAAAGCCGCGAAAACGCCGCGAAAACGCCGCGAAAAACGCCGCGAAAACGGCGCGAAAAACGGCGCGAAAAACGCCGCGAAAACGCTGCGTTTTTTTCCCGCGGAAAACGCAAACGCCAGTGGGTGCTCGCCCTTAGGCTGCATTCCCACGAACGTATATCGGCTCGGTTTTCACGCCGAGCCGATATACGTCGTCCTCATGTGCAGGAGGGGCAGGATGGAAGAGCCAGGAGCAGGAATTGAGCTCCCGCCCCCTCTCTGCCTCCTCTCCGCCCCTTTGCACTATTTGCAATGGGGAGATGCGGAACGGGGGCGGGGCTAATTCTTGATACTTAGCCCCACCCCGTTCCGCCTCCTTCCATTGCTAATAGTGCAGAGGGGCGGAGAGGAGGCTGAGAGGGGGCGGGAGCTCAGTTCCTGCTCCTGGCTCTTCCATCCTCCCCCCCCCCTGCAGAAGAGGAGGACATATATCGGCTCGCCGTGAAAACCGAGCCGATATACGTTCGTGGGAATGCAGCCTCAAACAGAGACTGATCAATTCTCGTTCGAACGAACTAGTGATGTCTAAACAGGCGGCATGAGTGCAAACCAGATAGCCGTGTTGTCACTCGCTCATTCAAACGCGAATCAGCTCGACTAAAAGGACCCTTACTATACTGCATGTTGGCATTCTTACTGATTGGATTACACTCAACATTATTTAAATAGAGAACTAATCACTGAATTCATCTGGAATTGATTTGCTGACATTCCATTAAATAGACAAAGTTTTTAGCTCAACTTATCTGACATAGTATACTGTACATGGATACCTTAATGGCAGCTGACATAAATTGGCCTTGTTCAGCATCTATCTTCTGCTAATGCATGCAGAAATGAGTAAGCACTACAGAGCAGAGAGAAATTAAATAGCAAGTGGCAGGCCGTGTGTGAATGGGCATTACCTGAATACAGATGCTGAGGATAAATAACTGAAAAGTAATCTGAACTACAAATACGTTTTTTAAAATAAATAACTCCAATTTTGATAACCTCTCTGGGTATTGTAGTCCCCCAAGTAATAAACAGAATGGATGGACTACGATGCCCAGAGAGGTTAGCAAAATTGGAGTTATTTAGTTTAGAAAAAGCTGTCTGAGGGTCGACCTAATAACTATGTATAAATATATCAGGGGACAATACAGAGATATCTCCACCATCTGTTTATACCCAGGACTGTGACTAGAGGGCGCCCTCTACATCTAGAGGAAAGAAGGTTTCTACACCGACATAGAAGGGGGTTCTTTACTGTAAGAGCAGTGAGACTATGGAACTCTCTGCCTGAGGATGTGGGGATGGAGAACTCACTAAAAGAGTTTAAGAGGGGCTGGACGCCTTTCTTGAGCATTACAATATTACATTTTATATCCCTGATTACTTCAGAAGGGTCGGCGAGCCGGGAATTATTCAGATTGCCAGATTGGAGTCTGGAAGGAATTTTTTTCCCCTTAGATGAGGAAAATTGTCTTCCTCTGGATCAACATTAGGGAAAGAGGGGTAATAGGCTGAACTGGATGGACATATGTCTTTTTTCAGCCTAACTATGTACAGGAAAGCAAAGCCTTTTCTTTACGGTGGGCCACAATGATTGAACTACTCCATGGACAGCACTAATAATGTTATTCCTGTCATTTATGGCATAGCCAAAGTATATGCTATAAATGTTTGATAGGGGTAGAATTAGAACTTGCACCTAAAATTGAGGTCCTCGTCTTCTCCAATCCACACTCTAGAGAGAATAAGACCATACTTGCATGTCACTCATTCCATTGTAGATGATGGGAGTTGTGGTAACATTGTAACATTTCACAACTCCCATAAACTACAATTGAGAGAGTTGGATGGATAGATTGCCACCTCTAACTCATATGCTACTTTCTAAAGTGCAAAATTAGTTAAAGGACTCCATTTTCCTGCTATATAGGGGACCCAGAGAGGGTTAAACAGTGCACTATTAGTACTTTCCAGAGATGAGCGAGCATACTCGCTAAGGGCAATTGCTCGATCGAGCATTGCCCTTAGCGAGTACCTGCCCGCTTGGGAGCAAAGATTCGGTGGCTAGCGGGGAAGAGCAGGAAGGAACGGAGGGGAGATCTCTCTCTCCCCCTCTCCCCCCCCCCCCCACTCACCCCTGCTCACTACTGCAACTCACCTGTCACCAGCGCCGGCACCCGAACCTTTGCTCCCGAGCGGGGAGATACTCGCTTAGGACAATGCTCGATCGAGCAATTTTCCTTAGCGGGTATGCTCGCTCATCTCTAGTACTTTCCTTTTCCTGCTGCTAAGCTGTGTATCACTCCTCTTCTCTTCAACATGGAAAGCACATGTGAGCAGCCACATGCAGACAAGCATTTCTCTGTCCATATGGTTGGGGACCACATGTGGGACTGGGCTACAGGTTGTGATCACTGATCTAGAACTACCTCCAGTTTACAACATAGGTTGTTCCATGACTTGCTCATTTAGGCCTCACGTCCACGAGCGGGTCGGATTCCGCATGCGGGAGCCTGAAGCGAATCTGACCCTGCCCATCACTGACAATCCTGCATATCTGTCTGGGTGTTCTTTTTTCTGCACTGCGGATGTGTGCGGAAGTGCCGGCTGGCGCACATGCTCAGTACAGTTTTTTTAAATTCAAACTCCGTCAATTGCATACGGGCCGCGGATTCTGTACTAAAATCAAGCATGCTGCAACTTGTTTTCTGCATGCGGAATCCGGAAAACCAATCCGCATGTGTAATTTCAAGTACGGACGTCCATGGTTCCCTATGGGCGGCTTGAACTGCCGATCTTCCGAGTGGGTTCCGCAATTCAAATCTGCCAGTGGACATGAGGCCTAAATGAATTATTCCAACTGTGCATATGCGCGATTAGGAGATACTGAATACCCATTTGGCGTGACCTTGTATTACATCAGAGGTTGAGCTAGATGGATGCTGGCAGGGCAGGTGCCCTGGGTGCTTGGTGCTACAAGCCACTCTGCTTTGGTTTGCATATTTGATCCTGTACATGGCTAACGATGAAGGTAAGCCTAGCTACTGTATGGCTCATTTGATAAGCACCATATAATACTATATTTCTTCAAGAGCAAGTGCATGGTGTCCATAACAGTAGATGCTTGTCAGCTGCCAGACACATGGCAGACAAAGGGTTGTCCAGTTTGTGAGATTATTTTATAACTGACAGTCAATATCAAAGATCTTTAGTGCATTTTCAAGAAAGCCATATTAAATACCTAATTCTTTATCAAGATATCTAGCAGATTATAGGCAGCACATCGGTAGAGCGTCTCTGTCTGAACCCACATTATAACGCCTCTTCCCCTATATGCTGTAGTTTCTTATTGTCATGGAGGTCCTGTGATAATTTCTCTATATCTATATTGTTTAATTAAATCAGTTGTCCCTCCTTCATATGGGCGTATGAACAGAAACTCATGCTTCAGCCCAACAACCTATTTGCGCTGTGAACGAGGTTGATTTGCGTGCATGTCTGCACATTGAACTGCAATTTTTTGCGCATGTAGGTCCTGTTCATAAGCGTGCAACACTCCGCCCTGATTTAAAAGGCTATTTAGCCTAAAGTATTCTTTTCCCCGCAGTTTTGCACTGGTTTTCACACATCCATTGAGTGCGCATTTGTGAATCCCCCCCGTAGACTTCTATGGGACCCTATAGTGCGTAAATGCACACAAAATAGAGCATGCTCTATTTATTTGTCCACGTTAGAAGTGGTGTGCGCAAAAAAAAAAAAATGTTAATGAACCCATTGAAATCTATGGATTCTTTTCTCTGCATATTGCACACACAAATCTGGTGTGCGCAAATACGCCCGTGCGAAGGAGCCCTTAAGGACAATTCCTTCTCATGTTGTAGAACCCATCCCCTCCCCACAAATGAGCTGATTCTGGGTAGCTTTATATAAATGTAATATACAACATATCTAATAGATATGAATGAGATCAGACGATCAGTGAGGTATAACTTCACCCGAAGCTCCACAGATGTTACATGTGTTCATATCTTTTCTGCCTGACTATTGCCTATCTTAGGAAATAATAATGACCTATTTCAGAAACTGTTTACTTTATCTCAAGAATTTGGCCTCAGCACAGAGCTGGAATGCAGGATGACTGCATGTACTTTAGCAGTTTTCGACAAGGCTAGACGGACCCAAAAGAGAACAACGGGATCCTCTGGTGGGCCCTGACTCAATTATAGGGTCCTAAAGGTTCAGAGGAAGATTTTTGGGCCTATCACTTGGCACTAGGGTCTATTTCTCATAGATTAATGCACAAACAACCTATTATTGATGACGTGTTCTTTGTACAGATGGTGAATGTCTGAGCCAAATGCCAAAATACCTTGTCTGGATCAGACATCGAGTCGGACGAAGATACACATTTGTAATAACTCGGAGAACAAAACAATATATACCGTTGCTAAAAAGGGGAAAATGGAAATCTCACGCTATTACATCAAGATGATAAAACCCTGCCTGAAAGCGGGGCGATCGTTCTGACGACGGCAGCCACATGTTTGGAACCCGGAGGCTACTGAGACTGTCCATAAATGGTAAAGGGGTAATAAATGACAGATGTAGATACCAATAAAAACAACAACACCAAACAGCATATGAACCAGACCAGCTAATAAGAGGATTGTTTCTAGTAAAGATCGCCAATGGTTCTATCATCAATGCAAAAAGGGTAGGTGATAGGGGACACCTTTGTCTAGTCCCCAGGCTAATAGAGATAAGGCATGGATTTTCTACAGGAAGCTTAATATAACCCAATGGGGTAGAACAGAGAACTTTTAAAGTTTGCACAAAAGGTCCTAAAAAGCTCATTAAATCTAAAAGCTCAAACAAAAACATCTAGGAAATACTGTCAGGCCTTGGTCAGACGGGCGTTTTTAGCCGCGATTTGGGCATGCGCATGCGTCCGGCGATTTTTTAAAATCATTGCTTTGCAATGGTATCGGACACATGAGCGCCTTTTATGCGCTCGTCCGATAAATTATAGAACAAAAAATCGCAGATCGCACCTATCTGCGATTCCTGTTCTCTTCTGTATATGCGCTCAATGGGGCCGGCGGCAGCAGCGCCGACTCCATTGAGAACATATAGAAGACAAATCATTCTTCTCTGCCACAGCTGTAACAGCTGTGGCAGAGAAGAACGATGTTTGCCCATTGAATTCAATGGAGCGGCAATACAGCCGCTCCATTGAAAGCAATGGGCTGCCGGCGTGCGCGGGGTGAATTGTCGGGAAGGGGTTAAATATATAAGCCCTTCCCGGCAATTCATCCTAAAATGTGTTAAAATAAAAAAAAATTGTATACTCACCTTTCCGCTGCAGCCGGAGTCCAGCCGCGGCCGCTGTCAGTTCTCCTGAACTGCTTCTTGGCACTATTCAGCCGGCGGGGCTTTAAAATCCCCGCCTGCTGAATGATCTGCCTCTGATTGGTCACAGCCCTGACCAATCAGAGGCTGAAAACACTCACACACCCATGAATGGGTGAGTGACTGCTGCCTCTCAGCGCTGAGCCAATCAGGGGCAGGTCTGACTCACATCCATTCATGAATTCATGAATGGGTGTGAGTGAGGCATGCCTCTGATTGGCTCAGCGCTGAGCCAATCAGGGGGCAGGTCTGACTCACACCCCCTTCACACCCACTGCAGGATGGCCGCGCGGAGCTCCGGCTGCCGGCAGAAGGTGAGTATACAATTTTTTTTAATTTTTACACATTTTAGGATGAATTGCAGGTAAGGGCTTATATATTTAAGCCCTTACCGACAATTCATCCCGGGCTCGCCCGCAGCGCATTGCTTTCAATGGAGACGGCTGTATTGCCGTCTCCATTGAATGCAATGCGCTGGACAGCTCCGGCCCGTTTCTAATGAAACGCGGCTAGGAGCAGATTTTCGGGCGATTTGCGGGCGACTTGCGCGCACCGGTCACGCGATTTGCGGATGCGCATCCGTCATGCGATCCGCAAATCGCGCGAAAAAACACCCGTCTGACTAAGGCCTCATAGAGCAGATGTTCAACCGGGATAAAACTGACTTTGTGTACTAAACTTAATAAAAATGAATTGAGTATGAAGGCCTGAAGGCATATGCTTCCCCTGGAGGGGATAATTGCAAAAAATTACAATATATGAGATTAAGATCGCAATTTTTTTAATAATAAGATAAGAGAACTTTTCCCACCTTGAGCTGTTTAAAGATTTTCTTAACTTCGTCTTCAGTTATTAATGCATTTAATGAGTCTGAAGCCTCCTGAGTAAGGATTAGAAGGGGTAATCTGACTTAGAAAATCAGCTATATGATGGGGTTGTTTTAATACAACATTTTAGAAGGTGGTCTACTGTATCTGATTACGTTTTTATTGGTTATACAGCATTTAGGCCAGCAATTTATCAGGCTTTCGTAATTAGTAAATTTATGGCATGTTGCTTTAGTCCAGTGTATAGCCTTCTTAGTGTGGTTAGGCAAAATCATGTTGAGCTGAAAGTTTGTGTAAGGACTGTGGACATGGAACCACCATGTCAACATACCGGGTAAGTGATGATCCAGTCCAGCAGGGTTGACAGCCGGCCCCAGCTTGGAAGGAATGATACCAGATGTACGAACCCCATATGCAGATGGAAACTAGGGAAGGTATCTTGCCCTGAACTAACAACCAGGAGGGGAGACCTCTGTCTATAAGCAGAGCACTCGCCCCAATAAGGATGACCCCATGGTCTTCTTCTAGGCGCTGACTGACCCTGGCAGGACAGAACACCTATAAAACAAACGACAGAACAATACCGGGATGTACAGGAACAAAGAAGGTACAAACTGACAGGGATGAACAGAGAGGCAAACTCACGAGAGTGACAGACAGCTGGATACACAAATGGAGAACACAGAACACGAGCAGGTAGCAAGGAAACATGGTAACTGCCAGAGCAGTGGCTGAACATGAAGTGAAGGGAACAAAAGTCACATCCACACTGCAGCAGGATCTGAAAGGCCCAGAGCGGCTATATAGAGCAGTGATTAGAAAAGGTGCATCAGCTGAGCAGAAGACGCAGAAACCATTAACCCTAGGAGTGCTGAAAGAGAATAAATATAAACTCAGGGAACCGGGAAAATGGGATGACGCCCATTTCTGCCAGACACCAAAGCAGAAGGTTGTGTCTGAACAGAGCACCTAACAGTATCTCCCCCCTTACGCCCCCTCTTCCACCTGCCGATTCTCCGCAGAAATTTCTGAATCAGACGTTGGGCATTGATGTTCTCAGATGGTTCCCATGACTTCTCCTCCAGTCCGTAACCCTTCCAATCCACTAGGTAAAAGGTTTTATTCCTGACCTTCCTAACATCAAGAATATTTTTCACCTCAAAGATGTTCTCTGAACTAACCTGAGTGGCATCTGGTCTGGGATTTTTGGAAAATCTGTTGAGCACAAGCAGCTATATAGAGTAGTGATTAGAAAAGGTGTATCAGCTGAGCAGAAGATTCAGAAACCATTAACCCTAGGGGTGCTGAACAAGAATAAATATAAGCTCAGGGAACAGAGAAAATGTGATGACGCCTATTTCTGTCAAACACCGAAGCAGAAGATTGTATCTGGACAGAGCACCTATCAGTTAGTATCATTAAGAGAGATGAGTGATTATTGGAATAACGGGGTCGAAGTAATTCTGACAATATTCCAGAAATAATAGGGACGACCCTATCCTGATTTCCAATAAAGTCAATGGAAGTAAAAATTGGGTTGTATAATTTGGCCTCCAGTATGTCTCAGTACAGATAAATTGTATGGGAATACAGGTGGTTGTGCCTCTTCAATGAATGTGGCTAAGTGAATAACACTGTTGCGTTGTAGTGCTAGGGTCTAGGGTTCAAATCTCATCAAGGACAACATGTGCATGGACTTTGAAAAACTCCATACAGATGTTGCCCTTGCTCAGATTTGAACCTAGAGCTCTAGTATTGCAAGGCAACAGAGCTAAAAACTGAGCTAAAAACTGAGCTACCGCACTTCTTTCTTCTCCAGAGGAGGTGAAGAAGAAGCGTAAACACAAAGAGAACATAGAAACGCCATATAAATGTGGAACTTGCTCAGATTTGAACCTAGAACTCCAGCACTGCAAGACATTTGCTCTATATAGATACATGGAGGGTAATCGCTAATGAGCAATAGATAACTTGTTGAGTTTAGTGTCAAGTATAAACTGTCTTCTCTTTCTTAATGTGAGAAGTCACTGATATTAAATTTTTATATTCACGGTAGGCCATCCTATTAATTAAAGCAGTGGTCCCCAACCTTTTTTGGCACCAGGGACCGGCTTTAAGCAAGACCATTTTTACAAGGCCCGGCAGGGTTGGGCGGGACATGGGCGGGGATTTGGTTATATGGGATGGGGTTATGAATGGGGGTCGGAGTTTAGTGCATTCTTATTTAATTATGACATTTAGAATGTCCTGGCAGTACACAAATAAGGCAGTATATAATCTATCCCCCCCCAGCACACACATAGGGCAGCATATAATTTATCTCCCCCCCAGTAATAGATAGCCCCCACCTCTCAGTAATTAGCAGCCCCTCCCCCTGTAATAAGTAGCTCCACCCCCAGTAATAAGTAGCCCTCCCCCAGTAATAAGCAGCCCCCCTCCCCGTAATAAGCAGCCCCCCCCCGTAATAAGCAGGTTCCCCCCCGTAATAAGCAGGTTCCCCCCCCCATAATAAGCAGGTCCCCCCCGTAATAAGCAGGTCCCCCCCCGTAATAAGCTGGTCCCCAGCAGTAATAAGCAGGTCCCCCCCAGTAATAGGCAGCCCCACCCCACAGTAATAGACAGCCCCCCCAGTAATAGGCAGCGCCCCACCCCCAGTAATAGGCAGCCCCCCCCAGTAATAAGCAGCCCCTTCCCCTGTAATAAGCAGCCCCCCCAGTAATAAGCAGCCCCCCCCAGTAAGCAAACCCCCCAGTAATAAGCAGGTCCCCTCCAGTAATAAGCAGGTCCCCCCAGTAATAGGCAGGACCTCCCCCCCAGTAATAGGCAGCCAGCCCCCCCAGTAATAGGCAGGGCCCCACCCCCAGTAATAGGCAGCCCCCCAGTAATAAGCAGTCCCTTCCCCTGTAATAAGTAGCCCCCCCCAGTAATAAGCAGCCCCCCTGCAGTAAGCAATCCCCCCAGTAATAAGCAGGTCCCCCCCAGTAATAAGCAGGGCCCCACCCCCAGTAATAGGCAGCCCCCCCAGTAATAGGCAGCCCCTTCCCCTGTAATAAGTAGCCCCCCCCCCACACAGTAATAAGCAGCCCCCCCAGTAAGCAACTCCCCCAGTAATAAGCAGGTCCCCCCCCAGTAATAGGCAGCCCCCCCCCCGTAATAAGCAGCCCCTTCCCTGTAATAAGTAGCCCCCCCAGTAATAAGCAGCCCCCCCAGTAAGCAACCCCCCAGTAATAAGCAGGTCCCCCCAGTAATAAGCAGGTGCCCCCTAGTAATAGGCAGCCCCCCCAGTAGTAAGTAGCCCCCACCCCCAGTAATAACCAGCCCCCCCAGTAATAGGCAGCCCCGTGTAATAGGCAGCCCCATCCCCCCCCCGTAATAGGCAGCCCCTTCCCCTGTAATAAGTAGCCCCCCCCAGTAATAGGCAGCCCCCCCCATAAAATGCAGCACCCCCCCTCCCCCGTAATAGGCAGCCCCCCCAGTAGTAGGCAGCCCCCCAACCCATATACTTACCTCCTCCCTGCTGTCGCTCTCTGTCTGCTTGCCCTGATGTCAGTGTGCAGCCCGGAACGCTTCCTCTCGAGTCCTCTCCTGCGGAACTAATGAGCAGGGGACTCGGGGAGGAGGATCCTGGCTGCACAGTGTGCGCCAGGATCAGCACGATTACCAGCAGGGAGCTGCGGTGCCCCCGCTGGTAATCGCTTCAGTGGTGAGCGGCGTCGGCACGTCGCGGGCCACATAATACGAGGCAGTGGGCCTTGTGTTTAGAGCAAAAGTTCCGGGCGGTGCCGCGGACCGGCGCTAAACACCCAACGCCCCGGCACCGGTGCACGGACCGGTGGTTGGGGACCCCTGAATTAAAGGATAGGTCATCAATGTCAGGACAGTGTCCGGGATATGGGGTTCCCTGAGATATCCCGCAACCCCTGTCCCTGCCTACTTGCCCCCCTGGGCTAACCCCCAGGGCGACAACTGGGCGACGGTCCCTACCCTCGCTAGGGAAGCGGGACACGGGAGACAAACAGACACTGAGACAAACAACGGTAGAATGGTCAGACAATCCGGGTAGGCAACAAGAGGGTACGCAGTACGGAGGGGTCAGGCAAAAACGTAGTCAGGTCCAAAAGCAGGTGTCAGAAAAGCCGAGGTCACAGAGCAGTCAGGATAAACGCGGGTGCAGCTGGAAAACCAAACTAACACTGGCAAGGCCTGAAAGGAAAACACACCTATTTAAATGCTGTCAGCGCTCCCGCCCCAGAAGCTGATTGGGGCGGGGAGCCTGACAGCAGCAGGGCTAATCAGGGCGGTGCTGGGGGCACGCCCCCAGTCTAGCTGCACAGACAGTTACTAGGGAAGCCAGCCTGGTAGTCAAGCGACTAGAAGCACCAGCTGCCTCCCTAGCAACCCGGCGGCGACCAGTCTTACAGCGGCCCGGGGAGATCACAAGAACCGGGGTACCTCTGCGCCGCGCTCCTGTACCCCGGGTGGCCGGACCGGTGGTGCGGGCACGGCGGCCCCGAGAGTTGCCGGTTCTGACAGTACCCCCCCTTCTACGGGGGGACACCGGACCCCCATGGCCAGGTGCGGGCTTAAGCGGGAAAGCCCTGTGGAATGCCTGGACTAGGCGTGGCGCATGAACGTCCCTGGCAGGGACCCACGTCCTATCCTCAGGGCCAAATCCTCTCCAGTGGACCAGGTACTGCAGCACACCTCTAACCCGTCGGGCATCCACCAGCCTTTCTACTTCATACTCCAGTTCCCCCTGTACCAGAGAAGGAGGAGGCGGGTTCTGGGTGGGTAGAACTGGAGTCACATACTTCTTAAGTAAGCTTTTGTGAAAAACCTTGTGGACCTTCCAGGGGTCAGGAAGTGCCAACTTATATGACACCGGGTTGATAACCTGGGAAACAGTAAATGGGCCAATGAACCGAGGAGCAAGTTTCAGGGAGGGAACCTTGAGTCTCAGATTCTTGGACGACAACAAAACCTGCTCCCCGACTACAAAAGGTGCAGAGATGGTACATCTTTTATTTGCGTATTTACGCAGTTTCTCTTGAGAACCCTGAAGGTTCTTACGAACCTGGGCCCAAACTGTGCACAGTTCCTCAGAGGATATGTCGGCGGCCGGATTGTTCGAGACCACAGGAGTGGAAAGCGAGAACCGGGGATGAAACCCATAGTTACAAAAAAAAGGTGACAATTGGGTCGACGAGTTAACATGGTTGTTGATAGCAAATTCGGCGAGAGGTAAGTAGCTGGCCCACTGATACTGGTTATCAGAGACAAACAGTCGCAGATACTGGATAAGTTCTTGGTTCATTCGTTCCGTTTGTCCGTTACTCTCGGGATGGAAAGCGGAGGAGAAGGACAAATTTACGTTTAGATTTTTACAGAAGGCTCGCCAGAAGCGAGCGACGAACTGAACCCCTCTATCTGACACAATGTCCTCGGGGATCCCATGTAACCGAACAATCTCCTTGATGAACATTTCAGACAGAAGTTTGGCGTTAGGCAACTTGCAAAGCGGAACAAAATGTGACATTTTAGAGAAACGGTCTACTATTACCCAGATGACCGTATTCCCCAGCGAGGATGGCAGATCAGTAATAAAATCCATGGACAAATGGGACCATGGCCTGGACGGAATGGGCAAGGGAAGAAGAGGACCCTCAGGACGTCTCCTGAGATTCTTCCCCCTTGCGCAAACCGGGCACGCGGACACAAATACCCGTACCTCCTTGGCCATGTGCGGCCACCAATAGAGTCTGGACACTAACTCCAGCGTACCCCTGATGCCGGGGTGTCCAGCTAGGACCGAAGCATGTGTCTCCTCTAACACTTTCAATCTCAGTGACAACGGGACAAATAATTTGCCTTCCGGAAGGGCTTCAGGAGCAGATTGTTGAGCGGCGTGAATGAGAGGTGAAAGGTCGGAGGAGACAGCAGCGAGGACCACCCCAGGGGAGAGAATGCTCTCAGGCTCCGGCTCGGCGGGTTCCGGAGAACCAAAACTCCTAGACAGGGCATCCGCCTTGACATTCTTAGAACCGGGTCTATAGGTAACCACAAAATTGAAACGAGAGAAGAACAAGGCCCAGCGGGCTTGCCGAGCATTTAACCTCTTAGCGGAATCTAGATAGGTGAGGTTTTTATGGTCTGTGAGTACCGTGATCTGGTGATGGGCTCCTTCCAAAAAATGCCTCCACTCTTCGAAAGCCCACTTAATCGCCAGCAATTCCCGGTTGCCTATATCATAGTTCCGTTCGGTGGAAGAAAACTTCCTAGAAAAATAGGCACACGGTCTAAGGTTGGTGAGAGTGGAGGGACCTTGGGACAGTACTGCTCCCACACCAAACTCAGAGGCATCTACCTCCACCACAAAAGGGCTGGACAGATCCGGCTGTACTAGGACAGGTGCAGAAGAGAACGCCGCCTTTAGGGTATCGAAGGCCCTCAGAGCCTCAGAAGACCAGGTCCTCACATCTGCCCCCTTTCTGGTGAGGTCCGTTAGAGGTTTAGCCACCACGGAGAAGTCTTTAATGAATTTGCGATAGTAGTTGGCGAAGCCGAGGAAGCGTTGAAGGGCTTTCAACGACCCTGGCTGGGCCCACTCCGTGATGGCTTTCACCTTTTCAGGATCCATCTGGAAGTCGCATGGCGTGATGATATACCCCAAAAATGATATCTTTTGTACCCCGAAAACACATTTCTCGAGTTTAGCAAACAGTTTGTTATGTCTGAGTCGAGCTAGTACAGTCTGAACGTGAGTGTGGTGACTCGGCAAGTCGGAGGAAAAAATCAAAATGTCGTCTAGATATACAACCACGAACACCCCCATGATATCCTGAAACACTGAGTTCATGTACCCCTGAAAAATGGCGGGGGCGTTACACAATCCAAAAGGCATAACTAGGTATTCAAAATGCCCGAGGGGCGTATTGAAGGCGGTTTTCCACTCATCCCCCTCCCGAATGCGGATGAGGTTGTATGCTCCCCTGAGATCAAGTTTAGAAAACCATCGGGCACCAGCGACCTGGTTGAGGAGGTCAGGAATGAGTGGAAGAGCATACTGGTTTCGGACTGTGATTTTGTTTAGCTCTCTATAGTCAATACAGGGCCGGAGACCCCCATCCTTCTTCTCAACGAAGAAAAACCCGGCACCCACCGGGGATTCTGAGGGCCGGATGTGCCCCTTGGCCAGGCTGTCCTGGATATAGTCCCTCATGGATTCTCTCTCAGGAACCGTAACGTTATAAATGCGGCCCTTAGGAAGTTTGGCCCCAGGAATCAAGTCTATTTTACAGTCCCATTCCCTATGAGGGGGCAGAGCTTCAGATAATTGTTTGGAGAACACGTCAGAGAACTCGGAGAGGTATTCTGGTAGGGGGGTCCCCTCGCAGGTGGAGATTCCCACCTTCACCGCACAAAGGTGGTTGGCACAGCGGGGACCCCACTTTACCAGTTCCAACGTGTCCCAATTTACTACCGGGTTGTGCTCCCGGAGCCAGGGGAGGCCTAGGACGACGTCCACAGACAAATCTCTCATCACTAGAAAGGTGCAGGTTTCCACGTGTAAGGCTCCTATAGTAAACCTTACTTCAGGGGTAACCAGATTAACCACCCCTGCTTGCAATGGGGTGGAGTCCACTCCTGAAACCAGAATCGGAGTCTCTAAACGTAAAAAAACCCCGGCCAGTTGAGCAACGAAATTAAAGTTAACGAAATTCGCCGCAGCCCCAGAATCAACAAAGGCTTGCCCAGTACGGTGGAAGGCATGAAATTCTAGGGTGCAAGGCAATAACATTTTGGATAACACAGGGAGTACCTTAGCTCCTAGACAGTCCTCCCGACAACTGCCTAGGAGCGGGAGTTTTCCTGCCGTGGCTTCTTAGTGCAGGTGGCAATGCGGTGACCCGGCTCCCCACAGTAGAAGCAAAGATTCTTCTTCAGGCGATATTCCCGTCGCTGCTTGGGGTTCATGGCTCCCAGTTCCATGGGCTCGGTGGTGGGAAGTGAGAGAGTCAGGTCAGTAGAAGAAGTGGGCGTGGGGAGTGGAATGGCCCGAGCGGCGTGTCGGCCCCTCAAACGTCGGTCGGCCCGAATAGCAAGCGTCATGGCTTGCTCCAGGGTTCTAGGCTCTGGGTGGGCCACAAGTAGGTCCTTGAGACCCTCAGACAGACCGGTCAAAAATAAGTCTTTTAGGGCGGCATCGTTCCACCCGGATTCCGTACAATGTTGACGGAATTGGGAACAGTAGTCCTCCGCCATTTTACAACCCTGGCGCAGGGCCAGAAGTTTGGAGACTGCGTAGCCCGCCCGGTCGGGTTCGTCATAAATTTGACCCAGGGCGGAAAAAAAGGCGTCAAGGGATAGTCGGGCTGGAGAGCCTGCTGGTAGCGAGAAAGCCCAATTTTGGGGGTCCCCCCTCAGGCGGGTAATTACAATTCCCACTTTCTGGTATTCAGTACCAGAGGAGTGGGGTCGGAGATCAAAGTAGAGCTTGCAGCTCTCTCTAAATGCAAAGAACTGACCTCTCTCTCCAGAGAAGCAGTCCGGCAGCGTGGCTCGGGGTTCTGACATAGTCCCGGGAGCGGAAGGGGGCTGCATGGGACCTGCAGCCGCCACATGTTCCTGTAGCTGCATGCGGGCGGTTAGGTCCTGGACAAGGTTAGTAAGGACCTGGACCTGGTTCGCTAAAGCAGCCACGGCCTCCATCGAGGGATTCAAAGTAGCCGGGCGGATGCACGAGTCTGACCTACCTTCGGCCAGTGTTACTGTCAGGACAGTGTCCGGGATATGGGGTTCCCTGAGATATCCCGCAACCCCTGTCCCTGCCTACTTGCCCCCCTGGGCTAACCCCCAGGGCGACAACTGGGCGACGGTCCCTACCCTCGCTAGGGAAGCGGGACACGGGAGACAAACAGACACTGAGACAAACAACGGTAGAATGGTCAGGCAATCCGGGTAGGCAACAAGAGGGTACGCAGTACGGAGGGGTCAGGCAAAAACGTAGTCAGGTCCAAAAGCAGGTGTCAGAAAAGCCGAGGTCACAGAGCAGTCAGGATAAACGCGGGTGCAGCTGGAAAACCAAACTAACACTGGCAAGGCCTGAAAGGAAAACACACCTATTTAAATGCTGTCAGCGCTCCCGCCCCAGAAGCTGATTGGGGCGGGGAGCCTGACAGCAGCAGGGCTAATCAGGGCGGTGCTGGGGGCACGCCCCCAGTCTAGCTGCACAGACAGTTACTAGGGAAGCCAGCCTGGTAGTCAAGCGACTAGAAGCACCAGCTGCCTCCCTAGCAACCCGGCGGCGACCAGTCTTACAGCGGCCCGGGGAGATCACAAGAACCGGGGTACCTCTGCGCCGCGCTCCTGTACCCCGGGTGGCCGGACCGGTGGTGCGGGCACGGCGGCCCCGAGAGTTGCCGGTTCTGACAATCAATAGTTGATCGGCCACGGTCTGTCGCTCAGGACCTGACTGATCAGCTGAACGTGCGCATGCTATCAGCGCCGCAAATACACAGAGGTTGGAGGGGAAGCCTCCGCGCCAACCTCCCATGTAATGACTGACGCTGGTAACTGCAGACCCGGCTCTCATTGAAATCAATAGGAGCTGTCCTGCAGTTACAATTGCCGGCCACTACACAGAGGTCGGTGCGGAGGCTTCCACACTGAGCTCTTTGTATTTGTGGCACTGACAGCAAGTGCCTGCTCAGTTGTTCGGTCAGAGTCCTGAACGACGGACCCCGGCTAATCAACTATCGATGACCTATCCTGATGATAGGTCATCAATATTATTTCCCTGGAAAACCCCTTTAACCCTTTCCAATCCACTGTCTGATGTCTTCCTACATTCTGATTGAAGCTTGTACAGCTCCAATGTCAGAAGACATCCGACAAGGTATTCTCACTGTCTATTGCCAACCAATCCACTGTCGGAGCCTCTCTGGCGCACACACACTGGCTTCAGCCAGCAGATGGAACCGTTGTATAACAGCAAAAAGGGAAAGCCTTTTAGGAAACCCTGAATCCAAAATTGGATTGGAAAGGGTCAATTATGTGTGTGGCTTGTCCTAATAGAGCATATAGACATTATGAAGAGGGGACTCCCTTGTTGTGACCCCCTCATGAGCCAGAGCAGAGTGGTACTCACAAATTACTTGGGTTGATCTTCATTTGAATGCTTCATCTGAGCCACTACAGTCGAATGGTGTTGCCACTTGTGTCTTTCCTAGTGATCATAGCCTATTGTTACAGAAGCCAGAATTATGATAATCAGATGATTGCCAGACTGAGTTTTACTTACAAATGAGTTGTCTTTGTGAGTAAACCCCTTTAAATAAAAAGTAGTATTTGAAGGTGGGGACAATGGCTAGTACGGCATAAACATATAGGTGGGACAACTGCTCCTGAAGGCAACATTTCAAGTAAGTGTAAAAATGCTATCACCAGCATGAATGAGCCCCAAATATACAAAGCATTCTGAATGGATATGGAGAAATTCAGAAGTAATATCTTTTGAACTACTAACATGCCCAACATTAAGTTTTCACAGTGACCATGAAAATGCCTTCTCTTCATACTCTAACAATACAGATAGATCTCGTATCATACAAGATGCTGGGAACAGAACAGAAAGCCTTGATACTCGTGAGTTTGTTTTGTCTTCTCCTTTCTTCCCATAACAGTAACTATCTACATGTTCCCGACATTGACTTCTTATTTATAAAGCAGACAATGGGAACAGCCATTAACCCATCAGTTTAATGTGGTGGTTAACAGTTCCAGCCAGTTCTGCCTCATTACTTATTGAAAACCAGCACAACAAACTTACATTGTGGAGACTGTCTGTTATTAGGAAACACATTCATTATTTAAATAGCCAAAATCGTACATTTGTCAGTTTCTTCACACCACTTCCTGTGTGGTGTAGAAGGAGGATATAGTTAAAAACTTCAGAAACTTAAAGAGGTATTATAGTTTTGGTAAATTACTGATTTCCATTCCTCTATTCCGTTTTGCGAACAAAGAAACAGAAATAAAATGCAGTTAAACGTTTTAGATTTTTCCCCATTGATTTCAATGACTTTTCAAAAAACCTGAAATTTTTCTGTTTACTTCTGTTCCGTTTTATTTCCGTATTTAAAATAGTACACATAGCACAGCAGACCTTTACATAAATGGTGCATTTTGAGGTTTTTACTGGACGAATTGCGTTTTTTTATTGGTACTATTTGGTAATCCATATGATTTTTGATCATTTTCTATTCTGTTTTTTTTATGAGGCAAGATGTATAAATTTATGTATTTTTCTCATGTTTTTTTTTCTCACAGCATGTACCATAGGGGTTAAATACTGTACTAACTTTTTTCCGTGCGAACTTATGAAGACGGTGATACCAAATTTGTGATAATTTTATTTTGTGAGGTTTTGACTTTTAGATTTTTTTTAAGTATTTTTGACAATTTTTAAAATTTCTTTTTTAAAACTTTTTGTATTTATCCCACAATGGGACTTGAATGTAACTGTCTTGTTGGTATAATAGATTGCATTACTTCATTATAGCAGCATATTATATTGGTCTACGAGAATCAGTCAGAGGATAAGCCACATAGGCCCCGTAGATGGCAGATCCATAGTCCATCTTCAAGCCTCTGGGTGCTGTAGCAATCCTTGGGGACCCCCATGATCATAACTTGGGGGTTTGATGGGTGACAAAGAGAGCCCCCTCTATCTGTCAGCTCTTTACATGCCGAAGTCGAATTTAAACATAAAACGAAGGAATCAGCATTTTCTCTAGTTCCTGCTGTATTAAGTGCCAGGCTGTCATCAAATATCCAGGTCCCCGCTCCTACCAGCAGGAAAAACCCATGTGGGTATCCTGTTGAAGCACTGTAAAAAAGCACGTGCATCAGAATACAGCCCATTAATGACTACTGTAATAATTTGTATGGGTGGTTGATGATGATGATTATCCGCTCAGTCGCACCCGACCTTCGGTTACTCTACGGATCCATGTTCTCCACACGTTTCTGTCTTTCACGGTTTCTTTCAGTTCCGTGATTGACATGTTTGGGGTGGCTTTGATTGTATCTAGTATGGGTGGTTACTAATGGGTTAATTAGAAATAATCAATGATTCTTCTTGGACCAAATCACTCCTTTTAAAATCTAAGAACATCAAGAAAGAGAATGTTTTATTTTCTATCTTAACAGGAAACAACATCCAATGGAGATTTTAGGTTTACGGGAAGGATTGGTTTACTAATCCATGTGCAAACAGTGGTCTCTGTCCCTCTATACCTTTAAATGTATATGTGTCCCTTCATATACTTATAAGTCTGGGATCATATGGGCTATTGAGATCATGTTAAAATTGTGCGGGAGGTGCGTAGTGACAATATGCCCATGTGAGAACGTCCAAACAATGAGGGGTTTCTCATCAAAGTGAGCAGTCACTGCAGCATTCAAATGTAAGTTATTGAGTCTACTATTTGCTGGTTTAGGCTTACCACTGTCAGCTTTCAATAATATCTTGATGGAGCAATGGGTTGTTATTTGCCTTTGAATAAGCAGAGCAGCGCATTTGGGCAGGTCATTAGGTGGAGCTTGGCATCAAACATCAGCAGACCACAGCATTTCCGACCAGATGTCCAAAATTGGCACATGCACAGTCAGTACTGCCTTTGTCAAACAGCCTGCTTCAGACATATTGGTGTTGGGTGGATGTGAACCGATGATATGGCCACTTTTGCTGCACTTCGCGACTATCTGAATAGCGGTGGTTCTACTTAGACCGTGTCTGTGGCAAGGGATGTAGCACTGGCCAGCGTGCTGTTCCCTGCTGCTTGTAAAGGTACCTTCTTTTCCAAGGGTGGCTCTGACTTAAGCGCTAAGGGATGATTAATTGATTCATATTTTCTCTGTTTCGGATGTCCAGTCAGGGCAGAAAAAGCTCCAGGAAATCCCATAATAGATTATGCATTTCTTCTCATCAACCGCTTCAAGATGAAACCCTTTCAGATAAATGCATTTCTTATAATGATGGAGAACAATCCTCAAGAGGCTCTGAAACAAGAACATTTTTAATTGGTTTAAGCAACAATTGTCTGAATCTTTTCAAGAGTTCACAGCCGCGCCTAGGCTTCAAGCCCAAAGAAAATTAAAAGATACTCAAGTCCTATTTTGGACGATTCCTCCACTAGCCCTTCAAGGTTTTTGGAGGGTGAAATAATACACAGCTTGGACTCAGACTTAGGCCGGCTTCCTACGGCCGTGACGGGCTCCGCCGCGGAATTCAAGAGTTGCAAGAGTCAAAACAATATATAAGACAGATCCAAAAGCCTCATGTTCCTGGGATACACCGCCAAAAGTTAATATTGCTGTGGTCCAGTTAGCTATGAAATCACTTTCCCTTCAGAAGAATCTTCAGTGCTTAAATATGCTATGGATCATACAACTGATACTTTTGCTAAGAAAGTTCATTCATCTTCAGCAGCCCTATGTGAAATGGCTATGTCAGCTATACCAGTAGCCAGAGCATTGAGAGTCAGGCTAAGCCAACTATCTCATGATTTAGAGGAGGGTGTTCCAAGAAATGGAATTTTAGAGTTATTGCCCACATTAAAAATGGCTTCAGATTTTTTTGCATGTGTTACATGCCAATTCACATAACTAGGGTCTAAAATATATAGATGGCTAATTCCATCTATAGATCTGTTTGGACAAAGCAATGGTCCTTGGGACACATCTTCAATGAACCATTTCTCTGCTCTCTGTTTCAACCAGACAGCTTCTTCAGTCAACATGTAGAAAAGATCTTAGAGTCTCTTGAGGAAGAGAAAGACATCGCTTTTCCCCAAACAAAGAAAAAGTTGGATAAAAATTTCAAATTATTTTTTAGGAGATCACCAAAATGTAAGAGAAATTTCAGAACAAACAGACATAAGAAGTATAAATCCAGGGCTGAGCCTCAAATCTCATACTTCAGGAAAAAAAACAACATTTCAGTCAGTGGCTAAAACACTAAATTAATGATGCCAACTTATACTCCCTAAGAGTGGAAGCAAGATTACAAAATTTCCTTCGAGTATGGGAGCCAACGTCCTCAGAATCATGGGTAATATTGCTGATTTTGAGAAAATATTCTCTAGAATTCAAAACTTCGCCTATTCTAAGATTTTTCATGAAGTCTTCAAACAATCTAGTAGATTCAACTCTTATCGACGACTTTGTTAAAAAAAGGGGCTATCGAGCTAGTACCACTATTCCAAAGAGGGAAGATGTTTTTTTCTTATGCCTTTCTGGTAGCCAAGCCTGGAGGGTAGTGGAGGCTCGTCATCATTTTTGAATAGGTTCATCATAAAGAAAAAAACCCAAAATTGAGTCAATAAACTCATCTTTTACCATCCTGAAAGAAAGAGATAGAATATCTTCACATTCCAGTCTTAGAATTACACATACAATGTCTAAGGATGGCTATCAGGAAAAGAGGCTCAATAAAACACAACCAGTTCACCTGCCTGCCTTTTGGTCTCTCATTTGCCCTTGGGGTCTTCACAAAAGTGGTAGTTCTTGCTTGGCTTTGAGACTGATGGGGGTATTCATTTATATTGTATTTACATAACTGGCCGGTAAAAGCAGAATCAATGGATCTATTGAAGGCTCACCTCAAGTTAATCATCAGAATGTTGACAGGCCATGGTTTCCTGGTCAAGTAGAAGTCACATCTATCTCCCACAATGACAATACAGCCTATGGGATATGTCGTAGATTCAGTCAAAATGTCAACAACTCTTTCATCTGCAAGAGTGGCAAGTCTCAAGTCAGCAGTAAGGAAAGCAGTCTCTCACCCAGTTCTATCAGTTTGAAAATCCTTGAGAGTATTACATCTGTTAACATTTTCCATAACTACGGTGACGAGGCCCAAGCCCATATAAGGAAATTGCAGAAAGACATTCTGGAAGGATGGTCCAATTATCCAATAGGGGCCTAGGGAAACAGTTACATCTTTCTCCATGCTTTGTACCTGCAGTGATGGGTACACCACAGCTTCAAAGGCAAGACTCTCAAGACAGCTTGTCTAATAATCCTCACATAGGGACTGGGGTGCTCATGTAAGGCTTCAATGTGTTCAAAAACAATGGAGTTGAAGTGTGGCTCTGCTAGTCAACCCCCCTCCTTCTATCACCAGTATACACTATGTGAATGCATCATCACTTATTGTAACAGCGCTCTCTGCCCCTCAAGATCAACAGTCACCACTGGTCACTAAAGCTGGGAAGATCTTTAGTATGCGGCTTAAGTCATTCCCATCACGAGAAGAAGAGAAAAAAATGGGAGCTGGATTGTGCAAAGTTAGAATAAGACCGAGCACCCACCAGCCGCAAGAGTTTCCTAATATGCCAACACCACTGACAGCTGATAGTAATATCACCAATCCAACAGTATTGCAGCATTCCAGCAACACCGAAACTGTGAAGAACCAGAACCCAGAGCAAGAAAAACAGAAAAGTGCAGAAATAGAGGTCGAAGGAAATACATCTAAAACCAACACTGTCCTAAATTAAAATTGCCACCTTCCCGATAAGACCCAGCAGCATCCACAAAGATAAGCAAAGGATGTACATGTCTCAATCTAGCTCTCCAGATGCAGATGTGGGTGGGGATCTCATGCAGAAGATCTTGTGATGTATCCAGTAGGGGAGAGAGTTTGGTTAAAAAAATATGTGTCCCGTCTCCCGGAAATATGTGTCACTTCTCCCAAGAACCTGCTAAGGAAGCTGGACATTAGACCTAGGAAAATGATATCAGTATTGACACTAAACCAACAGTAAGCTATCAAAAACAAACAAACATTGGAGTCCTAAAGAGAAGCAGATGTCTTCCAATTGTCAAGATAATAAAACTAGCTCTCCTTCAGTTTCAACCCTTATTGAAGAATCATCAAGTTCACATACAGTCAGACAATCTAACATCAGTTTTCTACATAAGCAAACAGAGAAGCACCAGAAACAGATTACTTTCTCGAGAGTGTGCACAGATTATGAAATGGGAATAGAAGAACATGACAGATCTTTCAGCTGTCCACATTTGTCGTGCATCCAACAACAGAGCAGCTTGACTTAGCAGACATCATCTCAAACCCAGAGAGTGATCATTGAAGCATCAAGTATTTCAATGGCTAGTGGCTTGACTTGGTCAACCTTGATAGATATGGTAGCGACCAGACCGAACTATCATAGTTGTGTTCTCTAAACAGATTGGATCAACCTCTGGCTTTAGACAGTTCGTCAATTTCATGGAATCACAAAGTAATCTATGCCTTCCCACCAATTCCCTCTATTCCCAAGGTGTTATAAAAGATAGAAGTGGAGAAAACAGTAGCTATTTCAGTAGTTCTGTTTTGGCTCCACAGGTCATGGTTCCCCTTGTTGATGATGTTTTGACAGGGGAACCATCTCAAGCTTCCGGTAATGAGTGATCTTCTATTGCAAAACAGTTTCCTTTGCCCGAACCCAGAACAATTACAAGTGTCTGCATGGAGACTGATAGGAGGACTTTAGAACATGCATGATTTTTTAAGGAGGCTTCTGGAAAGTCTTCTACTGTCAAAGTCTATTTTAGGGTTCAATGACTCTTTTCTTCTTGGTGTGCTGAAAATTAGGTCTCATCACCAGGTATTCTTGAGGTTTTCATTTTAAAAATTACCTGAAATGGAATGTGCTTAAGGCTTAATTTTCAGCTATCACTGCGGATTTTCCAGAAAAAAATCAAGTGAGATCAATGAGCTAACAGTTCTTCGAAATGTTTTAATTACCTCAGAAGGGTTGTTGATCCAGGGATTATTCTGATTGCCAGACTTGGAGTCAATAAGGATTTTTTTCCCCTTAAATGAGAAAAATTGGCTTCTACTTCATTGGTTTTTTTTTTGCCTTCCTCTGGATCAACATTGGGGGTATTAGGCTGAACTAGATGAACATGTCTTTTTTCAGCCTAACATATTATGTTACTATGCTAAATATGCTAAAACTATTAGAATCTTCAAACCTTCAACCCAAACACCAGTACCCTTCTGGGATTTGGGCCTACTTAATGTTTTAACTAAAGAGTTATTCAAGCTTTTAGAAGATTCAGACATGCAAGACGTGCTACAAAGCAACCTTTTTAGAGGCAATTGCCTCAACTTGTTGAATAAGTGCAGTAGAAAACCTCTCATGCAAGCCTCCTTATGAAAGTGACTTAAAAGACTGTGTTATTTTAAGAACTTTGCCTCATTTCATACTTAAAATGGCTAAAGGCCCATTTACAGTGAAAGAGAATCGCTCAAAAATCGCTCAAACGACAGCTTGACAGTTTTGAGTGATCATCTTTGCATAACTCTAAGTAGCTAATTAGTTACATAAGAGTTAATGCAGGCGGCGCGGGATATCGCCGCGATAGCTCAAAGAACAAAACAACTGTTTTGTATATGCAAACAGCTGCATTGTTCTCGGAGCTTTCAGCTGGTGTACCGCTGAGAACTGCCAGCAGGATACCAGCTGAAAGAATACTATAAGAGTTATCTGTGATTTCCAGCTTGCTAGAAGTCACTGATGAACAAATAGTGTATGAACAGTGCAAGATGGCAGTGCGTCAGGCAGAACAATAAGCGCTTAAAAGATGGCTTTTGAGCGAATTTTAAGCGATAATCGTTGTGTCTAAATGGGCCTTTAATTTCTAGCATCCAACCAATAGATTAGTCTTCCAGTATTCATTCAAGATTAAAAAAAAAATCAGGTTTATCTACTGGCTGTTAAAGGAGCAGTGCTCAGTGCCATCTTAATGCATAGGCCTGATGGGCACTTGCCTGGGGGCCCCGCAAGCATGGGAGCCCCATATTAATCTATGTATGTTAACATTTCAATGCACCTTGTATCATATATGATAACGTTGTGTGGCAGAATATGAACTTGGCTCCAATCTATCTATGCCGTGTTTGAAGACCTTAATTTTGTCACTTTCTGCTTCACTTTCAAAGTACCCATAATTCTTATTGTAAATTATCCATAACTTCTATAATAAAAAGAGAGATTTCCCGCCAAATGGATGTGTGTTACTTGCTAATGTAAAGTAGCCTGGCACTATGAACAAAGAGACGTCTACAGTGCAAGAGGCAAATGAACCCTAGAGACTTTGACTTCCAGTTCTCCCGTCTAGATCGCTGGTTAGTAACTTGCTCGTTCTGCCGAGTTTTCTTGACGTCGTCCCATGCCTGCCGCATCCCCATATAACATATATTTCCAGGTGAATAACCCTTTAATCATATTGATTAGTTCTTGCTGCACAGCATGTTTTCAATGTTTCAACACCAGTTTTGTTGGAAGTGCCACTAAAATAAGTATATGTTTAATTTTATCGACAATTTACCTTTTTATTCCTCTGAGTAGTTGTCGTAGGGGCCCCAGTACACAGCTTTGCCCAGGGGCCCATAATGCTGTTAAGACGGCACTGGCAGTGCTTCAGTATCTTCATAAAGTGGAACACTTTATAAAACAAGAGGTCTTGTTCCTTTAATTTCAGGGTCCAAACAAAAGAAAGAAAGCCAGTAAGGCATCCTTATCATGATGGGTCCAAGCAATAATTCAGGAATGTTACTCCTGGCAAATATGCATGCCTCTTCAGATGTGTTTCATTTAAGCCTGAAGAAGAACCCTGAGAGGTTTGGAAGCTCACATTAACATCATGTATTTTTGTTAGCCATTAAAAGGTATCATATCTACAAGATTACTTGGTTTCTCTTAGTGGGAACAATCACATCCTGGCAAGGTGTTCTGCATCCTCTCCAGCTGAGAGCGCATTTCACAAGGTCTACGGCTACCATATGGGCAGAAGCTGACTATGAATTCATGGAAGAAATTTGTAAAGCGGCAATATGGTCTTTGCCATAATATTTATGAAGCATTACAGGCTGGGCATCGCAGCTTCTAGTGGGTCTAATTTTGGCAAGACAGTGCTCTAAAAGGACGATTGAAAGCACTCCCCCTGGATATTACTTTTTAGTTCCCTTTGTGTGCTGCCTCAGGATGACCAGGAAGCTTAACGTTTCTTTTACCTGAAACTTTCTTTTCCTGTAGTCCGAAGCAACACAATATCCCTCTGTACTGCATATACACACGTCTCTTGGTGTTCTTAGATTTTATAAGGTGTGATTTGGTCCAAAAAGATTACTAATTATTGCTAACTAACCTTGTTTTCTTCTGTCCAATAGAATGAGATCTAAGATTAACCTCTTGTTTGCTGCCTGAGGACTACAGGAAAATAAAATTGAATGTAAGAGACTTTTTTTTACTCAGGTGCAGGAATGACTACAGCACAGTTATCAGGGCCATGCACCCAGGGCTTACCATAGGTTGGCTGGTACCCAGTCCAGCACCTTCCATGGATGTCCACCCTACTACGTAATGCCCTAATAATACAGCCTCACAGTGTCCAAATAACACTGTCAATAAGTTAGGGATTACTTTTTTTCTTACTCATTTGGACAGCATATATCAGGGGTAGAGGGTGGAGAATGCATGCTGCAGGTGTACAGGCTATCATTGCCAGCTGTGCCCCCTTAAGACTGGCACTACATGCACCTATGTGATCATCACACAAGCAGGACAGTTTTTATGTCCTAGAAGTAAACAATGATGGCTTCTACTGAATGTCAGCAAGCAGAGATTTTGAGATCTGTGAGGAACGCATACAGACAGTATAATGGGAAATTGTATACCTTTCTTATATAAAGTGCAATGAATGCAAAATGTTGAGTACATGGTATGTATCAAATTTATGATACATTTTAGATATTCTTTTGCCCCTATCTCAACAGTTTTAAAATGTTTCTAGGGAAAAGAGTGTGGTCAAGAGATATAAACAAATTAGTCTAGTTAACTAAATATGTGCCATGCTATAGTGCAGAATAAATTAGTGTACAAGCATGCCAGTCATGACATGGTGCAAGGAAAAGAAATGTGTCTAATATTCCAAGTGAGGCTGTATTTGTTATAAATGTGGCGCAATTTATACAATTTTCTTCAACTTGTAAATGAATTCATACTTCCTTCAGTACTATTACTAAATCTCCCCTATCTGTGCATTCATACAAACCCCAGTATCGATACATGTCCCTAGTCACTCTACATCCTCCACATATACTCATCATTATGGATATGTAAGCGAATCTTACAGTGAGGGGGTGACATCTAACACATTAACACTTTCATCATCATTTCCTTCACTTACTTATCAGACTCAAGCTTGTCACTATTACAGAAAATAATCTAATTGCTCTACATTGACAAACATGTCAGGTGCAAGTAATAACCTACATACAAAGTGAGAATAAGTCTAGACACAAGCCGCACAAGGGCATGATGCAAACTTACAACAATAAGGCTTCAGAGATGATGATGAGCTCCATCCCCCCTCCTTTCCTGGTGTCAGTTCTCTTATTTTGCTGGGTGCTGGGTTGTGCATCATTTCAATACTGAACTTCCTGCGTCTCCTGCTCAGTCTCTAACGAAAATCAGCAAGTGGCCAGGGCTAAGCTGGTGAACACAGTGCAGACCTGGAGGATTGGGGAGCATTTTGCACGTATATTGGGCTTGTAGAGCTGCTGATGTGAAGGATTAAAGAGAAAAGAGAACTTTTCTATCACAAAGGATGTGTCTATTTTAAATATGGTTATATCTCCGTGTGACTATGGGCAAGCAAGGCTGCAATGTGAAGCAATAAGACACTGCTACCATTTCAGCACTGGAGAGTGAACAGTCACTGGTTGGACAAGGAAGATAATGGGATAAACTCCAGTTTGCAAGTGGATTTTCCCTATGTAAGTAGAAGACAAGAAGAATTTAAGACTGTCACCCAATGATGAGTCGCAATAAAGCATCTTCATCATCATTTTTCATTACTGGTCTGTTATTTCATAGAGAGCTTCATATTCTGAATAGCTGTGCACAGATGGTCAAGTTTATAGGAAAAGACAGGTTTAAAGAACTTTTTACTGTAGAACTACAAGACTTAGTATTGTCTTAAAAATGTTTATCACCAAAGAGGTTCAATGTGGTTTTCAAAAATACAATATGTTAGATTAACTAACTGCTATAAGACTACCATAAGTAATGGTCATGAGTTGCAATCTGTCAGTTTGCATGTCACTGTGACAGTGCTTACATGGGGTCAGCTGCATCCTCTACAGTTCCTCATTTTGTGACTTTTGTGGTCAGGTTGGGTGTGCTCTTATCTCTGAGCCCAGCACAGCATGGGTGGTTCAGCAACCCAGGAAATGTATCTTTACAGACAGATATGCTTCTTCTTGTCAAAAGGTTCCTTTTACAAACTGCAGCTACAAAGTAACAAAAACTGCATATCAAGTCTACTGTGTACTATTTACAAATAGAAGTGTTAAATAAATAACATCAAGAAGCAACAAAATAACTCATAGGGGCTGCAAGTTCTCTGAGAGAGAACAGAGTACAATGGAGGAACAGACAGAGAAGAAAGGGAGGGATTGTGTGAGCTGGAAGAAAAGGGGGCACTCAGATGTAACATGGGAGGGGTAAGAGGGGTTTTACAGAAGAGACTGGGTTTTATGCTTGGTGCCAGGAAGTCATACTACAATACAAAGTTCATATAAAGAATCTATATAATGGTTCTATAGGAGCTATAATGTATATATACATAGGAAATGCTGCTGAAAGTTAATATTCCTCCATCTTCCCAACACTTCTCTCCTCAGCATACAGGGTTAACCTCTTACAACGTGACTTATAAAGACAGACAGTCCATCCAATGGCATGCAAAGGCTTGTAGATGGGGTTTTAGGCATAGGAGTGTGCTAGGCTTCTATTGCTCTGCATTGGATCTCATGTACAGTACATAGGACTTGATCAGTGTTGTCACTTTCTGCCTGTTTGGTGGCTTCATCTACCAGGAGTGAGAGCATAGACCTGCTGTTACAGTAAGTGGATCTTTTATTCTTCTTCAGTGTTGAGTATTTTACCTGTTCTCATTAGTTATAGCTTGAAATTTAAGACTATTGCAAGCTGATGTAGTTTACCAGGGAGCTGGGGAGGGGATTGGGTAAAATGTCTTCATATTTAGAGCTTTTAAGAAAAGCTTGAGATGTTTGCAGTCAAGGAATTGTGAATTTCTATTGAATGATGAAGTTTAATTAGGATAAAAGGAAGAGAAAAGCTATGCTAAGAGGTTTTCAGAGATTCTTGGATCCTGTGTCTGGATATATCTTGTCTACTAACTAGGCATCAGTCTTAGAACCCATGTCAGATCTTAAGAAAAGGTTTAGTAGATAAGGATTTAGTAGATTTAGCATTAACATGGCTGAAGGAGAAAATAAAGTATGTTAAAAAGTCCTCTCTTATGTCAGAAGGCTGTTTATATGAGTTTGCCATTGCTGTCCTTCTATGCAAGTGCTCTACCATGAACTAGTTTTGTTACATTTACTCACTAGATACTCCTCTGCGTTTCATTGCTACATTGTATCAGTGCTTTATTCTAGTGGAAAGTATAATAGGTTCCATATGTAAGGCACCAGCTCTTACTCTTGCCTTCTAGGATATGCACTAGGGTGTGTCTTGGATATCAGTTCTACTTGTTACAAGTTTACACGTAGGAATTTCTGCTTTTTGCAATATGGTCAGCTAGATATCTGCAGAGCAGCAGTGGGGGAGAATTTAGGGGCTTGGATATTCTGCATGGGAAAAAGACAACTACTGCTGGTTCCCACAGGAACTTGTCTGAATTGGGAGCACTGAGAAGTCAAATGTGAGACATCACATAATGTCACATAAGCCTGTCACATACAAAGACAGTAAACACAAGTAAATAAGTGTATCTGTTATATACAGGGCTCTGTGTATGTATGTATATATATATATATATATATATATATATATATATATATATATATATATATATATATATATATATATATATATATGATGTGAGTTACTTCCTCAGTGCAAATACGTCATTTTTTCTTACACACTGGGATCCTTTAAAGTCGGTGAAGTATGTGAGAGACATGAATGCCTTCATTACTGGGTGGCTGTTAGGGCTTGCCAAAATCTGATAGACTGGAAAAGCTTAGTTTCATCACATTTAGATCTATTTCTGGTCATTTTTATATGGGAACACATATTTGACTACAGCAGATGCAGAAAAATAGAATTTTACTATAGTCTGTAGAATTTAACCCCTTCCATATACATGGTTTAGTTTTATTGATTATTTATGTCTTTTCAAGTCATTATATAGTTATCTTCAGCTAGATTCTTATGCAAGCAATCGTTTGCAACAGCAAAATGTCTGTCGTCTCCCTTGTCCCCATCTTGCTTTGTGTTATTGACTCATTTATTTCACTCTGATATAAATTATGTTCCTGTTTGGTATAAGGTATACACATGAAATGATATTGATTATCTTTCTCAATGCCACCCATGCCCTCAGTATCCATTTTCAGACCATCTTAACATATGACTTATGTCTGTATATTGTGAACGATAATGGCTGTACCCTGTTATGGCAGTAAATCATGATGATATGGTCTTTTTCATCATTTATTACAAGAACTCAGTCAGATTCTATTATCTTTCTGCACATTCTACTATAATTTGATGACTACAAAAAGAAAAGGGATTATCCTACCTATAGCTTCTATACCATATATCAGCAATGTATGATTGGAGAAGGTTCAGCTGCTGTGATCTTCAATGATCACAGGAGTCCTATGCTCTTATTTGCTAAGAAGAGGACCATGATGAAAGGATGAGGATAGTTGGCCACTCCTTTGGTGCACTCTCCATTATAGCATATGGGAGTTACAATACAGTCTGGTAAGATGGAAAGATCAATCCCATGAAGTCACACTCAAAGAGCTGGAATTCCGGGTAATCAGTTGTTATCACTGGAAAAGGCTGTTGGCAGCTGCATGTTCTTCTTGTGGTGGCCACAGCAGGAGAAATGCGGTATTGCATGGTGCCTTTTCAAATGAATGGTTGTGCTAAGTCCTTTAGAGTCCTCATCTGGGTTATAGATAGGAGTCTGTCCTGAATAGCATCCAATCTAAAGGGGTTTTACTACAATTAACTTTTATTACCTATTCATAGGATATGTGACGAAAGTCTGATCGGAGGGCGTCTCACCACTGAGACCCCCACAGATCCTGAGATTGGAAGTCCATGTCCTCCTTTTCTCCTCGCTGCAGTGACATGCAGATTGAATGGAGCCTCAATCACACATGTGCGTTGGCGCTCTATTAATTTCAATGGGGCTTACAGAAATAGTAAAATACAAGTGGTTGACTTTCTCCTGCAGTCCCATTGGAAATGAATGGAGTGGCACCATGCATGCACGACCGCGGCTCAATTCCATCTCTTCCTCATTGGGGGGGGGGGGGGGCAGTGAGCCTGCAGAAAGGAGAAGCGTTGGACACGGGATGCCAGTTCTCCTGTTTGTTGGGGATCTCAGTGGTGAGACCCTCACTAATCATACTTTTAACACCTATCATATGGATAGGGGATAAAAGTCAATTGTGGTACAACTTCATGAATCCTGAGGAGCTAGAATTTTGCTAGGTAGGGAAGAATACTTTTGTGAACCTTGCCAAAAAAAGATCAGCTTCATGTATCCCTGCTGGTGTGACATGTGCAGATGAGATCATAGGAATAACTACCATACAGTCATGGCTGAATGTGATGGTTTTGAGTGGGAATAAGTATAGCAATTATGTTTATGCGCAAAATCATGATTCACGTTGATTCAAAGAAGACTATTTCTTTTATGGAGTCAGGCTATCGCCAAAGTTCATAGTTAATTGGGTGTTTCATAATTAAAAACTATAGATAGATCATTCAAATAGTAATAGACGAGTATTAATTGCCCCTTGGACAACTGCATTTCGCCACTGAGTTGGGTTATAGCACTGAGGGATGCCCAGTAATGTTCTAAATGTCAAGTAACATTGAGACTTCTCATAGGTTCTTATAAGGAAAGGGCCTTCAGCTGAGACTTTTTTGTTCTTTACTTCAGCCAAGCCTTAAAAATAGCAGAGAATCCAGAATACTCTTCTGGATTTTTGCCAATGGTTACAGCTTTTTCCACTAAAATCAGTTTCCATGTGTTTCTGAGTGCAGACCGGAGATAACAGCTCATTCCTCTCACTGTGTATAGTTCTTGCTGCAGAGTTCCTTACTCAAAGCTAATAAGTTCATTAGAAAACCCAGAAAATTAGTCAGAACTTGCTTGAAACTTGTCAATATGTAATAAAGTTCAGTAGGCAATTATTCTTCCATTCAAAACTTTTTCAACATGGACATCAGAAGTTCCTGTGATTTGTACATCAAGTTGTGCATAAACTGCAGAAATCTGGACAAAGCGCAGCAGGGGCGTAGCTAAAGGCTCATGGGCCCAGGTGTAAAAGTTTATCATGGGGTCCCCCAACTTCTCTTAATGCCTTAATGCAGAGGAGTAACTTGAAGCTCCTGGGCCGCAATGCAAAACCTGTAACAGGGCCCCCACCTGTAATGCTTTATCTATAGTACTGGGCTCCCTATATGGAGAAGAGAGGCCTTATGGGCCCCCTAAAGTTCCTGGGCCCTAGTGCAACTGCATCCCCTATGGTTACGCCAGTGAAGCGCAGCTTTTTTTCCCCCAGCTCCCATATTCAATATAAGAGCCTTGCTATACTGTTCCTGCTACAATCAATAGGAGAATTATGTTGGAGAGATTTGTATCATGAAAGGGAGTCTTGAAGTTGCTGTATACCCTCTGTCTCCATGCTTGCAGTTTTAAGCCTAAAGCACATGGGGTTTCATGCAGCCATGTGCTATGGAGCCTCAGGGACTTCATGCGCCGCCATACCATTCGGCATTGGGTGCCTTATGTGTGGAGCTATTGCCTGCTAGCAGCATTGAAGCCTAATGCTCTCTTCATATTGAATTTTAGCCTTATGCTCAGGATATTTGTTTGAAAGTGCCCCCATTGTATACACCACGTGCATTAAGTTACCACGGAGGGAGCCCATTGCTTATCCAAGGACTGTAAGGAACATAGCAGCAGAAGGACCTTGAGAAAATAGCGTAAAAAGTGTGAAGGCGATGTTACCAATCCAGTTTAACTAACAAGCTAGTCATGCTGTAAGATGTTTATTGACCATAAATATATATATATATAAAGAGGATATCTCATGAACCTAGCAAAGTAAAGGGGTTATCCAACCATATAAAATTGATGGCCCATTCTCAGGATAGACCATCAATATCTGATTGGTGGGGGTCCACTGCTTGGGATCCCTGCTGATTGAAGAGGCTCCAGTTCTCATAAGAGCGCAGCAGCCTCTTCAATGTTTACATCTGAGCATGACAGTACTCGTACTAGAGAATACTGAATTATTGATAGCAGCTGTTCTGCTAGTCCTACAGGCTTGTCTCATTCAGTTCAATAGGATAAACCTGTAGTACTCACAACCGCCACTATCAGTAATAAGGTGTTCTGCATTACAAGCATGATCGTGCTCAGAGTTAAACATTGAAGAGTGCCACAGCCCCTTCAATCAGCTGATCGGCAGGGATCCCAAGTGGCAGACCCCTAGCGATCAGATGCTGATAGCCAATTTTGAGGATAGGTCATCAATTTTACAAGGTTATTCTCAATGTATTATCACTTTATGTTTAGTGGAGGTCTGACCTCTGGGAGCGGCAATCATCCTCAGAATAAAGTGACTGCAGTGCTGATTTAATGACGCATTCTCTTCTATGTTTTCCTGCACCACAGTGCTCCTCGCCGCCCTGGCAGGGAATTCCAGCCAGCCCAATTCACGTGACCGTGCAGGTTGCTCCCTTAATTTTTCAATTTACCACTGAGAAATGAAAGCTGAAGTGTATTTGTTACGGGCAACTACTTCACTTTTCCATTGCACTAATTTTCATAAGTCCTGCCCAATAAATAACCCATAACTATTAGGGTTGGTAAAGTGCTCATGACAGTTATTACCCAGCTTTCCAGATCACTCTCAGCCCGCCCCTGAGGAGCACAATACATTGTATGAGGGGGTGCTGATAAGTCTTTGGCTTTACCCAGAAAGAAACGAGATAGGAAGATGAAACTTTACATTTCTTCCACATACTCTCCACTGATGTCAACACACTTCTTACATCAGTATTCCAAGTTCTGTAAGCCTGGCAAAAAGAAGGATTTCAGTTGTGCCTCAAACCAGTCATCCGTAGCAGCCATGGCATCAGAAATAGTGTGAAGTTTGGTACCCTTGAGGTGTTTCTTCAGGTTTGGAAACAGATGATAGTCAGTGGGAGCTAGATCTGGTGAATAAGGTGGGGGGTCAACCAGCTGGAAGCCTAGCTCCACCAGTTTTGCCGCGGTCGCTTGTGCAGTGTGAGCGGAGGCGTTGTCTTGCAGGAACAAGATTCCTTTGGACAGCTTGCTGTGCCTTTTGGCCTTCAGAGCTGCCTTCAATTGGTCCAAAAGTTCAATGTAATACCTTGCATTGATGGTGGAACCATTTTGAAGGTAGTCCACTAGCAGTATGCCTTCCTTATCCCAGGACACAGACACCATCACCTTAGTGGCTGTTTTTTGCACCCTGAACTTCTTTGGGCGAGGAGAACCACTGTGCCTCCACTCTTTTGACTGCTCCTTGGTTTCAGGGTCATACAAATAAATCCAGGTCTCATCCATAGTGACCAGTCAATCCAGGAAGTTCTTATCAGTCCGGAAATGCTGACAAATGGACTGGGAAGTTTTCACTCGCATGCTTTTCTGATCTGCTGTCAAACATTTGGGGACCCACTTTGCAGATAGCTTCTTCATGTTCCAATGTTCATGGATAATGACACAAACACGTTCACGAGAAATCCCCATGATGTCTGCTATTCCTGCAGCTGAAATTGACCGATTCTCCAGTATGAGGTTGTGCGCAGCATCGACGATCTCCAGAACAACAACATCTCTCAGTTCTTCTAGGACGTTCCTCATCATTGGTGCTGAGGTGGCCCGTTTTAAATTTGGCAACCCAGTTCTTCAATGTAGAATATGATGGGCATTGATCCCCCAATGTCTGTGACATATCACCATGAATATCCTTACCTTGCAGAAACAAGAATTTTATCCCTCCTCTGCTCTCATTCACTATGAATATTGCCTTAGACTCCGCCATGTTTTCCCGCGTGCCGAGATCACTGTTGCCATAAGCTACAAACACAAAATTTTGAAAACATATATTAGACACATAAGGCTTTCATGTGATGTAACATTCGCTACCATAGAAACAAAAAAGGAACACAAAGCCAAAGACTTATCAGCAGCCCCTCGTACAATACCCTTATACTTCATCCAGTCCTAGGTAAACCTGGTATAGGAAGTTTGATATTGCTTCCATGTAAGATAAGAGCCACTCATCATCCTCTAACATTCATTCCTTATGACAAATCTGTCCCATCCTGTGCAGATAACAAATTTATATGACTAATCTTAGCATCCTAATATCTTCGTATGAAAAATATCTAACTCATTTCGATAAAAGATGAATTGGGGAAAGAAAACAATGACTTTACCAAGACATCTGTCCTTCTGGATACATTCCATTACATGCCAGACAAGCTTTTATGGCACAGGAAAGACCCGAGTCTCTGACCCTATAGGAAAATGTAACCTGCATGCATGGAAAATATGTGTAGGACATCTGAAAAGAAGAATGGGACTGTAGCACAGAGGGTGCGGCGCTTCTGTACTCAACGTAAAATGATTATTCTATGAAGTATTTGTTTTTCTCATGCCTCACATACTGCTGTTACCGCTATGTACAGTAGTTTAGCTGCAGTTTACTGTATTTCTGTGTCCCGCCGGTGGTGGTGCGATATGGGTTCAGGCAATGACAGAGGCCAGGCTCACAACGGAGGCCGCAACTGATTCCGGCTGTGAGTCTGGCCAGCAACCCTGTTGACCTGATTTTCTTGTATGATGGGGTACCCGCAGCCCATCAGCAATGTTAATGGGCTACAGGTTGGACGGCCTCCATTGACTTCAATGTGTGCCGTCCGTGCGGAATCCATGGCAAAATACAGCATACTGCGAGTTTTTCTCTGCTCGCAACAATACGCGATTCGTATCCACAAGTGTGAGCGAAAAAGCAATTTTACATGCTTTTCAATGCCCGCATTTTGCCACGGATCCTCCGTGCAGATTCCGATAGGAGGGTTTGGTTATTTTTAACGTTATGTAATAAACAGGAAGTATAACTCTGTCACTTAAAGCGACAGTACTCTTAGAGCAACAGTACTTCTCATCAGTTGGTGTCTCTTGCCGATATATACATTTCGTTCTGTTCCTCTATAGTTCCTCCTGGCAGCAGCAAGACACACGGCGTTATCATCACTTCTTTTGTCACCTCTCATTAATGCACAGTTACTGCATCATAGACACTACATTACATCATATCAGGTACATTACCATTAACATTACGACTGCACATAACATCCGCCACCCTGGCCAAGGACGTACCTTATATAATAAAGGGTTGTAGTTCTTTCATGCATTTCTGAAACCTCTCATGCTGCTCGCTCTCACTTTGTTTGTTGGAAGCATCCAGGGCGAATCTTCTACACTGCCGCTGGGGTGACCAGCAATGCGGGGAGGGAGTCTCCCTCTCCTCTAGCATACTGTGGGGTGCTTTACCCCAAAGGGTAGCAACTGACTGTTTAGCTTCACCCACATGTCGTCAGGGCTCAAGGTTAGAGATGAGTGAACGTACTCGTTTAGGGCGACTTCGCAATCAAGCACCGCTTTTTTCGAGTAACTGACTACTCGGGCGAAAAGATTCGGGGGGCGCCGGGGGTGAGTGGGGGGTTGCAGAGGGGAGGGGGGGGGGGGAGAGCTCCCCCTGTTCCCCACTGCTACCCCCCGCTCTCCCACGGGGGTCAGTCAGCATAATTCCTGTGTGATGACATTACATGGACTACTACCATACAAGCGCTTCATGGGGGGCAGAAACGCCTATCCTCCTATCACAGTTACTGCTGATGATTAGAGGCTCCTGATGCAAAGTTGTAATGAAGGAAATCACAGCTCATCCTCCTGACTGTATAATTATGACATGTTATTTATTTAGGAGAATATAGAAGGTAATGGTAATCACACTGTCCTCCCAGCAGGCAGAGATGGTACTAGCTCTAGCTGGTCATGTGATGTCATGCTTATGCATTGTTAACAGGGCATAGACAATGTGAGCACGGAGAACTCTCAGCATCAAGATGGTGCTTGATAACCATCAGACAGGAGGCTGCGCTGCATGGAAATGACTGCAATGATACATATCAGATGTCTGAAGTGTGACAGGCAATTAGTTTAGGGGATAGGGATGAAAAGCTGTGTTTTCACATAGTGACCCTTCAATGATTTAAAGTGTACAGTATGTCCAGCTCCGCTATATTCATATATCATTTCATCTTGTGACTCACCCACTGACAACCAACCAAGTCATTATGCTATAAGACTCTGTCCACACTGCCATTATGGACCTTACTCAGAATAGTTCATAACTTTTGATGTGAAGAATAGCACAGCATGCATCATCAGAATCCCCCCCCCAAAAAAACAAAAAAACATTCATTATATGAAAACTAACTTTCCTACTGTAAAAGACCCTCATCTGTCAGCAAGAAGAGGACCCAGCATATTCCTGTTTTATACAGACAGCCAATGAGATTTGTGTACTGCTTTATTTTGCCTACAGTGCTGCTGCAGATAAATTAAAGGGGTTGTCCAGTTGTAAACCAATGATACTTAGGATAGGTCATCAATAAAAGATCTGCGGGGTTCCACAACCTGGGACCCCCCACTGATCCGCTATTCACCAGGTTGATAAACTTGTACAGTGAGCTGATTTCTACAGAAAGTAGACACCTCCATTCTCACTGTAGTGGTCAGGCTTATTATTACATGCAAAGTTCCCATTCATGCAAGTGGAAAGTTTGCCTGCAATACCAAGCCTGGCCACTGCAGTGAGAATGGAGCTGCCTGCAGAAATCAGTTCAGTGCACCAACACACTAGCCCAGAAAAGAGCTAATAAGCAGAAGTCCCTGGTGATAGGCCCCTGCCAATGTATTATTGCTGGCCTATCCTAAATTTGCAACTGGACAACCCCCTTAAACTCTTGCTGCCAGCTCCCTCAATAAATGACAGCAGATTACTGCTGTAGTAAAGAAACACTTTACTATATTACAGCACCCTTTTCATGCTTGAACCAAAAATTGCAGCAGCTGAAGAGGTTCGTCCGGTTTGTGCAGGTAAGGGGGGCTGAGGGGCCAAATTCCATAATCAACCCTGCTGACCTTATAAATGCCTAATAAAATATTCTTCGAGGTCTAGGCGAGGTTATTTACTGAAGGTATCCATCGGACCCCATTTACCTGGCGAAAAGACTGTTCTTTTTGTATATGCCAGGGCAGTATATATTGATATACATTTTTTGCCGTATTGAATAGTTTTGTAGATTATGCTATTCTATATAAAGCAATATGTACAATTATACCGTATGGTATACATATGCCACTATATGCCTATACTATAGCATACTAGCACAGCCGAGGATAGGCAGCATAATATCTTATTGCTGTCCATATACAATTTTTCACTCACTAGCTGATGAAGGGTTACATCAAACCCAAAATGTTTAGAAAAGAATATCTATTGTGCCTATAGACAAAGTCTAATGGAACATGTATGATGGGACATGGAGGCAGTAGGCTACAGGGCTCCATAGTGGTGAATTTGCTGTTTACGGTAATTTCCTACATGGTATTTTCATACACACAGAAATAGCTTCGTATGAGGTTGTCAGTGATAATCAAAGTATTTAGATGTCCATGTACATAGGGCACCCTCAGAAATAGTTGCACAGAGAATGACCCACCAGAGGCAGTGGGACTACTTTCTCTTCAACTTTTATTGTTGAAACTTAACAGCAGTGTAAATCAGAAACAACCCTGGGAAGAGTCCAAGGCCTGCAGCAATCAACCACCATCACTTAATGCAAAGTTCAGTACAATACAATGAAGCTCTTCTCCAGCAGGAGAGGCAAAATACTTGTTACACAGGTCAAACAGTGCAATGGTCCTCATGGTGACAGTTGTGTCAGTACAATCCTGACTTCCTTCTCTTCTGCATGATCCTCAACAGCCTTCCTGAACAAGTGGGAGGAAGACTCCCTCTCCTTCCTCTCACTGGTGCTTGTTTGTCTCGGGTCAGACATGAGAAGGACTCCCTCACCCCCCACATCTTTTTGTGGTGTGAAGTAGTGTTGCTTGTTGTGATTGGCCGTGATTGGCCAGGCAGTAAAATCGCCCAGTTGTGATTTTCGGTGAAAATCTAATTTTTCATACCGCCTGATACAGAGGTCATCGTGCAACCCGGACGCCTTGATGATGTAAGCAAATGTGTCCTCCATTTTACATATGGGAAACACTTGCTTTGTACGCCTGTATCACATTACCCAGCCATGTATAACATAGGCACTGTGTAAGCAATAACCCTTTTACATCTGAACACAAGACAGAGAAGCTGCGATTAGAGATGAGCGAGCATACTCGCTAAGGCAAACTACTTGAGCGAGTAGTGCCTTATGCGAGTACCTGCCCGCTCGTCTCTAAAGATTCGGCTGCCAGCGGGGAGCGGCGGGGGAGAGCGGGGAGGAGCGGAGGGGAGATCTCTTACTCTCTCCCCCCGCTCACTCCCGCAACTCACCTCTCACCCGCGCCGGCAGCCGAATCTTTAGAGACAAGCGGGCAGGTACTCGCATAAGGCACTACTCACTCGAGTAGTATGCCTTAGCGAGTATGCTCGCTCATCTCTAGCTGCGATGTGTTAGGGGTAATATAGAAGCTGCATCACGTTTATATGGCTATACAAAACCTGCTCTGTACTTAAGGAGAGATAGTCTGCAGAGAATATGATGCTGCTGGTGTGCAAAATTGTATACCAGCATGGAAGACAAACTGGGTTGTATTGGAGAGATCAGAGAAGTTGCTTCAAGCAGGGGCGTAACTATAGAGGATGCAGGGGATGCGGTTGCACCCGGGCCCAGAAGCCTTAGGGGGCCCATAAGGCCTCTCTTCTCCATATAGGGAACCCAGTACTGTGAGTAAAGCATTATAGTTGAGGGCCCTGTTACAAGTTTTGCATCGGAGCCCGGGGGCTTCAAGTTACGCTTCTGGCTTCAAGTTTATATGCCTATACAAAACTTGCCGTGAACTTTGCGAGATATACTTGTGCTGCTGTCACCATATATAGCAGCAGAGAGACAAAAGAGTGCTGTATTTCAGGGAGCCTAGAAGCTGCATCAAGTTTACATGCCTGTACAAAACATGTTCCTCACTGCGGAAGAGATACTGTACTCTGCAGAGCATAGATTTATACTGTTGTCATTGTATATAGCAGCAGATAGACAAACTTGCATGGGGAATTCTGCAGTTTTCTGTTTGCGGCCTTAGACATTTTTCAAAGTCACTAGTTTGGCCAATAGAAATTACCAGCATATGTAAGGCAACTACATATGGACCAGAATTGTGGCAAAGCAGGAACATTCCACAATATACAATTTAAAACCTCTGCTGTTCTGTTCGCACATATTGTGACGCCCTGGGATGGCAGCCTAGTACATTGTAAGGACGGTGCTGGTGGGATTTTGTGAATTAAAAAAACCTCAGACAGGGAAACAACTACAACAAATACTATGTGTTTGCGGCCTCAGGCATTTTTCAAAGTCGCGAGTCTGGCCAATGCAAATTACTAGCATACGTTATGCAGCTGCCAGTGGTTCTTTGCAAACTCAAAAGTAAACTGAAAAGTTCAGTAAAAGTAAACAAAAAATGAAACAGAAAAACAAAGCATGAATAAAAAAATAAAGGCCCTTTTACATACGATTATCGCTCAAAATTTGCTCAAAAGATGGTATTGAGCAAAGTTTGAGCAATAATCTTTGTGTGTAAAAGGGCCTTTAGTTTTTTTAATTGTTTAATAGTTGTGTGCAAATGTGCGCCCATCATGCACTTTTTGTCCATCGCTGACTTCAGGTCCGCATGAAGCCCTCATCCCTGATAAGAGGGACCGCACACTCTGCGGGCAGCGCTGATAACATTCTTTAACAGCTGTTAAAGGGGTTGTCCCGCGGCAGCAAGTGGGTCTATACACTTCTGTATGGCCATATTAATGCACTTTGTAATGTACATTGTGCATTAATTATGAGCCATACAGAAGTTATAAGAAGTTTTTCACTTACCTGCTCCGTTGCTGGCGTCCTCGTTCCCATGGAGCCGACTAATTTTCGCCGTCTAATGGCCAAATTAGCCGCGCTTGCGCAGTCCGGGTCTTCTTCTCTTCTCAATGGGGCTCGGTGTAGCTCCGTGTAGCTCCGCCCCGTCACGTGCCGATTCCAGCCAATCAGGAGGCTGGAATCGGCAATGGACCGCACAGAAGAGCTGCGGTTCACGGAGGTAGAAGATCCCGGCGGCCATCTTCACCGGGTAAGTAAGAAGTCACCAGGGATTAAGGTAAGCGCTGTCCGGTGTTCTTTTTTAACCCCTGCATCGGGGTTGTCTCGCGCCGAACGGGGGGGGGGGGGGGTTGAAAAAAAAAAAACCCGTTTCGGCGCGGGACAACCCCTTTAACAGCTGCTGTCTAGCTGGCAAAGAATAGGGATGTATTTATAGAAAAGACCACCCGCTGTTCTCTAAATACATGCAAATGAAGTATTAAAGGGCTGATTAGCCCATTAGCACCCATTTTGCATGATCGCTCAAAACTATCAGTTTCTGACAAATTTTGAGCAATTATCTGTGTGTGTAAATGCATCTTAATAAAAAAATAAACAAGCTAAAAACACGAAAACATGAAGAGAGCAAGGGTTAGGGGACATGTCAGTAGTCATGGTAGTAGTAGAGGACGGGCCAAGTTGGCACTTCAAGCGGCTTCGACTGAAACAATGGCTCCACGTTTCGTTTTCCAGAAGGTGAGGTAAGGCTGCTGCCATTCCTAAAAAATGGTTCTGCCCATCCATTACATCCACAGTACACAGAACAGGCCATAGAGAGAGGCACTGAGAGTCATCATAGCAGCTCACATGGGAAAGAAGAGGAAGAGGTGGATGTTGCAGGGCAGCACTCTGGCAAGACAGAGTAGTCAAACAAAAGGGTCACCATCAGCTACTACCAGTCACAGTAGGAACATCAGGCCCACAGCTAGGTCTGTTCACAGGACTTGTGCAACCTGGGCATCCTTTAAAACAACCTCAATACAACATGTATGAACAGCCACATGAACTCACACCACCCGCTGCCTTGGAGACCCCACTGGGCCCAGAGGGCAAAGATTCAGCCTCATGCTGCTCCCTCTTCCATTGCTGTAGCTGCTTCTTCCTCCATCTCTCTCCAGGTTCATATAGTACAGAGAAGCAGTTTTCTATAGGGGCTGTAGCACGTCTACTTCAGGCCTCTCCTCTGGCACTGATGACCAGGCTGCAGGTGGGAAACGGAGAGCAGAAGTGGAGCTGCCACCATCATCACCACCTTCACTGATATTGACATCTACTCCATATTCCATCGTGTCCCAGGTCAGCTCCATTCCCCAGCTATGGGAGTGTTAAAAAGTACCACTCCAATGACCCCTGAGCACAGTGTCTGAATGCGATGGCAATGCTTCCCTTCAGCCTAGTGGACACAGATGCCTTCCGCAACATGATGCTCTGTGTGAACTCACAGTACCAGATGCCCAGCCGCTATGTCTTTGCCAAAAAAAGCTGACCCTGCCCTGAATCACCATGTGAGTGATAAGGTGTCTATGGCGTTGCAGAATACTGTCAGTGGCAGGGTGCACCTCACCATTGACATGTGGTCCGGCAAGCATGGCCAGGGGTGTTACAAAGCTTTAACAGCCCACTGGGTCAATGTCCTAGAGGTGGGACATGAAGCTGAAAGGGGTGGCTCTCATTTCACTGTACCATCAAGACTTGCAGGATATTCATCTATGTCTGTCCCTTCCTCAACCCCCTCCTACTTCTTTTCTTCCACCTTTCAACACCCTCCACATTGGCACAGATATCTGTATGTGACAAAACATGACCTCCGCACAGCACTGCACAAGAGAAACACCACCATGCTTTGCTAAAACTCATCAGTCTAGATGGGAGTTGGAATCAGCCATCTCAATTCATGATGATTTTGATGACATCGGCCCAATCCTGGATCGATTATTCCACTAATTTTAAATTATTTTTATATTTTTCTTTTTGTCCTTGTGGACAGCGAATATCCTTTCAGCGTGCTTTTAGACGTAATAAGTATCCTTCAGAAAATCGTTCAAACGAGCGAAAGTGATCGATCGTTCAGTCCAAACAACAAGCCAACTTTTCAAAATCTCATCCACTTTGCTGCTACTGTAAATGTTGCAAAATTTCCATGAGGAGGGTCCACACAGAAATTCCATTGCAAATCCACCCCATCTGTACCCTTCCCTTAGGGTGCTTTCACAATGTTGCGGGATATGCACTCTTGTGGAACATTCAGTACTGAAATCGGCACTGCTATCGTGGATTTTGATGCAGACCTGAAAATGGCAGAATTCTGATGCCAATTCTACATCAAAATCCACATTTAGATGCGCTGATTTTGGTGCAGAATTCCATCCCGTGTGAAAGCACCCATAGAGTACTTTCATAGGAGTGAAATTATTCCACAAGACGCATTAAAATACCTGGAAAATTCTGCAACAAAATCTGCATGTAGACAGGTGCAGGGGCGTAGCTAAAGGCTCATGGGCCAGGGTGCAAAAGTTTATTCTGGGGGCCCCCAACTTCTTCTAACCCCTTAACACAGAGACATAACTTGAAGCTCCTGGGCCTCAATGCAAAACCTGCAACAGGGCCCCCAACTATAATGCTTTATTCATTGTACTGGGCTCCCTATATGGAGAAGAGAGGCTTTATGGGCGCCCTAAGGCTCCTGGGCCCTGGTGCAACCGCACCCCCTGTAGTTATGCCAGTGGACACGTGGGTATTGTAGCAGAATTCCACAGCTGTAGCTTAAAGTGCATCTTTCAGTGCGTCTTGAGGAATAAGTCTGCTTGTATGGAAACACCCTAACCTTCCACCTGATGCAACTCTTTCTGGTGCTCAAGGCCCACCTAAGCTACATGTGTTTGCTGGGGATTTGTACTTCCAGAACATACTTTGAGGTCCTTTCCACAACATTACCTATCTGTGAAAAAATGTTTAGCTATTGTTTGCCATGGGCAAGAGAGTTGTAGAATGTGTGTTTGAGATATTTGCAGCATCCTTGCAGAGTTTCCACACTGCATTGGGTGTCTCTGTGAGCTTTGCATGGGACATTGTCAAATTTGCATGTGCTCTGCATAATTTTGAGTGGCAAAGAGATGGCGTTACGGAAGGAGAACATTTTACCATCCCTTTAAACAACATTAGTTCTTAACCTATTCATTCTTCTCAAAGGGAATAGTCTTCGAGGGATCATTTCATAATTTGTTTTATATCCCTCCAATGTTTTTCTGTTGGCCGTGTGAAGCCAATTCTTTATTTGTTTTCGTTTCCTAGTGAGGGATCAGAAGATGAGATACGGAATGGGAAGCATCTTGCAGTAATGAGATATATTCTTTTTTTTTTCTACCCTTGAACAATTGATGGTCAAAAATTGATGCTAAATGGAGATACATTTTCGCATAGAAAGAGCCTAAATGTATATTAAGGCATATTGTCTCTTTATGTTCTGCACCACTCAGCCTTACCAAGTGTGTACCTTACACAGGCCTGGATGCCTTTCTTGAGCGATACAATATTATATGTTATAATCATTAATACCTTCAGAAGGGTTGGTGATCCAGGGATTATTCTGATTGCCAGAATGGAGTCTGGAAGGAATTGTTTCCCTTAAATGGGGAAAATTCGTTTTTACCTCATTGTTTTTTTTTTTGCCTTACTCTGGATCAACATTGGGGGGTAAAAGGCTGAACTGGATGGACATATGTCTTTTTTCGGGCCTACATACTATGTTACAAATTCAAGGATCATAGAAGTGAGTTTTCATGCTTGGGTTCTGCCCTGTCTTGCTCAGTTTCTATTCTGCCTTAACTCTCACTTTAATCTGCTCAAAAGAATGTCAGCAAATAAGAAGAGTGATATTGCCCATAAAAAACTTTCAGATTAAATATTATTACACCAGCCAATGTTAACAAATGCAATGCATTAGAATTGGTGGTCACTGGTAGTTCATCCCTACATCACTTTTGCACATGACATCAAAATGTTCATTTACTGAAGCTCCATATTTATTAAGACTATTACAGTAGACAAGAGGTCATCCAGAGGGATCAATGGTTTTATTTTGTAGCCTAACGTAAAAAAGTCTGACTGCTTTGTCCTGCAGGGAAATTCCACATTTCCTTTGTCCTAGATTTCCCATAAAAAGCTACAACATGGAATGGATCCACATGTATGAGTTCACAGGATTACAGTCTCTTCCTGTATATCTCTTCCTCTGTAATAGTCATTTGGATAAAATTCAGATTTCCATATTGGCAAGTGAGTAATTACATCTTACAGACCATGACCTCATATGTTAATACTACTGAATGGATTCATGGCAATATCCTGTCAGATGAAGAGGTCAAAGAGGAAGAGAACATCATGTTTCTTTTTTCTGCATTAGAAAGTGTGGGAAGCCATGTGCTTTTATGTCGTGTGCTGCCATGTTAAAGCTTTTTGGACTCTAATCAAAGTATTTCTAAATTCTAAATACAGATGGGACAAACTTTAACCTTGGTTGTGATAACACAGTGCAGAAAGTTATCTTATCTTAGTACAACAAAACCCATTGTAAAGTAATTCAAAGTGCAAATAAACCACCCTAATAGCACACTGCACCATGATATCCCATCACCTAAAGAGTCAAGCTAAAGAATAATGGCCCTTTTACACAGGCCGAGAATCTCACGATTCTCGTTTGCCCAACGGAAAGCGCTAGGCTGTCCTTTACTATCAGCCTTCAGGGAATTGGCTCTTATTGAAGAGACCCAGTAAATATGGAGTCTTATAGGCAATGCTCCATGGGAAAAAATATGCAAATTAGCCTTACCCAGAAAGAAGAAAATTACACGAAGACTAACATTTGTAGTCATGTTTCAAAGCTCTTCTACAAGTCGGACACTGGCTTACAGCGGGGTAGCTACCTCTAACAGATGGCACTTCTGGAGGAGTGCTAATTTGCATACTTTAAAGGATTCAGTTTGATGCCTTTGTCTTGTATTCTAACATCCAAGGTAGAGTGGCTTGTTGGTGCTCATCCTGGTAACCAGGGCACATGCCCCATGAGCCTTCCACTAGCTCAAGCATGGGATCAGTCTATCTTTAGAAACCATTTAAACTAGGCAGACAACCCCTTTAAGAGCTGGATGTCCAATTAAATTCATTAATGTAACAAACACAAATACAGCTGCTATGAAAATTATTCAACCCCCATTGCAAATTAAGTTTATTTGCCAACTTTACAAACTTTCGGCTACCCGTCAAACAAGATAGGTCATCTCATGTAAAAGGGCCTTAAATTTGGCAAATAATCCTAATTTTAAATGGGGGGTGAATAATTTTGATTGCAAGTATAGATAAATTAGTTACTTTATAATCTACTAGTGCATAGAACAGTAACCCACGAGCAAAGAGATTAAGGCTAAACGTCCTTTATAAACATGGTTATGGAGCCTGTTCTACTGTTGATTTGCTTATGTATACACCTGACAGCTGCTGTTCCTGCACAAGTGACTCACAGGTAGTGGGTAAACAAAGCTGCTGCCATGTCATTGTCCCATCTTCGTCTAATTTAAACATTGTTTTATGCTGCAGGTATTAGCAGCAGATGTGGATTGCCTTTCCACCAGGATCCTTCTAGGCATATTGCTACACTTCTATAACACACCATGGCTGATTCAGACTCCGAAGACGGCGGTTCTCCTAGACGTAGGTTCTCCTTAGAGGTTCATGACAAGGACTCACTTGCTGCCTTTGCAAAAGGAGAAAAAGATGGGAAAAGAGAAGCAAAACCTCCAATGGATTCAGCACTGCAAAAAGAAAATGACAATATCCCTCCAACAATTGGCATCAACTTTGATTTTTTGGGACCAAGACAAGGAAATGGTGGCAAGTAGGTTTATTCGCCATATGTTGTTTCCTATCTGAATGATGATGTGTCTTGTCTTCATTGTTTAATAGTAGTGCTAGGGAATATTTAACTGGAATGAATATGGCTCTATCTATCTATCTATCTATCTATCTATCTATCTATCTATCTATCTATCTATCTATCTATCTATCCTATCTATCCATCTAATCTATTTAATCTATCTATCTAATCTATCATAAAGAGTGGAAGCCAGGGCAAAGATTCAGTTCTCTGTTCTAGCCCTGTGCCTAAATAACCTTACTCTGACCGCTCCTATTGAATTGAGTGGGAGCTTCGCCTGCAATACCAACTAGGGCTGCTGCATTATGGTCAGTGCGATCTCTTTCCTGCAATGTACGTTGTGATAGGACCACTGGGAATCAGCTGATTGATGGGAATCCCAAGTGGTGGACTCCCAAAGATCGTCAATAGAAAAAAATCCAAAAAAGTCAACCCCCTAAAGGATCTAAGAAATGTAAATCTTCCAGAAAAATCAGCTTGAATATAGCAATATGGGGTGGTGCTTATACCAGTAATTTGTGGCTATGCTGAGAATAGTTAGACCCTACTACAGTCCCAGAAGTAGGGGTCCCATATCCTCTATCTGCAGCAGAAAAATGACTGCTTCTGCCACGCCACTTTCCATTATAGTGATCAGGTGATAAGGAAACATAATGTTGAGCAGTGGTCCCCAACAAGTCGCTCAGGAGCCACATGTGGCTTGCGATCTCATGCTGTGCGGCTCTCCATGTGAGTCCTGGGTTATAATAACCACATGCACTGGCAATCGGACATTATTATAGACCAGCCCTAACCACCAAACAATTTGGATGGTATATAATTAACACATTTTGAGCAGCAAATGTTTGCCCATTCATGAGTTCCTGTTTTGTATTGTGTCTTTGTTACATTTTAATATGGCTCCGGACCGTCACTCAAAGTTGCATGTTGTTCACAAAGTATGGAAGGTTGAGAACCTCTGATGTAGAGGGACAGTGTACAGCCACTTCAATGCTGCAAGTAGAATGGATAGCCCTTGGATATTCATCTAAACCCCTAAGAATGTTGTTTGGCTGACCTCCAATGGTGAAGCCTGACCTGATTGGTCAGAAGTACATTTTTTCTGCAAATTTGGAAAAGTTTTGAAAGAAAAATCAGAAATATAAAATAGAAGCTCTTAGTATATACCACAATGCAAGACTAATCATATCAAAGAAATTGCACTATTTGCATTAAAATAAAAAACATTAGAAATCTCTTAATTGTTTTCCAACTTGCCCTTTCTGTATTTGAGTGTTTTAAATGCAGAAGCAGAGTCGTCATGCTTGTGATTTTCTCGATTTTCACATTATTAGAAAAAACAGACTGGTTGCCTTGGTTTCAATTTAGTTTTATTCTTTCTTTTACGGTGTGATTTTGTTGACAGCACATAAATTACATTTTTCTACTTCATCTCCTCTGTTCGTGATGATTTATGATCCTTCCTCCGACCCACTAAATAGAATCCTGGATAACAGCAACAATTTTAAAAATTATGCACTTCTTGTTGTAGTCAAAATTTGTCATATAACATGGCCGGCATTAACCCTTCATTCCTAAATCTTTCTAAAGAGAATATACAAAGTGAGAGTTGTATTTAGAATTGTTTGTGGTGGTGGTGTGTGTGGAGGGTGGGGGTGGGGGTGGGGGGTAGGGGGGGGGGTAGGGGTAAGGGAGTTCAAAATACATGAAGGGGTGAACAACATATGAGAATAAAAAACTCCAATAAGTTTAGATGACTTGCAATGGTATTGGTCAAAACATTTCTAGTAACAATTGTCCCAAATGTATATATTTTATAATTTTATCACCTCTATTCTATCTGTACTTCTTTATTCCTAAACTATAATCTATTTGCTTAGTATTCATATGGTGAAGAGAAAAAACAAAGGATTATGTAGTTTGCTTATGGGGTTGTGCCTGCAGTCAGCGTACAGGATGTAAATATCACAGTGTTGAAAATGGCTTAAGATTCCATTACACAGACATTAGCATTCAGTCACCGATTCCTGGTACCATATAACATAGTGCACCACCTGTGATACCAATAATCTGCGAAATAAGGGCACAATTTGGAAATCATAATACCGGGTTGATAAAGTAATTTTAGCAGTCACCAGTCGTTGCATATCTAATGTCTCCAATAATAATAATCTTTATTTGTATAGCGCCAACTTGTCGGGGGAACACAAAACAAGACGACAATTACATGTGTAATACAATTATTCGTAGAGAGACGGGGTGGTGGGGGTGATTCAGGTGGTACGGGGCAGGAGATGAGGCACGGGGGAGCAGAAAATAGTAGGAAAATTACATATGGTATTTAATTATTAGGAAACAGAAGGTGGGGGGCAGAAGATATGTACAATAGGTAAAGTGGAAGTTGTGGTGAGCCATAGGGAGGGGCAGGGGGCATGTTGTGTGAGGGTGAAGAATTAGATCAGGAGATTGTTATGCTTCTTTGAAGAGGTGTATTTTTAAGGCGCGTCTGAAGTTTCGTGCGTCGGGGATTGTCCAGATGTTTTGGGGTAGTGGGTTCCAGAGGACCGATGCTGCTCTAGAGAGGTCTTGGAGGTGAGCATGTGAGGATCGAATTAGTGGGGCGTTTAATCTAAATGTGTTGGCTGATCGAAGTGTAGGGGCTGAGTGGTGTACGGATAGAAAGGAGGCGATGTATGATTGTGCGGCGCCATGGAGAGCTTTGTGGGGGAGGGTGATCACTTTGAATTTAGTTCTGTAGTGAATGGGTAGCCAGTGGCATAGCGTGGAGGCATCTGAGAATTGGCTGGTTAGATAAATTAGTCTAGCTGCCGCATTTAGTATAGATTGGAGAGGGGAGAGTCTGGTATGGAGAAGGGTGATGAGCAAGTTACAGTAATCGAGTTGGGAATGGATGAAGGCGAAAATGAGTGTCTTTAGCACGTCCGTGGTGTGAAATGACCGGATTTCAGCAATATTTCTGAAGTGCAGGTAGCATATTCGGGCCAGGGATTGCATGTGGGAGGTGAAGGAGAGGTTGGAGTCCAGTGTGACCCCAAGATAATGGGCATGATGTTTGGTTGTTATTTTGATGCCAGATACTGGAATGGAGATGTTGGGGAAAGGTTGGTTGGAAGGTGGAAAGACAAGAAGGTCAGTTTTAGAGGGGTTAAGCTTTAGAAAAAGGGAGGATATGGTGTTAGAGACAGCGGACAGACAGTCGGTGATATTTTGGAGTAATGATTTAGAGATCTCACGGTAAGAGGTGTATAGCGGTGTCATAAGCATATTGGTATTGGAAGCCGAACTTGTGGATGGTTTGTCCAATAGGGGCTGTGTAGATAGAGAAGAGAAGTTGTCCGAGGACCGAGCCCTGGGGGACCCCAACAGTTAGAGAAAGTGGAGAAGAGGTAAAACCAGCAAAGGAGACGCCAAAAGAATGGTCAGAGAGATAGGAGGAGAACTAGGAGAAGCAGTGTCCTTTTGGCCAATAGAGAGAAGCGTAGCGAGGAGGCGGCCATGGTCAACAGTGTCAAATGCAGTGAAGAGTTTGAAGAGGATGAGTAGGGAGTAGTTGCTCTTTGACTTCACCATCATCAGGTCATTTGACACTTTTGTGAGGGCTGTTTCCGTCGAGTCTATGGGGCAGAAGCCGGACTGAAGGTAGGTCGAGGAGAGAGTTATCAGAGAGAAAACATGTGAGGCGGGAATAAACCAGGTGTTCCAGTAGTTTTGAGATGAAGGAGAGGTTTGAGATGGGTCATTAGCAGCTTCAGTCACGTCAAGGGTCGTTTTTTCAGCAGACAGGAAATGATAGAGTGTTTGAATGAGGAGGGAAAATGCCAGAGGTCAGGGAGAGGTTGAAGATAGTGGTGAGGTGGAGGAGGTGTGAGGGAAGAGGGTCGCTGGCGCAGGTGGTGGGGTAAGCAGCAGAAAGCAGTCTGGAGACTTCTTTCTCTGTCATTGGTTCTAATATAGATAGTGAGTGATGGATTCAGTGCTGAAGAGACTGGGATCAGGGCTTGCCATGCAGTTTTCATGGGGGCTTGTTCTTTGGGGTTGAAGAGGGAGTGGAATGTATCAAAAAGTTGTTTGGGATTGTGGGATAGTGAGGAAATGAGGGAAGTGAAGTAAATTTGTTTTGCATGGTGGAGGGTGAGGTTGTAAGTTTTGAGCATAAATTTGAAGTGGAGGAGGTCTGCAAGCTGCTTTGACTTTCTCCGCAGCTATTCAGCACACCTAGAGCACTGTCAAATGAAGCGCATTTGGGGCGTGAGCCAAGGATGTCGTGGTCTGTGGTGGACAGCTCGGGTCATGAGGGATGCCACTTCTTTCAGGGCACGTCTGAGCATGGTGGAGTAGTGCTTGACAGCCAGATTGCAGCTTGAGAGGAGAGAGATGGGGGACAGTGAGGACTGTAAAGTCATGATGAACTGTTGGGTGCGAACAGTGTGGAGGTTCCTAGATGTCTGATAGATGGGAGGGTCTGGGGGGATGTTAGGGTGCCTAATGGAGAAGGAGAGGAGGTTGTCATCCATGAGTGGGAGTGGGGATTTTGGAAAATGGGAGGCAGAGCAGAGGTGGAGGAAAATTAGGTTGAGCGTGTTGTCGTCTCTGAGTGGGGGGGTCTGAGAGTTGTGATAGGCCGAGAGAGGAGGTGAGCGTTAAAAGCTGGGAGGCGGGGTCATTAGTGGGGATGTTTGACGTCACCAAGGATGAGGATTGGAATTTCACAGCACACGAAGTGGGGGAGCCAGGCGGCGAAATGATCGATGTTCCACCAGCCCCTGGTGGGACCCAGGGATCGGTAGATAACAGCGACACACAGGAACAGTGGACGGAAGAGTTGTAGGACTGGGAGTTACATAGGGTGCATTTGATGGCAGACAACTTACTTGCGTGTAACTTTATATCAAAATTCTACGAGTTTACACCCAAAAGTGTCACCTCAGTGCATGTAAAGTCCATGGTATTCTCAAATAGCAAGTAGCAGCAAGGCAAGAGAGACAATTGTAGCAGAGAAGCAATTGAATATTGCTGGAGTGAACTGGCAAAGCAGAAAGTGTACCAGAAAAATATGCCCAACTTAGTGACCTCAGCAGTGTGCTTATAACAAAGGACAAGTTCCCCTCGGTGTGAATACCATTGCCATCTCAGTTTTTAGGCCTTCTGGTCAAATTCACCTGAATAGTGTTTTAGAAATCCATGCACATGTTGCAGAGACAACCCTTAATTCTCAGAACTTTTTGCAACAAATCTGCTGCGTTTGAACATACTCTTAGTTGAGTACTGAGTGCTGCTACAGTTCTTAGCCCTCTCAGCCATCTTTAAGTCCAGTGCTACAAGCTATGCATAGGACTTGTCATATTTAGGTACATCATTAAAGGGGTTATCCCAAGATTTAAACATATTCCCTATGCACTGGACCCCTAAACTCCCAACAATCATGAGAACGGGGTTCCTCTGCCCCCATATGAATTGAGTGTTGGCCAAGCATGTGCACTTCAGTTCTATGTATCTCTATGGGACTGTCAAAGAGAAGACCAGTAAAATGCTTTGCAATTTCCAGCAGTCCCTTAGAGAGGAATGGAGAATCAGGGCGCATGCTTGAAAGCTGCTCCATTCATATGGTAAGCCACCACAGGATCCACTCTTTTTGTAATGGGTGGTGGAAACAATTGTTGGGTCCCCACTGATAAGAGACTTATTCCCTATACTGTGGAAAAGGAATAGGCTTAAATTTTGGGAAGGCCCCTTTAATGATCCATAAACAAAAGCCTATTCTTCTATAAAGGTCACCAAAAATAAAAGATATATAATTATTCTATGATATATATAATTATATATAGTTTATAACATAGTATATACATATAATTATATAGATTATTGTTATTCATCCAAGTGCTATCCAGTAAATACAGTTATTGGCACTCTGGCCCCACCTTGTACTACTGGATATTAGGCATCTATATAGGTTGTCTTGCTAGAAATGCAGTAAGTAAATGGACAGTGCTCTTTAGTGTTGAACCAACCAAAACAGTCAAACCCTGTTTTGAGTCAAACTTTGCTAAATGTTCAGTTTAGCATGAACTCGAACCTCGGGAGACTTGTTTCTGCCAAACCCACTAAAATCTTCTTCTTTCTACTTCCTTATTCCATAGTGTTATACACCAGTTTTTGGGGTATTGATGAAGTTCCGGTTCAAACTAATTCAGACCAAACCGAAATTTTTGAGGAAATACCACTAACTAGCCTAATTGAACTTTTGAAAAGTTCACTCATCATTGATGCTCTTAAAACATATTTTTTTTTACATTTGTCATATTAATCTATTGATTGAATCTCAATAAAAAAAAAAATATAAAAAAGTGTATTCTTACTAGAGAATGCACAACTCTGAGAAACCCATTAAAAACCATCCACTAATGTGTCTGTGACCAGATCTGCCCCTGAAAGTTTGACTCGTGACAAATGATTAGGGAAGTACGGTAAAAGGACTGTTAGCGAAGTTAAAGAAATACACCTAGATCAGGTAAAATGAAATATAAGAGTCACCAGTGACTTAACCCTTAACCAGAACACAGACACGACATCCGAATGTAGTTAATGGCAGTGAGAGCCCAGCAAGCCAGGCACCCAAGTTTTATTGAGAACACAGGAAAAGTGTCATTAACATATAGATAGGGGAAGGAGCATTCAAATAAGATATAGGTAAGATATATGGGTGTATACATTATTGGCAAAGAAATAACTTTCTCAAGCCCAAAATATCACATTTTCTGTAAACACATTGGAATTTGCAGATGCTGACGAAACCACACAATTCAAGGATAACCCCTACACACTGGGCAATTCTTAACGCATCCTGATACCATTTTAAAGATAATTTGTGCACGAACATCCTTTGTACAGATTACTAGTGTACGTGACTAGCTAAGTCAGTACATGGTTCATGACCAGGGCAGTGTGTTCTTCTCTGAAGGCCTTAAAGGCGTCTGCAGAGTGAACCAATGTCTATGAACCAAACTACATCTTTAACAGGACTGTAGAAGAATAGAAACCCGTCCACATCCCAAAAAAAAGCCATTATGTTGGAGAGGGGGGAGCTTCATTCTTCATGATGCAGTTATTTTTTATTTTGGCTTTTTCTAATATGTTATGTATTACAGATTGTGCAGTGGATAGTACAAGTTTGTAGGTTGCTTCCTGTTACCATTACAAACTTTGTGATGGTAACAGGTGATAAATATCCAAAGCTTACAGTAAAATACCATCAGTCTGTGCTGAACCTTTTCCCCTTTCATGTATCGAAAAACAAAATTAGGCAAATCAGCAAATAGTTTCTGTTAAATAGACCCTACCATCCTTTGTCTACAGCTTCTATATAATTCTATGTGTCTCTTTGGTAGTACAGTAGGCTACAAACAAATACTGAATTGTCCCATACTCGGCTTTCAGTCTTCCTAACCTACATTTTCAGCATGGCAAGTTTTAGGGCGTGGCAAATTGTGCAACTGCCCAGGGCCTTCATTCCTGGGAGACATACAAGGACAGGACTCCTACAAACAACTTCAGAGTCAAACATGTAAACCTTCGCTGCTATAGACCACCAGGGACTTTATAATTAAAGTGACCCTCAAGTTTTTCTACCAATGTCTGTTTGATCCGTTATTTCCTTTTCCCATTTTTGGCCATCCAAGATGGTCAACATAACCTTCAGTGTACGTATTACCTACAGTGCATTGCATATTAACATAGTATGTAGAGCCGAAAAAAGACATATGTCCATCCAGTTCAGGCTATTAGACCCCAATGTTGATCCAGAGGAAGACAAAAAAAAAACTAATGAGGTAGAAACCAATTCTCCCCATTTAAGAGAAAAATTCCTTCCATTGATAGTATGAGACTACCAGTGCACTATACCTGTTCTCTGAATGGCCAGCACATGATCAGATCTGGCCAATTAGAGAGCAGTGCACAGTGTTCATTAGGTAGTTAGAAAATTGTGAAGGCCATCTTGGATGGCTGAAAATGGGGCCTGGAGGATGCAGGGAATGTGGTTGCACCCGGGCCCAGGAGCCTTAGGGGGCCCATAAGGCCTCTCTTCTCATATAGGGAGCCCAGTACTATGAATAAAGCATTATAGTTGGGGACCCTGTTACAGGTTTTGCATTGGGGCCCATGAGCTTCAAATTATGCCTCTGTAACCAATATTTATATAATTAATACTTTTATATTAACAGAGCCCCTGACATTGATCCTAAAGATGTCTATACAAGAGACAGAATCTTTGCTGCAGTGGCTAATGAAGATACAGAAGACCTGGCTGGACTGGAAAACTACCTTCGAAAAACCATGAAGAAGCTAACAAATTCTGAATTTATAGGTAAGGGTGGTTGCTGTTATGGAAGAGGGTGTGCCACATGGCTAGCCCTGATGAGATAATTACTTTACATTATTCCTGTACTGTGACATCACGTGTGAATTATACCTAAAAGGGACCTTAATGTATGTTTTTATGCTGTGAAGTCGCAGGTACATGGAGGCCTTTTTGTGTACGTTATTCTTGTGCTGTGATGTATCATGGTGTGTGTTGTCCCTGTACTGTGACTTCACTGTGTACATTAACACTGTGTTGTAACGTCAATGTTTGCATTATTTCAATATTGTTACAACATTGTGTGCAGTAACCCTTTGTTGTAACTTCAGAGTAGGCATTATTCCAATATTGTGACATCGCTACATGCACTATGCCTGTACTGTGACATCACTGTGTGCATTATCCCAGTATTATGACATCATTGTGCACATTAACCCAATATTATATTATATCTCCCATTGACTTCTATGGGGACCTGTTGTGTGCAAATATGCAGAAAAATACAACATGTTCTATTTTCTTTTTTGCGTGACCAAAATGTGCAAACAAAATACGGAAATCTAAACAAACCCACTGAAATCAATGGGTGCTATTCTATGCGTATTGCGTATGCAAATACACCCGTGGGAAGCCGGCCTACCTGCCTGATTTAATTGGTTGACTTGCTTCTAAGGACCACTATAGAAATGGTATAATATGGTATTCCAAAGTGAGCGTACCCTTTAAATGACTAAATTATTAGTAAACATTTTAATTGCAATAGCAGCAGCCATAATACTCAGCTGTAAAGTCAAACCACACACAATATGGTTCCAATCCCATCAACACCACATTATAATGACATCTGTTTGCACGTTTATTTAGAGAATTAAAAACAATCACAGAAGACGGCCGTTACTTACTGAGTAAGGAGTGCATATAGATGCATCCTCTCACCATGCAGGCAGCTGACTACCAAATGGGGGAGCGAATTACACCTGTGCGGGACACCGATAAGACAGCCACTCACACTGCCTCTTGATATAGAGGGGGTGGATGCTTGGCGTACACTCCCACACATAGTGGATACAAAGTGGCAGACCATTTTGATATATATAGTTCACCATGCAGACCACCAACCTATTAATGACGCCATAATAGTTCAGCGGGTTGCCCTGCACTTCAAACAGTAAACCACATTGGTACTGCCACCCTAGGCTCCCCCTGGAGTCTTAAAGCCACACTGCACGTGAATGATAGATAATAAATGTAAGGCATTGGTTGGATTTGGATTTAGTTGGTGCACTACATATATCAGAATGGTCTGCCACTATGTATCCACTATGTGTGGGAGTATACACCAAGCAGCCACCCCCTCCATATCAAGAGACAGTGTGAGTGGCTGTCTCATCGGTGTCCCGCACAGGTGCAATTAGCTCCCTTATTTGGTAATCAGCTACCTGCATGGTGAGAGGATGCATCTATATGCACTCCTCACTCAGTAAGTAATAGCCGTTTTCTGTGATTGTTTTTAATTCTTTTTTATTTAGAGAATAGTTTATTTGTATTTCTTCCAGAAAGTCCAAAACTTTATATTTGTTATAATTATACCATTTACAAGCAAAATAAACTTTTAAAAATTAAGGGGAAAATTTATTGAAATCGGCATTTCCAACATCGGTCTTTACCCCAGCGCATCTAATACACAAAGAGGCACCTCAGAGCCCCTACACAGATCTGACCTGGCATATATGTCTGGCATAAATTATACATAAATCTGTTGGTCTAGGATGGCCACGCCCTCTTCGTAGAAGCCACACCCACTTTTCCATAAAAGTAGAAGGCATAAAAGTAGAAATATTTTTGCGCAAGCAGGCCTTGAACAGAATTTTACAACTTTTCTATGCCAATATTCAGGCGTGAACACTTTGTAAATGTCCCTTTATGTTTTTTCGAAGTCCATAATTCAATAACTTTTGGTTATTATAACATTTCAAGCAGCTTAGTGAGACAGAGCGCGGCTTTCGCTTGAAATTAGTGTTCTTATTAAATTGCTTAGTTGATTAGGTAATTCAGTTTTCACTTCTGATTGATTTCCAGCACTTAAAGGATTATTTAAGGGCTTTTATCTGCTTTATATAACTATGCTTCCTGAAAAGACACTTGGAGTCGAAGCGCAGTCACATGAGGATGCCTCAGCTGATGCTCTGCCGTGTTTTGCAGATGATTACACTGTGTCTTACGGCTATAATAGTCTTCAAAACTGATTAGAAGCACTTCAGCAATTGATAATGAAGGTTCTGTTTTCGATTTGGACACTATTTAAGGCTAGTTTTGGATACCGTAAAATGCAGCAAATGTAACTCTATGTAGGAGTAGACAGTAGAGGATCCTGTACAAAAACAGTATATAGACCCATTGCTTCCCAATAGCTAATCTTATAGAACCCTAATAAGTTTCTCTAACGTTGCATAAGTAATTACAAGCCATAACTTATGAACTCTGCTTAAATGCAATCTAATAGAAAGTAGGAAGTTGCTGGCTGCAAGGAAGTTGATCAGTTTTAAACATAAGTTGCTGGACAGCAGGAAATGTGATAAAATTAAAAATGGCAATTACTTTTTAAATCTCCTTTTAGGTGGTAACCAATGTTTTTAATGCCATAGACCTAACGGGTAACTAAGATCTTTAAGAATGTCTGATATGTCAGTGACATGTCAGAAGTCTTTATTAATGTCACTGAGAAACATAACAGCCGCCCTTATAAATCTCCTAACCACCTGCTCACCCTTGCTATCCTGCTGCTACTTGCAGTAGGGAATATCTCTCCCAATCCTGGTCCATCCTCTATTGCTCCTATTACCCCTCACCCTTCAAGCCCAACTACTAGCCCATGCATGCCCTCCCCTGTCTCCTTTAAATGCGTACTCTGGAACTGCCAGTCAACATGCAACAAACTCTCCATCATCCATGACTTTTTCACTGTTAAATTTCTTAATCTGCTAGCTCTCACAGAAACGTGGATACAGCAGTCTGACACGGCCTACCCTGCTGCATTGTCTTACAATGGCCTGCAGTTCTCCCATACCCCAAGACCAGAAAACAGGCGAGGTGCAGGAGTAGATGCTCTTATCTCTCTACAAAGCACCTTCCAGGTCATCCCTCCGGTACCCTCACTCACCTTCCTATTGTTTGAGGTATATGTCCTATCACTTTTTCGTCCGCTGTCCATGCGAATAGCAGTTATCTACCACCCCCAGGTCTTCCTCACCTGTTTATGGATCACTTTGCCGCCTGGCTTCCCCACTTCCTATCCTGCAAAAGCCGAACCCTCACCTTAGGCAACTTTAACATCCCACACATGACCTCATATCCCCATCTGCCTCTCAGTTTCTATCGCTCACTTCCTCCCTTGGTCTCTCACAACTCACAGCCTCTCCCACTCACAGAGATGGCAATACTCTGGATCTGGTCTTCCTCAGTCTCTGTTCTGCTTCCCACTTCACTAATTCCCCTCTCCCACTAGTACCATAGCCTCCTCTCTTTCTCTGTCAAGCTTTCTAGCATTTGTTCAGACCCACCTACTGTACGTATGTACAGGAACCTTCAGGCTGCTCACACCCAAAACTTTGCTGAGTCCCTACAGTACTCTCTGTCCCCTGTCTCTCTCCTCTCCTGCCCAACTTTGTATTGCTATAAAGTCAGACTGTTGAGCAGAATTGTTATAACTATTACATAAATCAAAAGTAGTTGAAAGATTAAAAAATTGAAGTATCCAGGTCAATTACATTTTTCCTTTAGGTTATTTTACAAAAATTTAGATAGTTAAAACCTCACACAAACCAGAAGCTAGCATAATCTTCATGTTTCAGTAATATATACTTATGGCATAATGATTGCTGCTTTTGCTCACACTAATATGCAGTTATGTGAGGCTTTTACATATGTGACACTGGGGTACTCTACTCTTAAATTATGGACATCTATCCTAGGTTATGATTTAATCCAAATTCCTTCTGAACCTCAAACTAACAGTATATTGTATGAAGCACTGACCTTATATACAGTGATAGCCACATATTCCTTATATAATGTCAGTGATATACAATATACTTTATACACTTGGAAAACTGGGCAAGTAGATGCAACAAGCAAATCTTGTAGGGCTGATGCTGAATGGGGTATTCTAATGTAAGACTGAAATTAGGAAACTGTAGTATTCATGTCCATAACCAAGAAAACACATGTCAGGACCATTTTGGGTAGAGTACCTGTAATTTACTGTTCCTTATTATAAGATCTCTTTCGCATGTCACAGAAGGAAGTTCAAATAGGAAAAATTAGTAGTTAACGTTGTATCCTCCCCTTACTAAATGTCTGCCAGCAAAGCAAAGGAGGGACGTCTCTGGGGCTATTCACATCATGTTTTAGCCACCCGCAAAGTGTATATATTTTAAGACAAAAAAAGTATGAAAATGTATTGCTTGACATACCCATAGACTATAACTGGCCAAACATAGTTCAGAAATGCATACTTTGAGTATGTTTGAGCTCCCTTACATTTGTGTACATTTTGTGTTGGATAGAAAAGTATAGCATACCATTCCTTTCTGTCCCACAAAAAAATGTATGCTCAACGTATTATATATATTTACATTATTAGTCAATGGTAAGTGTATGGAAACATAAAGTTGTATGCAGGGGCACAGCTAAAAGCTCATGGGCCCGGGTGCAAAAGTCTATTTTGGGTCCCCCCAACTTCTCTTAAAGGGGTTGTCCCACGCCGAAACGGGTTTTTTTTTTTTCAACAGCCCCCCCGTTCGGCGCGAGACAAACCCGATGCAGGGGTTAAAAAAGAAAACCGGACAGTGCTTACCTGAATCCCCGCGCTCCGGTGACTTCTTACTTACCTGGTGAAGATGGCCGCCGGGATCTTCTCCCTCGGTGGACCGCAGGGCTTCTGTGCGGTCCATTGCCGATTCCAGCCTCCTGATTGGCTGGAATCGGCACGTGACGGGGCGGAGCTACACGGAGCCGCTCTCCGGCACGAGCGGCCCCATTCAGAAAAGAAGACCGGACTGCGCAAGCGCGTCTAATCCGGCGATTAGACGCTGAAAATTAGACGGCACCATGGAGACGAGGACGCTAGCAACGGAACAGGTAAGTGAATAATTTCTGATAACTTCTGTATGGCTCATAATTAATGTACAATGTACATTACAAAGTGCATTAATATGGCCATACAGAAGTGTATAGACCCACTTGCTTTCGCGGGACAATCCCTTTAACTCCTTTACACAGAGGTCTAACTTGAAGCTCCTGGGCCCAGAAGGGGGGGGGGGGGGGGGGATCTAACCTGGTAGATGCAAGATGTGTGAGCTCTGAGCCCCCGGCATTGAACTCCTAACTAGCCTAGCTATTACTTGGGCAGCACAAGATAGGGAAGTACAATCTGAAAGAGAAGGGCAGGGAGACCTCCCAGCTCCCACCAACATCAAAACAGCAGCCAGAGATGGATAAATTCTTTAAAAAGCAGAGAGAAACAGCTGCACCTCATGGTCCCAAAATGGTGCCGGCAGAGACTAATCAACTACACTTCTGAAGACTCTGAGGAGGACACTGCTACAGAGGGAGCAAATGGTACAGTTTCTCATACCATATCAAGGGAATTTCTTAGGAAGCTCCGGGGCCCCAATGCAAAATCTGTAATGGGGCCCCATCTATAATGCTTTATTTATAGTACTGGGTCCCTATATGGAGAAGACAGGCCTTATGGGCTGCCTAAGGCTCCTGGACCCGGGTGCAACCGCATCCCCTGCATCCCCTATAGTTACGCCAGTGGTTGTATCTTTCCATACATTTAACATGCACGTTTACAGATGTAAAAATGTATGAAGCATATAAATAAACAAAATTGTATATTTTTGCATACTTTCTCATATATGTCTAATGTTTACACTAAACGTACATTAAAAACATATGTGAACACCCCCTAAGTAAGTAGGCAGCACCCTGCAGGACAGGATTGGGCACAGCTTCTCCCCTGTTTGACAAACTCGACATAATTTCAACAACCACTTCATCTTAATTAGGGAGAACTGGCCGATCCCACTTCTGCTCTTTGGTCTTCATCAACTGATTAATAGTTAATTTTTTTTGTTTCAAACACAAAGTTCTGTTATATCTATATTTGCATATTTCTGGATCAAATGCTTATAATGGTGGCCTGCAGGTTTTTGTACTTTCAGTGCAATCTTGTTGAATAGGACCACAGGAGGGTGTGAATTGTGACTAGCTAATACATGTAATGACTTTACAGATAGTCCCCGACTTGTGAACATTCGATTTACGAATTTCGCAAGATGCAAACAATCTGTACAGCACAGTATAATGTAATGCTATGGCATTACATCATACTGTGCAGGTTTCGGGCAGGCTTCTATCAAGCCTGATAGAAGCCTGTCCGGTCAGATCGCGGGATACTGTGCGGTTGCTAGGCAGCCGGGGGCCTAGGGATGTCTATGCAGAGCGCCTATCAAGCCGTGCGCTTGATGGTCACTCTGTATAGGCAGCCCTGGGGCCTTTCAGGAGGTCCCCGGCTGACTAGCAACCGCACAGCGTCCCGCAATCTCATCATGGGACGCTGTACGGGCCTCCTGAACGTCGGGAGCAGGCTGTTTCTTACAGCGGGCACCCAGCGGCAGCAGTTCCAACGAGCCGCACCGCTCGTCAAAACTGTAAACACTTTAAATACCGCTGTCAGAGCAGTATTTAAAGTGTTAACAGTTCCGACAAGCGGCGCGGCTCGTCGGAACTTCTGCCGCCGGGTGCCCGCTGTAAGAACGGCCTGCTCCCGACGTTGCATGGAGCGGGATCCACCCGCGATCCCGCTACATACAACCATTTGTTCGGACTTGCGAACAAATGGACTTGTGAACAGGTTCCTGGAATGGAACTTGTTCGCAAGTAGGGGACTATCTGTACTTCTGTATTGTACAAGCATAAACTAGATACCAGACTCCATATTTCTTTTTAATATCCAGATCCTGATACTGGAAAGACATGTTTATTAAAGGCCATGTGGAATTTAAGAAACGGAAGGAATGACACCATCCCAATATTGTTGGAGGCCGCTAAGAACACTGGTCATTTGGAACAACTGGTTAACGCTGCGTATACTAACGACTATTATCATGGTAAGTGAAAGCAAAGGGAATTTATTTTAAATTTATTTTACTAAATTTTGCAATCTAATGAATAACTTTTGCAAGCACAGTGCTGCATACAGTAGGCATTGAGTGAAAGTCTTTCGATGGCTGTCAAGCAACAACTACAGCCTCAAGCTCCTGAGCTGCAAGGTTACCTCTATATCCAGGCCCCTTACATACCAAATACTATTTATAATACTGCTGTCTTCTTATGCTGTATAGGGAGCTTTGGGCCTTCTAAGGCATTAGGGTCTGGGTGCTACTGCTACCTCTGCACCCCTATAGCTATGTCCAAGGCTGCCTCTGCAGCGTGCCAGAAGGGGGCCCACCACTGAGCAGATGGCGGGAAAAACAAAGATTATTTCTTTAGCTCTACCATTTCCTCCCATGGGGGCTGCTCGGGATCCATCCAAGTTACTGCTGGGGGAGGTCATGGGAATAGTAACCAGGAGTTACCTCAATGTCCTTTGTCACTCGTGACGCCACCGTTCCATCCTCTGCAGTGAAGCTTGTCATTGAGAAATAACTTAGTCCACACACAGGTTTGACTTTTCTGAACAAAACCGTGAATGGTCGGTAATGTCCGTTTACTGAAACTTCCATAACAGTTCAACAACAGGTTGGCACAGATATAACAACAGAAGGTGGTGTGACAGGGAGGATACACCGGGCAATCCGGACAATCCACAGTCGAGTTATCTGTGTGATCCCGCTCCCGGTGACTCTCTTTTTCTCTCTCCAACTCTCTATCAGTACACAATCATTCTTCCTGTGCCTAAACATGCCAAGCAATGATCCCTCTTCCCATGCGTTACTTAGTGGTAGCACCGGTACATCCCAGACAGAGTAATCCCGGGACGCACATCAGGGAATCGTGCAGCCTCTTCCATGCTTCCACACACAAGCCGATAGGGTAGTGTCTGTGTGTGGGCAAACTCTCACAAAAGGCTCAGACTCTCTCCTCACTGCACACCTTGCAAGACTCACTTGCACTCCTCTTGCAAACACATATATATTTCACAATCACATGACATACAACATGATATATTTTCCAGACATAACCTAGACATTAACCCATTCACTGCTGCAGAGGTGCAATACACATCAAATGCATACACATAGAAGACGCTGACAACACAATTACACAGGACAAACACATTTAAGCTTATGGAGGGGCCCTGCTAACTCTGGACCACTACACCTCTAGGCTGCAACATGGATTAACAGCCGGAAATTTAGTGACAACCATTGTTGCATTGCCCTTCCTCCCTGACTGACAAATATATCCTTTAGTGTTTTGGAAGTACTTTTCTCTACAAACTCAGCACAATATTTGTCTCCAGTACCAGTTGGCCATTAGCCACCATTATGACGTGATCACATGGAGGTGTTTCTGCTCAGTCATTGTTCTACAGAATATATATAAAGTTCTTCCCTGGACAAAATCTGAAAATATGACTAATGCCTGCAGGGGAGTGAAGCAATCATCTCACTCTCAAAGCCTCACCAATGTGGTCCTGTAACACATTTGCATGCTCAGGTCTTAGGCATTGGTTGGTGTAATGCACCCAGGAACCTGGATAACTTATGACTCCCTGTATGCATAGTCCTTGCACACAGACGTGACAGTCATTTTCAACAGAGGTTCTCATGTAGCTCATAAGACCAGTTGCCCAGGAAATGAGCGTACAGGCAGTCTATAGTAGTGACCTGCTGCAAGACAATTAAACAACCCACCTCAGAGCAGAGTTGTGCAATATTATACTTAATACATAAGCATGATTAAAATTGGTGTGATAGCTAATAAAAGTTTAATACTAATCACACCTACAGAGCTTCTGTAATAATAAAAAAAGTCTATAATTATTTTGATGTTCATTCCCACGGTTTCTGCTCTCATACTGGTAATGCACCTGCCAGGCACAATTTAACAAGGTAAATTCAAGGGCATACATACCATAGAGGTAGACCATCTGGATGCTATTCGGCCCATGGAGAGAGAGGGCCCAGTGATGTTTGGTCCCATCCCCTTTTTTCCTGGTAGGCTGGAACCAGTGCAAGACTCCCCTCCCCAGAGGAACTGAATTGCTAAAAAACAAGGGCATTTGGGAATTGTCTTAAGGGTCATGGAAAGAGAGTGAAAGGAAAAACAAACACCAGACCCTTCTGTCCTGTTTGCCAAAATTCAGCCCCTTAATAAGTTGCCAATTTATTTCTTTGTTATGGAGCCTCTTTCTTCTGTGTACACCACTGTGTATTAGTTATGTCAACTGCAGTTTGTTGACCTGTACTAAAGTCTTACAATGTATCTCCTGAAATGCTTAGTATGGAAATAGCACTCTGGTTCTTTACTACCGCACATTAATCCTCAATCTTTGCCACAGCCTTGGAAAAAACAGGATATCTCATCAGTTCGAGTCCCTGTCGATCAGCTGATATTAGGCCAGCTGACATAATGGACAGAGCTGGAAACCGCCAGCTCTGCTTGTAGTGCATCTGGCTGGTTTTGTATTGAAGGCACAGTTCCCACTGAGTTCAATGGGAGCTGCACCTGCAATACCAACCAGAGCTGCTGTACTGCGGACAGAGCTGTCTGCTTCCGGCTCTGTCTATAATGAAAGCTGTGTTACAATCGTGCAGGTCTTATTCACCTTGCCTACATGAACGCAATATATTTAAGGCTGAAGGGAAGGAAATAGGAATATACACGCACAATCGGACACTGTTCACACCAAACATAAACAGAACGTGCAAACAACAAAGAGAAAACAGGGACATAGACCCTACACCAATACCAGGCAGCCAAATACTCACCAATTGTACTAAAACGCCAAGGCAGATAGGAATACAAATATATATGAGGTATCAGCTTGTGGCCAAAGTACATAAACTCATAATCCCACGTCAAGGGTCCTCATTGTCTTGTGAGTCTCTACACTAACAAGACAACTAAGCCCAGGAAAGGGAACCCTTGTAGAGATGAGCGAACGTGCTCGTTTAGGGGTGCGGTGGGGTGGAGCGGGTGGTAGCAGGGGGGGACAGGGGGGAGCTCTCTCTATCCCCCCAACTCCCTACCGCAACACCCTGCTCACCCCCGGCGCCCCTAAATCTTTTCGCCCGATTAGGCAGTTACTCGAAAAAAGCGATGCTCGATCGAGTAATTGCTCTAAACTAGCACGTTCGCTCATCTCTAAACCCTGCATACAAGCTAGGCAATCATCCCAATAAGGACAGCCGCATACTGGAACCTATGGTCGACCTGTCTTGACCTAGATAGGAATAGGCAGGAACACAAGATGAGGACAACACAACAGGTATCTGCACACCTACAGACACAGGGGAACACCAATGTAGGATATAATACACACCAGGTGTCTGCATACAAGCAGACACAGACACTGAACAAGTCATGGTTCACACCAGGTGTCAGCACACCTACAGACACAAGGGAATCCTACCAGAACCTTATGCATGCATACACACACCAAAACAGACATAGTTTAAACATCCACCCACACACGTAAGGGGCAGAGCATCAACCTATCTGACAGAGAAGGGACACGGTTTCAGACATCACCCATCTGACAGCTTAAAGCAGGGGTCCCCAACCTTTTTGGCACCAGGGACCGGCTTCAAGCAAGACCATTTTTACAAGGCCTGGCAGGGTTGGGCGGGACATGGGCGGGGCTTTGGTTATAGGGGGCAGGGTTATGAAGGGGGTTGGAGTTTAGTGCATTCTTATTTAGTTATGACATTAGAATGTCCTGGCAGTACACACATAGGGCAGTGTATAATCTCCCCCCCCCCCAGCACACACATAGGGCAGCATATAATTTATCTCCCCCCCCAGTAATAGACAGCCCCCATCCCTCAGTAATAGACAGCCCCCACCTCTCAGTAATTAGCAGCCCCTCCCCCTGTAATAAGCAGGTCTCCCCCCCCCCCAGTAATAAGCAGGTCCCCTCCCAGTAATAAGCAGGTCCCCCCCCAGTAATAAGCAGGTCCCCCCCCCCAAGTAATAGGCAGCGCCCCCCCCCAAGTAATAGGCAGCGCCCCCCCCCAAGTAATAGGCAGCCCCCCCAAGTACTAGGCGGCAGCCCCCCCCCCAGTAATAGGCAGCCTCCCCAGTAATAGGCAGCCTCCCCAGTAATAAGCAGCCCCTTCCCCTGTAATAAGTAGCCCCCACCCCACCCCAGTAATAAGCAGCCCCCCCCCAGTAAGCAATCCCCCCCAGTAAGCAATCCCCCCCCAGTAATACGCAGGTCCCCCCCCCCCCCCAGTAATAACCAGGTCCCCCCCAGTAATAACCAGCCCCCCCAGTAATAAGCAACCCCATTCCCCTGTAATAAGAACACCCCCCCAGTAATAAGCAGCCCCCCCAGTAATAAGCAGGTTCCCCCCAGTAATAAGCAGGTCCCCCCAGCCAGTAATAGGCAGCCCCCCCCCCCCAGTAATAGGCAGCCCCTTCCCCTGTAATAAGTAGCCCCCCCCCCAGTAAGCAACCCCTCCAGTAATAAGCAGCCCCCCCCCAGTAATAGGCAGCCCCTTCCCCTGTAATAAGTAGCCCCCCCCCCAGTAATAACCAGCCCCCCCCCCCAGTAATAAGCAGCCCCTTCCCCTGTAATAAGTAGACCTCCCCCCAGTAATAAGCACACCCCCTCCCCCCCCAGTAATAAGCAGGTCCCCCCTGTAATAAGCAGGTCCCCCAGTAGTAAGTAGCCCCCCAGTAATAGGCAGCCCCTTCCCCTGTAATAAGTACCCCCCCCCAGTAATAGGCAGCCCCTTCCCCTGTAATAAGTAGCCCCCAGTAATAACCAGCCCCCCCAGTAATAGGCAGCCCCTTCCCCTGTAATAAGTAGCCCCCAGTAATAACCAGCCCTCCCAGTAATTGGCAGCCCCCCAACCCATATACTTACCTCCTCCCTGCTGTCGCTCTCTGTCTGCTTGCCCTGACGTCAGCCCGGAACGCTTCCTCCCCGAGTCCTCTCCTGCGGAACTAATGAGCAGGGGATCGGGGAAGAGTATCCTGGCTGCACAGACGTCAGTGTGTGCGCCGGCATCAGCGCGATTACCAGCGGGGAGCTGCGGCGCCCCCGCTGGTAATCGCTTCGGTGGTCAGCGGCGTCGGCACGCCGCGGGACACATAGCACAAGGCAGCGGGCCGGATTCGGCCCGCGGGCCTTGTGTTTAGAGTAAAAGTTCCCAGCGGTGCCGCGGACCGGCGCTAAACACCCAACGGCCCGGCCCCGATCCGCGGCCCGGCGGTTGGGGACCCCTGCTCTATCGTAATAACCCAGAATCTGCTAATAAATATATGAAAAATGGTTTCGTAAACTAGACAACTCCTTTATGGATTGAACAACTTAATGTAAATGTGTGAGTTCACCCGAGACCAGTTAGTTATCTTTGTCTCACATCTATGAGACCCCATAGAAAGTCATCTCTTGATTTCAGATAATAGAAGGGATACTGGAATTTCTACAGTAGACATCTCTTTGCCATGTGCATCCATAGAGCATATAATTTTGGGGTTGTCCATCCAGACCTTAAAGTGGCAAGACATAAAATTGATTTTAAGGGAATCTATGTCAGACTGATTGGAACCGGGATAACATCCCAGCATCAGCCCTGATCCACATAGCGCATGCTTAGTGTCGTTTGGCACTGGGTGTCGACATGAGCACTTCTGTGCAGGTGTGTGGAGGGATTGGTTAGCTACATTACTTCCAGCTCCTCTTCGTGGAAGAAACTGGTTATACTCCTTCTAAGGAGTATCTAATCAAGTTGGCAGCTCCCATCCTGCTCCATGAGCAGATAAGTCTGCTTGGCATTCTGGAGGACACCCTGGGGTGTTACAACACCTTTCTCCATAATGTTTTGGTATTGTGTTCCATTTTGTTCACTGTGTGCTAGTTTCCATCCATGTCTTATTCCTTGTTATTCACTGCAGCAAATAGCATCCCTATTTTTCCTTCTATGGAAAGTCAGGGACTTCACAGGTCCTTAGCATGGGGTTGCCTTCATCAGGACAGGTGCTCTACTTTTAGATAGGGTCTCATTGCATTAGCAGTTTAGGTTCAGATTTTCTATTTCTCCACTTTTTCGTTTCCTTATAAATAGTTTTTTCTCCATTTTTATATATTCCTCATATATCCGTCCTTTTAAGGACATCAGATTACACCTGATTCGGACTGGGTGTTTTCCGCCCAACTTGAAAGTAACATAGGCAGGGAAATCTTATTCTTCGCTACATTTGAATTTGTGAATATTTTCAAGTTGTTAAGAAAACAATTCTTTCAAGTGGATGGGTTAGTAGATGAAAATCAATCCCAGAAATGGAAAAAAACATCATTTCTTATTAATACATTTGAAAGCATTTCTTCTAATGCCTTTATACTTAACGGTTCCCAATCATAATACATTAATGGCAATTATGCTTTGCTAATGTTGTTTGTGGATAGACTGAGGTAAGAGAAACACAGATTCATCTGCTAATCACTAAATGCTCTGTTACGGCTTTGTGGATTTATTTGCAGAAGCTCTTCTGGCAATTCACATACTGATTAAAGTTTAAATGTTCCAGCATAGGGAAGGGGCATCTGCTAGCTCTATGGCCAATGTAATCTCTTGTGTGAGAAATATACAATATGTTATTCCAAATGTAAGTTTTTTTATCAGAATACAACTTTATAGTTTTTTTATACACTTTTTTTTTAATAAAGTACACCTTTAATATAGAGTTCATTTAATGCCTTTTTATGGCATAGAGCTTGTCAAGCTATTCAATGTTACTGACCACTAATTTCCATCTTTAGAAGGTGCACAAAAGTTGATGCTCTATTCATACGCTTCCGAATAAACCTGCATGAAATAAAGACTGGCAGACTTCAAAATCCATAGTATGCTCATTATTGGGACAGATTACACACTGAAAAGCAGGGGATTAGCTCTATTAAAGCTTATTGAAGCTAATCCATATGAGTATCCATATGTCAATCTTGGCACTTGTAAATTTATTCTGCGGATTATCTTTTAAATTCTTGGCGGATTTCCCTAGCGCAAATCCTCCTTGTGTGAACATACCCTAAAAGATGAAAGTAAAGGCACTTAAAGGTAATGTTTATGTCTAGGCCAGAGGTCCGTAACCTTCTGCACCTCATGAGCAACACTGAACCTTGAGTGATGCATTCAATGGATAGAATAAGAAAATAACCTTTTAGGCTAGACCTAGACATCACCACTGGCATACAGCTAGGGGTCACAGGGGTTGCAACTGCAGCAGGGCTCCTGCGCTGAGGAGGCCCAGAGGCCCCCGCCATATACAAAATGCACATTGAGTGCATTACTGGCTGGTCGCACTGCTAGCCGCGTGATTGGTGCAGCCGACAGGGTGTGGTTGTGGGAGGAGGAAAGAGGGAGACAAGAGGAGGGGAGGTAGATCCCACAGATCGGCACTCAGAGAGGGGAGGGTTGTTACCTGGGGAGCTGGCAGCCAATTACAGGCTGCAGACTCCCATGGCATGCAGTCCTTCTACTGAGAGACTGCACTTGTGAGTGGTCATAACTGCAGTCTATCAGTGCACTGCTGGACAGCGATTACCAGAGGCTCCGACAGAGGGTCTAGATCCCTTCTCTACTTATCCCTGTAGCATTATCCGGACAGTCTGTAAATGAAAGTCCAGGATGACCTGTGGTCAGCATAGCAACGCGGATCACATGAGCAACTCCTGTTAGTCCCCACAGGGATGAGGGGAAGCCCCGAAGTTTCCGTTCATCTCCCGGGGGTTCGCTTAATCACCATTGGCACTAACAGGAGTTTATAGTGGAACATTTAAAATGTGCTTCTGGGCAGCAAGTTTTAAATGCCCCGCTGTAAGCAGTGGGGAATTCCTCCAGGCCCAATGCAGCGGGGGCCATCAGATGACTCCCTCAACCTCTCTCCCCAGCATTGGGTTCCCTAAGGGATTTCCCTATAGCGGGAAAAGAGGGGGGCAGGGTTAGAGAGCTTCCCTGAAAGTGGGGGTGGGGCTAGAGGGATCCACCCTCTAGCTCTGCTCCTCTAGCCCTTTTCCTCTCAACTTGCTATGGGGGAATCCCTGGGAGACGCCCTCTAGTACTGCCCCTCTCTGCGCTATGGGGATATCCCTTGGGGATCTCCTGTAGCCCAGCCCCATCTCTATGTTATTGGGAAATCCCTCAGGGATCCCCATAGCCCTGCTCTCTCTCCTTGCTATGGGGATAACCCTAGGGGACACCCATAGCCCTGCTCTCTCTCTACCTGCTACGGGGAAATCCTGAAGCCCCATGGGGCTACATCTCTCTCTCTCTTCCTGGAGCAGCTGCACTTTTTTTAAGCAACATACCGCTCTAGTGAATGATCAATTTTCACGTGCATGAAGCTTGGGCCTTCTGAGCTGAAACAAATACCAATTTGCATGATTTTTAGTGCAGTTTAGCCACGATTTTTTGATGTGCCTATTCTGCGCTTAAACCAAGCTTGTGTGAAAGAGCCCTAAAGCGAATTTCACACAGGCGAGTGTAATATTGGGCCGTAAAACTCGGCCCGATATCACGCTCGCCAACGTGCAATGTGAGGTGTTTTTGTGTTAAAACCAGCTCACATCACATCAAGGAAATAGCGATGCTTTAGGCACGGCGGAATATCGCTGAATTTTTTCCCATTGTTTTCAATGAGTAAGCCTTGCATCACATTGCACTCGTGTTCACCTCATATGCGATGTTGTGTCGCCCCATTAAAAAAATTGAACAAGGGAACACGCAAGGATAGGACATGCTGCAATATTTTCCTGTGATGCAGGAAAAAAAAAAATCGCCCATGTGTGTGAATCCATTGAAAAGACTTTGTGCGAGATTTGTGCGTCTCGCCCGTGTGAAAGCAGTCTAAGGGACTACAAACTGATTTTCATATAGTCCAGGAAATGAGTCATGTTTGAAAGCTTACCCCAAGGGGCTAGTGCATGTATCTAAATTAGTTTTGCAGCTGTAGTTAGCACGGTTTAGATATGGGTATGGGTGAGGAGGGGGACCCAGCAGAACTTTTGCACCCGGGCCCCTGAGCCTTTAGTTACAGCCCTGGACATTACCTTTGGGCGCAACACATGTCACATAGCCAGAGATGGCAATTTGGCCCTGCCATATCCTAACCTAAAGTAAGTGAATACAGTTGGTTGCAATTCACAACATACCATGATCTGGCAGTCACAAAAAATTCATCAGGTTTGTTTCTGACGATTCCTCAGTCTATATGGAGGACATAGATCATGCAGATGCTCAGCTTATTCATCCTATGGAGTAAAAAAGTATGTCCCTTTTGAATGATTACAAGTAAAAATCTTGAAACACATGAAGAATTCCTACAGAAGGTATATTGGAAATTCACCCCTTTTTCCTAAGAGGAGGAAATGGGATATAATAATAAAATACCAAGTACTCACCTGTTAGATCTCCCAGGCATTACAGTGCCACGCTCCGCTCCCGCTCGTCTGGCTTTGTTTACCTGGGTGCAGCGATAATATGACACCTACAACACATGACCTCATCAGTAGCCAATGACTGGCATTAGTGACACAGCTGTCCATGGGTTGTATCTGGTATTGCAGCCCAGTTCTCAGTCAATGGGGCTGTGCTGTACTATCACATATAGCTGATAGACAGGTGTGCTGCTGTTCCTTGAAGAAAGTAGCCTTTTTTCTAACCCTATATACATCTTTTAAATATATATCTTTATAATGTAATGTCCTAAGTATTTTAAAATGTGAGTATCTTTAAGTAATTAAGTTGTATAAGTCTGTTGAGACATTGTCTGGTCGTTAGCCAAAGCATTGTGATGCTGTTTAAGCCAAGAAAATAAATGCATACAACTGATTTTTCTCTTTCAATACATTTACTAAAAAGAACCTTGGGAGACATAAAGACACGAAAATATTGTTGTGATATCAATAATGCATGTAAATATTAGCAATCAAAGATTAGATTGTCCATAGAGACCTGAAAGTTACCTTAAAGAGAAAGACTTCATGCTCGTAGTCAGGGGCGTAGCTAAAGGCTCATGGGCCCGGGTGCAAAAGTTTATCTTGGGGCCCCCCAACTTCTCTTAAACTCTTAACCAGAGGCGTAACTTGATGCTTCTGGGACTCAAAGCAAAACCTGTAACAGGGACGTCAACTATAATGCTTTATCCTGGGCCTGGGTGCAACCGCATCCCCTGCATCCCCTATAGTTACACCAGTGCTCGTGGTTATATTACATCTCTGTGCTTCAAGTTGTACAAAGCCATAACATTGTAGCCAAAGTAGTCTATTTGGCCAACCTCCGTATGCCACCAATTCTATAAAGAGGCATACAGAATTTTCTTAATGTCATATTCATATTGACTCTACCCAGAAGAAATGATGCCATACTCTAAGAATCCTATGGGATACGTATTGTCAGAGTAGAGCATGTGGATCTGTTCAGCCTCAGAACTGATTTGACTTGGGGCTAGATGTAGGGCCAGGATCTGATCTTCTCTGTCGGGACCCCTAGACTGTTACCTAGAAATAGTCTCAGTTAAGAATCAGCTGATGGATTTGGTCAGGTTTTCCGTAATGCAGAACAGAAGTGAGTAGACAAGGATGTAGTTGTAGAACTGAGCTGTAGTCGGGGTAGGTAAAATACTTATGCAATGAAGATTGGGCCAAGGGTCAAGGCAGAGGGTAATAACAAGGCAAGTAAAACAAACACATGCCTCAGCACTCATACACATTTAATGTCTGAATAAAATTGCACAACTGTTGTTTATACTAACAGCATAAAATTGCATATTTTGATCAAAGCATGTGGGCCCATCCGCCATGTACAAGTGAACCATATAGGACTGGTACTTAGTTTAAAAAAGCAATTCTCTTTTGGCCAAAGGCCTTCAATGGACTCAGGGAAAGCTGGACACGTGGCTATATATTTTAATTAAGCCACGTGGGATAGTTTGATGAATGGAGTGCAAGATAAAAGTGAGGGCAGCCACAGCTTCACCAATGCACCAATTAAATACAGACAAAAATATGAAGAATTCTACAGAATAGGTATTGCTTTTAGGGGAAAATATCTATTATATATTGCCTTACAGTGGCACCACAAAATGGCCCATAAAGGTGCTAGAGGTCCATAGTACAAAGCCATAAAGGACTGCATGTTGCCATACAGGCTCTGTACATGTGGCTTTTCCATGTAAATGAAATACAAAGGTCCAGATTTGTTACGACCAGTGTTATATTTTTCTTACCTTGCTTTGATGTGGTCACGTTTGGTCTTGGCTACATTAAATTATGTGTATATTCATAAATGAGAAGACTATAAAATAATTTCCCCAGTATCTTACAATCATCTTGCTATTGGATCTTTTAGCCTTTTGGAGGACCATGGTGGTAGTCAAAGTGTTTTCACTAGATTCAAGATACTGTTTCCTTTACGAACTCTTTTTCCTGGCCGTGGGTTAGTATAGATGCAGCTCACCCAGGCACTTAACTAGGGATGGTGAGAGAGGTGTAACTTGAAGCTCCTGGGCCCCAACGCAAAACCTGTAACAGGGCCCCCAACTATAATGCTTTATTCATAGTACTAGGCTCCCTATATGGAGAAGAGATGACTTATGGGCCCCCTAAGGCTTCTGGGCCGGGATGCAACTGCATCCCCTGCATCCCCTATAGTTATGCCCCTGCCATTAAAAAAAACTTTCTAGTATTATAAATAGCACATGGAGCTTTAATTTACCCCTCTGAACTCACCTTAAACTTACTTATTTGTAATACCTCATCTAATTTCCCCTTTGTCTCCACAGGACAGACCGCACTTCACATAGCAATCGAAAGGAGAAATTTTCCCTTAGTGAAGCTTTTGATGGAAAACGAGGCAAATGTACACGCATGTGCAGATGGGCTGTTTTTCCAGCAGAAAAAGAGAGGCTGCAGTTTCTACTTTGGTAAGTTTTTCCAAACCAATAAATCAAATTGATAACCACGTGTAGTATAAGATAATAAAAAAAAACCGTTTGGTACGGTGTTAGCCAGTAGAACAAAATGTGATTGTTCTCAGTGACAGAAACCAAGTAATCTCGTAGATATGATACCTTTTAATGGCTAACAAAAATTCATGATCTTATAGCGGGCTTTCGGACCTCTCAGGGTCCTTCATCAAGGCATAATGAAATAGATCCGAAGGGGTATATATATATATATATATATATATATATATATATATATATATATACACATACACACATACTTATGACAAGGCATTATTGAGATGAGCGAGCACCAAAATGCTCGGGTGCTCGTTACTCGGGACGAAATTATCGCAATGCTCGAGGGTTCGTTTCGAGTAACGAACCCCATTGAAGTCAATGGGCGACCGGAGCATTTTTGTATTTCGCCGATGCTCGCTAAGGTTTCCTTGTGTGAAAATCTGGGCAATTCAAGAAAGTGATGGGAAAGACACAGCAACGGATAGGGCAGGCGAGGGGCTGCATGTTGGGCTGCATCTCAAGTTCACAGGTCCCACTATTAAGCCACAATAGCGGCAAGAGTGGGCCCCCCCCCTCCCAAAAACTTTTACTTCTGAAAAGCCCTCATTAGCATGGCATACCTTAGCTAAGCACCACACTACCTCCAACAAAGCACCATCACTGCCTGCATGACACTCCACTGCCACTTCTCCTGTGTTACATGCTACCCAACCGCCCCCCCTCCCCCCCACAGCGCACACCAAAGTGTCCCTGCGCAGCCTTCAGCTGCCCTAATGCCTCACCACCCTCATGTCTATTTAGAAGTGCGTCTGCCATGAGGAGGAACCGCAGGCACACACTGCAGAGGTTGGCACGGCTAGGCAGCGACCCTCTTTAAAAGGGGCGGGGCGATAGCCCACAATGCTGTACAGAAGCAATGAGAAATAGAATCCTGTGCCACCGCCATCAGGAGCTGCACACGTGGGCATAGCAATGGGGAACCTATGTGTCACACACTATTCATTCTGTCAAGGTGTCTCTGCATGCCCCAGTCAGACTGGGGTTCTTTACAAGTGGACACAGATGCATTTATAATTCCCTGTGGACCCACAGCATGGGTGGGTGCCAGGAAGCCACCGGCGGTACATAGAAATATCCCATTGCATTGCCCAACACAGCTGAGGTAGTAATGTCGTGCTTAATGCAGGTGGGCTTCGGCCCACACTGCATGCCCCAGTCTGACTGGGGTTCTTTTCAAGTGTACAGATGTAGTAAAAACTCCGTGTGCACCTACAGCATGGGTGGGTGCCAGGAAGCCACCGGCGGTACATAGAAATATCCCATTGCATTGCCCAACACAGCTGAGGTAGTAATGTCGTGCTTAATGCAGGTGGGCTTCGGCCCACACTGCATGCCCCAGTCAGACTGGGGTTCTTTTCAAGTGTACAGATGTAGTAAAAACTCCGTGTGCACCTACAGCATGGGTGGGTGCCAGGAAGCCACCGGCGGTACATAGAAATATCCCATTGCATTGCCCAACACAGCTGAGGTAGTAATGTCGTGCTTAATGCAGGTGGGCTAAAAATTTATTTGATTACACTGTAGGCGAGGGCCCACAAAAATTGCTGTATCAACAGTACTAATGTACCTGAAAAAAATTGGCCATGGCCAACCAAGAGGGCAGGTGAAACCCATTAATCGCTTTGGTTAATGTGGCTTAAGTGGTAACTAGGCCTGGAGGCAGCCCAGTTTAACGAAAAATTGGTTCAAGTTAAAGTTCCAACGCTTTTCAGAGCATTGAAACATCTAAAAATTGTTTAGAAAAATTATGAGTGAGCGTTGTGGCCCTAAGAAAAATTGCCCGTTCAGCGTGATTACGTGAGGTTTCAGGAGGAGGAGCAGGAGGAGGAGGAGGAATATTAGACACAGATTGATGAAGCAGAAATGTCCCCGTTTTGGATGGTGAGAGAGAACGTAGCTTCCATCCGCGGGTGCAGCCTACGTATTGCTTACGTATCGCTGCTGTCCGCTGGTGGAGAAGAGAAGTCTGGGGAAATCCAGGCTTTGTTCATCTTGATGAGTGTTAGCCTCTCGGCACTGTCGGTTGACAGGCGGGTACGCTTATCTGTGATGATTCCCCCAGCCGCACTAAACACCCTCTCCGACAAGACGCTAGCCGCAGGACAAGCAAGCACCTCCAGGGCATACAGCGCTAGTTCAGGCCACGTGTCCAGCTTCGACACCCAGTAGTTGTAGGGGGCAGAGGCGTCACCGAGGATGGTCGTGCGATCGGCTACGTACTCCCTCACCATCCTTTTACAGTGCTCCCGCCGACTCAGCCTTGACTGGGGAGCGGTGACACAGTCTTGCTGGGGAGCCATAAAGCTGGCCAGGCCCTTAAAAACTGTTGCACTGTCTGGGCTGTACATGCTGCTCGATCTACGCACCTCCCCTGCTACAGGGCCCTCGGAACTGCGCCTTCTGCCACTAGCGCTGTCGGATGGGAATTTTACCATCAGCTTGTCCGCCAGGGTCCTGTGGTATAGCAACACTCTCGAACCCCTTTCCTCTTCGGGAATGAGACTGGGAAGGTTCTCCTTATAGCGTGGGTCGAGCAGTGTGTACACCCAGTAATCCGTAGTGGCCAGAATGCGTTGAATGCGAGGGTCACGAGAAAGGCATCCTAACATGAAGTCAGCCATGTGTGCCAGGGTACCTGTACGCAACACATGGCTGTCCGCACTAGGAAGATCACTTTCAGGATCCTCCTCCTCCTCCTCCTCAGGCCATACACGCTGAAATGATGACAGGCAAGCAGCATGGGTACCGTCAGCAGTGGGCCAAGCTGTCTCTTCCCCCTCCTCCTCATCCTCCTCATCCTCCTCCTCCTCCTCCTGAACGCGCTGAGATATAGACAGGAGGGTGCTCTGACTATCCAGCGACATACTGTCTTCCCCCGGCTCTGTTTCCGAGCGCAAAGCGGCTGCCTTTATGGTTTGCAGGGAACTTCTCAAGATGCATAGCAGAGGAATGGTGACGCTAATGATTGCAGCATCGCCGCTCACCACCTGGGTAGACTGCTCAAAGTTTCCAAGGACCTGGCAGATGTCTGCCAACCAGGCCCACTCTTCTGAAAAGAATTGAGGAGGCTGACTCCCACTGCGCCGCCCATGTTGGAGTTGGTATTCCACTATAGCTCTACGCTGCTCATAGAGCCTAGCCAACATGTGGAGCGTAGAGTTCCACCGTGTGGGCACGTCGCACAGCAGTCGGTGCACTGGCAGATTAAAGCGATGTTGCAGGGAGCGCAGGGTGGCAGCGTCCGTGTGGGACTTGCGGAAATGTGCGCAGAGCCGGCGCACCTTTACGAGCAGGTCTGACAAGCGTGGGTAGCTTTTCAGAAAGCGCTGAACCACCAAATTAAAGACATGGGCCAGGCATGGCACGTGCGTGAGGCTGCCGAGCTGCAGAGCCGCCACCAGGTTACGGCCGTTGTCACACACGACCATGCCCGGTTGGAGGCTCAGCGGCGCAAGCCAACGGTCGGTCTGCTCTGTCAGACCCTGCAGCAGTTCGTGGGCCGTGTGCCTCCTATCTCCTAAGCTGAGTAGTTTCAGCACGGCCTGCTGACGCTTGCCCACCGCTGTGCTGCCACGCCGCGCGACACCGACTGCTGGCGACGTCCTGCTGCTGCTGACACATCTAGATTGCGAGACAGAGGTTGAGGAGGAGGAGGAGGGTGCTTTAGTGGAAGAAGCATACACCGCCGCAGATACCACCACCGAGCTGGGGCCCGCAATTCTGGGGGTGGGTAGGACGTGAGCGGTCCCAGGCTCTGACTCTGTCCCAGCCTCCACTAAATTCACCCAATGTGCCGTCAGGGAGATGTAGTGGCCCTGCCCGCCTGTGCTTGTCCACGTGTCCGTAGTTAAGTGGACCTTGCCACTAACCGCATTGGTGAGGGTGTGTACAATGTTGCGGGAGACGTGGTCGTGCAGGGCTGGGACGGCACATCGGGAAAAGTAGTGGCGACTGGGAACAGAGTAGCGCGGGGCCGCCGCCGCCATCATAGCTTTGAAGGACTCCGTTTCCACAACCCTATACGGCAGCATCTCAAGGCTGATAAATTTGGCTATGTGGACGGTTAACGATTGAGCGTGCGGGTGCGTGGTGGCGTACTTGCGCTTGCGCTCCAACACTTGCGCTAGCAACGGCTGGACTGTGCGGTGCGAGACATTGGTGGATGGGGCCGAGGACAGCGGAGGTGAGGCTGTGGGTGCAGGCCATGAGACGGTTGTGCCTGTGTCCTGAGAGGGAGGTTGGATCTCAGTGGCAGGTTGGGGCACAGGGGGAGAGGCAGCGGTGCAAACCGGAGGCGGTGAATGGCCTTCGTCCCACCTTGTGGGGTGCTTGGCCATCATATGTCTGCGCATGCTGGTGGTGGTGAGGCTGTTGGTGGTGGCTCCCTGGCTGATCTTGGCGCGACAAAGGTTGCACACCACTGTTCGTCGGTCGTCAGGCGTCTCTGTGAAAAACTGCCAGACCTTAGAGCACCTCGGCCTCTGCAGGGTGGCATGGCGCGAGGGTGTGCTTTGGGAAACACTTGGTGGATTATTCGGTCTGGCCCTGCCTCTACCCCTGGCCACCGCACTGCCTCTTGCAACCTGCCCTGCTGATGCCCTTGCCTCCCCCTCTGAAGACCTGTCCTGAGTAGGCGTTGCACACCAGGTGGGGTCAGTCACCTCATCGTCCTGCTGCTCTTCCTCCGAATCCTCTGTGCACTGCTCCCTTGGACTTACTGCCCTTACTACTACCTCACTGCAAGACAACTGTGTCTCATCGTCATCGTCCTCCTCACCCACAGAAAGTTCTTGAGACAGTTGGCGGAAGTCCCCAGCCTCTTCCCCCGGACCCCGGGAACTTTCGAATGGTTGGGCATCAGTGACGATAAACTCCTCTGGTGGGAGAGGAACCACTGCTGCCCAATCTAAGCAGGGGCCCGAGAACAGTTCCTGGGAGTGTTCCCGCTCCTGAGCAGGTGTCATTGTAGTGGAGTGAGGAGGCTGGGAGGAAGGAGGAGCAGCAGACAGAGGATTCGGATTTGCAGCACTGGACGGCGCAGAACTGTGGGTGGATGATAGCTTGCTGGAAGCACTTTCTGCCATCCAGGACAGGACCTGCTCACACTGCTCATTTTCTAATAAAGGTCTCCCGCGTGGACCCATTAATTGGGCGATGAATGTGGGGACGCCAGAAACGTGCCTCTCTCCTAATCGCGCAGCAGTCGGCTGCGACACACCTGGATCAGGAGCTCGGCCTGTGCCCACACCCTCACTTGGCCCTCCGCGTCCTCGGCCACGTCCACGTCCTCTAGGCTTACCCCTACCCCTCAGCATGCTGTATTACCAGTGATTTGATTTCCCAGGCAGGAAATAAATTGGCGCAAGCCTGCAGGCCAAATATAATGTTTTCGCTTTTTTGCAAAGGGAAGACCCCACTGCGTATATTCAATGAACAAGAAGTTTAATATCTGTGGTGTGGCCCTCAAAAAGTGTCACACAACTATAGTGTAGCAGAGTTATTAACTCTAGCAGAGCAGGTATTTGCCAGTCAGGAAAGACAATGGCGCTAGGCTGCAGTAAAGCGTAGCTGGTTGCGTCTGATTTTTGTACGTTGTACACGCAGCACACACGTACACGGAGACCTTAGGACTGACACAGGCAGGCAAAATATAATTTTTGTCCTTTTTAGCAAAGGGAAGACCCCACTGCGTGTATTCAATGAATAATAAATGTCTTCTGGCCCTGCCTACACAATTCTATCCCTGTAGTATTAATGCCGGGTGCAATGGTCTGCACAGCCGGTTTTGAGAAAAAAAAAAATAAATACAACACTGCTAACAGCAGCCTGGACAGTACTGCACACGGATAGAAGTGGCCCTAGAAAGGACCGTTGGGGTTCTTGAAGCCTACACTAACTCCTAACACTCTCACTGCCTAACCCCCACTTCTGTCCCTATTGCTGGGCGCAATGCTCTGCAGATCCAATTTTGGACAAAAAAAAATAAAAAATACTGTGCTAACACAGTACTGCACACTAGTAGATGTGGCCCTGAGAAGGGCCGTTGGGGTTCTTGAAGCCTACACTGACTCCTAACGCTCTCCCTACAGCAGCACCAGCAGCAGCACTTTCCCTCAGCTAAGTCACAAGGCATGTGTGGCGAGCCGCGGGAGGGGCCGATTTTTATACTCGGGTGACATCTGATCGCCCCAGCCACTCACAGCAGGGGGGTGGTATAGGGCTTGAACGTCACAGGGGGAAGTTGTAATGCCTTCCCTGTCTTTCAATTGGCCAGAAAAGCGCGCTAACGTCTCAGAGAGGAAGCTGAAGGTAACCGGAACACCGCGTGGTGCTCGTTACGAGTAACGAGCATCCCGAACACCCTAATATTCGCACGAATGTCAAGCTCGGACGAGTACGTTCGCTCATCTCTAGCAAAGATATGGATGTGATTTATTTGCACTTAAAACAATGCCACAACAGGATGAATAGAGAAATAAATACTTAAATAGTACACTGATAAAGATGTGAAGGTTTTATGGTCCCTGAATTAGGCCTCATGTCCACGGGCATGCACAGTTTCCAAGTGTGGATACCGCAGCGGTTTCCACCTATGCCCGCACCTATGAGGCCTAAAAAGACATTTTTTACCTGTCCGGCTGCCGTGCGGGTCTTCTCCGTCGCAGCCAGATCTTCTTTATCCTACAAGGTGGATGTGTCTGGGTGTGCCGGTCTGCATGCTGGACGCATGTGCAGTGCATTTTTTTTTCAAAATCTCCTGCTTTCCCTTGCATCCGTGTCACATCCACAGTGTCAGCTGTGGGTGTGCCATGGATCGGACTACTTCTATTGACTTCAATGGAAGCCGTCCGTGCGGGAATCCACAGAAAATGGAGCATGCTGCATTTTTTTTTCCTGCGCATGCGATCCGCATGCCAGGAAAACATGACATCTGCATGCTTTTAATTGTTTTGCGGATGTCCATGCATCCCCATGGACGGTTTGATTTGCGGATCTCCCGCACGGGTACCCTGCGTGGATTCCACAAATCAAATCTGCCCGTGGACATTGCGCCTTAGTGTTAGGGGGTCACCAGGCCAGCAGTTTTTAATGCAAAATAGCTCTCCTCCAGAAAGAAGAAAACTCTCTTGCTAATGCCGCCTAAATATAGTTATTTTTTTAAAATCAATGTCTGACCCATTGTAGAGAATTGAAACATGACTCGAGTAATCAAACAAAACAGAGATACCTACCGGTTAGTTTGGGAAAGTAAAGTAATAAACAGAATGTGTGGGTTACATAACCTAAAGAAATCATCAAAATTAGGCTTATCTAGTTAAAAAAAGACAACTGAAGGGTGACCTAATAAATAGATGTGTTAGCACAATTGCCGTTTGCATTGGCATGCTAATGAAAAACAAAAACGCAACTTGCCACAACTACATTAATTGCATAGCACAGTCCCCATTTAAAATGAATGGTATTACCCCCTACCTAACTCACACTCCTCAAGCCCAACTGCTAGCCCATGCATACCCTCTCCTGACCCCTTTAAATGTGCACTCTGGAACTGCCAGTCAGCATTGAAATAAGTAAAGAATCTGCCCTTTTATCACTGTAGACACGCTAAAAATGCTCACTGTTGCCTTCATGCACTCTTGGCTTGATTATTGCAACTCGCTGCTGATCGGCCTCCCCCGCACCAGACTCTACCCCCTCCAATCCATCCTGAATGTGGCAGCCAGGCTCATCTTCCTGTTCAGCCACTACTCAGACGCCTCTGCCCTGTGCCGGTCACTGCACTGGCTGCCCGTTAAATACAGAATTCAATTTAAACTCAATACCTTCATCTATAAAGCTCTCCTAAGCGCCAGGCCGCCCTACATTACGTTAATGAAATCAGACTGAGTGCCCCTTTAATTCGAACCTCTCATTCCCGCCTCCAAGACTTCTCCAGAGCAGCATCGGTCCTCTGGAACACGCTACCAAAGGCTACCCGAGCAATCCAGGACTCACAAAACTTCAGCTGTGCTCTAAAAACATACCTATTCAGGGAGGCATACCATATCTCCCAAACCAAACCCTCTGTATGCCGCATGATAACATGCTCCCTGACCTACTGACTGCAATCCCTGCTAGTCACCATCAACTGCCCCCTGCAGTCACACTGTTTCTGCCGTCACACGGCTTAATGTCTGAGCATTGTTTATGTATATAGCATCCCTCACTCTCCACCCCGCCATACCTGCACATCTCCAGCCCTTTACCTTCTGTATCACCCCACTATTTGTAGTATGTAAGCTCGTTGGAGCAGGACCCTCACTCCTACTGTTTCCCTAAATTAATTACTACATGTAACCGTGGTTCTGTAATTTTTGTATTTTTTGTCTTTCTGTATTCCCCCTGTCTATGTAAGCGCTGCGGAATATGTTGGCGCTATATAAATAAAGATTATTATTATTAATGGTAGCAGTTGAGATAAGCAAAAAAGAAGGTATGTGTAACTATATCAGGGGACAATACAGAGATCTTTCCCTTGATCTATTCCTACCCAGGACTGTGACTGTAAGAAGGGGGCATTCTCTGTCCAGGAGATGTTGATCTATAGTTATAGTAGCCTGAGAACATCTTTTCTTTATAGGAGAACTCCCTCTCTCGCTTGCTGCCTGCACTAACCAGCTCAATATTGTCCACTACCTCCTGAATAACCAACATCGGAGAGCTGATCTGGCTGCTAAGGATAGCCATGGAAATACAGTTCTGCATGCTCTTGTCTTAGTGGCTGATGACACTGAAGAGAACACTGAGATTATTACTCATATGTACGATGAGATTCTGAAAAAGTCAGTCCAGATGGATCCACAGATGAAGCTTGAAAATCAGTATAACATAGAAGGTCTTACTCCTATGAAGCTGGCAGCGAAAACGGGTAAACTTGAGGTTAGTCACAATAAAACTTTATAATGTTTTTCATAATACATGTTAGCGGAACAACTACTATAAGAGCTATCGAAACTGCATATTTTAGTCCAGACAGGATTGTTTCATAGCTTTAGTAGTTTGCGTAAATGTAATTTTGCAAACTAAGTCTTAACATATTCTTTATAGGAGAAATGACTTTTTCTACCCCTCTCCCATGAAATTCATATTTGTTCTATTTTTTTTCTAATGAACATAAACCTTCATATTGGTTACAAAGACCTATAGGTCATACCATAAAGCTCTTGAGTGTTAACCCTTTGCAATCCAATTTTGGATTCAGGGATTACCTAGGGGGCTTTCTCTTTCTGCCATTATACAATGGCGCCATCTGCTGGCTAGAGCCATTACTGCAGTATGGGACAACAGAGTAATATACTGTAAGAATACCCTGCCGGATGTCTCCCAACATCGGAGCTGTACAGCCATCAATCAGAATGTCTTTAGACGTCAGACAGTGAATTGGAAAGAGTTAAACGGTCTAATCTTGGACTGAATTTGACCAAAAATATTGGCAACTGTCTTATAGGATCTCCATTTATAAACAGTCTTTCTCAGAATTGTAGAATTGTAAATTCCAAAATATTTGTAGATGGCCGGGTAGCCATTTTTAGATGAATGGGCAGCAGCATTTTCTTCTTTGTGGTTATAGCTGAAGTCCTTTTTTCTTGGTAATATAAAAGCCATGACCACAGAGAAAAAAATGACCGAAGTGCTCCAAATCACCAAAAGTTTTGCTTTTGCAGAGGTTGTTACACTTCTTGATGATTCATTGTTTAGCAGAAACAGCACCATACTTTTGATTACGGCTATTCCTGGTACTGCAGTTTATTCTCATTTTCAGTAAGCTGCAGTACCAGGCACTACCACTACCAAATGTACAGTGCTGTGCCTTGTAAACAACATAGGGGGATGCAGCAGTCTCTGGAACAGTGGTCCATTTAATCTACTGATCAGTAGCAGTACTAGAAGTACTGATTTTAATAGGCTATCCTAAGTCTATCATTATATACATAATTAATACTGTAGTCTTGGAAAACTTTGGAATGACTTTATATAATACATAGCATAATCTCTACTCAAATACATTAGAATGAACTACTTCCCAGGCTATGGTCATACACCATGCTACACTTATTAAAAGCAGACAATGAGGACATTGTCTGCACCCCCTAGAGAGATGATGTATACTTCTTCAGGAACACGTATCACAGGGTGGGAACCTCAGCTATAAAGCACATTCCGTTTAATATGTGTTAGGGACATTTCTAATATAGTTCAATGTTTGCCATTTGTGACATGAGTTTTCTCATTTCTTTTAGTTGCTAAAGCATATAATTCGGAGGGAGATTGAGGAGCCAGAGTACAGACATTTGTCCCGGAAATTCACAGAATGGACGTATGGCCCGGTTCACACTTCTCTGTATGACATCTCATCTGTGGATACACATGAGCCGGGCTCCGTTTTGGAAACCATTGTATTCAAGAGTAATGCCTATGTGAGTAAGACTGTTGGTGTTTAGCCAAACAGAGTAATCCTAGTATTAGTGTTGGCTGTAAAGAGTTAAATATAAAATATGTGTGCTACAAGTTACTTAAAGGGGTGCTATCAAGATTTTATGTTATCCACTAGATTTCAAGTTATAGGGAATAATTTGCCGATTGGTGGGGGTCTCACCACTGACACCCCCACGATCTCAAGAATGGGAGTCCTGTGTCCCCCGTCCTCTTCACTGCGGGGTCTTCGCAGTTAGAAAGAGAATGAATGGAGCAGTAGTTGTGCAAGTACGCTAACGCTCCATTCATGTCAATGGGACTGCCGAGATACCCGATTGGCAAGCGCTTGGATATTTCCAGCAGCCACATTGAAATGAATGGAGGTCTGATTGCTCATGCTCAGCCAATACTCCATTCAATTTGACATTACTGCGGTGGAAGAGCCAATCCCTGCAGTGACAAGCAGAGGGGGATACAGGATGCCTGTTCTTGAGATTGGTGGGGATCTCAGCGGTGAGACACCCACTGGTCAGCAAGTTATCCCCTATTCTGTTGATAGGAAATAACTTGAAATCTTGGTACAACCCCTTTGAAGTAAACCTGTCACTAGGTTCATGCTGCCCTTGGTTCAGGCAGCATGAACCTGGGACAGATATGCTTATTTGACCCAAGTATGTTGTATTCTAAAAAACTGCAACGCTTCATAAAAAACTTACTTTGAGGTTTAACTCGGAGTTGAGCTCTTGGAATTCTTGAGTCGAAGACGTGGGCCATGCCAAGCTCTCCCCACCTGAGTTATCACAACTAACAGCTGCTCTCTCTGCTTGTGCATAGGAAGAAAACTACCAGTCAACATGCTGCGGGCGGGGAGAGCCCGGTGAAGCCAGCCTCTTTGACTCAGAGCTGCATTCCAGCTCAGAGTCAAATATCTAAGTATGTTTTTTTCTGAAACTCTGCCGAATTTTGGAATAAAACATACATGGGCCGAATGGGCATATCTGTCCCGGGATCATAGTACCCATGGTTCAGGCAGCATGAACCCTGTGACAGTTTCCCTTCAAAGGGTTTGTCCACCTATGCAAGATGTTTTGTTTTGTGTTTTTCTTGTTTCTGTTTTTGCCACCAATGTATCTAAAATATAAAATGATGCAACTCTGCAAATAGTTTTGATTACATAGGTTTGTGTCTGCAGCTCCCATGGAACCATGAAGCTACATAATAGCTGTAGCACAAAACAGTGGGATAGTTTTAACTAAAACTATTTGCACTTGTGCTTTATTTAGCATTTTAAAATCATTACACCAATGAATAAGCTGCTAAGGAGCACAGTCCATAATCTCTAAAGCAGAGGCGTAACTTGAAGCTCCTGGGCCCCAATGCAAAACCTGGAATGGGGCCCCCAACTATAATGCTTGATTCATAGTACCGGGCTCCCTATATGGAGAAGAGAAGCCTTATGGGCCTCCTAAGGCTCCTGGGCCCGGGTGCAACCGCATCCTCTATAGTTACACCCCTGCTCTAAAGGGATCTAGAAATATATGTCTTTGAATTTTCATTTCTTTGTATTAAGAAAACGTCATCTATATATCATCTCATTATAAGATATAATCACTGCGTTACAAATGTCATCTAACACACAAGATTCTTTTTTTTGTAGAACCGTCACAAAATGATAATACTGGAACCCTTGAATCAGTTGCTGCAGGAAAAGTGGGACTGCTTTGCTGGAAAGATATTTTATCTGAAGTTCATCCTGTACATTCTATACATGAGTATATTCACAGCCACTGCTTACCACAGGCCTCTAGAAGGGCAGGTATGAAGAGAAATACAAAAAATTATTTAAATAGTAGAAAATTAAAGATGATGTCTCAGCTCTATTGCCCCTATTGGACAAACCATCTGGAGATTTGGCCTCCAATACCACCTGTATGCTGATGACACCCAGCTATACACCTCTTCCCGTGACATCTCTGCACCTTTACTCCAAAACATCACCAACTGTCTGTCCGCTGTCTCTAACACTATGTCCTCTCTCTACCTAAAACTAAACCACTCTAAAACTGACCTGCTGGTATTTCCACCCTCCACTAACCGACCTCATCCTGACATCTCCATCTCTGTGTGTGGCGCCACCATAACTCCTAGACAACATGCCCGCTGCCTTGGGGTCATATTCGATTCTGATCTCTCTTTTACCCCCTACATCCAATCTCTGGCCCGAACATGTCAGCTGTACCTCAAGAACATCGCAAGAATCCGCTCTTTTCTAACTGTGGACACGCTAAAAACGCTTACTGTTGTCCTCATCCACTCCCGGCTCGATTATTGCAACTTGTTGCTGATCGGCCTCCCCTGCACCAGACTCTACCCTCTCCAATCCATCCTAAATGTGGCAGCCAGGCTAATCTTCCTGTCCAGCCGCTACTCGGATGCCTCTACCCTGTGCCAGTCACTGCACTGGCTGCCCGTTAAATACAGAATTCAATTTAAACTCACTACCTTCATCCACAAAGCCCTCCACAGTGCAGCGCCTCCCTATATTGCCTCCCTCATCTGAATCCATCAACCAGCCCGGGCTCTCCGCTCTGCTAACGAAACTAGACTGAGCGCCCCTTTAATTCGAACTTCTCATTCCCGTCTCCAAGACTTCTCCAGAGCAGCACCGGTCCTCTGGAACGCACTACCAAAAGGCTACCCGGGCAATCCAGGACTTGCAGAACTTCAGGCGTGCTCTAAAAACGCACCTCTTCAGGGAGGCATACCGCATTCCCTAAACAAACCCCTCTGTACTCCGCCTGATAACATGCTCCCTGACCTACTGACTGCAATCCCTGCTAGCCATTATAAACCGCTCCTGCAGTCATACCGATTCTGCCGTCACACGGCTAAATGTCTGACCATTGTCTATGTGTATAGCATCCCTCACTCTCCACCTCGCCATACAGTGCACATCTCCAGCCCCTTTACCTTCTGTATCACCCCACTATTCGTAGTATGTAAGCTCGTTGGAGCAGGACCCGCACCCCTATTGTTTCCATTAATTGATTACCATGTAACCGTGGTTCTGTAATGTTTGTACTTTTTGTCTTTCTGTATCCCCCCTGTCTATGTAAGTGCTGCGGAATATGTTGGCGCTATACAAATAAACTTTATTATCATTATTATTATTACTACGTCAGATGGACATCCTAGAGAGTGGACCCCTGTTAAGAACCCCTTCTATGTACTAGGAAGCAGAGCAGTTGCATAAGCTCCAACTTTTACACAGATGGCCTGCCATTTAACGCTACCTTTGCCAAACTTCTTCCTAAGTAGTTTTCTGAACTATTTCTCTGCTTTTACAGGCATCAGCTCTTTTTTACACTACGACTTCCCCTTATTCTTGCACTAAAAGGAAATGTTAGGTTTTAACTCACATGTGTCACCATTGCTGCAGCCAGGATTGCCAGAGCATTTAACAGCCACTACCATGATCCTAGGGAAAAAGAATGTCTGACCTAAAGATAGGCATACAGCAATGACATCATATATAGAGTAATTAACACAAAACAGCATTTTAAAGTGGAGCTAAAACTTTACGAATAGCAGGCGGTAACTGCATCATGATGAGAATACTTGTCCCATTAATCGCACAGGTGTCGCTACTATGCCATGTAATTAGGCATAGAACAATGCTTGTAACACACATCCATAGCTCCGCCTTAAGAAATAGGGAAAGAGTTGTCATTCAAGACAAAAGTGGGAAAGGGGAAGCCTGGGAGGAACCATGCAGAAGACAGTTCTCCTCATGCCCTGCTCATTCTAAAACTATTGGCCAGATTTTTCATTGAGAATTTGAGTTTTCTAGTGCAAATTTGCCCCACATTATGCATTTTAGATACTTTCGGATGTTTTTTTTCAAAGGGGTGTGGCTTCAGGGAGTGTGGCCTAAATGTGCCAAAAATTGCTCCAAACATTTGGCAAGCAGAAAAAAGCAAAAATCCCTGAGCTCCTGGACTCAAGGGATTAAACTGGGAATCAGTAGTCCGTATCACATTCACTTTATTCATAATGCAACGCGTTTCGGCAACATTTACTAGTCGCCCTCTTCAAGCAGAAAATACTACAAAAATAACCTTACATTTATATAAAACATTTGTGAGTAAAGGTGTGCCGCGTCCACAAGGGGTTAACGTTATAAATGTTTATTTTTTGTACAATCTGTCAAGTGATATGTTCATAATAAACGGTACTTTTTATTTCAGCCTCCCTTTCCATTACAAGGGACAGTCAAAGATAATGTACGTGTACTTGGAGAAGTCATCATCATGTTTGGAGGAGTTTACATCTTCATTTGCCAGGTATAGTACACAGGTGTCTAACGGATCTATAGCCTGCGTGTTAAGTGAATCTACAAATATGCAGCATCCTATAGAGCAGATGTGTACCCTGCCTCGAAGGTAGCTACAACGCTTGGTTAGAGTCATTTAATTCAAAGCGTATCTGGGTTTTCAAAACTTTTTTCAAAAGCATTCCAGGTCTTTGTTGGCTGCGCTGCTGCTATTTGTACCTAGTTTCAGCTTTATCAATTCAGCTTTCCATGTAGATTTTCCTATATTTCTGCTGCCATGCTATTTGCATTGCCCACCACTTTCAAGTGGGGATGTCCTATGCCAGCCATTCTGCCAGTACTGTACTGGCCAGGACTTCTTCTCCCACACTTCCCATGTTGATTTGCATTGCCTCGCTCTAATCAGCTGCAAGGCAGCATCTGGATGCCCGCCCTTCTGTTGCATGTAGTAACTAGCAGTGTTCCCGTGTCCCTTTTACTAGACAAGCCAAATACCTAACAACAGGCAGTGGATTTCAAAGGTGCTGAAGGGAGACCCCTAGTGGCAGCCACTTCAAACTTGCTATTAAGGGATAAAACATAAAAAATGAACACAAGTATATTACAAGATTGATTTTTTTTTACATTTTTTGAAAAAAACAGGCATTTTTGTACATTGACAAATTCTGAGAGCTATAACTTTTATATTGCTCCGCACAAGGGAACCATATATTGCCTAATTTTGTGTGAGAGAAGTTCTAGGGTTGCTGTTAGTATTTTGGGGTACATATAATTTATTGTTTCATTCTTAGAATTTTTTTGTTTATTGGGGTGAGGGTGGGGAGGGGGGATAAAAAAACCTGCAGTTCTATCATAGTTTTTTGCCATTTTAGCTACTACTCAAATGCTTATGACACACCTGGGGGCCCTTGTTAGACTTTAAACTGCTATTGTAAAGCGTTGTCCCCTTGTGATTACATTGCATGTGCTGATGGAGGTAGCCCCCTTCTTCTGACAAACTGCTCAGATGCTATGACTGCAGTATCTAAGGGGGTAAAACAATCAGAGACCAACCATACAGGTCTCCAATCAGTTCCCAGTGCTGTTAGGAACAGACTTGCATTGGGAGTTCAGCCTGCGTATCGCTACTATCTTCTTCTGAAGCTTCTCGGTAGAAAGGTGTCGCATCACAAAAAGCACCGTGAATTCTCCTGTAAAAACACTACTGGGTGGTTATTAAGGAGTTAATGAAATTTGTTTGAAATTCAAAGACAAAAGACAACAATGGGGACAGTTTATGCAAAGTGGAAAATGTGCTTTCAGTAACTATCCAGCTTTTAGATTACGTTTATGGTTCTTATAGAGTAATACTAAAGTTTCCCCTATTCATTGCTTTTGCTTTATGGCAATGGATATGGGAGGTGAGCTCTACTTCCACATTCAGGCAGTTTGTGGCTCAGTAGACTCAGCAGTTATTTCACATAGTATGTTTTATAAACTCTGGATCACATTTTGGGTTGTAACAGAAGATATTCATTTTTACTCTGGTACAGATCATATATTTTTGGAAGAGACGACCTTCACTACAAATATTAATGATGGACGGCTACTTTGAAGTGCTTTTGTAAGTTTGCAGATCTTCAGACATGTTTGTTGTTACTGCCTCATTAAATTGCTGTTTGGATTTTGCATAGTAAATACCTTTTTAAGGTCACCGAGAGGTAAAGTTTGTTAAAAGAAGTCGTGACGAAATAGGACACTTTGTTAACAACTTATTTTGGGGGACTTCTTTAAGAAGAAGAAACCGTGACAGCCCCTTTAAGGAATCTGCAGGATTCTCTAATGGCCCATTACAACCCAGAACTCTGGAATTTCCTATTAAAGTCTATACACCAATACAGTTTATAAATAAAATCAAACTACAAACAATAAAACTTCCTTTATTGATATTGATCATAAGTTAGAATTAGAGATGAGTGAGCACGCTCAGTTAAGGCAGATACTGGAGCGAGCATCGCTGTTCTTGAGTAACTGCATATTCGTCCAATCAAATGCTGGAGGGCGTCGGGGGTGAGCGAGGGGGGGAGAGAGAGATCTCTCTCACTCTCTCCCCCCGCTCCCCACTCCCCCCCCCAGCCACCACCCCGCATGTGCTCGGACGAGTATGCAGTTTCTCGAGAAGAGCGATGCACGCTCAAGTATCTGCCTTAACCAAGCGTGCTCGCTCATCTCTAGTTAGAATGTATCATTTAGTCCAGAGCTGAAATCACCTAGAATTCCTTACTGGTTCAATGGACGTCTTAGTTTTCTCTAGTGATTTGCATTCTCATTGCAAAACTGTCCTACTAAATTGGCTATTTGACATGCGCAGGGTGACTCACTTGAAAGGACCAATATAGAAATGATGTAATGCGATATTCAAAAGTAAGCGCACCCTGTAAATGACTTAATTATCAGTAAATATTTTAACTATAATAGTACTGAAATAGCAGCAGTCATGATACTCAGCTGTAAAGTCAAACCACACACAATATGGTTCCAATCAAATAAACACATTATAATGATATTCAGATGTCCATGTTGTAAGAGAAGACACTGTGGTATAGCTATAGAGAGGATTCAGATTGTGCTTCAGCCAACGAGAGGAAATCACTCTGATTGCCTACCATCAATATCACAGACTATATGGTAGACCACATCTAATTACATACTAAATAGTGCTATTATTTGCATGCAAGTCATAGAATTTATGCTCCATTCATATCACGTTTGAGCCTTAAGGCCCAGTTGTTAAAAACTAGAGATGAGCAAGTGTACTCGCTAAGGCAAACTACTCAAGTGAGTAGTGCCTTATGTGAGTACCTGCCCGCTCGTCTTAAAAGATTTGGGTGCCGGCGGGGGAGAAGGGGAGAACGGTGAGTTGCGGGAGTGAGCAGGGAGGAGCGGGGGGGGGGGGGGGGGGGGGGAAAGTGAGAGAAAGATCTCCCCCCCGTTCATCGCCGTTCTTCCCCGCCCCCCGCCGGCACCCGAATCTTTTGCGACGAGCGGGCAGGTACTCGCAAAGGCTCTACTTGCTCGAGTAGTTTGCCTACTATTAAAAACCGATCGTTTTAGCGATAATCGTTGCATCTAAATGTGCGCCCATCGTGCGTTTTTCGGGCACTGCTGGCTGATCGTTAAATTCAGTCCAATCTAAAAATCGTTGCTCAGCCTTATCAGCAGTTCTCCACGGGGAGTGCTGATAGGATTGTTTCCCCCTGCAGAATAAAGGATCTGAGTGCAGATAAGAGCCCTCAGGCTATTAACTGCATTCATGGAAGGCTTCATTTGCACATTTAATTGCTCTTAAGCAGCTGAGTAGCTACTTAATGGTTTACACAAAATGATCGCTCAAAGCTGTCACTCAAACTGTCCTTTGAGCGATCATCGGGCCGTGTAAACGGGCCTTTACATCAAAAATATACATTGGCAGGAGTATATTGGCATACAGTGAAATACATTAGCCATAGGATCCCATTGTATTCGTTAGTATCTTTCCTGTTTGATGAGAAGAACATAGTGTTGTGCCTGTGAAAGTATATCTACAGGGTACAGTCAAAAAGACTGATCCACCATTAATTCTCAATACTGGTCTCCTATATTGAAATAACAATAGTGTACTCGAATAGGAAGTCATGAATGTGCTACATGATAGTATGGAGCATGCACCCCTGGGGACTCCAGTACATGGATTTCAATTTTGTGTTGTAGCTTTTGTAAGAGTAAGGCCTTAGTCAGACGGGCGTTTTTAGCCGCGATTTGCGCATGCGCATGCGTCCGGCGATTTTATAAAACCATTGCTTTGCAATGGTATCGGACACATGAGCGCTTTTTATGCGCTCGTCCGATAAATTATAGAACAGAAATCGCAGATCGCACCTATCTGCGATCTGCGATTCCTGTTCTCTTCTCTATATGCGCTCAATGGGGCCGGCGGCAGCAGCGCCGTCCCCATTGAGAACATATAGAAGACAAATCATTCTTCTCTTCCACAGCTGTAACAGCTGTGGCAGAGAAGAACGATGTTTGCCCATTGAATTCAATTGAGCGGCAATACAGCCGCTCCATTGAAAGCAATGGGCTGCCGGCGTGCGCGGGGTGAATTGTCGGGAAGGGGTTAAATATATAAGCCCTTCCCTGCAATTCATCCTAAAATGTGTTAAAATAAAAAAAAATTGTATACTCACCTTTCCGCTGCAGCCGGAGTCCAGCCGCGGCCGCTGTCAGTTCTCCTGAACTGCTTCTTGGCACTATTCAGCCGGCGGGGCTTTAAAATCCCCGCAAGCTGAATGATCTGCCTCTGATTGGTCACTGCCCTGACCAATCAGAGGCAGGTTTCACTCACACACCTATTCATGAATTCATGAATGGGTGAGTGACTGCTGCCTCTCAGCGCTGAGCCAATCAGGGGCAGGTCTGACTCACATCCATTCATGAATTCATGAATGGGTGTGAGTGAGGCATGCCTCTGATTGGCTCAGCGCTGAGCCAATCAGGGGGCAGGTCTGACTCACACCCCCTTCACACCCACTGCAGGACGGCCGCGCGGAGCTCCGGCTGCCGGGAGAAGGTGAGTATACAATTTTTTTTTATTTTAACACATTTTAGGATGAATTGCAGGGAAGGGCTTATATATTTAAGCCCTTCCCGACAATTCATCCCGGGCTCGCCCGCAGCGCATTGCTTTAAATGGAGGCGGCTCTATTGCCGTCTCCATTGAATGCAATGCGCTGGACAGCTCCGGCCCGTTTCTAATGAAACGGGGCTAGGAGCAGATTTTCGGGCGATTTGCGGACGACTTGCGCGCACCGGTCACGCGATTTGTGGATGCGCATCCGTCATGCGATCCGCAAATCGCGCGAAAAAACGCCCGTCTGACTAAGGCCTTAGAGAGTAAAAAACAATTGCAAAGTTAAAGAGTAGACTTGGAGAAGCAGAAATCCGCTTCCCGCATCTCTCTAAGTCCTGTGGGACCGCCGCTATGACTGAAGTACGGAAAGTGTACTCGAACTGGCCTCCTTCAGCTACAATACAGGCATGAAGCCTTCATTGGATTCTTGTTAATTCCAGGAAAAATAAATGCGGATCAGTACTTGAATCTCCTGCAGATGGTGGATGACTTCCTAGATGATCTGTCCCTATCGTAGCAGAAAGAGGCGATCTTTGAGTAAACTTTCCTTACTTCAGTCACAGCAGCGGTTCCATGGAACTTAGAGAAACATGGAAAGTGGATTTCTGCTTCTCACAAGCTACTCTTCAACTTTACGATTGGGTTTTACTCTCTATCTCTTACAAGGACCACAACACAAAATTGAAACCCATGTTCTGAGGCCCCCAGGGGCCCGTGCACCATACCATGATGTAGTGCATCTATGCCTTCCTATTCAATTACACTACTGTTTTTTCGATAAAGGACCGCAGTACTGAGATATAGCACTGGGTCAGTTTTTTAAATATACCCTGAATATCAGCATTAATATTTTACAGAGAAAGTGCCTATCAAATAATAATGTTCTTGTCTTTTCCAACTGTGTTTCATCTGACTCAGAACACCAAGGTCCCCCATAACTGCATTATATTTCTATTTACAGCTTTCTTCAAGCGACCCTTCTTCTCTGCAGTGGCATCATTTACCTTGCAGGAAATGAAGCCTACGTGGCTCTAATGGTTTTCTCATTGGTGATTGGCTGGGTGGACATGTTATATTACACCCGTGGCTTCCAGCAGACTGGAATTTACAGTGTGATGATTCAGAAGGTCAGATTGTCCTCTACTTTTTAGACTTTGTTGTATAATAATATATTAATTATCTACTGTTGTATTTACCATCAATTCAATGTCATCTTCTGCGCATTCTGCTTTACACGGCTCATATGAAGAACTGTTCAGTATTTGACAACCTCATAAGGGGTGTAAACATCATAGAAGGGGGTTCCAGGGAAGAGAGAGCAGCTCTGGCGGACTCACCACACCCATGCTTTATGGCCATTCCTTTGGTTGGCTGCCATATAATCCTACTTTTCTCCTGCATTGCAGAGAAAATCTATGTCACTAGGCTTCTTCCCATGATAACGGCTCATCCTACGGCCAACTCAAAAAACCTTAGTACCATTATAACTGAAAGGGAAATATGCCAGCACATGCTTCTTGATGGCACCAAACAGGGGCGTAACTATAGAGGATGCAGGGGATGCGGTTGCACCCGGGCCCAGGAGCCTTAGGGGCCCCATAAGGCCTCTCTTCTCCATATAGGGATTCCTGTACTATGAATAAAGCATTATAGTTGGGGGCCCTGTTACAGGTTTTGCATCGGGGCCTGGGAGCTTCAAGTTACGCCTCTGGCACCAAACATTTAACCACAATATAATATTGCTGAATGCCAAATTGAGGCGTCATCAGACCTGGCCTAGCTAGTCCTCTACATTGTAATGTGAGGGATTGGAGGTGATCAACAACCTGAGAACAGAATTGTGCTTTAAAGGACATGTGCCATCAGGAAATTACCAATTGTTTAAATAAAGTTTTTATGTTACACATTTTTAAAAATTTTAGGCGATTTTTTTTAAATTTTATTTTTCATGTTGCTATATATATTAAAAAGAACCCTAATATCTTGCAGTTTTCATTCTGGCTGCTAAGCCAAATAACAGTCTCAAACTTCTTATTTTGTACAGCACCCTCATGGACTATAGACAGAATAGACTTCTATGGGAGAGTGTTGTGGGCATGCTCGGTGACCTGTGCAGAGGTCATTGTACAAGGAGGGGGAGGAGGTGAGCTGTAACTGTTATCTATATGTAGGTGTTATCATTTGTTGCAATTCTGCCTATGATGACAATGAGATGACTGCCCGCTAGTGATCTCCACAGTATAGGAAGTATCAGATTATTATTAGGCTTAGTGGTCAGTGTGAAAACTGTAAGATATTAGGAATCTTTTAAAATATACATAGTGACATAGTAACATAGTAACATATTTTGTAAGGCCGAATGAAGACAATGTCCATCTAGTCCAGCCTGTTTATCCTGTTTAGTTGATCCAGAGGAAGGCAAAAAACCCCAAGAGCAGAAGCCAATTAGCCCTTTTGGGGGAAAAATTCCTTCCCGACTCCCTAATGGCAGTCAGACTAATCCCTGGATCAACCCCTAATAGTTCCTACCTGCCTGTATACCCGGATTAACAAATAACCGTAGATTTATAACCTGTAATGTCCTTCCGCTCCAGAAAGACATCAAGTCCCCTTTTAAACTCCTCTATGGATTTTGCCATCACCACATTCTCAGGCAGAGAGTTCCACAGTCTAACTGCTCTAACAGTAAAGAACCCCTTTCTTTCTCATGGAAAATTAAAAAAAAATTACCCTAATTTTAAAAAAAGTATGTATATCATAAAAACTTGTAGGTCATTTTCAGAGGATACATTCCCTTTAAGGTCCTTTAGGAGTGTATAGCTGATATAGGAAAAGATAAGGCATCCATTATGCTAACATAAGTAGACCGGTTTGCCTTCACTTATATGGTATTTTTGCAGTAGTTCAGGCCTAAGATTCACAAACATGGGCAAAATCTGGAATACGAAGGGATTAGATACAGTGGCTCAGATTGCAGTGCAGTTACCTCCAGTGATCACAGGTGACGTCTTCACTAATAATGTCTCTGGTTATATCCTCTTTCCTTTTTCTCCTCTATCCGGGTCCAGGCCATCATGAAATCTTCTTTCAGCCATGAATGGTCTCTGCACACTTTTCTCTTCCTGCTGCTACTTGCAATACCCCTCTCAATGACCCCAATAGTACTAGTGCCAGCTTTATGGCTCCACCAAGTAACAATGTAGCCCTCTCTGTAGCCCTCACTTAGTGATAGTGTTCCTCTGGGGTCCCCAGTTAGTGAAAGCATCCCCCTTTGCGTCCTCCACTTACTAATAGTGCATGCTCCTTACTGGCCCCCACTTAAGGCCCATTTAGACACAAAGATGATTGCTCAAAAGACGACTTTTGAGTGATCATTTTGCATGAACTACTAATTGGCACTGATACCATTAGTACTAATTAGTAGTTTGTGAGCTGCCGCGAGCTGTATTTAGGGAACAGACCACCTGCCTTTCGCTGAATACTTTTGCTTTGTTCTGTCAGTGGGGCTGACAACTGAGAACAGCTGAGACAATGCAATCAGCTGTTATCAGCTCTCCTTCCCCTGGCAGAGCACAGCATGTGGTCCTGCTTATCAGCTCTTCTGCTGAATGACGGATTTCAGACAGAACTTAATTCCATTGTTCGGCAGAAAACTGAAAGATGTGCACAATTAAACACAACGATTCTCACTAAAAAGCCATCTTTTGAGCGATAATCGCTGTGTCTCAATGGGCCTTTACCGGTAGTGACTCACACTTAGTAATACTATTTCGCCTTGTGGCTCCCACTTATTAATGATAAGCAGCCTCACTTGCTGAACCTTTATACTCAGTCACACTGCTGAGCCTGAGGCTGGCTGCAGTACTCTGACCATCATCCCTGGTCTCTTACATATTGTTCAGAATAAAGGAGCATGACTAAATCCCATGGGCAGGTGATTAACAGAGCGGAGTCCAATTATCAGCAACACATTACAATATCTCTCATTGCTCTGACGAGGAATATAAAGAGAAAGCAGACGATTCCTGCAGAATGTGGTTGCTAGCTGGATTAAATGCTAGCAACCGCATGGATCTGATTCTGCAGCATTTTCTGCATGGTGTGAATTAGGAGGGATCCTTGGATCGTCTGCTTTCTCTTTCTATCCCGCTTTCATATTGTTTTCTGACGGAAGTGGGGAGGCGTTGGATAATGCCCAGAGCTTTGGCAGACATTAGGCTCAACAGCTTGACCGTGTGAGTACGAAGATGATTCTTACTGGTGGCTGCATGTTTGGGAGTGGGAGATAGAGCTTCAACGGGTGGGACGGGGTTGACGCCATTCGGTCTCAAGCTGCCATTCCCCTTCAGCGCCTCCTAGCAGTCGCGCCGTCTACCTCTATTGGTGGCACGTCACTGTTCACAGTGATAACTCTTTCATCTATTAACCCTTTGCAATCCAATTTTGAATTCAGGGTTTCCTAGGGGGTTTTCTCTTTTTGCCATTATACAATGGCACCACCTGCTGGTTAGAGTCAGTACTGCGGTGTTGGACATGCTGTAGAGGCCCCCCGACAACAGAGCGGCCAGTAATATACAGTAAGAATACCCTGCCGGACGTCTTCCGACATCAGAAGCTGTACAGCCATCAATCAGAATGTCCTTAGATGTCAGACAGTGGATTGAAAAGGGTTAAGGCATATTTCCATAATGGTATGAATGCAGTTTAGTTTACAAAGCTCATGCAAATGTATTATTTTATCTTATCTGTACATATAGAATTATATACTAAACCCTGATCAGGCATCACAATACGGCACATATAATCCTTACTGAGATTAGCGCTATTTAGTACAATGCGGTTAACCCATACCTCACCACGGCATCCAGGGTTGTTTGCTATGTTGGTCTACATAAGTAAAATAATGTTTTTTTAACCATATGTATTAGGCTAATGACTACAAGTTGGCAGCAGTAATCAGTCCATGATCCAGACCAGTGTTAGTGCTGACCACTCATCAGCTTACAGTTTTATCTGCTGCTTATGAGCACAATTAATCAGATTAAATCTTGCAGCTTAAATCTCATCTAAAAATAAGCACAATGTGACCATCGCATCAACCGCTGGAAACATACGCCGGTATTATCCTCACAGCCTTCTATGGTGTCACTTCATCCAAATGAATAGCTGTAACACATTTATGGGTCGGGCCCACCAGGGTGCAAGCTGCTCCCTAAAGAGATTCCATCACTGGGTTAAGGAAGTTTGACTGAGCTCTGAGTCACAGAGGCGGCCTGTGCTGGCTTCTCCCCGCCCAATCATGCTGATCGGCAGTTCTCTCCTCTTGTGTGTAGGGAGAGATCTGTCAATCTGCATGCAGTGGGCGGGGAGAAGCCAGCACAGCCCGCCTCCGTGACACGGACTGGAAAGAAAGTATAATGGAAAGATTTCTTGTGTACTTTGAAAATACGATGTAAAATACGCCCGTGTGAAGGAGCGCTTAAGTCCAACATGCTATAGTTCTTTTTATGCACATAGGCCACTCTCACACAGGCGCTTTTTACTGTGGCCTTTTGATTGCACGATTTAATTGCGGTATAACGTTCCCATTACTTTCAGTGGGGCTTCGCAGACCTGTGCACAAACGTGTTTTCTAAAGCCGCAATTTTTTAGCGCTATCTGCTCTATTTTGGTGCGTTTCCCTGCTTTTTAACGCACCTCATCACCCATCGCAATGATGGGGTGCGTTAAAAAGTGCTGTCGAAGGAAGTTACCAGCGTTCGAGAAGGTGGTAGAAGTCACAGCAAAGCGACGCATTCAAAATCTGGGTGTTTTGCCGATGCCGTGTGTGAGAGTGGCCTTAGTTTGTATTTATGGACAGAAATCACCATTATAGTCTATGGGATTGTGTAAAAGCGCAGCAAATACGCAGCTGCTTGTGTATTCCCTGCGTTTTTGCACATGTTGTCAGGAGACAGTGTTTTAAAAAATAATGACATCCATTGGACCTGCTTGAGATTTTTTTTTGCGTGCAACAAAAACTGCAGTGAATACATGCACAAAATAAAAGCATACGCACCAAATGCGCATGTATACACAAAATGAAAATGCTGCGTGTTTCACTGGCCGAAATACTCATGTGCCATTGTGAATATGCCCTTACAGGGTTTTCGTTGCAGATTTTGGTGTACATTAGGGGTTCTTCACACGACTTTATACGCGGTGAAGGACACGGTTGTGCCTGTATCTGCGCTTTTTACAGCATTTTTTGACCTGCTGGGGACCGTTCACATCAGCACAGGACTTACTCGCAGCGTGATTTAAACGTTCATTGAGCAATTGTGTGGGTTTTCGGGTGTGCATTTGCACCCCCCCTTCCTTCTGCCATAGACTCCTATAGTGCCTTTAGTTTCAACAGAATTTATTGAGATATTTTCAAATTTGGTACAAGTGCATAATAAACTTATGTCCCCATGCAGGGGGCTAATTATTGCCACCTTATAACACAATGGTTGTTAATATAACATCTAACTCCCATTGTGGAGTATTGGGGGGGGGGAGGTGACAAAGGGTATAAGACGGGAAAGGGATGGGGGGGCGGCGTCACGGATCAACAAAAATGAAAGTGAGTAGGAACCTATGGGTGAGCAGACACGCTTGTGTGAAGAAGCAGTTAAGTGCAAAAAAGTCTATCAATTCTTCAGTGTGTTGTATTGGGGCTTCTTCGCATGGGTGTGACTTAGTCCCATTGTCCGGCTGTGATAATGAGGGCCGCATAACATGAGGAGCAGAAACGATTGATTTCAATTATTACGTTTTAATTGGCAATATTTTCGCCTGTTAATAGTAGGGGCGAGAAAAGATAGGACTTGCCCATTCTTTCTCGCATGTAGTTAATACTGTGTGCAGGACAGATAGGGCAGGATCTATCTTCCCGCTGTTTATTGCAAACTTGCGCGCTATGGCACAGAGTTTGACTAGCCCGATAAAAAATATCCGGTTCATGCGCAACCACGCTCCGTAAGGGCGAGCATAGTTGTGCATACACCCGCGTGTTTTTTTTCCCTTAGTTGCGGATATTTCACTGTGCATTTCATCCTTTTCAATGCAATGAATGCAATCCACTGCTAAACCGGAACCAAAATCCTGTGCAGACTTCATTGTAGATTTTGGTGCAGAATTTTGGTACAAGTTTTTCTGGTTCTATGCCTTCCTGTCTTTGGTAGAAAGTACTAAAGAACTATTTATGTAACATTGCAGGTAATTTAGTGCTCACATTAGGAACTTCTAATGTTAATAAACAGTATTTGTCTTTCAGACGATTCTGCGTGACATGCTTCGCTTCCTGCTCGTCTATATAGTCTTCCTCTTCGGCTTTGCAGCAGGTAATAATATCAGTGTGGGCGCTCGGTCTACCCACATAACTGAAACTTACTTTATCTGTGGAGAGATATGTAAATTATAAAACCCGGATAAAGTCATAGAATGCACAAGGTACTATAAGCATCTTCATAGGCTATGTAAAGCTATTGTTATCTCTTCCATGTCTTTCACTAATTCGGCCAGCAGATGGCACTCCTGCAGTTTTGGAGTTTGTAGCAGTTCTAAATGGGAACAAATGACAATACGATGTGCTTACTTCTGCAGTTTGGGCTGTTTGCTGACTTTGCCAGATACATATGACATGTTTATAAATAGCTTTCCTGTTGAAAAGCAAGTTATAAGCAATAACTCATTTTAAAAAGCTGCTAATATCACCAGGCCATCATGGTTTCTTCATGTAATAATTGTATATTTACAATTGGTGCGTGAAGATATGGCACGGTGGCTGCACAGGATGCAGCTATACTCTCTATTTTGTTTATTTGGCACTTGGATGTTAATTAGTATACTGCATGATGGTGTTATTTGCATGTTGCATGATTGTACTGCATTATTTGTGCACTACGATTAGGGGAGCATGTAGAACTCATGGAGCCTATAGCAAAACTCAGATCTGGGCTTCCCCCCCAAAATGGACTATATCGTTTGCTATATTCTTGAAACATTTAGCCATTGGAACCCTCATCGGTTTGCGGAACCCAACTTCTCTTCCCAGTGTCTGGCTGGAGATCCTTGGACCCACTCCTCATCTGCACAGAAGATGCACATGTCCACTTCTAATTGTTATCGCTGCACACAGAGGACATATAATCAATAAGATCTAATAGGTTATATGTGACAAAACCCCAAATAAGGAAAACTTTCAAAGAAAGCACCGCGTGTGTAAAAAAAAAAAAAATCAGTTTTATGTATATATTCTATAAGACAACTTTTATTACATGGCGGCTTAGATGCAGCAGCTCAGCTCTCTAGTATACCTCTAAATAATACAGTTATCAAATTAGAGTCAGATAGCAGTTCTACACTGTGAATGATTCTAGTGGAGTTACTTCCAGTGATCAAAAGTGAAGACGTCATCTCTGATTGGAGTCACATCAGGGGCGTAACTATAGAGGATGCAGGGGATGTGGTTGCACCCGGGCCCAGGAGCCTTAGGGGGCCCATAAGGCCTCTTCTCCATATAGGGAGCCCAGTACTATGAATAAAGCATTATAGTTGGGGGCCCCGTTACAAGTTTTGCATCGGGGCCCAGGAGCTTCAAGTTACCCTTCTGAGTTATATGTTTAGTTTTTCTTCTCTATCTAGGTGAAGACTCCCATGAAGACTGCTTCCAGCACATTCTCACCATCTTGCCATTACTCCCTTCTCACAGTACCCCCCCTAGTAATAATAACCCCACTAGATAAGTGCACCCTCTGTAGCCCCATTTAGTAATAGTAACCCTCTGTTATTATAATTAGTAATAATACCCCCTCTGTGACTTTCATTAGTAATAGTGTCCATCCCTTTATCCCAAATTAGTAATAATGTACTCGCTGTGGTCCCAATTAATATTAGACTCCCCTCTGTGGCCCTCTTTAGTAATAGCGCCCCATATGTGGCCCCATTTATTAACAGTGCACTCTATATAGCTCCATTTAGTAGTAGTACCTCCTATGAGGCTCTGACCCCATTTACTAATACTAGCCCCTATGTGACCCTGGTCCAATTTAGTAATAGTGCTTGCTTGCTTATCCTCTAAACCTCTGGAGACACAAGAAGAACATTTTTACAAGCAGATCCCACTCACAGGGCTGTCAGATGTTCCAGACGTCGGGCGCTGTATACAGAGGAGGATAACCTGACTTCTTCCCTATCTCTCGTTCTAGCGAACAGTACGTGCAGAAGATGGGGAGATGAGTCACGTTATCCTCCTTTGCATAGAGTGCCATGGATAATAAACCTCTCATGGCTCTGAATGAAAGCCGCTTCTAAATACATTGCAACCAGCCAGGGAGGACAAGCGGGAATGGGTCCCAGCGAATTGACGATGGGAAGGGAAGGGAGGGGGGGGGGGGGGCGGGGGGTGTACAGTCGTTTGAGCCTAGGCCCACTTGCAGTCACATGGTCTGCCTACACTGGTGGAAGGTTGAGCACAAGGAGCATCCAATCTAAAGCCAGCGCCGATCATCCAATAGCTCTAGTCATGTAAATAACTAAAATTTTAAAGTCAAGGAGCTGAGTTGGAAACGCAATCCTCAAAATGCTTTCTGCGAAGAGCTACTGTAAGGCTTTGTGCAAACTGCGTCTGGGCCCTATGTTTGAGGTATACGCCAAGAAAAGTTTTCAATTTATACAGCAAATTGTATCCATAGGGCTCCATATATGCAACAAAGACCAAAAGAATGTCCTTTTGGTCTTTACTGGGGGGCTGATTTATGTTATTATCTATGTTAACGGTATAGGAAAGCGTAGCAGCACACAGTGGGTCACTACAAAAAAAAATAAATACCAGACGGTATACTTTTTTTTTTTTTTACAATTGGAGTCAATGGGTGACATATGCCACTGTATGCCTATACATTGTCATATGGTGATACCTTACATTGGGAAATCTTCTCATTTGCATATAAACAAGGGCAACCACTGTTTATTTTTTGTTGCTCCTTAATTCAAAAATCAAACAATTAACAACCCTCTTACCTCTCACAGCTTTAGTAACACTCATTGGAGAAGCACCACAAGAAGTAAAAAACAGCACTGAAACCGGTGAAAAAGAAGAAGCGGCAAGCTCATATTCTGGTCTCTACATCACTTCCTTGGAATTATTCAAATTTACCATCGGCATGGGAGACCTGGAGTTTAATGAGAATCTGAAATTCAAGCACTTCTTCATGTTCCTGCTCATCCTGTATGTGATCCTCACTTACGTTCTCCTCCTTAACATGCTCATTGCCTTAATGAGTGAAACTGTCAACAAAGTGTCTAGTGAGAGTAAAAGCATTTGGAAACTCCAGGTGGGTTGAATAATTTGTAGTACCTCAACATTGTTGGTGCCTCCAGCACATAGCTTCCATTACTCAGTGTTCTCTACAACTAGAATAGTACAGTATACAGATGAAGTCACCAAGCTCATCCTTGTAGGCCTTTATTAATGCCCCATACTAATCTACATGGGCTACCCTTGCAAACAGTTGAAGCTTTACGAAAAAAAATTGAAGTTTCTCCTTTGCTATATTCTTGAAACATTTAGCCATTGGAACCCTCATTGGTTTGCGGAACCCAACTTCTCTTCCCAGTGTCAGGCTGGAGATCCTTGAGCCAACTCCCCATCTGCAAAGAAGATGGACATGTCCACTTCTAATTGTTATCGCTGCACACAGAGGACATATAATCAATAAGATCTAATAGGTTATATGTGGCAAAACCCATAATAAGGAAAACTTTCAAATTAAGCACCGAGTGTTAGTTTTATTTCTCCATTATGCAACTTTTCGACTGTCTTTCTCTGTCTGTCTAGACCCTAAGTCAATAGATTGACTGCAAATTGAGTTTTAAAACCTATATTGTTTTATAACCTAGTCGGCCAGTCCAACCTTTACTCTTTCCTACAAGATCTTCCTCATAGGTCCCTCATAGAAGTGAGTACAGAACTATATTATGTTAATAGGAGAGGCCTTAGGGGAAACCTCTCTATTAGGTGTGGGAAACATTTAAATGCAATGTGCCAAATGAGCAGTTGACTGGAAGATGATCTTAACTGCCAAGGCCAACAACATTAGAGTAAAGGCATCGAGACCCTGAACAACTGCAGGTACCAGCTATATTCCATATCAAGCTCACTCATGCTTGCTCCCACACACATTTACAAACTCCTGACTAAGAATTTTTTGGATGTTCCCACTTTTCACATTATTGTCACTAAATATATGGCTTCTAGACACAGCTGTATTGCAGTTGGTGAATGTGCATCATGAACCTGACGCTATTAGTGGATGCTTAGAGTAGAGTAAAGTTGCGTGCTGAGGGCACTAACAGAAGTAAGGTCTATAGGTGTAACTGGTGACGAATATACCCTATAAAAGTGAGGGTGTTGCTGTGGTTGTTCAAGACAACAACCTCCAGCATACGGTGTGTTCAGAATATAGTGGGAAAAGGGAACCTAAGATGGTGAAGGTGCATGGTTGGGTTATTTCAGTACTAATCACTAAATGAATTGTTGCAAGGGTTTACATGGGCCGAAATATCGTTTGTCGAGGAGTTAGGGAATGTTAAGTTCTTTGGCAGGTGTGTGTTTTAAATTTGACCCCTCCCCAAATTACACTCAGTGGTTGCTGAGTTTACTAATTGCACATAAATATGTGTTAGTGGTTTTTGAGTGAGCACTCACCGCTGTGGACTCTTGCTGGTTGGACTGAACAGTTGGTTCTGCGCCGAGTCTATCTTCAAGAACCAAAACCAGCCAGAGAGCCTAGCAGCGAGTGTTCTTTCAAAGACCAGCAGGCACTGTTCAGTTGAGAATCACTGGCACATATTTATGTGTTTTCGAGATCCATCAGCATTCAGTTGGAGGCGCACACCGTACCAGTGCTCACCTCCCTGCAAAGATGTTGGCTGGTCATTGAAAGACAACAAATACCTGTTGACACCAGCCGATAATTCATCAACCAACAACTATTCTTAGGTGAGCAGAAATGAAGTGACTGACGACTAGTGAAGGAATTCTCTCTTATTACCTGGTTGGTGGTTGTTTACCCAGAACAAACTGTCGCTTACATTTGCTCTATCAAGCAACTCTTGGGACCATACTTGTCCTGTATGAAGCCACTTTAAGGCTGGCAGTCGGTATAACTGGGAACAGGGGTCAAGGCTTAGCAGACCTGAGTGTCAATTAATTCACTTGTTTTCACAATATTTTAGGTACGGTGTTTTGGGATAGATGTGCATACGCCCCTATTTTGGCTAACTTTGTATGGCATCTGTGTGATAGATTAACGACTGCGTTCTAAACTGCAAATTGTGTCCCAGGTGTGCAGACTTATGCTTATGTAGCACTGTTAAAAAACCACACAGCAGTACTGAAGAGTAGGAGTATACCACAGTAAGAGGAAGGAAACTACAGACTGGTTTGAAGAGACCCTATAGGCATATCAAGAAAAAAATTATACATATAAGGAGAGCGAGTGACTCAAAAAATATGCATTTGTCATTGTCTGGAACCATGCTGTAAATGTCAAGTTCTATAGTCTATGTTTAGTCTGTGGCTATAGGGGAACAGAAAATCACAGTATGGATCACAATTTACTGCTGGGATGTAGTACCATACTGGTACGTTGGCCTGTAAGATGGGGATGGGGCTAAGATCCTCTGCAGTCCTCGGCTGTCACTGTTGGCCTCACAATGGGGACATACTTCAGGCTGCGTTCACAAGTTGGGGATTTTCTGCGGATTTTACACAGCATAAACATCCACAGTGAATTCTTGTCAGAATCTGCACCAAAGTGATACAGATTTGCCGTAGATTTCTCACCTTCATTTGAATTCAATTGAAGAGGTGAAATTCCAGGTGGAGTCACACTAACATCCACACCAAAATCTGTACCATCTGATTTTGACATGGATTTTGGTGTGAATTTCGTGCAGAAAATAAACAGCTAATCCGCCAATTGTGAACGCATTCTTTAACTCTTAAACATTAGGGCTTTTACACATCAGCGTTTTTTTTAACGCTGCGATATTGCTGTGTTTTTTTTCAATGGGACTTTCTAATGTTAAAATCACATCGCGCAAAAATCGCAAGTTTGCGCTTCTGCGATTTTTCTGCGATGCGATTTTAACATTTTAAAGTCCCATTGAAAAAAACAGCAATATTCCAGCGTTAGAAAAAAAGCGCTAGTGGGTAAAAGCCGTAATGCAACATCTGCAATAAATGCCATTTATAATACTGGAGTAATCTTATGTGTCCCTGAATGCAGAGCCTTAGGCCTCATGTCCATGGGCAAATTCGGATTTAAAATCTGCAGCGTTTTTCCTGCACGCGGGTCTGCGCCCCACAGGGATGCATTAGACACCCGCAGGTAGTTAAATACCTGCGGATGTCATTTTTCCCTGCAGGCGCGGGTCCTGGAAAAAATCTGGACATGCTCCATTCAGGAGCGGGTCTCCCGCGGGGACGGCTCCTGCAGGCTTTTATTGAAGCCTACGGATCCGCGGGAGACCCGTACCAGAATTAAACTCTCCTGCTCCGGGCGATGCAGGTTTTCCTTCCTTCACGACAGGATCTTCTTTCTTCGGCCCATCGGATGTGCCCAACGCATGCGCGCGGCACGCAGCCGACGTGCCGAGCACATCCGCAGGGCCAAAGAAAGAAGATCCGGCCGTGACGGAAGGAAGACACGCACGGACCGCTGCGGGTAAGTATATTCTGATTTTTTAGCGTCATGTCCGCGGGGCAGGCGGGATCCACTACGGATTCTCCATGGAGAATCCGTATCGGGCCTGATTTTCCCCGTGGACATGAGGCCTTAGAGTGGAGAGGCTTGAAATGACCTTCTGCAAGTAGTCAGGCTGGCTTCAAATGGGCATGTTTTGCGCACAATATGGATATTTCAATGGGTTTGTTCACAGTTCTGTATTTTGCACGCATTTTGGTCATGCAAAAAAAACCCCAAAGCATGTTCTATTGTTTTACATATTTGCACACCAAATGTCCCCATAAAAATCAATTGGAAAAAACACATTTGAAACTCAGATGAATTAGCCATTTCAATGAGCGCGTCTTTGTGTTTCCTGTGGGCAGAGAAAGTATAGTAAAATATACCGATGCGCATGCAAAAAGCCGTGTTCAGTTGCACTGAGGCGCGTGCAATTGTGTGAAGCTGGACTAAAAGGGCAGAGAATCTTCAGTTTTGAACCTCTGAAAATTTGCTGGATCCGCCTTCTTTGGAGTCTCGGTTTCACAATGAATCTCTTGATATTTATATTCCGTAATGTGCAGATACAGAGTTACGGAATATCATTTATATACATATTTCTGTCGAGAAGGGAAAAAACAGAACAAACATTTTTAACCCCCGAGACAGACGTATGTATCCCACAAAATATTGTCATACTTCTCAGTTCACAGAAATGTGACCAAATCTGACTCATTCCCACACAGTAGACAACGGATTACACCCAATGTTACTATAGGCTGGAATAGGAAATCAGATGACCGGTGGGTTTAGGAGTTGGGATCTGGCAAAGCTGTTGCATATGTGACTGCTACAAAAATAAGGGATCACTTAGCTCTAGTTTTATTAAATGCATGCCTTGTCCTCCTAACATCTCCGCTGCCTATCTGAAGTCCCTTGAGTGTTAGCATGGAGTCAGGAAGTAATGGCTCTCCGATGCTTCATCTACAATACCTGAATGCACATCGTGAAGAAGGACTTTAAAGGGAATACTACGCCAACATTTTTTTTGTATTACTCTGAACCAGATAGAGAAACAGATTTCAATTTTCTAATTTGTTTTTATTTTCTGATTGTAGATTTTTTTAATTTTGTTGACTATACATGACTATAGGGGTGGCCATCTTGCCTGATCTACATTTAACAGAATTTAGAGAGAAGCTCTACAGCAGCTTCTTGGGCCAGTCACACAATGGACACAAGGGGACCCATTGACTTGTATGGAAACTGTTCTAGACATGCTCTGTCACCTCTGCAGAGGTCATTTTGCAGGGAGGGGAGTAGATAATCACAGCGTATACCTATTGTGAATGATGGATCCTGTATTAGCTACATATAGACGTTACCTCTCGGTATAATCCTCCTGCCTGTGATGTTAGTGAGATGACTGCTCCAAAGTTTTCACTACAGATCAGGAAGTATCAGACTATTATTAAAGCAACCCTTCGGGCCTGGAGAAACAAAGATGGCGGCATGGCTTCTCTGACTATCTGATGCACACTGTATCTATCATTCGTCTAAGACAGGGGTCCCCAACTCCAGTCCTAAGGGACCACCAACAGGTCATGTTTTCAGGATATCCTATGGTAAGAACACCTGACAATAATTACATCACCTCTGAGGAAATCCTGAAAACATGACCTGTTGGCGGTCCCTGAGGACTGGAGTTGGGGAACACTGGTCTAAGACACTACACCTGCTTTGGTTGACCAGTGCTGGTCACATGAGTAGTGCTGACCAATCAGATCAGCATGTAGTGTCTTGGACTACCAATACATACTAATGCGCAGTGTGCATCAGGTAGTCAGAGAAGTGGTATGGCCATCTTTGTTTCTCCAGGCCCGTAAGGTCACTGTGAAAAATGCAGGATTTTTTTTTACATATAGATTGTGACTGAAAATTAAAAAAGAAAAATCACCAAAAATTCTTAAATATGTTTAACACAAAAATGTGATTTATGTAATAGGTAAGGTTAGAGATGAGCGAACGTACTCATTTAAGGCAATTTCGCAATCGAGCATCGCTTTTTTCGAGTAACTGCCTACTCGGGTGAAAAGATTCGGGGGGCGGCGTGGTGGAGCGGGGGGTAGCAGTGGGGAAAAGGGGGGAGCTCTCTCTCCCCCCCCCCACTACCCTCTGCAACCCCCCGCTCACCCCCCGGCGCCCCCCAAATCTTTTCACCCGAGTAGGCAGTTACTCGAAAAAAGCGATGCTCGATTGTGTAATAACTAGAGATGAGCGAACATGTTCTTCCGAGCTTGATATTCGTGCGAATATTAGGGTGTTCGGGATGTTCGTTATTCGTAACGAACACCATGCGGTGTTCGGGTTACTTTCACTTCCTTCCCTGAGACGTTAGCGCGCTTTTCTGGCCAATTGAAAGACAGGGAAGGCATTACAACCTCCCCCTGTGACGTTCAAGCCCTATACCATCCCCCTGCTGTGAGTGGCTGGGAAGATCAGGTGTCACCCGAACATAAAAGTCGGCCCCTCCCGCGGTTCGCCTCAGATGCCGTGTGAGTTAGATGAGGGACAGTGCTGTTTGTACCGGAGCTGCTGTAGGGAAAGAATTGGTAGTTAGTGTAGGCTTCAAGACCCCCCAAAGGTCCTTATTAGGGCCACTGATAGCTGTGTGTTGGCTGCTGTTAGCAGTGGCAAATTTTTTTTTTTCTCAAAATCGGCTCTGCAGAGCGTTGCACCCGGCATTAGGGACAGAAGTGCTGCATAGGCAGGGAGAGTGTTAGGAGTGAGTGTAGCCTTCAAGAACCTCAACGGTCCTTTCTAGGGCCATATTTAACCGTGTGCAGTACTGTCCAGGCTGCTGTTAGCTGTGCTGCATTTTTTTTTGCTTCTCAAAATCGCCTCTGCAGAGCATTGCACCCTCCATTGATACTGCAGGGAAAGAATTGTATAGGCAGGGCCACAACACAGTTATTATTCATTGAATATACGCAGTGCTGCCTTTTGGTGCCAAAAAACGGAAAATAATTCTATTTGTCCTGCCTCTGTCCGTCCTAACGCCGGTGGACACGTGTCGGCTGCGTGTGCAACCTGTAAAAATCAGACGCAGCCAGCTACGTTTTACTCCTGGCTTTGCCATTTGCTTTCCTTAATTGGGAAAAAAAATACCTGCTCTGCCACAGTTAATAACTCTGCTACCCTCACGTTCTGTGACACATTAGCAGGAAAACAGCACAGTTATTAAACTTCTCATGTTCATAGAATATACGCAGTGCTGCCTTTTGGTGCCAAAAAACGGAAAATAATTCTATTTGTCCTGCCTCTGTCCATCCTAACGCCGCTGGACACGTGTCGGCTGCGTGTGCAACCTGTAAAAATCAGACGCACCCAGCTACGTTTTACTCCTGGCTTTGCCATTTGCTTTCCTTAATTGGGAAAAAAAATACCTGCTCTGCCACAGTTAATAACTCTGCTACCCTCACGTTCTGTGACACATTAGCAGGAAAACAGCACAGTTATTAAACTTCTCATGTTCATAGAATATACGCAGTGCTGCCTTTTGGTGCCAAAAAACGGAAAATAATTCTATTTGTCCTGTCTCTGTCCGTCCTAACGCCGGTGGACACGTGTCGGCTGCGTGTGCAACCTGTAAAAATCAGACGCAGCCAGCTACGTTTTACTCCTGGCTTTGCCATTTGCTTTCCTTAATTGGGAAAAAAAATACCTGCTCTGCCACAGTTAATAACTCTGCTACCCTCACGTTCTGTGACACATTAGCAGGAAAACAGCACAGTTATTAAACTTCTCATGTTCATAGAATATACGCAGTGCTGCCTTTTGGTGCCAAAAAACGGAAAATAATTCTATTTGTCCTGCCTCTGTCCGTCCTAACGCCGCTGGACACGTGTCGGCTGCGTGTGCAACCTGTAAAAATCAGACGCACCCAGCTACGTTTTACTCCTGGCTTTGCCATTTGCTTTCCTTAATTGGGAAAAAAAATACCTGCTCTGCCACAGTTAATAACTCTGCTACCCTCACGTTCTGTGACACATTAGCAGGAAAACAGCACAGTTATTAAACTTCTCATGTTCATAGAATATACGCAGTGCTGCCTTTTGGTTGAAAAAAACTGAAAACAAATCTATTTGTCCAGCCTCTGTCCGTCCTAAGGGCTGTGGACACGTGTGAGCTGCGTGAACAACGTTGAAAAATCAGACGCACCCAGCTACGCTTTACTGCTGGCTTCGCCATTTGCTTTCCTTAATTGGGAAAAAAATACCTGCTCTGCCAGAGTTATAATAACTCTGCTACCCTCAAGTTCTGTGACACATTAGCAGGGACACAGCACAGTTATTAAACTTAGATTATTCATTCACTAGAGGCAGTGGGGCCTTTCGTTTTCCAAAAAGGGAAAAAATTATATTTGGCCTGCAGTCTTGCGCCAATTTATTTCCTGCTGTGAAATCAAATCACTGGTAATACAGCATGCTGAGGGGTAGGGGTAGGCCTAGAGGACGTGGACGCGGCCGAGGACGCGGAGGGCCAAGTCAGGGTGTGGGCACAGGCCGAGCTCCTGATCCCGGTGTGTCGCAGCCGACTGCTGCGCGATTAGGAGAGAGGCACGTTTCTGGCGTCCCCACATTCATCGCCCAATTAATGGGTCCACGCGGGAGACGGTTATTAGAAAATGAGCAGTGTGAGCAGGTCCTGTCCTGGATGGCAGAAAGTGCTTCGAGCAACCTATCGTCAACACGCAGTTCTGCGCCGTCCACTGCTGCAAATCCGAATCCTCTGTCTGCTGCTCCTCCTTCCTCCCAGCTTCCTCACTCCACTACAATGACACCTGCTCAGGAGCGGGAAGACTCCCAGGAACTGTTCTCGGGCCCCTGCTCAGATTGGGCAGCAGCGGTTCCTCTCCCACCAGAGGAGTTTATAGTCACTGATGCCCAACCATTCGAAAGTTCCCGGGGTCCGGGGGATGAGGCTGGGGACTTCCGCCAACTGTCTCAACAACTTTCTGTGGGTGAGGAGGACGATGACGATCAGACACAGTTGTCTTGCAGTGAGGTAGTAGTAAGGGCAGTAAGTCCGAGGGAGCAGCACACAGAGGATTCGGAGGAAGAGCAGCAGGATGATGAGGTGACTGACCCCACGTGGTGTGCAACGCTTACTCAGGAGGACAGGTCTTCAGAGGGGGAGTCAAGGGCATCAGCAGGGCAGGTTGCAAGAGGCAGTGCGGTGGCCAGGGGTAGAGGCAGGGCCAGACCAAATAATCCACCAAGTGTTTCCCAAAGCGCCCCCTCGCGCCATGCCACCCTGCAGAGGCCGAGGTGCTCTAAGGTCTGGCAGTTTTTCACAGAGACGCCTGACGACCGACGAACAGTGGTGTGCAACCTTTGTTGCGCAAAGCTCAGCCGGGGGGGCCAACGCCAACAGCCTCACCACCACCACCATGCGCAGACATATGATGGCCAAGCACCCCACAAGGTGGGACGAAGGCCGTTCAGCGCCTCCGGTTTGCACCCCTGCCTCTCCCCCTGTGCCCCAACCTGCCACTGAGATGCAACCCCCCTCTCAGGACACAGGCACTACCGCCTCATGGCCTGCACCCACACCCTCATCTCCGCTGTCCTCGGCCCCATCCAGCAGTGTAGTTCAGCGCACCGTCCAGCCGTCGCTTGCGCAAGTGTTCGAGCGCAAGCGCAAGTACGCCGCCACGCACCCGCACGCTCAAACGTTAACCGTCCGCATCGCAAAATTCATCAGCCTTGAGATGCTGCCGTATAGGGTTGTGGAAACGGAGTCCTTCAAAAGTATCATGGAGGCGGCGGCCCCGCGCTACTCAGTTCCCAGTCGCCACTACTTTTCCCGATGTGCCGTCCCAGCCCTGCACGACCACGTCTCCCGCAACATTGTACGCGCCCTCACCAACGCGGTTACTGCCACGGTCCACTTAACTACGGACACGTGGACAAGCACAGGCGGGCAGGGCCACTACATCTCCCTGACGGCACATTGGGTGAATTTAGTGGAGGCTGGGACAGAGTCAGAGCCTGGGACCGCTCACGTCCTACCCACCCCCAGAATTGCGGGCCCCAGCTCGGTGCTGGTATCTGCGGAGGTGTATGCTTCCTCCACTAAAGCACCCTCCTCCTCCTCCTCCTCCTCTGTCTCGCAATCAAGATGTGTTAGCAGCAGCATGTCGCCAGCAGTCGGTGTCGCGCGGTGTGGCAGCACAGCGGTGGGCAAGCGTCAGCAGGCCGTGCTGAAACTACTCAGCTTAGGCGATAAGAGGCACACGGCCCACGAACTGCTGCAGGGTCTGACACAGCAGACCGACCGCTGGCTTGCGCCGCTGAGCCTCCAACCGGGCATGGTCGTGTGTGACAACGGCCGTAACCTGGTGGCGGCTCTGCAGCTCGGCAGCCTCACGCACGTGCCATGCCTGGCCCACGTCTTTAATTTGGTGGTTCAGCGCTTTCTGAAAAGCTACCCACGCTTGTCAGACCTGCTCGGAAAGGCGCGCCGGCTCTGCGCACATTTCCGCAAGTCCCACACGGACGCTGCCACCCTGCGCACCCTGCAACATCACTTTAAGCTGCCAGTGCACCGACTGCTGTGCGACGTGCCCACACGGTGGAACTCTACGCTCCACATGTTGGCCAGGCTCTATGAACAACGGAGAGCTATAGTCGAATACCAACTCCAACATGGGCGGCGCAGTGGGAGTCAGCCTCCTCAATTCCTTTCAGAAGAGTGGGCCTGGTTGGCAGACATCTGCCATGTCCTTGGTAATTTTGAGGAGTCTACCCAGGTGGTGAGCGGCGATGCTACAATCATTAGCGTCACCATTCCTCTGCTATGCATCTTGAGAAATTCCCTGCAAACCATAAAGGCAGCTGCTTTGTGCTCGGAAACGGGGGCGGGGGAAGACAGTATGCCGCTGGATAGTCAGGGCACCCTCCTGTCTATTTCTCAGCGCGTACAGGAGGAGGAGGAGGAGCATGAGGAGGATGAGGAGGAGGGGGAAGAGACAGCTTGGGCCGCTGCTGACGGTACACCGGCTGATCATCCTTTCAGCGTGTATGGCCTGAGGAGGAGGAGGATCCTGAAAGTGATCTTCCTAGTGAGGACAGCCATGTGTTGCGTACAGGTACCCTGGCACACATGGCTGACTTCATGTTAGGATGCCTTTCTCGTGACCCTCGCGTTGCACGCATTCTGGCCACAACGGATTACTGGGTGTACACACTGTTCGATCCACGGTATAAGGAGAACCTGCCCACTCTGATTCCCGAAGAGGAAAGGGGTTCGAGAGTGTTGCTATACCACAGGACCCTTGCGGACAAGCTGATGGTAAAATTCCCATCCGACAGCGCTAGTGGCAGAAGGCGCAGTACCGAGGGCAAGGTAGCAGGGGATGTGCGTAGATCGAGCAGCATGTACATCCCAGGCAGTGCAACAGTCTTTAAGGGCCTGGCCAGCTTTATGGCTCCCCACCAAGACTGTGTCACCGCTCCCCAGTCACGGCTGTGTCGGCGGGAGCACTGTAAAAGGATGGTGAGGGAGTATGTAGCGGATCGCACGACCATCCTTGGTGACGCCTCTGCCCCCTACAACTACTGGGTGTCGAAGCTGGACATGTGGCCTGAACTAGCGCTGTATGCCCTGGAGGTGCTTGCTTGTCCTGCGGCTAGCGTCTTGTCGGAAAGGGTGTTTAGTGCGGCTGGGGGAATCATCACAGATAAGCGTAGCCGCTTGTCAACCGACAGTGCCGACAGGCTAACACTCATCAAGATGAACAAAGGCTGGATTTCCCCAGACTTCTGTTCTCCACCAGCGGACAGCAGCGATATGTAAGCAATACGTAGGCTGCACCCGCGGATGGAAGCTACGTTCTCTCTCACCATCCAAAACGGGGACATTTCTGCTTCATCAATCTGTGTCTAATATTCCTCCTCCTCCTCCTGCTCCTCCTCCTGAAACCTCACGTAATCACGCTGAACGGGCAATTTTTTTTAGGGCCACAAGGCTCACTCAAATAATTTTTCTGAACAATTTTTATAAGTTTCAATGCTCTTAAAAGCGTTGGAACTTTAACTTGAACCAATTTTTCGTTACACTGGGCTGCCTCCAGGCCTAGTTACCACTTAAGCCACATTAACCAAAGCGATTAATGGGTTTCACCTGCCCTCTTGGCTGGCCATGGCCAATTTTTGGGATGTACATTAGTACTGTTGGTACAGCAATTTTTGTGGGCCCTCGCCTACAGTGTAATCAAATTAATTTTTAGCCCACCTGCATTACAGCTGACGTTACCTCAGCTGTGTTGGGCAATGCAATGGGATATTATTGTGTACCGCCGGTGGCTTCCTGGCACCCACCCAGGCAGTGGGTCCACAGGGAGTGTAACCTATATGTGTCCACTTGTAAAGAACCCCGGTCAGACTGGGGCATGCAGTGTGGGCCGAAGCCCACCTGTATTACGCACGACATTACTACCTCAGCTGTGTTGGGCAATGCAATGGGATATTTTTGTGTACCGCCGGTGGGTTCCAGGGAGCCACCCATGCTGTAGGTGCACACGGAGTTTTTAATACATCTGTACACTTCTAAAGAACCCCAGTCTGACTGGGGCATGCAGTGTGGGCCGAAGCCCACCTGTATTACGCACGACATTACTACCTCAGCTGTGTTGGGCAATGCAATGGGATATTTCTATGTACCGCCGGTGGCTTCCTGGCACCCACCCATGCTGTCGGTCGACAGGGACTTCACAATAGGGAGTTGTACCTGCCTGTGTCTATGAATTAAAAAGCCCGGTCTGACTGGGGCATGCAGACACCTTGACAGAATGAATAGTGTGTGGCACATAGGTTCCCCATTGCTATGCCTACGTGTGCAGCTCCTGATGGCGGTGGCACAGGATTCTATTTCTCATTGCTTCTGTACAGCATTGTGGGCTATCGCCCCGCCCCTTTTAAAGAGGGTCGCTGCCTAGCCGTGCCAACCCTCTGCAGTGTGTGCCTGCGGTTCCTCCTCATGGCAGACGCACTTCTAAATAGACATGAGTGTGGCGTGGCATGAGGGCAGCTGAAGGCTGCGCAGGGACACTTTGGTGTGCGCTGTGGGGGGGAGGGGGGGCGGTTGGTCAGCATGTAACCCAGGAGAAGTGGCAGCGGAGTGTCATCCAGGCAGTGATTGTGCTTTGTTGTAGCTAGTGTGGTGCTTAGCAAAGGTATGCCATGCTAATGAGGGCTTTTCAGAAGTAAAAGTTGTTGGGAGGGGGGGGGGGCCCACTCTTGCCGGTATTGTGGCTTAATAGTGGGACCTGTGAACTTGAGATGCAGCCCAACATGTAGCCCCTCGCCTGCCCTATCCGTTTCTGTGTCATTCCCATCACTTTCTTGAATTGCCCAGATTTTCACACATGAAAACCTTAGCGAGCATCGGCGAAATACAAAAATGCTCTGGTCGCCCATTGACCTCAATGGGGTTCGTTGTTCGAAACGAACCCTCGAACATCGCGGGAAGTTCGTTCCGAATAACGAACACCCGAACATTTTGGTGTTCGCTCATCTCTAGTAATAACCCTAAACAAGTACGTTCGCTCATCTCTAGGTGAGGTCATTATAAATGATGATACCTTCCGTTTAAGTACAATTCAGTGCAAATGCCAAAGATTTGCATTATGCATCCACACAGGGGAGTAAAGAATTGCATCAGGTCTGGTTATAGTTCCTCCCACTGTGTGTGTAATGTTCATTGCCTTTGCAGATACTTTGCTATGTTGAAGTGGAATTATGCCTCCATTATCATCCAGAACTGCAATCCAAATCAATTTAGATAGAAATCTCCCGGTCATATAATAGAGAATGTTAGCAGGTTGTAGCATAAACCAGCATTATTGTGTATGGGCTACAATACTGACTGTAACTGAGGATGTCATCTATCTCCCTTTTTCCACAGAGAGCCGCTACTATATTGGATATTGAGAGGTTCCTGCCAAGGTTTGTCAGAAGAAAGCTGCGATGTGGTCGTTGTCTGACAGTGGGAAAAACACCTGATGGAAAAACAGATGAAAGATGGTGTTTTAGGTAAGAATACATGAACGGGTTGTGCGGTCTCTAACTTACTGATATACATCTATTTGTTCTCTCTCATTCACCAATTGAGAAGACAGTTACATGGAATCATAGTAGTTCCTTCTGCTCTGTTGAGGTGTCGACGCAGGGCGACATGACCAAAGGGGGCCTCCCACTCCCGTACATGTCGGAGAGTCATGAAATCACATGATCGCTGGGAAGCTGGGCATTAAGGGGGCAATGAAAATAGACTCTTATTATTACTTGTAATATGGGGAAATGGAATAGAAAATGTTATTTTGCTGGGCCTCCTCGCAGTGTAGTAGAATCTTAGAGAGTGCCGACACCGGGCAAGATGGATGAGTACACTTAGTAAAAAACAGGTTGAATGCGGTGGAAGAGTATAAGGAAATAAAGAGGGTGCTTTGATTTGTAATAGGTCTGCGCATGCTAAAACTGCAGGGTCTGCCTCATTACCAGAAGATAACAACTGGATGCCAAACTGAAGATTGGTCAGAATGTGGGAATTATATGGGAGGAGCAACATGTTACAAATATTTGTGTGATGAAACTGATTTGTATCTAAAGAAAATAAAATAAATGCCAATGGTGAGATCTTCGAAATCTCCTTAGATGATGGAGAGTCATGGGGAGAACTGTTGCTTCACTGATTATTGGTATCCCTATTTGGGGTCACCCTAGATCTCCAGACCACTTGAAAAACTTTTACTAACTTTGGAAATCCATACATTCAAATGAATATTAGACAGATCCAGAGATGTAACCAGAAGCTCCCAGGCGAAATCTGTAACCGAGTTCCCCACCTACTGGGGCCCAGATCTGACTGCAGCCTCTGCAACCCTTATAGTTACGCCCATGACTAGATTGATCATAATGGTGTATTCCATGAAATAATGTGTCTTTCTGCTCTGAAGGGTGGAAGAAATGCAATGGGGATCCTTTGGGAAGAGTCATTTCAGCCTTAATGAGGAACCTGGTGATAAAGAAAATGCAAAACTGAGCTCAATGTACAAACGACCCAAAGGTAAGAATATATGCATATCCTTATTGCGGCATCCGGTGTTTTGAAAATGAAACGCTGTTAGAGATGAGCGAGCATACTCGCTAAGGACAATTACTCGATCGAGCATTGCCCTTAGTGAGTACCTGCCCGCTCGGAAGAAAAGGTTCGGCTGCCGGCGCGGGTGAGAGGTGAGTTGCGGCAGTGAGCAGGGGGGAGCGGAGAGAGATCTCCCCTCCGTTCCTCCCCGCTCTTCCCTGCCGCTTCCTGCCCGCCGCCGGCAGCTGAACCTTTTCTTCCGAGCGGGCAGGTACTCACTAAGGGCAATGCTCGATCGAGTAATTGCCCTTAGCGAGTATACTCGCTCATCTCTAAAAGCTATGTTAATGTCTGGACCTTATTTATCAAAGCCGAGAAATGGACCTTGTTGCCCATATCAACCAGTTGAAGAAATAGTTGCTTGCTATGGGCAACGAGTCCACTTTTTCTGTTGGTACATCTCCACCAATGAGATTTATCAAAACTTTAAAAAGCAACATGTAACACAATTCTATAAAAGAAAAAGTCTATTGAGGCGGCATTTCGCATCTTTTTTACCCATCCATTATGCAACATTTTTGACCGTGTTGGCCTTAAATAGAATTCAAAAAGGTAGTATACATGGCACATGCCAAATATATTGTGTTTGTAGACTCCTTGAGAGTTTTGAAAGTGTTTGGAAAGAGTTACACAACTAAGCAGGGTAATAACATGAGCCAGATTTAATTAGGATGTGTTTTGGTGTAAAGTACTCCAACCATGAGGTGGAGTGAGAAAGAGAAAAGTGTCTAATGTATCTTGTTAATTGTGTCAAATGTATCATACAAGTGCCATTCTGATAAATTTGGCCAGTTGCAGTCTGTCTAGTATAGTTTTATCCAGTCTAAGTTTAAGAAAGTATTAAGAATTCTTCCTCATTGTAATTTCTGAATAGCTGTAGCAATTCTACTCTTTTGGTTAGTTTTCTTATTGCTTCCTTTTAAAGATTTTTGGAAGATGTTTTTGAGAATGGTGGGGGATGGAGTGTAGATCCATCGCTTTATTCTTTTTTTGAGCATAAATGCAGTTAACAACACATTGAAAAATTAAAGGGGTTTTCTATTGGTAAACTACTGATGGCCTATTCTTTATATAAGCCATCAATAGTGCTTCCCAGGATCCCCAGTGACTAACTGTTTGCAGGACCAGTGTGTTCATGCACCGTGCACTGAGTTGATTTCTAAAGGAAGCAGACAGCTCCATTCTCTCAACAGTGGCCAGGCATGGTATTACAGGCAAAGTTCACATTCACATCAAAGGAAACTTTGCCTGTAATACCAAGCCTAGTCACTACAAAGAGCACAAATCAGATTAGTGTATTGGTTCAGCGAACAGTTAATTGTTGAGGGTCCTGGGCTGGGCTATCAATAGCTTTCAACTAGACAACCCCTTTAAGTCAATTCTAGGATATGCATAGATTTATGAAGACAATATTGATCCCATGATTGGTATTCATTTAGACTGCATTTCAATTGCCAGTCTTACTCTAAATGGTGCAAAAGGTATTAAGATGCACATGCCTCTTTGGCTAATCCATGTGCAAAAAAAGGAAACCTATGCCTACAACGAGCTGTCATAGATGTGCACTATAATTTACAACAGTTTTTGGTATTCATGATAGTAAGTCTGACTGCCCCTGGGAGATTATGGCTTCTGCTACTAAGCTGTCCCTACTTTTCCCAAAAGTGTTGAGCATCGTGTAAAAATGAAAAAGTCACAAATGTCAGCGCAACTACAGTGTGTGGCAGAATTTTCAACTTTTTTTCGCTAGAAAATTTCCATAGATGGATTGATAAATTCTCCATCATGTTCTTACTGTATATTCCTTTGCTTTTACAGGATGGAGCCATTGGGTTACCAGAGCTCAAGAAAGAGCGCGTGAGGAAGAACAAATGCCATTAAATTCTGTGTCCACAAGCCCATCAGATAAAGTTTAAGACCAACTTTATTCTACATTGTTGTTTATGTTTACTGGCGATACATCTCACCGATATTGGCAATGCACCAGAAAGGGTTTGTGATTGAGGAGATACTAATGTACTTCAAATATGAGTTTAATTATAGGAACTTTTCAAAGAACTATTCCAAGCCCTATTCACCCAATCTGTGCTTACAGTGAATTGCTGTGATTCACCAAAATGTGCCATATTTTTTTATATTTCTTCCTTTTGCCCAGTCGCCTCCAATCATTGTTATAGGCAGAGAGGCAAAGAAGGAGAATGTATTAGAGGAGGGGAGATAACCTCCTCCATGTACTACATCACCCATGAAGAGTACCCTGCAGTTTTTGTTGTACAAGCACTGAGTTTTCTTTGTGTATTTATGCTGGATGACTAAAGTCCCCCATACACATAAGTGAAAAGTTGGCTGAACCACCGATTTTGGGCAACAACTATTGAAGGTTTTTGGGCACTTTAACTTAGTTCCACATATCACACACAACTCTGATATGGCAAGCACACAAAAGTTGATGATTTCCAGTTCTGCACAGAAGAAAGGGATTTAATTTTCGGAAGAGTGCTGTACACGTTATTATAGTGCATATATGGAGCTGTAATGGCTGCCTATTTGACACCTGTAATTTCCTTCCATTATACCAAAGAGTCAATAGTCTATATTACAAAAACAGAATAGATTGAGGCATAAATGATCAATTTATCTAATCAGCATCCACCAAGTAAAATTCCATTTATAGCAGAACTGCACTTTAAGGCTTGTGCCCTACAGTGACATTGGGTTATGTTTTGGTAAGCAGCAGTACTACGACCCATAAGCAACCTCAATGCTTAACCTAGGAAAGAAAAAGTTGCAAGTGACTTACAACAATCACCAGAATTCTAACCATGTCTAAATTATTGCGAATGTCACAACTTTTCAAGGCATTGAGGTCGTGCATGAGCCATGGTAATGCTGCCGTGTTACCTTGACTTGCAGCAATCCTTGCTTCCGCTGGGTGCTAGCCTAACACTTCAAGAGATATCTAACTAGCAATACTATTTTCAAAAGTGACTGGATGCACTGAATGTTTTCTTAATCCTGTGGTTCCCAAACTTGGCTCCTTTATCGGGACTCGTGGACTGTATCTCTGTATTGGCTTGTTTATATAGCGCATACATATTCTGAAGAACTGTTCATAGATTGTCATCACTTATGTGATGATGTGTTGTCCATACTGAAGACAAGTGACCTGAACACAGTGACCATTCATGGTCCATTGAGGTCAACCTGTGATGTCACTATGGATGACTGATATCATCAGTATGCTTCCTCAGTTGAGTCTCATTTGGGCTCTGAAACTGCTGTTACACTATTACAAATTACTCAGTTGTTCAGAATGGATATTTAGAATACAGATTTCCTCTAAAATATTCAGTTTTTAGCTGCTGAACGAAGGGGTGTAGGCGTTTGAAAAGGTAGTGGAGTGCAAAAGCAAAGGACCTAATAGCCACTTTCATTAACATTAGTAGTCATGCATATGTATCATGGTGCAATGGAAGACATTAGTAAATGTGCTGGATCTTTATATTTGTCTGCTCGTCTATGAACAATACTTTGCTTTAAATGTACTTGTTTTCCGTATCCGCAAAATATAATCTTTGCACGTCGTCGGTAGATAGAAAATGCTGCCAGCCTATGCATTTATTTTATGAGCTGCACTGGAGAAATAAATTGTGTTGGCTTTTGTAATACTTCTATTTTTTATGAAATCATGCCTTTATATCAGTCTTACATGTATATTCATAATAAATATTGTTTACATAGCACTGTTTAGTTACTTTATTATAATAATTAGGTAATGAGTTTGTGATGACTACATGATTGGAAAATTCTGCTTGGTTTCTTCCTACAATCTTCATACAGGCAACTATTATCAAAATGTAAAGGATGGTAAGCTTTGATATCTGCTATTAGTGATTTTGAGTTTGCAATGGAAAGTCTTAAAAGGGTTATTCAGGACTTACATATTAATGGCCTAACATGAGATAGTCCTATGATATCACATCAGTGGGGTCCGACTCCTGACCACCCTGTCAATCAGCTGTTTGAAGGACCCATGGCATTCAGGTGAGTGCTGCAGCTTCTTTATTGTACGAGGGATTACCCAACAGAAACATGACTCATCTTTAGGTGGGCAAGGCGTTACTAGTACAGGCTTGCATTCGGCTCAAGTGATTTTTTTTTTTTTTTACAACCAGTTGTTCAGTTTTTCACCTATTTTGTGATGGCTGACTCAAACAACAAGTACAATCTAAGGTGAAAGCAATACTCATTTGTTTCTTTGATGTGAGAGGGATAATGCACTCAGAATTTGTAACACAGGGCCAAACAGTCAACCAAAGTTTGAATTTGAATGTTTTGAAAAGGTTGTGTCACAATGTATGGAGAATATGTCCCGATTTGTGGCAGACCGGTGTCTGGTTCTTCCATCGTGACAACACACCTGCCAACACAGTGCTAAGGTCGGCTGTCCACGGGCAATGCGGTATCCTGCGGCGAAGCTCCGCCGTGGGAGCCGCCACCGAATCTCCACCGGTCAGCCCTATCTAATAGCTAGGCTGACCGTGGAGAATCGGGGCAATTGGCAACATGCTGCGAATTGCTCGCCGTGAGCGGAGAATCGCAATGATTCTCCGCTTGTGGACAGGTGCCGGCGCTTTCCATAGCAATGCTATGGGAAGCGTCGGTCGGCGTGATTCGCCAGCGGTTTACCACTGGCGAAATCACTGCCGTGGACAGGGGGCCTTAGTGTTAAAAAATGTTTTGAGCAGTAGAAAAAACATTTGAACAAATGTACTGCTTCAAACGGAGAGTAATGTGAAGGAGACCGAAGTTTCAAAATGTACAAATAAATAGATTATTTTGAATTTCATTTTCTTTTGGTTTCCCCCTCGTATACCCAACATATTGCCGTTCATTGGATAGCCGCAGTGCCTGGTATTGCAGCTTAATTTTATTCATTTTAATGGGACTTAGCTGCAGAAAGGCCATGTGACTGATGAACGTGACATCATAGGCTGAAGAAGAGGTCATATCGCTCGCCTGCTATTTACTGTCATACATTTCTGAGAAATGTGTGTACTTGAAAGTGGTGGAAAATGTTTCAAAATTATAGTGCACATATGTGTAACATCAGAACAACATAAACATCAGGGAGAATATATATATATATATATATATATATATATATATATATATATATATATACATATATATATATATATATATATATATATATATATATATATATATATATATATATATGCCATGACAGGACCAGATTAAGGTACAGAATAACTTTTTTTCCCTACCAATTAGTGTCCATCAGCATACATGCTGTTCACACACAATATCAAGCCCAACAGCAATCTATTCTTACCAGAAATACTATTAGACATTAGTCCTTGATAACTACATTGAAAATACTAGCAGTGTTCACAGCAGCAGTAATACAGGTTAAAACAAAACTCCAAGCATCTAAATAAGCATTATGAAGGGAAGACTATACTATAGTGAACTCAATAAGGGTGGTTTCATATCAGCGTTGGAACCTCCGGCTAGAGGTTCTGTCGTAGATCTGGCATTAAGTGCTTTTTCTTTTATCCCAAACCAGGCAGTTGGGTGGAAAGCGGGCCCGCTACAGTCAACCAGGTCCACCTGGTGCTGTTTAGTTCTGATACAGAACTGTTCAGTCACGGGAATTCCCATTTCCTGCTCCACGAACGGTGCAGGAAAGCAGATTTTCCAGCGCAGGTGTGAACGCACCATAGCACTTTCCATCATGCTGACTGGAGGCCTCTATGAGAAGTGGTGATAACTGGAGCACCAATAATACACCAGTCCTGTATTTAGGCAGGGGAAACACTGACGAACACTGTTGACTCATAATTAGAGCCAGCAAGTTTCTATCTTGGTTTTCATCATTTTGACGGCAAGAACAGTGTTACATGTTGACCAAGCAGATGTGAAGAGAGCCTAAAATGTTGCAACACACTGGATGACCCAAGTCTTTTGAGATAATGTTTATGGACTGAAGAGTAGAAGGTGAAGCTTTTTGGAAGAAATTGGTCTTGAATGTTATATTTGACATAAGTTGACAAAAAGAACATCATACCAATAATTATACATGGTGGTGTTAGTAGTATGATAGTGTGTAAATGTCTGACAGTTTCCAAGCGTAGACAACCTGCCATAATTGATGCTGAAGGAATCATGAACCAGTTCTCTACCTGAAAATCCTGCTCATCGGAGGTCAGACAGAAGCACAAGAACAAGTCTATAGCTGAATGACTCAGAAGAAACAAAAGTACCTTAAAGGGGTTGTCCCGCGAAACAAAGTTGGGGTATACACTTCTGTATGGCTATATTAATGCACTTTGTAATGTACATTGTGCATTAATTATGAGCCATACAGAAGTTATTCACTTACCTGCTCCGTTGCTAGCGTCCCCGTCTCCATGGTGCCATCTAATTTTCAGCGTCTAATCGCCCGATTAGACACGCTTGCGCAGTCCGGTCTTCTCCGTGTTGAATTGGGCCGCTCGTGCTGGAGAGCTGCTCCTCGTAGCTCCGCCCCGTCACGTGTGCCGATTCCAGCCTATCAGGAGGCTGGAATCGGCAATGGACCGCACAGAAGACCTGCGGTCCACCGAGGGTGAAGATCCCGGCGGCCATCTTCGCAAGGTAAGTAAGAAGTCACCGGAGCGCGGGGATTCGGGTAAGTACTATCCGTTTTTTTTTTTCAACACATGCATCGGGTTTGTCTCGCGCCGAACGGGGGGGCTATTGAAAAAAAAAAAAAAAACGTTTCGGCGCGGGACAGCCCCTTTAACTTTTTGGAGTGATCTAGTCCAGAGTTGAGCCATATCTTTAAGTAGGCTATCAAAATTAGGGTGGGGATCTGGCACTGGGCCACCACCCTGAACACTTCTTTGAAGTGAGTGCCATGGCCTTTTTGTTGGTTAGGTTGCTCTGAACTGCACAAAGTAGTCCTTTTTGTAGCTGCTGTGCTGGATATTGTAACTTTGCCCCATTCACACAGGATCAAGAACTAAGAGCATATCTGACTGTTAGTATATGGTAAGAACAAATGAGTAAGAGGAATCACCCACAGATGGTGCCATAAAGGTAAACATATCTGTAACAACCCACATGTGAAAATGGAAAGGAAGACACAACATGTACATGACAAATGCATGACATTCTATTTTTCAATCTCTTTTGATATATCTTTAAACTAGCTCCAATGTTCCTGAAGGTTTAGCTCTAGGATACCTTAAAATAATGCAGTCAGTGATTACATTGCATTTAGGGTTACTTTACGCAGGACGACTGTCGGAGCATAAGCATGTGATAGCTGTCGAAATTACTATTGTTCCTGTGCTTTCACACAGCAGCGATAGTTGTTTAGTGAATGGAGGCCAAGCGTGCTGGAGATCTCTTTTGGCCGCTGTCTGCATTCACTGGGAATAGGCAGTTGTTCAAACATCAACATCTGCCTGTTTACACTGAGAGTGAGTTGCTCAATAATCATTTAGTTTCAATGAGCTGAAAAGAAGCAACTAGCAACTACTGAGTGATTTCTTGCTTAATACCTTGTTGGGTCTTGTATTACACAAGACAACTATCACTAAAAATTGCTTATTACCTTCAGTGATCACAGGTGACATTTCTTTGATTGGTGACATCTGTAGTTGTTTATAATTATTTTCTAAATCAGTATACAGCTCAACATTATCCCTCAAGACCCAAAACAAACAGCCTGCAGTCATCTGTACCTGTACCCATACCTAAACCATACAGCCTGCAGTAAACTGCACCTGTAGCCAAACCTAAACCATACAGCCTACAGTCATCTGTACCTGTACCCATACCTAAACCATACAGCCTGCAGTAAACTGCACCTGTAGCCAAACCTAAACCATACAGCCTACAGCCATCTGTACCTGTACCCATACCTAAACCATACAGCCTGCAGTCATCTGTACCTGTAATACGGATTAACCATTCAGTCGATGCTGACTCTGGGTCACCCTGTGGATCAACTCTTGTCATTTTCATCTATCAGGTACATCTTCTTTTAACTGGCAAATAGTCATGCCAGTGTCTGCCAAGATTGTGTCTAACCAGCAAGTTCTTTGATGACCTCTTCTTTATGAACCACTGACAAATTCCAATATAATATCATTCTCCAGTCCATTTGCTTGCATGATGTGTTCAAAATAAGATGGCTTTTGTTTTGAAATCTTCACCTCGAGGGACATTTTTGGCTTGACATGATCTAGTACTTCCTTGTAAGTGACTGTTAGTGTAATGTTACCTGCACCCATACCTAAACCATGGAGGGAGATGTATAACTTATACCAGCTCCACATATATAATTATATAAGGAGATATCCAGGTTATACCAGCATTGTCTATATCAATATATACAGGGAGATATATAGCTTATACCAGCTGTACATGTATAATTATAAACAGGAGATACCCAGGTTACACCAGCATCGTCCATATAGCTCCCCGCGCACCCCAACTGCAGGCTGTTATCTGCATGGCTGCTAAGTGCCCAACTCCTCCACCAGCTAATCCTGCACTGAGAACACACTGCTGGGGAAGGAGTCAGGGGCACTTAGCAGCAGCGTGAGGCCTGGAATCAGAAGATGTGCTAATCTGCATGCAGATAAGAGCCCGGAGCTGCAATGTTGAAGGCCGGGTGCTGGTACGGTTGGCTTTCTCAAGGGTTCTGCACTACAGTGGCAAGGGGTGTCTCCGGGCCCCCCGTAGCTTAGGGGATGGCTCGCAAATGTGACATCTGCGACCCCTATAGCTACGCCACTGGATGTCACATTGTTTCCTGACAGAGATATCCCAATTCAAGTCACAGATACCCCATAGCAGTGTCAGCTTTAGGCTAGATAGCACCCAGTGCGAAATTCTTTTTTGCATCCTCTCGCCCCAATTATAAGGAAAAAACACATGGGGGTAATGTATTAAGCCCAGCATTTCCAACACTGGCTTAATACAATTTTCCCTGGTGAATTGTGCACTTCATACAAGAAGAGACGCAGGCCTCTTTATATATTAAGCACATCCCTGGCACCTCTGTATTCCTTTTTAGAAATGTATGCCAGGTCTGACCTGGCGCACATTTCTGGTATAATTTATGCCAGTGTTTGGTGTAAGTTGTTCATAACTTTCTTGGTCCTGAAAACTGGACCGATGCAGAAAGACGAAAAGTCACACTTTTTTGCAAATACTTCCTTGCGCAAAAATTGGTCACTTTTTAATGCCAAAAACTGGTATAAAAAATGTTTTGTAAATGTGCCTCAATATATTGTACTGATAGGCAGCCTGCCTGTGTTCTGCTTGTGCAGAAAGCAGCAATATAGCAGTATACCCATCCCAGAACAGCTCAGTGAATAAATACAGTACCAGAACCAGGCTCATAACAAAAATGCAACCAAGCTCAGCACATAAATATAGCACAAATCAACCTCAGTACATTAATACAATTCCAGACCCAAGCTCATAACATAAATAGAACATCAGAACTAATCTCATAACGTAAATATAGCACCAAAACAAACCTCAGTACATAGATACAATACCAGAACTAAGCTGATAACATAAATGCATTCCCAGAACCAAGCTCATAACAGAAATACATTAACTGAATTAAGCATTTGTATTTGCAAGGTCACCGATTGGCTGACAGCAGTGTCTCAGAATAGCGATGGGGAGAAGACAGAGCCAGGAAGAAGATGATTCATGTAACTCCCCAAAACGCTGCCCTACAGAAGAAGATCATCTGGCCAGGCTAGGGGGTGATCGCCCCCAGATTACATCCATCTGGTGCCCCTCTGCAAACTGTTGGCCGGCGCCACACATAGCTAGGGCCAGCCATGCTCCACAGTATATAAGAAACAGATGTCCTTCAGCATGACTACCACATACGGTCCCTATAGTACCTGCCACTGATGCACCCCTTCCAACTACCCCCACAACTGTATGCCAATCATATTTACCTCTCAGAGCATCAGATACAGTTTGCCACCCTATTGTTTGCCACTCCTTCTTGTGGCTGATGGCATTATGCCATTCTTTCAGAGCAGAACTAACTGCCATGTGCTGAGCCTATATGGGAGCATTAGGTGATCTTCAGTACCTACTAGTTCTTCTGCCAATGGTTTGAAAGTGGATTAGAAGCAAAAGAATTTAAAGGAGGGTTAAAGATATAATTGTAAAACTTTTTCAGTCTGTCGTTGTGGTCTAATGGTCAACACACAATGGTCAACCTATACAGGCGGCTGTTTAGAATTGTAGATACTTCTAGAAGCTGCTTTACATAATTTTTTAAAGAAGAACAAGAGTCCAATTTCATTTAGAAACATAAAAACTAAAGCAGTTGTGGTGAACATTTAGCAGAATGTGGAACACTACTTACAAGAACTACTAACTACATACAGACACAACACACCACAAGTCTGTGACAGCCTGGATCATGTCTCTTTCATCACTCACTTCTCTGTGAACTACTTACAGTACTGCAGCATGTTGGAACTACCTCTGCATTCCCATCCCTTTTTCAAGATTTGGATTGGATCAGCGGGAGGCTTTTTCCTTCTATTGTCATGTAAGATATTTTCTAACAATTCTTTTTTTTCATGCAGTTTTTTGACTTGAAAGGGTAATGGAACCTCTAACTTATAAAAATCAGCAAGTTTTGACATTTTTCAAAACTTTGCTCAGGCAGGTGTTACGCTTGAAAACATCTTGGTTTTATGTTTCGTTATCAGTGCTATCTTTGTACTGAACCTTTGTTACGGTTAGTATCAGTTTGCGTATTACATCTTGTGTAATTTTTGGTAGCATCTATAATTCTAAAATCCTAGCTCCTCTGCTATGTGCAGCTCGTTAAGTGATTAATATAGCCTATATGACATTGTCTGAATAGAAGAGAAACCACGTCATCTTGTAGATATGATACTTTTTAATGGCTAACAAAAATACCTGATGTTACAGCGAGCTTGCAAACCTCTTGGGTTCTTCTTCAGGCTAAAATGGAATAGATCCGAAGAGGCATGAATATTTATACACACTTGTGACATAAATACTTATGACAAGGCACAGATATGGATGTGATTGGTTTGCACTAGGAATGCTGTAACAGACATAAACATTTTTAACTTGGCACTGATAAGGGAGTGAAAGTTTTATGGTCCCTGAATTACTGTTGGGGAGGGGTGGGGTCACCAGGGCAGCAGCCTTATCTGTGCTATAGATGTCTCTTACCTCCCATTCACCCATAAATTGCCTGAATACAAACTGTAATTCTTAGGGCGCCCACCCACTGGCGATTTTTTTCCCTGCGAAATTCGCAGCATTTTTTTCTCTGCAGGGGTCTATGGGACTTGTAATGTTAAAATCGCGATCGCGCAAAATCGCAATTTACCGCGAAATCGCGATTTTGCGCGATCGCGATTTTAACATTACAAGTCCCATAGACCCCTGCAGAGAAAAAAATGCGGCGAATCTCGCAGGGAAAAAAATCGCCAGTGGGTGGGCGCCCTTACTTTGATGTGAGTTTTCTTTTTTTTCCCCAGAAAATTGATGGCAGAAAAATACCACTATCTAGTACATTATTTCCTTTTTATTTCTCTCCTATGATAGATCTATGCCTATCTCAGTTAGCTTGAATTCATTTATTATTGATTTTCCACCACGTCTGCTGGATGTTTTTTCCAAGCATCTACTACTCTTTCAGTGAAAAAATATTTCCTGACGTTGCTTCTGTTTTTTTTCCACAACTAATCTCAGATGGCACCCCCTTGTTCTAGTCTTTAGCATCCTAGTAAAAAAACTTTCTTCCTGAACCTTAATTAACTTGTAACATATATAAAGGTTTCCATCATGTCCCTCCTCTCCCTTTTCTCCTCCTGTAACATATATAAAGGTTTCCATCATGCCCCCCCTCTCCCTTCTCTCCTCCTGTAACATATATAAAGGTTTCCATCATGTCGCCCCTCCCTTCTCTCCTCATGTAACCTATATAAAGGTTTCCATCATGTCCCCCTCTCCCTTCTCCCCTCCTTTAACATATATAAAGGTTTCCATCATGTCCCCCTCTCTCTTCTCTCCTCATATAACATATATAAAGGTTTCCATCATGTCCCCTTCTCCCTTCTCTCCTCCTGTAACATATATAAAGGTTTCCATCATGTCTCCCCTCTCCCTTCTCTCCTCCTGTAACATATATAAAGGTTTCCATCATGTCCCCCCTCTCCCTTCTCTTCTCCTGTAACATATATAATGGTTTCCATCATGTCCTCCTCTCCCTTCTTTCCACCTGTAGCATATATAAAGGTTTCCATCATGTCCCCCCTCTCCCTTCTCTTCTCCTGTAACATATATAATGGTTTCCATCATGTCCTCCTCTCCCTTCTTTCCACCTGTAGCATATATAAAAGTTATCATCATGTTCCCCTCTCCCCACTTCCTCCTGTAACATATCCAAAGGTTTCCACCATGTCACCCTTCTGACTTCTTTCCTTCTGTAAGATATATAAAGGTTTCCTTTCTGTCCTCCTCTCTCCCTTCTTTTCTCCAAGCTATACAAATTTAGTTCTTTAATCTTTCCTGGCAGCGGTCACATGTCCGTTTTTCACCTGTGAGCAAAAGTTCGCACAAGTTAAAATAAGGCAGCGAATTGCAAAACGCGACTAACAACGGCATTCAGGATTTTTTGTATGGGAAACCCCTGGATGCTGTCACATCCATGGATTTCACCTTGTGGTCACTGGGGCCAGTGGTAGCAGTGCCGACCCCATTGAGAACATGCAGAGAAGATCGTGATCCTCTGGCACAGCTGTGACAGCTGTGGCCGAGGATTTCTTCATCTCCGCGGTAGTCCCCTAATCACTGAACACTGTGACAGCATTGTCACAGTGTCCAGTGACAAGGGGACTTCCTGCGGGGCTGAAAAATGTGCCTGCCACAGCTGTCACAGCTGTGGCACAGGAGCACGATGTTCTCCCATTGCTTTTAATAGGGCCTGCGCTTCTGCAGCCCCATTGAAAGTAGTGGGATGAAGGCAACCCCTGCAGTGATTTTCAGGCAAGGGCTTTAAATATAAGCCCTTCCCTGAAAATCATCCCTAGAATGTGTAAAAAAATAAAAATATATATACTCACCTCTCTGTCACTGCTGGGGCTCAGGTGCATCCAGCCACTTTTCCTCTTAAACTGCTCTGAAGTGCTTTAAGCAGGCGGGGATTTAAAATACTCGCCTGCTGAAAGGGCTGCTTTGATTGGCTGAGCACTGTGACCAATCAAAGGCAGCGCTCAGCCATTGAATGACAGCTGAGTGCTGCCTGTGATTGGTCCCTGCGCTCAGCCAATCAGAGGCAGCGCTTAGCCATTCATTGAATTCAGCCATTCAATAAGGCTAAATCTTACACCAGTAAGGCTAAATCTTACTCCATGTTCCATACACCACCATATAATTTCATATACTGTATTTTGCACTAGAAATAAATTTGCAACAGAGTAGTAATAGACACAGCTGCCTATGCAACTGCTATAGGATCCAACAGAATTAGAAGTTTAGGTATAAAGGGGTCAATATATTTCATTACCTCGGTATTAACTAGAAGGCAGAGGGTTATTACAAATGATCTTCTGGATTTGAAACTCCCATAACTCATGCTTAATGACACTTGGATACATAAATGTGAAATCAATGGAAACTGAAGAGCAAAACATTTAGTGGCGTAACATCAAAAATCTTTTGCACATCAGAAGTGTTTAATCCGAACCCCTTTTGTCACTCAACACCTTCCTGCCATACACGTAGTAGCGTATCATGATTGACTGATGCAATGGCTTCTCTGATGTGTACTCGCAGAACATCCATAGTGTGTGGTAAGGGGGTCATGTAAACTCTATCTTTAACACTCCCACAGAAAAAAAAAATCACAAGGCATGAGGTTCAGGGAAAGTGGAGGCCAAGGCAGAATTTCGCTATTGTCATGGCCCGCATGGCCAATTCAACTGTTTGGCAGTCGTGTATTGAGCTAACTTATGACTTTGAAAATTGGGGGGGGAGGGTGCCCCATCCTATTGGAAGATGAATCCTGGAATTTCCAGTTCTAGCTGCAGCAGAAGCCTTATCTGTAGCGTCTAGGCACGAAATCCCCAGGATTGTATCCTCATGGAAAAAGAAGGGGCCAAACACTTTCCTACCGGGTATAGCGCAAAACACATTCACTTTGGGGGGTAGAATATGTGTTCCATGTAGGGATGTGGGTTTTCTCTCTCCAGATTCTGAGATTACATTTGTTATCTGTGCCCGAAAGAAGGAAGCTGGCTTCATCACTAAAAACTCCATAAAACCATTGCTTTCCATTAGAGTTTGCATACTCTCACAGAAAGAACGTCACCTCGCTTTGTCGTCCGGTTTCAGGGTCTGTAACAATTGCAATTGGCAGGGATAACATTGCAAAGGTTTGCACAGAATCTTCCACATAGTCGGCTTCGGGACGTCCAATTCTCTACTTGCTCTGATGATGGATTTCTGAGGACTTCATGTGAAACTTGCATGGACATGCTCTACTGTTTCCACGCTTTCTGGTGGATGGACAGATGATTTTCACTTACATATGCCACAATTGTCCTTAAATTTTGAGTACCAGTCACAAATTGTGCGCCTGCTGGGTGGTTCGCCACCAAACATTGTTTGAAAATGACATTGCGCACTAATAACAGACTGGTAGACTTGAAAACACTCTTCTGTCTACTTTGGCAACCATTTTGTCTCATATACCCCTAGCGACGACTATGGCAAAATCTAACTTTTTGGGTCTCATTTAGCAAAACTGTCTTAACAGTAAGACCGTCCTTGTTGCCCATTGCCTTTTCTGTGTGCCCCTGTGCACTCACTGGTCCCAACACCTCCTGTATGGTCAGAATGACCCAGGTTGTGGGCAATTCATCAATACGACCATCCAGCTTCTTGCATTTCAACAATGCGCTGCTCTCAGACTCTGTTACTGGGCGAAATCTCTTCTCTACGTCGTACGGGCGTCTAGTGGTCAACAGGCTCTACACAAGCGGAAAAAGAGGTCACTGCACAGAAGGAGCCTCTGAGAGCCTTTTTATAGGCCAAGTGTGGAACCAGTTTTAGGGCCTCAGGTGGCAAGCCATTCATCTAATCACCTCACCGCCCTAATCATTTACATATCTGCCTGAGATGTAACTGCATGCCGAGTTTTGCGGCAAAACAGCAACTTGCTTGATTCTTTTTGACAAAGTGTATTTAATAACCAAATTGAGGATGATTTTATGTGAAAATCGCTCTTGAATGGCCGCCCTTATCGTATTGAGTGTTGCAGCTTCAGCGTGTTGCTCAGTAAAATTCATATTGAGTAGCATTGGCGCCTAATACAGCTACCTGTCATAAAGGAACCTGTTCGGTGTGATCTGACTGTGACTGCTGACACGAAAAACCATGTTACAAGTGAAACCCAAGGAAGCCTTTATACTGTAGAAAGGAATCAACTTATTACAGCGTAAGGGCCTGTTCACACTGGCACTTTCATTTTCTTTTTACCTATACGAGAAACACGTATGGAAAAATACCTGCATTTTAAGCATATGTTTCCCTTTTTTATAATCGTTTGCGACATATATACATTTTGAACACGTTAATCTATTTTTGATGTGACAAATGTATATGTTTTTTTAACTATAAACTCTTTTTGTCTTAAAGTTTTGTAGTCTTACAGTTTTTTTTCTCCTTTAAGACATTTGGTCACAAAAAGCGTACGGGGAATGCACAGGCATATGTTTCCATATGTTTTGATTTGGCCGTAATATTAAAAACAGTTTATATTTCCATGCATTTTTATGTGGGACAGAAAAGCGTAGTAGGCTAAGCTTTTCAATCCCACAAATAAACAAAAAGGCACAGAAACGTATGCCTTGCTAAATGTAGGCAAATGTTTGCATTGTTGGACTGCATTTAACTCATATAGGCCACGGATCTGTTAAACGCTACGCTTCATCCAGTTTTGGTGTAAAAATGTGTGTGTTTCACGGATGACCATATGACTGTGTGGACGAGCCATAGATCCCGGGGCTTGCATGACTGCAGTCTTCTGCACGGGGTCGGGAGGTGGGGTGACAATTGTGAAGTTGCTATAACAGACCTTCAAAAAAAACAAAAAACAGACCTGATCAGGTTTCAGATGGCGGGGTGCACTGAAGAGGCGCCTCTACCCCTCAAGTACCGTAGCTGTAGTTAATATCTGTGTAGCTGAATATGGATTTCATTTAGCGATGGGCATCAGCTGCATTGCTCAATAGGATAAGGGAGGCCATTCAAGAGGCATTTTTACATAAAACCCCTGATTTGGTAGTTAAATATATGGGGAAAAAAAGTCATAAAATCGTCTGATGCTGAAAGTGTTTGGGAAAAAAACCCCACTTTGAGCATCCATAGGAGCATCCATAGGGGCCCTAATTACAGGGAAAAACATCCCCCTGTAGTGACAATGGTAACTGACAGAGCTGATCAGAGTCTGCTAGGACCTTGCAGCTTTGCCATGCCAGGGGATGACAGTGGTTGCGTGATCGCTATATACCCAGGAAAGGAGTAGGCAGATGCGATTAAAAACCACGTTTTCTCTGGGTTCTCAGCTGTGACTAACAGCTGAGAATTGACCTTGCTCTTCTTTGATTGCAGCAGCAGAGGCTTTAATCCCACGCCCAGGACCAAGCGCCATAAATTTACAGTGCTTGATCCTTGAGGGGTTATTATATCTAATGGAAAAAATACCTTTCTGGAATGTCAATAGACCTTCTAGCCCCTAAATTAAGGCTCTTTCACATAGGACGAGTGTCAGGCAAATGATGCCCGACACTCGTCCCCGTGTATCCTCACTCCTGTGCTGTTACACAGGAGTGAGCATCACTGGATCACTCACAGCGCGGCCAGCAGGGAGACGGAGCAGCTAGAAGAGAGTTCTCTCCCTGCTCTCCCCCGCCCCTCCCCATTCACTGTAAGCAGTGCCCACTCAGTCCTGAACTGCTGCTGTTTACACTGAACGATGGTCGTTCGGATTTTAAACATGATTAAAACTGAACAACTGGACGACTCTCAACATATTTTTACACGGAACGATTATCGTTCAAAACCCCGCGGGAGCCCGAACAACCAGAACGATAATCATCCTGTGTAAAAGGGCCTTAATACTACTGAAGTACCAATGCATTACTTAATGTTAATGAATGATCACAGTTGCTTAAGTCTCAAATTAAAGTTTTTGAGAAAGGAAAAGAAAAACAACTATATTACAACATTTTCTTTTCTTGTCTTTTGCAGTGCTGGTCCCTTCAGAATGTTTCAATATTGATATAAAGAAGACGTGGAGTTACAGAGGGGAGGAAAAGTCCCTGTTTGGACAAAATGTAATGCTATATAAGCATGATTCAGGGAAAGGGTAAGCTTGTAGCAAATTAAGCAGTGTATAATTCTTATAAAGATTTATTCTACTATTGCATATCTTCCATAATAAGGTTTTTGATCTTTAGCACAAAATATAACACTATCTAAAGGGACCCTGAAAAAAATGTATAATGCTGTTTTTTTTAATTGTTACACATTTATTGAAGGAAAGAAATGATCAACACCTTCATGATGCATGGGAAACAGTAATTCTCCTTAAGGCTTTCTTTACATGAGCGTATATCGGCCGGCCGTTTTCACGGCCAGCCAATATGCGCTACGTTGGGGGAGAAAAAGCTGGTGAACGGGCGCACAAATCAAACATTTGTGTGCCCGTTCATATGGCCTGGCAAGACCGGCGCAAATGCGCCAACCTCACCAGGCCATCTCACATTTTCCCTCCCTCCCTATCGCAAGCTCACCTCTCTTCCTCCCAGCTCGTTCTGTGCAATTGGAGGGGGCGCGACGGGGGTGGAGCTAAGCGCCGGTCTGCTTCCTCCTATTGATGGCTATGGACAAGGGTCGGGGGGGGGGGGGGGGGAAACTTAGCTCAGCCCCTGTACATTGCAAGATTCACAGACATGGCACAGAAAAAGTACCCATTGTTTCTAATGAGGGTATTTACATGTGTGATTTTTCTCTTGCAGCTCTGTGAGAATCAGCAATGCAAGAGAAAAATTGCATCATATCCTATTTTTGGGCGATTCTGTTGAAGAATTGTCAATTCTTCCCTATGGGAGCAAAAAAAAAATTGCAATGTGCTCACATGTACATGCAAGTTTCATGCAAGCGTGTTGCAATACCTCTTTGCTCCCATAGGGAATTTGCTCCCATATTACTCCCATAGGGAATGATGGGCGATTTTCATGCAAGTGTAGCAATGTGTGTGGGCAATGTGATTTTCTCCCAAAAGCAGCAGATCCGTGTTTTTTGGACCAATAGTTCACTCGCCCGTGTAAATGTACTCTTACTGGCAATGGAGCTTTAGCAGCAATCACTGAAACCAAAGACTTCCTTTAATTCAATGTCAGCCTTTCACACCTCTATTGAATCTAAACCTCTATGCAGAAGATTACCGTGAGAATAACATAGCCACCAGTACGTTTTTATAAGAATATGGCCAAAGGAAATTACAGAAGAGATGAACCAAAAGTTGTATAACAATATTACTCTGTAAATGGTTACAGATCAGCTCTTGGATTCACTCCAAGACATGATGATAAGAGCCAGCAGTACCCTGACAGCCGGGTCAGATCCCACTGTGAGAATTCTCGCAGCGGGACCAGACCCGAGCCCCTGCAGGGACCAACACTCACCTCTCCCGCAGCTCCGGCTCTTTGATGTGTCGGCTGCCGGCCAGCCGGTGCATGCGCAGAGCGGAGCCGTCGGCCGGGGAGTGACATTTCTGTGCCGGGCTCTGTGAGCCCCGCAAAGAAATAGAGCATGCCGCAATTTGTTTTCCGCGCGTGATTTCAAGTGGACAAATCGTGGCCGTCTGCCTAGGATTGCGTTTTCTAATGCAATTCTATGGCAGCGGCCACGGGTGGAAATTCTGCGGGAAATCCCGCCGCAGAATTTCTGCCCGTGTGCAGGGGGCCTTACTGTCGTACCAAACACAGCATCTCTTATCAATGAAGTCAGGTAATATGGTAGAGTTCAGTTTGCCCAAGGCCAACAATATCCCCTTATTTCACTCCAGCATAAAATATAACTTATTGCGATATTATTAGATAATAAACATGAAATTAAATTAAGGACTCTAGCTAGAGATGACAGCCAGAGTTTTATGCATTTTGATCATTGGCACCAATATGTCAGTAGAGTGCAGCTGGAATGTACAATGATTAGAGATGAGCGAGCACCAAAATGCTCGGGTGCTCGTTACTCGGAACGAACTTTTCGCGATGCTCGAGGGTTCGTTTCGAATAACGAACCCCATTGAAGTCAATGGGCGACCCGAGCATTTTTGTATTTCGCCGATGCTCGCTAAGGTTTTCATGTGTGAAAATCTGGGCAATTCAAGAAAGTGATGGGAACGACACAGCAACGGATAGGGCAGGCGAGGGGCTACATGTTGGGCTGCATCTCAAGTTCACAGGTCCCACTATTAAGCCACAATAGCGGCAAGAGTGGGCCCCCCCCCCTCCCAAAAACTTTTACTTCTGAAAAGCCCTCATTAGCATGGCATACCTTTGCTAAGCACCACACTACCTCCAACAAAGCACAATCACTGCCTGCATGACACTCCACTGCCACTTCTCCTGGGTTACATGCTGACCAACCGCCCCTCCTCCCCCCCCACAGCGCATACCAAAGTGTCCCTGCGCAGCCTTCAGCTGCCCTCATGCCACACCACCCTCATGTCTATTTAGAAGTGCGTCTGCCATGAGGAGGAACCGCAGGCACACACTGCAGAGGGTTGGCACGGCTAGGCAGCGACCCTCTTTAAAAGGGGCGGGGCGATAGCCCACAATGCTGTACAGAAGCAATGAGAAATAGAATCCTGTGCCACCGCCATCAGGAGCTGCACACGTGGGCATAGCAATGGGGAACCTATGTGCCACACACTATTCATTCTGTCAAGGTGTCTCTGCATGCCCCAGTCAGACCGGGCTTTTTAATTCATAGACACAGGCAGGTACAACTCCCTATTGTGAAGTCCCTGTCGACCGACAGCATGGGTGGCTCCCTGGAACCCACCGGCGATACACAAAAATATCCCATTGCATTGCCCAACACAGCTGAGGTAGTAATGTCGTGCTTAATGCAGGTGGGCTTCGGCCCACACTGCATGCCCCAGTCAGACTGGGGTTCTTTACAAGTGGAAACAGATGCATTTATAATTCCCTGTGGACCCACAGCATGGGTGGGTGCCAGGAACCCACCGGCGGTACATAAATATATCCCATTGCATTGCCCATCACAGCTGAGGTAATGTCATGTTTAATGCAAGTGGGCTTCGGCCCACACTGCATGCCCCAGTCAGACTGGGGCTCTTTAGAAGTGGACACATGTAGTTACAACTCCGTGTGGACCCACGGCATGGGTGGCTCCCTGGAACCCACTGGCGGTACATAAATATATCCCATTGCAGTGCCCAACACAGCTGATGTAACGTCAGCTGTAATGCAGGTGGGCAAAAAATTAATTGGATTACACTGTAGGCGAGGGCCCACAAAAATTGGTGTACCAACAGTACTAATGTACCTCAGAAAAATTGCCCATGCCCAACCAAGATGGCAGGTGAAACCTATTAATCGCTTTGGTTAATGTGGCTTAAGTGGTAACTAGGCCTGGAGGCAGCCCAGTTTAACGAAAAATTGGTTCAAGTTAAACTTTCAACGCTTTTAAGAGCATTGAAACATATAAAAATTGTTTAGAAAAATTATATGAGTGAGCCTTGTGGCCCTAAGAAAAATTGCCCGTTCGGCGTGATTACGTGAGGTTTCAGGAGGAGGAGCAGGAGGAGGAGGAGGAGGAATATTATACACAGATTGATGAAGCAGAAATGTCCCCGTTTTGGATGGTGAGAGAGAACGATGCTTCCATCCGCGGGTGCATAATACGTATTGCTTAGGTATCGCTGCTGTCCGCTGGTGCAGAAGAGAAGTCTGGGGAAATCCAGGCTTTGTTCATCTTGATGAGTGTAACCCTGTCGGCACTGTCGGTTGACAGGTGGGTACGCTTATCCGTGATGATTCCCCCAGCCACACTAAACACACTCTCTGACAAGACGCTAGCCGCAGGACAAGCAAGCACCTCCAGGGCATACAGCGCGAGTTCAGGCCACATGTCCAGCTTCGACACCCAGTAGTTGTAGGGGGCAGAGGCGTCACGGAGGACGGCCGTGCGATCGGCTACGTACTCCCTCACCATCCTTTTACAGTGCTCCCGCCGACTCAGCCGTGACTGGGGAGCGGTGACACAGTCTTGCTGGGGAGCCATAAAGCTGGCAAAGGCTTTGGAGAATGTTCCCCTGCCTGCGCTGTACATGCTGCCTGATCTCTGCGCCTCCCCTGCTACCTGGCCCTCGGAACTGCGCCTTCTGCCACTAGCGCTGTCGGATGGGAAGTTTACCATCAGTTTGTCCACCAGCGCCCTGTGGTATAGCATCATTCTCGAACCCCTTTCCTCTTCGGGAATGAGAGTGCAAAGGCTCTCCTTATACCGTGGGTCGAGCAGTGTGTACACCCAGTAATCCGTAGTGGCCAGAATGCGTGTAACGCGAGGGTCACGAGAAAGGCATCCTAACATGAAGTCAGCCATGTGTGCCAGGGTACCTGTACGCAACACATGGCTGTCTTCACTGGGAAGTTCACTTTCAGGATCCTCCTCCTCCTCCTCCTCCTCAGGCCATACACGCTGAAATGATGACAGGCAAGCAGCATGGGTACCGTCAGCAGTGGGCCAAGCTGTCTCTTCCCCCTCCTCCTCATCCTCCTCATGCTCCTCCTCCTCCTCCTGAACGCGCTGAGATATAGACAGGAGGGTGCTCTGACTATCCAGCGACATACTGTCTTCCCCCGGCTCTGTTTCCGAGCGCAAAGCGTCTGCCTTTATGCTTTGCAGGGAACTTCTCAAGATGCATAGCAGAGGAATGGTGACGCTAATGATTGCAGCATCGCCGCTCACCACCTGGGTAGACTCCTCAAATTTTCCAAGGACCTGGCAGATGGCTGCCAACCAGGGCCACTCTTCTGTAAATAATTGAGGAGGCTGACTCACACTGCGCCGCACAAGTTGGAGTTGGTATTCCACTATAGCTCTACGCTGCTCATAGAGTCTGGCCAACATGTGGAGCGTAGAGTTCCACTGTGTGGGCACGTCGCACAGCAGTCGGTGCACTGGCAGATTAAACCGATGTTGCAGTGTCCGCAGGGTGGCAGCATGCGTGTGGGATTTGCGGAAATGTGCGCAGAGCTGGCGCACCTTTCCGAGCAGGTATGACAAGTGGGGGTAGCTTTTCAGAAAGCGCTGAACCACCAAATTAAACACATGGGCCAGGCACGTGCGTGAGGCTGCCGAGCTGCAGAGCCGCCACCAGCTTACGGCTGTTGTCACACACGACCATGCCCGGTTGGAGGCTCAGCGGCGCAAGCCAGCCGTCGGTCTGCTCTGTCAGACCCTGCAGCAGTTCGTGGGCCGTGTGCCTCTTCTCTCCTAAGCTGAGTAGTTTCAGAACGGCCTGCTGACGCTTGCCCACCGCTGTGCTGCCACGCCGCGTTACACCGACTGCTGGCGACGTGCTGCTGACACATCTTGATTGCGAGACAGAGGTTGCGTTGGAGGAGGAGGAGGAGGAAGGTGCTTTAGTGGAGGAAGCATACACCGCCGCAGATACCACCACCGAGCTGTGGCCCGCAATTCTGGGGGTGGGTAGGACGTGAGCGGTCCCAGGCTTTGACTCTGTCCCAGCCTCCACTAAATTCACCCAATGTGCCGTCAGGGAGATATAGTGGCCCTGCCCGCCTGTGCTTGTCCACGTGTCTGTTGTTAAGTGGACCTTGGCATTAACCGCGTTGGTGAGGGCGCGTACAATGTTGCGGGAGACGTGGTCGTGCAGGCCTGGGACGGCATATCGGGAAAAGTAGTGGCGACTGGGAACCGAGTAGCGCGGGGCCGCCGCCGCCATCATGCTTTTGAAAGCCTCCGTTTCCACAAGCCTATATGGCAGCATCTCTAGGCTGATCAATTTTGCAATGTGCACGTTTAACGCTTGAGCGTGCGGGTGCGTGTCGTCGTACTTGCGCTTGCGCTCAAACTGTGGCGCTAGCGACGTCTGGACGCTACGCTGAGAGACATTGCTGGATGGGGCCGAGGACAGCGGAGGTGAGGGTGTGGGTGCAGGCCAGGAGACGGTAGTGCCTGTGTCCTCAGAGGGGGGTTGGATCTCAGTGACAGGTTGGGGCACAGGGGGAGAGGCAGTGGTGCAAACCGGAGGCGGTGAACGGGCATCGTCCCACCTTGTGGGGTGCTTGGCCATCATATGCCTGCGCATGCTGTTGGTGGTGCCTCCCCAGCTGATCTTGGCGCGACAAAGGTTGCACACCACTGTTCGTCGGTCGTCAGGCGTCTCTGTGAAAAACTGCCACACCGTAGAGCACCTTGACCTGTGCAGGGTGGCATGGCGCGAGGGGGCGCTTTGGGAAACAGTTGGTGGATTATTCGGTCTGGCCCTGCCTCTACCCCTGGCCACCACACTGGCTCGGCCTGTGCCCACACCCTGACTTGGGCCTCCGCGTCCTCGCCCGCGTCCACGTCCTATAGGCCTACCCCTACCCCTCAGCATGGTGTATTACCAGTGATTTGATTTCCCAGGTAGGAAAGAAAGTGGCGCAAGCCTGCAGCCAAAATACAATTTTTTCCCTTGTTTTTCAAAGGACAAGCCACACTGCGTGTATTCAATGAATACTACTAAGTTTAATAACTGTGTTGCGGCCCTGCAAAACTGTCACAGAACTTTACTGTTGCAGAGTTACTAACTGTGGCAGAGCAGGTATTTCCCAGGCAAGAAAGAAATTGGCGCAAGGCTGCACTCAACCGTAGCTGGTTGCGTCTGATTTTTTTACGTTCTCCACGCAGCACACACGTACCCAGAGCCCTGACGGCTGTCAGAGGCAGGGCAAATATACTTTTTTCCCTTTTGTTTAAAAGGATAGGCCCACTGCGTCTATTCACTGAATAATAATTTTAATAACTGTGTTGCGGCCCTGCAAAACTGTCACAGAACTTTACTGTTGCAGAGTTACTAACTGTGGCAGAGCAGGTATTTCCCAGGCAGGAAAGAAATTGGCGCAAGGCTGCACTCAACCGTAGCTGGTTGCGTCTGATTTTTTTACGTTCTCCACGCAGCACACACGTACCCAGAGCCCTGACGGCTGTCAGAGGCAGGGCAAATATACTTTTTTCCCTTTTGTTTAAAAGGATAGGCCCACTGCGTCTATTCACTGAATAATAATTTTAATAACTGTGTTGCGGCCCTGCAAAACTGTCACAGAACTTTACTGTTGCAGAGTTACTAACTGTGGCAGAGCAGGTATTTCCCAGGCAGGAAAGAAATTGGCGCAAGGCTGCACTCAACCGTAGCTGGTTGCGTCTGATTTTTTCTGAACGTTCAGCGCACAGCACACACGTACACAGAGCCCTGAGTACTGTAAGAGGCAGGCCAAATAGAATTTTTTCCCTGCTTTTTACAAGGAACACCCACACTGCGTGTATTCAATGAATACTAAGTTTAATAACTGTGTTGTGGCCCTGCCAATTTGTCCCAGAACTGCAGTGATGCAAAGTAATTCGCTACCTACAGCAGATCAGGGATTTCCCATGCAGGAAAAAAATTGCCGCACGCCTGCGGTAAAACGTAGCTGACTGCGTCTGATTTTTTCTGAACGTTCAGCGCACAGCACACACGTACACAGAGCCCTGAGGACTGTCAGAGGCAGGCCAAATAGAATTTTTTCCCTGCTTTTTACAAGGAACACCCACACTGTGTGTATTCAATGAATAATGTATGTCTTCTGGCCCTGCCTACACAATTCTATCCCTGTAGTATTAATGCCGGGTGCAATGCTCTGCACAGCCGGTTTTGAGAAAAAAAAATAAAAAATGCAACACTGCTAACAGCAGCCTGGACAGTACTGCACACGGATAGATGTGGCCCTAGAAAGGACCGTTGGGGTTCTTGAAGCCTACACTAACTCCTAACACTCTCCCTGCCTAACCCCCACTTCTGTCCCTATTGCAGGGCGCAATGCTCTGCAGATCCAATTTTGGAAAAAAAAAAAAAATACTGTGCTAACACAGTACTGCACACTAGTAGATGTGGCCCTAAGAAGGGCCGTTGCGGTTCTTGAAGCCTACACTAACTCCTAACGCTCTCCCTACAGCAGCTCCAGCACGATAGTACTTTCCCTCAGCTAAGTCACAAGGCATGTGTGGCGAGCCGCGGGAGGGACCGATTTTTATACTCGGGTGACATCAGATCTCCCCAGCCACTCACAGCAGGGGGGTGGTATAGGGCTTGAACGTCACAGGGGGAAGTTGTAATGCCTTCCCTGTCTTTCAATTGGCCAGAAAAGTGCGCTAACGTCTCAGAGAGGAAACTGAAAGTAACCGGAACACCGCGTGGTACTCGTTACGAGTAACGAGCATCCCGAACACCCTAATATTCGCACGAATATCAAGCTCGGACGAGTACGTTCGCTCATCTCTAACAATGATGCGTAATGAGGTGATGCTGTCTGATGCCCACCAATCACACATTGATGGCCTAAGATCCCAAGGTCCCCAAAGTGGTGTATTCCATCCTGCTCTTTTCTCATTGATATTTATCTCAGGGAGGCTCTTAGGCACCAATACAACAATAGACTCCCTCGATTAGATTGCTAATATTTCAAACAACCCCTTAAATTCACGTATCTTGGGTGGAATCTGGGGATGTGGCCTAGTGAGACATGTGAGTAGTGGCGGCACACCTAGGAAAACTCCTACCAGCCCCATTGGTTTGATCTTTTTCCTGAAGCTGTAATTTTGCTGATCCTTTAGTCATTGGTTGTCTGGAGGGCGTGCTGTACTGGGGTCTTCCTTGTGGGAGAGTGGAGGAGTGGCAATAGCTGAGGCTGGAATACTGCGGGACCTGCTTGCTGTTCAACCTGAGTTGCAATGACTCGGAGGAGAGAAGCTGGCTGTGCACATGCACTCCAGGATGTTGCTCAGGCTCAGGCACTTGCTTGTATTGCTGCGAATACTTTTCATTGTGGGGCCGCATGTACAACATCGGGGGCTGTACTGAGTGTGGAGCAGGGTGATCATGCGGAATGCAAGGAATGATCCGATCGCTTTACAGAGAAATGTCAGGATGCAGCAAACATGTTAGCGGAGTTTTCTTGCTCAACCTCTCCTGTAACCCCCAGTAAGAAATGCTGATGATACAAATTTATTTGTATTTGCTTCTTCTAATGAGACAATCAATGTATCTTACTCCTTAAAGGGGTTGTCCCGCGCCGAAACGGGTTTTTTTTTTTTTTAACCCCCCCCCCCCCCGTTCGGCGCGAGACAACCCCGATGCAGGGACCTAAAGAAAAATCCGCACAGCGCTTACCTGAATCCCCGCGCTCCGGTGACTTCTTACTTACCGGCTGAAGATGGCCGCCGGCATCTTCTCCTTCCGTGGACCGCAGGGCTTCTGTGCGGTCCATTGCCGATTCCAGCCTCCTGATTGGCTGGAATCGGCACGTGACGGGACGGAGCTACACGGAGCTACACGGAGCCCCATTGAGAACAGAAGAAGACCCGGACTGCGCAAGCGCGGCTAATTTGGCCATTAGACGGCGAAAATTAGTCGGCTCCATGGGAACGAGGACGCTAGCAATGGAGCAGGTAAGTGAAAAACTTCTTATAACTTCTGTATGGCTCATAATTAATGCACAATGTACATTACAAAGTGCATTAATATGGCCATACAGAAGTGTATAGACCCACTTGCTGCCGCGGGACAACCCCTTTAACCCCTTAACGACGCTTCCCTTTTTTTCCATTTTCGTTTTTTCCTTCCCCCGTTTTAAAAATCATAACTCTTTTATTTAACCTTTATTTAATAAGTGATTGCTGCTGTGCTTTATATATAGATCTGCAACAAAAATGACATGATAACTTTATTTTATGTGTCAGTATGATGACTATAATACCAAATTTATATAGTTTATTTTTTTTGCTGTACTTCTGTCGACATAGTTGTGCAAGGGCTCATTTTATGCAGGACGTTCTGTGATTTCTATTGGTACCATTTTGAAATACATACAACTTTTTATTAAATTTTTTTCTTGGAGACAGGGTGACCAAAAAAGTGCAATTCTGGCGTTCTTTATTTTTTTTCTGACGACATTCCCCGTGTGGGGTAAATAATGCATTACTTTGATAGATCTGACTTTTACGGACACAACGATACTAATTATGTATTTTTGTTTTACTATTTAGATTCTTTTATTCTAAGGGCGCCCACCCACTGGCGTTTTTTTTCCCTGCGAAATTCGCAACATTTTTTTCTCTGCAGGGGTCTATGGGACTTGTAATGTTAACATCGCGATCGCGCAAAATCGCAATTTACCGCGAAATCGCGATTTTGCGCGATCGCGATTTTAACATTACAAGTCCCATAGACCCCCTGCAGAGAAAAAAATGCTGCGAATTTCGCAGGGAAAAAAAACGCCAGTGGGTGGGCACCCTAAATATGGCAAAAGTTTTTTTTAAACTTTCATTACTTTTAATTTTTTTTAAAATAAATAGTAAAACATTTTTAAACTTATTTTTACTTTTTTTTAGTCCCCAGAGGGGACAAGAACCTGCAATGCTTTGATCGCTTCTGCAGTATGGTGTAATGCAATAGCATTACATCATACCGCGATCTGACAGGAAATCTATCAAGCCATGCCACAAGCTTGATAGGCAATTTGCAATGACAGCCCTGGGGCCTTTCAGAATGCCTCTGGCTGCCCTGGCAACTGCCATGCAATTTGTGATCTAATTACAGGGGGCAGTGCAGGACCCTTGAACATCTGTCAGGGCATTTAAATGCCGCTGTCAGATTTGACGTCAGCATTTAAAGGTTTAACAGCTCCTATGAGCAGCGTGGCTTATCGGAGCTATTGCGGTTGGGTTCTGGCTATAAGAAACAGTTGGCACCCGCAATGCATGAGGTGGGATCACCTTGCAATCTCCCATCATACATATCCCGAAGCTGCTGGACGTAACTGTACACCCTGCGGCGTTAAAGGGTTAATTGAGAAGGGTAAACATGGCCCTGTTTTGCATGCTTCATCCACCTCTGTGAATGTTGTCATGCGGGCTACTTTTTCACAAGCTGGCAAGGTGAATATGCAAAACAATATGCAAACTGAACCTGCTCTGTGTGATGTGTTTTTTAGCTGTGACTAAAAGCAATACTATCTTGGCTTCCCTTTCTGCCCAGAGTGGAAGTCTGAAAGAGGATGTTTAATTTATTTGGCATGATGTGCAGAAACCTACTAAAAGATTGTCCAAAGCAGAAATATGTATTAATGAAATGGAGAAATATCATCTCTATGCAGGATATGATTAGTAAATGTGATCAGTCTTTCCATACCTTGCTACATAGAACAGATGGCTTTATTTCCGAATTATTCAGTAGACATACAAAAATGGATGCAGTTTTAAGGCCTCGGTCACACGGGCGATTTTTTCGCGCGATTTGCGCATGTGCATGCGACCGACGATTTTATAGAACCATTGCTTTGCAATGGTATTGGACACATGAGCGCTTTTTATGCGCTCGTCCGATTAATTATAAAACAGAAATCGCAGATCGCGCCTATCTGCGATCTGCGATTCCTGGTCTTCTCTATATGCGCTCACTGGGGCCGGTGGCAGCAGCGCTAACCCCATTGAGAACATATACAACACAAATCATTCTCCTCTGCCACAGCTGTAAAAGCTGTGGCAGAGAAGAATGATGTTTGCCCATTGAATTCAATGGAGCCGGCAATACAGCCGGCTCCATTGAAAGCAATGGGCTGCGGGCGATCGCAGGATGAATTTTCGGGAAGGGCTTAAAAATATAAGCCCTTCCCTGAAAATCATCCAAAAATGTGTAAAAAGTTCAGCCGTGGCCGGCCGGCAGTTCTCCTGAATAACAGCTCTCAGCTGCCTCTGATTGGTCCCTGCACTCAGCCAATCAGAGGCAGCACTCACTCACCCATTCATAAATTCATGAATGGGTGAGTGAGAGCTGCCTCTGATTGGTGAGGGCTGTGACCAAACCAGAGGCAGCCCATTCAGCAGGCGGGGATTTTAAATCCCCGGCTGCTGAATACTACTCAGAGCAGTTCAGGAGAACTGCCCGCCGGCCGCGGCTGAACTCCGCCTGTGGGGACAAGGTGAGTATATATTTTTTTTTACACATTTTTGGATGATTTTCAGGGAAGGGCTTATATTCTTAAGCCCTTCCCGAAAATTCATCCTGAGATCGCGATTTTTCAGCCCTGGTCACGCGATTTGCGGATGCGCATCCATCATGCGATTCGCAAATCGCGGCAAAAAAACGCCCGTGTGACCGAGGCCTTAGGATGTCAACAGAAGGCTACAGGGATTGCAGCTGCCTAGGGCTTTACCCACTAGTGTTTTTTTACGCTGTGATATCGCTGCGTTTTTTTCAATGGGACTTTCTAATGTTAAAATCGCAAAAGCACAAAATTGCGATTTTTGTGCGATGCAATTTTAACATTAGAAAGTCCCATTGAAAAACAAAAAGCAGCGATATCGCAGCGTAAAAAAAAAAACGCTAGTGGGTAGAAGCCCTTATGCTGAAGGTTGTATAGCAGGGGGAGACTTTCTTTTTGGACAATTCTAAGGATCCTGCCTCCTGCATTGATAAGCATAAGCAATACTTATACAACAGTAATAAGTAGTTTTTTTTATTGGTGGATTATATAACTTAAAAATTAGATTATTCGGTGGATGAGTAGGAGGTTCCTGGGAGGTGCGCTTAAGTCTAGAATGATTTTACTGTGATATTTAGTTTTTTTTACTATTATCATTGCTTCTAGGTGATGTGTGTGGGGTTGGCTGTTTTTTTTTTTTTGTAATTTTTTCTTCCTCCTCCTCTTTTATGCAATGCAAGTAACATCTCAAATTATGTGAATAGATGAGAGACATAATAATGAACACCATTTAATATGGTTCAGAGTGGTAAATATAATTTCATAGAATGTGCGTGGTATGGAGAATAAGTCTAAAATATATTCTGTTTTTTCACATATTCAATAATTTTAACCAGCTACTGTTTGTTTATTAGAAACTCATTAAACAAGAGATACCATACACTTGCTTTACCTTTCCTTTTGGGCGCACACTTTTCATTCTGTTTACGTGAGATATTTGCGTGAACTAAGTCTACTGATTCATAAAACCTTTCCTTTTAGATGTGAGTCCTCTCTCAAAGATTCCCAAGGGAGATTTGTTTGTCTCGGATATACTATTGTACATAATAATTGTTTTTAGTGGCAATACATATTGCCCTTCCGTTTGCAGCTAATGCATTAATTCACATATCTTATTAAACTCTGCTTTATTTAAGCAGCATCTACCAACAAAGTGCTGTTTTTATCATTTTTATTTCTGTTACTTAAACTACAGCTGTCCTGAATTTTTGCTATGCACAGCCCTGTGCAAAAGTTTTAGGCATGCTATCGAAAATAGTAGTGTTAATAGCTTGTTGGTCAATTAACAAAATTCAAAGTGAATGTTGTTCAAGGAATAAATAGATACTTGGCAGTATAAAGTAGTGCAAAGCAATGGATCATAGTATCAAGAATCAAAATCCACATAGGGTCCATTAGATTTTGATTCTTGATACTATGAATGTTGATTTATTTGCCATTTACTCGTTATGGAATAAAAAAAACTCTTTCTGCGCAGTGCTTTGATGAATTTTGATAATGACTGCATTCATTCGGCGAGAGTTGCCTGTGATTGTCTGAGCACATCAGCCAATCACAAACAGCTCTTTCAGCAGGCAGGGATTTTAAATCCCTGCCTGCTGAAAGATCAGCACTAGAGAGTCGGGGACAGCCAGGAGAAGACGCAAGCTGAGCCCAGCAGCCAAAGGGAGGTAACTATGTCTTTTTTTTTTGCTTTTTCAGCACTTTTACTTGAAATCAATTGCTAGCAGAATCCTCTACCGCAGCTGACATGTGTGACAGCTGCGGTAGAGAATTTGAAGAATTCCTCTGCTGCATCTGCCACAGATGTGGAAGATGTAGCAGCAGGAAAGTCTTTTAACTAGCGGGGATGAAGGAAACATCTGCTGCATGCAGCAGATGTGTTCTTCATCCGCGCGGGGGTGATGGAAGCGGCGGAGGGGTAAGTATTTTTTTATTTATTTTTTTACACTCAAATGTTTCTTTTTCAGAGAAGGGCTTATATATAAAGCCCTTCCCTAAAAAAGAATGCAGGGGTGCCGGAAGAGCATTGTTTTCAATGGAGCTGCTGGCAGCATTCCCAATGGTGCACGCATGTCCTATCTTTGCAGGCACACGCCTGTAAAGCACGGACATGTGCATGCACCATAGGGAATGCAATGTTGCAAATACAAATAGTGTGAGGCCACCCTAATGGGCAATTACTTTTAGAAAGTATGTGGATATTAAGGTATAGTATGATATTTTAATTTTAGAATTCAAAAAGTTTATGTACATGTCATAAATGGAAAAAATGTCACAGCTGCAACTTTGAAAAATGTTCTGAAACTCCTAACAGGGAAAAAGGTTAAAGACAAGCATGTAATATGTACCTCAGTCTCACAGTGTGTAATCATAAATGGAAGTTGTGGTTTGTGTCTTTCACATCCTGATGATTCAAAGTTGCCAGCCTGTAACTCTGTCTGAAGTGTCTATGCAATGAAAAACCACAGTCCTGCGAGTACCAAGAACGTCAAGATAGAAGGTCAAAGCTTACTTAATTACTGGTTCCTAAAGTAAAGCTACCTTTACACGGGAAGACTGTTTGTGCATAAGCACCTGACAGCCGTCCCACCAGCTACCACTTTACGCAGGAGCAATGGTCGTTTAGTGAATGGAGGCCGATAGTCGTTTAGTGAATGGAGGTGGAGCTGCTGGAGATCGTTCCAGTCTGCCTGCCTCCATTCACAGTAAACAGGCAGTCGTTAAAGAATTGAGTGACTCCTGTTTACATGGGCCAATTGTTGCTTGGTTTTTAGTTCTGCTGTTTTTAGTTAGTGGCAATCTCTGTTTCCAGCGATAATTTGTGTTATAATCTCCCTGTGTAAAGGTACCTTTAGTGCATCTATACACTGAAGAAATGCACAGCCACAAAGGATTGTCTGAAACCTGTCACAGTAACTGTTGAGGTCCTCTAACAACTGAAGCACTTTCTATTCCTTTATAGCCGCCATTCTGCATTTTTAAAATTTTTGTACTGCAAAGTAGGATCGCTGGCATGAGTTCTTAGTGTGAGGTTTAATCCTTCTTGGGAACTCATGCCAGTGACTGAACCTCAACAATACATGACCTTATCTTCATTGGGTGCTGAAAGTAACCGCATCGATTGCCCGGAATGGGGAAGGCTGGTAGAGTTGTCAACCACATATAAATTCCTGGATATTCTACAAAAATGAAACTATTTTATCACTGTCCATGAAAAAAGTGTTGTTTCCATGGATTTTCTGAGGCTGTTGGCACTTAAGCAGATCATTGTGATTATATTTATCATTATTTTACAGCCCACAGGAAATGTTGGTAATGAGGTCTCATTAGTATAATGAGCTTTGCACATGTATTACTCAACATCTTTATTACAGTTGAGCGAACGTACTCTGGCGAGCTTGATGCTCGTTTGAGTATTAGCGTACTCGATGGTGCTCGTTACTCGAATGAGCATCAAATCGTGTTCGACCCCGCCCCAGCTTTTGGCTCCTCCCCGCTGTGACGTGCCTGTTTTGGCCCCTCCCCGCTGCGACGCAGCGCACGTCATTTGAAAATTTTTGGTCTGGCAGGAAGAGGAAGGAGAAGGGAGAGAGAGAGAGAGAGAGAGAGAGAGAGGAACCAAGGGGAGAAAAAACAAAAACTCAGGACCCTGCGTTCCACATACAAAAATGCTTGAGTCTTCTATTGTAGTCAATGGGGTTCGTTACTCGAGTAGAGCTCTCGAATTTTACAAAAAGCTCGACTCGAATAACGCGGACCTGAGCATTTGGGTGCTCACTCTTCTTCTCTAATCTTTATCATTTATTATGGTTTTTCTATTTGTCCATAAAAAGTTGGGTGCCTGTGATTTTGAACAAATTGTCCAGGAAAAATAAAAATTCAGATTGGCAACCCTGGAGAGCAGCAACGAAACAGTTACAAAAATGGAGTGGTGGCCATAATTGGTAGAAAGAGCTGCAGTTGTTGGAGGATATGAAAGGTCCTCTCTAAATTTCGGCATCTGCTAGTGGTCCTTATAAACAAGCCAATGGAAATTCTAAATAAGTACCTATAAGTCCTGCTTACCTGATGCCTATTTTTATAAATGTCGGATGATTTTAACTTAGTTCCATTAGGACGGAGCTGTGATATGTGACTACACAATAGGTACAGGTAGCTACAGTGCCTACAGGAAGTCTACGCTTATTGGAGACATATCTCCTACCTCATCATTGGTTCAAGCTCTGCCTTCTTTGATTTGCTGTTGTGCATAAAGACAAGTTTTTCACAAGATCACCAGGAAGCCAGTGCATGAACAGCTGATTTCTATTACCACAAGAATATGTAAGGTGGTGGAGTTCCACTCCTCAACAAGAGACTCATTCCCTGTGAAATCTAAGCAGCGTTGCCGCTATAATCGTCTGAGCACTGTGGAGTAAGCCCAACACCCTTTATCATGTTGACGTGATTCAACTAGTGTGCCACTGCCCAAAGGAAGGAATGTAAAGAATCTGTTTGGTGTGATGGGTAGAGTTTACCTGGGCCCTCTATATCATCACTATCAATATGGATTCACTATCAATATGGTTGTAGGCCCCAACCTCACATGCTCCATAAGAGCAGTGTCCTTGTCACATCTGTCTCCTGAGATCCGTTGTACTACAGGTTCCCTGGAGCTTTCCTGCTTATGTATGGGGGATTGGGCTGGCTGGGCGTGTGTGTGTCTCCAGTCAGCCAATCACTCTAGGTCAGTACACATAAAGCTGTCTTCCCAGGTGTGGGTGTGGTCAGCTTTCTCTGTTCTCATTTCTCTCTCTGAGTGTGGTGTGAGCAGGTTCTATGTGTGGTGGCTGCAAGAAAGGTTTGTGTCTTGTGGCTTTGTTTGGTTGTGTCGTTGGACTCCTGGTTAGTGTAGGCACTAGCTATATAGCCAGGAATCATGATGTGTCCCGCTAGCTTCCATATTTTGATCAAAGTGTCAACTAATACCTGACATTTATAGCATTTTCATCTGTTACTAGTGTTTATGTATTGGCTGCTGTATGGTGTGATTATGGCTCTGTGTGTCAGTTTACTCTGTCCAGTTGTCTCAGTCAGTGGTGGCATTTGTATGCATCCTAGCCTGGCTGCATGGGTTCCTAGGAGCAGCAAGGGCTGAGATCCGAAGACCGCTGGGCCGCCCTTTATTGGGGCGATGTCCCCGCTCAGGCAGGTCAGTTTCACTTACCCTAGTAAAAGATAAGGAGAGGTGTTGATCTGTGGTTGTTTCATCTGGTGTTCCCTATCTCTTGGTAATGTTCGTGTGGGCCCGATGCTCATTTGCCCACACGAACGTAACAGTCCTCACTTACAAAAAGTGTCAGATGTCATAGATGTCACTAAAAATAACCAGATGTCATCACGGAACAAGTGGAACAAGAGACTGAAAGTGGTGTGCAATGCAGCGATGAGCTACTCTGCAACCTGCATAGTAAGAGATGTAATGGGGCCCATTAAAGGGGTTGTCCCGCGCCGAAACGGGTTTTTTTTTTTTTCAACCCCCCCCCCCGTTCGGCGCGAGACAACCCCGATGCAGGGACGTACAGACAGCTTACCGGAGCGCTTACCTTAATCCCTGCGCTCCGGTGACTTCTATACTTACCTGTGAAGATGGCCGCCGGGAACCTCTTGCTCCGTGGACCGCAGCTCTTCTGTGCGGTCCACTGCCGATTCCAGCCTCCTGATTGGCTGGAATCGGCACGTGACGGGGCGGAGCTACACGGAGCCGCTCTCTGGCACGAGCGGCTCCATAGAAGATTACAGAAGACCCGGACTGCGCAAGCGCGGCTAATTTGGCCATCGGAGGCCGAAAATTAGTCGGGCTCCATGGGAACGAGGACGCCAGCAACGGAGCAGGTAAGTATAAAACTTTTTATAACTTCTGTATGGCTCATAATTAATGCACAATGTATATTACAAAGTGCATTATTATGGCCATACAGAAGTGTATAGACCCACTTGCTGCCTCGGGACAACCCCTTTAATAGAAGGTAGCCAGTTGGTTGTTACCAATAGTAGAATATGTTGTTGGGCTGAAGAACATCACCCCTGGATCAGGGAAATTCTCTTTTGGACTAGAGGACATTGGGGACTGTATATATTTTGCAAGTGGTGTTGTGACACAGGTTCAGGATGGCGCGACAATGGCAGACGTGGCACATTTTTACCAAAATATACCTTTATTTAACATTAAACAAATGTACATGTCTCGTTCCATGGGAAGGGGCTGTGTATTTTTAACATTACGTAAGAAATTCTAAAAGCGACAGATACATCCTTTGTAACTCCTCTTGGCGAGGACGATATCGGAACATGATTCACGGCCGAATATTGCCCTCACAAACCTTCTGAAAACTTCTGGATGTGAGGCGTTTTCACATGAAAACAGCCTCGCATCCCTGAAGAGGATCCTTCATTGCCGCCGTGGCTGCCATAGCTGCGGCAGTAAATTGCGATGTTCTCCCATTATTTCAATGGGGCCGGCGCCATTGAAAACATGTGAAAACCCCTGGATGTGACAGCCTCACATCACTGCGGAGAGGGATCTACCACATAGCTCTTGTCAGTTCTTCTGAGACTGGTGTTGGCAAGTGCGCTCCCCCTCCTCCTGTGACTTGTTTCATGGACATTGTGTGCAATTAACATTAAATTAATTAGGCCATACCATGTACTTATAACATATAGTGACTATAAAGTACATATTACTAAACCCTCAGTGAGAAGTTGCACATCAGGCAATTGACACACATTTACAGAAGAGAACAAACCTCAGTAAAGCGGGTTGCGTTGTTTTAATTAAAGGGATGTGTCCTGGTGCCGTGCTTCATAAAGGCTAATTGAGCTGCAACAGCATACTTTATGCTTACCAATGTACGAAGACACTTTTCACTGAACATCCTGTGGTTTCTGTGGATTTTCTCTTTTCTTGAAGGTTTGAATGTGGGAGGCAATTAACACATTTGAGCCTCTTAGCACCAAATCAAGTAAAATATGCAAACACAATGCTGCCTTAACCTCCTAAGGACCAGGCTGTTTTGGTCCTGAAGGACCAGACACTTTTTAGGCTGTGCCCTATTTTTTTTTTCTTCAGACACCAAAATTATTTTTGCTGCATTTTTTCCCCTGTGACATAAAGGGCTATTTTTAATACCTTTTAAAAAAAGTTTTATTAGGTGTAAAAAGCTGAAAAATAATTTTTTTAGATTTATAAATGTTTTTTTATTAGTATATTTACGTTAAAATAAAGTATGGGAACTGGTTCCCCATTTTATTTTGCACAATTTGATATAGAATTTGTACAGTTTCGGATTACAGGGTTCATACTGTAATAGTTTTGGTTGGCGGTGGGTCATTTTTTTTTATATATATATTTTTTAACATTTATTCTGTAAGGTTTTTTGTACTTATTGTTATAACTATTTTTTTTTTACCAATAATGACCCCTGTGACATCATATAGCACCTCTGGGAACCATTCACATGGTCTTTTCCTTTTTTAATTTTATACTTTTCCACTATAGCTGGGCCAGTTACAGGGGAAAACATCCCCCAGTGCTGACATCAGTCACTAACATAGCTGATCAGTGTCTGCTAGGGACCTGCAGCTCTACTGTGACAGGGGGCACCTGGCAGTCACATGATCGTCAGATGGAATAGCAGAAGTAATACTTCCACTTTCTCTCTTTAGTACACAGCATTGATTGAGCGCTATTTAGCCTGGAAAGGAGAAGGCAGAAGCAGTTAAAAACTGTTTGTACCTTCTCCTTTGTGTCTTCGGCTGTGCCTGGCAGCCAAAGACCCAACCTGCTCCCGCAATCAAGCAGGAGCAAAAACGTTAACTTCCTGTCCTGTATTTTTGCTATCGGCCAGGATTAAAGCCCAGGACCAAGCATCGTAAATATACGGTGCTTGGTCCTTAAGGGCTTAAGGCCCTTTTAGATGGAACGTTTCAGTCAAAAAATCGTTCAAGCGACCGAAAGCGAACAATAATTGAGCAGTCTCAACGCAGCCAACGACTGAATGATAATCTTAACTTTTTATTTGTCGTTCATTTTATGCAGGCGGGCAAATCATCGTCGGCTCGTTCACTTATACAGCGAATGTGAACGACTGAATGATTTCTAGTTTGAACGAGCCAATGATGTATCTACCTATGTAGCCAGGCTGCATGAGCTAGGGGCTTCAACAGACAAATGTGTTTGCGAAGGCTTTGCGGGCATGAAAATCAGCCCGAAAAACGTGACAAAGCAAAGCCATTGTTTTCAATTGTTTCATTTTCCCAAGTCTGATACTCGTGCGATATTCCTATGCGCAAGAAAAATAGGCTTGGCTCTATCTATTCTTGCATATAGTTTTTAGGCCGCTTTCACATGGGCGGCAAAAGTGCGACAGCACTACAAATCGCATGTATGTGAAGCCCATGCTTTCCAATGGGTTCTTTCACATTAGCAATGTTTTGTAGGCTGCTACATTGCGAGAAAAAAAAAATTGCGGCATGCTGAATATTGTCACAATTTGCGAGGTTTTGAAGCCCATGTTTCCCTATGGAGCCTTCCTTTTATATTTGATCGCATTGCATGAAAACGTGGTGCGATGCAACGTTTACAGTAGGAAGTCCTACTGTTAAAGTCCTAAAATACGGCCTATCTGCATAAAAAAAAAAACATCATCTAACAGGCGCTGTCAGATCCGCTGCGCTTTTCCTGTGCAGCTCCGGCAGACTTGCTTGTAGTTTTCAGCGCTGTCTGGTTTGGAGGCTCAAAATCCCCGCCTCAAGGAAGTGCTGGCTGTGATTGGTTCTCGAGTGCCGCGACTCAGCCAATCACTGCAGCGCTCGACCAACCAATCGCAGCCATCGATGTGTGAGAAAACGCAGCGATATCACACGAAACACGATATCGGTGTTGCCCGTGTTACAGGGGCCTTATACATGCAAGGAAAGATAGGTCCTGCCTTATGTTTCTGATTTTTATTTTTTTTTTGCACACACAATAGCGAGAAGTTTGAACAGTAAAAAAAAAGCCTTTTGATTGGTTCATGCACAAATACGCTCCATAGCAGCGAGTGTATCTGCACATGTGCTTATCTGCCGAAGCTCTAACGATGATGTCATTCACTCATTGTAACAATCATTTGGTGTAAAAAAAACTAAATTTTTTGTTCATTTATAAAGCATACTACATTTTTTTTCACAAAAAGTGTGAAAAGGGAAATATCACACGTTGGCATTGTAAGTTGCAACATTTTTCTATGTCTTTTGATTTATTAAGCATTATGTAAGAATACTTAGGCTCTGTTCACATCTGCGCCAGAGGCTCCGACATACATCTTGCTATTTTTGATGGGAATATACAATGAATACAATTGAATGTTACAGGCTGCTCCTCTTTCACAAATGGGCTTAACCCCTTAAGGGCCCCTTCAGATGGGTGGGTTTTAATCCCGTTATGTGGCCGTGAAAATCACGAGCGCATAATGGGACGAAGCAAAACCATTCATTAGCGGTATTCTTGCCCGTTAATACTACGTGCAGGACCTATATTTCCACAGTTTTTTTTCAAACTCACACGCTATGACGCGGAGTTTGAATGGCCGAATAAAAAAAAAGGTTCATGCGCAACTATGCTCCATAGCGGCCGTAGCTCTGTAGTTGCACATACACCCATGTGTTTTTGCTCTAAGGATGCTGCTTTTAAAAAAATTTTTGGTGTATCGTCCACACTTCTATCATTTTTCCATCAATGTAGATGTCTGAGGACTTGCTTTTTATGGAATGAGTTATACTTTGCAATTGTACTTTTTATTTTCATTGTCATTTTTTTAAATCCAGGATAAGGGCTAATTCCCACTGGCGGATTTCCACGGCGTTGGCCTGCAGCTATTAAGTTCTATTGACCCTAATAGAGCAGTGCTCACAGTGCGGAATTCCACCGCAGAATTCCACACCGTGAAATCACACGTACTCAGCCGCGTCATGTTCTATTTACCACGGGCATACGCGCGGACGGCTTCCATTGCAGTCAATGGAAACCGTCCATCACGCTATCTTCCACTGTAGCACAGCTAAAGATAGAGTGAAACCGCTTCCTCACCTACCTCCATCTGCTGTGGGCGTGTCACATGACGCGTCCGCCCATCACATGGCGCTGCTGGCGCGTCATGCGCTCTATTGCGCATGCGCACCAAAGCGTCATGCGAGGATGTCCGGCGGCAGATCCGGAGGTAAGTATGGGGTCTCTGGGGGAGGGGGCTGTGATGGGCTCTGCTGCGGAATTCCGCTTGCGGAGCCCGTCACGGCCGTGGGCACAAGGCCTAACAGTTATGTAAAAGCTTGTTACATGCAGCATACTGATAATTAAGATATGTAACAAGTACAATAATAGACATAGAAGTGTCATGGATCGGAAAGAAGTCTTGTGAGAATAGTCTGCACCAGATGCTATGGCGTTTGTTGTGTTATCAACAAGAGTATAGAATGGTAACTGAGACCATTAACCTACGTATACCCCTGGATACAGAATTGGGCTGTAAGGTTTAATATATAATAGTTGGGGGGGGGGGGGGGGGCTAGGGATCTTAGCACTATATAGGTGCAGGGAGTTGTGTGAGCCATAAACTCCAATTACGGATAAAAGCTTTATATCTCCCGTTTGGACTGCTAGCATTTTTCCTTACAGACAATTATTTGATACTATAGCTATAATATGGAAGATATTTTGATGCTTTTCCAGCGATGGAGAGAAGATATAGCATAAGATGGTTCTAAATTCCAATGGGAAGTTGTCGATTCCCTAAAGAAGAAGGGCTAGGTCTGGGCTATTTTTTATTATGTGAGGGAAATAGCGAGTTCACAAGGTTGAACACGGATTTCCACAAGTTGGAAAGCTCCAGAAGATGTGCAAAAGCGTCTCTCTTTGATCGCATTTCCTCCAGCATGGTGGTGAGGAGTTAATATAGATGTGTGAGATTTTGTTAGGCTGCCTGTCCAGAGGCGATAGTTAATTGCGTTATCCACGGCGATAATCCGGCCGCGGGTAACGCAGTGCACGCTTTCCATAGCGTTGCTGTGGAAAGCGCAGCGCCGCTGTCCATGAGCGGAGAGTCATAGCGATTCACCGCTCGCTGGATTCAAATCGCGGCCTGCCGCGATTTGTAATGATTCTCTGTCTGTCAGATAGGCTCACCGCAGAGACCTGACAGCTCTCCCCCCTACTCCCCCGCAGTGGAATATCGTGAGCGATATTCCATCACGGCCGTGGTCAGGGAGCCTTAGGTGTATAGTACCATCTTGTTAATAATTTGAAGTGTTGTTCGTGATTTGAAGCAAAAACTGTGGATTTAATAGCCCATTTCAGCGTGATTTGTCAATCCCTAATAGGAATTTGGCGCGATAAGTCTGTCTCCCATTTCAAGAGTTGTTTAGATTTTTCGAAGTGAAGATTGTCAGAAAGGAATGTGTAGATGCGTTTTGTATTTTTATGGAGTTATTTTAAATTTGCGAGATATTGATAATTGATTCTTCAATAGCATAGGATTATGGACATGTGTTATTGGGTGTGAGCAGAGAAATTTCCTGATTTGAAGAAAAGTGTAAAATTCTGAAGATGGAATTTCAAATTGTTCTCGTAGCAAGGAAAATAATAGAAGCTGCTTGTTATGATAGAACTCTTTGACCGATGTCATTCCTGAGCAGGTGGAGGTATTGGGAATTAAGTGGTTCCTTGCCGAAAGGGGAATTGGTATTTTCTGATTATATTGTAAAACAGGGTGTTAGGTCTACTACTGCTGTCTTACTGACCTCAGAAGGATGGAGGGCTGAGTTGACTTTTTTTTTTAAATCCAAAGTTTTATTGAGTTTTATCAACGGGTACATAACAAAGTGTAAACCGACAGGTCAGAAATGTAAGGTCCCTGGCAGAACAAGCGGCAGGGTTTGCGGCAAACAGCAGTGGGCCTGATCCGACCTTTGTGCCTATATTAGACCAAGTCTCGACAAACGTATGGACAGACAAAGACTTACACCAGAAAGGGGGGTGGGGGGGAGGCAGGGGGGGGTCAGGGAAGAAGTATAGGGGGGGGGGGGGGAATTTAACTGTGATCTGTGCTGGCATTCCCACTCTTTGATGAGAGCTTCTCACAAGATACCTAAACCAAGACTTCTTGCCTCCGTCTCCCCCCACGCGAGGTGCTAGTGAGGAAGCTCCGAGCGTATTCTGCGCCACGGGCCCCAAGTTTCGAGGAATTTCTCATGAGAACCGTTTGACCAGCTGGAATGTTCCTCCAAGTTGTAGGTCCGGTCCATTCTATCCCTCCACTGAGAAAAGAGGGGGGGAGATTTCTGCAACCACAGGGGGGGGGGGGGGATAAGTGCCTTGGCCCCGTCAATCGCGTGTGCCAATAATCTGTGCCTCAGGGGGTTAAAGTGCCCAGAGGGCCTCCACAAGAACATCACCTCCGGAGTCAATGTAAAGTTGGGTAAAATTCTTTTTAGCGAGTCAGCTATCTTTTGCCAGAAGGTCGACAGGAGAGGACAGGACCACCAGATGTGGAGGTAAAAGCCCGTGCCATTCTTGCATCTCCAGCATTTGCTGGTGGACGCGAGCTTATGGTCGGCCAACCACTGCGGAGTCCTATACCAACGGACTAACAGCTTATAGTGGGCTTCTTGATTAATGATACACGAGGAAAGTCCGTATGCAAACTTTAGGATTAATTGCGTATCCGAGGAGGACAAAGTAATATTTAGCTCCTTCTCCCATGAGGAGATGAACGCGGGCTTACAGCATGAGGAAGGCGGGAAGCAAAACTTGCGAAGGCATGCGATTCTTCCAGCAGACGCACTGTTTGCCCCTACCGCCCTCTCAAAGGCTGTGAGGGGTCTTGTAGATGTGAAAATTTTCTTGAAGTCTTTGATTGCCCCCTCAATTTGGGCTCGTTGAAGAAAAGGCAGAGGCTGGTCGGGCAGTAGAGACCCTACTATCTCCCCGGGGTTCAGGTGGATCAGGGACTGAAGCTCTCCTAGGGACTTGTTGCTAAGTTTTTGCCAAAGCCTGGCCGAACAAGGGTCCGGCGGAAGGCCCAACAAGGTGGGGAGAGAGCATAATGGGGAGACCGGAGAGGGGGGTGGCGCTAGCACTTCGGCTCGGGAGTCCCAAGCCTCACTGGGGCCCCTCAGGAGCATATTGTAGTTCCTGTTTCTATAAACAGCTTTTTTGGGGAACCACAAGGTCTCCAGCAATGAGGGTCCATACATGGCCGTGATCATCCGGAACAGGAAAGGGTCTCCTGCTGGCATAGTCAATCTCAGCCAGTAGCTAATATGGGATGCAACATAAAAGTCAGAGATGTTCGGCAGTCCCATTCCTCCCTCCTCTCTTCTCTTTATCAAGAGGCTGTACAGCAGCCTGGAGCCCTTTTGTCTCCAAATATACTTGATGAACATCTTGCGGAGGGTATTAAAAAAGTGTGCTGGTAGGTGGATCGGGAGGGACCGGATTTGGTATAAAATATTTGGGAATATGTAGGATTTTATTATATTTCTCCTCCCAAACCAGGAGATATAGGGGAGATCATAGTTGTGCAGAAGGGTTTTGATTTTAGAAATTAGAGGGGGGAAGTTGGCCGCGAAAAGATCTTCTATCCTCCTTGTCAACCTTACTCCCAGGAAATCTATTGCAGTATTAGACCAGGAGAACGGGGAGCCAGACATCAGGTTCGCGCAACGAGCCCCTGGGTTCGAGACGTTGAGAACCGTTGATTTATTAAAATTTATTTTAAAGTTTGAGAGACTCCCGAACTGCTCCAGGCATGTGATGAGTCTGGGGAGGCCCGTTTCCGGATTTGTGATTAGGAAGATAATATCGTCTGCAAAGGCAGCTGCAGACAAAGACTGGTCTCCTACTGTAAGTCCCCGTATCTCCTGGTCCATCCTGACGGACTGGAGTAAGGGTTCCAAGGCTAGGATGAACAGGGTCAGGGATAAAGGGCAGCCTTGGCGTGTGCCATTTATTATTTGAAAAGGGGGGGAGAGGGTGTTGTTTATTTTCAGTCTGGCAAAAGGTTCGGCATACAGGGAAAAGATGGCTGCGACAAAGGAGGGGGGAAAGTTGAAGTGGAGTAGGACCGATTTCATGTATTGCCAGTCGACTCTATCGAATGCCTTTTTGGCATCGGTGCTTACTAAGGCGAGTGGGATTCTATTTATGTTGGCATAGTGCATTGCGTGGAGGACGCGGATGCAATTGTCCCTCCCTTCCCTCCCCTTCACAAACCCGGCCTGCTCCCTCTCCACCAGGTTAGGAATGTGGGCTTCCATGCGCTTAGCAAGGAGTTTGGCCCATAATTTGGCATCCAAGTTAATTAGAGAGATGGGACGGTAGCTGCCGCACATCTCTGAATCCTTGTTCTCTTTCAGAATTAACGTGATGTGGGCCTCCTGAGTTTGTCTCGGAAGGGCGCCACCAGCTAGGAGAGCATTGAACATATCTGTAAGACGCGGTACTAGCGTGGTGCGGAAGGATTTATAATAAATGAGGGGAAGGCCGTCCGGGCCAGGGCTTTTGCCCGGAGGGGAGGAGTTCAGGACTTCGTCAACTTCCGTTTCCGTAACAGGGGCCAGAAGTTGGTTAGCTATTTCTGGGTCTAGATTGGGGAGGGAAAGCTTTTTTAGGAAGTCCTTTATTTGTTTATCAGGTTCGTCTGTCTCGTTTTAATCCTGTTGCGGGCGTAGGTTGTAGAGCTGGGAGTAGAAATGTTAAAATTCAGCTGCGATGTCTGGGGATGAAGTGGCTAGGGTGCCTAAGTGTGTTTTTATTAAGTCGATTTGGTTCTTAGTGCGGGCTTTCTTGATCATGGCGGCCATATATTTGCTACCTCTGTTGCCTTGAGCAAATGCTATATGTTTAAGGTATAGACACCTTTTGTTGAATCTTGTTTCTAAACAGAGATTTAATTCTTTTCTGGTGTCTGAGAGTTTGGAGAGGTTTTCTTTACTAGCAGAGAGTTTAGTGGTATATTCTAACTTAGCTATACGCTTCAGGAGGTCGTCTATTTCTTTTTGTTTCTTTTTCTTTTTCCTAGCTCCGAGGGCTATCAATACGCCTCTGATAAACGCTTTATGCGTTTCCCATACCACTGGGACCGATTGGTCGCCGCCCCCGTTAAGCTCGAAGAATTCTTTTAATTGCTTGGAGATCTCAGATTTATCATCCTCTGAGTCAAGGAGGGAGGTATTCAGCCTCCATCTCCACTCCCGGGGGGAATTGCTTAGGGGTCTGAGGTCAACGTGCAGCGGTGCGTGGTCGGATACAGTGGTGGTGGCAATAGAGGAATCTATTAACATTGGGAGAAGGGATGAGGCTAAGAGAAAGTAGTCCAACCTCTGGAACGAGGCATGGACGTGCGAGAAGTAGGTGAAGTCTTTAGTGGAGGGTGAGCATTGACGCCAGGCATCAATCAAGCCCAACTCCGAGAGGCATCTCTGTAGGCGTCTCAACTTAGGGTATGATATTTGGGAGCGCCCGACTGACGAGTCAAGCAGGGGGTTTAATGTCAGATTCAGGTCCCCACCTAAAATGATAGGGCCTACCGCGAATTCTCTGAGAGACTCCAACTGCCCCACCAGCCACGCCACTTGATTAGAATTTGGGGTGTAAAGATTGGCCAGGGTAATCTGGAAATTGTTTAGGCGTCCTCTCAGGAAAATGGCCCTGCCCTCTCCGTCAGTGTGTTGTGCCTCGCACTTAAATGTGGTGGACATATGGAACAAAATGGAGACTCCTTTTGAGGCAGATGTCGGGTGGGGGTTGTGGAAGCCCTGTGGGAACTGTCTACCCGGCAAAGAGAGGCACTTACCCTCCTTGTAGTGGGTCTCTTGTAGGAAGGCGATCTTGGTGCCGTACTTTCTTAGGAGTTGCGCTACGTTGTGTCTTTTAAAGGGTGAGTTGAGCCCTCTCACGTTAAACGAGGAGAGACGGAAGCAGGTAGCGGAGGAGGCATCGTGAGTCCAGAAGGCGCGCTGTTGTTGAAAAAGGAATCAAAATACACAGTTAGACGCCAGGCAGATTATCAATAGGGGGGGGGGGACGGCTGTAGGGGGAAGTTAGGAACAAACACTGAAGGGAGGTGTAAGACACAGAAGGAAAGTAACACTGTAGTGAAAAACACAATATTAAATAGGAAAAGACCAATTCGTCCTAGGACGGTCAGTGGGGGTGGTGTGCAGAGCGGAGTCCACCTCGAAAGTGGATACTGGGGTCTCGGCTGACCAGATGGAGACCGCGATGCACAAAACCTGCCCTGGACGACTCCTGGGGACCATTTAAAATGAGCCTCTTGAAACCAACTATGCAGACAGACTTGCATTAGAACGGGAGGTGAGAGGGGAGGAGAGGGGAGGGGGGGAGCAAGAGAGAGAGAGAGGGGGAGAGGGCAGGAGAGAGAGGGGGGGTGAAAACTGCAGCACAACTATAGGCTGGCACTCTCCGGAGACCGCCGGGGTCCCACCCACGGTGTAACGATCAATCCCAAAGAGGTGAGAGGTAGCGTGGGGTGGTCCCAGAGTTCGACAAGGTCCCTTGGTGGACGTGAGCACGTTCAGTCCAACTACGGAACAGCGGTCTCAGCCTAGCGAACCGAGGTCAGGCAGGAGAAAATTTTCGCCCGAACAGCAGCCGGGCAGGATCGAGTCCTCAGTCTCCTGCAGGGGTGGGATCTTGACTCTTTTTCTTCTTACTCTTAGGTGATTTAGCCGGGGGTGCCAGGCTCCAGACGGTTGTAGGAGGTAGATCTGTGAATTTTGGCATCTCTGGTAAAGGAAGCCAGCATGGTAGGTCTAGCGGCTCTATCTCGAGAAACTGCCAACAAGCTTGGAGGTCCTCTGGGTCACGGATGTTCAGTCTTCAGCCTTTGTGGGATATGTCTAGACCGAAGGGGAACAACCAGGCGTATTTAATCCCCCTTTCTCTCAACACGTCTAGTAGTGGGCGGAGAAGGCGGCGCTTGGCCAGGGTAGACGGGGCTAGGTCCTGAAAAATCTGAATAGGAGCCTCTGCATATTTCAAGTCTCTGTAGTTTCTGGCTGCCCTTAGGATTGCGAAAGCGTCCTGAAATGAGAGGACTTTGCAGATGACATCCCGTGGGGGTTCCGTATTCGCAGGGGGGGGGGGGGGGTCTAAGGGCTCTGTGGACCCTTTCAATCATGATGGGGGCTGCTCTCTCTGCACCAAGGAGGAGTGAGAAGATCTCTTTGGTTACCTTGTGGAGGCAGTCCGCAGCCCATGCGTACATTATGCGTACATTAGAGCGCCTGTTTCTATTCTCTAGGTCCTCCTGCATCAAGAGGGCTTTGTTAATGTGATTATGGTGTTTTCGTAGGGTGCGTTCTACCTCCGTGGCATGTGTAATAATGGTGGAAGAAGAAGTCTCTAGGTCCTCCACTCGTCTACCCAGGTGCTTGATGTCTTTCTTGATTTCCCCCAGCTCTGACATGATGGGGCTCAGGGCTTTCATAATAAGGTCTTTCATGAAGCCTCTGGATACAGCTTCACCATCCTCGCTGTCCGAGGCAGCCCCCTCCTCCCCCTCCTTACTGTGAGTTGCGGCCGATAGCTCGGCCGGCGCCATCTTTGCTAAGAACAGCGGTGAGCGGGAACTCTTCTCTTTTAGGTATCGCTGCACGTCCAACTGCCCTCTGCTCACCCGCAGCGTCCCTGAAGGCTCCGGTCCTCTCTCCCTCCCGACTCTCCTCATTCCTGTGCTGTTGGTTGCTGCTGGAGGTCCTGTAACGGAGTCTTGCCGCGGGAGCTAAACTCTCACACGGCCATTCTCCTCAGCGGTCAGGCTCTGCCCCCCAGGCTGAGTTGACTTTGAGCCAGCTAGCTGAACCATTCAGGGATTGAACTTGCAACCTTCAGGTCATGAGTGAGAGCTTACACTCTGCACCACACAAGGCTCTAATATGTCTATATGTCTGTTTTCTTCCATTACTGAAAGAGCTAACCAGTTCTATGGCTCTCAGCCCAGCTGTGGGGTTAATAGGCATTACTTTCCTATTTAAGCTGGGCTGAGGCACTTCCTCCTTGCCTGAGAATTGTTGTTGTATTATTCTCTGACAATTATTCCTAATGGTTTCCACCAATGGTTTCATCACCATTGAGAAGATTAAGGGTGATAAAGGGCAGCCTTATCGTGTGCTGTTTGAGATGAATAATTTGGAGGGGAACCCATTGAACACTACTGAAGGTGAGGGAAGGTAAAGACCTGTAATGGCATAAAATATTGGACTCTCGAAGCCACATTTCTGCAGTGTTTGAAACATATATCCCCAATGTACTCTGTTGAACGTCTTCTCAGCATCCAGGGATAATATCAGAAAAGGTGATCGACCTATGGCAACAGCATCCACCAAGTCTGTCAGTCATCTAGTACCATCAGATGCCTGTCGGCCTTTTGTAAAGCCCACCTTGTAATTTTTGATCAGGCTAGGCATAAATGGAAATAGCCTATTAGCTATAATATCTGCCTAAAGTTTCAAGTCTGTGTTTAGGAGAGAGATTAGTGGAAAATTGTTGGCGTATTGGGGTCTTTGCCGGGTTTAGAAAGGGCTATTGGAATGAATTTTACATTTTCCTCTGGTAATGCTCCTTTAGTCATTGCTAGACTGAAGACAATACATCGCAGATATGTGGGAGTGATATGAACTGGAAATTTGCTATGTATTCATTAGAGAATTCGTCTGGGCCCGGGGCTTTCCACAGTTTTAATGATTTGAAAAAAAATGCTATTTCTAGCTCAGAGATGGGGCGGTTTACCCTTTGAGAAAAGATTGTTGAAGATGTGGGGTGGAGAAGTCAGATTTCAAATTATATAGATTGTAGTGGAAATGTCTAAATTCATCTGCAATGGTTTGTGGGTTAACTCCGTAGCTTTGGGAGTTAGGGCTCCCACCCACTAGCGTTTTTTTCTCCACTGCGCTGCGAGAGTAAGTGAAAACTCTCGCAGAGCAGTGCGAGAAATCGCAGCAATATCGCTGTGACAGTCTTTTCAATGGGGCCAGCGGCAGCAGCGCTAGCCCCATTGAAAAGATATGGAGAATGCTGTGGACTTCTGCCACAGCTGTGACAGCTGTCACAGCTGTGGCAGAAGTCAGCGGCATGCTATCCCATTGCTTTCAATGGGATCGGCACTGCTGCCGATCCCATTGAAAGCAGTGGTTTCTGACAAGCCCTGCAGAATGATTATTGGAGAAGGGCTTGAAATATAAGCCCTTCCCCAAAAATCATAAAAAAGTGGTTAAAAAAATAATTAAAAAGTTACTCACCTCTCCTGCTGTCAGCTGCGTCCTCCGGCTGGCTCCCCTGCACTGCTACTGAGCTCTTTCAGCAGACGGGGATTTAAAAATCCCCGCCTTCTGAAAGGGCTGTGCAGATTGGCTGAGGGCTCAGCCAATAGCAGTTACTGCTTAGCTATTGGCTGAGCGCTCAGCCAATGGCAGATAGCTCTTAGCTATTCATTCATGAATAGCAATATCTTAGCTATTCATGAATGAATAGCTAAGAGCTATCTGCCATTGGCTGAGCGCCGGAGGACGTGGCTGACAGCAGGAGAGGTGAGTAACTTTTTAATTATTTTTTTAACCACTTTTTTATGATTTTCGGGGACGGGCTTATATTTCAAGCCCTTCTCCGATAATCATTCTGCAGGGCTTGTCATAAACCACTGCTTTCAATGGGATCGGCAGCAGTGCCGATCCCAGTTAAAGCAATGGGATAGCATGCCGCTGACTTCTGCCACAGCTGTGGCAGAAGTCCGCGGCATTCTCCATATCTTTTCAATGGGACTAGCGCTGCTGCCGCTGGCCCCATTGAAAAGACTGGTGATGTCGCAGCGATATTCTAGCGATTCTGGGATATCTGCCTGCGTTTTTCTCACACTGCGATGCGAGACTTTAACTTTAGAATCGCATCGCAGTGGAGAAAAAAACGCCAGTGGGTGGGAGCCCGTAAGGTAGGAAATTTAATTTTAGTTCTTGCTAGTTTTACTCGATTTGCCATTTACTTGCTTGCTTTGTTGTATGGGGTTATTGTAGTTCATTTTTAGTTTTTTTTGCATGTTTCTTGAATTCTAAGCACAGGTGGCTGTGGAGGGAATTGTGTGCTTATTTTAGGAGTGACTGTGTTAACTCTGTTTTGTTAATCTAAAAGAGTAATTTGTGGCCTGTTGAATGAGTATGCCTCTTATGAATGCTTTATCTGGATTCCAAATGGAAAAGTGGTTGTATGCTGTTGATTGAAAAGAATTCTCTGTGTTGACTAGTTACTATTTTCTGGGTTTGTCTCAAAGACATGGTAAATGTATTGTTTCTTCATATATCTGTACTGTTAGGGTATTCAGGGGTTTGAATTGTGAGGGTGATAGGTGCTTCATCTGACCATGTGATTTGTCCGATCTCACAATGACTTATATTTGGAATGACCCAATTAGTGGTGATAAATATGTCTATTCGTGTGTCACTCCGAGTGAAAGGTGAAGTTTTTTTTCCGAGGCATGTAGGCATCTCCATATTTCATATAAGTTTTCCCTAGCTTGCCATGTTCATAATTGTGGGGGTGGTTTTTGGTCCTTCATGTTGAATCTAAAGTGGCTTCATGGATGATATTGTAGTCATTGCATATGGTTAATTTTCCTGAGATGTTGTTTTTGAGTTTTTTCAACAATGTTTTGAGAAAAGTTATCTGGGACATGTTGAGAGCGTAAATGTTGACAATAGTGTCGATAGAGTTGTTTCTAGTGCAAATTAAGACATCCTATCTATCTTTGTCATCAATCATGTTAGAGAAAAAAGGTAATTCAGTCCCTGATGGCGATGAATACTCATACATTTATTTTCTCTGCGTTGGAAAAGAATATGTGTGGATAGTGTGGGGTTTGAGGCATTTTTAAAGTGTGTTTCCTGCACAGGAGAGGGAGAATTTTTTTTCTTCCCAACATCCCATAAAGTTTGGTATTCCGTATTTTCCGGCATATAAAATGACTTTTTTTTACCCAGGAAAATCTTGTCCAAAGTCGGGGGTCATCTTATACAGCCGGAATACGCTGTAGAGAAAAAAAATCAAAACACCTCCCGTGGCGCTGCAGCAGGCTGTCGCTCCCCCCTCTACGCTGAGCATTGCTATCTGGAGGCGGGGCATTTATTGAATGGCTGTGATTGGTTAATGCAGCGCAGGACTTCATTGGCTGACACCGCGCTGAGTTAGCCAATCAGAGCATTAGCTTTCTGGAGGTGGGGCATTTAAGCCCCGCCTCCAGAAAGCAATGCTCTGTTGGCGTTGAGGAGGGAGCAACAGCCTGCAGCAGTGCCGCAGGAGGTGAGTATTGATTTTTTTTCTTCTACAGCATGTTCCCGGCGTATAAGTCGACAGTTGGGGTTCGTCTTATACGCTGGAGAATATGGTATGTTATTTTAACTTTTTGTCCCAGGGGTAAGTAAAACATAATTGTAAAAACTTTAAAAGGTAAAAGAAAATTGAGCAGTGTATGAGACTGCCTTTTGTAGGGGTGCATTATAGGAGAACAGATTAAGCTGCACGTATCCTCATCCGTCTTTGGTTGCTTTGAGTGCGATTTAGCTCCAATTTGCTAGATTGGAGATGATTGTGAAAGTCCCCATTTCTGTAGGAGTTCTGAACCTTTTTCAAGGGAACCAAAGCTTTAAGTTGATCCATTCTTGATAATAATCACTTTTATGGGGAACCCCATTTGTATGGAATTGCATGCTTCCTTAGGGTGTGAGTAATAGGTGAGAGTTTTTATCTAGCTGCGATTGTAGCTTATGAGGGGTTGGCGAACATTGTGTTTTTTTGATAGGGTTCAGGGAGGATGGACAGCATCCTGGATTCTTGCATAAGTTGTTCTTTGGTGGTGAAATAGTGGATTTGTGGTATTACATCACGTGGGATCGGATCTGGGAGGTGCTTAGTTTTAGGAGTCTGTGAGCACGATCAATAACTCTTGAGGAGAACAGTTGGGAAGAAAAATCTGGATCATGCTTTGCAGATATGAAGAAAGATCCGCGGATGTTACGGATAAGGGATGCCTCTGAAACTTATGTTACTTCTTTTATTTCTATCTTTGATGTCAGATGTCTTTAATTTTAAGGTATCAACCTCTTCCTCTAGTGACTTGTGCGCATATGCTAATGAGTTGTGGGCTGTACAGTATTCTCCCATTTTCCGTTTCATGTGGTCCACTCTCTCCCCCAAAGAGTCTACATTCAATGGTTGTTAGCGGCAATTGCGTGGAGGGAGTCGCCGGAGAAGATGTATTGGAGTCGGAAAGTGTGGTATCACAAATGTTAATGTCCGTTTACGTTTAATGTTTGTCTATCTAATAAAGCCACCCTCCCTGTGTTGTTGTTAATCTGCTGTGATGCAGGTATATTGTTCTCTTGTTGGGGTCTTCTTTTGTGTGTATTGGAATGTCCTAATTCTAAAGATCATGAGTCAGAGGTGAAGCTTTGCTGAACTTCATTGAAGTCCTCAGGAGTTGGCTGTGCACTGCTGGATAAAGTTGCAGGAGACACCATCTTTGCAGTATGTTCAGTCCCAGGGAGAGGCGCTGGCTCTGAAACCTCGTTGTGCAGAGGTTTTCCAGTCATGGCGGATGATTGAGGGGGGAGACCATAATAACACAGAGGTCGGAGAGGAAGCCTCAGCGCCAACCTTCGCATGGTGAAATCAATCGGAACCGTGCCTGCAGTTACAAGTGCCAGCCACTGCACAGAGGTCGGCGCGGAGGCTTCCACTCCGACCTCAGTGTTATTGTGGCACTAACAGTATGCGCCCGCTCTGCTGATCGGTTGGCATTCCGAGCAGTACACCCTGGCTGACCAACTATTGATGACCTATCCTGATAATAACTCATCAATAGTATTTCCCTGGTAAACCCCTTTAAGGGCTTCAACAGATGAGCGTATTTGCGCATTAACAAGGTTTGAAGATGGCAATAATCCAGTTGATAGGCGCATAATAATGTAATCTTTGCGCTCAAGATGCCAGTTCACATGCGCGGGTGATACTGGCAAGGGCTGGAGTTTTGTTTCTATATAAAATGTTAATATTTTTTTTGGCTGTACTACTTTTAAAAAATAAAATATCTTTAGAGAAAAAATTTCTGTTGGCATCTTCTGATGGCCATAACTTTTTTTTATCTTTCTGTAGGCGGTGCTGTGTTAGGATGAGTGGGATAAGCCTTGGTTTCTACTTGTACCATTTTTAGAGTTCAAACAACTTTTTGATTGCTTGTTATTAATTTTTTCTTGGAGACAGGTTGAACAAAAAAGTGTAAGTCTAACATCGTGTATTTATTTTTCCTAACAGAATTTGCATAACTAATGCATTATTTTGAAAGATTTGACTTTAATGAATGCAGTGATACCAACTATGTTTTTGTTCTTTTTTTGCTTTTATTTGGGAAAGTATGGGAAAGTTTTTTTTTACTTTTAATATCCTTTATTTTTTACAGCTTCCACTTTTTCACTTCTTTTTTTAGTTCCTTAAAGTTCCTTGAACTTGCAATCATTTGCTCCCTCATACAGCCTAATGCAATACCATATTAGAGTATTACATTATACTTTGTTTTGATAAGCAGTTTATCAAGATATTCCACAGGCACATCTTGATAGACAATCTTTCATGGCATCCCTCGGGGCATTCAGAAGGATCTGGGCTGCCATGACAACCCAACGGCATCTTGCATTCGTATCGTGGGGGGGTGGGGGGGGGGCATTCAGAACCTTAAACTCCTATCAGGGCATTTAAATGCCATTATAAGAATTAACAGCGACATGTAAAAGCTTAATAGCTGTGATCAGTGTGAATACTGATCGTTGCTGTTGCGGTTGGGTGTCAGATGTCAAAGAAAGCCAACGCCTGCCATTTATGGAGCAGGATCGGCTTCCAATGCTGTTCCATAAAAACCTCACATCTGCAGGACATACATGCATGCGCTTTAGAGTTAAGTGTTTAAAGAGGTAACTATGCAAGTAGGCAAAATGGAACAATACCTCTGCAGCGCCACCTATTGGATGGCTGCATTCCTTCTAATCAATGTACGACTCTTTACCAAGTCTGTAAAGCAATGATTGGGAATAGGAAACCTAGCCAGTAAACCATACACAGACAGCTGTTTTGGGGTGTTTGCCCCTCATCAGTGTGCAGCAGGTGAGAGGCCTGTAATGGGATATGCGTATTCTAATCTCCATCACCCCAAAAGTGATCCTTCTGATCAAACTTGCCGGTCAGTAGGAGGAAGTCTAATCCATTTACAGTTATATACACTTGACCTACACGGGAGCCATATTTATCTGTACTGAACTTCCTATAGATTATTTCAATTAAAGGGCATATCTAGCCTCTTAAAATTGATGGCTTAATGTCGGGATAGGGGGACCACCCAAGTTTTCAGAGACTTGTCCTTGATGTTGCGGTCCCGTTTCATCAGCCATTAAAGAAGTGTTACGCATAAATCCCAGCAGAGATCCTTCCTTGTGCGACACCTTGCATACGGCCATTAACCACCCGGTCATCATCCATTCACTCAGCAGTTTTCTAAGCGTTGGCTATCATGTTCCTGTAGGTGTTGCTTGCGTGTGAGCCAAGTCTGCAAGGCAGATGTGGTTTAAAACCAACAAGGAAATGGGAAATCCTCATTTCTAAAATGTTTTGCTCATTGTCTGCTTCTGCTCAGCTCGTTTACTAATTTATTTCCAAGACTGTAGTGGAAAAAACGTATAATGTAACTAGATTTCTGGACGCCCGCAGATACGGTTACACAATGCTACACTGATATGTATTACAGCAGTATTTTACTGCTCGTTACTATATTATGTAATGATTGCCATAAAGTACTAACTGTGCTTCTACCATCCGGTAACTTTCCTTTCATGTCTTTGCAGAGTTTATGTTTTCTCACCTCTAAAGGATCCTAAGAGCAGAAGATTTGAAGGACTATTTAAATGCGAACTTATAGATGTTGATCCACATCTGCAATGTAAAATGGAGAACGTTGACCTGACAGCAGGTATCCTCCATATCCCAGGCATGCATGTTCTTTCTATGGCCTCCTGAGCTTTAAAAATATTTATACATAGACCCCAAAAATGTACGTTTAATGAAAGTGAAATAGCAGTATTTGGTTGGAGTTGTTGGTAAGGCCGCAGATACACAATGATGTTTCATTTGGATGGATCACGGTAAGATCACGATGTGACAAGGCAGAATGCATACACTGTTATGGCTAATATGGTACCTGTGAGTCCAAATGGAATAGCATTCTGTAATCCACCATGCCATTGTGATTGCTAGCATACTATATGTGTAGAAAGAGTCCTGTGCAAAAGTTTTAGGCAAATATGCAAAAATGCTGCAAAGTAAGAATACTTGAATACTTTCAGAAATGAATAGTTTTTGGGTCAATTAACAAAACGCAAAGTGAATGACCAAAAGAGAAATGTAAATCAAATCAATATTTGGTGTGGCCGCCCTTTGCCTTCAAAACATTATCAATTCTTCTATGTACACTTGCACACAGTTTTTGAAGGAATTTGGCAGGGAGGTTGTTTGAAACATTTTGGAGAACTGACCACAGATCTGTGAATGTAAACTCATTTAAATCCTTTTGTCTCTTCGTGTAATCCAGACAGACTGGATGATGGTGAGATCAGGGCTCTGTGGGGCCTATCATCACTTCCAGGTCTCTTCTTTACTCATAAGATAGTTCTTAATGACATTGGCTGGATGTTTAGGATCGTTGTCCTGCTGCAGAATAGTTTGGAGTTAATCAGATGCCGTCTATTTCTGAAAAATTCTTACTTTGCAGTAATTTTTGCACATCTGCCTAAAACTTTTACACAATACTGTGCATGTATATCCTTTATTACTGGCGGACATCAGCTGATGCCATTTAGACCTTTTAAACAGTGACCTTCATGGCAATTGCCAAAACTTCAGTAAGCCTTCCCATGAGTTTCCCAGAGGATATATAATATCAGCTATCGTGTACCATTGTGGCATGTGATTTGCATTCATTTTTATTATTTTTAGGACAAGGCAGAGAACATAGGGTTGCCCCATATCCGATTCTAGCTCAAGCCAGAAATTCAGACAGCTTTTTGGTAAGTTTTTACTATTACTGCACTATTCTTAAAGGTCAACCTATAAACTTTTATCAAATATGAGTTAATGATTATAATTTATGGGATTATCATACTAACAAAGCACTTCCGGACTAATCACAATCTTATCTTCTGCATGCAAATCCTTTCTATTTTATTTGGCAAGACTTGTATAGTGAACTGGATATGGTAATTAGATGTTTTACGGAAAGGAAAAGAGCAGAACTTGAAGGTTGTGAGCTCCCATTCACTCCACAGTTGTTGGTACTGTAGAAGAATACATTAGCAAAACAATAGCAAAAATACCCAAAAATTGTATTTCCCTATCTGAGAGAAGGATATGATAGAGGGAGATAAGCAGAGCACTGTCATATCTAGGTTTATGGGATTTGGAGCAGGAGTAAAACTGAGAGTAAATCCAGACCGGCCTCCTAGAGGCTGTGAGAGTCCTGATTACCCTACCCACACACAGAGATTGACAGCTTCCCCAGCATCAGTGTGTGTATAGAGAAGGCTGTCTATCCCTGTGTGTGGGTGGGGGAACCAGGACTGTCACAGTCTCTACTAGGAGTCCTGTCAGAATTTAAGCTGCTTTTTACTCAGAAATCCTGCTCGAAATCACATATACCCACAGGACTGTGCAAAAGTTTTAGGCAGGAGTGGAGAAAATGCTGCAAAGTAAGCATGCTTTCAAAATTAGAAGTGTTATTAGTTTTTTTTTGTCAATTAAAGAAATGCAAAGTGGCTGAATAATTAAATCTAAATCTAACTAATATTTGGTGTGACCACATTTGCCTTCAAATTGGCATACATTTTTCTAGGTACACTTGCGCACAGTTTTTGAAGGAATTTGGCAGGGAGGTTCATCCAGACGTCTTGGAGAACTAACCACAAACCTTCTGTGGATGTAGGCTCGCTCAAATCCTTCTGTCTTTTCATGTAATTTCAGACAGACTCAGTTAGGTTGAAATCAGAGCTCTGTGGGGGCCGCTAAATCATTACTTCCAGGACTCCTGGACGCTGAAGATAGTTGTTAATGACATTGGCTGTGTGTTTGCGGTCGTTGTCTTGCTGCAGAATAAAATGAGAGTCAACCAGACATCTTCTATTTTTGAAAAAAGAAAAGCATTTTTTGCAGCATTTTTTCCACATGTGTGTAAAACGTTTACACAGTAGTGTATGTGCAATAGGGGTCAGCGTATCTTCCTCTACCAATCCTGCTGTCAGATAGGACAGCATAAATCATCTGACAGGTTTGCTTTAAGAACTGGACTATCATCACGTATGTGAAATCAAAGTAAAAAATGAGGCTTTTTGTGACGAGGTGAAGAATCAGCCACATGTGTGAATTTTATCCTCTATTTATGGGTATCAGCTCTCCTAGACTTCTTTCTATAATGGTGACATGGGCGTAACTATAGAGGATGCAGGGGGTGCGGTTGCACCCAGGCCCAGGAGCCTTGGGGGGCCCATAAGGCCTCTCTTCTCCATATAGTAAGCCTAGTAGGTTGAATAAAGCATATAGTTGTGGGCCCCCTTCTGCTGGTTTAGTGATTAGTTTTGGGGAGTCAGGACGACCACCACCGGTTTCTGCAGTGCTGGCCAATCACATCGCAGCTGCAGTGCTTTGGTAGTCCTAACACTACCAATGCACTATAGATGCTCTAGTAGTCAAAAGAAAGCAGTGGCCATCTAGGCCCCTGAATAACAGAAGTGGAATGGGCGGAACAAAGGGCCAGGAAGAAAAGATAGAGTTTAGCAGAGATACCCCTCCAACCTCTACCGGGAGAGAATTTCGTCTCCAAACGAGAAGGTTGTTTATTAGTGTCAAAATTCCTAATTTAATTATTTCTGATGCAAAATTTCCATTGGGGTGATTACTTTTTGTAGCACTGCAGTGTTACGTGCCTGCACATTTCTTATGAGCATGTTCGTAGTTCCCCACCCCGAGCCCCCTGCACTGTATACAAAACCACAGA